>NC_139556.1:13708065-14908065 GCF_965112155.1 Podarcis liolepis
AATTCACTCAAAAATGGTGCCGAACGGACGCAAATGCTCCCCTGAGAGGTATGGCGGTCAAAACAGAAGGCTTTTTATTACAGGAAAAGAAATCAGCCCTCGACAACTTAACCTACAGAATTTTTTTTTTTTTTGAAAAAATCCCTAAGCCTCGGGGTCACAATTTCATCAAAAATCTGACTTTTGGCAATTCACTAAAAATGGAGCCGAACGGACGCAAATGCTCCCCTGAGAGGTGTGGCAGTCAAAACATAAGGCTTTTTATCTCAGGAAAAATATCAGCCCTCGACAACTTAACCGGCAGAAAAACTTGTTTTTGAAAAAATCCCTAAGCCCCGGGGTCACAATTTCATCAAAAATCTGACTTTCGGCCATTCACTCAAAAATGGTGCCAAACGGTTGCAAATGTTCGCCTGAGAGGTTTGGCAGTCGAAAGAGAAGGCTCCTTATCACAGGAAAAGAAATCAGCCCTCGACAACTTAACCGGCAGAAAAAGATTTTTTTGAAAAAATCCCTAAGCCCCGGGGTCACAATTTCATCAAAAATATGACTTTTGGCCATTCAATCAAAAATGGTGCCGAACGGACGAAAATGCTCCCCTGAGAGGGTTTGGTGGTCGAAACAGAAGGCTTTTTATCTCAGGAAAAGAAATCAGCCCTCGACAACTCAACCGGCAGAAAAAGATTTTTTTGAAAAAAATCCCTAAGCCCCGGGGTCACAATTTCATCAAAAATCTGTCTTTCGGCCATTCACTCAAAAATGGTGCCAAACGGTCGCAAATCCTCGCCTGAGAGGTTTGGCGGTCGAAAGAGAAAGCTATTTATCTCAGGAAAAGAAATCAGCCGTCGACAACTCAACCGGCAGAAAAAGATTTTTTTGAAAAAATAGCTAAGCCCAGGGGTCACAATTTCATCAAAAATCGGACTTTCGGCAATTCACTCAAAAATGGTGCCAAACGGTCGCAAATGCTCCCCTGAGAGGGTTGGCGGTCGAAACAGAAGGCTTTTTATCTCAGGAAAAGAAATCAACCCTCAACAACTCAACCGGCAGAAAAAGATTTTTTTGAAAAAATCCCTAAGCCCCGGGGTCACAATTTCATCAAAAATCTGTCTTTCGGCCATTCACTCAAAAATGGTGCCAAACGATTGCAAATGTTCGCCTGACAGGTTTGGCAGTCGAAAGAGAAGGCTCTTTATCACAGGAAAAGAAATCAGCCCTCGACAACTCAACCGGCAGAAAAAGATTTTTTTGAAAAAATCCCTAAGCCCCGGGGTCACAATTTCATCAAAAATCTGACTTTCGGCAATTCACTCAAAAATGGTGCCAAACGGTCGCAAATGCTCGCCTGAGAGGTTTGGCGGTCGAAAGAGAAAGCTATTTATCTCAGGAAAAGAAATCAGCCCTCGACAACTTAACCGGCAGAAAAAGATTTTTTTGAAAAAATCCCTAAGCCCCGGGGTCACAATTTCATCAAAAATCTGACTTTCGGCCATTCAATCAAAAATGGTGCCAAGCGGTTGCAAATGCTCCCCTGAGAGGGTTGGCGGTCGAAACAGAAGGCTTTTTATCTCAGGAAAAGAAATCAGCCCTCGACAACTCAACCGGCAGAAAAAGATTTTTTTGAAAAAATAGCTAAGCCCAGGGGTCACAATTTCATCAAAAATCTGACTTTCGGCAATTCACTCAAAAATGTTGCCAAACGGTCGCAAATGCTCCCCTGAGAGGGTTGGCGGTCAAAACAGAAGGCTTTTTATCACAGGAAAAGAAATCAACCCTCGACAACTCAACCGGCAGAAAAAGATTTTTTTGAAAAAATCCCTAAGCCCCGGGGTCACAATTTCATCAAAAATCTGACTTTCGGCTATTCGCTCAAAAATGGTGCCAAACGGTAGCAAATGCTCCCCTGAGAGGGTTGGCGGTCGAAACAGAAGTCTTTTTATCTCAGGAAAAGAAATCAGCCCTTGACAACTCAACCGGCAGAAAAAGATTTTTTTGAAAAAATCCCTAAGCCCCGGGGTCACAATTCCATCAAAAATCTGACTTTCAGCCATTCATTCAAAAATGTTGCCAAACGTTTCCATATGCTCCCCTGAGAGGTGTGGCGGTCGAAACAGAAGACTTTTTATCACAGGAAAAGAAATCAGCCCTCGACAACTTAACCTGCAGAATTTTATTTTATTTTTAAATCCCTAAGCCCTGGGGTCACAATTTCATCAAAAATCTGACTTTCAGCCATTCAATCAAAAATGGTGCCAAGCGGTTGCAAATACTCCCCTGAAAGGTTTGGCAGTCGAAAGAGAAGGCTTTTTATCTCAGGAAAAGAAATCAGCCCACGACAACTTAACCGGCAGAAAAAGATTTTTTTGAAAAAATCCCTAAGCCCCAGGGTCACAATTTCATCAAAACTCTGACTTTTGGCAATTCACTCAAAAATGGTGCCAAACGGTCCCAAATGTTCGCCTGAGAAGTGTGGCGGTCGAAAGAGAAAGCTATTTATCTCAGGAAAAGAAATCAACCCTCGACAACTCAACCGGCAGAAAAAGATTTTTTTGAAAAAATCCCTAAGCCCCGGGGTCACAATTTCATCAAAAATCTGACTTTTGACCATTCACTCAAAAATGGTGCCGAACGGACGCAAATGCTCCCCTGAGAGGGTTGGCGGTCGAAACAGAAGGCTTTTTATCTCAGGAAAAGAAATCAGCCCTCGACAACTCAACCGGCAGAAAAAGATTTTTTTGAAAAAATAGCTAAGCCCAGGGGTCACAATTTCATCAAAAATCTGACTTTCGGCAATTCACTCAAAAATGGTGCCAAAGGGTCGCAAATGCTCGCCTGAGAGGTTTGGCGGTCGAAAGAGAAAGCTATTTATCTCAGGAAAAGAAATCAGCCCTTGACAACTCAACCAGCAAAAAAAGATTTTTTTGAAAAAATCCCTAAGCCCCGGGGTCACAATTTCATCAAAAATCTGACTTTCGGCCATTCGCTCAAAAATGGTGCCAAACGGTAGCAAATGCTCCCCTGAGACGGTTGGCGGTCGAAACAGAAGTCTTTTTATCTCAGGAAAAGAAATCAGCCCTTGACAACTCAACCGGCAGAAAAAGATTTTTTTGAAAAAATCCCTAAGCCCCGGGGTCACAATTCCATCAAAAATCTGACTTTCGGCCATTCATTCAAAAATGTTGCCAAACGTTTGCAAATGCTCCCCTGAAAGGTTTGGCAGTCGAAAGAGAAGGCTTTTTATCTCAGGAAAAGAAATCAGCCCACGACAACTTAACCAGCAGAAAAAGTTGTTTTTGAAAAAATCCCTAAGCCCCAGGGTCACAATTTCATCAAAACTCTGACTTTTCGCAATTCACTCAAAAATGGTGCCAAACGGTCCCAAATGCTCGCCTGAGAAGTTTGGCGGTCGAAAGAGAAAGCTATTTATCTCAGGAAAAGAAATCAGCCCTGGACAACTTAACCGGCAGAAAAAGATTTTTTTGAAAAAATCCCTAAGCCCCAGGGTCACAATTTCATCAAAACTCTGACTTTTGGCCATTCAATCAAAAATGGTGCCGAACGGACGCAAATGCTCCCCTGAGAGGTGTGGCGGTCAAAACAGAAGGCTTTTTATTACAGGAAAAGAAATCAGCCCTCGACAACTTAACCTACAGAATTTTTTTTTAAAAAAAAAATCCCTAAGCCCCGGGGTCACAATTTCATCAAAAATCTGACTTTTGGCAATTCACTCAAAAATGGAGCCGAACGGACGCAAATGCTCCCCTAAGAGGTGTGGCGGTCAAAACAGAAGGCTTTCTATCTCAGGAAAAATATCAGCCCTCGACAACCTAACCGGCAGAAAAACTTGTTTTTGAAAAAATCCCTAAGCCCCGGGGTCACAATTTCATCAAAAATCTGACTTTCGGCCATTCACTCAAAAATGGTGCCAAACGGTTGCAAATGTTCGCCTGAGAGGTTTGGCAGTCGAAAGAGAAGGCTCTTTATCACAGGAAAAGAAATCAGCCCTCGACAACTTAACCGGCAGAAAAAGATTTTTTTGAAAAAATCCCTAAGCCCCGGGGTCACAATTTCATCAAAAATCTGACTTTTGGCCATTCAATCAAAAATGGTGCCGAACGGACGAAAATGCTCCCCTGTGAGGGTTTGGTGGTCGAAACAGAAGGCTTTTTATCTCAGGAAAAGAAATCAGCCCTCGACAACTCAACCGGCAGAAAAAGATTTTTTTGAAAAAAATCCCTAAGCCTCGGGGTCACAATTTCATGAAAATTTGATGAAAATGTTCGCCTGAGAGGTTTGGCAGTCGAAAAAGAAGGCTTTTTATCTCAGGAAAAATATCAGCCCTCGACAACTTAACCGGCAGAAAAACTTGTTTTTGAAAAAATCCCTAAGCCCCGGGGTCACAATTTCATCAAAAATCTGACTTTCGGCCATTCACTCAAAAATGGTGCCAAACGGTTGCAAATGTTCGCCTGAGAGGTTTGGCAGTCGAAAGAGAAGGCTCTTTATCACAGGAAAAGAAATCAGCCCTCGACAACATAACCGGCAGAAAAAGATTTTTTTGAAAAAATCCCTAAGCCCCGGGGGAACAATTTCATCAAAAATCTGACTTTCGGCCATTCACTCAAAAATGGTGCCAAACGTTTGCAAATGCTCCCCTGAGAGGTGTGGCGGTCGAAACAGAAGGCTTTTTATCACAGGAAAAGAAATCAGCCCTTGACAACTCAACCTTCAGAAAAAGATTTTTTTGAAAAAATAGCTAAGCCCAGGGGTCACAATTTCATCAAAAATCTGACTTTCGGCAATTCACTCAAAAATGGTGCCAAACGGTCGCAAATGCTCGCCTGAGAGGTTTGGCGGTCGAAAGAGAAAGCTATTTATCTCAGGAAAAGAAATCAGCCCTCGACAACTCAACCGGCAGAAAAAGATTTTTTTGAAAAAATCCCTAAGCCCCGGGGTCACAATTTCATCAAAAATCTGACTTTCGGCCATTCAATCAAAAATGGTGCCAAACGGTAGCAAATGCTCCACTGAGAGGGTTGGCGGTCGAAACAGAAGGCTTTTTATCTCAGGAAAAGAAATCAGCCCTTGACAACTCAACCGGCAGAAAAAGATTTTTTTGAAAAAATCCCTAAGCCCCGGGGTCACAATTTCATCAAAAATCTGTCTTTCGGCGATTCACTCAAAAATGGTGCCAAACGGTCGCAAATGCTCGCCTGAGATGTTTGGCGGTCGAAAGAGAAAGCTATCTCAGGAAAAGAAATCAGCCCTCGACAACTCAACCGGCAGAAAAAGATTTTTTTGAAAAAATCCCTAAGCCCCGGGGTCACAATTTCATCAAAAATCTGACTTTCGGCCATTCAATCAAAAATGGTGCCGAACGGACGCAAATGCTCCCCTGAGAGGTGTGGCGGTCAAAACAGAAGGCTTTTTATCTCAGGAAAAATATCATCCCTCGACAACTTAACCGGCAGAAAAAGATTCTTTTGAATAAATCCCTAAGCCCCGGGGGAACAATTTCATCAAAAATCTGACTTTCGGCCATTCACTCAAAAATGGTGCCAAACGGTAGCAAATGCTCCCCTGAGAGGGTTGGCGGTCGAAACAGAAGTCTTTTTATCTCAGGAAAAGAAATCAGCCCTTGACAACTCAACCGGCAGAAAAAGATTTTTTTGAAAAAATCCCTAAGCCCCGGGGTCACAATTTCATCAAAAATCTGACTTTTGACCATTCACTCAAAAATGGTGCCGAACGGACGCAAATGCTCCCCTGAGAGGGTTGGCGGTCGAAACAGAAGGCTTTTTATCTCAGGAAAAGAAATCAGCCCTCGACAACTCAACCGGCAGAAAAAGATTTTTTTGAAAAAATAGCTAAGCCCAGGGGTCACAATTTCATCAAAAATCTGACTTTTGACCATTCACTCAAAAATGGTGCCGAACGGACGCAAATGCTCCCCTGAGAGGGTTGGCGGTCGAAACAGAAGGCTTTTTATCTCAGGAAAAGAAATCAGCCCTCGACAACTCAACCGGCAGGAAAAGATTTTTTTTAAAAAAATCCCTAAGCCCCGGGGTCACAATTTCATCAAAAATCTGACTTTCGGCCATTCGCTCAAAAATGGTGCCAAACGGTAGCAAATACTCCCCTGAGAGGGTTGGCGGTCGAAAGAGAAGGCTTTTTATCTCAGGAAAAGAAATCAGCCCACGACAACTTAACCGGCAGAAAAAGTTGTTTTTGAAAAAATCCCTAAGCCCCAGGGTCACAATTTCATCAAAACTCTGACTTTTGGCAATTCACTCAAAAATGGTGCCAAACGGTCCCAAATGCTCGCCTGAGAAGTTTGGCGGTCGAAAGAGAAAGCTATTTATCTCAGGAAAAGAAATCAGCCCTGGACAACTTAACCGGCAGAAAAAGATTTTTTTGAAAAAATCCCTAAGCCCCAGGGTCACAATTTCATCAAAACTCTGACTTTTGGTCATTCACTCAAAAATGGTGCCGAACGGACGCAAATGCTCCCCTGAGAGGTGTGGCGGTCAAAACAGAAGGCTTTTTATTACAGGAAAAGAAATCAGCCCTCGACAACTTAACCTACAGAATTTTTTTAAAAAAAAAAATCCCTAAGCCCCGGGGTCACAATTTCATCAAAAATCTGACTTTTGGCAATTCACTCAAAAATGGAGCCGAACGGACGCAAATGCTCCCCTGAGAGGTGTGGCGGTCAAAACAGAAGGCTTTTTATCTCAGGAAAAATATCAGCCCTCGACAACTTAACCGGCAGAAAAACTTGTTTTTGAAAAAATCCCTAAGCCCCAGGGTCACAATTTCATCAAAACTCTGACTTTTGGCAATTCACTCAAAAATGGTGCCAAACGGTCCCAAATGCTCGCCTGAGAAGTTTGGCGGTCGAAAGAGAAAGCTATTTATCACAGGAAAAGAAATCAACCCTCGACAACTCAACCGGCAGAAAAAGATTTTTTTGAAAAAATCCCTAAGCCCCGGGGTCACAATTTCATCAAAAATCTGACTTTCGGCCATTCGCTCAAAAATGGTGCCAAACGTTTGCAAATGCTCCCCTGAGAGGTGTGGCGGTCGAAACAGAAGGCTTTTTATCACAGGAAAAGAAATCAGCCCTCGACAACTTAACCTGCAGAATTTTATTTTATTTTTAAATCCCTAAGCCCTGGGGTCACAATTTCATCAAAAATCTGACTTTCAGCCATTCAATCAAAAATGGTGCCAAACGGTCGCAAATGCTCGCCTGAGAGGTTTGGCGGTCGAAAGAGAAAGCTATTTATCTCAGGAAAAGAAATCAGCCCTCGACAACTCAACCGGCAGAAAAAGATTTTTTTGAAAAAATCCCTAATCCCTGGGGTCACAATTTCATCAAAAATCTGACTTTCGGCCATTCAATCAAAAATGGTGCCAAACGGTAGCAAATGCTCCACTGAGAGGGTTGGCGGTCGAAACAGAAGGCTTTTTATCTCAGGAAAAGAAATCAGCCCTTGACAACTCAACCGGCAGAAAAAGATTTTTTTGAAAAAATCCCTAAGCCCCGGGGTCACAATTTCATCAAAAATCTGTCTTTCGGCGATTCACTCAAAAATGGTGCCAAACGGTCGCAAATGCTCGCCTGAGAGGTTTGGCGGTCGAAAGAGAAAGCTATCTCAGGAAAAGAAATCAGCCCTCGACAACTCAACCGGCAGAAAAAGATTTTTTTGAAAAAATCCCTAAGCCCCGGGGTCACAATTTCATCAAAAATCTGACTTTCCGCCATTCGCTTAAAAATGGTGCCAAACGGTAGCAAATGCTCCCCTGAGAGGGTTGGCGGTCGAAACAGAAGTCTTTTTATCTCAGGAAAAGAAATCAGCCCTTGACAACTCAACCGGCAGAAAAAGATTTTTTTGAAAAAATCCCTAAGCCCCGGGGTCACAATTCCATCAAAAATCTGACTTTCGGCCATTCATTCAAAAATGTTGCCAAACGTTTGCAAATGCTCCCCTGAAAGGTTTGGCAGTCGAAAGAGAAGGCTTTTTATCTCAGGAAAAGAAATCAGCCCACGACAACTTAACCGGCAGAAAAAGTTGTTTTTGAAAAAATCCCTAAGCCCCAGGGTCACAATTTCATCAAAACTCTGACTTTTGGCAATTCACTCAAAAATGGTGCCAAACGGTCCCAAATGCTCGCCTGAGAAGTTTGGCGGTCGAAAGAGAAAGCTATTTATCTCAGGAAAAGAAATCAGCCCTGGACAACTTAACCGGCAGAAAAAGATTTTTTTGAAAAAATCCCTAAGCCCCAGGGTCACAATTTCATCAAAACTCTGACTTTTGGCCATTCACTCAAAAATGGTGCCGAACGGACGCAAATGCTCCCCTGAGAGGTGTGGCGGTCAAAACAGAAGGCTTTTTATTACAGGAAAAGAAATCAGCCCTCGACAACTTAACCTACAGAATTTTTTTTTTAAAAAAATAATCCCTAAGCCCCGGGGTCACCTTTTTTTTTTTTTTTTTTAGAAAATTTTTATTATGAAAAAATGCACAGATTACAATATATTACAAATATTACAAGTACAAACATGCAAGAAAGGAGTTCCATCAGATAAAAGCAGAAAATGAAGAAAGAGAATAAAAAAGTAAAGATAGAAAAAAAAAGAAGAAGAAAAAAAAAAGAAAAACAAAAATACCACGAATACAGGTGCTATTGACAGAGCTTCCGTCCAGCTCGGTCTTGGAGTTACCAATTCTTATATTGTTACTGCAGTTTTGGTAATACAAATATACACCGATGATTTCAGCTATCGTCTACTGATAAATTATTTAATCCCTGGGTGTTTTCAAAATAAATTAAAAATTTATTCCATTCGTTTTTAAGTTTGCTCGAGTTGTGTTGTCTTATTTTTTGTGTTAATCTCGCTAACTCAATGTATTGGTATAGCCTCATTTGCCACTCTCCTATAGCAGGTAAATCAGAGGTTTTCCATTTTTGTGCTATTTGAATCCTCGCCGCAGCCATAGCATATTGAAAAAAAGTTTGGTCTGTTTTCTTTATTTCTTTACCAATCAGCCCTAAAAGAAACAGCTCGGGGGTTTTGGGGATGTTATACTTCAAGATTTTTTTCAATTCGTCATGAATTTGCGTCCAAAATCCTTTTATTACATCACAGGTCCACCAAATGTGAAAGAAGGTCCCGACCTTATCTTTACATCTCCAACAGGTGTTATCAGCTGTTTTGTACATTTTTCCTAGCTTTGCTGGGGTCAAGTACCAACGGTAGACCATTTTCTCTAGATTTTCCCGCAAAGCTACGCAAGCTGAAAATTTTACACCTGTCGTCCAAAGCATTTGCCATTTACTGTAGTCTATGTTGTGACCAATGTCTTTCTCCCATTTTACCATAACCCCTTTCACCCGATCTTCCTTAGTGTCCCATTCCAATAATTTTTTATACATTTTTGATAGGGATTTACTATTACTTTCCAAGATTTCTACCTGGAACCATGATTTTTTTTCCTTCATGCCCAGTCTCTTATGCTCGCCCCATAAGGCGTGAATCTGGTGAAAGTGGAACCAGTCTTTTATTTTATCTTTCAGTACCTCATAAGGCTTCACCCTCCATCCTATTTCTGTCTTTTCTAAAATATCCTCATACGTACATTTTTCATCTGCCATATTTTTTTTTTTTATTTTAATAATATTGGTTGGGGAAAGCCACCATGGGGTACCTTTCTCAAACAATTTTTTATACCTCTTCCACACTTCCAACAATGGGCCTCTGATAATATGATTAGAAAATCCTCTGTGGACCTCCCCCTTATCTTGCCACAGGTAGGCATGCCACCCGAATCTTATATTGAAGCCCTCCAAATCTAGGAGGTCTGAGTTTCTAAGGGTGGCCCACTCCTTTATCCAGCAGATACAGGCTGCCTCATAGTATAATCTAATATTTGGGACCGCAAATCCGCACCTTTCTCTCGAGTCTGTTAAATATTTCAACTTTACTCTGGCCCTCTTCCCCTGCCAAATAAAATTGGTCAGGGTTCTTTGCCAGTTCTTAAAGATGGAGGTGCCTTTAATTATCGGGATATTTTGAAAGAGGAATAATAATTTCGGGAGGATGCACATCTTAATAGCTGCCATCCTCCCTGTCCATGAAAGTTTCAATCTTTGCCAAGTATCTAGATCCTTTTTAATGTCCTGCCACACCTTACTGTAATTGTCCTCAACCAGGTTTATATTTTTAGGTGAGAGCCAAATTCCCAGATATTTCACTTTATTCACTACTTTAATGCCAATCTTTTCTTCCAAATGAATTTTCTCCTGTTCGGTCATGTTCTTTGTTAGGACTTTTGTTTTCTTCCTATTTAATCTAAAGCCGGACAGTCTACCAAAGTCTTCCAAAAGTTCAACCACCGTGCTTGCACTATCCACTGGATTCTCCACCGACAGCACCAGGTCATCAGCATAGGCTTTAAGCTTAAATTCTTTGTTTCCAATTTTTATCCCCCTCATCAAAAATCTGACTTTTGGCAATTCACTCAAAAATGGTGCCGAACGGACGAAAATGCTCCCCTGAGAGGTGTGGCGGTCAAAACAGAAGGCTTTTTATCTCAGGAAAAATATCATCCCTCGACAACTTAACCGGCAGAAAAAGATTTTTTTGAATAAATCCCTAAGCCCCGGGGGAACAATTTCATCAAAAATCTGACTTTCGGCCGTTCAATCAAAAATGGTGCCAAGCGGTCGCAAATGCTCCCCTGAGAGGGTTGGCAGTCGAAACAGAAGGCTTTTTATCTCAGGAAAAGAAATCAACCCTCGACAACTCAACCGGCAGAAAATGATTTTTTTGAAAAAATCCCTAAGCCCCGGGGTCACAATTCCATCAAAAATCTGACTTTTGACCATTCACTCAAAAATGGTGCCGAACGGACGCAAATGCTCCCCTGAGAGGGTTGGCGTTCGAAACAGAAGGCTTTTTATCTCAGGAAAAGAAATCAGCCCTTGACAACTCAACCGGCAGAAAAAGATTTTTTTGAAAAAATCCCTAAGGCTCACATCCCTAAGGTCACATTTTCATCAAAAATCTGACTTTCGGCCATTCACTCAAAAATGGTGCCGAACGTTTGCAAATGCTCCCCTGAGACGTTTGGCGGTGTAAACAGAAGGCTTTTTATCACAGGGAAAAAATCAGCCCTCGACAACTTAACCAGCAGAAAAAGATTATTTTGCAAAAAACCCTAAGCCCCGGGGTTACAATTTCATCAACAATCTGACTTTCGGCCTTTCACTCAAAAATGGTGCCAAACGGATGGAAATGCTCCCCTGAGAGTTTTGGCGGTCGAAACAGAAGCCTTTTTATCACAGGAGAAGTAATCAGCCCTCGACAACTTAACCGCCAAAAAACGATTTTTTTGAAAAAATCCCTAATCTCCGGGGTCACAATTTCAGCAAAAATCTGACTTTCGGCCATTCACTCAGAAATGGTGTCAAACGGTTGCAAATGCTCCCCTGAGAGGTTTGCGGTCTGAATCCCCGTGACGGGTTGAGCTCCTCTTGTTCGGTCCCTGCTACTGCCATCTAGCAGTTCGAAAGCACGTCAAAGTGCAAGTAGATAAATAGGTACCACTGTGGCGGGAAGGTAAACGGCGTTTCCGTGTGCTGCTTTGGTTCGCCAGAAGCGGCTTAGTCATGCTGGCCACATGACCCGGAAGCTGTATACCGGCTCCCTCGGCCAATAAAGCGAGATGAGCACCGCAACTCCAGAGTCGGCCACGACTGGACCTAACTGTCAGGGGTCCCTTTAACTTTACCTTTTATGTGAAAGGGAGGAAAAAGGAAAATCGGGACATTCCAGGGTCAAATCAAAAACCGGGACGGCTTCTGTAATTCTGGGACTGTCCCAGGAAAAGCAGGACACACGGATGTTAGGAGCCTTTGATTACCCTCCTGGATAGTTGTCCAAAGAACAGCAACATGACTTCTATCGAGTGTTTCATGTTCCTCCTGTGTAGCTCTCATTTGCTTGCATTTTGGACTCACAGCTGTCCATGGAGGCGCAGGTCAATTCTGTGTCAAGGGTAGCTGTCTACCAGCTCCACTGCAGGCTGAGACCCTACCTGCCCGCAGACTGTCTCGCCAGAGTGGTGCATGCTCTAGTTATCTCCTGCTTGGACTACTGCAATGCGCTCTATATATAATTAATCCAGAATGCGGCAGCTAGACGGGTGACTGGGTGTGGCTGCTGAGACCATATAACACCCGTCTTAAAAGACCTACATTGGCTCCCAGTATGTTTCCGAGCACAATTCAGAGTGTTGGTGTTGACCTTTAAAGCCCTAAATGGACTCAGCCCGGTATACCTGAAGGAGCGTCTCCATCCCATCATTCAGCCTGGACACTGAGGTCCAGCTCCGAGGGCCTTCTGGTGGTTCCCTCCCTGCGAGAAGTGAGCTTACAGAGAACCAGGCAGAGGGCCTTCTTGGTAGTGGCGCCCACCCTGTGGAATGCCCTCCTGTCAGATATCAAGGAAATAAAAAACTATCTGACTTTTAGAAGACATTTGAAGGCAGCCCTCTTTAGGGAAGTTTTTAATGGTTGATGTTTTATTCTGTTTTTAGTGTTCTGTTGTGAGTCGCCCAGAGCAACCGGGGAAACCCAGCCAGGTGGCAGGGTATAAATAATAAAGTATTATTATTATTATTATTATTATTATTATTATTATTATTATTATTATTATCACAGTGATACCTCGGGTTAAGAACTTAATTTGTTCTGGAGGCCCGTTCTTAACTTGAAACTGTTCTTAACCTGAGGTACCACTTTAGCTAATGGGACCTCCTGCTGCCGCCACGCCACCGGAGCACGATTTCTCACCCTGAAGCAAAGTTCTTAACCCGAGGTACTATTTCTGGGTTAGCGGAGTCTGTAACCTGAAGCGTCTGTAACCCGAGGTACCACTGTATTGCTGTCCCATTTGCCCCAGCTGGACTGATTCCCTTGGCTGCTCCAAGCCTTGGTCTGACTCTGAGTCACTGTAAGGCAAAACCCCACCCCTGGCTGACGTGCCAAGCCTTGATGCTGGGAGTGACTTTCTGTAGAGCCATCTGGTAAACAGATCAAAGATGCCCTGTTGGTGACCAAAAAAACCACCACCCCAGATTGCAATGCCCAGGCTGCATATAAGGATGAATGCAGCCAATCTGAGTTGTTTATACTCATTTGGCTGCCATGCTCATTGACTCGCTGCTTCACATCATTTGCATGTTCCTTCTCTCTTTCTCCTGCAGCTAAGAGTTTGCTTCTTCTTTTCTAAGGAGACAACAAGAGGGAGCCAGAGATTTGCATTCCCATCAAAACTCCAGGACTAAAGTCCCTTTGGAGGTAGAGATTGAGGCGAGAAGCTAGCACCCATTTTTTCATACTGAAAGAGAAAAGAGAGGGACAAGATTTAAAGCCCATCAAGGTGATCGGATGCTGGTTTTGCTGGCTTGTTGCTCATTTGATTCTGCCGGTGGAGATCCCTGGTGTATGTTTGCAGCAGATATGCTCCTGGGGGGTATCAAAGGTAAGTCTTTTTGCACATACCGTATTTTTTGCTCTATAAGACTCACTTTTCCCCTCCTAAAAAGTAAGGGGAAATACGTGTGCGTCTCATGGAGCGAATGCAGGCTGCGCAGCTATCCCAGAAGCCAGAACAGCAAGAGGGATTGCTGCTTTCACTGCGCAGTGATCCCTCTTGCTGTTCTGGCTTCTGAGATTCAGAATATTTTTTTTCTTGTTTTCCTCGTCCAAAAACTAGGTGCATCTTGTGGTCTGGTGCATCTTATAGAGTGAAAAATACGGTACTTTCCCCACTCAGCATCCACAAGAGCATGGAAAAAAGCACTTAGAAGAGGGTGGCAAAGATAAGCCAGAAAATCAACTTGCTGCCCATGCCCCTAGAACATTCTAGAATTACTGGTATGTTATCCACTCACTATTGAATTTTTAAAAAGTATTTTTTAACCCACTCTTTGGTCAAAAAAGGGCTCCCGGAGTGGCTTACAACGATCGTTAATAAGCCAGACAGGAGCGACGGACGGGTTTCTTGGAAATTCCCTGTGTGGCCACTCTCTCCACACCAGAGTTAGCACCCTGAAAGAACAATGAAACCCCTGCTAAGATTGTGATTTTTCCAAACAGACAAACAAATAAATAGTTTGTATTTTCCAAGGAGGCATCAGGATCAGGCGCACAGGAGTCGCCCTCAGAGCGCATTGTGCATGTGAAGACAGACGGGGGAGAAATGTGGTTTATAGGTGAAGGAAAAGAGAGCGTTTCTGTGTTCCGTATATGATTGAGGATGGTGGCACCCTGGTCACTTATGTGGCCCTGGGAAAGGAATATACTGTATGCCATGGATGGCACAGAGAACCCGCAAGTAGAAATGTTATGGTAGGATATGCCTTGCTGTTTTTCCCCAAGGCATTTTAAGACATGGAAGCAGTGAAACCATGCCATGATTTTAACAGATTTTAACAAAATCAGATATTTCTATCCCTGTGCCTTCAGAACCTTCTGGCAATTGATCATTCTGAAACATAGACTGGCAATACTGAAACATCTTTCTCTCCTGAACCCAACATAGATCTTTAAGGCTTATTATGTTGTTGTTAAAATAAAAAAAATTCCTTCCAGTAGCACCTTAAAGACCAACTAAGTTAGTTCTTGGTATGAGCTTTCGTGTGCATGCACACTTCTTCAGATACACTGAAACAGAAGTTGCCAGATCCTTCTATATAGTGAGAAGGTGGGGAGGGGTATTACTCAGAAGGGTGGTGGGAATGGGAGATTGGCAGATAGCTGAGATGAGCCTGTTGACGACTCTTAACGACTGTAATAGGTCTTACAGGAAAAGGCAGGGGGTGAGAAGGTGAAAAATGGCTTAGTCATGTATAATGAGATAAGAATGTTGTTGTTGTTGTTGTTGTTGTTGTTTTGTTGTTGGATGGCAGGTAGTGAGAGTAGAGACCCTGAATGAGTAGAGAAAATGAGTATTTCTGTGTTTGCTGAAAGATAATGTGTAAGATTTAGGTAAGTCTAGGGGAAGCAAGCCTTAAGAAGAACGTTCAAACAGCGCAACCCATCAGTGTCTTATGTGTATGATTTGATTTCTTTACGTTACAAGATCAGTTCTAAGGCATACACAGAGAAATTTGGATTTGAAGAAATGTGTACAGTTTTCCTTGGGGCTTTCTAAAAGGAATTTTTACTGAACTCCAAATGGATGAAATCATCTGAAAGTGCATTTTCAGCCTTCATTTTACATAATTAAACATGCACTTATTTAAATAAAAAGTGTCACAAAATATGCAGTCATAGTAAATTCGTACAGTTTAAAGAAACTTGGCTTTTAAAATATGACTTTGAAAATCCAGAACACCAAAAGGAACTTTTCTACAAAATCCCGCTCAGCATAAATCTCTGGAGCTGGCTGACCTTTGTCTCCTGTCTCCGGTTGAAAGAAAGTGGAAGCTGGGATCATAAACTGTCCCAATCCCATTCAAAGCTATGTTTAGCTGTGCATGAGATGTCTGGTTTAAACCCTTTCTTGTACCACTTTTAACAGTCATGACTGTGACATTAACATAAGAGAGAGTGCTGGAGGTGAAATAGTTAAACAGGTTGCCCAGTCAGGACCCAGGGGGTGGAGTCAGTGGGACTATAAAACCAGCTCTGGGTGGAGTTCGTTGGGAGTTGTGGGTGGGTAGTTGGTTGGTTTTAGTGGGTTGGCTGGTTGGGAAAGGCAGTTGGTAATAGAGAGACAGTTAGGGCAGTGGGTTCTTGAGTGTGGGGAGGTAGAAGAGATAGAGAGAGGAAAATAAGACTACAAAAGTAAAGAGCAACATTTGGAATGCCGTAAAAGTTTGGCTGTGTCTGAAATAAAATACACGCTTCTTTATTAATTGAGAAGCTGACTGAGACTGAAGTGATTTTACCGGGGAGGACCTGGTTGGTGGCAGCGGATTAGTGGTGTACGGGTCAATAGTCCGTGAGACGACCGGGGGCTCCGTACGAACGCCACAATGACTTCCCCCAAAGGATCTTGGGAAGTGTAGTTTGTTATGGGTACTGACCTCACAAAGTTGCCATTTCAGCATCTTTAACAAGCTGTCGTTGCCAGGATCCCCCACAATTGTTAAAAGGAGGGTATAAGAGAGCTTTGAATGCAGTGCGGATGTGCACAGAGTCCGCTGAGAAAGTTGTGACTGCTGCAAGATGTTTTTACATCCCCTAGTCTGCTCCAGTGTTGAGACTGTGTCAGTAAGAAATAAAACCGTCTCTCTCTTTTGCAGATCACCCCGACAGATTGTAGTAAGATCACAGGAAGTTCCTAACCCTCAGACCGACGACACACCTCTTTGGCTCCATAATGAACAGAACTTTGGCTTCTAACACATCGTCTCCACCCCAGAGCAACTGGAGTTTCCCCTTCCACGCCATCCAGCCATGTAGAAACAGCACAGATATTACTCTGTTTCTAGTCGCCTCTTACAGCTTGGAGACCCTGGTAGGCATTTTAGGAAACTTGTGCTTCATTGGTATCCTGGCCAGACATAAAGAGAAAGCCGCCGTCACCAATGTATTTATTGCCAATCTGATAGTCTCAAGCTTGACTATGTGCATATTCTGCTTGCCGTTCACTGTCACCACAGTCTTGTTGAAGCACTGGATATTTGGCGAAGCCATGTGCAGGGTGACCTTGTTCATCCAGTGCACGTCTTTGACCGTCTCCATCCTGTCGCTTGTGCTCATTGCTTTAGAAAGGCACCAGCTCATCATAAACCCCACCGGCTGGAGGCCCAGCCTCTCCCAAGCCTACCTGGGCATTGCCGTCACTTGGATCTTTGCTTCTTTCTTGTCCTTGCCTTTCGTCACTTACAGCATCTTGGACGATGACTTCCCGAAGCAGCTCCGCAGAACGGATTCTTTGGCGAGCAAGGTCGTTTGCTTCCCCTTCTGGCCGTCGGAGGTTTACAGGCTCACCTACACCACTGTCTTGCTGCTCATACAGTACTGCATCCCCCTTCTCCTCATCGCGGTGTGCTACCTGAACATCTACCTGCGCCTCCGGAAGAGGGAGGACATGTTTCGGAAGAAGCATGAGTGCAGTTGCCGGGCGAGCCACCTGAAGCAGATCAATATTCTGCTGGCGTTAATGGTCGCCGCCTTCGCAGTCTGCTGGCTGCCGCTTCATGTTTTCAACACCATCGATGACTGGAACTACAAAATCATCCCCCACTGTATCTATGATCTGATCTCCTCCCTGTGCCACCTGGTCGCCATGGCATCAGTCTGCATCAACCCCGTCATCTACGGCTTTCTCAACAAGAACTTCAAAAAAGAAGTGAAGGCCCTGATTCTGGGTTGCCATCACCGCTCCTCGGCGCAGGAATATGAGATGATACCTGTATCGACCAGGCAGATGGAGCTCTCCAAGGATTCACTGAGGATAAGCTGTCAGCAGAATCCTATTTAACTCCTAGGCTGAACCTTCAGAGTCCTGAGGGTTGGAGCTCACCTATGTCTGCTAGCTCCTCCATCATCATCACCACCACCACCACCACCAAGTTGCAGTATCTGCCATTCTCCAATTTGCAGAGGACAACTGTCTGAAGGAGACTTGCAGGATAAGGCATCGGACTTCCCATACCCCAACCCATATAAATAAGAGACCGATCAGACTGGGTTTTGGGTAAAAACAGGCCACAACTTTATTGAATACAGATGGAAGAGGTTTGGCTTGGGGCAATCTAAATACTTTCAGCCTGCCTGCTGGAAGTGACGCGTGGTCAATCCAGGTGGGGGTTCCTAATAATGGGTCCTTCACTAAGACTTACATCCAATAGGGTAACCCCCACAGAGACCGCCGTCTGGGGGAGTGCTTTCGGCCCCGGCCCCACCTGGGCAAACAAACATGGCCACTCTGCCCGGATCCCTTTAATGGGATACCCCAACGTTTGGAGGGGCAGGTGGGGACTACAATCTCCCCTCTGCCCAAAAAAAGGGATTGCCCCCAATGCCCAACCAGTTGTGAGGAACTGCTATGAAGCACGTCCAAGTGCAAGTAGATAAATAGGTACCGCTCTGGTGGGAAGGTAAATGGCGTTTCCGTGCGCTGCTCTGGTTCGCCAGAAGCGGCTTAGTCATGCTGGCCACATGACCCGGAAGCTGGACGCCGGCTCCCTCAGCCAGTAAAGTGAGATGAGCGTCGCAACCCCAGAATCGGCCACAACTGGACCTAATGGTCAGGGGTCCCTTTACCTTTTTAGGCAAAACCACCAGGTAAGAGCCAATTATCCTGGTGGGCAAATTCCTACCCAGCCCTGTAAAGTATGGCGCGACCACTGCAGCCACAGCAAAGTCATTGACAATCAGCTTAAACTGAGGGTGGGTGGGATGGGGAAACCTGGCGCAGGAACAAACAGGCTGTGCCCCAGGTATGGGCTGCTTAAATGGGCAAGAGGTGGATCCAAGGGAAGCCCACCGTCGGCTCCATCAGCTCCGCCCCCCGGCACAGCCCATATCCCAGGCTGCCTCCCCATTTGCCAAAGAGGGTGCAGGCTAAGATCCGGGTACCCATAGGCGGCAGGGGCTTATGCCCCCTCCACCTATCAGGAAGGACACTGCCGTTCGAAGTCTACCGTCGGGGCCCCAGTGAAGCATCTTCCGTCCAGCAATGCCACCACACTCAAGTTCTGGAAGCTCCCCACACATTTTAGAACCAAGGATTTGGCAAGTAATTGAGTTTGCGCCCTGCAGCATAGAGGACATGAATTATCCTGTTCCTCCGTTTTTTAAAAAATTGTCGTTTCGCTTTATTAATAGCACACATTGAACCCTAGTGTTGCAGGTTCCACTGCTATCTTGACATCCTAAAAGAAGTGACTCTTGATAGCCTGGAACGAGAACATTCAGTGACTCTGAATTTCAGGAGTGGGGAATCTATTCCTGCACTCTCATCCTGTTGATGCAAATACAACTGAAAGCTCCCCCTGATGTCACCGGGGGTCCTGCCATGGCCCTAGCCACCAGCAAGGCCGTCGGACAGGATCCACGACCGCCAGATTCCTTTACCGGAATACCCATAAAATGGAGGGGTAGGCAATGGCCACACCCTGCCCTCCAACACACAACCATATTCCAATACCTAACTGCCAATACCCAAAAGTTGTGACGATTTGCTACGAGGTAGGCGAAAAACCAAGTGGCCGGTGCCAATTTGCCAGTTGGATAAAAATTCCTACCAGGCCCCTTGGCCAACCAAGGCGACCAACCACAGGTCCATAGCAATGTCAAGAACCAAGCAATGAACTATGGGAGGGAGGGTGGGTGATCCACGAGAAGCAGCCGCACAATGGCTGAGAAACGCTGCCGGGCCGCGTTTGAGCGGCTAAACCCCGCCCCCAAGCCTCCAGCTGATTGGCTGGCCACCTGGGGGGTGTGGCACGGCAGCCAAAGCAGGGAACGGCTCCTGCTCACAACTCCTCCCCTCCCTGAGGAGGAGAGGCTTTCCAGGGTGACTGACAATGGTACTGCCAAGTCTGAGGGTTTCCTAAGCAAGATGCCCTCTAAGGGGCCCCCACCCCTATGCCCACCCCCACCCCACTGCCCTTCTATCTAGGTGGTGGGTCTCATGCTACCTGCAAAGGGGTGCGTGGGTGTGATTGAAAATCATCCTGTCATTTCCTCCTTGCCTGGTAGCAGGAAGGGAATGAATGGGCCTCTTTCCTCATTCCCAAACAAAGGGGGGATCCATGCATTCCATCTCTGCTCTCCACCCTCAGGTGGCAGCAATATGTTTCCTTTTTTAAAATGTTTTTATTTTTTAAAAAACCATTTTGCTGAGCAGGTGCTTTGCTACTGCAGAGGACAGAACCCACATGAGCAAAGCACCTTGGGAAATAAAAATGGCGGATGCAACTGGAGTGTCTTCATTCCGCAGCAGCAGCAGCACACCTGCTCTGTAACAAGTGGGGGAAAGAAAGGAAAGCTATAGTGCCCAGGGCCACTGAGCTGTGATTGGGACTTCTCTTGGTTGTGGGGCCCAAGAACTGCACCCCATTGGCAGTGGCTTCTAAGCATCACCAATCCTAACACTGCTCTTTTGGGTTTCTTTGTTTTTTCCTTACCTCTGGGTTGTGTTTTTTTTTTTAAAAAAGGTATTTTCTACTTCTCCAAACCTCTGGTGTTTTGTAGCACGGGGACCCCTCTTTCTTGTTTCTCGGTGCCCCCGTTTTGCCTCTATTTATGCCAACACCTATAACGTTTGCTATTGGAGGAAGCGCTTAGCAAGCACCTACAAAGCAAAGCTGAAATTAGCAGCGGTGGCCCAAGGTGAAAGACTTCTGGGAAAAGATATATAATGAATTGAAAAAAATGTTGAAATATACATTTATAAAGAAACCAGAGGCCTTTCTTCTTGGAATAACAGGTTTGGAATTGCCCAAGAAAGATGTTAAATTATTTTTGTATGTCACAACTGCTGCTCATATTTTGTTAGCTAAAAAGTGGAAAACCCAAGAATTACCAACAATAGAAGAATGGCAGATGAAGATGATGGATTTTTCAGAGCTAGCCGACCTAACCGGAAGAGTCCACAACCAGAAGGAGGAGGAGTATCAGGAAGATTGGAATAAATTTAATGATTATTTAGTAAAATTTGTTAAGTTAAACTAACTGAACATAGCTTGCAGATACTTAATGGGCTTAGGATTTTATTTATGTTAAGTGATGAATTAATATGTTTAATTCCATCAGGTAAGGTGAAGATCCAAGGATGTTAATGTTTAAGTTAAATTTCATAAAAATTGGGATTTGGAAAACCGTTAAAAGGACATGCAATGAAATTCAACCAAGGGGAAGCGAGGAAGTCACTTAACAAAGTTAATAACTGTAATTTTCAGTAAGGCTATGATCTATGTTTGTTTGTCTTGTGTGTTTGTTTGTTTATAATATTGTGAAAATTAATAAAAATTGGGGGGGGAATGAAATTAGCAGCGGTGGACTAACAGTTAACCAGCAATGTTCGAACATATAAGAAATATTCACAGACACAGAAAAAAAGGAAGCCAGCCCCTGCGAACTGCCACGCTGGATCAGCCAGCTGGCACATCTCACTCAGCCGTTATCTCCTAGCATTCAGCAGCCAGATGTTCCAGGAAAGTCGATAAAGAGTCAAAATGGAAATATTTGTCGACGGGGCTTGGCAGTCAAAGTCTGAGGATGTGGCGTGCAGTTTTGTCTTCGTTAAGGCACCTAATCACGCCTGTAGGCTGTGCGCACACAACCCACCCCGTCATTCATTGGTTTGCAGCAAATAGTAACCCCATCCTGAACTGCAGTGTTTGCCCTGGTTCGCTGTTGTTTCAAGGCTTGTTGCAAAAAAAACCCCACCCCACCTAAACTCTGAAGCTGGATCCTGTGATATGGGGAGAAGCATAGCTGTCAACTTACAGATTTGAAAATAAGGGACCAGCAGCCTCGAAAATAAGGGATCAGCAGCCAAAATAAGGGATCAACAATTACTTTTATAAAATACATATTTTGTTGTGTGCAAATGGCTTTAAACACCTATTAGGTCCATAAATTACCATATAGCATATATACAACACACACAAAAGCAACAATTTGTTGTTGACAAAGCAAGCTGCACATAGAAAGGGCCCCATTACCTTCAGTAGCTTATTTAAGAGACATCATCAATAAGGGACAGCAGTGGGACATGGCGCTGGGATAAGGGACTGTCCCGCCAAATAAGGGACGCTTGACAGCTATGGGGAAAGACAAGTGATGGAAAGGACAACTGTACTGCTTCAGAAATGGCTGCCGCTTCAGAAATGGCAGTAGAAGAAAATTATTATTTCGAAGCACACCCTGTAGGGGAGAATGTGAAGAGAAAGGCCAACTGGTGGTGGTGTTTTTCCTGGTCAGTTGGCAATCCAGTAACGACTTGGCAACCCTTATTAGGCTTCCTACTTAGGAAGAGAGAGAATCGCAGCTACTGGAAAACTTCGCTAGATTTATTTGCGCAACGCGGGCTGCTATTAAAAGCTCGGAAACAGTGACAGGAGCTACTCGACTCTTTTCTTGTATCTGATATGAAAGCAGATTTGAAACCAGGATGCTGGTGTTTAGAAGTGCAGGGGCCCCTGGTTTATTAGAAAAGCAAATTATATGGCTCTGTCCAGCTAATCAATGTTTGCTTGGGACAGTAGAAAGGAGTTTGCATTGTGATTATTGCTATCATGAATAAATATTATTCTGTATACAGAAGCTGATTCAAAAGGAACAGGAGCAAAGGGAAAGTTATTTAATTCCCACCCCCACCCCCCAGGAGTAGTATAGCATAAGAAATCGATTTAAGATGCTGTGTTAGGGTTGGCAGTACATATAGGTGACTCCACAAGACGGGGGTGCGGCAATTAACCTTTAAGACGCGAAAACAAATTGTTGTTGTTGCTAGAATTTCGCCAAAAGCTTTGCTAAATGCGATTCTGTTGATCTGAACGGTTTATTGGGTGTGTTTGTGTAAGCAAGACAATCGAAATACATGTTTATCTTAATGCAATTCCATATCACTATGTCATATTAAACCAATTTTTAATAAACAATATTATATGTGAATAAATGGTGGGGGGGGAGGGAATAAAAGATTTCAGCCTATCATATAGCACTTGGGATCCCAAAGGAAGTGATCAAAGCATTTGATTATATTCAGTGATGAATTTGAACACATCCTACTGTTGTAGGCATCCGTCTGTCTCGAAAGACAATGGATTGAGACTCCAGGGGTGAAGTCAAACCACTGCGTTAGCAGCACTCAGATGAGCTCCTCAGGGTGCAATCCTGGTCAGTGTGTATATTGGTCCTGGGCTGCCCAGACAACCTGACCCCCCTCAGCCTCACTGATGTGGTCTAAAGGAAAGAGGCGCAATACATTTGGCAGGAGTTGCCAGCCATCTTAGGGACTCTATTAAGTAGTGGGTGGACATAGCAGACAACACAGAGATTTCTCCAAGTAGTTCTTTATAAGTAAGCTGGAACTGAACTGAACAGCAAACAGTTCAGCCGGCTTGCTTTTATAGGCAGCCGGCTGTCAACAACAACCCAGGGTTTCCCGCCTAAATTAACTGACGTGGACCTGAGTGAAAACGCATCCAGAGGTACCACTGTATATAAATGGGATCCGTTCCGGAGCCCCGTTCGAATCCTGAAGCGAATGCAACCTGCATCCGTGCGTCTGCGCGTGCTGCAATTTGCCGCTTCCGCGCATGATGTCATTTTGAGTGTCTGTGCATGCGCGAGCAGCGAAACCTGGAAGTAACACACTCCTTTACTTCCAGGTCGCCGCAGAGCGCGACCCAAAAATGCTTAACCCGAAGCTACTTCAACCCAAGGTATGACTGTACACAATACCCCTGGTGGCCAGGGTGAGAACTTCAATACATAACTCCCCTCTGGAAATGTAGTTTTGGAGAGCATTGCCCACGGTAGCCGAGCCCTAGTTAAAAGGTGGACTTGCGTCTGGCATTTCAGTAACTAGGAGGGAGACATGAGGTCAGAAGTAGGACAATGGGTTAAAGGTAAAGGGACCCCTGAACATTAGGTCCAGTCGTGGCCAACTCTGGGGTTGCGGCACTCATCTCGCTTTACTGGCCGAGGGAGCCAGCACGACTAAGCCGCTTCTGGTGAACCAGAGCAGCGCACGGAAAGGCTGTTTACCTTCCCGCCGGAGTGGTACCTATTTATCTACTTGCACTTTGACGTGCTTTTGAACTGCTAGGTTGGCAGGAGCTGGGACCGAGCAACGGGAGCTCACCCCGTCGTGGGGATTCGAACCGCCGACCTTCTGATTGGCAAGTCCTAGGCTCTGTGGTTTAACCCACAGAGCCACCCGCATCCCTTAATGCTATAATTATATGGATGTTAATGGCACACCATGTTTGTGTTTTTTAGGCTCTGTGGTTTAACCCACAATGCCACCCGCGTCCCGCCCTAGGACAATGGATTAGCCTATCACAAAATCAACTCTACAAAGATAAGCTCTCAGGTTTTCTTTCACCCTGGGGAGTCTTAAGAACACTGGGGAACAGGAAATAAACTGTCTGCATCTGTCTGTCTGGAGAGACAATGGAGTGCGCCTCTGGGGGTGAACTGCTGCCCAGGCACACTGGGCATGGGGGTCCTGGGCTGCCCAGATGACAGGCCTCTTAGTCTCGCTGATGTGATCCAAAAGAAAGCAGAGCAATACGTTTAGCACCAGCTTGTCTGCGGGAGTTGCTGGAAGGAGGTGTACGAGACGCCATCCAGCCGTCTTAGGGACTCCACTCTGGATTTGTGTAGGACCTCACATAGCCTTTTCTTCTCCTGAAGATGTTCTACGAGGCAGCAGGTACAGATTTTTCCTTGGCGTTTATTTCCATAGCCTTTCTCATTCAAACTTTCATCTGTTCCCCACCCCCCACCCCGCCATTCTGCACAGGTCTTCTGTTTCATCATCCAGTGATGTGGAAAAATACTCTTTTCCATCTATTATAGAACACAATAGACATGCATATCTCAACCATCAGCAAATCAAATAAATCACCTCCCCTGCGTGTTTCCTTTCAAGAGTAATAAATTTGCAGAGGGGTGTCCTCTTGGTCTTTTGCAGCGAAAACAATAAGAGTCTTGGCACCTTAAAGGCAAAGTTAATGAGGTGGCTAATGGCCCATCACGGGGACGTGGGTGGCGCTGTGGGTAAAACCTCAGTGCCTAGGACTTGCTGATCGTATGGTAGGCGGTTCGAATCCCTGCGAAGGGGTGTGCTCCCGTTGCTCAGTCCCTGCTCCTGCACAACCTAGCAGTTCGAAAGCACATCAAAGTGCAAGTAGATAAATAGGTACCGCCAGTGGCGTAGCGTGGGTTGTCAGCACCCGGGGCAAGGCAAGTAATTTGCGCCCCCTAACCCATGGATTTTGCGCCCCCTAACCCGTGGAGCGCGGCCCCCCAGATGTTGCGCCCGGTGTGGCCGGCCCAGCCTGCACCCCCCACGCTACGCCACTGTAGCACAGAACACCATCCCTAATCCTGCAACTGCAAAAAGTTCTGCAACACAGCACAACAGACCGTGCAAAAGGATCGTTGTTGATGCTTTTATTAAAAAAATGTAAACAACAGCCATCTTTATTTACACTATGAGCTAACTGTCTGAGATGGGTAAAACCAATCCCAAAGGGCCCTTACAAACAGTAGATTATGCTACATTTTCCTTGTTTAAATCCACAATGTTTTGGTTTTTTTAAATGCACTCTACCTCCCACCCTTATACCCTTTCCACCCAAGACGTACACCTGATGCCTTTGTCACACATTACATGCACCCAACCCCTTCCCTGCAGTCAGCTAGATTTCCCTCGCAATAAACGTGGGTGGGTAGGTACCGGAGAAGGGAAACCTGAAAAGAAAAAGTGGCTTCTTTCCTGCATTCTGCCTCAGGGTCTTACTGCCCACCCCGCTCTGTTTCGTTGCTGTGTTTGCTCAAACGGAACAAAGAGCAGGGAAAGCCCCTCCCCTCCAGGCAGAGAGAGAGAGAGAGAGAGAGAGAGAGAGAGGCGCCCTCCATGAGTTGTCGAGCTTGGGCAACGGCTGCGCGGCCGACGGCGAGGCGCTAAGGCGCCGGCTCCCCAGGCTGCAGCGCTTGGCCAGGCGCTGCGCTTGCATGCCTGGCCGCGCCCAGCTTGCCTCAGCGCAGCGGAAAACAGAAGCAGTGGCGGAGACGACGACCCCCCACCCCAACCAAGCCTCGATTGCTTGTCCCTTCCCTCTGGACTCGCGCCCCCCCCCCAAAATGTTGCGCCCGGTGCGGCTGGCACCCCCCACGCTACGCCACTGGGTACCGCTCCAGCGGGAAGGTAAACGACGTTTCCATGCGCTGCTCTGGTTTGCCAGAAGTGGCTTAGTCATGCTGGCCACGTGACCTGGAAGCTGTACGCCAACTCCCTCTGCCAATAAAGTGAGATGAGCGCCGCAACCCCAGAGTCGGTCACGACTGGACCTAATGGTCAGGGGTCCCTTTACCTTTACCTTTAATGGCCCATCACAAACTCATCTAGGGCAGCAAACCGCACCATGCCTGCTCAGTAGCAAGGCCCACTGAATTAAGTGGGGCTCACTCCCAGGTAAGCAGGCTTAGGATTGCAATTTAGCTATCTTGATTTTACACTTTGGTGTGAACTGAATCCGATTTCATTTCCCTCACTCAGGCATTAACGAAAGGGCAGTTTAGCACCCTGTTGATATTTTACTAAATAGACCACCTTTGTATCCTGGACTGCATGAATTCCCGTGGTCATATTAAACATTTACAGGCCTTCTCCTTTGCTCAGTTTAATTCACTTATATAAGTCTCCTTTTTAATGCAACATTTCATAAATGTGAAGCTCAAAGTGGCCATGAGTTCGTGCCCATCTGTTGAAACGTAACATGCAAAGTAATGTAAAGGTAAAGGGACCCCTGACCATTAGGTCCAGTCGTGGCCGACTCTGGGGTTGCGGCGCTCATCTCACTTTATTGGCCGAGGGAGCCGGCGTACAGCTTCCGGGTCATGTGGCCAGCATGACTAAGCCGCTTCTGGCGAACCAGAGCAGCACATGGAAACGTCGTTTACCTTCCCACTGGAGCGGTACCTATTTATCTACTTGCACTTTGACGTGCTTTCAGACTGCTAGGTTGGCAGGAGACACGCAATGTAATGGGTTTTAAATTTTTGTCGTGAACATGCTTCTGTGTTTGACGGCTTGAAATCCTCAGACTTTAACTGAGGAGCACAGTTGAACTCTACACCCGTAACAAAGGAGATTTCCACATGAAAACAGCTACAGGGGTACCTCAAGTTAAGAACTTACTGGTAATTCATTCTGGAGGTCCGTTCTTAACCTAAAAATGTTCTTAACCTGAAGCACCACTTTAGCATCGCCGCGCGATTTTGGTTCTCACCCTGAAGCAAAGTTCTTAACCCGAGGTACTATTTCTGGGTTAGTGGAGTCTGTAACCTAACGCGTCTGTAACGTGAAGCGTCTGTAACCCGAGGTACCACTGTATAACGAGTGATGCGTCCTACTGGTTTTTAAAATTTGTGGTAAAAAGCAAACTAAGGCTGCAGTCACAACCCCACTTACCTGAGGGCAAATCCCATTGCGTAAATGTGGTTCGGCTTTCAGCCTTAGCGCCCGTCTAGCGACGAGGAACTTCTACGCATGCAAAGTCAACAAGCAACACTTCAGGGCAAGTGGAGAGGCAATGAGACCCCTTCCTCCATTGGAACAGCAGCAACTATCTATCAGTGCAGGGTGAGACCACTTCTGAGGCCACGTGAGGTGACCGCCTCAGGTGGCAGGCTCCACAGGGGCAGCAGATCACAATGTAGATCTTTATCCCCACCACCACCTTGTTCCTGATGTAGATCCTCGCTCACTGCTTCTTCCCTAGGGGAGAGGAGGGGTGCCGTAGTGTAAGGTTACCAGACGTCCCCATTTCCCGGGGACAGTCCCCAGATTTACAAATCAGTCCCCATAGAAAATCCACTGAAGTTGAAAAGTGTCCCCGGATTCATTGAAAAAAATCTGGTAACCTTACCGTAGTGTGGTTCACCTCAGGTGCCAAAAACCTTCCATTGCAGAGAACGAGGGGTGTGAGGGAAGCATTCATGGCAGCAGTCATGCCAGGATGGGCAGGCAGGACAAAATCTGCTTGATAAGTTTGTGTCAACAGATCCCTCCACCATCCCTAGCACTCCACAGTGCTATTTTTCTAGAACACCTCCTTTGTTCTCCTGGTTTTGGCAATGGCGCCCACCTGAGAGGTTCTGGTAAGTTCCGGCTGAAAGAAAGCCCTGGAACTCCATGTCATGAAGTTTCTAGTGGCTGCTTGTGCCATAACGATGCCCTTAAATTCCCTGTGAGAAATGTATCTAGGAACAAGACATGACCTTAAGTACATGATCTGTACAAGCTCATTCCAAGTGACATGCCCTTCCTCCAAATGGCTGGAATTGATGCTAACCAAACATTCTCAATTAGCACGCTAATTCGATTTCTGGCCTTGGTTGCTATGGATAGCTGTTTTGCTCGGTTTGTGGTAATTTTATATTCTTCTTCAGGCTACCTCCATTCTTCAATTATTTGTTGTTGCTTTTTTGTGTGCAAAGAATGGATATAGTCATCTCAAAAGCTG
The DNA here is from genome assembly GCF_965112155.1 of Podarcis liolepis. NCBI lineage: Eukaryota > Metazoa > Chordata > Lepidosauria > Squamata > Lacertidae > Podarcis > Podarcis liolepis. The sequence continues at coordinate 13,736,307 of NC_139556.1, forward strand.
CCTATATAGCTTTGAACAAGATGGACTATGTTGGTGTTATGAAAGCATTCAAATAAGAGGCCAAGATAGGGCAGGAGTTATTCAAAGCCACAGAGCGTCGAGAGAAACTCTGTAAATATTAGACTGATATGGGGAAATGTGAAATTTGGATGCTGCAACATCTGGCAGAAAACGCAAAGTTAATCACACTGTTGTGAAACTTAAGGATTTATATGCTTGGGTTGTTTCTGTTAACGAGGGACGGTTTTAATTTTCTGTTTCCCTTTGTCCCTATTTTGCCTTACGTAGAAATGTTGGAAATGTCTTCCTAAGAGTTGCGAAGTGGGAGGGAGAGGTGGCTATTCCTTGGACCTTGGCTCCTGCCAGATCTCTCCACTCTCTCTGAGTGGAGGTTGGATTCATCTTGACTCTTGTATATTCAGTGTCAGTGTACACAGAGAGACACAAAATAAACAGCTTCCCCTCCCACTTCCTCTGGCAATAACTGCTTATACAGACAATCGATCTTGCTGAATGTGTGTGAACTGCAGCTCCACTATAATATTAATCCAAATACACTGAACTTGGTATTTGCATGGGAAACTATGTTTTAAAAACCATTTTACTCCATGTTATCTGACTTGGAAACCCAATGACATGGCAGAAACACTGGAATGTCCAATGTTTGATTGCCATTTCCACGGACCATTACTTTACTACACAGGGAACAATTACTCTGGGTCTTGGCAGCTAGCTAAAAGTCAGAAGCAGAAATATTGAATACTCCCCCCCCATCCCGCCCGCAATAAACTTACAAAACATATAAAGTGATAAGGAATGAATATTCAGCTTCTATGAAACAATCATCTCGTGGTCTTTTCTAATGTCTACCTTTACAGACTTTTACAGCTTTCCCACAGCTTGCTTCCTGCCTAGCTAATATTTGCTGTGCGGAAATTTGATTAAAGCCCATTACCGTGGAATGTTCCCCATTCATTTCCAGCGCTGCCTCTAATGAATAGAACGATTTCATTCTCCATCGGTAATAAGATACCAAATTAAAAGGTATCGTCCCATGGAACGGCTTAGTTCCAGATTACTCCTTGGATTTGGCAAGATCCGTTAGATTTTGCGAGATCTGTTACATGTCTTTTAAAGATAGGGGAGAAATTTGGTTCAATTCACATTTTAATTCCACTGATCGGGGCGAGGGCTAGGATAGGACCAGCAATCCATCCTCGCCCCTCACTACTGTGGGTTAAACCACAGAGCCTAGGACTTGCCGATCAGAAGGTCGGCAGTTTGAATCCCCGCAATGGGGTGAGCTCCCGTTGCTCGGTCCCTGCTCCTGCCAACCTAGCAGTTTGAAAGCACACCAGTGCATGTAGATAAATAGGTACCGCTCTGGCGGGAAGGTAAACGGCGTTTCCATGCGCTGCTCTGGTTCGCCAGAAGCGGCTTAGTCATGCTGGCCACATGACCTGGAAGCTGTATGCCGGCTCCCTCGGCCAGTAAAGCGAGATGAGCGCCGCAACCCCAGAGTTGGTCACAACTGGACCTAATGGTCAGGGGTCCTTTTACCTTTACCTTTAGAAGTGCTAGAGGAGAGAAAGAGCATATTATATCACCTAATCACAACGGCAGCTCCCTCACCCAGGCTGCTGCATGCCTGCATTTGGGATGGGTGAATCTGTCCTTATTGGTTTCCATAAATACTGTGATGGCCTGGGATTCAGACTCGGAGGCTGAACCTAAGGAATCCCAGCCTGCACAGGAGTCCCCAGAACCAGCTGAGCTGGGGCTGGGGCTTGAGCCTGAAGGGTCCTCACCTGTGCTGGATCCTCAGGTGCAGGCAACAGCTGAGTCTGCTCTTGCTCCTGAGGTGATGGAGGACCCATTGCCTGCAGGTGCTCCACTCTCAGCCCCGTCAGGGGAAGCTGAGGTTGCCTCTGGGTCCGGTAACCCTCCAGCCTCTCCTGAGCTGCAGAGGCTCAGGGCAGAGAGGCGGAGGGAACTAAGTTCCCGCAGGAGGAGTGCTCGCCTCCAGGCCAGGAGAGGCAAGTCACCTGTGGACTGGGGCCGCCCTGTGCCTCGGGGCAGATAAAAGCCAGCCAGTCCCAGGTTGCGGGAGCAACATTCTTGGTAGCCTGTTCCTGCCTGAACCCTGTCCTGCTCTCCTCTCCTGCCAGAGTTCCTGACCTCACCCGACTCCCTGCCTTGGACCCTGCCTCAGCTTTGACAGACAGCCTCCATACCACACCCTTGACCTCGGACTGGACTCAGACCTCGCCGCATGGTTAGCCCTCGGGACCAGCACAGATACCTTTTCATTTCAGTTTTACTTAGTATATAAGTTGAAGTGTAGGTGGGTTCCCAAGAGGCAAGACACAGCAACGACAGCAAGAACCTTTATTGAACCAACAGAACTGGACAACAGAGGCAAAGCAACTGCTTATATACATTTCTGAAGGCCTGGGCCACTCCCACTCCCTACGTGATTGGCTGTCTAAACTTCCAAGCTGTGAATCATGACTCGGAGTTTAAGGGCCAGTGGCAGAGGCCCAAATCCTGAAATGTTCTGTGATTGGATATCATGTATCGAGAACACAGGGGCTCAGAATCCTTAGTCCAGACTCAAGCTCAGGCAAACCCAGACCAATAAATATATAACAAGTTTTCAGACAATCTGTTTGTGTGAACTAGATTATCCTTGGGGTCCCTTCCAACTCTACAATTCTGTGATTTTGATGATTCTCACAGCGAGAGAAGCTTCAGAAGGCCCTCAGTTAGGAGATCATGCGTGGGGAGGGACTGGTTGCAGGGATCAACATGGAAAACCCCTTCTTGCAACTGCCGTACAAGAGCATTTTAATGCTTTCCACAGGCTAAAAATGGGCTACTTGTGATTTAGAATCATAGAATCATAGAGTTGGAAGAGACCACAAGGGCCATCGAGTCCAACCCCCTGCCAAGCAGGAAACACCATCAGAGCACTCCTGACATATGGCTGTCAAGCCTCTGCTTAAAGACCTCCAAAGGAGGAGACTCCACCACACTCCTTGGCAGCAAATTCCACTGTCGAACAGCTCTTACTGTCAGGAAATTTAAAGAAGGGACTAGTGGACACTCAAGGCAGTAGAAACATGAGATGATTGGACCCTACTGAACTTGAAGCATGGGAACCCCCAACAAAAAAATTATAATTTGACAAAATATTTGGACTTTATGATATGCATTTGTACAATTTGGAATATTCAATGTGATGTGATTGGATTGTTAAAATGGAAAACTTAATAAAAACTATTATTAAAAAAAAATGGGCTACTTGGTTCCCTTAACAATTTTGCACAAAAGGTTTCATATCATTTGAAGTTTCTGGGATTTTTTGAGGGAAATCATGTGCTCTAAATGTGCATTAGATGTGTGTGGTGTGGACCTGCCCCTTGTTAGGTTTGCGGCCACGGATGGCTTCATGGTGGGTCACTTAGTTCATTTTGTCTTTAAAGCTCTTTATTTATTTTTGCTGCAAAATGCTAATAGGGCTGCCCCTCTGGAACACACAGGGAAAGTACTTGATTTGTAAATATCTGTTGGTGGTTGGGATATGTCTTTCTATTGTATGCTAAATAAAAAACAGAACGTAAACTTGTGCAAAATAAACCAGTCGCAGTAGAATAGAAAATACCAAGTGTCAGTTCAAATGAATATTGGAATGGATTCAGGCATATTCATACATCCCTCAGCACAGACAAATCTCTCTCCCAGATCACCATTTCTTCCATTTCTTTGGATGCTGGAACTACCAAAAGATCTCTTTCAGCTTATCTTAATATGGAAGTTGGTCTGAAGAGATAAAGACGGTCTTTCAGATATTTGAGGTTTAATATTAATGCAAGTATTGAAAGATATACTTTCTTTTTGAAATTTGACTTGACACCTGATTGTTCCCATGTTGAAAAATTTCAGTTTGCTTTCCAATGTTTTCATACTAGAGTAGTTAGAGAATGTTTTCTGTAGCTCGTTCCTACAGAGGAATTTTTGTTTCAGGAACTGTACTAGATAATGAATGACCAGGAAATCAAACTAAATCATTGCATAGTGATCTATGATAGCTTTTTGGTGCATTTGAGTAATCAAGCTGCGATTCTTTTTTTGATTAAAAAAACAATGAATGAACTCATCTTACAAAATCAGAAGCTGCTTAGTAATAGAGGTGGAGTATTTGAGAAGATAACAACCAGGAAAGGTTGAAATTAGTACATTTGTGGTTCCCTAAATAAATGTGAAGAATTACATTCCTTGACCTATTGCCCCTTGTCTTCCTAAAAGACCTGGCCAGAATAGAAACCCACAGACAGGTGTTAACCAACGCCAGCAAAGACCTCGCAACGTTTTGCAGGATCGGTCTTGTTCACCACACGGATAGAGCAGCTTCGCTTGTGGAACATGGCAACACACTTCTCCCTGTCGTAGTTGATAGGTCTGAAAACTCTATAAACAATGAAGACAGAGAGTCAGGCCATATGGCAGAGATGACAGGAAAACTAAGAGGACTAGAGTCAAAATCAGCACAGTCTCCAGAGGGCCGCAGCGTTTGTGGTTTTAAACTTTAGGAATGGAATTTAGACGAAGAACCACTTCAGAGGCATGCGAATGCATTCAATGGCAGAAAACAATCTCTAACCTGACATATTAATTATTACAGGTGTTACTTTCCAGCAATCTTACATACAAGTGCACTCCCTCCAATATTTATCCAATGAAAATAGGAACATCCTATTCCAGGCATAGGCAAACTCGGCCCTCCAGATGTTTTGAGACTACAGTTCCCATCATCCCTGACCACTGGTCCTGCTAGCTAGGGATGATGGGAGTTGTAGTCCCAAAACATCTGGAGGGCTGAGTTTGCCTATGCCTGTCCTATTCCATACTCTTCAACGTTTCTCCAATTGTTATGTACTGAAGTTTTCACCCTGGGCCAGCAGGGGGATACTGTAGATAGTTATGCAAATAAGGGATCGAAAGTGACGTTCAGTGATTGGATAGTTTTAGAAAATTGTTACAGTTACGTTGTACTGGAGCTCTATACAGTGGTGCCCCGCAAGACGAATGCCTCGCAAGACGAAAAACTCGCAAGACGAAAGAGTTTTCTGTTTTTTGAGTCGTTCTGCAAGATGAATTTCCCTATGGGCTTGCTTCGCAAGACGAAATGTCTTGCGAGTTCTTGCGAGTTTGTTTCCTTTTTCTTAAAGCCGCTAAGCCGCTAATAGCCGCTAAGCCGCTAATAGCCGCTAAGCCACTAAGCCGCTAATAGCCGTGCTTCGCAAGACGAAAAAACCGCAAGACGAAGAGACTCGCGGAACGGATTAATTTCGTCTTGCAAGGCACCACTGTATAAGCAGGCTGACTGAACCCTTCAGTTCAGTTCAGTTCTGGCCTGTGAATAAACAAGAGCTGTTTGAAGAATCGCTGTGTCATCTGATATGTTCACCCACAACTTAACACCAATGAAAACAGAGATGTCCCTTCCAACATTTTTCTGATGAAAACAGGAACATCCAGTGCTATCTTTCTAGAAAAAGAGTTGCTGGAATTCACCATGAACACCTCCCTTGTTTTCTTATAATGGCAATGGTGCCCACCTGAGAGGTGCCAGAACTGAGTTCCGGTGAGTTCTGGTAGGGGGGGAAGCCCTGGGGACAGCTTCTGTAAATCCAGGACTATCCCTGGAAATCAGGGACACTTGGAGGGTCTGCAAGCGCAGTGGCTGAAAACATGTGCTAAAGTTCAAACACCTGAACTGGCATTTCAGTGTCATTAGCTAACCTAGGAGAGAAATCTGCTTAGCCTCATTCAGTCCTGAAAGTACAGACAGATGGCAATTATGCTATTCTTGAGGAACGTTAAAGAGGTGCTTTAGCCGATACTTTACCTGGAGATGCCAATGCAAAATTCACTAGCCCCAGGACCGCAAATGAGTTTGGGGGCTGAGGTAATTCACACCACAAAGGTGAGGGGAGCATTCGAAGTGAAAGCAATGTTGTTGATTTCTAAGTATATAAATAAAACAATGTTCTTACATTGTCAATGTTCAAGAGCCCCAAATCGTTATCGAATATAAATTAAATGTGGAGAAAGGTAGCGTTGACTGGTATTTTATGTGTGATGGTTGACTGGGATATGTTGGCTTGGGATGCAATAAGTAGCAGGTGGTAGTTGCAAAAGAGTAAAAAATTTACTGTATTTGGAGTAAAAAAAGCAGAGACATCACCTTGCCAATAAAGGTCCGTACAGTCAAAGCTATGGTTTTCCCAGTAGTGATGTATGGAAGTGAGAGCTGGACCATAAAGAAGGCTGATCGCCGATGAAATGATGCTTTTGAATTCTGGTCCTGGAGGAGACTCTTGAGAGTCCCGTGGACTGCAAGAAGATCAAACCTATCCATTCTTAAGGAAATCAGCCCTGAGTGCTCACTGGAAGGACAGATCGTGAAGCTGAGGCTCCAAGACTTTGGCCACCTCGTTAGAAGAGAAGACTCCCTGGAAAAGACCCTGATGTTGGGGAAGATGGAGGGCACAAGGAGAAGGGGACGACAGAGGATGATGTGGCTGGACAGTGTTCTCAAGCTACCAGCATGAGTTTGACCAAACTGTGGGAGGCAGTGGAAGCAGTGGCGTAGCGTGGGGGGTGCAGGGGGGGCCGGCCGCACCGGGCGCAACATCTGGGGGTTAGGGTTAGGGGGCGCAAATCCACGGGTTAGGGGGCGCAAATCCATGGGTTAGGGGGCGCAAATTACTTGCCTTGCCTCGGGTGCTGACAACCACGCTACGCCACTGAGTGGAAGACAGGAGTGCCTGGCATACTCTGGTTCATGGGGTCACAAAGAGTCGAACACGACTAAACGACTAAACAACAACAAGTCCAATAGAATTCTATGGAGTTACTCACAGGTAAGGCTATAAATAGCATTGCAGCCCCAAGCATGTACTGGATAAACTAGGGTTGCATATGTAATCACGTGTCTCATATGTTCTTGGGTACTTAGAAAGAAATGCCAGCAATTAAAAAACACCCATAAACTTGTTTTTAGAACTTGAACTTACAAGCTGCAGCATATCAGTTCTTTTGGTTTGCATTCACATCTTTGGCAGTTGTTAGTTTTCCATACAGCATTCACACGGTGCCACCTCCCATGCTTAAAGCATCCTGAAATGTGCAGAACAAACAATGCTGGTCGGAATCTAGTAATTTATAAAAACCAGAGTCAGAAACTGGGGTTTTTGCTTGCTACAAGATGACTTGCTTCAGTGAAGCTTCAGTCAACCTGTCCATGACTTTTTTGCTATTTGCTTATGAACTGCTTTGAGCTTCTTTTTCTTTTCAAGCCGTTATATAAATATTAAAAAGGTAAAGGTAAAGGACCCCTGACAGTTAAGTCCAGTCGCAGACGACTCTGGGGTTGTGGCGCTCATCTCGCTTTACTGGCCAAGGGAGCCAACGTTCGTCCGCAGACAGTTTTTCTGGGTCATGTGGCCAGCATGACTAAACCGCTTCTGGCGAAACCAGAGCAGTGCACGGAAACACCGTATCCCTTACCGCCAGAGCGGTACCTATTTATCTACTTGGACTTTGACGTTCTTTCGAACTGCAAGGTTGGCAGAAGCTGGGACTGAGCAACGGGAGCTCACCCCGTCGCGGGGATTCAAACCGTCAACCTTCTGATCGACAAGCCCAAGAGGCTCAGTGATTTAGACCACAGCGCCACATGCATCCCTTTTATATAAATGTTAAGAAGCAATAAATAAACAAATGTTTTCTATCATTCCATGTAAGCTGCCTAGAAGTTGTTTTTTTTAAAAAAAAACAACTACAGTGGTACCACGGGTTAAGTATTTAATTCGTTCCGGAGGTCCGTACTTAACCTGAAACTGTTCTTAACCTGAAGCACCACTTTAGCTAATGGGCCCTCCCGCTGCTACCATGTCGCTGGAGCACGATTTCTGTTCTCATCCTGAAGCAAAGTTCTTAACCTAAAGCACTATTTCTGGGTTAGCGGAGTCTGTAACCTGAAGCATATGTAACCTGAAGTACCACTGTAGGCTGTTTATAAGCCTTGTCAAATAAATAAATAAATTTAGAATATCTTGGAGGCCACGGTGTGGGTCTCAACTTCAGAACATCCATTCTTGTTCTTGTGTTATACATCACTTCTGTTTACACAAAAACAGCCAGCCAGATCTACCTGTGCCAGCTCTCTCTCTCTCTCTCTCTCTCTCTCTCTCTCTCTCTCTCTCTCTCTCTCGCTCTCCCTCCCTCCCTCCCTCCCTCCCTCCCTCCCTCTCTCTTTCCTCTTCCTGGCCCTTCTGCTGCCTCTGGTCCCACTATTTGCTGCCATGATAGTTTTGGCACCGAGGTGCCAAACTTTGAATACAGGTAAAATGGGGCTGATATTTTGCCTGCCGCTTCCCAACCCAGCAAAAGGTTTTGAAAGCCCATATTCACTCCAAATATGCCAAATTCTAAATTTACTGTCAAAGTTCCTTCTCCACAATTTTCTTCCTAACCCTGATGGGAACTGTAATCCAAAACACCTGGCAAAGGTTGCAGTAGAGCATAACCCTAGAATCAGAAGACACGCCTCTCCTATGGCGGAATTGGGCGATATAGATAGCAAAAGGCTCAATTCTCACTGGCTGCAAAGAGAGACTCTAAGCTCAGGGCATCACTCCAGCAATTACTCTGAGTAGCATCAGAGTAACTCATGGGACTGTCCTTCTTGTGCAACCCTAGATCATGCTGGAGAAAAATTGTGAGGAGCATCTTCTGCCTCCGTAAATCCTGTTTTTCTAAGCATGGCAACATTCAAACACTGAATTCTTACCCTTTTCGTCAGCTGGTTTTATTGAGCACTGGGCATTACACAAGGTCCCCAAGAGGGCAAGGACCAGGAAGGAGAACAGCAGGAACTTCTGTGGGAGAGAGAGAGAGAGAAAATTGCAACAAGCATCTCAGTTGTTACAGTGAATTGTTGGAATGGACATGCGAAGCAGCAAACACCATAGAAAGCAAAAGAAGAAGTAAAGTCTAAAAATATTGCTGGAAGATTAAACATTTTTAACAGCCTTTCCCCAACCTTGGGTCTCCAAAACCAGCATTGCCCCCCAGAGAGCCTGGCCAGTGCTGAGAAAAGAAGCGGGTTACCGTAGTTCAACAACACTGAGAGGCAAAGCTTGGAGAAGGCTGCTCCTAGGAAGATAATCCTAGTTGTATGAAAGTAAAATGCTCAATGACAAACCTGGACAGCATCTTAAAAAGCAGAGACATCACCTTGCCAACAAAGGTCCGTATAGTTAAAGCTATGGTTTTCCCAATAGTGATGTATGGAAGTGAGAGCTGGACCATATAGAAGGCTGATCGCCGAAGAATGGATGCTTTTGAATTATGGTGCTGGAGGAGACTCTTGAGAGTCCCATGGACTGCAAGAAGATCAAACGCATCCATTCTTAAGGAAATCAGACCTGAGTGCTCACTGGAAGGACAGATCGTGAAGCTGAGGCTCCAATACTTTGGCCACCTCATGAGAAGAGAAGACTCCCTGGAAAAGACCCTGATGTTGGGGAAGATGGAGGGCACAAGGAGAAGGGGACGACAGAGGATGAGATGGTTGGATAGTGTTCTCAAAGCTACCAGCATGAGTTTGACCAAACTGCAGGAGGCAGTGGAAGACAGGAGTGCCTGGCGTGCTCTGGTCCATGGGGTCACGAAGAGTCGGACACGACTAAACGACTAAACAACAACAACAAAAGGCTCAACCATCATTGTTTAGGACCATTTGAGGCGTTGCTCCTTCTTTTCCTTTCCTAGAACCCATGACCACTGACCCAACAGAAGGTTAGGCACACAGAGATGTCAGAGAATTCTGACGGGAATAGAAATTGACAATCTTCACTTATTCATCCCACGCGCAGGATGGCTATCAATCCAGATAATAGGTTGGGTATTTGCTGTTCACAAATGATACATGGCTGATGGCCCCCTCCCACAGATTTGCATTCTGTTTCCTTTGCATTGGTGTGGATTGATGCAATTATAACACAGCCAAACATCTGATCCCAAACGCCTCCGTTTTGGAATGTTTCGGCTCCCAAATACCGAAAACCTGGAAGTAAATGCTCCGGTTTTCAAACATTTTTTAGAAGTCAAACGTCCGACACAGCTTCCGCTTGAGTGCAGGAATCTCCTACAACCAATCGGAAGCCATGTCTCGGTTGTCGAACATTTCAGAAGCCGAATGGGCTTCCGGAATGGATTACAGTGGTACCTCGGGTTACATACGCTTCAGGTTACAGGCGCTTCAGGTTACAGACTCTGCTAACCCAGAAATAGTACCTCGGGTTAAGAACTTTGCTTCAGGGTGAGAACAGAAATCGTGCTCCGGCAGCGCGGCAGCAGCGGGAGGCCCCATTAGCTAAAGTGATTTCTCAGGTTAAGAACAGTTTCAGGTTAAGTACAGACCTCCGGAACGAATTAAGTACTTAACCCGAGGTACCACTGTACGTTTGACAACCGACTGTATTATTATATTAGTGGATGGAGAGTTTAATGACATAACTGCCCTGAGACCTGTGGGTATAGGGTAGTATACAAATTTAAATAATAATGATGATAATAATAATAATAGTTTCATCAGAAGCTGGACTGCAAAAGAATAGAAACGGAGCTGTATGAAAAGACTGCAGAGCAGAACACAAATCAATGCCTTATACATCCCTAGGAACCCTTAAGCCAATTTAAATCAATGAATTTGTGTGTACCTAACTCTGCGAAGGATCAGAGTGATATTTGAAAGTACTGAAGTCATCATGAGTTGCTTCCATGAAAGTATATATAAGATCACATTCTTAATCTAATACCATACATTCCACAAGAGAGTGACTCACCATCACAGCGGTGTTCCACACGTCCGGAGACCTCTGAGGCTTTTTCCAAACATTGTTTGTGACTTTATACTGGGGGCATCAACAATAGTTGCCAAATTGCAGGAACCCGAACACAATCAGACAATGGGCAAGCTTGTCTCATTTGTCCTGGCCTCGTTTTCTAGGAGGGTAGCCTTCCAACGTTATTTTTAGAACCGTAGTGTTAGGCCAATGGATCATTAATACGGATCACCTGTGTTTGCTCGTAACCTCAAGAGAATGATGAAGCAGTCACCTCACTTTGATTCAAAAATAAGCGAATTAAGAAGAATTAAGTTCAAGGGATCTGTGTTCTGGCAGACCATCAAAGAGCTATTTGGGGAAAGCGCAAATGTCGGGGAGAGCACGTTTGGGGAAAGCTATTGTTGCACTGACCTGCTATGAGTAAGCTATTCAAAGTTTAAATAAGTCACCTGGAATAAACAATGAATTACCCCTGGCAGTCGTTTTATGTAAAGTGTGTTTGGATAGGAATGAGACATTTCAGTTCTAGACCACTGATTCCAAAACGCATGAATAAAAAGTTACTTTATTTGCTTATTTGACTTGAACTCTTTGCCTATGTGACTTTCTCATTTGTTCTAAAAATGGCTTAAATATTCCATGTTCAGTTTTAGTGACCATAACAAGTGTCCCAACAGCATTCTGTTCTTTGACAACACAATAAACTGGATCACTGTCCTACATGTCTGCTCCATTGAGCTCAATGGAGCTCACCGCTGGATAACTTGAGTATAGGACTACCGTCTTAGACTCCTATTTTCCACTATAAAATGCCATTCCCCCACCCTCAACCTTTATCTGTCTTTCTAATTACCGTAACTAAGTTTGCTGCTTTTGTCACCATAGCATAAGCAATATAACCAGGATAAAAGCTGCTAAAATAAAATAAGTGAACAGATCAGCTACCTTGGTTGACCGAATCATAGAATCATAGAATCATAGAGTTGGAAGAGACCACAAGGGCCATCGAGTCCAACCCCCTGCCAAGCAGGAAACACCATCAGAGCACTCCTGACATATGGTTGTCAAGCCTCTGCTTAAAGATCTCCAAAGTAGGAGACTCCACCACACTCCTTGGCAGCAAATTCCACTGCCGAACAGCTCTTACTGTCAGGAAGTTCTTCCTAATGTTTAGGTGGAATCTTCTTTCTTGTAGTTTGGATCCATTGCTCTGTGTCCGCTTCTCTGGAGCAGCAGAAAACAACCTTTCTCCCTCCTCTATGTGACATCCTTTTATATATTTGAACATGGCTATCATATCAACCCTTAACCTCCTCTTCTCCAGGCTAAACATGCCCAGTTCCCTTAGCCGTTCCTCATAAGGCATCATTTCCAGGCCTTTGACCATTTTGGTTGCCCTCCTCTGGACACGTTCCAGTTTGTCAGTGTCCTTCTTGAACTGTGGTGCCCAGAACTGGACACAGTACTCCAGGTGAGGTCTGACCAGATCAGAATACAGTGGCACTATTACTTCCCTTGATCTAGATGCTATACTCCTATTGATGCAGCCCAGGATTGCATTGGCTTTTTTAGCTGCCGTGTCACACTGTTGGCTCATGTCAAGTTTGTGGTCAACCAAGACTCCTAGATCCTTTTCACATGTACTGCTCTCAAGCCAGGTGTCACCCATCTTGTATTTGTGCCTCCCATTTTTTTTGCCCAAGTGCAATACTTTACATTTCTCCCTGTTAAAATTCATCTTGTTTGTTTTTGCCCAGATCTCTAATCTGTCAGGGTTGTTTTGAAGTGTGATCCTGTCCTCTGGGGTGTTAGCCACCCCTCCCAGTTTGGTGTCATCTGCAAATTTGATCAGGATGCCCTTGAGTCCATCATCCAAGTCGTTGATAAAGATGTTGAATAAGACCGGGCCCAAGACAGAACCCTGTGGCACCCCACTAGTCACTCTTCTCCAGGATGAAGAGGAACCATTGATGAGCACCCTTTGGGTTCGGTCAGTCAGACCGAAACATGGAAGCATACGCTTATGAATAAACCGGGACTGGCCCACACATGAGGCCAAGTGAGGCCACTGCCTCGGGTGGCAGGATCCCCAGGGGCAACAGATCCTGATGTCAATCTTTCTTCCCCACTTGTTCCTGATGTAGATCATCATTCACCCCTTCTTCTCTAGTGGGGAGGAGAGGCACTATTTGGCGGTTTGCCACAGGGGCCAAAATGTCTTGGGCCAGTCCTGGAATAAACGGACGTATTTGTAAGAATACCAAAAAGGCCTTTCAGTATAACAACAACAACAATTTTATTATTATTTTATATGCCGCCCATCTGGCTGGGTTGCCACAGCCACTCTGGGCAGCTCCCAACAGAATATTAAAAACACAACCAAACATCAAACATTAAAAACTTCTCTGAACAGGACTGCCTTCAGATGTCTTCTAAAAGTCAGGTAGTTGTTTATTTCCTTGACATCTGGTGGGAGGGTGTTCCACAGGGCGGGCGCCACCACCGAGAAGACCCTCTGCCTGGTTCCCTGTAACCTCACTTCCCACAGTGAGGGAACCGCCAGAAGGCTCTCTCTCTTAAATACTCTCTCTGCTAAATTCTTTTTGCACAAGAAGAATATATGAAGAATTCTAAGTCCTCAGTTTGGGTATATTAACATTAAATCTGAGCAGAGGAGGGCTGCTTATCAGTGGGAAATAACACCCCCTGTGTTATAATGTTATAATATTATAATTAAGGTAGAGGTAAAGGGACCCCTGACCATTAGATCCAGTCGTGACCGACTCTGGGGTTGCAGCGCTCATCTTGATTTATTGACCAAGGGAGCCGGCGTACAGCTTCCGGGTCATGTGGTCAGCATGACTAAGCCGCTTCTGGCGAACCAGAGCAGTGCACGGAAACCCCGTTTACCTTCCCGCCGGAGTGGTACCTATTTGTCTACTTGCACTTTGACGTGCTTTTGAACTGCTAGGTTGGCAGGAGCTGGGACCGAGCAACGGGAGCTCACCCCGTCGTGGGGATTCGAACCGCCGACCTTCTGATCGGCAAGTCCTAGGCTCTGTGGTTTAACCCACAGAGCCACCCACATCCCTTAATGTTATAATTATATGGATGTTAATGGTACACCATGTTTGTGTTTTTTAAACTGTGAGGTTACTTAGACAACAAATAGGTTTTTTGTACCTTGTATTGTGGCATATTGCTGACCCTGATGATTCATGTGTAATTATATTATCTTTTGGGGAAACGGAAGGTCTTACGATGATAAAGTCATGGGTTTTTTGTTTTTAAATTGAAAATGGTGTCCTGCTTAATAACTTTCAAGAGGCATTTTATTTGTGTGACTTTCTTTGGGGTACATCTGAAAGTCAATTTTCCTACTGGTGGAGAAGTTAAATAGGTGACCAAAGCTGAAGGAAAATCAGTTTTAATAAGTCCCATACTCTGGGGGACCTAACTTTGCAATGTCAGGCCAGATGGACCAGTGAAATGCCACATTGTTGTTTAGTCATTTAGTCATGTCCAACTCTTCGTGACCCCATGGACCAGAGCACGCCAGGCCCTCCTGTCTTCCACTGCCTCCCGCAGTTTGGTCAAACTCATGCTGGTAGCTTCGAGAACACTATCCAACCATCTCGTCCTCTGTCGTCCCCTTTTCCTTGTGCCCTCAATCTTTCCCAACATCAGGGTCTTTTCCAGGGAGTCTTCTCTTCCCATGAGGTGGCCAAAGTATTGGAGCCCCAGCTTCACGATCTGTCCTTCCAGTGAGCACTTAGGGCTGATTTCCTTCAGAATGGATCAGTTTGATCTTCTTGCAGTCCATGGGACTCTCGGTGTCTCCTCCAGCACCATAATTCAAAAGCATCAATTCTTTGGCGATCAGCCTTCTTTATGGTCCAGCTCTCACTTCCATACATCACTATTGGGAACACCATAGTTTTAACTATACGGACCTTTGTTGGCAAGGTGATGTCTCTGCTTTTTAAGATGCTGTCAAGGTTTGTCATTGCTTTTCTCCCAAGAAGCAGGCGTCTTTTAATTTCGTGGCTGCTGTCACCATCTGCAGTGATCATGGAGCCTAAGAAAGTAAAATCTCTCACTGCCTCCATTTCTTCTCCTTCTGTTTGCCAGGAGGTGATGGGACCAGTGGCCCTGATCTTCGTTTTTTTGATGTTGAGCTTCAGACTATATTTTGAGCTCTCCTCTTTCACCCTCATTAAAAGGTTCTTTAATTCCTCCTCACTTTCTGCCATCAAGGTTGTGTCATCTGCATATGGGCTTCAGCAACTGAGCTCTTTGATGCAAGCTCCTTTGCTGCCCTGAAATTCTGGCCCAGTGTGTTAGTTGCGATTTGACCTTATACTTAATTAAAACGAGACAAGTGTAAACTGCAGCCTTAAAGCTTGGTACAATGGTGGGAGTGTTGCAAAATAAAAAATTGCTTTAAACAAACAGGACGGGTAAAGAAAAGGTTCCTGCTAGTTCTGAGAAAATGGTGTATTTGCCCTCTATTCTTTACCCAGCAACCTTTGAGAGCGTCTGATGCTGACAATTCCACCGAACTCAGTTCTGCGGGTGGCAAAGCTTCTATATTGAAATCTATGGAACCCAAGAACCATTCCTTGTGCAAGGTTCCTTCCACTTGTTCCCAATGCAACACCAGCAGCATATTTTCTTGGAAATCGCCCTGCATTTAGCCTCCTCCTCCACCCCAGATTTGTATGGAATTCCCCTGTCATTCTTAGTAACTAAACAACAACAACAACAACCACATATCTGTGAACACGTTTGCCAAGTTCATCTGAGAAGTTTGCCAACATTCCTCAGATGAAAATAGGGACATTTCTCACTCCCCCCTGCCAACTGACCCTCCTTGACCCTTCCATTTTTTTGTCATCCCCCAGAGCATTTATACCACCCTTATACCAACGGCACACACGCCCCCCCTTCCCAGTCCTGAGAAAACACATTAATTCTGATTTTATTTTATGCTGTGCTGTTCTTTGGTAGATTAACAAAAAGGAAAACACACGCCAATCAATAAATTTTAGAAGGAAACAAAATTAGATGCAGATGCACAAAGCATTGAAAATAAATAAAATAAAATAAAATAAGACTCCTTGTGCTCCACTCCCCCTTTCTTCCCACCCTGGGGGCTCTGACCTCTGCCTGACCCCCCAGAGTTGGTGCATTGCATGGGGCTAGGCTGTGGTGGTTGCAGCTCAAGGGAGGAGGCAGGCAGCAGTAGCAATGGCGAAGCCATAGAGGGCATGCAAGTTATTCATCCTGTATGTTTTGGATGCGGGTGGCACTGTGGGGGACACAGGTGGCGCTGTGGGTAAAACCTCAGTGCCTAGGACTTGCTGATCATAAGGTCGGCGGTTCGAATCCCTGCGGCGGGGTGAGCTCCCGTCGTTCGGTCCCAGCTCCTGCCCACCTAGCAGTTCGAAAGCACCCCTAAGTGCAAGTAGATAAATAGGTACCACTTTATAGCGGGAAGGTAAACGGCGTTTCCGTGTGCGGCGCTGGTGCTGGCTTGCCAGTTGCAGCTTCGTCACGCTGGCCACGTGACCCGGAAGTGTCTTTGGATGGCGCCGGCTCCCAGCCTCTTGAGCGAGATGAGCACGCAACCCTAGAGTCGGTCACGACTGGCCCGTACGGGCAGGGGTACCTTTACCTTTACGTTTTGCCCATTGGCTCACCAGTCTTGTCTGCACCAACCCGTTTAATATCTCAGAAATCTGTGACTAGGGTGAATCCTAAATGCAGGAATCTTTAAACTGGTGCTGGATTCCGATCAGGCATCACTGCCTTTCCACCATGTTGCTGCAGCAAGTTGAGCATTTCTTCCCCTGGTGGCAAAATCCAATTAAATCCTTGATAGTGTCCATCTATAAGCCCAGATGTCAAAGCTTAATGCCAGATGGAGTCCGAAATGATGTTAAGTAGCACAGAGAACAGCGCAATTTCCTAAATGAAACACTTAACCCCTTGAGTCACATCAGTCGGTGGAGTGAAGCAGCCTTTGATAAACAAAATGGAGAATTACCGAAAACCGTTAATGAGAACTCCGGTATATAACAGCCTGGGAGCCCTGAGGGAGAGAGAAAGGGCAAAGTGGGGGGTGGGACTAAAGTGGGATGGTGGGACAAGGAAGGGAGAAGCTCCTCTCTGAAAAGAGCAATTGGTCCTTCTCCTGCCAGCCTGTTGGATGGGAGGAAGCAAGAGAAGGAGAAAGCAGAAAACAAGAGAGAAAAGGGATGGTTCTACCCTCTCTGGGCTCTGGGCTCACCCACAGCAGGCTCTGGACTACCCAAGGCATGTGGGCCCCAAGGAAATGGCACCCACGATAATAATGCAAAAGGTTTCTCATCACTATTGTATGCTACTGGTTCCCAGAGCAGCTCCTGATCATAGCTGTCAACTGTCCCTTATTTGGCGGGAAAGTCTCTTATCCCAGTGCTGTGTCCCGCTGCTATCCCTTATTGATGATGTCCCTTAAATTTCCCAGGTTTCAAAGGAAGCAGCTCCTCTCCCTCCCTCCCTCCCTGCCGGCCAGGGAGGAGGGAGGCTCCAACTGTGTTGCTTGGCTGCGTTGCTCACCCAATAAGGAGTCTCAGAACGACTGGGGGGTGGAGCTTGCATGCCTTGTGCCGATCAAATCGGCCGCGTTGCCTGGGGACTCGCCTTTGCTCAGTGCTTCCCAGCAGAGAGGTGACGGTGGTTTTCCTTGCTGCATCCCCTTTGCTGGGTTGCTGCGCTGTGGGAACCACTGCTTGAGGCTTCGTTTGGCTGCTGGCTGGGCTTCCTGCCTTTGGCTCGGAGGGGCTCCGAAGTTGAACATACCTGTGCTGGGAAAATCCCTTATTTTGGCTGCCGATCCCTTATTTTCGAGGCTGCTGGTCCCTTATTTTCAAATCTGTAAGTTGACAGCTATGCTCCTGATGTTCCCCACTCCCAATATGCTTGCAACTGAATATGCTCACCAACTACGGCTGGGTCACCTAGGCTACATTTGAACTAACATATTCGGGGCCGGCCCACCCATGAGGCAAGGTGCCTCAGGCAGCAGGATCTACACATAGGGTTGCCACTTGTCCTGTATAATACAGAGCAGGCCCCTTTCCCCTCTGCAATGCCCTTTGAATCCCACTTCCTGCTTGTTCCCAAAATTGATCTTTATCCCCCCTCACCCGGTTCCCAATGTATAGGTTCCTTCACCCCTTCCACCCAAGATGGGGAAGGCGCCATTTTGTCGTTCGCCTCGGCTGCCCAAATCTCTTGGGTCAGCCATGAACCTATTGATCCCTCACTTGTTAGACTGGGATCTAGGGCAGTGATATAGTTGAGCCAGAGCCTTCATGGCTCCGTGGCTGGAGCTGAGATTTTAATTGCATTGTCGGTTATTTTAGCCTGAAGAGCCTGAGTGTCTAACCGTTTTCAGAAATGGAAAAAAGAATTGAGAATGAACAAGTTAATATGTTTACGCTATCATTTCACCCCTTGTAACAACTAATTATGTCAGAAGAACAGGATGAAAGGAGCCTGAATGTCTGAACAGCTAGTCCTTTTTTCTTGCCTGCTAGAATGGGAGACGGGGAAACACATTTTTGAGGCTTACTTAATTCAAGGGTGAGGGAAGCTGTCTTGATAAAATAATCTTGGATGCTTGATTGTGGAAACACCCCCCACCCCGGTGATGTAAGGCTAGAGAGGATTCTGGTAATCTTTTACTATTTTTCAGGCTTTTAAAGATAAGTTTTCAACTGGAACTGATGGAGAGTGTTTATGAAGTAAACCCCTATCCAATAAAATCTATATATCAGTGTATCAAATACAGTGCAGCCCAAGGAAATGTTTATTAACCTATGTCTCTGGAAAAAAAATGTTACTCAAAATCAGAGCAAATTGATACTCCAGACTGCTTGGCATTTCCAAGAGTAATTCAGTGAGGGGACGGCTAGAGAACAGCACTGGAAAGAGCTACAAACCAACTGCTTTAGCCAGTCAGCCCAAGAAAGGATTTTTGCACCTGCTTTTTGCATGTTGCCCAATTCATGATCACATCAATAGTCACTTCCAGAGGTTCCATGTTCCCTTGCCCCACCGTGTGGCCAAGACTAGGTAATTTCATGTAAACCCAACTGGCTTGAAAAACAAAAACTTTTTTGCCTTCATATACAGTACTCTGCAGAATTGCTGTAGGAGTTCAGCCTAAGACTTGCAAGATACACCACATAAAATGGTTTTAGTCCATCCAGTATGCTATTAACTAAGTACCAGAAGATCACAAAGCTGAGTTCTGGATTCCAAAGGGCAGAACTGCAGATTCCAACATTAATTACAATTAATTTGAGGGTGCGGATTTGAGGGTGCAGATGTTACACTGGAATCATGCTGGTAAGACCTTCTGGAATAATTCTTGACATGTTTATTACAAGATAGTGTATATACTGGTACACTGATCATGAAGAGTTTTGAAACCTACTGTTATGTGAGTTTTCCTTTTTGTAACTTTTGTAAAAACAATATACCATTTTGTTCATATCTATACAATTTTCACAATCAATAAAACATTACATTTAATTTTAAAAAATCAGAGACCTTGAATCAAAAACGCTGTTGTAAATGTCAGCAATGGAATGCAACGGATTTGTAAAAAGTTGTCAAATTAAACAGAACAAACACTTGGTTTTCTTGTAAATTCAACAGTGTAAACGGGTTTTGATGCATGCAATAATGGAATACTGAACAGTATAGTTTTTGTAAAATATGCAGGGATTTATGATATGTAAAAGGAACCATGGAAAGAGGAGAAGTCATTGATAAGGATGTAAAATGAGTATTTTAAATTGTAATATATATAATATAGCTTGGGTTTTTCTTCTTTTCTTTGTCCTCCCGTTTGTATTGAGCTGCTCTTATTTTAGTTGCCGGCAGGTTATAAATAAATATCTTCCTCCTCTTCATCGCCTTCACTCTCAGAACCCCACATGCTTTGGTTGAGATTCCTGCACTGCCGGGGCGCATAGCTGTCAACCGTCCCTTATTTGGCGGGAAACTCCCTTATCCCAGCGCTGTGTCCCGCTGCTGTCCCTTATTGATGATGTCCCTTAAATTTCCCGTGTTTCATGCTCGCCCGGCTCAGGAGGGAAGCTCAGCTCAGGGTCCTCCACCATGAGAGAGAGTGCGCACGAGCTGTCGCGTCTCCGTCTCTCCCTTTTCCCCCTCAGGGGCGCGTCATGAGGAGATGGGTGGTGGCGGGCGGGCAGGCAGCCCCTCTCTTGCGAGACTTCCACCGCACTGCCAGGGGAAGCCGGAGGCAGCGGCTGAGAAGGCGGCCTGAGGGAGGAGGAAGAGGAGGAGATGGGGAGGGACGCAGAAGGGCGGCACTTCAGGGCCGCGGTAGCGCCGCATCTGCCTCATGCCGGGCTCACGGGCGGCGTGGGCGAGAGTCTCTCTCCCTCCCTCCCTCTCTCTTGGGCGGGGAAGGGCCGATGGAACTCCTTGCACCAGGACGACGGCAGCCCCAACGTGCTGCTTAGCATCCCCTCCAACCAGTGCAGCATCTTAATATAGTGATTTCCCCCTCTGCATCCCTTTCATAACTCCATTTTTATAAATCATCTGTCCATCCACAGTTCACATTTTTTGTTATGTACTGAGTTGAATAGGATCCAAACTGCAGCAGTCTGATTGGTCCTAGAACAATAGGATCCAAATTGCAGCAGTCTGATTAGTCCTAGAACAATAGGATTCAGAATGCAGCAGTCTGATTGGTCCTAGAACAATGCAGCAGTATGATTGGTTGGCAGGAACCACCCAATCATGCTCCAGATAGAAGTGAATCCACAACCTGATTGGCTTACAGTAGAATTCCGGAATTAGCCAATCATGTGCAGCCCATTGTGTAAATAGTGTATATAAAGCAGATACTGTGAGGGGACTATTATTCATTCCTCCTCACCACTATGAGCTGAATAAAGAGCATGAAATCACTTTGTGACTCTGAGTATATTTCATTTTTACTACAAGTTTTCTGTCAATGTATGTAACTCTTGACAATAGCTTTTCAACTAAATTATAAACTTTCCCCATTCTTTATTAAAGAGGTCCTCTTCCTGGTTTCTAATGCTGCCTGGAAGCTTTGCCATCTGGACGTCGTCCATCAGTTTTGTCTGCCCCTCTTCTTTGGTGGGAGTTGTAGACCCTTAGGATCATCTAGTCCAACCCGCTGCAAAACACAGTCAGTGGCAGCCAAAGCAGCAGGGCTCCATCAGTGCCGGATTGATGTATAAGCTAAGCCCAAATCCCTTCTTTTGGCTGCTGATCCCTTATTTTCAAATCTGTAAGTTGACAGCTATGCCGGGGCGGGGGTGGACTAGATGACCCATGGGACCCTTTCCCCTTTCTGAACGATTCCATGAGAAGGGGGCGGGGCTCTATGTGGAACGTCCAGCCTCGGCGTGCGCGCGTGCGCACGCGCCAGCCCTTTCTCGCGCAGGCGCCCTCACGGCTCCCTCCCCCCCCCCCGCGCGCTTCCGAAATCTCGAAAATGAGGCCGGAAGCCGCGGAGCGCGGGGCGGCTCTGCCCTTTTTTTTTCCTGCCTCTAACAGCCGGCAGCCCAGTCACGCGACCCGCCCCGGACGAGTCAGCTGACCGCTGGGCCGAGGGCGGCAGTTAAACCGCCGTCGCGAGGGGCGCCTCAGCGTCTTCCTGTCAGCGACCATGTCGTCGTCGGCCGCTTCTCCTCCCGCGTCGTCCTCGTCGTCCTCGTCGGGGGCGGCGGCGGAGGCTCCCCCCGGGGCTACGGCGGCTGCGGCGGCGGCGCTGCTGCTGTGGGAGCGAGCCTGGTCCCTGGAGGAGGTCCGAGCCGGGAGCCCGTGCTGGTCCTTGGCCGCCGACGCGGGGGTGAGAGGCCGGGGCCGCTGCCGGATAAACGCGTCGTTAGGGGGTTTGCCACCCTCGCGGCGGCAACAGCGCTCCTGAGCGCGTGCAGAGAGCGCAGCCCGTGCCCAGGGTGCCTGCGGAGGGCGGGGGGCGTTGCTGTCGTTCCCCTTGCCCTGCCCTGCTAGGGTCGCCCCCTGTCCTGTGTAATACGGGATGGCCTCCTGCTTCAATGTAAAATGCTACGTCCTGTGTTGATAAACAGTTTTCGTCCTGTATTTCAGGTCTCTTTCTCTCTTTGCCAAGTTAGGGATCGTCTCCAAAAGCACGTTGTGTTGTTGTTTTTAAGATACAATTTATTAATTTTGTAATAATAACAACAACAAAACCAAAATAACATCATATCCAAAATTTAACTCATATATCTTAATTGACTTCACTCCCAGTCCTGGTTCCATTATTTTATACTAATTCATGCACGTCTATAGAATCTTATATTCTTAACAGTCCAATTTTAAAATCCTACTCATCTTGTTACAAGTGATATTTAGAAGTTTGACTAATGTAGAAACCTATACACAAAGCTTGCAATATATGCCTTAAACATTTTCCCTTTTTTAAAAAAAACACCGATGTCCTTTTCTCTCTTGGGTTTCAAATTGTGTAATATGTCCTGCGTAGTTCATTAGTTTGTTTTGCCAATCTTCTTCATATTCTTTGGCCAAAAGCATGTGGTTTTTTTAAGGGGGTGTGAAATGTCGTGTGTTTAAGCTCCAGATAGCCAAGCACAAGATTTGCGAATTTGTGTGCATGTGTGACAAATTCCAGAGGGGCCATCCCCTTAGGCTGCTCTAGGTTGTAATGTAATTGATTGTTTTGAAGTCACTTCAGAGCCAGATGAAAAGAAAAGAAAAGAAAAACCCAGCCCGCTCTATGTTTTGCCAGAACAAAGGTGGCAAACCCTACTTCTTATGCTTTAAAAGCCTTGGCCGCCATAGGGAGAAGAGCACGACATGCTGCAGGTAGCAGGCATGCACTGCCAGAAGAATAAGAGGAATTGTAGAACTGTAGGGTTGTAAGGGACCCCAAATCTTAACTACAAAGCATCCATGACAGATGACCATCCAAACTCTGCTTAAAAACCTCCAATGAAGGAGAGTCCACCACCTTCCAAGCAAGTCCCATTTTGCTGTCGGAACAGAAGGAAGGCTTGTGTCTTCCTTTCAGAAATGAGCCATCCTTCCGCTGGCGGTGGAGTTGCAAAAGTGGTGCAATGTTAGTTCCCCACCTATCTTGTTTAAGTGTGGTGGTGCCTAAAGGCAGTTGGGATGCCAAATTGTGGCACTACCACCTGTGTATTGTATGTGTGGACATTTGCAACTCACCCAGGAGACGGACGCAGCCTTTCACCCCATTGCCTGCACCCCATAAGAGATGATCCCTTACACCCATGGAAAGAATGTGTGTGTGTGTGTGTGTGGTAAGCTCTGCCCACATGGGCATGGCCAGGGAGTTGCAGGGGGGCAGCTGCCACCCCCCAAATCAAGTAGAAAAATAAAAATACTAAACTAACTGACCATTCGTGTTGCTGATAGTTTGGTTCTGCCCCCCACAACAAAAGTCCTGCAGCCCATGCATGCCCACCCCACTGTACCCAGCAGCCATCTCCCCCACCGCCCACCCAGAGCTCTGAACATAATACTACTCCTTGCAAGTCATCCTGATCTGATGCTATGCCAGAAGGATAGCTAGCTGCCAGATGTGTTGGTGGGAGTGGCAGGGTTGACCTATGCATCCCTGCAAGCACGTACTTGTTTTTACAATGTGTATGGGAGTGGTGGTCATCTGAACCCTCTTAATGTCCGACATGTGGGGTGTGGTAGGGTATAAGAGCTCTTCCCAATAGCCATGTTCTGCCTGTGGAATTCCTTGGGGAAAACAGCTTTGTAGGCCAAATGGCCCTGTGGGCTGGAGGTTCCTCACACCTTCTATAGTACATAGAGCACCATGAGCTTCATCTTTGTTTATTACAGTTCAGATTCTACTCTCAGTTCATTCTCCAAAAATATGGTTGTTACACAGTCGGTAGTATATTTTTAGCTGCTTTCTATAAACTGCCTGTGTTGCATTTTTTAGTTGCTGGATAGCAAGCTTGATTATTTTGTAGGAAGAACACTTTCCTGTTCTCCTTGTCTTACATCATTACTTCAGTTTCTAAGCTATGGCTTAAAAGTCTGAGCAAGTGCATATTCTGTTTTTGTAGCTGTTGCGGTTTTTGCAAGAATTCTCCCAGCAAACTATCTCCAGGACACATGAAATCAAGAAGCAAATGGACAGGCTGATCCATGAAACCAAAAGTGTAGATTGCCGGCTGCACAATGTCTTCAATGGCTTCCTCATGCTTTCAAATACACAGTTCATTGAAAATGTGAGTGTGCAGTAATTGAATACTATGATATGAACTGAGATATGCTTAAGCCAACTCTGGTGTAGTGTGAGAAGGCATCATAGAAGGAAGTGCTCGTAATGAACACAATAGTTCTAATAGATCTGATTTGTGTGCCTATCCCTTGCAACTCCGAGTACAATATCATGTAAGCAGGTAATTGATTACTGGGTGTTTTTGAATTCCATAATGCAAGGATAGATTCTTGCTCTCTGAGATGTGTAAGAAATGGAATGCAAATATGAAAAATGAGGAATGGCTGACTTGTTGAACAGTAAATTTTCAGATTATGCTATAGCATAACTAGTTTTAAGTGAAAGGGAGGCAAAGTACATGGGTAAGGGGAGCTGAACACACCTCCAGGCCACCAGATTTACAACCCCCAGCTCCTTTCTTCACTATCATATTTTCCACTTGGGGATCATGTACATGAAGTAAAAGAATCATTTTAGGAGAGGAGCTATGGGGGAGGGGGTATTGTTTGTCTCTTTGGCTTGAAAGCTCCCCCCACCCACTTTATCTGTGATGGTGCAGGCTAAACAGATGCCGTAATCTTGTTTCATTGGGCACTTGCTGTTCAGCTCTTCCACTGAAAAGTATTAATAGCACAGGTAGCATGGTGACTCGCCTTTGCTTGTGAAGGCTATTTGTATCAGATGCTGAAACTTAATAAAAAAAGTTTGAATTAATTTTATAGAGAGTGTATGATGATGAAGTGGAAGAAACCATATCCAAACCTGAAGTGAGCGACAGACCAGAACAGGCAAGTGGATTATATAAGAATATGTAATAATACATAAGAATATGCAATATATTGGTAATGGTAACCTTCAATATTTATTTGCAATGCTGAAGATTACAAATTGAAAGTTCAGGGAAGGTGGGAGGAGGTATTTATCAATGGCAGACTCTCCCCACACTTGCCAAAAAATGAGTTCTGCTTTAATCATGGAGGATTCAGATGCAGAGGGCAGTGATGGCTGGTAGGAAGCTTCTCCTCTGCAAGAGCAAAACTGCAATATTTGCAGGCCATTGTTATATTTTGAGAGTAGTCAGTGTGTGTCAACCACCTCCTGCCTACCAGCTCCTGGCCCCTCTCTGGAGCTGCCAAGCAAGCACATTCAATCTCTTTGAGGGCATGCTCTGCCTCCTTACACCTCCCAAATTACCTTTCTCTTTCCACCATTCTCTTCCTTTCTCTGAGGTGGGGAGGGTGGGAGTCTGCTTGTTGAAAGGTTCAGGAGGATGAGCTATAGGTAACATAGTTTCAGAGGGTGGTGTCCAATGGTATTTTGTTCCCCTCTCAGCTGCCCACTTCCTTCCTCTAATGTGTAATAATGGATTTCATGTGCTTCAGGCACAGGTGAATCATTTCATTTGGAAGCCTTCAGATGAATGATGTTCCTGAGCTCTAAAGATCCTATTTTTTATGGCTTTAGTCTTTGAGAGAGACTGTAATTCCATCTTTGGCATTTCCTGCCCTGTGTTGTGATATCATTCTTGAGTGCAGTTTAAAAGGCAGACGTGTCAAAGACTGTGAATTGTTTCAGGATTGAAATCATCCCATCCCCTCCCCAACATGATATATGATATACACACTCCACTCATGCTCCCAGTTGTGTGGATAGCTGGTGTGGATAACTTCTCTGCACAGTCGCAAATGGAGAAACATCAGTTTTGAGAACCCATGTTGATTGCCCATAACATGCATGAAGTTATTTGTGTGGTGAGAAAGAGGGGTACCCACTTAACCACCACATGGAAATTCTCACCCCAGCAAATGTCTAAACCTGGTCATCAACTAGTCAAGCTGCAGTTAGATATAATAATTATCACTCAAGCCAAGCAGTAGTTCTGCAGTTGGGAACTGTAAATGTTATTTGGGGTCCTTTTGTTTTTCACTTTTGATGGGAAAATGAAGGCACTTAAGTAGAGCTGCCATCAAAGGCTGTTTGTACAGTGCAGAATGTCCTCTTGCAATCTAAGCCTATTCAACTTGGCTTGAGTCTACTGAATTGGCAAACTGCTGGCTTCTAGGCACAATTCAAGCTGCCGCTTTTGAATTTAAAAGCTCCAAGTGCTCTTTTTGTCCATTACAATCTTTTGACTTATTAGAGAAGAACTGTTTTCAAGGACTTGGCCCTAGTCCTGTAAAATCTGTCTGTATTTGAGTTAAAACTTGTTCATTGTTGCTCCAGAGGGCAGGATCAATGGGCCAAAATTCCAGGGAGGCAGATTTTGACTAAAAAATAGGAGAAACTTCCTAGTGTAATAGCTGTTCAACAGAGAGGTAGTGAACTCTCCTTTACTGGAAGTATTTAAATAGAAACTAGATAGCCATCTGTCAGGAATACTGTAGTTGCTTCCTGTAGATTCTGCACTGAGACAAGAATCGGACTAGATCAGAGATAGCTAATGTAGTACCCTTGAGAAATTGTTGGACTCCCACCCTCCTTGACCACTGGCACTGCATTGTCTACCCCTGGAGTAGATGATCTCCAAGGTACTTTGCAGTCCTGTGATTCAAGAAAGCTTTTCTTTCCACCCCATCTCTGTCTTTTAAACTCAGTCTTGCCGTATATGCCTTAACCTTGTGTATTTAGCCCAGGGTGGGGAAGTTGTAGTTCTCCAGATGTTATTGTACTATATTTCCTGTCATCCTTGACTATTGGCCATGCTGGTTGGGGCTGATGGGGATTAAAGTCCAAAAATAGCTGGAGGGTCACAAGTTCCCCTTTTCTGATCCAGCCTCATGATTGTCAGTATTGCTGCTCATTACTGTCAATTATGAGTACTCGTCCCTTCCATGTCTTGTAGGAAATGACTATTGGTGATCAGGTTCTGTTGACTTCTTTTATCATGGTTAGTTAGTGCTGCAGTTTTAAGTTCAGCTTATTTGTGTTTTTATGATTGGATTATTTTTGCTTTCATATTTGCTTTTTATTTGTTAGGCACTTTAAGTGACTTCTTCATGGAAGGGAAAAGGAGGGCATATTTATTTTTTTAAAGTCCAGCTTTATGAAGGCATTCCATTTATTCAGGACGTTTTAGCTCCATATTTAGTAATGCATCCCATTAAGAGTGGTCAAGCCATGTTGACCAAAATCCCAACTTTCCCCATCACATTTTTGAAAAATGAGTGTAATGGGAAATTAACAATGAAATGTGTTTCTTTTGATTCTAAAGGAGAAAACCCGTGAACAGAAAGAAGCCGATCTGATTCCCAAAATCCAAGAAGCTGTGAATTATGGGCTGCAGGTGTTGGACAGTGCCTTTGAACAGGTGGACATCAAAGCAGGGAACTCAGACTCTGAAGAAGAAACTAATGAAAGGATAGAACTAATATTGGAGCCAAAGGTAATGTAACTTTGTCTCTAAAAGAGTAAATTTACAATGTTTTAATTTCAAACTTTGCAGAGCAACTACAGTGGTACCTCGGGTTAAGTACTTAATTCGTTCCGGAGGTCCTTTCTTAACCCGAAACTGTTCTTAACCTGAAGCACCACTTTAGCTAATGGGGCCTCCTGCTGCTGCCGCGCCACCGGAGCACGATTTCTGTTCTCATCCTGAAGCAAAGTTCTTAACCTGAAGCACTGTTTCTGGGTTAGTGGAGTTTGTAACCTGAAGCGTATGTAACCTGAAGCGTATGTAACCCGAGGTACCACTGTACACTTGAAGGATGGAAAGTGGAAGATACACAATAGTGTGAGCGCTTCTTCTGAAAGGTGTTGCTGATTATCTGCCAGGGGTCCTTTACCTTTACCATTTTTTAGCTGTAAATACTGATAGCCTTTCTCCTGTACCTTGGAAAATAAGACCACGGAGAAATTGATCTGGGTGCATTTCTAAATTTCAGTAACATTAACTCTGAAAGCTCATGACACAGTAAAGCAGGGATGAGTAACCTCCTGCCTGTTGGCCACTCTTGGCCGACCACGGGGTCCAGTTTGGCCTGTGATGCCATTCCCCCAAAATCACACCCCCTCATGTCATTCCGACAGGCGTGATGTTAACAGCGAGGGGAACTGGCATGCACAGCAGAAGCAACAGGATTTAATCCCCTGCTCATCAGTTTGATGACCGTGGGGTTAAATCCTGCTCAGAACCCTGCAGCGAGCAGGACTGAAGTCTCTACTTACAGGGTTACTGAGAGAGAACCATTGTGAAATGCAGAAAAGTACAGAGAGTTATTAGCAGTGACAATTGACAAAAGAGTAGATGACAGACATCCAGGCATTGGTGAGCCATCATTGCCATATACTTGAAGATTGGCAAGTCCTCACTGTCTCCCTCAAACCTGCTGAACAAGTGAGTCTTGCTCTCACATCCTGAACTAGAAGCAACAGCAGGCCTCCATAATAATTTGGCTACAATGTGTTATAAATGGTGGTGGAGGGGTGAAGAGTATCAAGGCAGTGCTGTCTATCTGTTATTCTTCTTGCCTGTGCTGGTCCACCCTGCCAGTCTTCATACACACACTCAGCACCTTCTCTGCAGATGAAGACAGGAGATGGAATGTGATAGTAGCTCAGCGACCAAAGAGGAAAGGGAACCTGTCCTCTTGGAGACTTAGCAGAAAGCAAGAATTAAGGAATCATAGAAATGTAGGAAGGGTCAACTCCCTACAGTTCAGGAATATGCAGCTGTCCCATACGGGGATCGAACCTGCAACCTTGGCATTATCAGCACCACAAAGAAGAGAGCCCTCTCCAAAGAGTCTGCACAGTGCTTAACTTCTGAAGCTTTTGGTCTTTCCTTTTAGCCCTAGGGAGCTGATATACAGTGGTACCTCGGGTTACAGACGCTTAAGGTTACAGACTGCACTAACCCAGAAATAGTACCTCGGGTTAAGAACTTTGCTTCAGGATGAGAACAGAAATCATGCTGCAGCAGCGGGAGGCCCCATTAGCTAAAGTGGTACCTCAGGTTAATAACGGACCACCCGAACAAATTAAGTTCTTAACCCAAGGTACCACTGTACATTACAGTTAGAAGGAAGATCCCAATTGGCAATTAATTCAGTGAGGCGCTCTCATTCTTCCTTCTATCCTTATCTGCTAAGATGAGACTCACCTGGAGGTAATTTTGTACTCTGTGGTGGTGTCCGAGTACCTAATTTCAAACCTGGAATTGGGAGTTACCATCAAGACAGGACACTACAAATCATTCAATGTGTTTTGGAGTTTTATCTATGAAATGTGTAATTTTGACCTGTGGCATATTCATTTGAAATCTAAAAATACTTTTTTGCCTTTTTTTACAGGATCTTTATATTGACAGGCCTTTACCATATTTAATTGGCTCTCAGCTCTTCATGGAGCAAGATGATGTTGGGCTTGGCGATCTCTCCAGTGAAGGTGTGTGATAGGATTAATAATGTATTGGTAAATATTGATTTGTATTTGACTTGTGGCAGGCCAAATACTTCATTACTAAAAATGTTGTAAGGGTGCCTGACAAAATCTTAACTAGCTTGGAAAACCTAGTCTATGGCTAATTTTTGACGCTTTGAAAAATGTGTCGCTTTTTCGTCTTAGTATTTTGAACAATCCACTAGATACTTTGGTTATGACTTAAGTGTGAGATGGCTACTGAATATGTTTGAGTACCCAAAACCATATCTTTTTCAGTTGTGTCCTTATGGAACCTATCAGGGTATGTTCTGATGAACTTTCTCCCTCACATAATTTTGTTGCTGTTGTTCTTATTAAATTTTCCAAAAAGAAACAAAAGCAAATGCAGTCAGAGAATACAAACTACCGTATTTTTGGCTCTATAAGATGCACCAGACCACAAGACACACCTAGTTTTTGGAGGAGGAAAACAAGAAAAAAAATATTCTGAATCTCAGAAGCCAGAACAGCAAGAGGGATCGCTGCACAATGAAAGCAGCAATCCCTCTTGCTGTTCTGGCTTCTGGGATAGCTGAGCAGTCTGCATTCGCTCCATAAGAAGCACACACATTTCCCCTTACTTTTTAGGAGGGAAAAAGTGAGTCTTATAGAGCAAAAAATATGGTAAATTGTTATAAAGACAGTGCTCAGACATTCAAGAATAAAGATCTGTATATTCTCACATACGTTCTTTGTAAAAAGAAGTCCTGGTTTTCCCATTTGCTCCACTGGTTATGTTTCCTGATTAGTGCAAAAATAAAAAGGAAACCTATTTTCATTCAGTAGTGCAGGGATGGAAATGGACTGTGTTGCAGGATCCAGAATTTCATTGCTGTAGGGATGAATTTGAAAGCGTACAAAAAAAATGGTTCCTTCATGGAAATGCAGAGTGCTGATATCCACGGAAACTTTTCTGTGGGAATCCATGCAGCCGCTGCTAGTTTTCTTGCAAAGAAAATACTTTTCTTGTCACTGCCATCTTAGACATGGGAACCCAAGAGGACTGCTCTTCCACTCAATATCTCTGGGTTTGAAGAACTGAAGTTGCAAGTGAATAGGAAAGTGATTCATTATGTGAGTGAAAAGGATTGTCTGATTATGTATTTACTACATTTATATACTGCTTTTCTGCTAAAGCACTCAAAACAGTTCATATTTTTAATAATGTAGGAGACATGATACAGATGGAAAAGTAAATCAGGTGTCAGCTCTTTCATATTGTTACAGAAGAGTCAGGTGGAAAGTTATATGCATAGTTGTGTATAATTATTACCTGGGGAAAGGATCCTGGGATATAGTGAATAAGATGATATGCACTGAAGTCTTCTTTGTTTCCCTTCTATGAAACAGAAGGTTCAGTAGACAGTGATCGTGGAAGCATGATTGACAGTGAAGGCAAAGATGAAGAGGTAAGAAGGCATGAAGACAATTTTTTTCCCCTTGGATATCCACCCCCCCCCCCACTTTAAAATGTAAAATTGAAACATTTTGGGGAAATTATAGGGATTTATGGATTTTCATGTTGGTGGGTCCCCGACTTTATCTGTGGTATAGACCATAAGATTATGTGGACATAAGAAGTGAACATTCTAAAGCCTGTATAAATGCTGTTTAATTTAGTCTGAAACTGCTTTTGCCTTTCAGGACCTGGAAGAATTTGAAAATGCAAGTGAGGAAGACCACAAACCGGTAAGAAGTCCACCATGTGTACTCTCTACTAATGTAAACCTTCAACTTTTCCAAGGGTAGGGAGTGGGCCATGGATTTTGAGTGTTAGAAATCTAACAGTGGCATAAGTGTACAAATGGCCTCATGGGGTATCTTGCAAATAGTAATCTTTCCAATGTTCTTTAAGATATGCACCTTCCTTGTTAGATCTGACTACTGAACTCCAATATTTTAAAAGTACAAAATAGATAAAGGGCTGTATTTAACTAAATTGTTACGCTAGCAGAAGCCAGCACAAGGATTTCTGCTAGCACAATGAGGTTTCCCCCCCTTTCCTCCCCTCCATGTGCTACATGCCATCCCTAAAACTGCTCTGAAGGGTTGGGAGAAACCCTGGAACAGATTTGGGGGGGGGGGAGAGGGGGGGAAGGTTTCATTGTGTGAGAAAATCATTGTGCTGACAGAACCTTAGCCTTTGTGCTATGTTGAATGCAACCCATAGATCATGGGTCAAACCTAATAAAATGTGTGTGTGTTTAAAAAGAGACAAATGGCAACTGATTTTTCTTAAAGTGTTCTACAAATAATTTTAGGTAGCTATTGTCTTAACTGCCCAAGTTTTCTTTACAGAACAGAGTCCATACTAATTCATTGCTTTTCGTTCATAGAAAGCAATTTTTTTTGTTAAACCGAAACAAAGAGATGTAAAAGTGACTATCAAAGAATCTTAACATGTTTCCAATAGATTTAGGATATATTTAGAATTGTTCAGAGTTCACTGGTTAAAGATTTTAACTTTAAATGTGATATTTAATAATTTTTCCTTTTGTATGAGTTTGGGGGAACTAACCATAAAATGAATGGGAGCAAGCAAGGCCTGATGGCTTTGAGAGAAAAGAAGGACTTTCCTTCTTCTACTTTGCCTTCCTCCCTGCTAGATTATTTAGGTTCGATTTTTTTTTTAAAAAAAAAGAGCAAATAAACCTGATAAGCTCCAGCTCTGAGCAGAGACACACTCTATTCCTCCACTTGTCTAATGGAAGATCTTAAGAAAGCTGCAAGCAGCACTGAGAACAAGCGGCAGCTACTGTTATAAAAGTAGAGAAGTTGTCAATTTTGACAACCAAACATGATGCACAATCAGTGGAGGTTGTGGTTTGCAAAATCAGCCTGCCAAAATACAGCTCTGTGTATGCATATGTGTGCATGTGACCACTGTTGCAGCTTCCTTAGGTAAAGGCAAAGGGACCCCTGACCATTAGGTCCAGTCGTGACCGACTCTGGGGTTGCGGCGCTCATCTCACTTTATTGGCCAAGGGAGCCGGTGTGCAGCTTCCGGGTCATGTGGCCAGCATGACTAAGCCACTTCTGGCAAACCGGAGCAGCGCACGTAAACACCTTTTACCTTCCCGCCGGAGCAGTACCTATTTATCTACTTGCACTTTGACGTGCTTTCGAACTGCTAGGTTGGCAGGAGCAGGGACCGAGCAACGGGAGCTCACCCTGTCACAGGGATTCGAACCGCTGACCTTCTGATCGGCAAGTCCTAGGCTCTGTGGTTTAACCCACAGCGCCACCCGCGTACCTGCAGCTTCCTTACCCAGCTCTAAATAATACTAGGTATGCTCAGTGTACTCAGCTGATTTCTGGCGGGGAGAAAGGCAGATCACGAAGTTGTTTCAGGGTTGGGTTAGGTTGGCAGTGGATGCTCCTGAAAATGGTACCTGGATGCTATTTTATGGCAGGCTACGTTTGCACACACACAGCACTGATTTTCCTGATGATGGGGACGGGGGTATGGTCTTACAGCTTTTGCTGCAGTTGTGAAGATCAGATTAGTCCCCAAGACTGATGGCCATCTGGGGAGCACAGTTAATGGGGGAACCTTCTGAACCCTAGGTTCATTGGCAAATGCCCAACCATTATGACCAGTGGCACTGGCCCTGCTTGAATCTGTGAAGCTTAGCAGGTAAAAGTGATTCCAGGCCCTTCAACTGACAATATCTGCCTTGGGAAAGGCTTTCATGGATATGAAACATAAGACTGTGTGAGAGAAGAATACTCTACTTGTCATACAGCTTTCAACATCAGGTTGAATGCTCCTGTTGTCAGAAAGGAAAGCTACTCCATAACAAGCATTGACTCTAAAGCTGGCTCAGTATACGTCATCTGATGCCTTCGTTATATATTTTTTGTTGCCAGGTGAAAATGTTCCTGTTCTACCAGGCCTTTGGCTGATTAATATTCTGCAGACTTTTAAATGCGGTTGTGGGAGGGAGGGTTATTGTTTTGTTTCTGTTTTAATGATTTATTTGTGCTTTTTTATGTCGTATTTTTCTACTGTGAACTACTCTCAGATCTTTTGATGAAGATTTATTATAAAGCCACTAAATGAAAAATAGTAAAATAAAGTACAACTTTCTGTCTCAAGTGTCCTGGAGCATGAAGTGTGGTGTGTGTTTGTTTTGTCAGAGAACGGCACTGATGAGTGACGAAGATGATTTTTTTGGTGACTCTGAAAAAGGGGAAGACGATGATGAAGAAGGTGATTTAGAAGAGAACGCAAGGCTGGTAAGTGATTGCTGCCTGACGTCATTTCTAGTTTTATTCAGAAAAACTTCGGACAAAAAAAAAGCCCTGGGGGAAAAATATTGACCATAGTTGATGGATTATCTCTTCCATGTTTAGAAAAGGACAGAAAACTCTCTGATACAGTTCAGTTGGCTCAAAGCAGGGCTTTCCTTCTTGGTGCTGTAAATAGCCTAAGACTAGTTATGACATCTAAAAGTACACTAAGTAAAACCTGCTTAGTTTCTGCTTGGCATATGACCCAGTAGAATGTTTCAATATAATATATTTGTACTGAAGACTGCTTATTTGTAAAATCATAATAATAGTTTTATACTACATCTTTTTCTTTGTTTAAGGCTTTAACACCACCATGTGTTTTGCAGCCAAGAACGGGACCAAAAAGTCCCTGCTATGTACCTAAATGATCACGAGTAACCTGCATTTGGTTGTATATATAGCTTTGAAAAACAGAAAATCATCTAAAATAATACTAACAGACTATTTTCATACAAAACGTTGCTCATTGGAACTGCAAGTTTTCTGTTCACATGCGTGCTATTTCTACAAATCTGCTTCCCGCTGACTATTCTCTGAGAGCGGTCTTAAGACTAATTTAACTCTTTGGATAATCCAGGGGAGAATCTCCAATCTAGATGGTAAAGTGATGTTAACTAGTAGGGCGCCTGACCCATTTTTTGGGAAGTGGGAGCAATTGTTCTTAGGATCTCCTATTCCTTTCATAGTCTGAAAAAACGGTCACTTTTCTAAAAAAAATACACCTTTTTCAACAGCAGTTTTTTAAAAATTCTGAAACCAAATTGAAACGAAATATGTGTGTATGTTTCCTTCTTTCCCGCCTCCCTCTATTCGCATATGACTACTTCAGAAAAAGAAAAGGCCCACATCATTTACAGATGAGCTTGCCGCTCGTATCAAAGGGGAAGAAGAAGAGCAATCATGTAAGCTGCTTCTCAGAGCTTTTTCCTTTGATAAAGTTGAATTTTATGCATGTGTGCGGTGTGAAAAACATTTTCTGTTGGCATTTGGAAACGTGCAGGACAAGTGTGACTTGCAGCAAAATGTTGCAATGTGGAATTCTGCTGCTGGGGATTTCAGCTACTCCCATTTCATTCTCATTCATTCCTTCCCAAACTAGTCAGTCAGTATTCCATGGCCACTGAACATCCTTCACCTTCACTGGGCAGTTTTGGGGTTCAACCCATAGGTTTTTTTCTAAGGATTTTTTGGTATTTCTATCCCAAGGCTGCTGTCCCCTCCCTCTTGTATTGGGGCGATGTTCACTTTTGGCCTGAACTCTGGAAATAAAGGGAACAAATGTGATCCTTCAGATCTCTCTCTTCTCAGGCAGGAGACGGTGCAGAGCAAGTTGTTGACAGAACTAGAGAATGGACAAGTATTCATATTGGTGTGCTGCTTTGTCCTTTTCCAATGTTCAATTTCCACCCAATTTTCAGTGTTTTTCCTCTCAACAGTCAGCCCACCATAATTACTCAACACATACTCAGTCTTTCAGGTCCCTCCACCCTTGGCCTTTTTCTAAAGATACCGTATTTTTCGCTCTATAAGACGCATCCGACCATAAGACGCACCTAGTTTTAGAGGAGGAGAAGAAGAAAAAAAATGTTCTCTCCCTCTCTGCTCAGCACCTCTCCAGCAAAGCAGGAGGAGAAATGGAAGGGGCTCCGTTCTCCTCCCACTTCGCTGAAGGGGCGCTGCACAGCTTTCCCTTTCCATTTGGGTAAAGTCTTTCTGTTATGAAAATAGCTTTCCCCTTTCCCTCCACCCCCCAAGAGAGGTAGAAACGAAAATTTATAGCACTTGTTTAGATTATTTTTGTTAAAAGTGGGTATACCCTAACAGACCCAAGCATAAGAGCGCAACATTATGGTTTCTTTCTGGTTTTCAGTGATATGATGCTGATTGATTCTTATGTTGGCTTTGTGAGATAGATAGATAGATAGATAGATAGATAGATAGATAGATTAGATAGATGGTATTTTACTGTTATGGAAGGCTCTTTGAGGGGAACTATGATAAAAAGTGATTTATAAATATTTCATTTTTTCCTGGCTTTCTATTTATTGCTTGTCAAATGTTTCTATAAACGATGCATTGGCAAAGAAAAGTTAATCATCAATTAACTTTCTTCTACTTCAACCATTGGTAGATACAAAAAATAAAACCACAGTGACAAACAAGGAAGAAAGTGTCTCATCAGATGGTAAGTATTGGTTTTTTCCACGTGTTAAGTTTTCTTTGGACGTATGGAGGTGGAATTGATGGGGGCATCACCTAGTCATTCCTATTCTAAATTTCTTAATGTTCTCAATCTTAATGAATACTACTGTGGGTTGGAAGTTTCAGGTTCCCTTTTTTTAGTGCCAAGACAGAAGAGGCATATGGAGAAGGTTGAGCAATTTCTGCATGTCTTATTGTGACCGCAGTCTTGTTGTTGCTGTTCTTAAGTTTTAAAACGTTTCCTCTAGGATGAGGATGCCCTTTATTGCATTTTTAGACCCTTGTTGCTCCTTTTGCACATAACAAGGAACTACAAAAGAGCTTGACACCAAGGTGAATCAAATGAAGTGTAATTTCATCTCTGAGTCCCAATTTGTTACTTTATCCATTGAACTGTATAGCCACAAATACAATGGAGTGGGAAGAGGGGAAGCTTGAGTCTTTGTGGCCCTCAGACAGTAAATTTGTCAGAGTTGCTCCTGGCTTCTTTCTGGGGTAGATGACTTAGTGCTTCATAATGTCATGGGCTGGTTGTATGCAGAGGCATGGTGGGCAGAACCAAGGGAGGAGGGCTCAGAGCCCGGGGAGTGGTGCTTGGACAATGATGAGTGGTCAGAGCGAGAAGACTGGGAAGAGGAGGAGTCAGAAGCTGAAAGAGTAACAGCGCACAGTGAGTTGGGAGAGTCTGGGAGAGAAGTCCAGAATCAGAGGCAGAAGCTGAAGCAGGCGAGTGGGAATAGGGAGGTCAAGAGGCAGAGATGGGTCGGTTTGGTGAAGAGTCATGGGTGTCTCCCCCTCCCGCTGCAACAAACTTCCCTCCCCCTGACTCCCAGAACAAGGAGAGACGTGAAATGGGAAGAGCAAAGACAGGCTGCATACAAGCACAGTCTCTGATTGCTTGGGGAAAGCCCTGGAAAGGAGAAGACATAGATGGCTATGGGTAGTCAGGGACCTTTAGTCTTGGCCACCCTGTAGTAAGGCCTACAGGGAATAAGCTGCTGTGCCAGTTAGGCTTGAAACAGGCAAGTCTGCAAACAACCTGCTTTTGCTAATAAAGAGTTAACTCCAATTTGGAACTGTAATTTACTAACTGGCTCGCTCTGTGACACATAATGAACTTCTTTCCAGCAACTCTAAAATACATTGATACACGTTTTCCCTCTTCCTAGATGATGGGGATATTTTTAAGCCCCCCAAGTTGACCGATGAAGACTTCTCACCATTTTGCTCTAAAGATGGCCTCTTCAGTGGTGGGACAGGACTCTTTGATGATGAGGAGGTTGGTATGATTCAAATCCATGCACAGAATCAAACAAAGAGCTCAGAGATGATACCCTTCTGCTCTAGATGGTGATACCTAACACAGAGTCTCAATAACTATCATCAGCTGAACACTTTTTGGAAGTCACTTATTTCTCTCATATTCAGCATTCTTAGATATGCTGAGCCCATTTACAATTCCCCAAATATTAAGCTGCACCATTGGCTTCAGTTGAGGCATCCTCATGGTATAGCCACTTTCTTTTCTTCTTTTTTTATATATTAAAAAAATTATTAGGCTTTTGATCATTTTATACATAAAAAACATAACGTTTTCAAACATTCAAATACAAGGTTCTTTTGAACCTTCGGACCTCCTTCCCTCCCTCCATGGATTCCATATTTAAATATAAGTTTTCCACATCTTTTACCACCATCTATCTATTAATTAACCATAGTTATCATAAATAATTCCACATTACAAGTGTCATTACATCCCTGCCAAAGATTTTAACTGTTTACAATGGTCTTTTAAGTAAATTACAAATTTACTCCAGTCTTTAGTAAATACTTGATCTTCCTGGTTTCAGATCTCCATCAGTTTCGCCATCTCTGCATACTCCATCAGTTTCATCTGCCATTTTTCTTTCGCTAGTACTTCTTCCTTCCTTCCATCTCTGAGCTAGTAGCATTCTCCCTGCCGTTGTTGCATGGTATAGCCACTTCCAATATCATTGTAAATGGCAGGAAACCACTTAAGGCTTCAGGAGATCCAGATGGTTGTTGAAGGCGATCCAGTTTAAAGGCAGTGGATCTAATCCTGTCCTTTTGCTTTCTTCAAACACAGTTAGGTGACCACAAGTATATAATTCTGCTGCTACGGTTTCATATCGTTGAGTCATTGTAGAGCATTGAGTGGCTGTCACAGGCTGTTTGAGCATCTGGCGAATAAAGTTCAGTCCACACAGGCAGGTATTTTTTGCAGTGCGAAAAGGAAGAAGAGCGGATGAAACTGTGGTACCAGGGCAACTCTCCAAAGTTAGGAATTGAGTGGCACCTTTTAGATGTGGCTTGCAGAATTTCTACTTGGGTTGAAGATAAGGGATATTAAACCAATTTGAGGGTTGTTGTTTTTTTACAATCAAGTAGTATATAAATGTTATGAGATTGAAATAAATAAATATAAA
Source organism: Podarcis liolepis (assembly GCF_965112155.1). NCBI lineage: Eukaryota > Metazoa > Chordata > Lepidosauria > Squamata > Lacertidae > Podarcis > Podarcis liolepis. The sequence continues at coordinate 13,774,901 of NC_139556.1, forward strand.
TAAAAATGGTATGTTGAAATGGGCAACAAAGTATCATTCCCGGATATCTCATCCCATAGTTTGATAACCTAATCCTGAAGTTGTGGATGTCCTATTATCTCACACTGGCTGATTTCTCCACCCAATGAATCTAAACTTTTCATGTTGCAATCTGCAGCCAGTAAGGAAAACTAAATTAAAATGGTTCCTTCTCTAATTTTGTTTACCCCGGTAGTCTCATTAATAGCCAGGAAGCAAAATGGTGGTTTGCTACATGCCCTTGTGAAGTATATTTCCAAAATGTCACCTTTTTTGAGTCTAGCATTGTTTTATTCTGTAGCATTTGGTCCCTATTGTTCATACAGTTACCCTATTTACCATTTATCTCATGCAGAAACTATTTACTGTTGGTCTCTCTCTTTTCATCCAGAGTGACCTTTTCTCTGAATTGCCAAAAGGGGAAGATGTGATGGAAAAAGAATCGCGGGTCCCAATAAACGATGGTGAGGATTTCTGAAATGTGGAACAGACTGAACTACAGAGATTTTCTAAATGTAATGGAGATATATTAATTGGGAATGCTGGACATGAGCATAGTGCTGATTATATGATGTATACATTAGAAGCCAGAAAACCTTGGCTTGAGTTCTAATGTGCAACTTTCCAAGTGCTTATGGTGGTGAAGAAAACCTTTCAAATTTGAAAGTAGCATCTGATGATGGGTCAAATCAAGAGCCAGTTTTGACATTTAGGAAGCAGAGCATCCCTTCAAGTGTACAACTTTAGGTGACAAAAAGGCATTGAATTTAGGGGAAATGGCATGCTGGAGAGGAAACTTATGCGGAAATCTTGCTCCTTGACATAGTAGCTTTTTATAGTCAAGGATTCGCCCCACCTGCAAAGCAGCAACTTCAGACATCTGAACCACAGTCACTGCAGAGTTGGCTAGTGCTGCTTCCTTGTAACATCTAAAGTAGGAGTCTTAAGGAGGTTCAGGGTATAGGTAGGAGCCTACATGTTAGGAACATAGGAAGCTTCCTTGGGAACCGGAAGTTTGATTTGCACGGTCTGCCCATCAAGTCTCTGGTTGAGAGCAGTTGAGGCAAGGAATACTAGGATGTCTTTTGAAGGGGTTGCGGGGTGGGATGGGAAATAGAGCGCAGGGGCAAGGAACAAAAAATGGCCTGCTCAAACCCCTAAAAGCAACTAGTGAGTCCTGGAGCAAGGCTTTGAAAATGGGACACTTTTAAAACGAAAACAGGCAAAACTAAGGGGGTTATGCTTACCGTATTTTTTGCTCTATAAGCCTCACTTTTCCCCTCCTAAAAAGTAAGAGGAAATGTGTGTGCGTGTTATGGAGCGAATGCAGGCTGCGCAGCTATCCCAGAAGCCAGAACAGCAAGAGGGATTGCTGCTTTCACTGCGCAGCGATCCCTCTTGCTCTTCTGGCTTCTGAGATTCAGAATATTTTTTTTCTTGTTTTCCTCCTCCAAAAACTAGGTGCGTCTTGTGGTCTGGTGTGTCTTATAGAGCGAAAAATACGGTACTTCATAGAATCATAGAACTGTAGAGTTGGAAGGAGTTTGCAGTCCAACTCCTTGCAATTCAGGAATCCTGCCACTACCAACCTTCTGCTTAACAGCCACACTGACCCATTTCACCACAGGACGGCAGCTATTAGAGGCCAAGAGCCACATGTAGGCTGCTGTGGTCAGCTGTGGGAGTTGTGGTTCTCCTTCACACACCTTTATTAGCAGACCAGAATGGGGTGAGTTTGCTGAATGCCGTCTTCATATACTGATATTTATAAAGACCATGGGTGATGGTGGTGGGAATATCTATGATTAAGTACTTCAGAGAGAAATTTTATCTGAATATGATCTAAGCCATCTTGATTATTAGAACTGTATGAGCAGGGCATTTTATGTCCCTCAAACTTAGGGACATAAAAGAGGAGTTTAACGCTTTCCCCCATGTATACAGTGAAGGGAATGATCATGAGCACCAGCCATGTCCCCAGTACCTACATATTCAGTGTTCATGTGAAGGGGGATGTACCGTATTTTTCGCTCAATAAGACACACTTTTTTCCTCCTAAATAGTAAGGGGAAATGTCTGTGCGTCTTATGGAGCAAATGTGTGGTCGATCGCTGGCTCCCTTTCGGGCCCCGGCTCCTTGCCCAGGCCTCCACTGTTGAATGTTCTGCAGACAGAGACTGTTTGTTTCCCCAGTGACATGTGACTGACTAATTAGATTATCTGTCTGGAAACTGTAGAAACGGCTCCCTTTCCTTTCCTAAAGAAGCTGCAGCACTGTGAGTTGAACCCCATAAAAACAGGATTTTTCCCCTTTGCAAAGTAAGCTCAATAACTTTGAGCTGATCCTCAAAAAAAGGGGCTTTTCCCCTTTGCAAAAGAAGCTGCACAACTGTAAGCTGATCCCCCCAAAAACGGGGCTTTCCCCCTTTCCTCCTCTAAAAACTAGATGCGTCTTATGGTCAGGTGCGTCTTATGGAATGAAAAATACGATACATGCATTCAGATATACGGTGTAGGTCTCCTTCAGGTTAACATTGAACGTGCAATTGTCTTAGAGGGTGTGACTTGTAGGTGTGGTTGCAATCCAGTCTTTGGGTTCACTGAACAGGTCTGGGGACCTCATATGTCTTAATGTCCAAAGTGTTGGATGTAACATTGTTCTAGGTGAGGTCATTCTTATTACCCTTGAAGCAGCTACTGAGTGGAAGGTTAAGAGCCTTTAATGTCAGCCAGAAAAGTAGAAATAGGACAAACTGTACCTGTGAGATTTCCCTTGTATTTTCTTCGAGTTATACCTCCCCACTCCTTGTAAACTGGTTAACTTATTAGAAAAATGCTCCTTCTAGTGTTCCGTTTTATAATTGATCGGAAGTAACTCTGAAGTGAATGTTTTGCATTTTCAATTTGACCGCATTATATGCTTTTTAGAGCCATCGTCAAAACCTACAAGGAAAGTTCCTGCTGGTGCAGTATCTCTCTTTCCAGGTATGAGTAATCTAGAGTTGACTTAAAATAGTGTTTTTTATACTTTCTACCCTCACATCAATGTGTCTGTTGCAAACACCTGTGCATTACAGTGGATTCCAGGGTAAGTTCTAGGACACCTGTAGGTCATTTGATCTCATCTGCTCCCCTAAGGAAAGCCTAACTGGGTGGAGCTAAAATTGGGAGGCTACAGGTTCACATTTGGCTTGTAGGCTAGAGATTCCCAGCTGTTTTATTTTGTGATGTTAAGTCATGACTGAGTGGGGTTGGGAATCAGTAAGCTTGCATATTCATATAGTTCTCCAATTATGATGATTTGCCTTTCCAATTTACTTGTTAATCGCTGCTGGTGTTAAATACCAAGTGATAATGTTCCTAATGATTTTTAAAAGCGAGGTCTAGAAGTCGCCATTAGCTTGTCCAATATTTGCATCGGAGATTTGGAGAGAACTTTTATAAACAACAGTTAATTAGTTTCAACAATAATAGGAACTTCTGTTAAACATGAGATGACAATGTATGTCCTCTATAGGTGGAAATGATGTGTTTAGCCCCTCCTCATTTCTAAAGGGGAAAGAGGATAAGAAACAGGCAGAACCTGTCACAGATAAAGCACCTAGACATGAAGATGTTGGGCTTTTTGATGATGATGATGATGGCGGCAAGCTTGAGTCAAATAAGAAAAGTTTCATTTCAGGTAAGCTGCTACACTTCATTCATTTGGACTCTTCCTTTAAGCATTCTGATAACTTGTTCTTCCCACAAAGCCTTGCTTGGAACAGAAGTGCTGAAGAAGTCTTTGGTTAGAACTTTGGAAGGAGAAGTGTGGCAGCAATGGGTTATTTAATCATCCAAGCAATGCCAAGCAAATCCAAGCAACATAAAGCCACCCTTTATTATTCTTTGTTGAATTTAGATACTGCCCTAGACCCAGAGGTCTCTTTATATTTAAGACTGCCACTTCTTTTAGTGCCTTGTGCCTTTGACAGTGGCTCAACATGCATAAATCTAGCAGGTGAAGCTTTTGTTGGTGTGAAAGTAAAATGATGGGAAAAGCTTCCGTTGTAATATGTTTGAATTACAAGCTCCTGTTGAAAGGTCCTTGACATGCATTGAGTAATAAACCTGGGTTTGAGACTATGCACTGTTTTTCTGATGAGTATGATATGATATGGTGCTTTAGCCATAAGCCATTGCAAATACAATAAAATATACACAGTGTCTTTGATAGCTGACTTCTTTCTTAATGAGTTAACGTTTTCCCTGAAGTAAACCTTTTGTTTTTAAACAGCCAAACCTGCAACTGATCTCTTTGAAGGTGAGGAAGATCTGTTCAAGGAAAAGCCTGACATTACCACTGTTACAAACAAAGCAGCTAAAGAAAATAAAGACTTTGCAGCAGGAGATAAGGTAATCAACATAAATAAACTTTAAATAATAATAATAATAATAATAATAATAATAATAATAATGACAGATTCTCAGTTCATTGATCTTCCACTATCCAGCAGCCTAGGGAGAGAAAGGGGTGGTTTCACCCACTTTTGGCTATCATTAAGTTCACCATTGGCTTCTTCCTTGGACATTTCTGGCATGCGATTCAAAACAATAGCTGCTGACAAATCTACTCTTTCTGAAAGGATTGTGAGATCTTGCTCTGGAGAAAGCTGTGTTTAAAAAAAAACAAAACACTTTTTACTATCAAGACTTTAAAAAGACAGCAGCACTAGTAAATCTTAATACAGTTGTACCTTGGATCCCGAACGCCTTGCAAGTCGAACGTTTTGTCTCCTGAACACCGCAAACCCGGAAGTGAGTGTTCTGGTTTGAGAACGTTCTTTGGAACCCGAAAGTCCGACATGGCTTCTTTGGCTTCTGAACGTTTTGGAAGTTCAACAGACTTTCAGAATGGATTCTGTTCAACCTCTGAGGTAAAGGTAAAGGGACCCCTGACCATTAGGTCCAGTGGTGGCCGACTCTGGGGTTGCGTGCTCATCTCGCTTTATTGGCCGAAGGAGCCGGCATACAGCTTCCGGGTCATGTGGCCAGCATGACTAAGCCACTTCTGGTGAACCAGAGCAGCGCACGGAAACGCCATTTACCTTCCCGACGGAGTGGTACCTATTTATTTATTTGCACTTTGACGTGCTTTCGAACTGCTAGGTGGGCAGGAGCAGGGACAGAGCAACGGGAGCTCACCCCGTCGCGGGGATTCGAACCGCCGACCTTCTGATCGGCAAGTCCTAGGCTCTGTGGTTTAACCCACAGTGCCACCCGCGTCCCTCTGAGGTACTACTGTACAATAACACAAGACGTACTGAAGAAGAACAAAAAAGGTTATTGAAATGGCTTAATAGAAAACCTAGGTAAGTACAAAACAGAGAGTGAGGCAGAAGGCAATAAATGAAAAGGAGGAACATAGTCTTTTTCGTGGCATCAGGGGAAGGTGGCCTGATTTGCACCAGTTAAGCAAAGTTATATGTTACAGGTAATGCCAGATAGTCATAACTTCACTAGCATAAGTGGCTTTCTATGTTGTTTGCTTACGTGCATCATAAAAGTCCTCCAAGTGGCAGCAAATCCATTGGTTTAAGCCAGAGCTTTCCAAACTTTTCAAGTTGGTGACACACTTTTTAGACATGCATTATTTCGTGACACAGTAATTCAGTTTTACTAGCAAACCAGAGGTTAAACTAACCCCTTTCCAGCCTTGGGAGGACCGAGGGGAGTGTTCGTGTGACACACCTACATACTGCAGCCGACACACGAACGTGTTGCAACACACGGTTTGGAAAGCTCCAGTTTAAGTAGTCCCCTTCAAACCTTAAAGATAATGGATTAATTTTTCTGAGACAACTAAGAACAAAGCTTTCTTATACCAGCAGTTCACATTAATAACAGAAACATCTATCCTTCCCCAACCAGTCTTGAGTGTAACTGAAAGGAAAATTGCCAAAGATTTTTAAGCATTTATTCCTGGAAGACACAATTTGGGGTCTAGGATCAGTGAATTGCCAATAAAGATTCCAAATTCCCTTAGAAAGTACCCACACGGCCTTTTTACTTCTCACATTCTGCATGGTCTTCTTTTATATGAGCAGGACACAGGTATTGGGTTTCTCTAGGCTTGGCTTTTTTGCAGCAGCAGTATTTTGCAGAGATGAAAAAGAATACAAAGATAAAGCTAACAAACTGACATCAAAAAAGGGCACATTTTGAGTCGCAAAATTGGAAAAGCAATTACAGTGGTACCTCGGAAGTCAAACAGAATCTGTTCCAAAAGTCCATTCAACTTCCAAATCATTTGGAAACCAAGGTGCGGCTTCCGATTAGCTGCAGGAAGCTCCTGCAGCCAATCAGAAGCCATGTCGGACATTTGGGTTCCAAAGAACGTTCGCAAACCAGAACACTCACTTCTGGGTTTGTGGCATTCAGGAGCCAAAATGTTTGAGTTGCAAGGCATTCGTCAACGACTAGTTGAGAACCAGTTCCAAAGCATGATTATTTGCAAAACCTTTGCAAATAAACATAAATGTGTGTGTGTTTTGTTGTTGTCGTTTAAGAGTCAACCGTCTGCTGAAAACGTCCGGTCTTCAACTCAGACATTTTCCAAAGGCCACAAAAGCCTGTTTTCTGATGAGGAGGATTCTGAAGTAAGTTATTAACCTAACCATTCACTTTTGCACCAAACCCAGCTGAGCTGCAAACTTGTCAGTGGATTTGGCCTGCGTGCCACAAAAGATGCTTGGTCCACCTTTATGTTGATTGTCTGCAGTTGTGCCTCCCTTGTTGTCTAATCAGCTGAGCAAAACTACAAGTAGTGGAGGAAAAACGTAAGGTTCCCAGAAGTCCACAAAGAGAGAATGCTACCCTTCATGTCTGCCCATTGATGCTGAATATTCCAGAAGAGTAAATGTATTTCTGGGGGTGGAAATTGCTGATGCCAGCTTTCTTTTCTGTCCAACAGGATTTGTTTTCTTATCCATCAAAATCAAAGAGTTCATCTTCTAGCAAAGTGACAACAAAGACATCACTATCTTTGTTTGAGGATGAGGATGAAGAAGTAGGTGTTGCCTGAAAGCAGAAATTAGGTTCTACTTCAGAGCAAAGTATGCTTTCTGATGCAGGCCTGCATGACACAATGCCTGTGGGCTGATTGTGGTTCTCCCTTCTCCCCCCCCCCCCCCAATTTGTGTCCCTACTGGGGATTTCCAAACATCAATTGTTTGCAGCCCATTCTTACCTCTTTGTGGGGAAATTAACTGCCTGGCCCCACGAGCCCAACAACCGTGGAGAATGACCGTGAGGAAATATTGCTCTTCCTTTTCCTGGAATTGGTGCCTTCTTTGCCTGCCAGCCGGTCATGATGTATCTGCATCTGAGACTCTCTCTAGGTTGATTTAATTGCTGGGTAGGGGAAAAAGCCTTGTGTGCCACAAACTTCAACAAGGAGGAGTGGATATAAGACCTGGGAGCACGGAGGGCAGTAAGAGCAAATAAGGAGCCTAAAGGAAGAAAAGCGGGTGTGACTGAGAAATGAAGCAAACAACAAAATAGAGTTTAACACAGATGGAAGTTGCAGGATCTCAATCAGAGAGCAGCACAAAGGTTTTGAGGAGCCCCAATACAGCATTGGACATATAGGTCTTCAGCTGGGGGGGGGGGCGGGCAGGGGAGAGCTCAGCTTCATTCTTTCAGAATTTGATTGTTCAGGAGCCAGTCTTGCTTAAACAAGTTATTTGACAGTAGGGCCACTAGACACGCCTGACATTGATGGGAAGCCATGTCTAGAGGGTATCTCGGAACGCAGAATGTAAGACATACTTAATTTAGTCATAGGTACAGAATCCTGAGAATTCCAGTTTCCTTTCTGAAGTACCTAGTCCTCATGGTTGCTTGGAAATGAAAGAGGAGTTGGGTAACATTTTTATCTATAAAAGGATAAAAACACTTTCTTGAAGGCACCCACTAGCTTTCATTGGCTCCAAGTCCAATAAATTACCGTATTTTTCGCCCCATAGGGCGCACCGGCCCATAGGGCGCACCTAGGTTTTTTTTGGGGGGGGGGAATAAAGAAACAAATTTTTATTCCCCCCCAGGCGCGGGGCTGGGGCGGGGAAAGCCCGAGCTTCCCCCGAACCCAGCCCCCAGAACGGACTGCTATCCGCAAGCCTAGGGAGCCCACGGGAAGTCGTGCCCGAAGGCTTCGGGATGCAGGCATCTCTCTTCGGGATGCAGGCAACTCTGCAAACCAAGTCGGGGAACAGCGGGATGGCCGCGCTCTGCCTCCCCGCTGTCCCCCGAGCTTGTGGGGCTGACGGTGGGAAGCGCGTTTCTCCCCACCGCCAGCCTCCAAACCAGGTCGGGGAATAGCGGGATGGCGGCGCTCCGCCTCCCCGCTGTCCCCCGAGCTTCTGGGGCTGCCCGATATCTGCACGAATCCCGGGGCGCGCTGTGCAGCGCGCCCCAGGCTTCAGGATGCAGGCTGCTATCCGCAAGCCTTGGGAGCCCGACGGGAACTCCCGCGGAGCTCCCAAGGCTTGCGGATAGCTTCCTGAAGCCTGGAGAGCGAGAGGGGTCCGTGCGCACCGACCCCTCTCACTCTCCAGGCTTCAGCAAAAGCCTGCATTCGTCCCATAGGACGCATACACATTTCCCCTTCATTTTTGGAGGGGGAAAAGTGCGTCCTGTGGGGCGAAAAATACGGTAACTTCCCTGGTTTTCTCTGGTTCCTAATACTATTGAGCCAGCAGCTATTTCAGTCTGTATGGGGGGAAAATTGAACACAAACAAATTGTGATGTGCCCTCAACATATTGTGCAATAAAGAGCACATTCATGGAAATCTGGAACAGTCTCACATAAGGGTTCCGAACCTGCTCAAAGCAACATTTGGGACTTAGGACTAGGCAATGAAGCATTGGGGGGGGGGCACCCTTGACTGTCTTGATGCACACTAGAGGGGCATGGCTCCCACCTACCTCTACAGTTTTTCGTTGAATGCCACAGTGATTGCATCTTTGGGGAAAGTAACCATCTCTTCCCTTTGCATTTTCTAGGGACTCTTTGGGTCTACGCCCAAGGCACAAATTTCAAAACCACCAGGAAAGAAAGCAACCAGTTTGCTCTTCAGCAGCGATGAGGAGGTAACATGTGCAGAGGTTGTTAAAGGGTGGCTGGTTTTATACCTCTCAGTTAAGTGAAAGTGATATTATTTAATACAGAACTTTCACTCTCGGGTTTAGTTTTCCGCTGCTATGTGTCAGAGCTGTCTGTGCAAGATATTTATTTCAGCTGTACTGCTTCAAAGTCAAAGATTTTACAAGCAGCCGTAATGGGAAGGCTTTCCCCCGAGTTATTTTTTAAAAAAGGTTGTTGTCAAATCTGAGATAGTACTCTAAACCCCCTATAATAAGTGCCGTATTTTTCGCTCTATAAGACGCACCAGACCACAAGACGCACCTAGTTTTTGGAGGAGGAAAACAAGAAAAAAAAATCTGAATCTCAGAAGCCAGAACAGCAAAAGGGATTGCTGCGCAGTGAAAGCAGCAATCCCTCTTGCTGTTCTGGCTTCTGGGATAGCTGCGCAGCCTGCATTCGCTCCATAAGATGCACACACACTTCCCCTTACTTTTTAGGAGGGAAAAAGTGAATCTTATAGAGCAAAAAATACGGTATATTCAAAACTAACAGCCTCTACAAAACTCAAGGCAACATCTCTTTAAAAAACTCCAGGCAGCATCTTCTGAAAACTGGGTCTTCTGTTCAGAAGATGAGAAGTTGGGCACATAGAAGAAACATCTGGGATCTAGAGAATTTCTGTCGGAAAGGTCTGACAGAGAAAAGTTGCCCTGCAAATTTTCAAAGCTTGAGAAACTGACATAACTAGTAAAACCTCTGTCCTTCTAAAAGTGTCAGGTCCAAGCTAACTCCATTGTTGAGCAATTAGGGAACCATTATGAGGTAGTGTGCAGCATAAACACCAAAGGGTTTTGTGAGAGAATAACTTGACAACATCTTTGGAAATTGCTCTGTTGAAGTACATGTGTATAAGACATCACAGGCATGTTGTCTTGTTAAAATGGCTGGAGAACCTCCAGGCCCTGGGCCAGTATTGGTCCACAACGCCATTTCCCCCAAATCATGCTCACCCACCCATCAGCTTCTAGATGTGAAAGGGTCTGTAGTTCATGGATAGAATATATGCCGTTATTGTCAAAGGCCGCTAGTTAAATCCCTGGCATCTCTTGCTGAAAGGCTATCTTACAGCAGAGCTGGAAAAGACCCATATCTTGAGCACTTGAAGTTTAATGGTGAATTTTAGATATGATGGAGATGTAAAAGATTAGGATTATTATAAAAGATGCAGGAGGAAATGATTAATAATAGGACCCACAAAGGGAGGGGGGAAGTCCAGGAGATTCTTTGGAATCTTGTCTTTATGTTGCATGTTTGTGATTGTAAATTTTTAATTTGAAAAAACAAATAAATAAATTTATATAAAAAAGGAAAAGACCCATATCTTAGGTCTTGTAGAACAACTAGTCTGAATAGACTAGTACGTTACCGAGCACGATTCAAAGTGTTGGTGCTGACCTTTAAAGCCCTAAACGGCCTCGGTCCTGTATACCTGAAGGAGCGTCTCCACCCCCATCATTCAGCCCGGACACTGAGATCCTTCTGGCGGTTCCCTCATTGCGAGAAGTGAGGCTACAGGGAACCAGACAGAGGGCCTTCTCGGAAGTGGCGCCCGCCCTGTGGAACGCCCTCCCATCAGATGTCAAAGAGATAAATAATTACCTGACATTCAGAAGACATCTTAAGGCAGCCCTGTTCAGGGAAATTTTTAATATGTAATGCTGTACTGTTTTTAACACTGATTGGGAGCCGCCCAGAGTGGCTGGGGAAACTCAGCCAGATGGGCGGGGTATAAATAATAAATTATTATTATTATTAGAGTAAACTAGGCTAGGTGAACCAGTGACTTGATTTGGTGCAAGACTGTTTCATATGTTCGTACGAGAACTATGCTACAGCTTAAATTGGCTTTGATTTAATGCACCCAAGAAAGGCAAATGCTAAGCATTCTGGGGGGTTGACTTGGCTGAACTTGATCATTGTGTTTCACTGTTCTGGTAGCTTCTCGGTTAATGACTGTGTTCAGAAATACTTCATACATGCTTAACCCAGTGAACTTGAGGAATGGGATAAAAAGACAAGCTCTGGTACAACAAAGGTATGAATAATTGCTGTATTTTTAGGACCACTGGAATATTGGCCAAGGGGTCAAACCTGCCTCTGAATCCATCCAGAAAAAGGAACCTACAAAATCTGCCTCTGCTGCCAGCCACACAGTTAAGACCGGCCTCTTTGAGGAAGAAGGCGAAGAAGATTTGTTTGTTATCACTAAAGACAGGTAAAATGTGGGCATTAGAAATGTATCTTCTATTGCAGCCGCTGTGTCTAGTTCTTCCCTTGGCAATGGATATAGTGCTTTTTTGAACACTTTCCCCACAGGAGTAAGGCAGGCAAGAGTGGATTAACTCTGTCTGCTGCCTAGGCAGGCAGAATTTTGAACTTGAAGCAGCTTGGACTTTTTGCCTGCTATTTGAATGTACATTTGCAGTTTTAGTTTGTTGTGTTGGTTTGTATGCTTTATTTCACTACAGTGCTTTCTATATAACTACTGTACTACTTTGTTTAGCCACTTTAGTAACATAACTTTATGTTGCTGGTGCACAATATACAATAGGGGTCCCACAACAAACCTGGTTTGCATATGTTGCTTGAGCCTGTGGTGAGCTCTGGATCGAGGGAACACATAAGAACAGTTAATTATTAAGCGATAAATACCACTAGTATATGTTGAATTGAAACACAAAACATACTTAATTTCTATTCATCATGTTTTGTTTAATTAACAAAATTATTCCACCTTGTTGCAAAACTATCAACCCTCTGTTTTTGTTGCAATAGTCAAATTAACTCATTTTAACCAACTGCCACAATTTTTCTACACATTCTTTTGCAACAAATACTTTAGCTGTGGTCAACGTATAGGAAATCTCTTCTATTTCCCCCCTAATCCTTTCCCATCATTTAAAAGGAAAAGAGTGGAGGGGGACTTTATGAAGTAGGCTTTTTAAAAATAAATAAATATGACTTTAATTTTTTTCCAATACTTTGTTTTGTGTGTCTGTCTGTCTATCTATCTATCTATCTATCTATCTATCTATCTATCATCTATCTATCTTACACCCCCACCCCCACTGCATCATAAAGCCACTTCCGGCTTGCCCAGGAGGTGGGGTTGCGGGCTTCACGCCCACCCCACGTGAGCGGGGGCTGGTTGCAGCCCCCGCGAGAGCAGGGGAATCCTGGCCGGGCCTGCCCCCCCCCCAGCCAGCCAACCAGCTGGCTGGGGGGGCGAGGCCTGTCCTTTTTTTTTTTCAGATAGATATTTATTAATTTTCCAAAGAAACAAAACGAAAAAACCACACACAAAACAGGCAAAAAGAAAAAGAAAAACAACAACAGAATACAAAACAAATAAACAATATGCACAATAAAAAAGTCTTCATCTACAATTTTACATTGTCGTCTTTTTCTGGGCTTCCTTCAGCTTCCTCCATTTTCATTAAACAATAACTCTTAGTCCTTCGAGGCCTGTCCTATTTAGGGCCGGTGCTGAGGGGGCTCGCCCTCTTTTCGCCGGCTAGCCCTCACGTGAGCTCCCCCCCAGTGAGCAAAGGGTGGTCCGTTAAAGGACTCCGGGGGGCGTGGCCCTGTCCGAAGCCTATGGAGGTGAGGGCCAAAGGCACGCCCCAGAGCGGTGACCCGGGGGAGCTCCTAGTCGACGTGCCTCGGCGGGAGACTCCCCCGATATAGTGTTAACCCTTCCCCGTGTCTCCAGCAAATGGGCTGGAGCCGGATAGTCGATAGGACCAATGCCTAAGCCAATGCCTCTCATTCCTGAATTCAATAAAGTTGTGGCCTAATTCGCCCAATTAACCTTATATTATGGTGTCTCGTGTCTTTATTTATCCTGGTGGGGGGCGGGAACTCGCCACGCAATATATATCACAGACGTATACAGCAATATGAAAGCATAAAACCACAGGCCAGAGGCTCCCTGCTTATGACCTAGAAGTTTGTCCCCCTGTGTGGAACCAGTGGCCTAAATTTCAGGGATAGGCCATGGTTACTTATCCTACCACTGTTGTAATCAGTAGGCAGGCATTGGACTTGGATCTTGTACCAAGAACTGCAACATTTGATAATCTGATTTGTGTGATTTAATGGGGCTTTTTTTTTTTACTTGTTGCAGTCAAAGAAAACCGCCCAAAGCTGCGCTCTTGTTCCAAGAAGATGCTGTAAATGGAGACTCATTCTTTAGCATTCAACCGTCCCATCTTCCATCAGGTGTACAAGAAGTAACGGTATATACAGCTCAAATACAGCGTTCTAAAGTGGGAATTTCTCAACACTTTGCTCCCAACCTTTTTTCCAGAGGCTTCACAGCTCTGCTCTAATCCCCACCTATTTCTGCTATTCAAAGGATGGAGACATGCTCTAACTCCCTCTGCCTAGTCTCTTCACCACAAACGTGGAACCTGTAACCTGCCAGATGTTTTTGGACTACAACTCCCATCATCCCTGACCATTGACCAATCCGGCTGGGACTGATGGAAATGAATTCCAACAGCTGGAAGACTGAATTCCAGCAACATCTGGTTGACTACAGGTTCCCCAGCTTTACACATCCAGTGAGGATTCTGGAGAGAAAGCCAGGCAGCTGCAGCCAGGCAGCTGCAGTCTATAGCTTATCCTTAGGCTGCTTTGTGGGAGATAGTGCCCTCCTTAGAGAAATCCGAGAAAAACAGCAAAAATGAAATGAAATTTTGTCGCACATTAAATACTGATAAATTTATTATGGCAAAAGCATTTATGCACCAGAAGCAACCTCATCATATGAATTGCTGTAAAAATTATCTTAAACGTGTCAGCCATTCTCAACTGAATGTGATTCTGTAACACTCCATTTTGCATTGTTGAAATTGGCAATTTTTCCAAGTCCATTGAGAAAGGGGCGAGTTCCTTGCCCTTCGTTAGATCTTTTTTATTGTGGTTTTCTTTATTTACAGTATATACCAGTCATAAACAGCGATTCATACATAGCTGATTTTTTTTATTTTTTATTTTTTTACAACCCCCCTTTCAGAAGCACCATATGTCTATAAATACATTCACCTTCTAAGTCATTTCAGATTTTAAACTTTCATTTATTGATCAGCAGGAGGATTTGCTGGGAACACGTCAAAAGAAACCAGTGGAAGAGAAGGCAGGACCTTTGGGTGAACCTGGTACACTTCACAGGTCTGATCTTGGAGGCGGAGATGCAGGAGAGCAGCAGAGGAAGGAAGAAGTAAGGAAAATCTATTTATGTTGAACAAACCCCTGAAAAACATTCCTTTGGCAAGTATCTCTTCAATGATAGTGGAGTCTAGTTGTGAGAGTTGGTCTTAGGAAACTTTGATCCTGTTAACTTGGTTTGATTTTCACTAAATAAGTCACATTCTGCCATTTTTAGCCTCTTCTGTGACCTGGACATTAGCTCTTCCTGCTTTAGCTGTATTGGACAAGTCCTGTATTAAAATAGACTCAAAGCAGCATTCAAAAATTAAACACAATATCAGAATAAAATCTAATAAAATAATATATTAAAGCATGCTATTGCTGGAGAGCAGGGCAGAGAAGCAGTATGAGTAGTAAATTCAGACATCAGTAAATCAGTGATTAGTAACCAAGGAACCTTTGGTACAAAAATCTTTTCTTCCAGCAGAAGATCACTATTTTAATAACGCTATTTTAATATATTTAGCACCATTGGACAGTTTACAAAGTAATGTAAGCAAAATTATAGGCTCTTGCCCCAAGGATGTTACTGCCTTGGGTTTTTTTGAAGGGAGAGGCCAGGAGGTAGTTAGGCAGAGATGTTGGGGGTAAAAGTAGGAACCAGTGTAGCAATATATGCTTGGGCTTAGTTGTCTTAGAGAACAAGGTCTTCAAGCATAAACTAAGCTTTGTGGGGAGAGTTGAGAGAGAGAGGTGGCTTTATGGGAGGGGTGTTTTAGGAATAAGGGGTAGTAAGGTAGAATAGGCAGTCTTGTTTAAGGGAGAATGGTATCTTTTGGGTAGCTGAGGATGTCAAAGTTGAAGAAGGAATGGTCAGGGGCAGAGATATATCTGTATAATGTGTCAAGGCTGAGAAGGTTTTAAATGCCAGGACAAATAATTTGCATTATATATGGGAGTGGGCAAGAAAGCAATGCAGGAGTTTAAAGTGATCTTTCACATGGCGTGAATATGAGACAAGTGAAGCATCTTGGAAACAGAATCTTAGAGGTGAGAGTGAAAGAGAAGGTTGTAATAGAGAATAAATTGAAGGTTTCAGTGAGGGAACAGAGGAAGACCTGAACCTTTGCAGCGCTGTATATGGAGAAACCACGGACAAGATCACAGGAACTGCCAAAGCAGTGAAAATAGTCCAAAAGTGATGTATCAATTGACAGAATGAAACTGCCTATAAAATTAATATGTAATGAAAGACAGCGGTCATGAAAGTAAGTGGTAGCTATTGTTGTGTAACAATTTCTCCAAAGACCTCCAGTTATAGAAATCAGCTGTCAATCCATGTAGCCATTTTTGGCAAGGAAGGCAGCCGATGTTGGCGTCACTATCCTTAAAAAAAAAGGAAAGGTGTCTACACAATGCTAAGTAATATACAGATGACTTTCAGCAACTACATATAGATGTACATTTATATGTGTACACAGAGAGAGGGGGGGAGAGAGAGAGAGAGAAGACTGGCCTTTGAAATGTCAAAAATGAATGTATTTGAAGGTTCAGAGAGTTTTGAGGTTTGTTTGGGAACCATGATCATTTGTGTGTTCCAGGCAGATGTGACCTTGCACCTTAAGCGTGCTACTCAATAGCCAGTTTCTTGCTACCTTGAGCATATTTTCAGAATGGTGGTAGGGAAAACAGAAACAGAAAGTAAATTAATAAATGAGAGATGGAACCTTTTAATTTGTTTTTCCAATTACTGGATAAGGGGGTGTAAAATCAATTCAACTACTTCTAAATCTAGCTTGAGCATTTAGCACAATCTGCTCTAGATCCAGGGGATAACTTATGTTTGTTTGATAACTCTTAGCCCCTTTTGGAGAAAGATGTCAAAAAAAGGATTAAAAGTGTATTCAGCTTGTTTGACGAAGAGGAGAAAAATGAAGCTGTGGATGCTGATAAAATGGCACAGAGGGAAATTGAAAAGGTGAGTGATACTGGAGTCATCCTAAAAATAAAAATACAACCATTAATATAAAAAAATTAAAAAACACACCACCAAAACACCCTAAACAATACTACAACCCAAGAGTCTGTTCAGTAGATTTTGTAGCTGGAGTCAGTCAGGGCTTTGCCCTCCCAGGCCAATTGGGTAAATGTCTACAAGTCAGAGAGCATGTCTTGGCTCACAGCCAAGATGCCAGGTAAGAGAAAGTTCCTAATGAAGCGTTTAAAAGGTAAAGGGACCCCTGACCATTAGGTCCAGTTGTGACCGACTCTGGGGTTGCGGTGCTCATCTCGCTTTATTGGCTAAGGGAGCCGGTGTACAGCTTCCGGGTCATGTGGCCAGCATGACTAAGCCACTTCTGACGAACCAGAGCAGCGCACGGAGACGCTCTTTACCTTCCCACTGTGTGGGTTAAACCATAGAGCCTAGGACTTGCCGATCAGAAGGTCAGTGGTTCGAATCCCTGTGACGGGGTGAGTTCCCGTTGCTCGGTCCCTGCTCCTGCCAACCTAGCAGTTCGAAAGCACGTCAAAGTGCAAGTAGATAAATAGGTACCGCTCCGGCGGGAAGGTAAACGGCGTTTCCGTGTGCTGCTCTGGTTCGCCAGAAGCAGCTTAGTCATGCTGGCCACATGACCCGGAAGCTGTACGCCGGCTCCCTCGGCCAATAAAGCGAGATGAGCGCCGCAACCCCAGAGTCGGTCACGACTGGACCTAATGGTCAGGGGTCCCTTTACCTTTACCTATGAAGAAAGATGTCTGCACTGTAAACATAGCAGCAACATAGTTACTTAAGGACACATAAAATTGAATCAGTATTACTTAAGTAACATCATGAATCGGGGAGCAGGCAAGGATGGGTAAGGGACCTCTGCTGCTAGGTGGTGGTGAGGTTGTGTACACGAGCGTGTCATGTGCATTCACGCAGGTATCTGGAAAATTGAATTAAAAACTTAGAAATAAGTTGACAAGTTGACAGATGTTATAAACTCAAGTTATTAAGGAGTCCACAAAGCCTCTTGAGCCTTGCTTCTTTTCCAGCCCTCCGAGAACAGTATCCCTTCCAAGAGCACAGGCGTCTTTCAGGATGAAGAACTTCTCTTCAGCCATAAGCTGCAGAAAGACAATGATCCCGATGTTGATCTTTTTGCTCGCAGCAAAAAAGAGGTCAGTCAGTCCAAAATACCTTTAAAGTGGGTCCTCGTGTTTGAAAAAATTAAAACCAAAAGAAAAATTCCTGTTGGAGCACTAGCAGAAAAACTTTACAAAGGATGTTGCTCAAATCCTGCTGACTACGTGCAGTTTAACAAGGCGGCCATGCATATGCATATAATAAAAAAAT
Organism: Podarcis liolepis; assembly: GCF_965112155.1. Taxonomy (NCBI): domain Eukaryota; kingdom Metazoa; phylum Chordata; class Lepidosauria; order Squamata; family Lacertidae; genus Podarcis; species Podarcis liolepis. Next base: position 13,792,598 of record NC_139556.1, read on the forward strand.
TCACAGCAGTTAAAATCTTAAGTCAATTCAATGTCTTTTTGTGGAAGACTCTTGCATCATAGAAGCCCTCCACCCATGTAGTGGGGAGCCTCCAAGCTGGTTTAAATGGACTTTAAGATTCTTCCTGGGCTACATTCCTTTCTTGTGCTTTTGCGTGTCTAGATTATGTGTCTGAGCAGTGATAATGGCTCTTGCTTACCTGGTTGGGGAATGGAAAGGAGTGTGTTGAGAAGGGGCAGAGTACAGAAACTTGAGATTTCTGCATTGCTGGAATGTAGCCTCTACTGTGCAGAGATAAGACTCACATCAGGTTCTTTGCCCTCTTTTGCCTCTGGCCCTGCCCACCTCTGGAAAATGGCCCCCAGAAAGCTGCCTGGGAGGGAAAGCGGCCCTTGGGCCCTAAATATTCCCTATCTGTGGTTTAAAGGGGATATACCGTATTTTTCACCCTATAGGACGCACTTTTCCCCCTCCAAAAATGAAGGGGAAATGTGTGTGCGTCCTATGGGGCGAATGCAGGCTCCTTGGCTTCAGCGATAGCAACCCGAAGCCTCCGAAGCCTGCGCTCTGGAGGCTTCGCGTTGCTTTCGCTGAAGCCAGGAGAGTCTGCTCTTTGAGGCTGGTGGTAGGGAAAAGCAGCGCTTCCCCACCACCACCAGCCCCACAAGCTAGGGGGGCAGCGGGAAGGCACACGACGCCTTTGCGCTACTCCCCAACCTGGTTTTGAGGCTGGCGGTGGGGGGAAGCAGCGCTTCCCCCCACCGCCAGCCCCACAAGCTCCATCAAAAAGCCTGCAGGAGCCGCGCACTCTTTAAAGGGTGCGGGGCTCCTGTGGGCTTTTACGGAAGATGGGGGAATTCCCCCACCTCCTGCAAAAGCACGCAAAAGGCGTGCGCTCTTTAAAGGCTGGGCGGCTTCTGCGGGCTTTTCTACGACGTGGGGGAATTCCCCCACCTCCTAGAAAAGCCCGCAGGAGCCGCGCACCCTTTAAAGAGCGCGCCACTCTTGGCTTTTCCCCGAGGAGGGAGAAGGGACTGACTGGCCCTTTCAGTCCCTTCTCCCTCCTGGTCGTAAAGCCCGCAGAAGTCGCGCGTGGCTCCTGTGGGCTTTTGCGGGAGGTGGGGGAATTCCGCCACCTCCCGCAAAAGCAGGGAGAAGGTCTTGGAGTAGCGCACAGGCTGCGTGCAGCCTGTTCACTGCTCCCAGAGCTGCGGGGGGGAATCATATTTTTTTTCCTTGATTTCCCCCCCTGAAAACTAGGGGCACCCTATGGGCCAGTGCGCCCCATAGGGCGAAAAATACGGTAGTCAGAAAGTGACTCTTTGTGAAAAAAGGTAAAAAAAAGTCTAGAACCAAACAAAAAATCTGCCTCTACTGTTCTGTAAAGGAATTTAATATTTTGTTCTATTTTACTTATAAGAGACTGATTTATTTCCATTATTAATTTCAGGTTCCAAAGCCCAGGGTAAAACTTCCATCTGATGGAGGGCTGTTTGGAGCTGATGATGATGGTGATGATGGTCTATTCAGCCCTTCTAAAGCAAAGCCCTTGGTACTTGCCATTTTGTCCTGAGAATTTGAGGAGCAATAATGCACAGAGCAAAGTTGCCCGTTGCCTTGCACATTAATCACATGGAATGTTACGGCTTAAAAAAACACTCTTCTGCAGCCACATAAATTAAGCAAATTGGGCAGATGCACTGTTCTTGCTCAGTGTTGCAGGATTTATATTTTTGACTCACTTTTTGTGGAAAGAAGATTTGGGACCATAGCTGTCAACCGTCCCTTATTTGGCGGGAAAGTCCCTTATCCCAGCGCTGTGTCCCGCTGCTGTCCCTTATTGATGATGTCCCTTAAATTTCCCGGGTTTCAAAGGAAGCAGCTCCTTTCCCTCCCTCCCTGCCGCCCAGGGAGGAGGGAGGCTCCAACTGTGTTGCTTGGCTGCGTTGCTCACCCAATAAGGAGTCTAAGAACAACTGGGGGGGGGGGAGCTTGCATGCCTTGTGCTGATAAAATCGGCTGCATTGCCTGGGGACTCGCCTTTGCTCAGCGCTTCCCAGCGGAGAGGTGACGGTGGTTTTCCTTGCTGCATCCCCTTTGCTGGGTTTCTGCACTGTGGGAACCACCGCTTGAGGCTTCATTTGGCTACTGGCTGGGCTTTCTGCCTTTGGCTTGGAGGTGTTCAGAAGTTGAACATACCTGTGCTTGGAAAATCCCTTATTTTGGCTGCTGATCCCTTATTTTCAAGGCTGCTGGTCCCTTATTTTCAAATCTGTAAATTGACAGCTATGTTTGGGACTAGAGCTAGACTGATTTTTTCAGCTCAACTCTTTTTGAACAAGGAAATTCTCCTGAAAACAGGGAAGAGATGAGACAAATGCCTCATACTTTCATTTAATGGGGGCTGGCTATACTGTACTTTTTAGGACGAAGCAGCCCAAGAGTCTTCTTCCTCCTCTTGTTTTTTGTTTTAAACCCTCACCAGCCAGTCATTGCAGCCAACAACTCTCCACAGCAGCTTTCCCGAGTTCCACATTTGTGCTAGATGTGGCACAGGAAAAGGAATATCCCAGGCTCCTCACATTGTCTTTGTTGTTCTTTTCTGCTTTTGAAAGTTGCCTAATCCGAACAGGTTCCAGCACAGGAGGGGAGAATTAAGCATCCCCCATGCACTGCAGACCCAGTGCAAATTGCCTCTCCCCACCCCCATCTTAGTCTTAATTTTTAAGATGGGAAAAAATATATATGTGTGCAGAATTTTGGGTTATTCCTCTTCTTGTTCACTTACGCTTCTTTATTTTACTTTTTGGAAGGTAGCAGAGAAGAAAACAGTAATCTCCTCTTTGGAAGAGGATAGTGAAGTTCCGGAAAGTAATAAAAACGCCAAACGAGAAGAATCAAACTTAAAGGCCACTGAGGTTTGTAAGTTCCAGTTTTAGAGAGCTTCGAGAGCTTGTTCCTAAATGCAGTTCCTGAACTATCCCCATTTTCTATCTAAGCAAGCACATAAGACACTCAAATATCTACATAGATATTCTCTTTGCAATCTACATAGATATTCTCATTGCTCCTTTAACTGCCTCCTGGCATCCTGCCCATAGCTATCAACCGTCCCTTATTTGGCGGGAAACTCCCTTATCCCAGTGCCGTTTCACGCTGCTGTCCCTTATTGATGATGTCCCTTAAATTTCCCAAGTTTCAAAGGAAGCAGCTCCTCTTCCTCCCTCACTGCTGGCCAGGGAGAAGGGAGGCTCCATCTGTGTTGCTTGGCTGCGTTGCTCACCCAATAAGGAGTCTAAGAACAACTGGGGGGGGGGGAGCTTGCATGCCTTGTGCCGATCAAATTGGCCGCGTTGCCTGGGGACTCGCCTTTGCTCAGCGCTTCCCAGCGGAGAGGTGTTGGTGGTTTTCCTTGCTGCATCCCCTTTGCCGGGTTGCTGCCCTGTGGGAACCACCGCTTGAGGCTTTGTTTGGCTGCTGGCTGGGCTTTCTGCCTTTGGCTCAGAGAGGCTCAGAAGTCGAACCTACCTGTGCCCAGAAAATCCCTTATTTTGGCTGCTGATCCCTTATTTTTGAGGCTGCTGGTCCCTTATTTTCAAATCTGTAAGTTGACAGCTATGATTCTGCCCTTTCTCCACCCTTCTTCACCTAGTCACTAAGGCAAGGGTGGGGAACAGGATTTTGCTGGAGGGCTGGCTCCTTAGTTCTTCACTCCCAGCAGGCTATGTTGGCAGCTGAGTGGGCCTTCCGACCTCTCAAATCACATGGTGCCACAATGTTAGGTCACTTACATTTCCTTTCCAGCATGGCTTGAAGTCACGCTGTTCTGCAAAGGAAGATCAAAGTGGGGCTTTTAAGTTCCCAGTTGGGGTTACATTTCATGCCAAATTTAGAAGACAGTGAATCTGTCACCCACATGTCAAGGAACAGCCAAGAGCACATTTTCAAGATTGTTCCTTTTCAACCATGTATTTTCCTGTCTCACACCTGATGCCTTATCGCCTTCGGGGAAATGGCATTGTGGGTTAAATTCAGGCCTCCCCCTATTGAATCTAATGAGGCCCATAGGCTGCAGGCAACCCTGCGCTGTTGCAGTAAGGGCTCAGGTGGGGGGGGGGGCGGCAACCATACTTTCTGGGCTATCATACTGCTTCTGAGATGCTCCTGTAAAATACTGAGTGCATTACTTTTATTCACTTGGATTAATGTATATCTAATGTAATTTTTATACAGAAATCCACTGGCCTTGGTGCAAGTAAACATAGAGAGTCCTCATCTAGGATTGGAAAATTACAAGTAATTTATTTTACTGGCATTTTAGCTTTCAGTGTACTTTTCCTGCTAACTGTGGTTCTTCCACAATAAAATTCTTTTTCCCCCACTTCTGGCTTCAGTCCTTTCTTGTGAATGCAACATCTGCTTTCTGTAAATGCATGTTTCACAGGATGTGCTTTTTTTCCTTTTGGGAAAGACATGTCTCTGGACAGGACTAAAATTCCTAAACTGAGGGGGAAAGGGTGAGAGGGCATGTCCTGTGCGCATGCACTATTCTTGTTTTTCCTGATCTTTGTCAAATGTGGAAATGCTCTTGGTGATTTTATTTTTCTTGGATTTCACATTTATATTTTCCTTATCTACTGCTCCCATTAACAATGGCCTCTCCATCCCTTTCTAAGGCAAGCTTGGATATTAATCCAGCAGTTTTGCTGCCCAGTGCGAAGCCACCTTCATTGTATCCAAAGACTCCGATTCATGAACCTCATGGCGTACAGCATATTGAAACAGCCTCTGCTGCAGGAAGTAATAAGGAGATGGGAGTCAGCTTTGATGATCCCATGCAAGCAGACACACTGCAAAATGCCAACAAGGTATAACTTTGTAATACTTCATGCAGCAGCATCCTTGATGCTATTTGGAATGTACCGTATTTTTCGCTTTATAAGACGCACTTTTTCCCCTTCAAAAATTAAGGGGAAATGTGTGTGCGTCCTATGGAGCAAATGCAGGCTCATTGGCTTCAGCGATAGCAACGCAAAGTCTCCGGAGGCTTCGCGTTGCTTTTGCTGAAGCCTGGAGTGCAAGAGGGGTTGGTGCGCACCGACCCCTCTCGCTCTCCAGGCTTCAGGGATAGCTGCCTGAAGCCTTCGGAGCGTAGTGCGAGTTCCCGCTGCGCTCCACAGGCTTCGGGTTCCTTTTGCTGAAGCCAGGAGAGCAAGACTCTCCCGGCTTCAGCAGAGAGGGAGAGCTGCGTAGCACCCCTTCAGCCAAGCGGGAGGAGAAATGGAAGGGGCTCCGTTTCTCCTGCCGCTTCGCTGAAGGGGCGCTGAGCAGAGAGGGGCAGAATTTTTTTTTCTTGTTCTCCCCCTCTAAAACAAGGTGCGTCCTATGGTCGGGTGCGTCCTATAGAGCGAAAAATACGGTAAGTTTACTTGTTTCTCATTTTGTGTCCTGTTGCCACCTTGGCTTCATTGTTATTGCAGGGCAGAATCAAGGTGACTGGGAAACGAAGGCCACCTACCAGAAGTGCCAGGCGATTGGCTGCTCAAGGGGATGACTCGAATGACATGAACATTGCTGAGGATCCATCCCCGCCTCTCTTCAAAGAAAGCTCTGTGCCACCAGCCACATTGCATCCCTCCAACGTAAAACTGCATAGGAAGGAAAACACTGAAGAATCTCAGTCGCCTCTACCAACCAACAGCAGTGAGCAGCTGCACGAGGCAGCTGGTAGCCCTGGCTCAAAATCAGCAGCCCAGCCTAATGTGCATGATCTCTTTGAGTCAAACGATATTTTTGCTGACAGCATAGCATCTAAAGTGACCACGAGACCAAAGGCAAAGGTGGAAACGGAAAGCCTCATGAGCCAGGTCCCTAAAGGTGGGGAAGGTTTGCCTGTTCCATTGGCATTGGATGGTGCAAATAGTGAAGGCCTCTTCCAGGCTGAAAAGCCCTCAAAGAAACCCGACCCAACTCCATTCTTGGAGGATGAAGATGATCTCTTTGCCACCAGTAAAAAAACTGTGAAGAGGAAAGATCCAAAACCCATTCCTCAGTTAGTCCAGGATCCTTCCGTCCCAGATATTTTTGAGGTAATGTAGAAACATAGAATTTTAGAGTTGGAAGAGACCTGCCAGTATGTGAATGCTGGAATCTAGTTCCTTCAGGCCTGGATATGGCTTCTTTTGTGCTCTGCTACTTTTGCTTAGCACAGGGATGGGAAATGTGCATCTTCCAGATGTTGAGCTCCATTTCCCCGTCATTCCTGACCATTGGCCGCCTTGGGGCCAATGGGAGTTGGAGTCAGACAACATAGGGAAGACCACAGCCTCCCTGTTCCTGGCTCCGCAACTCTGTAAGCATGGGCTTACAGTCCACTGCATAAATTCCTCTGAAAATTAGATAGCACAAGGGTGTGATGTCATATTGTAGAATGGGGAGGTGGTTATGTTGTGATTTGGAAATCTTGATTAACTCTGGAAAGGCGTAGGAAACATAGGCATGTTTAACTTCTTCATTGCCAGTCTCCTCCTTTTACCTGGTCTCTGTGGGTTTTCTTTCCTGGGCCAGCCTTTGAAACACAATGATACTTTGGCAAATCCTGAGTACAATTCACCCAGTTCATTTCCATTTTCCCCTCCACTGGATGATCTCAGTGAAGAGGCAGTTGCTTTAATTATCTATCAAGCATTTATGTAGATTTTGTTGTGATGTTTAGTGTGCTTTAAAATTCTTACACATTTGGCAGAAGTTATTAATGGGCTGCTTTATGTGTTACTGGAGTAGCAGGGAAGAGAATTCAACTTGGCTAGATTCTATGTTGTACCACTGGCATCTGTGTCAGGTATCGCACACATAGGTAGCCTGAAAACTCCCACTTTTTAATTTTGGAATTATTTTTCAAATACAACAAAAAGAAACATTGCCAACTCACATCACACTTCTTTTTTATTTATTTTTTAAAAACCTTGCTGTGTAGCATATAAAGAAGTAACTTGCTCATGTTGATAGAAATGTGTTGATGCCAGAGAAAGATAGGTACACTTTGCAAATCTCACTGCAAAGGAGCTACGCACATTTTACCTTCAGAACCAGCTGAAGATAAGCCTCTTTGCCCAGAATTTTTTTTTTTGGGGGGGGGGGGCTCAGTTGATGAGGCCAGTTGCCAGTTAATTGCCTGCTGTACTGTGAACATTTAAGGAATATATATATATATATATATATATATATATATATATATATATATATATATATATGATGTTTTATGTCTTTTTACTGCAGTTTTTGCGATTTTAGAATTGAATTGTTGTGTATGAGTTGTTGTGTTGTGACTTGTGATCTGCCCTAGGATTATTAAGCAAGGAGGGGTGGGATAGAAATTTGATAAATACCATGATTGCCTATAGCAGGGGACTCCAGCCTTATTGGGTCCCAAAGGCACATTTGAAAATTGAAGAAATGGCACAGGCACTACAAAAGAAAAACTGGTAATACTCATTGCCTCCAACTCCAAACCAGGCAGAATGAGAGCAGCTGTATTCTGAATTACCAGCCTCCAAGTAGCGAGAGTAGGGAAATGTGGCTACACAAACTTGTCCTATACTGAAACTTCTCTTCTTTTATTCAAGGATGATATATTTGCATCAGAAGCTCTTAAGCCGCCTGTCAAAGCAAAATCAAAAGAGCTGGAAGTGAACCTGTTTGATGATGACGTTGACATCTTTGCTGATCTTGCAGTAAAACCAAAAGAAAGGAGTGCCAAAAAGAAGATGGAATCTAAATCTATATTTGATGAGGAGATAGGTAAGGAGTTAATGTAAGCAATTAGGTCTGTAATATGGTTACAAGTGCCAAGTGGTGGTTTTCATTGGGTAGAGAAAATTTATTATCTCCTCTGAATGGGCAGTTTGCATTGAAAGGATATCCTCCCATTGAAAGAAAATTCCCACTGCTTGTCTGTAGCTATCCCAATAATCAGTCCCCATCCCAGATGATGCTATATTTGCATTTTGAAAAGCCTGCATAATGTGAAAGTGTGTTTTTTGTTAATACACGGCAGAGGGGTGCTGTGTTTTCAAATGTTCTGTTACTTCCAACAAAGTTTTGGTGTTAACAGTGTTTACAGAATAGACTAAAATGTGAAACATCCAAAGTATCTCAGTACTTGGCTCAAACGCTTTTGGCACAGTCAACAGCTCCTGTATCTGTCATTACTGACCCACTAAATTCCATGAGCAGGTTCAGTGTTGCTTCCCGGGCAATAGCTACTAACCTTGTTTTGTATCTGGTTAAATTCACACCAGTCACAAAACCTATTATTTGACTTTCACAACTCCATTTGAACCGTAATAATTTCCTTCTCATTCTCTAGAGGTTTGGGGGTATCCATAGTTAGGATGGCAGAAAAAAATAAATACAGCAAATATGTACATACTTGATATTTTGTTGTTTTTTATATAGCTAGAGACACTATCCAAAAATAGAAAATAGAGAAGCAAATGGAGACAAAACTAAATGGGCAAATATGATGCAATTATTTCTGCTACACATTTAGTTACAGTAGGAAATTACATCTGGAATGGTCTAAAGGCTTTGTGAGTTTTGAGGAGGGATTTGGCGTAAATAAGGGTGAAATTCCATAGAGACTATCTGGAAGGCAGTTTAAGGCCTAAGGGACAGGATGGGAGAAACGGCAGTTGTTTCAAGGAACAAGAATCTTATAGAAACTAAAGTTCCGCCTTTTAATAGGAAAAAATAGAAAAGATTACTATCTTCCCATGTAATGTGCACTGATGAGTATCTTTCAAGATCATTAAAATGGCAAGAGACAGAATATTGTCTAGTTAATACTTGAGGCAGGTCATGTAATTTTTGAGTCTGAGATAATCTGAGCAGGAGCTGGGACTTTTCCATGACCATTGCCTTTAAAACAATTCAGCAATGGGCGGAAAAGGGTGGTGGTGAAAGGTGACAAAACACACAAACCTAGTAGCGTCTGTCTCCCTTTTAAAATGGAAGCCAGCAATATCAATCTGGCAAAACTTTAGAAGTCATTGGCAATATAAACCAGGTTCATCACACTTGCACACAGATGACATTCTCAGCCAAATGTAGCTTTTTTTTACCATTGGCAGTAATTGTGTATTTCCATTTCCCATTCTCTCTCTGTCTGTCTGTCTGTGTGTGTGTCTTTAGATGATATCTTCTCACCTAGTAGTCAATCCAAGACAACCATCAAGAAGGCCCAGTCCTTTCAGGCAGCTTCAGGAACTAAATCCGAAATCAGAACATCAAGTACATTTGAAGACCCGCTCAATGTATTTGAAGGTCAATGAAAATGTAGCCGTTGACTCATCTGTAACACTCTTATCCTGCCCAGTACTAATTCCCTTGCTTTCCGATTAAACTCCTGGTATGACGGAGCTGTTCAGGCTCGCATCTAAATATTTCTCCTTCCAGGGCATCAAAAGAAACAGTGTTCCAAAAATAATTTCAGTACCCTGTAGCACTTCTGTTCCAGTTCAGTAGCTTATACATTGACCTGCTAATGTAATCTTTTGTACAGAGTATAGATTTTATTAATCAGAACTGTCAAAATAAATCTGATATTGATAAATACAATTTGTAAAACCAGTTTTTGTGTATGGGGTGTTAGGGGAGAGGGGTATGACCTCTGGTGGGGGACACATGCTCCTTCTGGGTTGCACCTTGGGTCCCCACCCTGCACTCAGCTCTCACCTGTGGCTCCTGGATGCTGGCAGGATGTGGCTTCGAATGGCTGGCTAAACTTGATGGGGGTAGCCAGTGGGTCTCAAAACCTCAGACAGTCAGTCCAACAGTCAAGTCAAGGTGGAGAGAGAAAGGAAGGGCAGATGGGGCTCGTCAACCTGGAAAGGTAGCTCATCTAGGAGAAAGGCTATCTTTGGGAAGAGTAAAGTGTGGTGTAGTGTGGTGTGGTGTGGTGTGGTGTAGTGGTTAAGAGCGGTAGTCTTGTAATCTGGGGAACCGGGCTCGCGTCTCCGCTCCTCCACATGCAGCTGCTGGGTGACCTTGGGCCAGTCACACTTCTTTGAAGTCCCTCAGCCCCACTCACCTCACAGAGTGTTTGTTGTGGGGGAGGAAGGGAAAGGAGAATGTTAGCCGCTTTGAGATTCCTTAAAAGGGAGTGAAAGGCGGGATATCAAATCCAAACTCTAAAGGCTAAGTAAGGTCCTACACCTTGCCAACAAAGGTCCGTATAGTAAAAGCTATGGTTTTCCCAGTAGTGATGCATGGAAGTGAGAGCTGGACCATAAAGAAGGCTGATTGCCGAAGAATTGATGCTTTTGAATTATGGTGCTGGAGGAGACTCTTGAGAGTCCCATGGACTGCAAGAACATCAAACCTATCCATTCTTAAGGAAATCAGCCCTGAGTGCTCACTGGAAGGACAGATCCTGAAGCTGAGGCTCCAATACTTTGGTCACCTCATGAGAAAAGAAGATTCCCTGGAAAAGACCCTGATGTTGGGAAAGATGGAGGGCACAAGGAGAAGGGGACAACAGAGGATGAGATGGTTGGACAGTGTTCTCGAAGCTACCAGCATGAGTTTGACCAAACTGCGGGAGGCAGTGGAAGACAGGAGTGCCTGGCGTGCTCTGGTCCATGGGGTCACGAAGAGTCGGACATGACTAGACGACTAAACAACAACAACAACAAGGTCCTACACAAATCCAGAGTGGAAGGAGGCATCTCGTACACCTCCTTCCAGCAACTCCCGCAGCCAAGCTGGTGCCAAACGTATTGCTCTGCTTTCTTTTGGATCACATCAGTGAGTCCGAGAGGCATGTCATCCGGGCAGCCCAGGACCCCCATGCCCAGTGTGTCTGGGCAGCAGTTCACCCCCAAAGGCGCACTCCATTGTCTCTCCAGACAAATGGGGGCTTATTTCCTGTCTCCTAATATTCTTAAACAGGCATAGGAAACCTTTGGCCCTCCAGATGTTTGGGGACTACAATTCCCAGCATCCCTGATCAGTGGGCCTGTTAGCTAGGGATCATGGGAGTTGTAGGCCAAAACATCTGGCGGGCCAAAGGCTGCCTATGCATGTTCTTATGACTCCCAAGGGTGGAAGCAAACCTGAGAGCTTATCTTTTTGGCGTTGATTTTGTAATAGGCGCTAACCCATTGTCCTGACCGCATCTCTCCCTCCTAGTTACGGAAATGCCAGACGCGAGTAGTCCACCTTTTTTAACTGGGACTCGGCTACCACGGGCGAGGCTCTCTGCCGAAACTACAATTCCCGGCAGCTCTTGCGGGCCTTGCGGAAGCGCCGAGGGCGCGTTGCTAGCGGCAACGGGGTCCCAACATCCGGGGTCCCTCCCACGCTCCGTTAACGACCAACAGCGCCCCGGCGTCGGCGGGAAGTCCCGCCCCCCGCTCTTTCCCAGCCGCGGGAGCGCCCGGCGATTGGGCGGCGGCGCTCGGGAGGGCGGAGACCTCTGGGCGGCTTGGCCCGGAGCCCGCCTGGCCGCGTCACAAAGGCCCGGTGGGCGGACGAGGGAGGAGGCGGGCTGCGCGCCGCGTTGTGAGGGGAGGGGGCGGGCGGGGGCGGGAGTGAGTGAGTGAGTGCGGCTAACGGCAGCGGCGGCCGCCGGTTCTCCTTCCGCGCCTTCCTCCCAGCCTTCTCGTGATGGTCGCGTGCTCGGCGGCGGCACCGGTGGTCCTGTGAGGCGGCGCTTGGCCCCGCCCCGTCCAGCGACCGAAGGGGGGAGAGGCGGAGGCGACCGGCAGGCAGGTGAGGAGGATGAGGCGGCCGTTGCGCTCTTTCCCCTCCTCCCTCCTTCGCGGGACGCGCTTGTTTAGCGACTAGACGCCCTCCAAAAGAGTTTTGCTTTGGGAATTGGCATTCTTAGCACTATTAACTATATATGGATTTGTTATGTCAGTTGTTATATATTTATTTACACCCCACCTTTTTGTCCTGACAGGGACTCGAGGAAGTCTAATAGTTATTTAGAAAGAGAGAGTAGTTTTATAGAGATAGATAGATAGATAGATAGATAGATAGATAGATAGATAGAACTATCTATATAACTATCCATATATAGTTATAGTTTTATATAATAATAATAATTTATGATTTATACCCCGCCCATCCCCCTGGGTTTCCCCAGCCACTCTGGGCGGCTTCCAACAGAACACTAAAATACAATAACCTATTAGATCTAGATATAGTTCCTATATAGATCCTATATAGATCTAGATCTAGATAGTTTTATATAGCTCTAGTTATAGTTTTATATAGCTATGTACTTATATATAGTTATATAATTATATATATATATAATTATATATAATTATATATGTGTATATATATATATATATATATATATATTTGCTTTCGTAGATTTTCACGGGTACAGGAATGCAGGTTTTGGTGTCTTCGGGTGTCTTCCCGTGTAAGAGTTGGGGTGTCTAGGCGACGTTTCGACGAGGTCTCACTCGTCATCTTCAGGCTGGTGCTTTCGGCTTCTTGTTACTGGAACAGAGCAGGATCTCAGTGTTTGAGTTCCTATAAATACTGTTGAGGGGGTGTGGTGTATAGCCTCCAACGTTCTGGGCAGAGAGGAAGTTCCCAGGTTAGTGTGCCTTTTCTTCTTTTGTTCCTTAATTACTTGAGGGATATCTTGAGTGATTTCTTGAGTGATATTCTGAGTACCACTTAGGTGGGTCATTAAGTGTGGATTAGTTGCTAAAGCTTTCGTGTCTTGACCTCTTGAGCTTGTGAAGAGTTTTTCTGAGAAGATGGCTGTACTGCACTTAGTTGTGCTCTGTTCCAGTAACAAGAAGCCGAAAGCACCAGCCTGAAGATGACGAGTGAGACCTTGTCGAAACGTCGCCTAGACACCCCAACTCTTACACGGGAAGACACCCGAAGACACCAAAACCTGCATTCCTGTACCCGTGAAAATCTACGAAAGCAAACTATATATATATGTATATATATATAATATGATAGTTCCTATCTGTAGGCTTCACCTCAGTGTTTAGTTCCTGCGCCTTTCCCTTGCAAAGAGTACGAAAACCTCATCCTCCCGTGCACACCCTTTGAATTTATCAAAAAAAAATTTGCAAGGGTTCCCGCAGCCAGGTATTGCGAGCCTCATACGGCAGAGGTGTTCACGTTCACAAGTGTTCACGTTTCCTTCTTGATGCCAACGCAGCGAATGGAATTTTATGCACATTGAATGTGCAGCTTGCGCACGTTGAACTCGTGTGCATTCGGCTTTATGTGCTTGGCAAAACAAAAAAGGTCAAAAGGTGGTGGGGTTCTGGTGAACCTCGCCCCCATTTTTATTCATACATCCCTTTTATCCATATCATTGAGATTGTTAATAGAAAACAAACAAAAAATGATTCCCCCCTCCCAAGTTTATTTATGATTTCCTTTTATTCGTATTATTGAGATTGTTAATAGATAAAAACAGACCCTTAATAAATTACTCATGCTATACAGGCTTCATGTTTCAGCTGCAGGGTGCTGCAGGCAATTGTCACTTTGGCACACTGCACTACCTTTGGCACACTGCACTAACTGGAAGTTAGTCCAGAGGCTGCCAGTCGGAACCGGAAGCCCAAAGCCGCTCCTTGAAGTGCCAGGTTCATAATGGGAGACCTCTTCCTCCTTGGGAGTTTTCAACCTCTTAGACTTCACAGCACTCGGCTGTAAGGCTGCTTTGGTGAAAGGCTAATGAGCATAGTCAGGTCGGCAGTGGTGAAGCTGTGGGTTTTGCTTCTTTGCAACCGCTTCACAAGTATTTCAGTTTCAAAGCCCCATTTCCCACACAGTGTTTGTTGGATTTCATAAATCTGGGCGGAATTGTGCTAGTGAAGAAAAAAGTTCCTGCTTGTTTCGACTGCTCAGCCCAGGTACTCTAGCCACCTTCCCACTGAAACGTTTTGATTGACTTAGGCTGCGATTCCGTGCATGTTTACTTTGCAGTAAGCCATGTTGAATGCAATTGCTCATACCTCTGAATAAACGTGCATAGAATTGGGATGTTAGAGATTGTACAGCAATCTCTTATGTGAACTTCTAGAAGCCTTTACAATGACAGACAGACAAAACAATCGGCGCAGCCTAGAGCATACAACTGGCAGTTAAATGGCTGCTTCCATTTGGGACAGCAGGAGGTAGGCTTACGTTATCGTACCTGTTTGGTTACTGTTTATAATTTGGCCCAAAATCAGATGTGAAGCAAGGAAAGTGAACTTTCCAAGTGCCTAACTCGTGTGCTTGCCTTCATGGCTTGCTAAAAATCTGTCCAAGTTATCAAGTATGCTGCTTTATGTGTTGCAAAACGTAGAACAGTTTTGAAAAGAATAAATAACCCAGTAATTAACTTTTCTACCTTTCACATTTAAAGCTAAATCGGGTGAGGGTAGCTGATGGGTGTCAAACCCTCAGTGAGTTAGGGAGTTCCCCAGTGTGTTGTAGAGGGAAGTGAGAGGCAGATGGGGTTTGTCAACCTGTAAGGTACGAGAAGGAAAACTCTGGCCCCAAACCTCAGCTGCCTTGAGGGATAGCTTCAGGAGAAGAAAAGGCTAAGGAGGAAATCATACACAAATCCAGTCCCAAAGACGATTGGATGGCGTCTTGTACACCTCCTCCTGGCAACTCCTGCAGCCAAGCTGTTGCCAAACATAGTTCTCTGCTTTCTTTTGGACCACATCATCAAGACCAAGAGGAGTGTCTTGTCTTTAGGGCAGCCCAGGACCCCCCCCCCCATACACACTGTCCAGGCTTGCACACCATGGAAGGTCACTTTGGTGCTGCAGACACTGGGTTGACTTCATCCCCAGAGGCATACTGCATTGTCTCTCTTGACCAGTATGTGTGATTTTGCAGATATTCTATCTCCTTAACTTCTTGCAAGCGAGTGGTTATGTGCTGCATGTGTGAATAGAAAAGAATTCGGTTATGATACAACAGTGCTTAATATTGATTTATTAGTTTGTTTAAATATCGCTGAGAAAATTACTCCCGAGTCAAATAACGCCCCAGACAAGCAAATGTTTTGATGGGTAAGCACAGCCCATAAACAGTCCCTTCTTTTGACCTGTAGCCTGTTGTCAGGTAACTATTTTGTGTCACAACTCACACAAGAAGTTCAGAGACAATTGCTTGTTTGTTGTTTGTTTTTTAAAGAATGTTGTTTCCTTCAAATACCATGTTTACTGACTTTGCGTCTGTCTTAGGTGCAAACTTTGAAACATGAACAGCATCACCCATGTCCCGTGTTCAGAGCTGACTTGGCTTGTCGTGGAGCTCAGTGCCCAACGCTTCCCAACTGACTTCCCCACAAGGCATTTTTAAAGTACCTAGAATGGCCAACAAGAAAGAACCTCCTTTCTACAATGATAATAACATGGGACCATGCCATTACAAATTTGCTTTCTATGAGACTATGGAGCTCTTCATTGAAACTCTAACAGGAACATGCTTTGAGTTGCTGGTATCTCCTTTTGAAACAGTAATTTCTGTGAAAACTAAAATCCAGAGATTGGAAGGTTTGTGTCCTTTTAAGTTATAAAAATCTAGAAAGGTTTTTAACTTAGCACTTGAAAAGGTGGTTATTTTATAGAAAACATGCCATTGTGATCTGTAATGCAGTGGTGATCAGTGTAAAGAGCTAGCTAGCAGTGTGAAATACAGTGGTACCTCTGGATGCGAACGGGATCCGTTCTGGAGCACCGTTCGCATCCAGAAGCGAACGCAACCCGCAATTCGGTGCTTCTGCGCATGATATCATTTTGACCGTCTGCACATGCGTGAGCGGCGAAACCCGGAAGTAACGCTCTCCATTACTTCCGGGTCGCCGCAGCGCGCAACCCAAAAATACTTATCCCGAAGCTATTTTAACCCGAGGTATGACTGTACCTGGAAGATGGAGCAAACTTGTTTTCTCCTGCCACAGAAAGGAGATTCTGACTAAATATCAGGAAGAACTTTTGGATGGTAGGAGCCGTTTGACCGTAGAAGGTGGTGTACTTTGATGGAAGTTTTAAGCAGAGGTTGGGTGGCCATCTGTCATGGATGCTTAATTGAGATTCCTGCATAGAAGGGGGTTGGACTAGATGTCCCTCAGGATCCCAGCTCTGCAATTCTAGGATCTACCATGTGACAGCCCTTTAGATATTTGAAGATGGCTGTCATATCTCCTTTCAGGCTCCTCTTTTCCAGGCTCAGCCATGCCTCATAAGGATTGGTTTCCAGGCCCTTTATTATATTGGTTGCCCTTCTCTGCACCGGTTCCAGCTTACCAATATCCTTAAATTGTGGTGTCCAGAACTGGACACAGGATTGCAGGTTGGGTCTGACCAAGGCAGAATAGAGTAGTAGTACTACTTCCCTTGATCTGGACCATACGTCGGCAACCTAAGGCCCATGGGCCAGAAGCAGCCCATGAGGGTCGCTTAACCGGCCCATGAGCCACCCCCGAACCGGGCCGCCCGCTCAGTGAGTCCCCGCACGCTACGCTAAACCGATGCTGAGTGGCGCAGGGACTCTCTTCTGCGGCTCCGGAAATCGCTTCTGGGCATGCGCAGGCGCGATTTCCAGCGCTGCACCGGCCCGGCTCAGTGATCTGGCCCATGCCAGGTAAGCCTTGCCGACCCCTGATCTGGACACTGTGCTTCTGCTGAGGCAGCCTAGAATAGCATTAGCCTTTTCTGCTGATGCATCACACTGTTGACTCATGTTCAGGTTGTGGTCTACTAAGACCCCGTGACCCTTTCCACTTGTACAACTGGTCATCCCGGTGTCTCCCATCCTATATTTCTGCAGCTGGTTCTTCCTGCCTAAGTGTGGAACTTGGCATTTGTCCCTTTTGAAATTCATTTTGTTAGTTTGGGCCCAGGTCTCCAATCAGTTAAGGTCATCTCGAATCCCGATTCTGTCTTCTGTGGCAGTAGCTACCCCTCCCAGTTTGGTGTCACCTGCAAATTTGATGAGCATCCATTCAACAACATCCATTGAATTGTACTGGCATTTCGTTTCTTACATAAGTTTAGAATTCTCATTGAGGTGTATCATTGAGATATTTAAAAAGACAGTGAATTAGCCAATTTAAATGATAGCTGATACATTTTGGTAGTAACTTATTCTTAGAAATATCTACACTTTTCTGTATGAGTAATCTATCAACTGTTCATGCTATAGAAGTACAGTGGTACCTTGAGTTACATACGCTTCAGGTTACATACGCTTCAGGTTACAGACTCCGCTAACCCAGAAATAGTGCTTCAGGTTAAGAACTTTGCTTCAGGATGAGAACAGAAATCGTGCTCCGGCAGCGTGGCAGCAGCAGGAGGCCCCATTAGCTAAAGTGGTGCTTCAGGTTAAGAACAGTTTCAGGTTAAGTACGGACCTCCGGAACGAATTAAGTACTTAACCTGAGGTACCACTGTATCTTCAGAGAGTTCTTTATCATTAGTGCTTGATTTCACAAGAACCCAAGTACTCACTGGTAGTAGTTGTAACATCTAAGTGCTCCGAAGTTTCAGCTAGTGCAAAATTCGGTACCCCAGCATTGTACACAGCAAGCCAAGATTTGTAGCTCTAGTGTTATAGGATCAGTCTCTTTAGCCACCATGAGTGCTCTCGGACAGCATAAAAAAAAATTCTTATCAGTTAACTTCATATTGATCTCTTTACATTGCAATGCGATATTCAATACTACATTGACACAGTCAACAACCTCTGCCCAAAAGGAAATAAGAACAGAACCTTCCCAAATCATACGGGTTAAATTTGCCTGGTCTCTGTTGCAACAACAGTAAATAGCAATGATGGTCATACGCTTTTTGGAGAGGAGTCCAGGGATCTCAAATGGTTGCCATGGGGACGTGGCATAACACATAATGGCTGTGGTGTGGGCATGGCATAACACACACAGCTCTCCTAGAAAGAATAGCATAACCCCAAATTAGAGAATACAGTTGTTTCCTTCTCTCGTGAGCTCTACCTGCATAAGACCGCCTTAGAGAATGGCATGGCATGTGAGGAATTGGAGATGGAGCCTTTTCAGTGGTGGCACTAACCTCTGGAATGCCACCCTGTGGGTTCCTACTTTGTACGTAGAGTGAAATTGATTTGCAGTAATTTCAAGATAGATGAAAGGCACACTTTGCACAGCGTGTCGCTTGTAAGTTTCTTGTTGCATCTGGCTCCTTGCTTTTGGAAGCAGGCTAGTTCAAACCATGTACTTTTCAAGCAAAGTAGCTACAGTAGTATCTTGGTTTACGAACTTAATCCATTCCAGAAGTCCGTTCTTAAACAGAGACGCGCTTTCCCTAATGAGGCCTCCCACCGCCAGTGCCCTTCCACCGTTCGGATTCCGTTCTTAGACCGAGGTAAAGTTATCAAAGCAAGACACTATTTCCGGTTTTGTGGAGTTTTTAAACCAAATCGTTCTTAAATCGGACTGTTCTTAAACCACGGTACCACTGTATTCTGTTTTTATGTTGTTACCATTTAATCTCAAGGACAGAAAAGGACATTAGCTTGTGTTCACTTGATAGTAATGTAAGGATGTTCCTTTATATATTTTCAAGGCACTTTCTACTACGTATTCAAATCTTTTCAGCTCTTTAGTACCTTTAACCTAAATGAATTTACATAACTAAGTATACTTAAAATTAATTTCAGTGGTTTACCATGGTGATTTGGGGCACAGCTTTACAAGGTCAGTAAGCCAATTAACATTTATCGATGTCATTTTAAGGTATCCCCGTATCTCAGCAACACTTAATCTGGAATAATGTAGAGCTGGAGGACGACTATTGCTTGAATGATTACAAGTGAGTATTTAAATGCAATTACAGATGTTTCTAAATACCATTTCTGTTGTGGGAAAAAGGCTACAAAACATTTTTGATTGGTTTACAGCATTTCAGAGGGCTGCACTTTGAAGTTGATATTGGCAATGCGAGGTGGACCTATTAATACTAGAAGAGGTAGGTGCCTATTAAATTGTCTCTGAAGTATTTTTTGCAAAGTCAGTACAATCCACCTGAAAGCTAAACTTACTATGATCCCACTGACGGGTGAGAGGGAGTAAAGCACACGCTTCACTTTCCCATTATGGATCACATGCTTAACTATTGAAGTGAATGAGAGCTTTCCTTTTTGTGCTTCTGTTCAGTAATAAATCAATTACACCCCAGTGACATAAGAGTTAAAGTGCTGTGGTAATTGCTTCTATACACTTCTGCCTGCGGGTGGCGCTGTGGGTTAAACCACAGAGCCTAGGACTTGCCAATCAGAAGGTTGGCAGTTCGAATCCCCACAACAGGGTGAGCTCCCGTTGCTCGGTCCCTGCTCCTGCCAACCTAGCAGTTCGAAAGCATGCCAGTGCAAGTAGATAAATAGGTACCACTCCGGCGGGAAGGTAAATGGCGTTTCCATGAGCTGCTCTGGTTCGCCAGAAGTGGTTTAGTCATGCTGGCCACATGACCCGGAAGCTGTACGCCGGCTCCCTCAGCCAATAAAGCAAGATGAGCACCGCAACCCCAGAGTCGGTCACAACTGGACCTGATGGTCAGGGGTCCCTTTACCTTTACCTTTTTAGTAACTTGGCAATAGGCTCCCAGTTCTGGTAAAAGGCCCAACCTATATATCTCGCCCCAAGAGTTATTGGATCCTTCTCTCTTCACCACTAAAGTATCACTGTGTAGTTTGGGCTGAAATTTTTGCGTGCTATTGACATCTTCATTTAGCTGTTGCAGCACAAGCCTTGGTGTACCTAAAAGAGGATAATTGTTGGGTAGCCACAGCCTGTCTTTGAGGAACGAAAAGGGGAACACCAAAAGTATATTCATTTCTTTGACTTGTTAGATTCAAATCTAGACTTAAATTGGACAATCATATTAAAAGCTAATTGCTTTCCAAAAAAAAAAAGGAAAAATAACAGCAACATATTTGTAACTTTATTTTTACAAATTCTTTAAAGAAAAGTGGGAGAAACTACACTTTGCGTCCTTCTGCCATTGTAATGTCTGCAATGAAATAGTAGGTGCTGAGGCAGGCAAAGTGGCCAGTTATTACACTTACATGCAACGGAAGATACAACATTTTTATTTCTGAAATCAGTGAAATGAAGAAACAAACATTGTGAGACGTGTGTTCTTAGCGCTCGCTCAAATGTTACTGCATTTGCTCTGTAGTTACTCTTGGTAACTTGCATCAAAAGAAACCCATAAGTATTGTATGAAGCTGAGTGGTATGAACCAAGTGCTGAAAGAAAGGTGGTTTACTTTATTATTAAGTGGGTCAAACATTCGATCCCTCGTATTTACAGAAATGTCTATCATTGTATACAAAATTAAAAGTGAGAATGAGTGTTCAAAGCACTCAATGGACTACTGCAGATAGTTTCAGCAATTTGACCAACACAGAAGTCCTAATGCTGAAGAGTAAATGTCAAATGTGTTCTGCCATTCTCTCCCCTCCCCTTTTCAATATGCTGGGCAAACACACAGATGATTGGTTTCTATGGGCATATCACCTGACAGTGGGAAGCATGTTCTAACTATGGGGCACCTTTGGTTCCCACATTGGAAGCCCTTAGCATTATTATTTGCAAAGTATCGTTAAACCACAGAGCCTAGGATTTGCCGCTCAGAAGATTGGCGGTTCGAATCCCCACGGCGGGGTGTGCTCCCGTTGCTCAGTCCCTGTTCCTGCCAACCTAGCAGTTCGAAAGCACGTCAAAGTGCAAGTAGATAAATAGGTACCGCTCCGGTGGGAAGGTAAACGGCGTTTCCGTGCGCTGCTCTGGTTCGCCAGAAGTGGCTTAGTCATGCTGGACACATGACCCGGAAGCTGTACACCGGCTCCCTCAGCCAATAAAGTAAGATGAGCGCCGCAACACCAGAGTCGGTCACAACTGGACCTAATGGTCAGGGGTCCCTTTACCCTTTACTTTATCATTATCACAGAAGACGTATAATAATAATAATAATAATAATAATATAATTATTATTAATAATTTAATAATATTATTATTAGCTGCTCAGGGTGGCTAACACCAGTAAAATTACAATAAAAGCATGATGGGGGGGAATTTAAAATACAGGTTAAAATGCAATTTAAAATGCAGCCTCATTTTAAAAGTAGCCCATGGATCAAAACTGTAAGGGAAAGGAAAACATAAGGGTCAGACTGAGTCCAAACCAAAGGCCAGGCAGAACAGCTCTGTCTTGCAGGCCTGCGGAAAGATGTCAAGTCCCGCAGGGCCCTAGTCTCTTGTGACAGAGCGTTCCACCAAGCCGGGGCCAGTACTGAAAAGGCCCTGGCCCTAGCTGAGACCAATCTAACCACCTTGAGACTTCGGACCTCCAAAGTGTTGTCATTTGTGGACCTTAAGGTACTCCGCGGGACATACCAGGAGAGGCTGGGTCTTAGTGTTAGTACCTAAGACACAAGTGTGGTTTCATAATCATTCTTTTTAGCAGTGCTCACAGCAAATCACTGTATCCAGCAAATCAAATCATCCATAGTGTCTGAATCCGTAGCCCAAAGTCCAAAACAGGCATTCAATGATACTGCCTGTGAGAGCGCAGATACCTGCATGGATGTTAAAAACCCCTATTATCATTAAAGTGACGATTCTATCATTAGAGATGACTCAAATCGACTCTCCCAGGAAATCTCTCAGCCCTCATTCTGTAGTGCACTATCAGAGTCCTCATGCCTGGAAGTGTGTTTTTAAAACCGGCAAGGGTTTGCACAAGAGAAACCCATTTTAGAGTGTCTCTTGATAGGCCAGCCTTCCCCAACCTGTTACTTCGCAAATGCTTTGCATTGCAACACGCATCAGTCTGACCCTTATGTCTTCCCTCCCCTTATGGTTTTGATCTATGGGCTATTTTTAAAACGAGGCTGCATTTTAAATTGCATTTTAACCTGTATTTTAAATTGGGTTTCTTTTTCCCCCTATTATGTTTCTATTGTAATTTTACTGGTGTTAGGCACCCTGAGCCCGGCTCTGGCCAGGGAGGGTGGGGTATAAATAAATATTTTTATTACTATTATTATTAGTTGTAGCCAGCATGGTCAGGGATGGTGGGAGTTTACTCCACCAACATCTGGGAGCACCAGTCTAGGGGAAACTCTGAAATATTGAGAAATACCTTTCCGCCCCCTGGGCAAAAAAGTAATAATTTCAAAAGTAATATCGAAAGGGTCAGAGGGAGCCTGCTTGTTTCAGTCCAGTTTTGCTGCATCCATAATTAAATCATAGTGAAAGCATGTGTTGCTAGCTACTGGTGCTATATTAATAAAATATTGTGCTGCCATTGATGTCAAACTTGGATTTCTTGATGTGACAGGACAGCAGAATGGGGGCACAAAAGGAGAGTATTACAGCTTTTCCTGTATTACCATACGCACTAGGGCTGTGCATTCACTTTAGAAAATGTGCCAGATACATTTGTCCAGTTACTTAAAAAAAAAAACACCCTCATCTGGCCTTTCTGTAACTAGAAACGGCCGCGGGTGGATGGGTGCGGTATAGTTTTGTGAGCAACATATATAAAGGAGGAAACTCTCGTTGGTTCTGACGCTTTCATCTGAGAGGTCATATAAATACTGCAGTAAAGACTAGAACTATGAGGGGATTCCTTAATCTTGAGAAAACGTAATTTACTTTGGGAAAGTGCAGATGAAGCCACTAAACTCAAAATGTTTGTACTATAGGTTCTAAAACAAATTACCCTATTTTTTGCTCTATAACTCACTTTTCCCCTCCTAAAAAGTAAGGGGAAATACGTGTACGTCTTATGGAGCGAATGCAGGCTGCGCAGCTATCCCAGAAGCCAGAACAGCAAGAGGGATTGCTGCTTTCACTGCGCAGCGATCCCGCTTGCTGTTCTGGCTTCTGAGATTCAGAATATTTTTTTTTCTTGTTTTCCTTCTCCAAAAATTAGGTGTGTCTTGTGGTCTGGTGCGTCTTATAGAGTGAAAAATACGGTAGTTTCAGAAGATGGTGTGGGGGGTGGGATTCTGCTTCCTTCTTATTCCCCACACTCTTAGACACCAATATGAGGTCACCCGAGGGCTTGGAATGCAGAGTCATGACTGATTTCCCTCTGATATTGGAACTGAGCGAGGCTATACAGATGTATCATCTGGACTCCATAATGGGCTGGATGACGACCAATAAACTAAAACTGAATCCTGATAAGACGGAGGCACTGTGAGCAGGTAGTTCCTAGGACTTTGGTGTTTTATCTTGCTTTGTTTGGCACTGCACTCCTCCTGAAAGAGTTGGTTCAAAGTTTGGGGGATGCTCCTTGATTCAGCATTGTCAGTTTGGGGCCCACTTGGCCTCAGGTTCCTTTTATGAACCTTGTCGTGCTTGCAACCTTTGCCGGACAGAGTATAGCTTTGCCATGGTGATCCATGTGATAACATCCCAGTTGAATAGCTGCGGTGCCTTATCTATGGGGCTGCCCTTAAAGATAACTCAGAAACTTATTCTCCAGTGAAATCAGTGCTCAGAATGGCAAGGTTTGTATGAGAAAAATCTTTTTATTTATGGATGTGTGAAATCTTCAGGAAGACTTGCATGGAAAATCCATGCACTAGGATGAAATTTGTTTGCTGTCATTGCCAGCAACAAAAAGGGCTGATTTGCATCTATAAATACTTCTCGTGGCTGGAAAGGGCAAAAGTAAGGCTAATGCATCAGTAGGGATGGCCTTCCGTAGCTACTACAGGTTTGACAGCCTTGGAAGTGGGCAAAACCTGGGACCGCCACCCAGACACCTGCGAGCGTCACAGTACCCTCAAAGGCTTTCGCTGGTGCCTTGGGCTGCCTGTGGGCGTTAGGTTAGTTAAAAAACGGTAAAGGTAAAGGACCCCTGACAGTTAAGTCCAGTTGCGAATAACTCTGGGGTTGCGGCGCTCATCTCACTTTACAGGCCGAGGGAGCCGGCGTTTGTCCACAAACAGTTTTTCCAGGTCATGTGACCAGCATGACTAAGCCGCTTCTGGAGAAACCAGAGCAGCGCACGGAAATGTCATTTACCTTCCCGCCGGAGCGATACCTATTTATCTATTTGCACTGGTGTGCTTTCGAACTGCTAGGCTGGCAGGAGCTGGGACCGAGCAACAGGAGCTCACCCCATTGTGGGGATTTGAACTGCCGACCTTCCAGTCGGCAAGCCCTAGGCTCAGTGGTTTAGACCACAGTGCCACCCGTGTCCCCATTGGGTTGGTAACCATCTATATATCTATATCTATATCTATATCTATATCTATATCTATATCTATATCTATATCTATATCTCTATCTCTATCTCTATCTCTATCTCTATATCTATATCTATATCTATATCTATATCTATATCTATATCTATATCTATATCTATATCTATCTATTATTACTACGATTATTATTTTGGTTTGCTTTGGTTATTTACATGGCAGAACAGTTCAGAGTGGTTGCTGGAGCTGGATGGGTCTGCCCCTTGCCTTCTGGTTGGTTTGGAAGGATTCTTTTTTTGCGGGGGGGAGACGGCAGAGAAGGCTTCCCCACCCCCTGCCTCATTCCTTGCTTGTTGCCTGCCAGTCTTGAGCTAGCAGTTGCATTACCCTAGAATGAGAGAGAGAAGGAAGAAGGTGTGTGTGTGCGAAGGAATGGTTGATCTGGGAGAGGGAGAGCTATCTGTGAGGTTTGTGCATGGAAGAGAGGGGTCTGTGCATAACTATGTGGTCTATGTCTGCGCAGTCTGGGGGCAGAGAGAGATGGGGGGGGTATGTATTTATGTGTTTGGTGTGGGTGAGAGAGAGAGAGAGAGAGAGATCTATATTGTGTGATCTCCACAATCAAGACCAGCAGGACATAGCCGGCTTCCCGTGGTAAGCACAAGGTAGTCTTGAGCAGCAATGACAATACTCTTGATTTTGTGTCATATCATTCCCCTCATGGCGGCGTTGTGTTATGCCGTGTCCCCCTGTGGCAGCCATGTCATGACCGGCGGCCACAGCAGTTTCAAGTTTGAAATGTGGCCACTGGCCCACACAGTGACCTGTGTCAGCTCTAGAGATCTGTCTGCAAGTGCAGCACGGTCTTTTTGTCGACAATTTTGCTGGTAAGGGTAAAGGGGCTCTCTCTTTTTCTGAGCTGCCGTAAAGTTTGATGAAGCATTACAAGGTCTAGCCAGTTATTGATTTAATTTATTAAATTTCTATTTGAAAATGGTTCTTACTTGACAGCAACTTGACCATAGGTTACCGTATTTTTCGCTCTATAAGACGCAGCAGACCACAAGATGCACCTAGTTTTTGGAGGACGAAAACAAGAAAAAAAATTATTCTGAATCTCAGAAGCCAGAACAGCAAGAGGGATCGCTGCGCAGTGAAAGCAGCAATTCCTCTTGCTGTTCTGGCTTCTGGGATAGCTGCGCAGCCTGCATTCGCTCCATAAGCTGCACACATTTCCCCTTACTTTTTAGGAGGGGAAAAGTGAGTCTTATAGAGCAAAAAATACGGTAATTATTTATTTGAGGAAGTTATGTGGACTATCACTTAATTTGGCCTATTACAGGCACTTTAGGATAGCTTCAGGAGATAAATCTTTTCAGTATGTTGCCTAGGTGATAACTGTGCGTCCTTGCTTTCAGACAATAAAATATTTCTGGTTGTTTTTCCTCTCAGTTCCTGTGGGAGACCCAATTAGGGAAATAACAGAATACATGGATCCCAGTAGAGACGATATTTGGGAGAAGGTTCCATCCAGCAAACAGGTTACCTTCTTAGTATACCGCGAAGGAGATCAACTGAATTTTTTCCGTATTATAGACAAGGGAGATGGAACTTTAACACCATTGTCTGAATCGTTAAGGTATACTGGGTTTTACTTCTTTTCGGAAAAGTAAAAAAATGTCTAACATAGAAACTTTTCTTACAGATTTGGTAGGAATAATCTGCAGGGCCCCCATTCTGAAAAAGCGCTTCAACTTTTTGCTACAGCTGATGAGGCAAATTGGAGTCGTGACAGGCCCATAGGTTTGAGGGGGAAGGAAAAGGCACAGAATTCTAAAATTATGCAACAATGGATCCTGAAAATGTGTCGTTGAAAGACCTTGGGGGCGTGCAACCAGAGTACAGTGACTGAAACTGTTTTGGATGTTTTGAAGAATCAGGTTCACAAGCTTGGGACACCTCTGGATTCAGGTGGCAGCTGTAGCCAGAAGTGCCTTTCACCCAACTTGCTTGCTTGCTTATATATTTGCTCTTCAGCTGAAAAGATTTCTTGAGCAGCTGACAAAAACTAGGCCCTGTCCTTACAACACAAAAGTCAAGAGACTCCAGGAAAAGAGGCTTGGCAGGTGAAGGAGGGAGAAAGCAAGCACAGGCACCAGTTCTAAAAATTATAATAACCAGGTGGGATGGAAGCAGTTCAGGTAGCCTTGATGGAGTGATGATAGAGGAAGGGTCAAAGGCTGTTTCAGAAGAGGCAATGGAATAGCCCTGGTTTTCTTCTCTCCCTCTGCATTGCAGCCTGATGGGCCACCAGTGACACATGTTCCTGATGAGGTCAAATTTGCTGTGGTAACACACATCCATATTGCGTTAACTGCAATGCATTCTGCTTGGGCCTACCATTGAAGACTCTTCAGAAACTTTACTTGGTCCAGGATCCAAGCGCATTAATGTTGGCCAGTGCTTGCGCATGAGATCATGTTATATTGATCTTAAAACAGCTGCCCTGGTATGTCACTAAGCACAATTCAGAGTGTCAGGGCTTACCTTCAAAGCCATAAATGTATCCAGGGTACCACCTCTTCCCATATTATCCTGCTTAATTTTGAAAGCTTTTGACAACTCTCTCCCCCCCCCCATTGCTTTGAATGTTTGGCATCTATATTTACAACTTAAATACCTAATATTAAATGTAAATTTGCACTCTCTCCTTGCCAGTGGTGGTTCTGTTTATAATTTGTATGCGGATGATGAAGATGAAACAGAGGCATCTCCTTCTGGTGAACAGATTATTGAGAATTCTATTACGATGAATAAAATGAAGCTTCTTAGAGCAAAGATGGAGAACATGAATCTGAGTAAAAAGGTGAAGGCACAGATTCTTCTAGCCCATACAGAACTGTATGCATATTCATTTCTTTTGAAGAGTTAGCTGACTGCCTTAACCTTTAGGGACTACAAGTATTCATCACAGAACTGTTAGAGGGAATTATTGCTTTGTTGGCCTTAAAGCGAGGAAACATATAGAAATAAGGGTGCTTTTATTGGACCAAAACTTCAGTAAGGGAGAGACAAAAACATCCTGATCTGCCTGTAGCAGTTTTTTATTTCAATAGCAGACATTGTTCCAACAAAAGATAATACTTTACTATATAATATGCCCAGAATATATGTGTGTCCCACTTCTTACAAAGATGTATTTTTAGTATAAGGTACAGTTGTACCTCGGAAGTTGAACAGAATCCGTTCCGGAAGTCCCTTCGACTTCCGAAACGTTTGACTTCCAAAGCGTGGCTTCTATTTGCTACAGGAAACCCCTGCAGCCAATCGGAAGCCCCATCAGACGTTCGGCTTTCAAAAGAACGTTAAAAAACCAGAACATTCACTTCCAGTTTTCAATCATTCGGGAGCCGGAATGTTCAACTCCCAAGGCGTTAGAGAGCCGAGGTACGACTGTATATAGTAAACAACTTCTAAATGAGAATCTGTTTTTATATTTAATAAATGCAAAGCGGTGTTATTTAGTGTATCTGATTCCCCCCCAATATTCTCATTATTTATTAGAAAAGAATTAGTTATTAACATTGCCGTCTATGCAGACTTATAGTTTTGAACTTTTATTAATCTGGACACTGAGCAACATTTAAATTCACTTAATTTCTTAACTGGCCATGCTTGGAAAGGTATGCAGTTAAAGAAAGTGAGAAGAGGCTACTTTTAAATTTGAAAAGTCATCTCGGAATTTTTGTGGATCTTGTAATGCAGAAAAAGTAATAATAACCACGTCTCCTTTTTCTTTTTTCACAGCCTAAAAAAATGATTAACGTGAACCCCCACCCTCCATTGGCTCCTCGCCCATCTAGTGGCTCAGTCACAGCTGCTCACCAGAGATTTTTGCGAGCGCTCCGCCGTATGGGACAACCGTGCCTACCTCCTAGGAATTCAAATACCTCAGACTTTTCTCAAAATGCACTTTCGTTTTTACCATCTGCTGGCAGAAGGATGCCATCCACTAGTAATGACTTTGTGAAGGAAAATGACAGGTGGGAGACCGCTCCACAGTCACTTAGCAGCCTTAGGCTGCCCCCTAAAATTCCACGCATGGAAAAAGAAGATTCAAAGCTTCCTCCAAACAGCGTGGTTCTTCCGGTCCCTGCTCCACTTAGGCACCCTGGGAGAAATATAGATAACAGTTTGGCAACAAATGAAGCTGGTCCTTTCTTATATCCAAATCTCACCAATGTAAAGCTGTATGCTGCAGAAGAAAAGGCTATACCAAACTCTGACACTTTTGCCTTGTTAGCTGAACCATGCAGTGATTTATATGGAATAGGAAAAGTCAACACGGAGCTCCATTTATCCGAGGGGGATGAGGACTCTGCTTCTGCCGATCTTCCAAACAAGACCATTACAAAACTCCTGACCCCTGCAGCAGCAGCAGCAGATACTAGTATTCTTAATTCTTGCGAACTAAGTCCCCAGAAGAACACACAGTTGTCGCCTCTTCACTGCTCCGCACAGATGACACGTTACAGTCCTCGGAAACCTCCAGCTCAGTCCAAGTTTTTCGAGGTTGGTAACTTGAGGCCCGCTGCCTCGCCAAATGTTCTGCGATCCTTGGAGTTGCACAATTTAGCCGACTCCTCATACCCAAGGACTTCCAAATTCCACGGCATAGGTTTAGACTCGCCCGGCAAAAGACCCGACCTCCTTTCTAAAATGGAGGCACGGGAAGTCACAGAAGTAGCGGTCAAGGCATCCAAAGATCCTGTTGTCTCTGTAAATAATGTGGGGTTCCTAAGTTCGCTGGCCCGGAGCGCAAACAGAGATGCTTCGCAGAATTCCGGTGCGACAAGCAGGTTTCGGACTTCTGGTATTGCGCGGACTACAAACCTCCAACATTTTCAAGGAGAAAGCTACAACATGGCCGCTCCCCACAATGAAATGCCCGGATACTTCCTAGTAAGTACATAAGCTTTCTAAATAGATGAGATTCCTCTTTGTGTTCCTTAGAAGGCTTGATTGGTGTTTGTTTCTGTTAAGAGTCACAAAGCTGATTGCAGCTGGAATTGAGAACTAGATGTGGGTGTTCAGTACTGTTTGTATCAGTATTTCTTAGGCATGTTGGGCTTGTTCATGGTGCCTTTGACCACCTCTTCAAGCAGTAAGCCCAACCCAATAGCCTTGCACTGCCAGTGGAAAACTACCTTTCAGGTAGGTATCAGCCATACTTTTCAGAAGCCTAGGACTTCATAATTTTGGCATTTAATTTCTATCCTGGTGATAAATTCCATTCATTAATTTTCTTGTGACTTCCAGTTTGATCATCCAAAAAGCTTTTGCTTAATCTTCCTATCTGTCTATCCAGTTTCACACTTTGCTGCATTAGCTAAGCCATATGCGGTTCTTTGTTGTTGTTGTTTAGTCGTGTCCGACTCTTTGTGACCCCATGGACCAGAGCATGCCAAGCACTCCTGTCTTCCACTGCCTCCCACAGTTTGGTCAAACTCATGCTGGTAGTTTCGAGAATACTATCCAACCAACTCGTCTTCTGTCGTTCCCTTATCCTTGTGCCCTCCATCTTTCCCAACATCAGGGTCTTTTCCAGGGAGTCTTCTCTTCTCATGAGGTGGCCAAAGTTTTGGAGCCTCAGCTTCAGGATCTGTCCTTCCAGTGAGCACTCAGGGCTGATTTCCTTAAGAATGGATACGTTTGATCTTCTTGCAGTCCATGGGACTCTCAAGAGTCTCCTCCAGCACCATAATTCTTCGGCGATCAGCCTTCTTTATGGTCCAACTCTCACTTCCATACATCACTACTGGGAAAACCATAGCTTTAACTATACGGACCTTTGTTGGCAAGGTGATGTCTCTGCTTTTTAAGATGCTGTCTAGGTTTGTCATTGCTTTCCTCCCAAGAAGCAGGCGTCTTTTAATTTCGTGGCTGCTGTCACCATCTGCAATGATCATGGAGCCCAAGAAAGTAAAATCTCTCACTGCCTCCATTTCTTCCCCTTCTATTTGCCAGGAGGTGATGGGACCAGTGGCCATGATCTTCGGTGTTTTGATGTTGAGCTTCAAATCATATTTTGCGCTCTCCTCTAAGGCATGTTAATAGTTCACTGCTGTCTACATCCAAATTATGAATAATATAGAAGGGAACTGTTATTTTGATGCACTGTGGCCCACTAGAGACCTTCAAGTCTCGCCTATCAACATGTTCAGTGAAACCAGGAGCATGAATTAATCTGCATTTGCTTATGCAAATTGCACATGGGAATTTTACTGAAAGGCGATATAAAACACCCATCTTCAGTACATCAGCCTTATTCAGATATTTCACACTCCAGTAAGCAAATTGTACAAGGGAGAGTGTGGAACTGTAACCACTGACTCTTGAGTTGCCAACCAAGCATTGGGATATATCTGCAAAAAGTAAGACACGGAAACGCCCCTAGGCTCTCCCTGTGATTAGAAATCTCCCCTTCCCCAAATGCTTATTGTACTGGGAGCGTTGATGGCTGAATATGACTCTTGAGTTCTTGGGCTTTTGCTTTGATTCAAGTTGCTCAGCTTTTGACGCCAACCATATCAAGGTCAACACAAAAACGACAAAAATTGTACATAAAAGTCTCATTCGCTTTAGGTTCTTACTGAGATACTGTGTTTTTACGTTTCTTCCCTGGTTTGGGCTGGTGATGGGAATATTGCCTGGCAATGTTTGGGGGGCAGGGGAAGGACGGGAAAGTGCTTGCTGTACTTTGTTAGGCCGTTGCAGCAAAAACTTCAAAAAGTCTTGTAACGCCTTAAAGGTTGACAGACTCTGGGGTTGTGGGCTCATCTCACTCTATAGGCCGGGAGCCAGCGCTGTCCGCAGACACATCCGGGTCACGTGGCCAGCGTGACAAAGCTGCTCTGATGAGCCAGAGCCGCACACGGAAACGCCGTTTACCTTCCCGCTAGTAAGCGGTCCCTATTTATCTACTTGCACCCGGGGGTGCTTTTGAAATGCTAGGTTGGCAGGCGCTGGGACCAAGCAACAGGAGCGCACCCCGCCGTGGGGATTCGAACCGCCGACCATGTGATCGGCAAGTCCTAGGCGCTGAGGTTTAACCCACAGCGCCACCCGCGTCCCTTTGTAACGCCTTAAGAACTGACAAAACTTTTCTGGTTCAAGTTTCATGGATTTACTTCATCGTTAGTGGTTGTAAGCAGATCAGAGGGATGTGAAATGCAGAGAAGTACAAACAGTGATATAATTATGTTATTATAGTGATATAGTTATGTTATTAACAGTCCATTAACCAAAAGTTGTAAGTGCAGAAAACGCGCTGATAAAAATTATTCCAGCAGTTGTTTACCTCTAAGTGAATATAATGATTTGTTGAGCATGAAACCGATATTTTGCAGCCCTGCTCCCTTTCCGCACCTTACCTACATAAGTTCACCTTGTTTAACAAGCAGCACAATTTGCCTGGTGAAGGATAAGGCTCCCATAGCATCACTAGCAGAAGAGAGGAGATTGTTCTGTGTATCTTGGTGCCCAAATAAAGCAGGGGATAATGGGAGATAACAGGTGCCTGGGGGGGAAGGGGAAAAATGCTGCTTACTGGTGTTGTCCTCCCCAGTCACTTCCTCGTTCCCTAAGTTCTTTGTGGAGGAAACGAGGAATGATTTCTTTCTCTTTCATGCTAGGATTTTGTAGACAGTAGTAGCAGCAGATGTATGGAATGCTGTCTATGACATGTGTAACAGTTTAACACCCTTAATTCTTCTAAATCTTGCAAACATATACTGCAAAGCATTTTTCCACACTATAGTTAATTGATGTCTGGTTTTAATCATTTTTATATGGTTTAATGTAACTTCTGTCATAAACTGCTTTGATGTATTTTATGAAATAGTGGTATGTGAATATTTAGATAAATAAAATTCTTCCTGAACTAAAATAGTCAGGGCGTCATCACCCTCATCTTTCTCTTTAAAGTTTGACATTAAACCCTGAACAAGTTGCTGTCATTAAAAATTGTGGGGGGGGGGGTTGCATTCTTTCCACCCCCACTTCATTAATTGGAACATGAGAGCTGCTAACATGTTCTTTAGTGTTCGTGGAGATTTAAAAAGCCAACAGGCATTTGAAGGGCCTATTGAGTCATTTACATATCCCAACAAAAAAATATTGTACAATACTAAACAATTTCTACATACAATACCCAACAATAATAATAATTACACAATATTGGAAAGAAATTTCAGTTTTGTACTATTTATTTTAAGTAGTTAGCACCTAGGCTTGGATCCTAGGTTCCAATGAAAAGAGCTTTGCTTATAGCATTTTTTGTTGGTTCCGCCTATGCCTTATGAATATGGTATAAACAAAATCCAAAAAAATGTGGAGAATGTGTGGTTCCGTATTCATATTTTGATGTTAGGTTTTAGTCTAGATTTAGTGTGATTCAACCATATGGCAAGGCAGTAGCAAATAATGATTGGCCACAAGGGCTAGCCATAATTTGTGAAACCCTGCTACAAATCCATTGCCTTTTTTTGTTTTTACAAACCAAATGGCTTTTGGCTGCCAAGAGGACCAGAAAATCTGCTCTGATATGCACACGGTTTCTCTCGTGCTCTCAAATGACTGAAGTCACTGGGACCACCTAGGAGCGGGGAGTCCTACAACAGCTTTTGTTACTGAAAACAATGAGATATTATTCCGCATTTCAGCATTTTAATGAAAACATTACACCACCACAGAAAACAACTTACATGTTTCATCTTTTTCTTGTTGCATTGAATATCATTCTGAGTTTCTGTTAAACTTCAAAAAATCTGGAGTAAGCCCTGCTTGACTTCCTTATACAGAAATATATGTATAAATATATTTTCATACATAGCAGTTCTTTTCAAAATAGGTTCTCATTAAACAGTGTTCGGCATATGGGTTTTCCCAGTGAAATGTTTGGTGTGTCTGGGGTTCTAACAATTTATTGTATGAAATTTCACATCAGCAAAAAAATGTAAGTTGAAGAGGTATATACCAATACTATGGTAACTTGTTCGTTTTTCATATTTGTATCTGGTGTGTCTTCTGGCTGTATTTGCTTTTAACTCATGTTGTGAACCACTTTGGGTCCTACCCTGGGAGAAAGGTGGGATAGCAAATGCAATATTTTATCCACCTCCCATCGTGTCTTTTCAAGCAAAAACTAATCTGTGCTTATGTATTTGGTTCAAATTCATCAACTGGTTCTTGAATTGCTATGGCATAATGCAATTATCTTGATTTAGTGCTCGTTTCCCAACCCAGCGTTTTTTTCACCTAATCCACTAATACAAAAAAACCTCTCTCTTTTTAGTCTCCTGGACTTGGATTGAATGGAAGTATTGTGGCTGCAGGAAAAAGAATAGGTGAGTAATAAATCCATATAGCTGTTATCAGCTAGAAAGTGCTTGTCTCATTTGAAACTGAACTAGGATCTAAGAGGGAGTATCCAACCTCTCTTTTCTATAGACAGCAGTTCTGGAACCAAAACTCTTCAAAGGTAATCATTCTAAATAAAAAAAGTAGTTCTTTTGGGCAGCATAGATCTCACATAACTAAAACCACTTAGTTTTCTATATAGCGTGTATTGCGCTAACAAAAATATGTGCAGTATTTAATTATTATTAAAACACATTAATCAAACAACATGTGTCAGGCTAGCATGTTTACTGCTGCCAAAGTTTGCATTATGTAATTTTGGGGGCGTAGAAAAGTCACTTGAAACAAGAAACTGTTTTTCACCTGTGAAGCAAGGTTTTCCGTGTGTGCTGTTTCTCTTACACCATTTCTCTGAGAGCACATATAAATTGAGAACGTTTTGCTTTTGGAAAGCAGGTGATGCAACTCATCTCCCACCTGTGAATGGTTCAGTTCAGCCTAAAAAGAAAATGACAAAGCACTGTTTCTTCTGCGGAAAGAAAACTGGATTAGCTACTAGCTATGAATGTAGGTAGGTTGAGTTTGCACCTGGAATGTGTTTGTCTCCAAACGAAAGCTTGTTGCCATACTTTGTCACTTATTAATGGTTATTATTTCTTCATTGATAAAATGTGAAATTTCTTTTTTTAATATAATAATTTTTATTGATTTCCAATACAAATGTACCAAAATTCCATATCCAGATTTTCACAGAATATCTCTTTTTGGACTTCCTTCAGCTTCTCTGTTAATCATCCATATTTAATCTTTAGTTACGCATTCCCTAAGTTTTATATGTGAAATTTCTTGACGTAAATCTCCAAGGGATGAAGGGCTGTCCATTGTAAAATATCTCCAAATATTTTGCATCTCATTTAAAAGGGGTCACACCATGATCTTCCTTTTAAAGGTGGTAGAGAGTTGTGTGAATGGGATGGAGGGCACGCTTAGGCCCTGTGGAATCACAGAAATTTACCAGAGTTGCTGCTGGAAGTTGAAAGTTGCCGTGTCCAGGAGTTAGTCCTGGTCCTGCTGGGAGAAACCATAATGTATGCCCTACTGTTAAAATAATTGGATTCTTCTGCTCTCCCCTCCCCCATGACTAATTTCAGTGGGTTTACGCTGAATAAAACCACCCTCTTCTTCCAGATACAATAGAATCGTACAGTTGGAAGGAACTTCAGGGGTCATCTAGCCCAACCCCCTGCAATACAGGAATCTCAGCTAAGTCATACATGACAAAGGGAATTGCAAAATGTCTGCCAAATTGTGTTCAGGCACTAGTTCTTTATGGCTGCTCTAATCCAGTGGAATTGGCTGGCCAAGACAATTGCTGAAATGAGTTATTTCTTTCCTTACAAGCTGTTTGATAGACACTTCGAAGTGGTGGTTGTGGGGATTTTTGTGGCATTTTATAAAAGGACCCCGGCAGGGACACTATCGCCCTGTTTGAAGTTCATACCTGGAATCCATTAGCGTTCTTCTCACCGTTTGAACCAAGCAGTGACAGGTCAGACAAGTTCAAATGGCTTTGCAATGTTGTTAAGCTACAGCAGACACACGAGACAAAGCCACAAATACAAAGCTATTGGTTCTTAGACATCATGATCTCTGAATTTGCAAGCCAGAGTGACTCTCATTGACCCTGGTCTCCCCCCTCCTCTGCTCTTTCTTGTCTTGATTACTTGGTCCCACTCTAGGTAGTTTTTCCTCTGTCTCTGACCGTCACCTTTTTATCCCCTTTTTCTATCTCTCTCCAACTTCAGGTATTCCTTTTTGACTGACTCCCTACCTCTCGCCCTGCTGTTCCAGACAAGCTAAGCAAATACGATCGCCTCATTAGGTTCCTCATTTGCAAACATAAAACATTTGTCAGATTGTCACCTCCTGCTATCTTCTCAAGGCCTTCATAAACCTCAGTTCCACTGACTCTGCCCACTGTTCATCAGTATCAAAGTTCAGTACCTCCACTTGACTGGTCTGAACCCGGGTTATTAATCCGGTGTATGAGTGCTGCTGGGATGCGGGTGGCGCTGTGGGTTAAACCACAGAGCCTAGGACTTGTTGATCAGAAGGTCGGCGGTTCGAATCCCCACAACGGGGTGAGCTCCCGTTGCTCGGTCCCTGCTCCTGCCAACCTAGCAGTTTGAAAGCACATCAAAGTGCAAGTAGATAAATAGGTACCGCTCCAGCAGGAAGGTAAACGGCGTTTCCGTGTGCTGCTCTGGTTCGCCAGAAGCGGCTTAGTCATGCTGGCCACATGACCTGGATGCTGTACGCCGGCTCCCTCGGCCAATAAAGTGAGATGAGCACCACAACCCCAGAGTCGGCCACAACTGGACCTAATAGTCAAGGGTCCCTTTACCTTTACGAGTGCTGCTGCCTCAGATTAAGTTACTGTGCTCTTCCATCCTCAGAAGGGCTTTTGATAACAACAACAGAGGGTGGATTTTGCTAAGGGATTTGGGAGGTGGGCGGGAGGCAGTCTTCAGCAGTTTTCCCTGTAGATCCCAATGCCTCTCAGAAATTTGCTCCAGAAGGTCAGTGACCCTGGAGGACATTGTGAGGTGTAACAGAGCAGACTGCAAGAGAAATCAACCTTCCCCTTTCTATTTGTGGTTAGCATGGGCCTCCACAAGCAAGGATAGAACCCCCAGCATGATCCCATCCAGCTTATGGCATCTCTCTTCTCCACTCCTCTGTCGTGCTCTTCCTCCCAACGCCCCCTTTCCATCCAAAGCCAGTGTTCCTCCTCTAGTGCTATACTTTTAACCCTTTTAGGTTGGAATCTGATTCACAGTTTCCTGGGAGTGAGCCTCATTCAGCACAGTGGGACTTGGTTTTTCTCCAATTATATTTTATTGAGTTTCAACATTTTTAACATAACACAAGTTCGCCTTTTCTCATATTTTTGTTGACTTCCCACCCCTTTTCCCATGCAGTTGTTTTTATTCCCCTTCTGCTACAGC
This sequence comes from Podarcis liolepis, assembly GCF_965112155.1. Classification (NCBI taxonomy): domain Eukaryota; kingdom Metazoa; phylum Chordata; class Lepidosauria; order Squamata; family Lacertidae; genus Podarcis; species Podarcis liolepis. The sequence continues at coordinate 13,829,275 of NC_139556.1, forward strand.
CTATCTTCCGTCTATCAAAACATAACTCAATTATTACAATCAAATTACTTCTGTTTCTTATACCTGAAATCCTGCTCACATGTTCATCATACTATATAATATTTAAGTAGTCTGAAAAAGCATCCATTCTTCCACAAAACACTCATCATTAGATTTTCTTAATTTTGCTGTTGATTTTGCCAGTTCTGCATAGTCCCAATATCTTCCTTATCCAACACAATGGGACTTTTTTTCCAGTGAGCATACAGTAGATTGTGCTGTACAAAGAATGCAGATCTCGCATCAAGAGTTAGTGATTTTGTCTCTCTGGTTTTACTAGCCTTCCTGTATTGCTCAACTCGTTTAGATGAGACCTTCAACCATCAAAAACGGCATTATTTTATTTCCGGGACAGTATCTGGACTATGAGATTTGTGGAAGATCTCTAACGCTTGCCTTTCTCTTTTCAGATGTGGAAACAACTTCTGTGCAACTCACCGCTATGCAGAGACTCACACATGTACTTATGACTACAAGAATGCAGGGCGGAGGTACTTGCAAGAGGCCAATCCTGTGGTCAGTGCACCAAAGCTTCCCAAAATCTGAGCATGATTTTATGGCATGCATCTGTCTGCCAGAGGAGCCTTATTACACAGAGAGAAGTAGCGGTGGTTTAGACTGCTTCTTTTGCCATGCTCCAAATCTAAAGATTGCCAACTAACAAAATCATATGAGGCTGCATAATACTGAAGAATAATGTGAACACTACTGTAGCTGACACCATTTATTCTTGAGTGAATCAAAAAATTTAAAAAAGTAGTTTTTGAAAATGTACATTCTGATTTAACTATTATTATATGTCTTGTGTTAAGTGTTTTGTATTTTCCAAATGCTCTTTCACTAGACAAGTCTTTTAAAAGATGCACTTTACTAAGTTTTAATATAAATTTTATAATGAGACTTGAGGAGGTTCTGTAATGAGGGTGTCATGTAATCTCTTCTATGTTCTACCTTGGGTTTTGTCCATTCTGGGGTTAAGTTATTTATCATATAAAGTTTCCCAGCACATCAAGCCTTACCCTTTCAGAGTTTAGAAAGTGCTCTATTGGCTGCACCAGGTTCCATTCAGATGGTCAGCCATACATACATTGTGTGATCCAGTCTCAAATAACATATCATGTTAATCCTGTTATTTCTTAGGAGGCAGTTCTTTCGTTTTCACATTTTTACAAAAAAGAAAGTTTACCTTGCCCTTAAATAGAAGAGATAACTTATTTTACCTTTTTGTAATTCCCTTTTTCAAAAGACTGGGTTTGTTAAAAATGTTGAGTGCTGTTACTAGGGGGGGCGGGGGGAATCTATTAAAATTAAATTTTCATGCAGTTATAAACATAGCAACTGACTTCTACTGTTTTACAGGCTGATGGCAAGTAGGAGCAATGATTAAGCTATGCCATTGTTTATCCCATTAAAACATATGAAAGCCGGCAGACTGCAGAGAGTGCTGTACTGCAAGGCAATTTCAAAGTATCCCAGCTAGGTTGCAGGTTCCGTCAGAATCTTCACTGCCATCCTCCTGACTCTTATGCCTTTTTCTGGCATTCCTCATTGAACATTTCTGGCTTTCTCAGAAATGTTGAATCCACATAGGAGTGGCACCAGCAGCCTTGATCTCCTTTCTACTTTCACAAAAATATGGAGGGGATTTTAGTGACTGTTAACACTGTCTTTTCTTCCTTTCCCCCCCTTCCTTTAGCAGAAACATAACTCTACTTTCGCCGAATTACCTGTCAGTTGCTGTAAGTTTTTACTTATCTGCGGTTGCATTTATTTCTGGAAATATATGTGCAGCTGGCAACGTGTGGGATTCCTAAGAGCATGAGGACTCTTCCTTTTTTGCCACTTTCAGGAGACCTGAAACATGGCTGCAATTTGGTGCAACAGGTCTACTCGGTACATTAAAGAACGTGAAATGATAGCGCACGCATTCATGACAGCACTTCTCCACCTTTCCCGAGTCAGCTTCAGCTCTTCTGCAGGCTGAGCTCAAGTTTTGTCCTGATAACTGAGCACACATCCACCCTTCTTTAGAAAATAGGCTGGTGGTGGGGGTGCACTGGGGGGCTTAAAAGGCAGCAGGCATAGCTCTCGCCTTTTGCAGCTAAGATGTTGCACTGTATTTCCCCCCAAGGCATTTGCAAGCTCAATTTGAATTTATTTATTATACTTTGATTCCACCACTTCTTTAAGGGGCTCAGGCTAATGTACAAAGTTCTCACAATCACCACCACCCGCCCTTTTCCTCATCAATCCTGTGAGGCAAGTTTTGCTGAGAAAGCGATTGGCCCAGGCTCCATAGCTAAATGAGATTTGAACCCTGGTCCTCCCATCTTCCAGTACATCAAGAAACTCGGTGCGATATACCACATCTGTGAAGATGCGGAAGAAATGGAAATGGCCAATGATTTAAAAAAAGAGTAAGATACTTCACCTACCTTGCCCATAGTTTTCCTTGAATTTTGCACACACCTTGGACCACAAAGACAATGGGAAACTGGGAGACAATAATCCTGCTAATATACTTTTGTCTTCCTCAGACTACCAGCCATTTGAAAAGCCCAAACTTGAAACATTATTTCAGAGGCTTGGAAAGTAGCCTTATGTGGCTAGTTGGCATCATCGTAAAACCACACATACAGGAGGATTTGTGAGCAAACGTGAAGCCTCTTTCAAGCATGGCAAACGTGGGCAGGAGCTGGGGGGGTGTGTGTGAAAAGTCTCCCCTATTGCTTGTGTTTCAGTGCAAACAATTTAAAGGCTAAGAAAACACATCTGTATCTTTTAAAATGGACACGCAGCTTCAGATACGACACCTGCTCAAACTTGGGCGGCTCCCAACAGATTGAAAACAGAATAAAACATCAAATATTTAAAACTTCCCTAAGCAGGGCTATATAGTTAATGCTATATCTATTGTTACTAGTTCCTGAAAGCTGAGGAAGGTTGGTGTAATCTGCATATTTGATGGGCATCCACTCAATTCCATCATGCAGGTCATTTACAAAGATGATGAACAATATTGGGCTCAGGACAGAAGCCTGTGGCACTCCACTTGTCACCTTTTTTGAGGATGACAAGGAACCATTGGTGAGCACACTCTGGGTTTGGTCAGTCAACCAGCTACAAACCCACCTCCCAGTAACTTCGTTTAAGCTGTGTATGTGTAATGCATTCCTTTGAATGCATTAACAGAGCTTATATGATCAAGAGGTCATAATGTAGGTTACCGTATTATTTTCTGCATTACAGAATCACCATTTATCAGGGATCAGGGGGTTAACTGGCAAAGGCAGGACCGAATGACTGGTTGGCACAGTGGACCCCGGTTACTTTTTGATGCATTGCACTGAAGCCTGGCAGAACAGCAAAGGGGGTGAATAAAAACAAGTTTAACTCCCACCAGCTCAAAACACCTGTTTTACGCCAAAGTCTGGTGTGCGTGTCTACTCAAATATAAATCCCATCATATTCAGGAGGGCTTCTCCCCAAGAATTATGTGTTACTGAGAGTTGGTAACTTTCCTTTTAGTGTCGGCAAGCCTAGAGATTGTCAAGCAGTGGAGGAGCGCAAGAGAATTCTTGCCAAATTTGTGGTCTGGGCACTGCCTTAGCAGAGCATTGTCAATTGCATGTGATGAGGAGGACATACTGAGCCAGACACGTTTTCACAATGTGGGTTATCTTTAATGGAACAAACCTCCCCACTGTGGACATGGAAATTTCCACCACTCTTGCTGGTCCGACACTGATGCTCCAATGGAGGTAATGACAAAAAGGGGCTGTGCTGGCTGGGACAGGAATAGGAGGCGGGGGTTGGGGAGGGAGTGCATTAGCCTTAGTGTATTAATTCTCTCTCCCATTGATATCAATGGGAGGGAAATCTTGTAATGGTAGGAAACAGCTGAAAAAGAATACTGAGATACTGTGAACCAAAACTAGCTCTTGGTGCTTACAGTATAAAAGACCTAGTAAACGTCTCATAAACAGAAATAAACGTAGAAATAGCTTTGTCTGACTTAAGAGCGCAATATACAAGCCTTGGTTCCAGTTCTCAAAGTCTCATTGGTCATCCTTTTCTGAGTCAATTCTCTTGCCATAAAACCATGTTGAAGCATCTTGAACTGCTGCTGTTGACTTTCTTCCAACTTCTTCCAGTGATCCTCACGCTGAGATTTCTGTGGAAGCAACACACAGAATATTCTAGTGCTGGGACAAAGGTGTTCAATAAGAGAAAAGCATTTTATGGTCTCGTCCACCACAAATGTAGATCAGAGGCGGTCCTATTAGAAGCAGAACCACACTCCCGTTGCCAGCATCAGTACAGCTTTCCTGGATACTGCTTGTGGGGAAGGGATCACTGTTTTTTCCCGGGAGCTCATGGTGGCATTCGTGATTCTCCTCCTCCACATTTAATGCCCGCAACAACCCTGTGAGGTAGAGGCAGTGGCTGGCCCAAGGTCACCCAATGAGCTTCATGGCCAGATAGGGATTTGCACCCTGGTCTCCCAGGTCATAGTCCGACATGCTAACTGCTATACCACACTGGCTATATGTTGGGAATAACAAACCTAGTAGAATGGAGAGAACCAGTGGGATATTTATTTCTACATGCAGCTTCTATTGGAAAGACAGACAAGGGTAGAGATGTCACATTTCAAAAAGTAAAAAGCAGGACACCCCGAAAGTTGAGGTTTTTTTCAGGAAGACCCCAAAATTGTTCAGCTTTTTTTCTAGAATAACCCCAAAGTTCTTGAGCTTTTTTTTTTTACGGAAACACCAAAAAAACCCACCGCCTTCCACAGATTCCCCCCCAGGAATCACTTCCGCCTTTGAGATCCCAGTAATGTCCAGGAGATCCCAGATGTATGCCAGGTGGTGGGTGTTGCTTAGAGGACACTGAGGCAAACAAGCTAGAAACCCCCAGAGGCAGACTGCTCCACAGAATTGTAAACTGCAATACCAGGCACCAAAAGGAAATTGGCACAGGTGACATGCTATCATCGTATCACCTCCTGACCAAAGATTTGAGATGGAGCATGAAAGTAAGGAGGCATCCCAAGAACTAAGTGTTGTAGTAACGCGACCACAATTACACCCTCACATAGATTGGGTAAATGCATGTTCTGGTCACAACAAAGAGGTAACATTTCTAAATATACCCTATTTTCCGCTCTATAAGATGCACCAGACCACAAGACGCACCTAGTTTTTGGAGGAGGAAAACAAGAAAAAAAATATTCTGAATCTTAGAAGCCAGAACAACAAGAGGGATCGCTGTGCAGCGAAAGCAGCGATCCCTCTTGCTGTTCTGGCTCCTGGGATAGCTGCGCAGCCTGCATTCGCTCCATAAGACGCACACACTTTTCCCCTTACTTTTTAGGAGGGAAAAAGTGAGTCTTCTAGAGCAAAAAAATACGGTAAATCGCAGTGCCTTACGAGAGTTGCTTATGGAGCTGATGAGAGGGGAGATGAAGGCCCTGAACTTAATCTTAAGGGGCACACAAAACCTGGCACAAGAACTAAGAGCTGTGGAACCAACTGGCAAGAATGAACACAGTGCTATCAAATTCAACATAACTGAACAATTGCGAAAATCAAAAATCACACAGTCCTATTTGACTTCAAAAGAGGAAGCTTCTCAAAAACGAGGAGACTGGGAAAAAGCAAGTTGAAAGGGGAAAGTCAAGAGAGTCAAATCTCCAGAACGTTTGGTGGTTATTCAAAACTACAATAAGAGAAGCTTCTGCAGATCAGGAAAGGTACTGGCAAGTCCAAGAGGTTGCTAGCAGAGTTGATGAACAGAGTCACGAAAGCTATCAGAGGCAGGAATGATTCTTTGAGGGGGAAAGATCGCCAAAACAATTCTTTAAACATTGGAAGCAGGAAAGTGGCTGGGGGATAGTTGGATCATTGGATAGCAAGGGAGTTAGAGGTGCGCTTAGGAGGAAAGGGAGACTGCAGAGAAACTGAATTATTTGCTTCTGTCTTCACTGCAGTATAGAGCAGACTGCTCAAGAAAAGGGTCTGAAAAACTCAGGCAAATAGTGGTGGCAAGACATGAATTTCTAAGCTGCACCGACAAAATCTAACAAATATCCATACCCAGATGGTAACCACTTGAGCTTTCTTAAAGAACTCAAGAAATTGCTAACCTTACAGGCCAGTTAGTTTAACATCTGTTCTGGAAAATATCATTAAAGATACAGTGGTACCCCGCAAGACGAACGCCTCGCGAGACGAAAAACTCGCAAAACGAAAGGTTTTTTCGTTTTCGAGTTGCCTCGCAAGACGAATTTCCCTATGGGCTTGCTTCGCAAAACGAAGCTTGCCCCGGGGACAGCGGATCTTCTCTTTGAAGCAAGGGGCCGCGGGGAGATAGCGATCTCCCTGCAGCCCCTTGCTGCAAAAGACCGGGGGAAGCGGGGAAGCGAAGCGCTTCGCTTCCCGCTTCCCCCGCACCTCTTCTAAAGCAAGGGGCTGGGGGGAGATAGCGATCTCCCCGCAGCCCCTTGCAGCAAAAGATGTCGGGGGAAGCGGGAAGCGAAGCGCTTCGCTTCCCGCTTCCCCCGCACCTCTTCTAAAGCAAGGGGCTGGGGGGAGATAGCGATCTCCCCCCAGCCCCTTGCAGCGAAAGATGTCGGGGGAAGCGGGAAGCGAAGCGCTTCGCTTCCCGCTTCCCCCGCACCTCTTCTAAAGCAAGGGGCTGGGGGGAGATAGCGATCTCCCCCCAGCCCCTTGCAGCAAAAGACGTCGGGGGAAGCGGGGAAGCGAAGCGCTTCGCTTCCCGCTTCCCCCGCACCTCTTCTAAAGCAAGGGGCTGGGGGGAGATAGCGATCTCCCCCCAGCCCCTTGCAGCGAAAGATGTCGGGGGAAGCGGGAAGCGAAGCGCTTCGCTTCCCGCTTCCCCCGCACCTCTTCTAAAGCAAGGGGCTGGGGGGAGATAGCGATCTCCCCCCAGCCCCTTGCAGCAAAAGACGTCGGGGGAAGCGGGGAAGCGAAGCGCTTCGCTTCCCGCTTCCCCCGCACCTCTTCTAAAGCAAGGGGCTGGGGGGAGATAGCGATCTCCCCCCAGCCCCTTGCAGCGAAAGACGTCGGGGGAAGCGGGAAGCGAAGCGCTTCGCTTCCCGCTTCCCCCGCACCTCTTCTAAAGCAAGGGGCTGGGGGGAGATAGCGATCTCCCCCCAGCCCCTTGCAGCAAAAGACGTCGGGGGAAGCGGGGAAGCGAAGCGCTTCGCTTCCCGCTTCCCCCGCACCTCTTCTAAAGCAAGGGGCTGGGGGGAGATAGCGATCTCCCCCCAGCCCCTTGCAGCGAAAGATGTCGGGGGAAGCGGGAAGCGAAGCGCTTCGCTTCCCGCTTCCCCCGCACCTCTTCTAAAGCAAGGGGCTGGGGGGAGATAGCGATCTCCCCCCAGCCCCTTGCAGCAAAAGACGTCGGGGGAAGCGGGGAAGCGAAGCGCTTCGCTTCCCGCTTCCCCCGCACCTCTTCTAAAGCAAGGGGCTGGGGGGAGATAGCGATCTCCCCCCAGCCCCTTGCAGCGAAAGACGTCGGGGGAAGCGGGAAGCGAAGCGCTTCGCTTCCCGCTTCCCCCGCACCTCTTCTAAAGCAAGGGGCTGGGGGGAGATAGCGATCTCCCCCCAGCCCCTTGCAGCGAAAGATGTCGGGGGAAGCGGGGAAGCGAAGCGCTTCGCTTCCCGCTTCCCCCGCACCTCTTCTAAAGCAAGGGGCTGGGGGGAGATAGTGATCTCCCCCCAGCCCCTTGCAGCGAAAGATGTCGGGGGAAGCGGGAAGCGAAGCGCTTCGCTTCCCGCTTCCCCCGCACCTCTTCTAAAGCAAGGGGCTGGGGGGAGATAGCGATCTCCCCCCAGCCCCTTGCAGCGAAAGATGTCGGGGGAAGCGGGGAAGCGAAGCGCTTCGCTTCCCGCTTCCCCCGCACCTCTTCTAAAGCAAGGGGCTGGGGGGAGATAGCGATCTCCCCCCAGCCCCTTGCAGCGAAAGATGTCGGGGGAAGCGGGAAGCGAAGCGCTTCGCTTCCCGCTTCCCCCGCACCTCTTCTAAAGCAAGGGGCTGGGGGGAGATAGCGATCTCCCCCCAGCCCCTTGCAGCGAAAGATGTCGGGGGAAGCGGGGAAGCGAAGCGCTTCGCTTCCCGCTTCCCCCGCACCTCTTCTAAAGCAAGGGGCTGGGGGGAGATAGCGATCTCCCCCCAGCCCCTTGCAGCGAAAGATGTCGGGGGAAGCGACATCTTTCGCTGCAAGGGGCTGGGGGGAGATCGCTATCTCCCCCCAGCCCCTTGCTTTAGAAGAGGTGCGGGGGAAGCGGGAAGCGAAGCGCTTCGCTTCCCGCTTCCCCCGACATCTTTCGCTGCAAGGGGCTGGGGGGAGATCGCTATCTCCCCCCAGCCCCTTGCTTTAGAAGAGGTGCGGGGGAAGCGGGAAGCGAAGCGCTTCGCTTCCCGCTTCCCCCGACATCTTTCGCTGCAAGGGGCTGGGGGGAGATCGCTATCTCCCCCCAGCCCCTTGCTTTAGAAGAGGTGCGGGGGAAGCGGGAAGCGAAGCGCTTCGCTTCCCGCTTCCCCCGACATCTTTTGCTGCAAGCGGCTGAAGGGAGATCGCTTCTCCCGGTGCTCCGAAGCCGGGCGGGGGGCATGGGACACCTCCCGCCGCAGCGGGGACACCTTTTGAAGGCAGGCGGGGGGGGGCAAAGACTTTGGCCCCCCGCCCGCCTTCAGAAGAGGTCCAGGACCTCTTCTGAAGGCTGGCGGGGGGCAAAAGTCTTTGTCCCCCCTGCCTGCCTTCCCAGGGGCTTTTAAATCGCCCCGGACAGCGGAGAAGTCCTCCGCTGTCCGGGGCGATTTTAAAATGCCGCCCGCCAGCATTTTAAGATCGCCCCGCACAGCGGAGAAGTCCTCCGCTGTTCCGGGGTTTTTTAAAATGCTGGGGGTGGGAAGAAAAGCCCTTGTCCCCCCCCCCCCAGCCTTCAGACGAGGTCCGGGGACAGACTGTCCCCGGACCTGGTCTGAAGTCGGTTTCCCTAGGAACGCATTAATTGATTTTCAATGCATTCCTATGGGAAACCGTGCATCGCAAGACGAAAAAACCGCAAGACGAAGAGAATTGCGGAACGAATTAATTTCGTCTTGCGAGGCACCACTGTAAAATTACCAAGCATACCGAAGAACAAGTACCGTATTTTTCGCCCCATAGGACGCACTTTTCCCCCTCCAAAAATGAAGGGGAAATGTGTGTGTCTCCTATCGGGCGAATGCAGGCTTTCGCTGAAGCCTGGAGAGCGAGAGGGGTCGGTGCTCCCTAGGCTTGCGGATAGCAGCCTGCATCTCGAAGCCTGGTTTGGAGGCTGGCGGCGGGGAGAAGCGCACTTCTCCCTGCTGCCAGCCCCACAAGCTCGGGGGACAGCGGGGAGGTGGAACGCCGCCATCCCACTGTCCCCCGACCTGATTTGGAGGCTGGCAGCGGGGAGAAGCGCCGCCATCCCGCTGTTCCCCGACCTGGTTTGGGCTTCAGGCAGATATCCGCAAGGCGTGGGAGCCCGGTGGGAAGGTGCTGGAGGAGACTCTTGAGAGTCCCATGGACTGCAAGAAGATCAAACCTATCCAATTCTGAAGGAAATCAGCCCTGAGTGCTCCCTGGAAGGACAGATCCTGAAGCTGAGGCTCCAATACTTTGGCCACCTCATGAGAAGAGAAGACTCCCTGGAAAAGACCCTGATGTTGGGAAAGATGGAGGGCACAAGGAGAAGGGGACGATAGAGGACGAGATGGTTGGACAGTGTTCTCGAAGCTACTAACATGACCAGTTACAGATAGGTAGCCGTCTTGGTCTGCCATAGTCAAAATAAAAAAATTCCTTCCAGTAGCACCTTAAAGACCAACTAAGTTAGTTCTTGGTATGAGCTTTCGTGTGTATATGAAGAAGTGTGCATGCACATGAAAGCTCATACCAAGAACTAACATGAGTTTGACCAAACTGCGGGAGGCAGTGGAAGACAGGAGTGCCTGGCGTGCTCTGGTCCAGGGGGTCACGAAGAGTCGGACACCACTAAACGACTAAACAACAACAACATGATGTGACCACACTTGGAATACTGCCTCCAGTTCCGGCTGCAAAGAACTTATTTCCATGCTATGTTTGGACAGTGATTTACACGAGAACAAGAAATTTCTTACTTTCTTTGGCCTCCAAGATGTGACTGACCCTTCGTCGTACTTTAGGGATGCAGTCTGCATCTTCTCAGCTTGCATTTTACGCTCCATAGATTTTTCCATAATCTTTTGTTTCAGCTCCAAAACTTGCTGATCTTTCAAAATGCGTTCGCGAAGTGGTGGCTTGGTTTTCTTTTCCTCCAGCCTGCAGAGCAAATAAGAAAAAAGTAAGAACAAATGCTGTTATTTTCCCATTAATCACAGTATCAGATCACCCATTTTTTTCTAGCAGGGGAGAAATAAGTGATTTGAACAATGGGAATCCAAAGATTTTACACACGGTGTGATTTTTCTATACCACTAATCAACCTACAGCTATTAACCAAATAAAATCAGCTCTGTCACACCTTAATGTGAACTGGGTTTATTTTAATCAAACTCATAGTTCAATCATAAAATAACAACTAAGAAACAAGCTCTGAAACCCTTAACACAATTTTAAAAATTATTGAACACAATGGGTAGAGAGCAAAAATGATTACCGTATTTTTCGCTCTATAACACGCACCAGGCCATAACACGCACGTAGTTTTTAGAGGAGGAAAACAAGAAAAAAAATATTCTAAACGAAATAGTGGATATATGATTTTTGTGGTTCATGCTGTGGCCACAGACATGTGATCTGACAGCGAGTTTGGAGTAGCCCAATGCAAAAATCCTGAGGATCCATGTGGATCCATGCTTTGTAACCACGGAGGAGGGAAGGAAGGAGAACCATGGGTCCTCTGCTCACGACTGCAGCAGATCCCCCCGCCACCCATAGGCATTCGCTCCATAACACGCACAGACATTTCCCCTTACTTTCTAGGAGGAAAAAAGTGAGTGTTATGGTGCAAAAAATACGGTAATTTCTAAGTTGCACTCTGTGTTGCTTGATGCAACTTAGGAACATGATATTGGCACACGAATTCTCCCCAAAGGTTAGAATAAAATTTGGGAATCACAACCCTTAAAATCTGCTTCTAGTTTCCTTAGGGGAAACTCCTTGAAATTACTACACAGATGGTATCGCATTACTTTGCAAATGCCCAAAATGTTTTCTTCTCTGTCACCTAATTCTTGGGGGAGCTGCAATAAATTTGGTGCTTATCGTTTCTGGTGACAATGCACATTGGTACAAGATTTCTGGAATTTAATTTTGGCAGAAAGGATAAATATTACTAAATAAACGATTGTCCAAAATTACAGATATGGAATATTTTCCATGATATAAAGGTAGGTATATAAAAATGAGAATTGAGAATTGGCCTCATGTATGGTCCTGGCAGCTCACATACTCTATTAATTGCAACTCAATGGGAAACAGCCCAAAATCTTACACCTATCGAGTGAGAGCACAAAGAACAGTGGTGCCCCACAAGACGAATGCCTCGCAAGACGAAAAACTCGCTAGACGAAAGGGTTTTCCGTTTTTGCGTTGCTTCGCTAGACGAATTTCCCTATGGGCTTGCTTTTTTAAAAAAGCCGCTTGAAGAGGCGCAGTTGCGACGGACCGTGCTTCGCAAGACGAAAAACATCGCAAGATGAAAAGACTCGCAGAACGAATTCTTTTTGTCTTGCGAGGCACCACTGAATTCAGATTTACTATTAAATGTCAAAATTTACTCATGTTAGCTGCTGGACCCCTCAACTTGTGAATATTACTAAAAATCAGTATTAATTAAACTTCTGAAATTCATCACAGAATACAGCTATTTCCTATCTATTAACTTGAAGAGCAATTATTTGTTTTGTTTCTGTAAATACATAATCCACAATTATGTATTATAAATGCTACAGTTCTTGAAACCAACCTCAGCGCAGCTGCTCTTCCAAATTGGTCTCTGAACATGGAGATCTGCTCAAGTTTGTCCAAAAGAAGCTGTTCCTTCGCATATTTTTCTTGGATTATCTGATCCCTCTTCTCCTCTTCGGCCTTCTTCTGAGCTTGTTTCAGTAAGGCTAAGCGTTCCTGCAGTTCTACGATGGACATCTCACCAAGAACACCATGGTTAGGAGTCTATAGAAGAGAAACCAGCAAATTCTATCTTTTTTTACTATACAAGTGTCCCCCCCAATTATGCATGATCAACTTGTGTGTGACCACGTATGTGTGCAGCGCCAGAAAATCAATCAATGAGTCAACCAATTGATTTCAATTCAAACCCAGAAATGGCAGGAGAGAGCTGGAAAGTCCTCGTGGCTTGTGAGAAACCCCTTCCCGGAGCCCAGAAAGGCTTTAAAAAAGAATGTGTGGGTTTCAAGATGGCATGTGGAAGCTCTCACTGTTACCACGCTGTTGGGCAGGGAACCTGTAATGCGGCAAGATTGGGCGTGCTGTTCCCTGCCATTTCTGGTGCTCTGGAGGCAAAGGTTAAGAGTATGGGTTGCTTTTGGTTATGTAGGGTTGGGAACAGCTCTGAATGTTTTGTTGCAAAAGAAAAGAAATTTCTGCTCTGCTCTGCTCTGCTCTGACAAGGATCCCCACTAACACACATTTTGCTTATGCGCACAGCGGCCTGGAATGTAACCCCCCTGTAAGTGGGGAGCCGCCTGCACATTAATTGACACACAACTCTGACTTCATTAGAAAATTATTTGAGGTTTGAGTTGGAATGGAGAGCCATGACTGGGTATAGAAATGGCTAGTTATTGCATTGACCAGAAGTTGCTTTAAGGCTGTCAAGCCCTAGCAACCTATGGCTGGAGACTTCCAAGAAGGCCACTCTCGTTCATCCTAATCTATCTCACAAAGGAGCTGTAAAGTCAGGTGCTGGACTGAGATCTTTGGAGGAAGAACAAGATGGGAAAGTAACAAATAAATGCACACAAGCACTTTTGTAATCTGTCTTAATGAACTCACCTGGGTTAAGTCAACAAATTTTTGCTTCATTAAAGGCAGATACTCTATCGCTCTTATTTGCTGAATCAGTTCATATCTTTTTTTGAATCTCTCTTCTTCTTCTTTCAAACTCTGAAGTAGGATTTCCTGGCTTTCTTCAGCAACTTCCTGAGCTGTAAAATGGTAGGAAAGATGTGCAATCTCCATAGCAGTGCATAAGGTTAAGTAGAGTGGATTAGTAATGTAAGTAGGGATGCTGTCCAATTCTGTCAAGACCGGAATTTGAATTGGATTTGGGGTTCTCAGCAAGCAGAACACATGGTGATCTTTCAGGCAATCATATCAAAATCTACCCTTTTCTCTGGTGTTTAGGAGTCTGTGCTTATTGATTCTATCAGTGTAGACTTACAGGGATATATTCCCCTCTACCTTTGCTTATCCAGAGACCTCTAGCTTCTGGAGTTTTCTAATGACACAATTACCGAAATTTGCAAAAAGTATTTGGTCTGAGACCTTTAGGTTGTTATGGAAATCTCTGGACCCAACAAGGCTCCCGAACCCATTTTGAGGCCCCTACCTCCAATTTTCAAGCAAAATATGGCTGGACAATTCATGGGATTCTAGCTTTCAAAAATCCCTCAGTAGCTCACTAGCTTGAAGCCTCAATTATTCATTGTCTCAAAGCTAGTGCTGTATTATATCCTGTAAACTCTGAAAGTGACATAAGAGTTGCATGCTTTGCACAGGGAATGGCCCATTGACTCGCTTACCATGAATGAGCCTTCTGAGCTCACACAGCAAAGCTCCCACATGATGAGTTATTTGTCCCGATTCACCTGAGCAGTGGCCATGTGATTTTGCAGATTAATTTAGCATCCTTCTTCCACCTTCCCTCCAGTTGTGGTCTAAACCACTGAGCCTCTTGGGCTTGCCATTCGGAAGGTTGGCAGTTCGAATCCCCGCGACGGGGTGAGCTCCTGTTGCTCTGTCCCAGCTCCTGCCAACCTAGCAGTTCTAAAGCACACCAGTGCGAGTAGATAAATACGTACTGCTGCGGCAGGAAGGTAAATGGCGTTTCCGTGCGCTCTGGTTTCCGTCACGGTGTTCTGTTGTGCCAGAAGCGGTTTAGTCCTGCTGGCCACATGACCCGGAAAGCTGTCTGTGGAGTGTATCTGAAGAAGTGTGCATGCACACGAAAGCTCATACCAAGAACTAACTTAGTTGGTCTTTAAGGTGCTACTGGAAGGAATTTTTTTACTTCAAATAGCGTCCCTTTGGTCTGGTCAGCCTTAGCTGGAGTCCAGCATGGCAGCAACAGCTGCCTGGCCCTTTGGTTGAAGAGCTATGCTCTAGAGAAAATGAACACTGCACCAAATGTGGAGGCAGGGGTAAACGCAGAACAACATGAGTAGTGGGCTCAAATAACAACAACAACAACAACAACAACAACAACAACAACAATAATAATAATAATAATTTATTATTTGTACCCGGCCCATCTGGCTGGGTTTCCCCAGCCACTCTGGGCAGCTTCCAGAGAGACCAAAAATACACTAAAATGTCACACATTAAAAACTTCCCTGAACAGGGCTGCCTTAAGATGTCTTCTGAATGTCAGGTAGTTGTTTATCGCTTTGACATCTGGTGGGAGGGCGTTCCACAGGGCGGGCGCCACTATCAAGAAGGCCCTCTGCCTGGTTCCCTGTAGCTTTGCTTCTTGCAATGAGGGAACCTCCAGAAGGCCCTCGGCGCTGGACCTCAGTGTCCGGGCAGAACAATCGAGGTGGAGACGCTCCTCCAGGTATACTGGGCCGAGGCCGTTTACGGCTCAACACCAACACTTTGAATTGTGCTCGGAAACGTACTGGGAGCCAATGTAGGTCTTTCAAGACCGGTGTTATGTGGTCTCGGCGGCTCAAAACCCTGATGCCTTCTGCTTTCAGATACATGGAATCTGGTCCAAGCTGTGGCTGGGAGCGGATGAGGATGTCTCCTTTGCTCTCCTGCTCTCCCCACAACTGCATCTTGCAGCCAAGAGATGAATCATTTGGGAACGTCCATGGTAGGGTGAACTTACTCTTCCAATGCTGGGCAGTGCATGCTAAGATCAAAGAGAAGCCCCTGGGGGTATTCAGGGTGGGCCGCTGAGGAGCAGTGGCCTCGCTGAAGATGGTTTTCGGCATGGCTTCACTAGAAGCAGATATTGTAGTGCCTTGGTTGGCAGCCACCCATTTAGCTCGTCCTTGCTTGCAGGCCCCATGGAAAAGACAGAGAAGAGGAGGAGTGGAGAGAAAGGTAAAGACTTTGTATGTGTGTGAGACACACACATCAAGGGGGAAAGAGTCAGAAATAGCTGTGGGAAGCAAGGGATCCAAGAAAATGGAGGGGAAACAAAGAGAACGCCGCTTTCCATATGAACCTACCTGGACCCTGAGATCATCTTCCGAGGCCCTTTTTCGTGTGCCTCCTCCTTGAGAGGTCCGGAGGGTGGCAACACAAGAACGGGGCCTTCTCTGCAGTGGCTCCCCACCTGTGGAATACTCTCCCCAGGGAAGTTTGCCTGGCACCTTCATTATACACCTTTAGGCGCCCAGCAAAAACGTTCCTTTTCAACCAGGCATTTGGCTGACCTAATCAACATCCTATACCCTTTAAAATGTGACTGGTTTTTTTGGGGGGCATGTTATAGGATTATTGTTTTTATTCTGATTTTATATATTGTGACCTTTTTTGTGAACTGCCCTGAGACCTCCAGGTATAGGGTGGTATATAAATTCAATCAATCAATATTAGAAGTATGATTGGCTGCCTCACGGGGGGGGGGGGCAAGGACAAAGCACTGGAAGGAAACTATAGAAAGGATGCTATACTAATCTGCAAAGTCACAAGGTCTTGGCGAATCAGGACAAGCAAGCCATCATGTTTCCCATGCCAGCCTACACACAGTAAGCATATTTTAGGTGAATCCTTCAACCAAAGCAAATTTGTCACTTGGCTCTCAAATTCTGTGCAGACATATTTATCGGTGGAATTTCTCAGGATTTCGTATATCTCTCAACAGGAGCTTTTCAATAGCTATTTATAACACATCACTTGCATCTCTCTCTCTCTATAGCAATGCTTTGCTGAGCAAATCAGAAGAAAATGTACCTTTTAAAAAGACATACGGATTTGGCACTACTCGTACCTATTTGGTGCTTCTGTTTTTGGAGCTTCATTCGGGCTTGCTTCACATTTTTGCGTCCTTCCACCACTTGCTGCACCATTTTTTCCCTTTCCTTCCTTTCTTGAATGCGCCTTTCTGCAATTTGTTGGCTCATTTCCGCTTCCTAAACTCCAAGCAAAATTGAAGCCAGATAAATTAATTACAATGAAAGCTTCTTGCTTTATTTTTTCTAAAAAACTTTACGCATGCATTTCTAAAATAAATAAATAAGCAAGCAAGCTTCCTTGACCTTAAAACGCTAAGCATTCTTTACTCTTTCAAATCTGAATGAAAGCCCTAAACCTGAGATTGTTAGAGCTACAGATAAAGAAACAAACCTGATTTTAATCATTTTCCTACACCTGGCTGAAGATTACCTAGGTTAGACTGTTGCAGCAAAATCGGCAAAGATTACTGTTGTACCTTAAAGGCTAACAACTTTATTATGACATTCTTGGATCTCCTTTGTCCATTTCTTTAATTCTGATACCGGTATTGTTTCTGAGGCTGTAGACTGCATCATGTTCTACAAGGCAGCCGCTGAGTGGCAAATGATGCTCTTTATTGATATTGATTATTGATATGCTCTTTATTGATTGGGCATGGTGGCAGATGCACTCCTTATAAAACTAATCTTGTGTGATGCCACCCACTGCCTCTCAAACAGTACTGACATCAGCATTAAATAGGCAGATAAAGGAAGTTGGTCAAACATGGTGTAGAAATTTTCTACAAATCTAAATTGAACAATTTAAAGATCCATATTTCTCCCCTCCCCCCTCTTTGGCTTCCCCCGTATTTCCGTATTGATTTATTAAACAAATTCTGTACCCTGCTGGTTTTACCTATTATATAGTTGTAAAAGTTTAGTCAAAACCTGCCAATGAGTCCAAATTTTTATACTGTCTTTTTATATACCATATTTTTCGCTCTATAAGACGCACCAGACCACCAGACACACCTAGTTTTTGGAGGAGGAAAACAAGAAAAAAATTGCAGTGAAAGCAGCAATCCCTCTTGCTGTTCTGGCTTCTGGGATAGCTGCGCAGCCTGCATTCGCTCCATAAGACGCACACACATTTCCCCTTACTTTTTAGGAGGGAAAAAGTGAGTCTTATAGAGCAAAAAATACGGTAGTTTATAGATGGTTCCCACTCCTTTTTTGAAATCGATGTTGTCTCTTGATGTGGACTTTGCCTCTTCTGCACACCCTTTTCCTCATTTTGCCACTGAACATACCCATACACAGGAGTCGTGGTGAGATAAAATACGAACAGTATACTAATAAAGTACCTCTTCCCTCTTCTGCTCAGCTTTTCTATGGTTTTCCAGAATGCGATTCTGACGTGCAAGAATGGCCTCCTCGTGGCTTAGCTGTCCTTGCAGCCTCTTACATTCTGCTTCTGCCAGCTTTTGGTTCAAATCTCTCTCATACATTTCTTTTTGCCAGTCCAGAAACTCAGAAGGATCCCGAGCCCCTCGTAAAAGCTGTTCAATCCTGTAAGGAAAAGAAAATAGGCTACTCTGAGGAACTGAACAGAGCAGAGCTGTCAAGGTGAACGTGGAATTACATAGCAACATAATCAGTGAGTTTAAATGAGGCCAAAAAAAATTATTTTTAAAATCAGGGTGCCCGAACTGGTCTGTGGCTACCTTGGGAAGATTTTGGGACTATGGTAAAGAACTCACTGAAAACATTACCTCAGAGTTCACGAGTAGTGAAAATAAAAATCCCATTCATAAATGTATAGTGCCGTATTTTTCGCTCCATATGACGCACCTGATCATAAGACGCACATAGTTTTTAGAGGAGGAAAACAAGAAAAAACATTCTGAACGAAACAGTGGATGTATGATTTTCTGGGTGCAGGCTGTAGCCATGGGCATGCTATGTGATCTGATGGTGAATTTGGGGTGACCCATTGGAAAAATCCTGAGGATCCATGTGGATCTGTGCTTTGTAACCACATTTTTGCACCACTGCAGCCCCAGGAAACAGTGGGTGCGTGATTTTTTTGGTGCAGGCTGTAGTCATGGACATGCTATGTGATTTGTTGGTGAATTTGGGGCAACCCAATGTAAAAATCCTGAGGATCCATGGGCTTTTACCTCCCCTCTCCCAGGCAGCCTCCCCTAGAGTCCCTTATCTCTCTCCCAATCCCACCGATCAGCTGCTTCCTTTCAACACTCCTTTCCCTCTTGTTTGCCTTAGTGTCTTTTCCTTAGCTGGAGCACTTTTTTGCTCCTCCTTTTCTTCTAATTTCTCTCCTCATTGATTTAGTCTTCCTGTTTCCGCCCTTTGCAAGTTTGCTGTACTTTACCTCCCCCCTCCCAGGCAGCCTCCTTTATTGCTAGCATCCCTTATCTCCCTCCCCGATCGCTTGCTGATTAGTGACTTTGTTTCCACACCCACTTCCCTCTTTTTTTAAAAAAAAAGCATGATCTGCTTTTCGCCCCTGGGCAATTCGGCTCCAGGGACCACGCATTCGCTCCATAAGACGCACAGACATTTCCCCTCACTTTTTAGGAAGAAAAAAGTGCATCTTATGGAGCGAAAAATACGGTAATTGCTACAAGGTCTCTGTTGTCCAATAACGAAGTCTTTGCTTCAGTTAGTTTTTGTTTCATTCATCTAATGAAGCATTCGGTTTTCAGCAGTGGTCAGCTCCTACCTAGGGCAGGAACAATTGCCTCTACATGTTCTTTGTCTCCAGTAGCTAGTCCACAGGTATCCCACTTCTGTACATGTATCTATTCTGCAAATATTTGATAGAGCTTTCCTCCATAAATGTCCCTAATCCCTTTTTTAAAAGCTGTCTACGTTCCTGGGCTGTCTAGGTTCCTGAGAAGAGAAGACTGCCTGGAAAAGACCCTGATGTTGGGAAAGATGGAGGGCACAAGGAGAAGGGGACGACAGAGGATGAGATGGTTGGACAGTGTTCTCGAAGCTACCAGCATGAGTTTGACCAAACTGTGGGAGGCAATGGAAGACAGAAGCGCCTGGCGTGCTCTGGTCCATGGGGTCACGAAGAGTCGGACACGACTAAACAACAACAAGATTCCTGGGCATCACCAATCTTGTGCTAGTGAATTCCATGTATTGTTTGAAATCATTCCTTTTGCCTGTCCTCAACCTACACTCACCAGCCCTACTGAAGAGGTTCCTCATGAGGCTGGAGGAACATCGCCTGGCTAATGTTTCATTGATTTCTTGATTTAATATGCTGTAAACCGCTTTGAGATTTTTATTAAAAATATAAAGCGGTATAGAAATAAAAAAATAAAAAACCTACTGTCAGTCAATGTCATTTGTCTGGAACTCGTAATACTGTACTATGAACGAGAAAACTTTCTATTATCTCTATAATTTTATACAGATAATTATATAAACTTCTATCAAGTCATGGCGGCATATACCTCTTATTTTGGAAAATATTTGACTGTATTTCAACAGTGTGATCTTGGGGTACAGTGATTTGAAATATTGATTTGTTTTGTAATGTATTACCAGTAAAGCACTATTTAAGAGGCCTGCATTGCAGTCCTTCACCACCCCAAATTTGGGCTGGACTGTAGAGGACTGTATGGCATATTCTTAGTATGCCTTCTCCTCAGGCAGGGCTCTGGCCTTGTCATCACCTGAACAAGTAACAAGCTTCTGATGAGCTGGCTTCTGGAATCTTTCATGAAGGTTTGGAAAAGAAGCGAATAATTATATTAAGAACAACTGATTAATTCACTTGAATGCAATGCTGAGATTCCAGAATTACAGGGGTGTGGACTACATGACCCTTGAGGTACTGTCCAACTCTGCAATTCTATGATTCTGTGACATCTTTCAGTTAATGCATCTGCACAAAGAGTAAAAAGTACCTATTAAGCTCCTGCTCCACTTTTCGTTGGTAAAGGACACCTTCTCTTAAGATCGCTGTTGTGTTTAGTTTCACAGGTACGTTGTCAATCTGCCAGGAAATTTAGCACATCAATAGAGAATTACAAAAAGCAATACAAAAAGAATTACAAAAGCAGTAACGAATCTTAAAATGATTTAAACATAATAAAGGCAGTTTAGAAAAACTTTAATAAATGGTTCTGAAAGTTTGAATCCACAGCTGATATTCAGCCAATAAAACCAGCCAATAAAATTCTAAAGAACTTTTTAAGGACTTCAAATGGTTAATGTAATACCTTAATTTGTATTCTGAACACTTCAGTATCCCCCATGTATTACACTGAGCTAAGGGTATGATGGACAAGGAAAATATCATTAAAACCAGGATTCTTACCTAAGAAAGATATTTAATTATTAAAGAGAGGTGTGCCTATCAAATGCAGAACTATTAACTTTCATACCAAATCTGAAATTTTACCTCTTACGTCCTGCTGGTTGGAACATCAAGATAACATAATCAAACAAGTTGCTCACCTCCCCTTGGATCTTCTGAGCTTGAAAGGTCTCCGGAATAGTCTGAATTATACCCTAAAAATATAATATAATATAAAAATTATTTCATTTTGTGATATATTGCCTCTGAACACGAAAAGTCAGTATTTATTTATTTTTAAGTTCTATCACACACATTCTCCATAAATTTATGTCCCGATGGTAACTAAAAGAGTAGTAAGAAAAATAACACTGATGCTACTAATACTATACTATACCAATATAGCAAGATCAAAAGAACTAAAGCAGGGGCAGACCACTCAAATAGACAGCAAAATCACACTGTGGTAAGTTTAAAATTGTAACACCAGCAATTCTTGAAAGCCTGGGGAAACAAATGCTTTTGCCTGGTGCCTAAATGATAGCAATGAGGTCTCCCAGTGGGCCTCCTTGGCGAGGGCATTTCACAGAAAAGGCTTTCCTTTCAGTTGGCACCATACTGCACTTCAGATGACAGGGGCCATCCAGAGAAAGCCCCGGGTGACCATTACAGCAGACTGAAACATGAGAAGGAGGTCCAGTAAATATATGGATCCTAAAACGAGTAAGGCTTCAAAGGTTAAGGCTCAAAAGGCCTGCTCTGTCAAAGCAAGATTTGTGGGGCTTGAAAATGTGGCAGCCGATAGATCAGGAAGGGCAAGAAAGAAACCGTAGCTGGAGAAGCAAAGTGCCCCATCTTCCTCCCCCCAGAAAGCCTTCAATTTGCTTACTTAGGGTTATGACAGGTTGTGTGGCAAGTTCCCGCCTCCCACCAGTAAAAATAAAGACACATGGCACCATCATTTTAGGTTAATGGGTTAAATTGGCCACAACTTTACTGGTTACAGGTAAAGAGCGGTATTGGCTTAGGCATTGGTCCTATCCGACTATCCGGCTTCAGCCTGTTTGCTTGAAGGCCGGGGAAGGGTTAACACCAGCAGGGGGAGCCCTGCTGATGCACATCAACTAGGGACTCCCCCGGGGTCACCGCTCGGGGGCGTGCTTTAGGCCCTGACCTCCATAGGCTTCGGACGAGGCCACGCCTCCCGGAATCCTTTACCGGACTACCCTTCAATATTTGGGGGAGGTGATGGCGCTCCTCCCCCCCAACCCATCTACATAACAATACCCCTACCAATGCCTAACTGCCCAAACCAAAGGAGTTGTGACAATTTGCTATGAGGTAGGCGAAAAACTGGTGCCAATTTCCCAAGTGGAAAAAATTCCTACCAGGCCCCTCAACGGCGACCAACCAAGGTCCATAGCAAGGTCAGAAGGGGAAACTTAAAGGGTGGGCGGGTGGGAAACAAACGCAGCTGAGTGGCCAAAGAGGGAGATCCCAGGGCCGCGCTTGCCTTAAATGAGGCAAGCCACACATCCCGAGCCAGCCAATTGGCTGGCTCAGGGGACTACGCGGCCTGAGGATTCCCCTGATCGCGCGGGAACTGGAAGCCAGCCTCCGAGCGCGTGTTGGGGGCGTGAAGCCTGCAACACCACCTCCTCCCAAGGTCGGAAGTGGCTATGGGGAATGTGTGATAGGTTACATTATTCATGTAATGTTTGCAACAACCCAATAAGGTGGTCCAGAGTTATATCCTTCCCCCCACTATTACAGGCCAAGGAGGTGGGATTGAGGCTGGGGTAGAAATGTCTTGCCTAGGCCACTTAGTGAGCTTGTGGCCCCAATGAGATGTGTAGTAGGAACTACCTGGTCATAGCTGCAATCCAAGTAAGGATTACACTGTATGTCATTCTTCTATTCTAGTTGTGTTGTTTTAATAGTCAATACAAAAACTGCAGTTCAGTATTATGATCTCAACAAGGAAATCTCAACAAGGAAATCTCAATAAAATGATTGATCCTAACATCCCAATACTAGAGGCAGACTTATTATTCATTATTCATTCCCACACTACTGAATTCATGCTGATTTTACTTACAGCACCACAGTGACATCCAGGTTTGGGGGCTGCACAGGAGAACTGGTTAACATTTGCTTCCAGCAGCAGTTCCTATAGGGGACACAATAATTTTAGTAACATTATACCTTTCCCCACTTTGTGCAGTGGGGGCGCAGCGGGTGTAGAAAGAGAAGATGAAGTTAAAAGTGGATGAAGTTGGCTAACACTTTAGTTCTCCTCCAGGGACGTTTGGCTGTGTGAAAACATCAATAAAGATATTAATGGTAAGCTAGGGGTGAAAATTCTTAAGGAAATCAGTCCCAGCCCTGAGTGCTCACTGGAAGGACAGATCCTGAAGCTGAGGCTCCAAGACTTTGGCCACCTCATGAGAAGAGAAGACTCCCTGGAAAAGACCCTGATGTTGGGAAAGATGGAGGGCACAATTAGAAGGGGACGACAGAGGACGAGATGGTTGGACAGTGTTGTTGAAGCTACCAGCATGAGTTTGACCAAACTGCAGGAGCCAGTGGAAGACAGGAGTGCCTGGCGTGCTCTGGTCCATGGGGTCACGAAGAGTTGGACACGACTAAATGACTAAACAACAACAGGGATGAAAAGGTTTAACAGTTTGTGGGAGGAGTAGATCAAATGCATCCAGGGTAGAGGACTGGGATGAATTGAAGATGCAAAGTAGAGTGTCTAAAGGTCCCCTGAGACATCATTTTTATTGCAAATCCATGGTTATTTGTGCGTGCAAGCAACTTTTGGAAGTGGTTTTCCAACTGCCCCACTCTTTTCTGCTCTTCGCCGCTGAACTGGAGCAAATGTCAATCCACAGAAAACCTGCTTGACGTTTAGTTTCCCCTGAAGGAAAGTTGTGGGGCAAACAGCAGTGCGGACAAGCCCTAAATAGATTATAAAGAGATAATACTGAACTTGCCTCTGCTTTGCGACGATTCTTCAGTTTAATTCCTTCTAGCTGCTGCTTCAGTTTTTGGGGTTTATAAGTACTTTTAGGAATCTAAGCACACAGAAACAATAATTTAGAGTTAGAAAGTGCTAGGTAACAAAGAGGTCTGAAAAGATTTGAATAACATATATGTCAACAGTTTGCTTTAGAACTAAAGAAAACCCCTGTTGATTTAGACCAAAGGCATATCTAGTCCAGCATCCTGTCTTTGACAATGCCTAACCAATTGCTTCTGGGAAGCCCACAAGCAACGCGTGAGCACAGTAAGTACCACTTTCCCATTGCTTGCCAGCAACTAGTATTCAGTGGCAGGGTGGATTTGATTTAAATCAAATTTATTTAAACCACGGTTTAAATCACTAGTCAGTAAGACTTGACTTAAATCATTTTTTTACAGAAAGACTCATTCTTGCTGGTGTCATCTTAATACTTACAACCAGATGAAGGTTTCATTTTTGGAATAATAAATTTTCAGAGTAGTTTTTACAGTTATATCAAAAATTACTGATTTGGTTATACTATGAGAATTACATAGACAGATAATTATGAAATTATTATAAGGTATCATAAGTTAACTGTTTATATCTGGACATCTTTTCTGCTGTGCTTTATTGGAAGGAGAAAAATAATCATTTCCTTAATAACAATTTATTGAACTAAAACAATAACATTATAGCATATGTATCCATATTTGTTAACTGATGTGGTTAAACAATTAAAAAAAAACTTAGACTGAATTTTAGCACACATGAAAAACTTAAAAGGAATCCTTATTTCCTGATGAATAGCCTTTGGACTGTAATGTAACTTAAATGGATAACTATCTTTAGTTTTTTCCCTCAAAAGCGTTTTATTTTAAAAATCCGATTTAAATTTTTTTTAAAAAAAAAATTTATATATATATAAAATTGATTTTCATCCACCCTGTTCAGTGGCATATTGCCTTCGAATCTACAGTTTCCATACAGTCATCGTGACAAGCAGACATTGAGAGCTCCATGATCATTCATGGATTTGTTTAATCTTCTTTTAAAGCCGTGGCCACCAGCGCATCTGATGTACTTTCTTTTCTGAATCTACTTCCAGTCCCAATTATAGTATTATGAGAAAGTATAGGTGCCGGGTATCGCCCAACTTCGGGGGTTCCTGGCGTGTACACATATGGCCCAGGGAGGCCCACTGGAGCCCCCGCAGCTGCAGGTAGCTCTGGCAAGGCCCAGGGGCGTGCCTGCTGGGGCTGATGGGAGCAGCAGTGATACTGCCCTACAGAAAAACAAGATTTTTATAGGATTCATCTTCAATAACTAATACGTAGCGCTTTCTTCAACTGAGGTTTGCCTTTTAGAGTCTGTTAATTTATTTACGGTTCAGATATTATCAGAAATCGGACAAACTTTCTTTGGTAAAAAAGCAGCACTCACAGGCTTCGTTTTTTCTACTTGTGGAATTAGCTCAGGAACCATAATAGCTCGTGGTTTAGGGACTGTCAAGTTAAACGCCGTTGGTTCAGTTGTCTTTGACGCTGTAGCAGTGCATTTAATTGATTTGTCATCAAGCTGATCAATCAGTTGTTTCATTTTGGGCTGCCATCTTCAAACAAAAGGAATATATAACCTTATTTTCATTTTTTTATCTTATATTCTTTTCTAACAGACTATGGAAGGGAGGAATCACAGTTCAGTGGGAAGTACATTTTTTGTATGTGGACGTTTCCAGGTTAAATTCCTGGAACCTCCACTTAAAAGAATCAGGTCATGTGAAACACTTCTGCCTTGAGAGTTGCAGCCATCTAACTGAGTTAGGTGGAGAAACAGTCTGACATGGTTAAAATCAAGTCCCTTTATGCCTGTTAACTTTGGTAAATATAAACTCTATACAGTTTTCCCCAATGCCTTTTAAAATTTTATTTACCCTGTCTTTTAGGTTGAGGATAATATAAACATTAATACAGAATGTCTTCCAGTTTCATGAAATCCATGACCATATCATATGTGGCCTGAA
Organism: Podarcis liolepis; assembly: GCF_965112155.1. Taxonomy (NCBI): domain Eukaryota; kingdom Metazoa; phylum Chordata; class Lepidosauria; order Squamata; family Lacertidae; genus Podarcis; species Podarcis liolepis. Next base: position 13,854,853 of record NC_139556.1, read on the forward strand.
TGACCCAATTTGTAGTAAATTTTTGGGAAATACAGTTTCAAGTATTCGATGTTGAGATCCACATTTCCTCAACATACCATTTCCAATGGAGTGCACCAACTGGATTCTGGGAAGTACCTGTGATGCTATACTACCCAACAACAAGATAATGAGGTCTCCCTGCTACCCATCAGAGAATCAAGCAGGCCGAATAAAGGGCAGCCTCATCTTGTAACGTCTATTGGAGGATGTCTTCTCCCAACACCAAAAAACACCAATCTGAAGCTGCTAATCTTTTTAAAAATGTACAATCACAAATACACACCTGTCAGGGGTTCAGGAGCAGAGGCAAGGGCAAGGGAGGAAACAGAGAGCGAGGGGGAGGAGGCAGAAGAAAAGATGAGTGATGACGACGACCCGAGATCTCCGAGTCTTTCCAGTGAATCAGAAGATTCACGAAAGGAGCACCAGTGGCCAGGGCAAGGGGGGAGCCTAGGGGGACACCCCAGGAAGAAAGGGCCAGAGGGGGCTCAGAGGGGAGCAGTTGGAAATCGGGACCAGCGTCACCAACAGAGAGCAGGGGAGAGGAAGGGCGCCAGGTATCAAGCGCTGTAAGCTCACAACAGGAGGGAGGGCACGAGTCAGGAGTGGCCACACCTCCATCGGGGAGCGAAGAAACGGTCAGACGGAAAGTGGAAGGTTGGGCGCGCGCGCCAAGTTCAAATGCACAGGAAGGTGGCGCAGTAAGCAGCCCGGAAAGGGAGCCAGGTCCTAAAGCCCGGCGCAAGGAGACAGGAGGGTCCGGGGGGTCAGCGTCAGAAGAATCCCGGAAGGAAGAGACACCGGGGGGCAGAGGGACCCAGAGAAGAACAGTCAGGCGGAAAAGGTGGAGTAAGGCTAGGGTATTAAGTTGGTGTACAGGGGGCGGAGACTCAGACGGAGCTTCGCCGGTCTAACCCTTAAGACGTAGAGCTGCGCGCAGCAGCTTGAGAATGGAAACTGTAACTCAATAAAAGACTTCTACAAGTGACCGCTGGCTAGCGTGATCCTCTGTGAGCTAGGATCTGGAAGCAGCTCTGACAACACCACTCAGTCACCTCTTACTTATTTTAAGGTAGGAAAGTACAAGAGACAACCCACCGCTCCCCTCCCCTCAAATACATAAAACAAATATGAATTTAAGAGTTTTAGTTGGCTTAAAGAAGGAAGGGGTTGCCCTCCATTATATGGATTACAGAGAAAAGTGAATCCCTTTTACTTTCCCCATAACAACCCCTGGACCTATATGTCTGCCATTTGGGAGGTTTAATCCACTCGGGGGGGGGGACCTCCTGTGCCTTAAAAAAAAATCTAATTCTGCCCAAAGGGGAGCAAGTTATAACTAGATTCCCTAGAAGAGTGAACCCAGAGGCACACAGCTTTATTTTATACAGAGTAGCTTGGAATCTGGGACCCGGGTGGCACTGTGGGTTAAACCACAGGGCCTAGGACTTGCCGATCTGAAGGTCGGCGGTTCGAATCCCCGCAACGGGGTGAGCTCCCGTTGCTCGGTCCCTGCTCCTGCCCACCTAGCAGTTCGAAAGCACATCAAAGTGCAAGTAGATAAATAGGTACCGCTCTGGCAGAAAGGTAAACGGCGTTTCCGTGAGCTGCTCTGGTTTGCCAGAAGCGGCTTAGTCATGCTGGCCACATGACCCGGAAGCTGTACGCCGGCTCCCTCGGCCAATAAAGCAAGATGAGCGCCGCAACCCCAGAGTCGGCCACGACTGGACCTAACGGTCAGGGGTCCCTTTACCTTTACCTAGCTTGGAATCTAAATTACAAATCAAAATGGACAGAGCGAGTCAAAAACATATTGGATTGTTATTACTGTTTAAAACACAGATACAAGATAAATTTTGGTCCCTGTGCACTACCCCTAGTAAGTAGTATCATGAAGAGGAGGCCAAGCAGAGGATACATAACCCACCAGGATTTCTCTGTCTGAACCCCTGGAGAGCTGCTGCCTGTAAGTCTAAACAACACTTAGCTAGAGGATCTGATAGTCTGACTTGGTATAAGGCAGCTTCCCCTGTTCCTAAGAACCTTAATAACAAGAGGTTTGCAGAGAAAAGGTCATACAGCAACAAACTGATGCGGAAACCACAGTGCCCAACAGCTGACTCAGACACTTCCTGTATGGCAAAGCAGGAGGGCCAATGCACTACAGTTACTTAGGCTGCTTTCCTATGCACACTTACCTGGGAGTAAGCTCTATGGAACACAGCTTACTAAATAAATAAATATGCATAGGTTTGCACTGTTCACAACTTCAATGTTCAAAGTTTCTGCTTCTGCTTGTTTTGGGTCACTAATAAAGTCCCATATTTACGTTTTATTCTGAATAACTTTTGTTTTCCTTGCTTATTATTAGTTATTGTTGTTATTGTTATTATGTATTACATTTGTTAGTTGCTATACACAAAGGTTTAAAAGCAAGTTAAAGAGATAGAATACAAATCAGATAAAATCCATTAAAATGTAAAAACAAAATACAGTATGAATTCCTAAAAATGCTCAACAACACAGAGGTAGCCAAGGCAGCTTCCATGGCAAAACCAGGGCTGAATTCTGATTGAAATAGAGCTAAAAAAAAAAAAAAAGTTACATCCAAGAAAGCCTGGAGCTAGTTAATGACCACCCGCTCAAAAATCCTGCCCAGGATATGGACAATATTAATTTAATTTTCTGGATTTATAAGGCATTCCCTTACCACTGCTGCCTTTACTTTATTTACTTAGAGCATTTGTACCTGCTCTTCAGCCAAAAAGGCGCCCAGGAGTTGCCTGATGGAGCAGGGCCTCCAGCAAAGCGGAATCAATGAACCCTGCTTCTTAGATCTCTTCGATACAAAAGGACCATTTTCTATAGGCTCCCTGACCCAAACCTCCTTGCTAGCTTTTATCAGCCATAAGGAGCAAGGAGCCACAGCTTCCCATACTGGTCCAAGTTACCGTACTTGTCGTCGAGTCGCACCAACTGAAATTTTGGCAACAAAACAGGACTAGACTGCACTCTAGAGACTTCTTGAGATTCACTTGTGATGATAACCTAATCAAAGTCATGATGGCTCCAAGCAATTTTATCTTCAAAATGTTTTTCAAAGCAGGCCACTGTCTGTTCCACCTGCCGTAATGTAAAATGCCTCATTACTGCCTAGAAAAACTCCACTGGGTGGCATAGTGAAACAGCTACGTTCTTCTTCGCTGTCTTCACTAACAATGAATAGGCTCGTTCGTCTTGAGTTTTCTTCCACTGGCATTCAAGCCACTGCCCAGCCTGGACAAGCAGGCAAGTCAGAAAGGGTGCCTAGGGATGAGTATGTCAGTGGCCTAGTTCAGCTGTATATTCCACGGGTCATCCTGGGATTTGACAGGACTGCCAGTCACATCAGATGGAAAATCCTACAGAGCTGCCGCCATTAACCTCTGAGGGTAGATAATTGTATCAGGGCCTCCACTTTTGAGGAGGGGGGAAATGGCTGAAGCCATAATAATAATAATAATAATAATAATAATAATAATAATAATTTATTATTTATACTCTGCCCATCTGGCTGGGTTTCCCCAACCACTCTGGGCAGCTTCCAATAAAGATTAAAAATACATTAAAACATCAGTCATTAAAAACTTCGCTAAATCTCAGCAGGATGTGATCTCACCTGTTGCATTCTCAGATCATCCTCCTTCTACCTGGTTGAGAAAATCAGATCAGGGCTGAGGACCATAGCTGTCAACTTACAGATTTGAAAATAAGGGACCAGCAGCCTTGAAAATAAGGGATCAGCAGCCTAAATAAGGGATTTTCTGGTCACAGGTATGTTCAGCTTCTGAGCCTCTCCAAGCCAAAGGCAGAAAGCCCAGCCAGCAGCCAAACGAAGCCTCAAGCGGTGGTTCCCACAGCGCAGCAACCCGGCAAAGCGGATGCAGCAAGGAAAACCACCGTCACCTCTCCGCTGGGAAGCGCTGAGCAAAGGCGAGTCCCCAGGCAACGCGGCCGATTTGATCGGCACAAGGCATGCAAGCTCCACCCCCAGTCGTTCTTAGACTCCTTACTGGGTGAGCAACGCAGACAAGCAACACAGTTGGAGCCTCCCTCCTCCCTGGCCGGCAGGGAGGGAGGGAGAGGAGCTGCTTCCTTTGAAACCCGGGAAATTTAAGGGACATCATCAATAAGGGACAGCAGCGGGACATGGCGCTGGGATAAGGGACTTTCTCGCCAAATAAGGGAGGGTTGACATTATGCTGAGGACTGCCACATGATATTGGGACAGACCCATGGTTGTTATGGTGGTCATGAAATTCTGAGACACCTCAGATTTAGTGGACTAGGCATGTATGTTGAAATTCTCCAGAACCAACAGTCTGGGAGTCCTCAAGACCACATCTGAGACCACCTGTCGGCTCAGGCAGGAAGACAACTGGGCACCAGGGCAGGTGGTAAACCGACAGAATCCCTAATCTGTCCTGACTTCCCAGTACAGACACACTAGATCCCAACTTAAGCAGACTGGAAGACTGGAAGAGAGATGGAATTCCTACAGACTACAGCCCCACCCTATCCCTCAAATCTGCCCTGATGATGCATCAAGTACCCAGGTAAGACCAACTCCATCCTGTTTGCTTACCCAAGTCTTGGTAAAACAAACAGTTCAGCCTCCTTGCAAATAAATATATAAATTATAAACTAACCACGGCGAACTGGAATTTCTGGGATGCAAGTGACGCTTAAGATACTCTAATTATCATTAGTTTATTAACAGACACAAACTGCAATCCTATGCCGCTTTCTGGGAGTAATCACCATCAGACATAATGAGACTCACTTCTGATTTAACACGAATGGGATTGTACTGATTATTGCTTACCTTAGCAATGGTTCGATCCAGTTTTCTTTTACATAGGCAGAATCATATATCTGGTTCCATTCATCTTTTATCCATGTGTGCAAATTTACAACATCGAAAAAGAATCTAAGGAACTAAAAAGAATTTGCTCTAGTTAAGGAATTAAAATCAGAGAAAACCCAGTAGCCGCCTTAAACATTGGGTCAGATATTGTACTTTGTTTGTCCTAATAACTGCATCCAGTGCTTTTTTCAGGGGGGGGGGGGCGCAGGTGTACGCATACCCCTAAACATTTTGTGAATCTAAGTTTGGCCTCATTGAGGGGCAGTATTTCAATATGATTAGGAAAATGAGAGTACCCGTAAACATTTTTTTTAGAAAAAAAGCACTGACTGCAACCAGTCCACATCCGTTCCTATGTCTATTTGAATTCTGTTGAGATTACTGAATATCCTGCAACCACAGGGATAGATTGAGAGTTATTGGGGGTGGGGGGGTTATTGGGTTGTTGTTTTTATTTTGATTGTGTACTTTGTGGTTTTCTATTCTGATTTTATCCTGTGAACCACCCTGAGACCTGAGGGTATTGGGCAATATATTAAATAAATAAATAAATATCTAGAAGAAGTTGAGAGGCAATTTTAGCTGATTTCTACTTCTTCCTGCAGTCCCCTGTGTAATAGAAATCTGTTTCACTAGGCTGGGAGAAAGTACAGAGCAATATGGGAGGAGGCAGGGAAAGGCTGCAGGGGGAACTGAAAATAACAGTCTTCACTGGATCTCAGTGCCTTCTGTGAATGGAAGAAGCCCTTCCTTTTGTGGACAAACAACTCTGGATCCGACCCATCTGGTACAGAATCATAGAATTGGAAAGGGATCCCAAGTGTCATCTAGTGATTCTAGTCCAACCCTCTGCAATGCAGCAATCTGAACAGTCTCCCATCCAATTTAAAACCATAAAGGACCCTGCTTAGTTTGCAAATGTGACAGCAGTTTTATTGCTGCACCACTAGGAGGGGTAGCTTGCCATTTGCTGAGGCAAGTAATTATATGGTGGACAACCTTTGTCTGGTTGATTGACAATGAAACTTTTTCATTATTGATATCCAGATATGTAATTTAATACATTATTGGGGGGAACCAGTTAACCCATAATGGATAACAAAAATGTTGGATTAAAAAAAAAATTTAATTGCTTAACTACATCAGTTTTATTTACCTTACATATTTTAACAGGATCTGCTGCCTTAACCATTCTTGAGAACTGCTGAAGTCCAAGTTCATCCAATTGAAAAGTGGCCAAATAACAAACAACTATCAGAAACAAAACAGATTTGCATTATATGGATGAATATGGATAATGATACAAAATTGATAACGTTACTGGAATAGTGCAAAGTTAGTATATAGAAGGGTTCTCAAATTTTTGATCCCCAGGAGTCACATGAAAATTACTGAGGCCCACCAGTTACAAAATGATGGTGCAGAAGCAAAGCATGTCACATCACATAATTGTAGCAGGTGGAATTAGAGTTTGGCATAGTCAGCTGCCAATGACAGACATTATTTTCTATTGATATCTTAGGTAAAGGGACCCCTGACTATTAGGTCCAGTCGAAGACAACTCTGGGGTTGCGGCGCTCATCTCGCTTTATTGGCCGAGGGAGCCGGCGTACAGCTTCCAGGTCATGTGGCCAGCATGACTAAGCCGCTTCTGGCAAACCAGAGCAGCGCATGGTAACACCGTTTATCTTCCCGCCGCAGCGGTACCTATTTATCTACTTGCACTTTGAAGTGTTTTCGAACTGCTAGGTTGGCAGGAGAAATTCCCAACTTCTTTGCCACAGTGATTTTCTTGTGGCAAGGAGTTCTCTGGTTCAGCTTTTCTCAAGCTCATTACAGTGTGTCTAGCGGTTTCATGACTCAGCCTCACCATTTTAGGCAGAATATGCTCATCCAGAGGCTCTGAGTCAGTGGTGGCGAACCTATGGCTCGCACATATACACACACACACTCACATATATATAGTCTGTTGACTGCAAATAAATGATAATGACAACCCCATGTAAATTTCCTATGTCATTATATTGTAATTATGTAATACCCAACACTAAATCATTATATTCTGATTAGATAATACCTACCAGCGTAAAGATTATGCTCAGACAACAGGCAATGTTTTCCATCTCTGGTATAAAATGCATTGACCACCACATCCAACAGAGGTTTATATTCTATACAGCCAGATAAAGTTGCCATCAAAAAGGTTTCATCTGTTACACTGAAAGCCTGTAGAGATTAAATTGATTACAATTTGGGGAGCAAAGTCCAACGCATGGAACAAAACACCACAATTCTCTGCTCAGTGATAACATGGATTGGCCATTAAGGAAGGGACTATACAAAGATTGCCATTGGATTGAGTCACTACTCCATAGAGCTAACACTCCAAGGTCTCTAACAAGATGAAGCCCACAAATAATTTGCTGGAAAAGGAAGCTCCTTGTTATGCACTGTGCTCATGAGTTTCTCCAGCATAGCTACTCTGAGTGAGGTTACCCATATGGTTCAAGATTACTTTGAAAGAGAGGTTGGTCCAGTTCTTGCAGTGGACAAACATCATGTTATGTGTAGAGGAGTGTTTCCTGTATTCCACCTTGTGCTCTATGTTGTAGCTATTTCCTAACCATTTTCTGTAACAGTGGAACATCTGGTGGACCAATTCCTTTTGTCCCATAACAAAATCTACAGTGAAGTTTGTCATGATGGGCTGTTCTCTGAAGTCAGTTGCTGTGTAATTTATTTCACGCTTGTCAAAGTGAGATCTCTGCAAAGTGTTGTTGCCCATCATCTCATAGTGCTAAGGCATGGGTAGGCAAACTAAGGCCTGGGGGCCGGATCCAGCCCAATCGCCTCCTCAATCCTGCCCGTGGACGGTCCAGGAATCAGCTTGTTTTTACATGAGTAGAATGTGTCCTTTTATTTAAAATGCATCTCTGGGTTATTTGTGGGGCCTGCCTGGTTTTTTTACATGAGTAGAATGTGTGTTTTTATTTAAAATGCATCTCTGGGTTATTTGTGGGGCGTAGGAATTTGTTCATTTTTTTTCTCAAAATAGGTCTGAGGAACAGTGGAGCAGCCCACTGCTGAAAAAGTTTGCTGATCCCTGTGCTAAGGCAAGAAACCACAGCTGGTGCATTTTACTGTTACACATGCACAACAACACATACATGTTCCCAAATGATACATATATTTTGATAATTAATCAAGAACTACAGTTCCTCACAGCAAAATATGAGCTTCCTAATAGGAATTTTCAAGACAAGAAGTCAGGGTTTAGAGAAGGGTAGTGGATCTCAGGCCTGTGGACCAGGTCAAGCTTTCTATTGCCCCCTGACCTGTTGCAGCAACATCTGCAGTGGTGGAAAATAACAATGCAAACATTCTGTGCTTCTGGCACAGAAGCCCCTGACAATGGATGGGTGAGCTAATGTGTTGCCACTGAACTCTCAAATGTTCCAGCTGCTAAAGGAACAAAGGTTTGTTTGACAACCAGCTTTGCAGTCCAGTCTCTTTCTGTGGAGGGAAGGTTGTCAGTCAGTCTGGGATTAAGATCTCACATGTTCTAGGGAGGAAGCACTTCTGGAGCATATTAAGGACCTGGAAGAGGATGAAAGGAGGCTAACGGGCAGAAAAGGGGGAACAGGGAAGAATAGGAGTAGGAGATTTATGGGGAAAGAGCAAATGAAAAAATGGAATAGGGATAAGAAACAGGAGCATTATTCCTTTCACCCACTTGATGACAGCTGTGCAGAGAGATGATGTAGGGAGAGGGGACAAAATAGGATTGATTAATGCTCTGTCAAGGTGAATGGATGAGATTTCTGTGTAAACGTATTAGGAATAGGAAAGGAATTTGGCAAATTCAGCTTCCAAAGCAGACTCACTTGATCCACACTTCCAAGATTAATGAGCAGATTTGACGTAGGTCCACTTTGGAATCCACACTTCTCCTGGATTCCATGGCAAGATCAACAAAGGGCTGAGGACTCTATTTTTAAGAATCTCCTCCCCCACTGCTCCTGCCTCCCCACTTATCTTTCCATCATATAAAGTAGCAGAGACAAAGATAGGAATGGTTGGAATACATCCCAAACCAAGTGGAGCTTCTAAGATAATTTCCACAGTCCAGCAACTGACACCTGGGCATCCATTAATGCATCACACTCAGGCCTGTTTATGTCAATATTCTTGTGCTATTCCTAAAATTAATTTCCTTCTTCTAAAGTAGAGGCATACAATCTTCTTACTAGTTTAAATGGAAATCCAACCTATAACTAATGCATTTATCTAGAGGCTTAAAAATAGCAAACTTTAAGTGTTTGCACTTAATATTTCAGAGGACTAGTCTAACAACATGCCAAGCCAGATATTTCAGATTATTCCCCCACCACCATGGGATTTTGATCTAGTTTGCTTTTATAATGAATGATTTTAGAGTGTTGTGTTGTGTTGTGTTGTACTTTTGTACTGTTTTATTGTTGTTAGCTGCCCTGAGCCCGGCTTCGGCTGGGGAGGGCGGGATATAAATAAAAATTATTATTATTATTATTATTATTATTATTATTATTATTATTATTGCTCCTACTTCTCCCCCCATCCACTTAAAGCATTTTGATATCTGGTGACATTAAGATTAATCTTGCTTAGTTCTAAGAAAGGAAGAAAGCCAACTTAAAATGTGAAAACTGTGCAGGATGAAGTAGGATTCTGCATACCTGAAATGCTTTAGCAGCTGTTTCATCCAAGAAATGCCCAACACTCTCATTTTCAGAATTGAAACGATTAAGCTGCTGGACTATAATTTCAATGTGCTTCAGCTGGCTGGCCATCTTCACATGCAAGATTCCTGTAAATCATTAAATATATATATATATATTGTCATCAGTTGCAGTTTAATCTAAGTATAGATACTATTTTTCATGAATACACCAGTGTTGCTACTCTTCCAAATATATGCTGAGATTTATGCTGAGGGGGTAGTATTTGAAAAGATGAGGGGGGGGTACTTTCAGAATTGAATTCTAAATGCCAGGTTTCTTTACACTTACTATTAAAATACATTTTGTGACATTTCAATTTCTTTCTTTTCAAAAATATGCATTTAATTCTTTAATGCCACTTTGCTTATTTTGAGGTACGTACTCTTGAGTTCACAACACAATTGTTAAATAAATAAAATTTCAAAAGCCCTAAACTATGGACAAAATAAAAAAATTCCTTCCAGTAGCACCTTAAAGACCAACTAAGTTAGTTCTTGGTATGAGCTTTCATGTGCACGCACACTTCTTCAGATACACTGAAACAGAAGTTGCCAGATCCTTCTATATAGTGAGAAGGTGGGGAGGGGTATTACTCAGAAGGGTGGTGGGAATGGGTGATTGGCAGATAGCTGAGATGAGCCTGTTGACGACTGCAATAGGTCTTACAGGAAAAGGTAAGGGGTGAGAAGGTGAGAAATGGCTTAGTCATGTATAATGAGATAAGAATCCAATGTCTTTGTTCAAACCAGGTCTCTCCATGGTTTTAAGTTTGGTAATGAGTTGCAATTCAGCAGCTTCTCTTTCCAGTCTATTTCTGAAATTCCTTTGTAGTAAAACAGCTACTTTGAGATCTTGTATAGAATGTCCTGGGAGATTGAAGTGTTCTCCTACTGGTTTCTCTGTTTTGTGATTCTTGATGTCTGATTTATGTCCGTTTATTCTTTGGCGTAAGGTTTGGCCTGTTTGTCCAATATAGAGAGCTGAAGGACACTGTTGGCATTTGATGGCATACACAATGTTAGATGAGCAATTAAATAGTCCATTAAACTATGGACTCTCTGTTGTATCTAGCCCCTGCTCCCAGATTTCAGAGGAGGAGGTATAATAGTTTCCTTGCCTGGGTGTCCTTGTGCACTGCAAGTCTGGATGCTACTGAAAAGGTTTACTGGGGCGTGGGAGCTCAGAATACGCCAGAAGTTCCTACTTAATATTTACACACTAAATATTAAGTTGAGACTCCACATTCATGATGCCAGGAATAAGACTTTGGGGTCATACTAGATAGCTCAATGAAGATGTTGACCCAGTGTGAGGTGGCCATAAAAAAAAAAAATAAGGCAAATTCCACACTACAAAGAAATTGGGGGAAAGGGGGCAGTCAATATCATAATGCCAGTTATCCAAATCTGCGGGGTGACCTATTTGAAGTACTGTGTACAGTTTTGGTTGCCTCACCTCAAGGAGCTGGGAAAGCTTCAGAAAAATAAGCCACCAAAATGATCAAGGGATTGGAGTGACTCCCTTGTAAGGAACAGTTGCAGACATGCTTCCCAACAGGGGGGCAATTTGATTTTTAAGGGGTGGCAATTCCAGCTTGTTCAGACCAAGTTTATGGCCTTTTAGGCTTACTCCACGTGAATAGGAGATCACTTTTTGAATAATAAGAATTATATGTGGGGGGGGGGGTCATCAGGATTTTAGAGATGCTTAGGTGAGGCATGGCCAAAAAAAGGTTCGGAACCACTTGGTTTAGACTAGGAAAAGCGATGAAGAGGCAACATGACAGAAGTCCTCGGATCCCACACCTAGGGGTCGAGGTCCCTTTGCCCTCCCCCCCCCATAAAATATTTGGGGAAGCTGCCCTCCCCCCCAAAAAAAAAAAAGTTGATGGCCATTGAAATGGTGTTTGTGTGCTGCATTGTGTGATTTATTATGCGGGACAGGGCTTAGCTGACAACCCCCCCCCCCAAAAAAAAAAATTAAAATTCAAATTGGCGCCCTGATAGAAGTTCATGTGGAGAAATGCTTCTCTCCTGCCTGGGTCGGGCACCTGCGAGGCTAGGCTGGCCAATGGCCTGATCCAGCAGGTGAGTCTGGCACTCACCTGAACGACGACCCGAGAGATGGAGAGAGACGCCGCTTCTCTCACCTTCCGCTGAGAGAGAGAGAAAAACGCTTTCCCCGTCCCGAGCGAGAGAAAATGGCCGCCCTCGCGGACGCCGCCTCGGTTGCCTGGCAACCAATGGCAGCGGCCGGCGGCGGCCTGCGAAGCCCGACGCCGCCCGGCCGCGGGATTTAGAAAGCTGGCTTCTTCCCTCTTCCGAACGGGCGCGCTCTTGCCACGCTCCTGCGCCCTCTTGCTCCGGGAGCTGCCGCGGGATAGAGGGTCCCGGGTCCCGGTTCACCCACCGGCTCTGCTCTTCCCGCTTCGGGTGTATAATATAACGTGAGGATGGGGTGTGCGAGCGTGAGGGAAGCAGATCCGAGTTCGAGGGAGACGCCACGTGCTTTTCTTCCCGAAGGGAAACCGGGTCAGAGGCAGGAGTGGAGTCCCGTGAGAAACGGAGGGAGTTCACTTCTGAACATGGAAACCAATTCCCACGGTTCAGAATGTGCTCAGGTCTTTTTGCACTTCACTCTGCCTGGCAGAGCTTGAGGTTGTGGTTTAAAGTGGATCACACAAGTCTGAAGCCTGCCCATCCTTGATTCATCTCACCCATTTCCCCCAAGTGCATTGACACTTAATTCTGTTGCAGGTATAGATCCAGCCCTTTACACCCCTGTAGCCAAAATTCTGCTACAATAGACCTGGCCTCCTTAAGCTATTTCATTTTTTAAAAAAATAATTTTTATTAAGTTTCTTACAAATATACCACACACTACAACAAAAAATAAAGACAAAATCACAAATATAAACAAAAAAGAATATAAGAAAATAAAAATACATATTGACCAACACCCAGACCATACAAATTAATTAGCTGCTCAAACTTCTAACGTCATTAACATAGTTTAGACTTCCTCTGAGCCCTCCCATCTGAATTTCCTTGTATTTAAATGTAGCGGTTTTCTAATATCATTATTAAAACACAATGTTTCAATTAAGTTCTAATTTCTTAACTTTTCGAAGTTCTGAATCTCAATTATTTTACAACTCTTACTTTCATCCTAGACCTATTTAGTGGTTTCAAGTACTGTAGTTTCTAATTTTTAATGTTCAAATAGTCTTTAAATTTCTTCCACTCTTCTTGATGTTCTTCTTCTTTCTGGTCGCGGATTCTTCCAGTAAGGTCAGCCAGCTCCATATATTCCATCATTACCATCTCCTTAAGCTATTTCAGGCCTTTGCCTTAATTTTCAGCTTTTTGTTCTCTAAAAAAATAATAATCTCTCTAGCTCTTTTATTTATGGAAATATAAAAGCATGCAGGCAATATTTATATCCAGCTGGTCTCTACAAATAAACTTTTCCGATGCCTTGAAATGTCCTGTTGAGTGAATGTCAAAAGCACTGGAATAACTTAAGAGCGATGCAATAGACACTTCCAAATTACATTTGATGGTTCAAAATATTCAATACCAATTAGATACCTTATTTATTAAACAAATTGGGATATTTGTGTTTATTTGGTGCATTGCCCTGTACCTTCTGCACTAAATCACCAAAATTGCTGGTTCCTGGCTTGTGTTGCTGCAAATATAGATAATTCCTGGATTCCAAGATCCCAGTACTGTTTGGTGATGCAACCCCAGCAGAGATTCAAAGTCACAAAATACGCAGTAAAATGTGGAAATATAGGTTGTTAAAACGTTTAAAATATGCTTTTCCAAGCCAGTTCCAAAATGTCCCTCTTCCTCCAGCATAGGGAAAAGATTTTCGGCTAGTTGAAAATTGGCTTGCTTACAAACTTTTCAAAAGTCGTGTTCATGTGCTTTGCTGTGCATGAGCCAGAAAGGCTGCAGAGACAGTAAAAAAAATCAGTTTAGTTCCAAAGTGGTGTGAATCCCTAGATTATTGGTATGTTGTTGTTGTTGTTTAGTCATTTAGTCGTGTCCGACTCTTCGTGACCCCATGGACCAGAGCACGCCAGGCACTCCTATCTTCCACTGCCTCCCGCAGTTTGGTCAAACTCATGCTGGTAGCTTTGAGAACACTGTCCAACCATCTCGTCATCTGTCGTCCCCTTCTCCTTGTGCCCTCCATCTTTCCCAACATCAGGGTATTTTCCAGGGAGTCTTCTCTTCTCATGAGGTGGCCAAAGTATTGGAGCCTCAGCTTCAGGATCTGTCCTTTCAGTGAGCACTCAGGGCTGATTTCCTTCGGAATGGAGAGGTTTGATCTTCTTGCAGTCCATGGGACTCTCAAGAGTCTCCTCCAGCACCATAATTCAAAAGCATCCATTCTTCGGCGATCAGTCTTCTTTATGGTCCAGCTCTCACTTCCACACATCACTACTGGGGAAACCATAGCTATACGGACCTTTGTTGGCAAGGTGATGTCTCTGCTTTTTAAGATGCTGTCTAGGTTTGTCATTGCTTTTCTCCCAAGAAGCAGGCGTCTTTTAATTTCGCGGCTGCTGTCACCATCTGCAGTGATCATGGAGCCCAAGAAAGTAAAATCTCTCACTGCCTCCATTTCTCCCCCTTCTATTTGCCAGGAGGTGATGGGACCAGTGGCTGTATAGGAACTCAAAGATTTGCTGTTCTTCAGTCATTTTCTGGAAGCCCATGGGCTTGAAGGCGAGGAGGGTGCTCCATGTTAACTTATATTTACAGTACAGTGATACCTCAGGTTAAGTATTTAATTCATTCCAGAGGTCTGTTCGTAACCTGAAACTGTTCTTAACCTGAAGCACCACTTTAGCTAATGGGGCCTCCAGCTGCCGCTGCACCGCCAGAGCACGATTTCTGTTCTTATCCTGAAGCAAAGTTCTTAACCTGAAGCACTATTTCTGGGTTAGCAGTGTGTAACCTGAAGCGTATGTAACCTAAAGCGTATGTAACCCGAGGTACCACTGTACTAAAATGCGGGGTTTCTTGTATGTCACTATATATTTTTATTGTGTCCCTATATCAGTATGAAATAGTTCATTCTACGCTTTTAACCCCTTCCATGCACCAATTAGACCAGAGCACGCTGGTTATCCCCGAGGCTAATTTTTCCCCCATCAGGGCGGCCACGGCCTCGACGGTTCCGCCCGCTCGCTTCCTTCACTGCGCAAGCGCGCCCAGCTGTGCTCCCGGCGCCGCCCTCTCCCATCCCAACTGAGGCGCCACCTCCCGCGAAGGCGTTCAACTTCAGAGCTCATTTGCATGGGCTCCCCGTGCCCAATCACTGGCCTCCGCCTGTTTTGCATGGAGCCCGGCCGGCCACTCACAGAGCCGGGGGGCCGGGCTACCACGTGCTGTTGCTAAGCTTCGGCTTCTGAAGTTGTTGCTATAGTCGCCGGCCTATCAGGGGGCGAGGCTCTTGATCTGTCAACATTCTCTGCGCCGGAGGGAGGGAGGGCGGGCAGCTGGTTGGGTTGTGTGCGTGTTTTTTCCCCCCTTCCTTCCTTCCCCCTCCCACCCACCTCGCCTCTGATTGGCTCCGCGATGTCTCAGGACCCTGCGGGTGACGCTATCGACTGGGCCAGCCAGCCGTCCGTCAGCTGGGAAAGTAATATGCCCAAAGTGTGGGGGTTTGTAGACTTGGGCTCAGAGAGCAACACTTTGGAGGAGCCTCCCTGCGCGCGCTTGTGAGCTCCCGGGTGCGGGGAAAAAAACAACACCAAAACCATTGCTAATTGCTACTATTGCTGTTATTTTTTCCCTTCCTACCTTGCTGCTTAAATTGCAAAAAAAGCAAAAGGCTGTGAAAATGGAGTGGAATTCCCTGCTGATGCTGCTGGAAGCTGCGGAATACTTGGAAAGGCGAGAGAGAGGTACATACAGCAAGATTCCCTGCAAATGTTGAGGGGTTTCCACCCCACCCCCACCCCAGGGCTGCGATGCACCCCGGATTTATTTTTATTGAAAAGTCACCTTGAGTGGGGGTGGGGGGTGGGGAGATGGGTTTGTTTTGTTGCAAAAAGGACTTTAAAAAAAAAAGAAAAGCAAAAGCCACGAAATGAAGGAAAATCTCCCCATCGTTGGTCTGGTGGCGCTGCAGGTCCGCCTTTGCTCCCTTCTCCGCCAACTCGCTCCCTTTGCAACTGCTTCCTCCCTTTGCAATAAGTTGCTTGCAACGTTTGCACAGGCAGCAGCAGCAATACGCGGCAGTTGTCACGAGCTCAGCTTTTGTGTGTGTCTTTTTGCCTCTTCCCCCCCAACCAGAAGCGGAGCACGGCTACGCCTCGGTGCTGCCCTTCGACAGCGGCTACGCCAGGAGGAAAAGCAAGGCCGGGAAGCCCCAGAGCAGCCGGTGAGTGCGGGGGGCTGCGATCCCCTAACCCCCGCCCAGGAGCCCTCTGCTTAAATGCAGCTCTTCCCTCGGCCTTATTTATGGGTGGGCTGCATGTGTTTCTGCACTACAACTCCCATCATCCCTGACCGCTGCTCCTGCTAGCTGAGGATGATGGGAGCTGTAGTCCTCCCACCACCTGATAGGACCCAGAGGCCGTGTTGATGCACTAGCACAAGGTATTTTGCAGCGACTTCAGCAACAGCACAGAAGCAGGAGGTCGCCATTTCCTTCTGCCGACCCCTCTTTTCTGGGCTGGGTTTATGCTTCGGTCTCTCCTGAAGAAGCTGCCACGCGTACAGCGGGGGTTCCTTTCTCCCAAGCAACCTCCACTGGATGCTACCCACCCCCACCCCGCAGTCCCCTTTTGCTCCTTGGCTCCAGGGATTTCGACTTGGACGAGGGCACGATCGCTAACACCCCAAAATTGCCAACTTCAGTTTTCAAAAGCAGGTGCCTGGGGGGGGGGGGATGAAAAGCACGAAAGTCGAACCTGCCGAACTCGTTTTAAATTGCAAGAATAAGCAGCGCAGCGATCTTTGATTATCTTTCTCAAATACAAAAAGGTGTTTCAGCGCACAGATCGTTCTGAACAATCTTGGGAACTGTGGTGTTAAAAGTATCTTGCGAGTTTCAGTTACAGGCGCATCAAAACTGCACTTTGGGCACCTTTACTTTGCAAATTTTGTCACCTGTTCCTTTGGGCCAAGTGCTGATAAATACGGGTTGAATGAGTTGCCACCCCAACAGGTCAGTTTTGCAAGATTGTTGATCGCATGTAAGCTTGAGCTTTGGAAAACTGCATTAAAAATAAAAAGTAAAATGTTATCAGGCAGTTATAACAAAAACTAATCTGTATAAAGCTGTGTCCTCTGAGGTCTGCATCCTAATGATCATGCCAGCCCCGCTGCTACCACATACCACACTTGTAAGCCTCTCTGTTTGTTTGTTTTTTGCCTTTTTTTGCATGCTTAACCTGGAAGTGATTTCCACTGGATTCAGTGGGACTTGCAGGTGAGATTCTGCATGGTCTCTATAAAAAGTACAACTTAATAGATGCACTAAGAGAGTAGCAAGGTGGCAGAACGCTGGGAGATTGGCATAAAGGGAGTTATTTAATATTTCCTTGCATCTCCTTATCTTTGTCCAGGTTTATAAAGGTAAAGGGACCCCTGACCATTAGGTCCAGTCGTGGCCGACTCTGGGGTTGCGGCACTCATCTCACTTTATTGGCCGAGGGAGCCGGCGTACAGCTTCCGGGTCATGTGGCCAGCATGACTAAGCCGCTTCTGGCAAACCAGAGCAGCGCACGGAAACGCCGTTTACCTTCCCGCCGGAGCAGTACCTCTTTATCTACTTGCACTTTGACGTGCTTTCGAACTGCTAGGTTGGCAGGAGCAGGGACCGAGCAACGGGAGCTCACCCCGTCGCGGGGATTCGAACCGCCAACCTTCTGATCGGCAAGTCCTAGGCTCTGTGGTTTAACCCACAGCGCCACCCGTGTCCCTATCCAGGTTTATAATGACACATGATTAAAAGTGCATCCCAGGGGCTCTGGATGCTTTACCCTGAGCTTTCCTGCTCTGCTTAACTGGATGTGTTCCTGGACAGCGTGGGATGGTGCCTTTATTCTTTGCTTGTTCTATATACAGTAAGTGTATGAAAGGGGAGTTTCATCTGGCCGTTTATACTGGTTGTTGAAGAGAGCACCAGGGAGGCCTTGGAAGCAGGAGCTTGTGAAGCACAAACTACACACACACACACACCCTTCAAACCGACCCCCCCTTGCAGGGACTCCTGTCCTAATGATCAGAAGGAGCTGCCTAGGATTGTTTTGCAGACTCAGCAGATTTGTCTGGCTTGCCCCAAACAAAGTCCAGGACACCCTGTGTTTTAAAGAACGTGCCTGCTTCTTCCTTGACTTCCTGAAATACCTATTCATTGCT
Organism: Podarcis liolepis; assembly: GCF_965112155.1. NCBI lineage: Eukaryota > Metazoa > Chordata > Lepidosauria > Squamata > Lacertidae > Podarcis > Podarcis liolepis. The sequence goes on from NC_139556.1 coordinate 13,872,927, forward strand.
CTTGTTTCCCTCCTTTGCTTATCCTTCTCTTTGTTCATGCAAAATATCATCTGGGAGAGAGAGAAAAAACTACCTACCAAGGAATCTGAAATAATCGCAAGCGCTCGCCATATCAGACAAGCTTCTCAGTCGCTTGCTATTCCTGAGTGCAGCCAACAAAACGTTGCAGTATAACTGAAATCAGGAATGAGTCTAGTGATGTTTCGATGCATTTGTATTACTCTAGCCAATTAGATACTTAAGGCACCACAATATATCTGTACTGCAACATTTAATATACAATTAAATGCAGGGCTTCTTCCAACTCATATGAGCCCTGTCGCATTAGATCACAGGCCCCTCTGGTCAGATCCTGTTTCTCACATTAACTACCCAGATGACTCTAAGAAGCCTACAAAAAGAACATGAAAACACTTGTTGTTGTTGTTGTTTAGTCATCTTAGTCGTGTTCAACTCTCCGTGACTCCATCAACCAGAGCATGCCTTGGAAACTCTCACTTTCTTCTCAAAGCTTCTCCTTTTTTATATCCATGGAGTTTTCTTGGCAAAATACTGGAGTGGATTGCCAGTTCCTTTTCCGGGTGGATCACATTTCGTCTAAACTCTCAGCTATGACCTGTCCGTCTTGGGTGGCCCTGCACAGCATAGCTCATAGCTTCTCTGAGTTATTCAGGCCCCTTCGACAAGGCAGTGATCCGTCCCCTACTATTGTCCCTCCCAGAATCAAAATTAAGTACCCAGTTTTCTTAACCTTGTCACAAACCATCTCTGTGTTCAGGGGTGCCAACTATGGGGGACTCTGGATGCCTGAGCCCCCACAAAATTTTTGTTGTGGATGCTCAGGTATCCACACCTTAGGGTTACCTGCGCAACTTCCAAGGTCTCGCACTGGGCACCCATAACCTGGGATTCAAGTTGGCTCCCCTGTCTGGGTTCAAAGACACAGCAGCAGATGGAAGTTTTAGCCATAGGAAAGGAACGTTGTTTTTTGCTTCGTAGTTGGATCAACTCAAAAATCTGATGTCGAATTTTGTTTCTGGAAGTCCACCTTGTAGATGCGGGAAGACTTTAAAGGAAGACCCATGCATTCTGCAAGTACCTGCAGAAAAACCCTGGGAGCAAACTCTCTTCAGCCGCAGCCAGCATGGCAAATGGTCAGGGTTGTCAACAGTTGTAGTCCAACAACATTTCAGTCACCCTGATACAGACAACCTTCCTCCAGTTGTTTCACTTTCAAGAAATAGTATGCACAGCCTCAAGAAATTCAAAGTCTCTTCTGTGCATTGTGGGGTCACCCACGTTTCAGATTAGGGAGGTGTGTGGAATTCTCAGCAGGCAGGGTTTTCAATATATACAGAGTTAAATACCCTGTTTTAAGAGCATCCGTTGCATTTTTGTGCTTCATCGAAGCGGTAACGGTGTAATAATATCAAACGCATATTTTAGATGTTCCGTATAGATCCGTAAAACGTTGCCCCAATGTACCTTCATAAAAAGAAAAAACTGCTACGAGAGGGACTGAACAAAATGGGTGCACTTCTCCCTCCTTCAAATTCATCTTTCCAGCCCTTAATCAATCTGCATTGCTTGCAGGGGTGGGGAAAGAAATTTCCCCTAAAATTTCCTTTCCCCAACAGGTGCTCGACACTGGTGCATGCAAGAAATTGTGGCTTGGGGGCCAATATTATTCATTCAGCAATACTGAAGAAGAATAAGCCCTACCTTTCGTTTCCTAACACGAAACACCTCAAGGCAGCTAACATCACAAGGAAATGCAAGGTTGAGAACCTCGTCCTTCATTTGCAAATGCCACGTTTGCTTCTTTCGTACACCATTTTGTGGAACTAGAAGACTAGGGTAGGAATAACCTCACCGTGTGAAATTTCTCATGGGAAGTCGCTGAGTAGAAGGGTCCCCTCATGGTCTGCAACCTAATAATCCTGAAGAGGCAGAGCAGCCAGGGATTGCCCAGGTAGAGCGATGGAAGCTATATATAACAAACAAATCTGAATTAAACCGCAGTAGGATGAGGGTTCATGCAAATTCATCATGCGAAAGGCTGGGCTGGATGAATCCCAAGCCGGAGGTAAGATTGCCGGAAGAAATATCAACAATCTCAGATATGCAGATGACACAACCTTGATGGCAGAAGGTGAGGAGGAATTAAAGAACCTTTTAATCAGGGTGAAAGAGAAGAGTGCAAAATATAGTCTGAAGCTCAACATCAAAAAAACGAAGATCATGGCCACTGGGCCCATCACCTCCTGGCAAATAGAAGGGGAAGAAATGGAGGCAGTGAGAGATTTTACCTTCTTGGGCTCCATGATCACTGCAGATGGTGACAGCAGCCACGAAATTAAAAGACACCTGCTTCTTGGAAGAAAAGTGATGGCAAACCTAGACAGCATCTTAAAAAGCAGAGACATCACCTTGCCAACAAAGGTCCGTATAGTTAAAGCTATGGTTTTCCCAGTACAGTGGTGCCTCGCAAGACGAAATTAATCCGTTCCGCGAGTCTCTTCGTCTTGCGGTTTTTTTGTCTTGCAAAGCACGGCTATTAGCGGCTTAGCAGCTATTAACGGCTTAGCGGCTTTAAGAAAAAGGAAACAAACTCGCAAGAACTCGCAAGACGTTTCGTCTTGCGAAGCAAGCCCATAGGGAAATTCGTCTTGCGGAACGACTCAAAAAATGGAAAACTCTTTCATCTTGCGCGTTTTTCGTCTTGCGAGGCATTCGATTTGCGAGGTACCACTGTAGTGATGTATGGAAGTGAGAGCTGGACCATAAAGAAGGTTGATCGCCGAAGAATGGATGCTTTTGAATTATGGTGCTGGAGGAGACTCTTGAGAGTCCCATGGACTGCAAGAAGATCAAACCTCTCCATTCTGAAGGAAATCAGCCCTGAGTGCTCACTGGAAGGACTGATCCTGAAGCTGAGGCTCCAATACTTTGGCTACCTCATGAGAAGAGAAGACTCCCTGCAAAAGACCCTGATGTTGGGAAAGATGGAGGCCACAAGGAGAAGGGGACGACAGAGGAGTTGAAGCTGAGGCTCCAAGTCTTTGGCCACCTCATGAGAAGAGAAGACTCCATGGAAAAGACCCTGATGTTGGGAAAGATGAAGGGCACAAGGAGAAGGGGACGACAGAGGACGAGATGGTTTGATAGTGTTCTCGAAGCTACCAGCATGAGTTTGACCAAACTGCGGGAGGCAGTGGAAGACAGGAGTGCCTGGCATGCTCTGGTCCATGGGGTCACAAGAGAGTCGGACACGACTAAACAACAACAACAGGATGAGGGTTGCAGGTTAAGCAGCAAATCATAGGCTGGGTATTCCAGTCCTGACCCATCAAAGAAATGGAAATGTCATTGGAGAGGCAAGGCAAGCTCATTGGCAGTAGGTTGAGCATCCACAGCAGTATTGTTCTCTGTGTTACACAATTTGCTTTTCTGCCTTTCTAACTTGGGCGAACACAGTTCACACATCCGATGAAGCTGACTTCAATTCAAAAAAGCTTCCGCCATAATAAATTTGGCACCACCAGACTGTTGTTTTCGCTGCAGCGACCTAACAAGGCTACCTCTCTGGAAAGCATATTTCTGCCAGCCATGGAGCTTTTAAAGACACAGGAGCGCTGTCGAGAAAAAGGAGGCATTTCTCAGAATAGGAATAGGGGACTTTAGATCCAGCGGCCAATTGTGGCCCTCCAGGCCGCTCTGTCTGGCCCTCTGAACCCACCCTTCTGAAACCCACTCCTCCCCAGCCCTGCATCCTCCTTGAGTGCTCTCCCCTGGCTGGGTTTCATCCTTGGACCTCTTCTCTGCCTGGGTAGTGCACAGAAACGGGTATGCGGTCGTGTGTAGAACCAAGCTTACTCTGCAAAGATAATCTTCTGCATTCATTGCTCTGCCTATTTTGGGCGCTGTGGGTTAAACCACAGAGCCTAGGACTTGCTGATCAGGAAGGTCGACGGTTCGAATCCCCGTGACGGGGTGAGCTCCCGTTGCTCGGTCCCTGCTCCTGCCAACCTAGCAGTTCGAAAGCACGTCCAAGTGCAAGTAGATAAATAGGTACCACTCCGGCGGGAAGGTAAACGGCATTTCCATGTGCTGCTCTGGTTCGTCAGAAGCGGCTTAGTCATGCTGGCCACATGACCCGGAAGCTGTACGCCGGCTCCCTTGGCCAATAAAGCGAGATGAGCGCCGCAACCCCAGAGTCGGCCACGACTGGACCTAATGGTCAGGGGTCCCTTTACCTTTAATGGCATGGAAGGTTGCTGAGAAGGTTTCAACCGTCAGGTTGAAAAGGTTTTCCCTACCTTAGAGTAAGTTAACCACAGGAAAACAAGCAAGGGAGAAAGAGGCAGATACTATTATTATTATTATTATTATTATTATTATTATTATTATTATTATTATTATTTATTACTATTTATGTATTTATTTATTTATTTATTATGGAAAGCACTCAGCTGAACACATTTTGGTGGGACTCATGCTCTGTCTCATAATACATTGATGTTCCAGACTATATAGCTCAGGCATTTCTGCATTTTCCTACAAAATTAACAATGTTGACTCTCCTCCCTTGATAGGTAGCAGCCTTATAAAGTTGCACCAATAGAATAAGGCACTGGCTTGCTAATGGAGAGCTTGAGGCTAAAGCTGTGTTTTATATTGTAAATTGCTCTGTGATCTTCGGGCGAAGGGTGGTATTAACTTTTTATGCCGTGATTTTTAAAATTAAAAAACAAATCCTTATTGTGACTTGAGAGGTCTTTTATTTTATTTTATTTTTATTTAGGTCTTCAATGATCTAAGTGTGCAATAACATGCGGAATCAGTAACAGTCTTCAGACGGTTGAGATTTTCAGATAGTGGCAGCCTTAGTTACTAGCCGATACTAATAATACGCCACTAGATTTTGTGACTGTCACGAGCTGCGGTCGTAAAGAACCTCCTGGCATCTGTTTACTGAGTTGATGTGGAGGGGGAAGAAAGGATTAACGAAAGCATGGTGGACAGGTTAGACTAAGCTCTTGCAATGTCTGTGGAGAAGAGCTAAATGTTTCAACAGGGAGCATGGAAGAACTAAAAATGCAGGGCAGAGAAGGCTGGAGAAATCAGGATGAATAAAGGAGTAGGGACAAAATCCGGGACTTGAGCAAATAAAATGTTTGGCAGACAGGGCCAAAGGGGTGGCCAAAGAAAAGGTGAGATGGGGACTAGCTTACACATGGTTAGGGTTAGCGATTTCGCTGCTCAGCTTTTGTGCCAGTAAAAGTTTCATATAATACTCAGTTGCGCTGCTGCTGCCTGTGTCCTTCGCAAACAGCCTGACCCAAAGAATTTGCCTTTTAAATTTCTTCGCCACCTTTCTCAGAAACCACCCAAGGTCAAATTACAGGAAGATAAAAATACTGAAAACATGCAATCTTTAAAACCACAAACGGTAAAAATAACGAATCTATATGATACTAAAAGGACACTTCCCCGTCAAAAGTTAAAATCAAAGCCAGCAGAATATACGGTTAACCAAAACCAAATAAAAAATTAATGGTCTTTAAAAACAACCCAATCACTTGCCTTCACATGCCTGGTGCTGAAGAGACACCTGGTGGGCTTTGCTGGGAGAACATTCCACAGACTAGTGGAGGGGCCACAACCTAAAAGCCCCTGCCCCCCTGTTGCCGCTCCGTGAGCCTCTCTGAGGTAACAGGCGAAAGTGGGAAGCTTCTCCCAGCCTCTCTCTTAAACTGTCTGGTTTTGGAACTGTGAAATGATGGGGCTTCCCACCATAACAGGGCAAATGTTCTCTTGATAACAGTTGCAATGACATAGGCTGCGTCTTGCGCCTCTTGTCCAAAGTAGGCTCTGCCACATAACAGGCTCACATTGCCAGACATTAGTTCATCTGTTCCCAAAGGAACATGAGAGCATTCTTCTGCTGATCATACGGCTTAAGTGTACTACATTTGGCATTTGTTGTAGAAAATATGGTGCCCCCCAAATGCTGTTGGGAAGCAGCTTCCATCAGCTCTGACATTGGTCATGCCAGCTGGGTCCAAAGGCAGCTGTGGTCCAGCAACATCTGGGGGCACCATTGCTCCTACAATAGCTAACTCTCATAAGCAATGCAGTGGTACCTCGGGTTACATACGCTTCAGGTTACAGACTCCGCTAACCCAGAAATAGTGCTTCAGGTTAAGAACTTTGCTTCGGGATGAGAAGAGAAATCGTGCTCCGGCGGCACGACAGCAGCAGGAGGCCCCATTAGCTAAAGTGGTCCTTCAGGTTAAGAACAGTTTCAGGTTAAGAACGGACCTCCGGAATGAATTAAGTACTTAACCTGAGGTACCACTGTAGTGCTGTTTAAGAGACACGTGGCCTGCAGACTTCAGTCCTACAAAACCATCTTCCTATTTTTTTTACTATTTTTGTATGCGGAGGGGTTATTTAATTTTGTGAAGTGTGAAATATAAAAATCCCAACCAGATTCAAGGTTGAGCCTTGGGGGAGAAAATAAGATGTGCTAATAGTGTTCTGGATATGTCAAAATAGGTATTTTTTTAATGGATTTCTGACAGGAACTGATTGAAAGTGCATTGTTTTATTTGAATTTCGGGTTATTAGCAAGTAAAACTCTATAATATATCATACTTTCTGTTGTTGTTGTTGTTTCTATAGGTCTTCACATAATGAACTAGAAAAGCATAGGTAAGTAGTACGAATCAAACAGAACCAGTACGGACACTATTATTCTGCCGTGGCACAATCCTGCAAGAGAAACATTTTTAAATTGGAAATAACAGGGAATTATATCTGTTTAACTCGTGTTTATTTTATGAAAGTGTTTGCTGTCAAGTTCCAACCACTCATTTTCAGAAACAGGCATCTAAACGTTGAACTATACTATGTGAATAATGCTGTTTATACTTAAGGTTTCAATGACATTAAAATATTTCTGAATCTGTCTACTGTAGCTCTTAAGGGGCACGTTCCTGGCTAATAATTGGCAGCTCTGTTGCTTGCTGGAGCACCAGAAACAAATGGCACCTTTCCACAGACACTAGAAAAGTAAGGCAGTGCCTAGCGACTACAGAGAGCCGAGAGAGAAATTGCACATGGTTTCTCACCTCTGACAGCAGACCCTCCTGAAGGGTGTCTATAGAAGCACCAGAAAGTTTGAGCAGTTAACAGGGTAGGCAGACAGGGCATTTGCAATGCATTCTTCCAGCAAGAGCTGGAGAAATAGGGCTGGAATGAGGAGAAAGGGAGAGAATCAATGCAACAAATTGCCTCCCCGTATTGGTGCTGGGCTCCTAGATGTAGGGGCACACACAGTCGAGAATAGAATTTCGCTCCAGCAACTTGATTTCCCCCTCCAACTTAGTGCTAGTGCCCATGCCCCCCCACACAAACACACGGGTCCCAGATTAAATAAACCAACCTGCTGTTCATTGTTGTTGTTTAGTCGTGTCCGACTCTTCGTGACCCCATGGACCAGAGCACTCCAGGCACTCCTGTCTTCCGCTGCCTCCCGCAGTTTGGTCAGACTCATGCTGGTAGCTTCGAGAACACTGTCCAACCATCCTGTCCTGTGTCGTCCCCTTCTCCTTGTGCCCTCCATCTTTCCCAACATCAGGGTCTTTTCCAGGGAGTCTTCTCTTCTCATGAGGTGGCCCAAATATTGGAGCCTCAGCTTCAGGATCTGTCCTTCCAGTGAGCACTCAGGGCTGATTTCCTTCAGAATGGATAGGTTTGATCTTCTTGCAGTCCATGGGACTCTCAAGAGTCTCCTCCAGCACCATAATTCAAAAACATCAATTCTTCCGCGATTGGCCTTCTTTATGGTCCAGCTCTCACTTCCATACATCACTACTGGGAAAACCTGCTGTTCACTGGAGCTCAAATAAAAGGCACCAGTAGGCTGGTGCTTGTGTGCTGGCTGTCCCTCTCACTCACTCACTCATTCATTCATTCATTCACTCACTCATTCACAACTCTTTCTGTTTCAGCAGGAGGCAGGGCCAAGGCAGCAGCAGACAGTGCACAGAAGGCATGCTCCGAACAAGAGCGGAGCCTCCTGCAGCCTGGATCTCAAAGCCTGCTGCTGTCAGTCTATGCAAGCTCAGTGGAGCAACAGCCAAAGGCATGGCCCACTAATTGGAATGCCGTGACCCTCATCCTGTTCCCTGTGTTCAGTGTGTGGCTAACTTAGACGCTAATCCTTGCATCCTGGTGGGGTTGAAATGCAAGTCTGCAAGATCGTAGGGTCCAGATGCCCTAGAAAAACGCTGTTTTTGAAAAGCAAAACATCTGCCTGGAGATGGGTAGAAAGGACCAGGCCATAACATTGTTCTGTGATTGGTTGATTGACTGATTGATTGATTGATTGATTGGTTGATTGATTGGCAGATGTAGGGAGTTTCTAGGTGGAAATCGAAGGGTATTGATCAGGGCCGTCTTTAGCATATGTGCTGCTGGTGTGCAAAGATGCGCCTCCAAATGTAGTTTAAGGTAAAGGGGACCCCTGACCATTAGGTCCAGTCGTGACCAACTCTGGGGTTGCAGGGCTCATCTCGCTTTATTGGCCAAGGGAGCCGGCGTACAGCTTCCGGGTCATGTGGCCAGCATGACTAAGTCGCTTCTGGCGAACCAGAGCAGCGCATGGAAACGCCGTTTACCTTCCTGCCGGAGCAGTACCTATTTATCTACTTGCACTTTGATGTGCTTTCGAACTGCTAGGTTGGCAGGAGCAGGGACCGAGCAACGGGAGCTCACACCGTCGTGGGGATTCGAACTGCTGACCTTCTGATCAGCAAGTCCTAGGCTCTGTGGTTTAATCCACAGCGCCACCCAGTTTAGCCGCCCCCAAATTAACTTTTATTGAGCTTTTTTTGGAAGGAGGAAAGCCAAAGTTGGGGTTTTTTGGGGAGGGGGAAATTGCTGCTCACCTGTAACAGCAACGCAGCAGAAAAAAATTGATATTTGATGCTACGGAGTAACAGAGCGACAGAGGAGGGGAGTGGGGACTTTTGCTCCATTGCTTTTCACTGCCGCCGATCGAGAGGAACCAGTATACAGTAGGTATACAATTGGCGCCCGCCAGAATTTGGCACCCGGGTGCCCTGCACCCCTTACACCCCCTGGTAAAGACGACCTTGGTATCAGTGTAGGAAGGGCAGGAGAGAGTGGCTTTGAGATTTTGGGTAAATGCTTAGCGATTTCCCTCTGGGCTCTGCCCTAGCAACCCGAATAAGTCTTCACTGATACCAATCAATTTCTGAGCAGTCGGGAGGGTCTTCACAGGTTCTTATTATAACTGTCAATGTATCATTTAGCTTTTAGTCCAGGGGAAACTTCCAACCGTAGAACGAGCCCTTGTTGCATTTTCTCCTCTGCCTCTTAACATTCTGTGTCCTTCTAGTGTGTTGAGTCTTTTACACGGTGCCAGCTGCCCTGGAAATCAAAACAGGATATAAATACAGTGGTGCCTCGCAAGACGAAATTAATTCGTTCCGCAAGTTTTTTCTTCTTGCGAGTTTTTCGTCTTGCGATGCACGGTTTCCCATAGGAATGCATTGAAAATCAATTAATGCGTTCCTAGGGAAACCGACTTCAGACCAGGTCCGGGGACAGTCTGTCCCCCGACCTCTTCTGAAGGCTGGGGGGGGGACAAGGGCTTTTCTTCCCACCCCCAGCATTTTAAAAAACCCTGGGACAGCGGAGGGCTTCTCCGCTGTCCGGGGCGATCTTAAAATGCTGGCAGGCGGCATTTTAAAATCGCCCCGGGACAGCGGAGGACTTCTCCGCTGTCGGGGGCGATTTAAAAGCCCCTGGGAAGGCAGGCAGGGGGGACAAAGACTTTTGCCCCCCGCCAGCCTTCAGAAGAGGTCCTGGACCTCTTCTGAAGGCTGGCGGGGGCGAAAGTCTTTGCTCCCCCCCGCCTGCCTTCAAAAGCTGTCCGGCCAAGGCTTCGCGGACCTCTCCGCTAGCAGCGGCAGCGCTGCCGCTGCTGGCGGAGAGTTGTCGGCATGCCGAAGCCTGCGCGCGCTGACATCAGCGCGCCCAGGCTTCGCGGACCTCTCCGCCAGCAGCGGCAGCGCTGCCGCTGCTGGCGGAGAGTTGCCGGCATGCCGAAGCCTGCGCGCGCTGACATCAGCGCGCCCAGGCTTCGCGGATCTCTCCTGCCTTCAAAAGCCGTCCGGGATAGCGGGAAGCGCTTCCCTGCTATCCCGGACTGCTTTTAAAATGCTGGCGCTGGGGAGCAAAGCCTTTCGGCCCCCGCCAGCCTTCCTGGACCTCTTCTGAAGGCCGGAGGGGGGGGAAAGGCTTTGCTCCCCACCGCTAGCATTTAAAAGAGGTCCCCAGAGATTTCCCTATGGGCTTTCGTCTTGCGAAACAAGCCCATAGGGAAATTCGTTTTGCGAAGCGCCTCCAAAACGGAAAACCCTTTCGTCTAGCGGGTTTTCCGTCTTGCGAGGCATTCGTCTTGCGGGGTACCACTGTATGTTAAAACAAAGAGTGCGACAATTGGGGGCGGGTGGGGACTATGACGAGAAAAAGTGGGTTTGATGCTTTGAACTTTGTTCATCAGATCTTTACAAGGGTTGTCATTTTAGTGCTGGGATGAATGTCCTTTTTGCTTGTTTGAAGGTAGCAATGTGCAGAAATCCTAAAGTTATATGCTATCTATTGCACTCTAGTGAGCAAAAGTGCACTGTAACAACACTAAATGTGTTTTTTGTTTTTTTTTTCATTTCAGACGAGCTAAACTACGACTATATTTAGAAGAGTTAAAACAACTTGTCCCTTTGGGAGCAGATAGCACTAGACACACTACACTCAGTCTGCTGAAAAGAGCCAAGATGCATATTAAGGTAAAAAAAAGCAAGTTACCTTTTATTTTGTTTTACTTAAACAACAATCTAACACACACACACCTTTTTTTTTTTTTTTTTAGTGAGAGGGCGGGATTGCAGATTTCCTAATTTAAAAGGTGCTGCTCTTACTTAATGGTATACCTTTTTCAGTCTTCGACGCTGATGTGGTAGGCTAAAACCCAAATAATTTAGTGAATGGAGAACTTATCTACTTTTCAAACAGTTTTTTTGGTTTTGCTTTTTAATGAGAGCACCGGATAATCAGTGCAGCCAGAATACTGTTTTTACTGTTAAAATTATTTTAACTCCATAGAAATTGGAAGAACAAGACCGGAAAGCTCTAAATATTAAAGAACAGTTACAGCGAGAACATCGATACCTCAAGCGTAGATTGGAACAGCTCTCCATGCAGGGCCTGGAACGAATTCGCACAGACAGCCTGGGATCAACAATATCTACGGATTCTGAGCAAGGTAGGTGGTGGGGCCTAGAAATCACCATGGGACTGTTAACTAAACTAAGACTGTATATTTCTCTGGGGTATATACTGGGCATCCCAAAACAAGCATGTATGTTAGAATGTCCAGCGCCGGACGTAGACACAGTTCAAAGCATAATAGTCAATTCTTTAAAAAACAATAAATCAGGGGAATGCTGTGGATGTACTGTAACTTGATTGCAGTAAGGCTTTTGACAAAAGTCTCCTATTATATTCTTGCAGAGAAGCTGGTAGAATGTGGGCTGGACAAGGTAACTGTTAGGTGGATTTGTAGCTGGTTGATTGACAGAACCCACAGAGTACCCATTAATGGTTTCTCGTGACAAGTGGGGTGCTGCAGGGTTCTGTCCTGGGTCTGTTGTTGTTCGATGACTTTATAAACGACTTGGGTGAAGGAATTGAGGGGATGCTCATCAAATTCACAGATGACACCAAACTCGGAGGGGTAGCTAATGCCGCAGAAGACAGTATTAGGATTCAAGATTACCTTCACGGATTGGATTACTGGGCCAAAACAAATGAATTTCAGCAGGGACAGGTGACAGGTTATGCACTTAGGCAGGAAGAACCAGCGGCCAAATGTAAGATGGAGGTCACCTGCATTGCCAATAGTACATGTGAAAAGGATCTAGGGGTCGGGAAGAAGATACTATAGCCATATTCATATCTATATCTATATATATATATTATTAATTTTAACATATTGATTATCATACATACAACAACACTTCTTATTATACAATCTTTTTGGACTTCCATCAGCACCTCTGATGATCCACCATTCTTATCACTTCTTCTGCATTTCTTAAATTCATATTGCCTTTAATTATCTTAACTAACAATTCTCCTCTTTACCATTTTTGCAATAATTCAAATAATTCGCCTTACAAAACTTCTTGCAAACCTACAAGCGTAATCTGATTGTCACAATTCCTTTTCAAATAGTCCGTAAATTTACACCAGTCTTCTGTGAATCTCTAGTCCCACAGGTTTCGAATTCTTCCTGTTAATTTGTCTTGCGGCTACTGTTGCGTATAAATATAATGTCTTGTCTTCTTCCTGGTACTATTCCCAATAGAAAACCTTCTGGTGTTTTCCTAAATGAATATCTGAACATTTTTTTCATTTCGTTATATATTGTTTCCCAAAATTGTTTGATGTTTAAACAATTCCACCATATATGCATCATAGTACTTTTTCCAGTGTTGCATCGCCAGCAAACATCGGTACAATTTTTATTCATTTTTTCTATTCTTTTGGGTGTTAAATACCGTCTATGTTGTATTTTGAGGTAATTTTCTTTCAATATATAACACATAGGGAATTTCATATCTTCTTTCCACAATTTTTCCCATTGTTCAAACATAATATTTTTCCCAATATCTTGCGCCCATTTAATCATGGATGCTTTAACCAGTTCATCCTTTGTTTCCCACTCTAAGATCAGATTATACCATTTAGATATATTTTTTGATTTTTCTTGTATTAAGTATTTATCGAATTTTGATATTTCTTTTTCAAATCCTAACTTGAACGCTCTAAAGCACTGTATAAACATCAGATGGTTCGGTTCTGCCTGTCACAGTTTTGAAACTTCCGTCTTCTCTCCCGTTTCAATTTAGAAGTAGACATCGAAGGAATGGAATTCCCACCAGCTGAAATGGACAGTAGCAGAAGTCCCAGCGATGCAGAAGACAGTTTGCAAGGGAGCTCGAGCGACAGCGGCTACACACATTCGCACAGACTCAATGCCAGGCTTCTGTAGCGTCGAAGGGCACCGCTCAACTCAGGACGTTCTGACTAAAGCACTTACACGAAATATGCCGGACTGCCATTCTTCCAGAAAACCTCAGCCCACAGTAATCTGAAAGGAGGTTTCGTGCCCAGGGTTCGCCGAACGACGATTGGTATATTCAATAAATTGCAAATCATGTTTTTTTTCCTACAAAATGTGATTAGATACACTTGCGGCTTAAAGTCCTTTATTGTAGCCATTGTACACACTGTTAGTTCTGGGTGTGTGTGTGTGCTTTTTAAAAATATTTTAAAATACAAAGTGGGCATAGCAAATATTGACACACAAAGATGGAGATTTTCTGTTAGCCACTCAAAAATGGGTTTGTCTCTGGCAATAGGAACTTCTGTAGCCGAAACGGCGCGTTAAAGGCTCGTCCGTAGTTCCACTTGCCACAACAGTCTTTCCCAGGAAAACCTCCTTTTTACCGCTGAATCTGATTGGGATTTCTCTGAATTAAGAGCGGGTTTTCCAGGAGAAAGTGGCATGGCAAAGGCAAAACTGCTCAGACCATTTCTTTGCACAGGTCAAATGGAAGCGTGGACTTAACCCTAAATCTCTGCTCGTGGTTTGCTTGGGATCACCCCCTCGTTCTTTGGATTCTGGCTATAGTGGACCAAGGATTGAAAAGTTAGTGGGGAGGATATACTTTTTAAAAAGTACATTATCATTTTACAAAAAAAAAACCCCCAACAACTTTGGTTAGCAAATATTCCTATAGGAGAAGTTCTTTCGATATTTTTGAGACACACACACAAAAAATGTATATTCTCTTGATTTATCATCAAGCGTACTGTTCGTCTTCAAAAGATGAGGGGAAAGCTGATTCGAATCAGGACTTAATGTGCAATGACCCTAGCTTTCTATGTTTTTATAGTGACTAACTCCGGGGAAAAAATAAATCGTGTTTGCTTGCACATGTAAAAAAAACAACACTCTGCTAACTTTTGAGGGTCAGGATTATTGTGCACAAAGATCAGTTGCCTCTCATTTGATGATTTTTAGCAAGGGTTGTTTATTGTACTCCTGTTTTTACTCTCCACGAAATGCTTTGACTGCGTATGTAGCACTCGGCCCTCAGGATTTTCATTTTTTGTATTTGCATTTATTCTGCCCGCCTTCTCAGACCGTGATTCTGATGATTGTGCCACATCCAAACGAGTGAATGTCAATTCAGCGGAGGAGGCCCATGTCTGCAGCTGATACATATCATATATTATGATGCTTATCTAGTTCCCGTTGTACATTGCATTATGTATCTCCATTCAGGTCATTTAGTCTCACGTAGTCAGATGGGACAAGCTGGACTGGGGCCAACAAACTCTTTTTTTTCTAATTGATTTTAATGTTTACCATTCAATATTTCAGTATTCTTCGTGAAGGATTCAGAGCTCGAATGAACCAGAGCTGGATTATCAAATAGTTGTTTAGAAGAAAGCAAAACTGTTTGCTTAAGGTTTTTTTTTTAATGTTATATTGCTTTCTACAGCTGCAGATACACTTAAATGGAAGGCATGGCTTTAAATTACAGTATTCATATTAAACCTTTTTCTTTCTTTTGTATGCTATCATTGAAATTTGAATTCCTTACAAAATGCAAAGAAAATGCTGTAAAATTGCATCGTTTATTTAGCGTTCATCAATATGTTTAGAATATAATTACCCCGAATGTAGCAATACTGCGACTTTGCCTTTCAATACACTTTAAGCTTAGTGAAGTCATTAGAGTTTGACTTGCTGGTAATTAAAAATGGACCAATCTTTGCATCGCTACTTTAAGGTCTTTTTTAAATAAATGAAAAAGATTAAAAGCTATATAGACTTTAGACATGTTATATTGCCTGTAAATACATCTCCTATTAAATACTCTGTATTATATTTTTCCTAACTCTTCCCATTTGCTCATATAGAGAAAGGGAATAGTTACATACCTGCATCGGAGTCTCAGGGACTCTTCACCTTAGTCAAATTGTGCCTTGGTGACCATTGATCTATTCCTTTTCCTTTCCTTGTTTTTAAACCTTAGTGTGATTACTTCAGAAGCACCAGTCAGCATGTTTGAGTGTATCATCTTGCTGAAGGTGAAGCTCTGAGACCTCTTGGTTTTTTTTTTAAAAAAGATACTTTTAGTGCAGGGAAAATAATCATTCCAATGCCTATACCCAATAATTTAACCCCACTTTAAAAACGTGTAATATTCATGCGTCTCTGATCAGTGGCTTCCAAGAAAGCCATATCAACTCTGTTCCAGAAGTCCATGTGTTCAGATGCACATAAGGATATTTTCTGCTCCTGATTTAAACGGAGAGGGGTCACTCTGTGAGAAAACTATTCTTTCCGTTTAAATTAATTGGGAGACTCGCTCTAGGGACAGGGGTCTACTGAGTAGACTGCAGGATCAGGGCCATGCTGTCAGCTGCTACAACCTAAGGCTGCAATTGAATAGTTTTAGCGTTGAACTAAATTTTATACGGCAACGAACTGGTGAGAAGGGTGAAACAAAATATTTTGGGTGCCTTCCTGGCATCCCAGACCTGCCCCCATCACTGCCAGCTCCTGCTTCTGAGCATCAATAAACCTTTCCGCTTTCCTTCCTACTATTTTCAAACTGGGGGTTAACAAGTGGGAATTTTAACATTTTTTAAAATCAGGCAGCCTAGAAATAGACGGAGGCAGGCATGCTGGTGTCCCGCTCTTCATTCTGCCAGCTCAAGCCCCAGCAGGATGTAGGGCAAAGCATTTTCAAAACACACCTTAAGATTGCAGCCTTTGCTGCTTCCTTTAATACTCAGTGTATTATTTTCCCCGTGGTGCTCACAGTGCAGAAAACAAAAGGTCGGCTATACTTTTGGCAGCTTACAGACCTTGTTAGCCCGGAACTTACTAACCAAACCATGCTACTTCAAAAGCAGCCATCTATTTTGTAGTCATCCCTCCTTTAACCAGGGGGAAGACTCCTAAAGCTATAAACCGGCAGCTAAATTGGAAATAAACCTCTGTTAATGCTCTTGCATTGTACACTTTGCATACGATTAAAACCTTTCGTGAGAAAAGATACACAGCAATATAAGCATTGTGTGTAGTGGAAAGCAGCATTAATTACTAGCTCCTTTTGATTGCATTTAATGTTGAAAATCATGATATCTATTTTTTAGAAGTTTACTTTAACTGTTACTGGGGAAAACAGTTGCGTTGTTGTGTTTCTTTTACTATATAATGAATGGATTCATGGCTTGTAAAATGTTGGCTTTCATGAAAAAGCAGCTCTTGCACAGAACATTTCAAACATAAAAATCTGAGCGAATGGAAAAGAGATCTCATGTAAAACATTGTTGACTTTATGCTACTCTTTAAAAATAATAATGAATGTGTACAATTTAATGAACTCTTCCATGCTGGGTATAAGTGGCTTTGTATATCTTTTATATTTTCAATAAAGATTACTCCAGTATTCTAAGTTGCATATAAAAAGGTTTTCCTGGTTTCTCCTTGTTCAATCATTGCTGCGATAACTTCTAGAAAGCCAAGGCATATTGGTAACGTGAGAAACTCCCTAAACGTTTTCAGGTAGCAAAGCTTAACTTAGGACACAGCGTTCCAAAGTCTTGCGCACATAAGTGGAATTTCCTAAGGAACACTTCCCCAAGATGTTTTGATATGCAACTACCATCAGTCCCAACCACCATGGCCTGTTGTTGCTAAGGGCAGGCGAATCTTGTCCATTTTGGTTTCTCACTATGTCTCAATACCACGTCACTATAAAGTTCCGTTCTTGACATTTCCACATCAGTGTGCGAATTTTTCAAAGGTACAGGTAGGTAGCCGTGTTGGTCTGCCATAGTTGAAACAAAATAAATTCTTTCCAGTAGCACCTTAAGGTAAAGGTAAAGGGACCCCTGGCCATTAGGTCTAGTGGTGACCGACTCTGGGCTTGCGGCGATCATCTCGCTTTATTGGCCGAGGGAGCCGGCGTACAGCTTCCGGGTCATGTGGCCAGCATGACTAAGCCGCTTCTGGCGAACCAGAGCAGTGCACGGAAACGCCATTTACCTTCCCGCTGGAGCGGTACCTATTTATCTACTTGCACTTTGACGTGCTTTCGAACTGCTAGGTTGGCAGGAGCTGGGATCGAGCAACAGGAGCTCACCCCGTCGCGGGGATTCGAACTGCTGACCTTCTGTCCTAGGCTCTGTGGTTTAACCCACAGCGCTACCCGCATCCTGACAGCGCCACCCGCGTCCCAGTAGCACCTTAGAGACCAACTAAGTTTGTTATTGGTATGAGCTTTCGTCTGCATGCACACTTCTTCGGATACACTGAAACAGAAGTCACCAGACCCTTATATATAGTGAGAGGGTGGGGAGGGGTATTGCTCAGAAGGGTGGTGGGAATGGGTGATTGGCTGATAGGTGTGGTAAACCTGTTGACGACTGTTAACAACTGCATTTGGTCTTACAGGAAAAAGCAAGGGGTGAAATGGCTAAAAATAGCTTTCTTGTGTATAATGAGATAAGAATTCAATGTCTCTATTCAGACCAGGTCTCTCCATGGTTTTAAGTTTGGTAATAAGTTGCAATTCAGCAACTGCTTTTTCCAGTCTATTTCTGAAATTCTTTTGTAATAAGACAGCTACTTTGAGATCTTGTATAGAATGTCCTGGGAGACTGAAGTGTTCTGAAGGCAGCCCTGTTTAGGGAAGTTTTTAATGTTTGATGTATTATAGTAATTTAATATTTTTTTGGAAGCCGCCCAGAGTGGCTGGGGAAGCCCAGCCAGATGGGCGGGGTATAAATAATAAATTATTATTATTATTATTATTATTATTATTATTATTATTATTATTATTCTCCTCCTACTGGTTTCTCTGTCTTGTGATTCCTGAATTTTTCAAAGGAAATCTTCATGAAAACTCAAAAGCATCTTAGCGTTAATTTCTCTTCATGGCAGGTCTCCCTTGGTGCCATTTCCCCTAATATACACATTTATTTCCCCTAAAACAGTGCGTTTTTGGATGTCTTCAACAATGCATTTTACGTGGCTGGAAAACGATTGCAAAAATTCAAATGTCAAAGGATGGTTGTGTTTTGGTTCTTGTTCAGGAAAGTGCTGGTTAGGCAAGTCTGCCTTAAGATGCGAAACGAAATGAATTTCCTCTCCCGACCGGTGGTGCTTCATGAATTCAACAGGATTTCTTCATGCCGATAGAGGTTCTGACAGCAGCTCTGAAAACCATGGTTCTAAATTGCATGGGGAATCCTCAACCTCTCCCTTGATTGTTTACTTAATCTAAAATAAGAGTGCCTGCAGAGGGCTTGTCTTGCACTTAAATCTCTAGAAATCTTTTGTGTGCTTTATAAACAACAGCTAGCAAAAGCCCACTTCTATGTGACTTCAAGGTTGATGAGTCCTTTTGGAGCCTTGGCCTAATCCCCTTTTGTCTCCCTGACCTACAGACCCCTATCTCCCAAACTTCCATGGTCTTTTTACTTCTCCCATGTCTGTCCAGTATGAAGTTCTGACCTGGTTCTGCTTTCTCCTTAGGTCTCCCCCATCTTTGTCACAACCACACCTTTTCCCCTCGGGTTCTTTGCCCCATTTCCCTTAGCTGCTGGTTTTGGCCAGGGCTTTCCCAAGATGTTTTGGCACCTGAAGTCAAAATCAGTATGGACCAATGCAATGCGCTCTACATGGGGCTACCTTTGAAGGTGACCCGGAAACTACAACTAATCCAGAATGCGGCAGCTAGACTGGTGACTGGGAGCGGCCGCCAAGACCACATAACACCGGTCTTGAAGGACCTACATTGGCTCCCAGTACGTTTCCGGGCACAACTCAAAGTGTTGGTGCTGACCTTTAAAGCCCTAAACGGCCTCAGTCCAATATACCTGAAGGAGCGTCTCCGCCCTCATCGTTTAGCCCAGACACTGAGGTCCAGCGCCGAGGGCCTTCTGGCGGTTCCCTCACTGCGGGAAGTGAGGTTACAGGGAACCAGGCAGAGGGCCTTGTCGGTAGTGGCACCTTCCCATCAGATGTCAAGGAAATAAACACTTTTAGAATACATCTGAAGGCAGCCCTGTTTAGGGATGCTTTTAATGTTTGGTGTTTTTAATATCCTGTTAGAAGCCGCCCAGAGTGGCTAAGAGGCCAGCCAGATGGGTGGAGTATAAGTAATATTATTATTATTATTATTATTATTATTATTATTATTATTATTATTATTATTATTATTATTAGTGCCCCACAAAGTGGTGCCTCCCCTACCCCACACCCAGCCAGGGAATAAGGGGTGAGTGAAGATCTACACCAGGAACAAGGAGGGAATGAGGCCAGCAGGATCTCCTCTTCGCCAAAACCCTCTGTAGATATGGCATTGGACGGCTGCTAAGGAGAAGGAGGCAGAGGGGCAGCAACAGCAGCAGTGGGCAATGCATTCCTTGGAGGCAGGATCTGCTGCCCCCGTGGATCCTGCCGCCTGAGGCAGATACCTCACCTTGCCTCATAGGTGAGCTGGCCCAGGTCCCAGCAGTGCTTTTGCCCAGCCAGTTTCTCCTACTTGTGCAGTGTTATGTACTGAGTTGAATAGGATCCAAAAGGCAGCAGTCTGATTGGTCCTAGAACAATGCAGCAGTCTGATTGGTCCTAGAACAATGCAGCAGTCTGATTGGTCTGCAGGAGCCACCCAATCCAGCTCCAGGTGGAAGTGAATCCGCAACCTGATTGGCCTACAGGAGAATCCCGGAATTAGCCAATCACGTGCAGCCCATTGTGTAAATAATGTATATAAAGCAGATATTGTGGGGGAACTTCCATTCCTCCTCACCACTATGAGCTGAATAAAGAGCATGAAATCCACACTCGACTCTGAGTATATTTCATGCAGTCTAACCGAACAACCGTCTCCTTCAACTCCCAGTTCTCCTCGACAGCTTGCCCGGTATTCCTCTCTTCCCACCTCCCCTGCGAATGAACACCCTGTGAATTTCACATATTGATTTCGACCAGCCAACCCTATCGCAGTTTGTGTTTCCTTAGGAAATCAGGGTGGTGTACTTCAGGCAGAGATAAATTTCCTTATTGGCTGGTGCTGATTCCTTACCGAATTGCTAGGCAACAGCTCTCGGCAGGACCGCTTACAGCACCCATAATCCCCTGCATGTGAATTTTCAAACTTAATTCCACTTCCCTTGGTTCCAAGCCAAAGGTCGTAGCATTTCGCTGCAGCCAGAGCAATTAGCAAGGAGCCGCTTCCTCACACGGCTGAATTACAGCAAGCGAGAAATGAAAAATTACCATATCGACCCCTTGGCAACACAACCAATCTAAGTAGAACGGCCATTAAGACACATCTTTCCTGAGGCTCCCAAGCTTTCTCAGTATCTTGTTTTATTCAATGAAAGGCAATACTGAAACAAGCCGGGCAAAATAATTATTACTCGTCGTTTAATATACATGGGGCTTCCCCCTCCTCCCCATAGCGCTGAAAAGCTCACTACATACATGGTGGAATGCCCCGGGAAGGGAGGGAGATCTGTCATGATGCTTGCAAATTAAGATGACAAAACACACGAGGGAAGGGACTAAGGGGGAAGGCAGAGAAGGGAGATCAGTTCTTCAAGGCCAGAACAAAGGGGTGAGCTATTTCCTGCGTTGCTGGGGGTTGGACAAGATGATCATAATAATATTTCAACATTTCAAATATACATTTTTTTAAAAACCAGAAGCTTTTTTATTGGGCACTGTAGGGGATGATATAAATAGAAATGATTGTAAGCTGTTTTTATATGCAGTGACGGCAGAAAGAATATTATTGGCACAAAAATGGAAGCAAGAAGAATTACCGAGGAAAGAAGATTGGAGGATGAAATTGATGGACTATGCAGAATTAGATAAACGAACGGGAAGAATTCAAAACCGGCGGGACCAGAGATTCACAGAAGATTGGCATAAATTTACAGACTATCTGAAAAGTAATTGTGATGATCAGATTACATTTGTAGGTTTGCAGGAAGTTTTGTGAGGTGAATAATTTGAATTATTGCATAATTGGATGAAAAGGAAGACGTTAGTTAAGATAATTAAAAGCAATATGAATTTAAGAAATGCAGAAGAAATCATAAAAATGGGGGATCATCAAAGGTGCTGATGGAAGTCCAAAAAATTGTATAAGATGTGAAATTTTGTGGTATGTATGACAGTATGTTTTAAAATGAATAAAATAATTTTTTTAAAAAAGATAATAATAATAAATTTTATTTATACCCCACCCTCCCAGGCCAGAACCAGGCTCAGGGCGGCTAACACCAGTAAAATTACAGTAAAAAAATAATAGGGGGGGACAGACACCAATTTAAAATACAGGTTAAAATACAATTTAAAATGCAGCCTCATTTTAAAAGTAGCCCACAGATCAAAACCATAAGGGGAGGGAAACATAAGGGTCAGACTGAGTCCAAACCAAAGGCCAGGCGGAACAGCTCTGTCTTGCAGGCCCTGCGGAAAGATGTCAAGTCCCGCAGGGCCCTAGTCTCTTGTGACAGAGCGTTCCACCAAGTCGGGGCCAGTACTGAAAAGGCCCTGGCCCTAGTTGAGACCAATCTAACCACCTTGCGACTTGGGATCTCCAAAATGTTGTCATTTGTGGACCTAAAGGTCCTCCACGGGGCATACCAGGAGAGGCGGTCCCGTAGGTACGTCAAAACCAGCCTTAAACCTGACCCTGACCCTGTACTCCACCGGGAGCCAATGCAGTTGGTAAAGCACCGGATGAATGTGATCCCTGATGTCCTTCAGGATCCCCCTCTGACCCTACAATGTTATCATTCTATTATTCTAGGTCATTTACGAAAAGGCCACACAAACTGCCAAGCGAGCAGCAAGAAAAGCAGACATATGAACCTCAACATTATACCAGCGGAACTAGTAATTTGGCATTGATGTGGTCTATGAGTGTGCTAAGTTTCCACCGAATCCTGATCAGAGTTGCCACCACCAGTAAAAGGCAGTTAACATGTGCTGATAAGCGACACATTTACTTTATGTGAACGGGCACACCGATTTGCGCGAAAAAGAGCGATGTCCATTAATCGAGCTTGTCAAAGAAATCTTTCATTGATGTGGGCATGCTCTGAGCCGCCTCTCAGGCGTTATGATGGTTTTCCTGACCCAGGAATGCCTATGACAAAATTAGGCAGTGTGCGCGCAGATGGATGATAACGTGAAAATATGCGCAAAATGTAAGAAATGGAAATGTCCTGCAGAGTTATTTGCTTAATTGATATGCAGACATAATTGACTGATAAACTTCCATTCCCGCTGACTCGTGCATCTAGATTTAGTTGCATAGGTCTGAAGTGTGCAGAGCAAAAAGTGCTGCCTTTCTCCTGCGTGTAAGTTAGGAGGTCCATGTGATTGGGGACCCCCCCCCCAATTATGCCAGTGCTTGTGTGTTCGGCTTACTTTTCACACGAGCCCCACATGTAAGATATGTTGGGGGGCCAGCCCCTGTCGTTCCCCTTTGCTCCCTACAAGCAAGCCATGTGTGAAGGACAAGAGTTTTCTGTCTATTGAATGGAAGATGCCCCAAAATTAAACCAACAACCGTCTACATACAAATTCCATAGAGTTTTGCTGTAGCTGTGTTCCTTCCTATGGCTTTGTTGTTGTTATTTATTTTTTGTTCCTTTTCCATAAGTTTTTCTTTATGGCAGTTTTTGAGTAATACAATTCAAGTAACTTAGGAACGAAAATATATATAAAGGGGCAGCCAAAAGAGGAAAGGGGAACATGGGTTAGATGTGTTTTGGACCATATAAACTGTAGATACAAATATTCTGGATGGCCGACAACGCTACGTATTTCTCAAGAAAGGCCAATTGAGGTTCTATTCCTCTTTGTGCTCAAACAAGACCAGTAAACAGGAATAATCAATTCACTGTTACATGGAAGACTATTACTTCTTCCAGTGCCAAAGCACCAAGTCAGGCTTCCTCCACCTCGGCCCTCCAGATGTTTTGAGACTACAGTTCCCATCATCCCTGACCACTGGTGCTGCTAGCTAGAGATCATGGGAGTTGTAGGCCAAAAACATCTGGAGGGCCGAGGTTGAGGAAGCCTGCACCAAGTGCTTGGCTGCCTCACTGCACTCAGGACCTGTACTTCATGGTCTGGTGGTGCCTTTAAAATACCGTATTTTTCGCTCTATAAGACAGACCTTTTCCTCTCCAAAAATTAAGGGGAAATGTGTGTGCGTCCTATGGAGCGAATGCAGGCTCCATGGCTTCAGCGATAGCAACAAGAAGCCTCTGAAGCGCAGTGGGAGCGCTCCCGCTGCGCTCCGGAGGCTTCACGTTGCTTTCACTCAAGCCTGGATAGCGCGAGGGGTCAGTGCGCACCGATCCCTCTTGCTCTCCTGGCTTTGCTTCGCTGGAGAGGCGCTGCGCAGCTTTCCCTCTCTGTGCAGCACCCCTTCAGCGAAGCGGGAGGAGAAATGGAAGGGGCTCCGTTTCTCCTGCCGCTTCGCTGAAGGGGCGCTGAGCAGAGAGGGAGAGGTTTTTTTTTTTCTTGTTCTCCCCCTCTAAAACAAGGTGCGTCCTATGGTCGGGTGCGTCCTATAGAGCGAAAAATATGGGAGTTGGAATCAGTGTTATTTTTGTAGAAAAACAGGTGCTGGAACTTACCATGAACGCCTCCCTTGTTCTCTTGGAACAGCAATGATGCCCACCTGAGAGGTGCTAGAATTGAGTTCTGGCTGAAAAAAAAACCCTGGTTGGAATGCAATTTAACGAAAGATGCCGAACTTCTTAAATGTAGTGCATATTCCAGGACTAAGACCAAGACTTCACCAGATAATGGGCCTACAATGAGGTAAAGGTAAAGGTAAAGGGACCGCTGACCATTAGGTCCAGTCGTGGCCGACTCTGGGGTTGCGGCGCTCATCTCGCTTTACTGGCCGAGGGAGCTGGCATACAGCTTCTGGGTCATGTGGCCAGCATGACTAAGCCACTTCTGGCGAACCAGAGCAGCGCACAGAAATGCCGTTTACCTTCCCGCCTATTTATCTACTTCCACTTTGAGGTGCTTTTGAACTGCTAGGTTGGCCTGAGCAGGGACCAAGCAACGGGAGCTCACCTCATCGCGGGGATTCGAACCACCGACCTTCTGATCGGCAAGTCTTAGGCTCTGTGGTTTAACCCACAGCGCCACCCGCGTTCCTCCTACAATGAGGTAGCTAGTCTTAAAGATAAATTATAACCAATATTCCACGAGCTTTCTGCAAGTTTCATTGTTATATCGTCTCCTCTGTCTTGACCCTGGAAGAGCCCAGAATAGCCATAATACGGCTTTAAGACCAATGCATTCTGGATGGAACTTGTCACAAAAATATTGCAAGAAATCAGATCTGGAACAAAACAGGAAATTGTTCAGGAAACATGGGAATGCAAACGGCTAACGGGTGCTCCATTAAAAATGATGGCAACCAAGGATGGGGATTGGCCCCCAAAAGGATTGTGGGGAAAATCTCACTGTGATGGAGAATTTGCCTTCTCTAAGTCGTTGACAGATCCTGAACCTCACAAGGAATATAGGGATTTGAGTTTTGTAGGAAGTTGGAAAGTGGTCCACTTCAACCATAGGGCAATATGTAAGAAATTAAATTTCCGTTATGATGAAACAGCAAACATTAATGTTTAGTTATAGATATGTTTGCCAAAGACAACTGTCGTCTTTTTATAACTCTACAAGACTCAAGTGTCTGTTTTCAAAATATAGGAGTGTAAAGTTTACCAGCAGCACAATTTTTATTAAATACATATATTTGAATTATGGTGCTGGAGGAGACTCTTGAGAGTCCCATGGACTGCAAGAAGATCAAACCTATCCATTCTGAAGGAAATCAGCCCTGAGTGCTCACTGGAAGGACAGATCGTGAAGCTGAGGCTCCAATACTTTGGCCACCTCATGAGAAGAAAAGACTCCCTGGAAAAGACCCTGATGTTGGGAAAGATGGAGGGCACAAGGAGAAGGGGACGACAGAAGACGAGATGGTTGGACAGTGTTCTCAAAGCTACTAGCATGAGTTTGACCAAACTATGGGAGGCAGTGGAAGACAGGGGTGCCTGGCATGCTGTGGCCCATGGGGTCATGAAGAGTTGGACACGACTAAACGACTAAACAACAACATATTTAAAAGATCAGTAGATCATATATTAAATTGTTTGGGGGAAGGTAATAGATGTTTAGGCTGCAATTAATGAATTTTTATAAAAAAATGTTCTACTCCACCCTCTCATTATTTACAGAAGTGGCACTTGAAAGTATAATCCTTTTATTTTTTTCCAGTTTCACTTAATAAAATGAAACCAAATGACCCTTAGTCAATTTTTAACCACAGCAAAACTTGCTTGATTTTCACAGTTATTGCGGCTACTGAAAAGTACCAAGCAATTCATTTATCCCAATGTTTGTTGAGGCAAATTAACAATAATTTAAGTCGTACGTACATATACTATTTCAGTAAAGTGGCAATGGAAGATTGAGTGCTGACCACCAGATGCTGAGGGAAGCAGCTCAGAGCTAAGTATCAAACATCTAAATTGATGAAAAGCTTGTGTGTTGAACATTGGCTGAAGTAACAGAATAGCACTGATACCTGCTCAGTATTCAGTGTCCAAATATGTTCCCAAAATAGTTCCCCCCTTTCTCTTCCACCACAGGAAATAATACATTCAGTCAATATTTTATTGTTGAGATGCAAACTATATTCAGGCATTTGCCTGAATAGAAACTGTGAAGAGAGACAACATCCCTAGGCATACGTACTTTTAGGTCCAAGGACAGAAGAGGTTTTTTCAAGTGTGTTCCCTTGAATGCACTGAGAAATATTCTCTCTGGTCAGGAACCCTGAGAAATCCAGAGTTTCTTGCACACAGGTTTCCAAGTACATTCACCTTCCTGACATTAGAATGCTATAAAGGTATTTTTGTACCTTGATTGTGTGCTCAGCCGCCTGGTGAAATGGCCAGGAAGTTCTCCCAAATTTTTGCTCTATAGGAGGAGAGTCTTCATTGCTTGAAGGCATTTCAAACACAACAGAGCCAGCAAGCCAGTTTTAATCCACAATACGAAATAAGGTTTTATTTAACAAGTGATGCTGAGGAAGATTTTTGTCTGGAATGTCGCAATTATAGAAGATGTGATGTTGACAAAGATGCATTTGAAAATCAAATGGACTTTCTAACGCACCTAGGTCTTACATTATTGGTGCGAGGAATGCAAAAGCCAATGTAAGTGTTGCTTGTGAAAATATAGCCTTGAAGCACAGTTGCTCTTGGCAATAGCTAAACATTAAAAGCTTCCCCAAAGAGGGTTGCCTTTAGAAGTCTTCTAAAAGTCTGGTAGTTGTTTTTCTCTTTGACATCTGGTGGGAGGGCGTTCCACAGGGCAGGTGCCACTACCGAGAAGGCCCTCTGCCTGGTTCCCTGTAACTTGGCTTCTCGCAGCCAGGGAACTGCCAGAAGGCCCTCGGCGCTGGACCTCAGTGTCTGGGCAGAACGATGGGGGTGGAGACCCTCCTTCAGTTATACTGGACCGAGGCCATTTAGGGCTTTAAAGGTCAACACCAACACTTTGAATTGTGCTCGGAAACGTACTGGGAGCCAGTGTAGGTCTTTCAAGACCAGTGTTATGTGGTCTTGGTGGCCGCTCCCAGTCACCAGTCTAGCTGCCACATTGTGGATTCGTTGTAGTTTTCAGGTCACCTTCAAAGGTAGCCCCACATAGAGCGCATTGCAGTAGTCCAAGCGGGAGATTACTAGAGCATGCACCACTCTGGCGAGACAGTCCGTAGGCAGGTAGGGTCTCAGCCTGCATACCAGATGGAGCTGATAAACAGCTGCCCTGGACACAGAATTGACCTGCGCCTCCATGGACAGCTGTGAGCCCATAATGACTCCCAGGCTGCGCACCTGGTCCTTCAGGGGTACAGTTACCCTATTCAGGACCAGGGAGTCCTCCACACCTGCCCACCTCCTGTCCCCCAAAAACAGTACTTCTGTCTTGTCAGGATTCAACATCAATCTGTTAGCCACCATTCATCTTCCAGCTGTCTCCAGACACTCACAAAGGACCTTCACCACCTTCACTGGTCCACTGAACAGACATGAATCCATCCAATATTGTCCCCTCCACACATCACTGGAGAAACGCAGATGGTGGAAGACAGCAGCCTTTGAATTCAGCATATTCTCAGTTTTGGAATATGCTTGGAAGATCTGTTAACGTAAACTGAGAATGCATGCTAGAGGAAACATTGGCAAAAGAGGATAAGCTGTCTTTCTTGCAACTTCTCTGCCTGCCACTAATCATCCGATTGTGGATCTCTTCGTAGGTTTGTGTTGAACTCCCAGTTGGGTCTGAACAATACTGCTGGAGATGTGTTAAATCACATATCTAACAGACTTAATACAAAATAGAAAAATATAAGATTTTCTGGTATAACCCTCTAATTTTACTGGTGATTTAAAATATCAAAACAATGTTTGCTCTCCTTTTTTCGTCTTCAAACACAATGACATGATCCTTTTCTATGTGGGCTTTTTCACTACTCCCCAGAACGTGTGAACAGGTGTGAATTCAATAGTTGTGATAATAGCAGCTCTTGGGGGGTGTATTTGCTTTGGGAAACTCATACATGGGGAACAGGTTACATGCCATGACCCCCGTGCAAATCAGACAATCTGTGACTGCTTTTCAGAAAAGTATATCAGAAGATCCAGGCACAGATGTTAGATGCATTTGGCCCTCACTGTAAGACTTCAAAGGTTTAAGTAAGAAAGAATGAGGTGTGAAAGGGGGCAATATAAAAGGATGTCACATAGAGGAGGGAGAAAGGTTGTTTTCTGCTGCTCCAGAGAAGCGGACACGGAGCAATGGATCCAAACTACAAGAAAGAAGATTCCACCTAAACATTAGGAAGAACTTCCTGACAGTAAGAGCTGTTCGACAGTGGAATTTGCTGCCAAGGAGTGTGGTGGAGTCTCCTTCTTTAGAGGTCTTTAAGCAGAGGCTTGACAACCATATGTCAGGAGTGCTCTGATGGTGTTTCCTGCTTGGCAGGGGGTTGGACTCGATGGCCCTTGTGGTGTCTTCCAACTCTATGATTCTATGATTCTAATTTGCTACAGGTTGTCCCTGCGAGCCTGAAGTGTTTGTTTTTGTGATTTTAGAAGTCAATGCACTAGTTGTTCATTGACAGTGGAATTATAGGAGTCGCCGTTTGCCTAAAGCAGAAATATAAAATTATTCCTAACTGAGCATCAAAACTGTAGACCCAAGGGACTATGAAATGAGGTTCAGCAACAACGAAAGAGGAATAGTCTGGCAAAGGTGGTTGTGTTGGAGATTTGGAAGAATGGCAAGCGGTATTATGGGGAATCTGTAAAGATGGGAGATTGTGAAAGGCAGTTCCAGCTCTCATTCGTAGAACGATTCAGCCTTCTGTTTTGTTATTTGGGCAAGCAAATATTTGCAAGCAAGATAGGGCCAAGTTTAGAAACCATCTAAGCTAGTGGCAACCCCCATATTTTGTGATTATGATTTCCGTATGCCAATTCTGCTTCACATGAAGCTCTTCCTTTTGAGTCCTTAACCTATCACAAATCAGCTTAATCTGAAGGACCTAAATTCTAATACTAAGAGCTTGAAAAGCTTGTTTCTGTCCACTGCTGCCAACCGCTCAGTTCATAATTTCTGGTAAACATTCTACTCACTCATGTTCAGTTTAATTGTGCTGTGGTGATAGTTTCTGAGTGGTTAGACAACACTGACATCCTGCACCAGATCAGATCGGACAGTTCAAAGGCAGCTCACTGTTCTAAGGCACCATCATTTATCACAACTTTGGTGGGGCAGACCAGACAGGACCTCACAAGTTCAACCAGGGAGAATGGGAATTTTTGCCCTCCGGAATCAGGACCACTCTTCCTAGGTTGAAAAATAATAATGGCGAGGACAGTTTATTTGTCTCGACAAGATCCTGAATCATGGGACAAAGCGATGCAGAGGCTTTTGGAAAACTGTGACACAACCGCTTCCCCCAAGTCATGATGGGAAAGATCAACAGTTGGAAGAATGAAGGACACAACACCATTTACGTTGGGACAACATCATTGGGTGGGGGGTGGGGGGGAGAGAATTGCCATACTCAGGAAGAACCATGAATCCAATAGGAGTACCTCAATTGAAACTTTATAAAGTACTTAATATATTAACATGAATTGAAACCATAAGATGGGAGCCGTTGTAGAAGGGATTATTATATTGAAGGGAATGTAATTGAAATTATTAAGCTCTTGGAACACAGAAAAGAAAACAAACAAAGAGGAAGCCGCCATCAAATCTAGCACATGAGGAGGCCACTTTAACTAAATTGTAGAATTTGGTATATAAACAATTGGTTTTAATGATTGTATTCAGTGGATAAAATTGGCATTGCTATAACAAGGCTGTTATTGGAAAAGCAATAAAAATATTTATTCTTAAAGAGAGATTTTTTGCCCTCCACAAATCATGGCGCCACACCTTATGTAAGTAACCCGTTCATTCCCAGATTTAGGGTTGAAATAATGGCCAGACGAGGCTCTTTGGGTTTGGTTGACTATGTCATCTATACAACGCTACAGAAAGAACTCACATCAGCTGTCACGGCCGTCTTTGGCATTAGTGAGACAACAGCTGATTGTGTGTGTTATGTACTGAAGTTCTCACCCTGGGCCAGCAGGGGGATACTTTTCACTCAGGTCCACATATGCAAATAAGGGATCGAAAGTGATGTTCAGTGATTGGATAGTTACAGAAATTGGTTACTGTTGCGTTGTACTGGAGCTCTATATAAGCAGGCTGGCTGAACCAGTTCAGTTCTGTTCTGGCCTGTGAATAAACAAGAGCTGTTTGAAGAATCGCTGTGCTGTCTGATATGTTCACCCACAACTTAACAATGTGAGAGAGGTTCTGCTACCGATACGCAGCCAAAGTATTCAACTTAACCAATTCGCCAAAGTATTCCAAGTACCAGCAATTTAGCCACATTATTATTTAGAGTTCTATGGTGGTGGAAGTGGCAATGTCAGGTCGAGGACACTACTGAAAGCCCATAGGCACAAACGTATATTTAGGCAGACTTATTAGGGTGGCGCTGTGGGTTAAACCACAGAGCCTAGGGCTTGCCGATCAAAAGGTTGGCGGTTCGAATCCCCGCGACGGGGTGGGCTCCCATTGCTTGGTCCCTGCTCCTGCCAACCTAGCAGTTCGAAAGCACATCAAAATACAAGTAGATAAATAGGTATCACTCTGGCGGGAAGATAAATGGCGTTTCTGTGTGCTGCTCTGGTTTGCCAGAAGCCGCTTAGTCATGCTGGCCACATGACCCAGAAGCTGTACGCCGGCTCCCTTGGCCAATAAAGCAAGATGAGCGCCGCAACCCAAGTCGGCCACGACTGGACCTAATGGTCAGGGGTCCCTTTACCTTTATTAGGGTGCCACTTGCTTTCCATAAACCGGGGCTATGGCAACCAAAAGCAATGCTCATCGCCAGAACAGTAAAAAAGTATAAGGCAGACACTGCTGAATCTACAAGCCAGATTTGCCTCTTGAAGAAGCAGGGGCAGGTTATACCAAACTTATGGATGAGCAGAGATAGCCAAGTGCAAGGTTTGCTTCCTAGGCTGAGTTGTGCCCCAAACCAGCGCATTGCATAAATGTGTTCAGAGGTTGTTATGCCACCCATATTTGGGTCCTGTTCCAGTGATCACACATACACACACACACACACACACACACACACACACACGAAGGCACTTTATGAACAAAATCCATTGGGTCATTAGAGGGGTTCCACACTAGGAGAACTTAAAAATGGAAAGCATAACACTTGTGGTCAACAAGAGGTTTAAAGACTGTCACAAGGCAAATCTAAAAAAATGTAGTATAAACACAGACAACTGGGAAACACCTGCCTGTGAGAGCTGCAACTGGAGAACAGCCTTTGCCAAAGGTGTCATGGGCTTTGAAGATACTTGAACTCAGGACACAAGGGAGAAACGTGCTAGGAGGAAGGCACGCTTGGCAAATCAACTCCTGGCCCCCTTGATCAACCCTATGTCCCCTCTGTGGAAGGACATGTGGGTCCAGAATTGGCCTCCACAGCCACTTACGGATTCATTGTTAAAACCGTGTTTATGGAAGACAATCTTACTCGGCTCTGAGGCATCATTGAAGAAGACACTAGGAGAACCTTTTTGCCCTTTGAGACGTAAATGTTTGCTTGTAGAGGTGCTGGCTCCCATGGCTGCTTCATTCCAGTTATGGTGAGCTGAGCTTGGTATTGTTAACAGTTTTCTATCAGGCCAATGAATAAAACCACAGATGAAGACTACAGTGGTGCCTCGCAAGACGAAAATAATCCGTTCCGTGAGTCTCTTCGTCTTGCGGTTTTTCCGTCTTGCGAAGCAAGCCCACTAGCGGCTTAGCGCTATTAGCGGCATAGCGGATCAGCTGATAAGCGGTTTAGCGGCTTGGGAAAAAGGGGGGGGGAGGAGGAAAAAACCCCTGCAGGAACTCGCAATACATTTTCGTCTTGTGAAGCAAGCCCATAGGAAATTCATTTTGCGAAGCACCTCCAAAACGGAAAACCCTTTCGTCTAGCGGGTTTTCCGTCTTGCGAGGCATTCGTCTTGCGGGGCACCACTGTACGTCAAAAAGAGTGCCGTGAGATGAACAGTGGCACCGATGGCCTTTTGTCTTTGAAGACTTTAATGTGTTTTTTTATGGGTTCTCCTGAATGTGGAGCATGCTGTTAATCTAACATGACGTTGGAAATAATATTCACTTTATAGACTATGGGCCGCTCTCATTCCCACCCCCACCCCCCCTGCTCCTTCAAATTGGGCTATAAAGCATGATTTAATTCTCCAGAAATCATTTAGCATAGTGACAACACAGGAGGGGGGAAAAGAAGATTAAAAGGCACAAGCAGTCATTTTCTTTCACTTTTTTCCTAATACTTTATATTATTCTGTGTTATGCAGCTTAATGAAATCACTGAAAACAGCTAGAAAATATTATACCAATTTCTGTACACTTTACACCTCTATTCTACACCTTCCCACGATACACATTTTAGCTTCAGGAGAAATGTACAGCATAGAAATTTTTAAAAAATACATTCCGTGTCCACACACACTCAGTTCCAATAAGTACATTCTGTAAATCAAATTTAATCTATATTACTAATCAATTTGTTTTTATTGCTGGGACATAGTTGGATGCTGCCATTCTTAGGTATAGCAATGTCTGAGGCAGGAAGAATACCAACACTGACAAGGCATTAAGTAGTTAAAAATAAAAATATTTTGGCTTTTGTGAATTATTCTTACCACTTTATTTGGCTGAGATCTTATCGTGTGCATGGAGGTTGTAATGGATCCTCTTGCTCTGTGCTAGGAATAGGACTCTGGATGCTTCCAGGGTGTCACTATTTTGGGGGCAAGATTCAATCATATACCTGCAAATTCGGGTTTTGCAATTAAAGTTGATTTGGCGATCTTGCGCAATAAACTCCCCTCCCCTCAGATTGGACTTTTTGCAGTAAGGAAAGTGATGGGGAAATTCAGTGTGGAGTAGCCAACTGCCTGATGCAATCCTGTACAACTTCCCCGCAAACAAATGAGAATGAATGCTTCGTGAAATCACCAACATCGTCTAACCTCCCTGCAAATTTGTGCAAACAAATCAATAAAAAGGTCTTCTGGTAGAGACCTATCAGTGACATTTGTCTTCCATGAAATACACCCTTTGTTGGATAAGGAGAAAGTAGAAGCTGCCTTCTCCGTGTTGGTTGGAGGAATAATGAGGGCAACAGTTATCCTCATCTTGACCCTACCAATTTTTCTGCATACACAGAAAGGGCGTCAAAATGCGTCAAAGGGCAGATAATTTTTGCCCTTGAGCATTTCTGGTTCTAGAAAGAATCACTTCCTCCTTTGAGTTCATCCCTTATTGCATCTTTGAAGCGGTACCCTCAAACATTTTACCTAATTTCTATCGAGGCGGTTTAAAAACAAAACGAGGAAATACGTTAAATGGGGTTTCCCTTTAAAAAGCAGACTCTTCTGACCCACCCAAACTCAGTGCAACCAGAAATGTACTTATCATTTCTGATATATCACATTTTAAAGTTTAAAACATTCTGAGTTCCCTCGAGATATACGTCATGCAAAGTTGCTGTTTATTAAAGTAAGTTATAGAAGAAGCTGTAACCTTGGTCGTTGTTGTTTTTGTGTGACGGGCGCTACAGACACATGCCAAATCTGTGTTGCATTGCCGCTTGCATTGCACTGTACAGTTCACAAATCTGACATCTTTAAAAAGCAGCGGTTACTTTTAGCGGCAGGCTGTCTATATTTATGCCACTAGCAGTTGGTTGAAGGAGCAATTTTGTTCTCCCCTGCTGCTTTCAGCCAAACTTGCCACTTAGAGTTATCTGTCTTTTGCATATTGCTTTTCTGAAGCATAGATTTTGGTGCACATAGTAGCATACAGGTGTGTTGCCATAGAAATAGAAGCCTCCATTTTGCCTCTGTGAAACGAGTCGGCAAAAGCTAGAGCTTGAATAAAGGAAGCAAAGAATAATAAACAAAGCTATACATGATGACAAAATAATAATAATAATATAAAATTAAACCAGAAGGATTTCTACTGCATATACAGATGTCTGGCACAGAACTGCAGGTTATATATACATCAGCGCAGATGATATTTCAACAATTTACATATATTACACTGGGCTCAGGGTTCAAAATACTTTTTGCTGGCTTAAGAAGGAAATGAGGATAAAAGAACAAGTCATAGTTATCAGATGCACCGAGATTCTTTCAGACAGTTGACAGAATGAGGTACATCGAAAAAGTGCAAGATCAGAGAGCCTACTTGGCAGTGCTGTGTGTTGTATGCATGCAAAAACTTCCTTTTCATGCATTATAGCAAGCAGGGGTTTTTTCACATTTTTCTTTCAGTATTGTTAATCAATATGTCATGATAAAACGAATGCATACCTGTCCATGAAATACTGAAAAATGCATTCAAGTAAAATTTCTGCACTTAGCTGTATCAAGAAGTATTACTATACTTTTGTTAATATTTTGGGGGGGCAGGGCAGGGGGGGCGCGGATATTCTATTTACGACACACACCGGGCAAGCTATATTGTTATGCGTTTAAAGTTCCTGTGCTTATGTAGGTAACCTGGGCAAGACAGAGAGAGGGCAGGAGGGGAGAGGGTGGTCCGTCCTGAACTCCTAGGCTGCCGAGCAAACGTACGCGCCTTTAGAGCAGTCCGCCGTAACCTCCTGCATTTAGCACCGTCACTCTACAAGCATGTCAGGGAAATAGAAGGGAGCCTTTGTTCGTACATGTGTACAAACCAAATGAAGAGGAGTGGGATGAAATGATGGAACGGGGGGGGGGGGGGATAAAACAAAATAAAAGGCAACCTGCAAACAAACAATGGCGAAACTCCCACAAAACACAGGCAGAAAAGATTTTGGGGAGGAACAAAAAACGCGGGGCGGGTTTTATTATTATTATTATTCTTCGCGCAGCTGCAGGCAGTAGCGGTGGAAGCGTAGCTGGAAAAACATTCGCTCTAGAATAGAATGTGTCATCCCAGGCAGCGTGTAGTCTTCAGCGACACCCACATGCTTGAATCCCAAAGACTCGTACAACTTGTGAGCCGCCACCTTCACCGCCGTGGTTCCCAGTACAATCGACGAGTAGTTATTGACCATGGCAAACTCAACCACCTTCCGACCCAGAGCTTTGGCGATCCCTTTTCCGCGGTATTTGGAGTCGACCGACATGCGGCGCAGCTCCACCGTGTTGTCTTCCTCGTTGCCCCTCGCGGCCACGATGCCCACCACGTTGCCGTTCAACACGGCCACCCAGAAGCAGGAACCTGCAGGTACAAAGCAACATGTGAATCTGGGAAACAAAACACAAAAGGCTTCTTCAAATACACATCTCTGGGGTTTATCGGACGTTTTCCCTATTTCTTTCCGGGCTCAGAGCAACGTGGCGGACAGTCAATACGAAACAGTTCGCCCTTGAGAGCAAAAACCAAGCAGAGGCGGCACTTTTCTAGAAGGTTCCCTCTAACATTTCTGCGCTTGTGTTCCTGCGAGCTCCATCAGTGGTTCTTGATATCTATTGTAAAAAACAACTGTGATCCTGAAGAACCAGAAAATTGGCTGTGTGACTCTCATCATCTGAGAATCTTATGAATCCCTCTACAGTGGTACCTTGGTTCTCAAACGCCTTGGTACTCAAACACCTTGGTTCCCAAATGCTGAAAACCCAGAAGTAAGTGTTCCAGTTGTCGAACGTTTTTTTGGAAGCTGAACGTCCGATGTGGCTGTCAGCTACTGTTTCCAGGGTGTCTGCACCAATCAGAAGCTGTGCCTTGGTTTTCAAACATTTCAGAAGTCAAACAGACTTCTGGAACAGATTAAGTTTGGCGCTTTTGTTTTTGCTATTTATTTTGCGTTTTTGAGGCTTTTTCGGTTAATTCGTTTTTGTGGCCCTGTGGAACCCAGTTCAGCTACTGATTGATTGTGTGACTGCGGAAATGGATAAAAGCCCCCCAGCCAAACAACGACTATCATCAGTCTTAATTTTGATCATCTACAATACTGTCTTATTTATTTTATAGTACAGTACATTGATTATTGCTTTCATTTTATGGATCAATGGTCTTGTTAGACAGTAAAATTCATGTTAAAATGCTGTTTTAGGGGTTGTTTTTAAAAGTCTGGAACAGATTAATCCGTTTTGCATTACTTGCTATGAGAAAGCGCACCTTGGTTTTGGAACAGACTTCCAGAACGGATTAAGTTTGAGAACCAAGGTATCACTATATATTGCAGTTATTTCCTCAATACGGTACAGTAGAGCCTCAACCTTTCTCTAGCAAGGCCTGATGAATGTCTTACTCACATAATGCAGAGGGGGCTTGTGGCTGCAATGATGGACCCGGCAGGCCAGGAAAATGTATTTTCCCGTCCAGTGGAGTTTGCAATGCTCCCATTTTTCTCATCTTCAGCTAAGAGTGTAAGATGACAGCCCTCCTCCGCAATACACCCTCATCGTCTGTTGTGAACGACAGACCTCCCTTCCATTAATTTGCTCCTGTTCCTCATTTGTAATGAGACAACGAATTTGTTTTTTGCCAAACTGGCATCAAAAGCGAGCCGTCCTTTTGGGCAGACCGGCCGGTGCCCTTGTTTGTTTTTCCTCATCCAAACACTCGCTTAACATAGGATGAAACCAGTCACTTGGTCAACACCAGTTGCCTTTCCTGTCCTGCAAACTGGTGAGGAATATCTCACCATACTTCTGCAATAATCAGAAATCTAGGAGAGCGAAGGAAGATCAGCACACCTTTGCAGGATGATACAGATGGCACCAAGCGGTAAATTACGAATTTCCATGTACACCATGGCAAAAACCACAAGGTATGTTTTCCTTCTGCTATCATGTACATACAGCACAGTTTGAATTTCTTTTTAAGCTTTGAGGTTTCTTTGCTTTTTTCTAGAAGTTACTTTGGAACTCAGCTAATGAATGATGCAATTTTTTTTATATTTCTTAAGCGCTTCTGGGTCTGCTGCAGAAACTAATATACTTATACTGATGTTCACTCAAAAGTAAGTCTCATTAATCAACAGGACTTGCTCCCAGGTAAGTGGGGATAGCATTGCAACCTAAATGATATTTTGAGAGCTCTGAGTGAACATGACCCTCTGATATCACTCCACGATTTTATTTTTTGTCTTAGAATAGATTTGAAAGGCAGGGGAAAAAGTTGTCATCCGTTTCTCGCTATCTTGTGCCGTAGTAATCCAGTGTTTCTCACCGTCACAGCCCAAGATTTGAGGCTAGGCCTTGAAATAATATTCACAGGAACTAGAAATGCGCATACATTTAAATATTATTTCTGCTAAATCAGAAGGCAAACATTACTGGTAATAATATTCGCAAACAAATGAATGCATTCTTAAAGAGTGAAACACCCCTGTGAAGTTTAACCTTGCTTCTTCTCTCTCCTTGCAAGCGATTTGATGCACTTTATTATAGAGGTTCCAAATCTACAAGGCCCTGGACCTTATAAAACTCTCTGAGCTCACTGATACATTACACATTGTCCCCCACATCTCAGCACACAATTCAGCCAGTCCATGCCCTTAACGGAGCAAAGAGCATAGCTTGCAAATGGTTCTCTCTCAGTGTTAAGTTGTGGGCGAACATATCAGACGACACAGCGATTCTTCAAACAGCTCTTGTTTATTCACAGGCCAGAACAGAACTGAACTGAAGGGTTCAGTCAGCCTGCTTATATAGAGCTCCACTACAACGTAACTGTAACAATTTTCTAAAACTATCCAATCACTGAACGTCACTTTCGATCCCTTATTTGCATAACTATCTACAGTATCCCCCTGCTGGCCCAGGGTGAGAACTTCAGTACATAACACTCAGGATCGGTTCCCACATGGTAACGATAAAAAAGGACGGAAGCTAAAATAAAATAAAGCTTTGTGTGTTTGTAGTTCATTGGGATTGCTTGAGCAGGGAAAACAGCGGCGGGGTCAGCATCCGGCATCTCAAGACAGCTGCTAGGCCACAAAACCTTAAACCCGCCCCCCAAATAATGTGCAAAAACTATAAAGCGGGAAGTGTTTTATGAGGGACAATGTACGGTGTCGGATCATTACGGTTCGTGTGCTGAGGACAAGCTGTGATAAGAATTTTATGGTCTTAGATATATGGTAATGTTCATAAGTGTACCAACCAAGCACATACATAGATCAGCACAGGAAGACAGACCTGGAACCATTTTGATTCCTAAACTGAGCAAATGTTTTCTCTGCAAGGTCAAAGTGGGAAACCTCCCCATTGTCTCTTTCCTCACAAATCCTGTCTTAAGGACACATTTAAGATATGAATAGGGTGTGAGCCTGTGACATGGCCCAGGAACTAAGTACCGTATTTATCAATACAAAAGACTGGCCAGGCTCCCCAGGCAATCCAATCAAGTAACCTGCCGGACAGGAGATAAACAACAACAGGAGAAAAACAATATTCAAATTTCTGTTTCATACCGCCTTTTCTGTGATGTAGGTGTGATGTATCTGAGAGGTGGTCTTAGGTTACACCCCTTCTGTGATGTATGTATGATGTTTCTGGGTGTGGTCTTGATCTACAGGGTGGCAATTTCAAAAGTCTTTATAAGGCCTTGCACGCCATTTTTCTGGGTTCCTCCTCTCTCCTGCGGTTGAGGGGAGCACCCTGTTGCAACAGATCAATAAAGATCAAGCTTACTAGCTGCTTTGCTTCTCAATATTCTCTGGTTGGCCTCTGTTATTTTCTCCTACCAATAGGGAACCTATGTAAGGACTCTATATGGGCTCTTGGATACCCCATAAGGGAAAAGGGCAATTTTTATTTACAACAAAGCAAGGCCTGTCTTGCACATGGAAAGTACAGCTCTCAAACACTAGAGCAAAATGTGGCTTTCTGGAGCGATGTCATAGGCTAACTGAGTTAATTACTTCTATGCTAACTCCGATTGCTTCGTTAGGCGTTTGCATTTGTATATTTGTGGGAGATTTTCCGGTGTTTGCCTGTTTTGGTCTTCTGCTTGCTGCAGCCAAACGTATACCGTGTTTTTCGCTCTATAAGACGCACCAGACCACAAGACTGGAGGAGGAAAACAAGAAAAAAAATATTCTGAATCTCAGAAGCCAGAACAACAAGAGGGATCACTGCGCAGTGAAAGCAGCAATCCCTCTTGCTGTTCTGGCTTATGGGATAGCTGCGCAGCCTGCATTTGCTCCATAAGACGCACACACATTTCCCCTTACTTTTTAGGAGGGAAAAGGTGAGTCTTATAGAGCAAAAAAATATGGTATATTCTGAGCTTTTACAGTTTCTTTGCTTGTTTTTCCAGGACACGGGAAGTCTTAGCAAACCGTTATCTAAAGATAATACTAGAGCAAGATGCCTATCTTCACAATAACTGGAGGGTCTGGTACCTTCTTTGCCTGGGGCCTACCTGAGTAGAAGGTTTCAAAGGGAATGGAAGTGCAGGAAAATCCAGACTCACAAAGAACCAGTAACTAATAGTAATAGCTGGGAAAATGAGACGGATTAAATTGCACACAGCATTCGCTGAGTCTTGGTCCCCTCCTGTTTCTCAGCTTGCCATATGGAATAGCCTGCTTCATATATGCTTGACACTGATGGAGATGTTATAGTTTTCACAGTACATCAAAATTTTATTTGTTTTCCTATAGAGCTGGTGGTTTCTTTTGTTTTTCTTTTATTTTTTTGCCTGCTCCTCAGAAACTGGCAAAACCAAAGAGATGTTCCATTGGGAGCTGCAATTTCATTTTTGCATGCTGATGATGTTTTAAACAGATGGCGTAATGAAAACACATATGTGGCTATTTTGGCATTCTGAAATCTTTGTTCTGGTATTTTTAACAATTTACCCTCAATTTAAAATTAAATATATATATATATAATATTTCCCCCCGACTCTACAATTCTATGATTCCACATATCTGTTTTGCCCTTTTCACGGAAGAAGGATGTAAATAAGCTAGCCGTCTTGCAAATGAACTCCCAAGTCTTGCATACTACAAATTTTATAAAAATCACAGAGAGATTCTATAGGACTTTAGTGTTTGTTTTTTCTATACATTTCCAGGTAAGGACTGTTAAAAGCACAATCACAAGTTACCTATCAAAGGCAGGTTAAAACGAAAAGCATCCAGGTCTATTAAAAGCTACAGAATGAACTAACCTAAGACAATTTCCCCCCCAAAAAGGGTAAGGAGCTGCCTGGGCAATAAACATTTTAAGCAGAGGCCACAGGAAAGCCTGTCTTCACTAAGGCCTAATTTTAATGTGATGCATGGTAATTAAGGTATTACTCTTGAAGCCTTGCATGTATCCAGTATTTCAACTGACCACCTCAGCTGTGAATGCAATATTGGCATGCTAGAAATCTGTAGCTTGGTTGGGCATGTTAATCATGACAAAAGAAAGAAAAAACCGCAATGTAAAATCACATAGAAAACGTCTGTGCTCAACAGCGCCA
Organism: Podarcis liolepis; assembly: GCF_965112155.1. NCBI lineage: Eukaryota > Metazoa > Chordata > Lepidosauria > Squamata > Lacertidae > Podarcis > Podarcis liolepis. The sequence goes on from NC_139556.1 coordinate 13,913,317, forward strand.
TCTGGTGTTGCACGTTTATACACATTTAAAACACTGTTTTTTGACTAATGTAGCCGAGTCCATACCCTCAGTCAGAATCCATCCAAAAGAAATCAAAACCATGCTTTAAGTTTTCAATATACCAAGCTATCATGATTCACAGTTCTCACATTGAGCCATAAACTCAATCTATTTCTAGTCCCGAATCAGTACAACCATAGTCACAAGTCCGCAAACTCCAAAAAGTTAGGACAGGATGAGCTAAAATAAAAATAAAAATCTTTGCTTCTCCTAACCCAGGAAGTATTATTTTTAACCCTTAGCACCAGCACCTGTAGCTTTTTCAACCAAGGTTTCTGCACGCTTGCTACTCAAAGCTTCACCATATATATACTTGACAGTTTCCATTGATGGATTAAAAAACACAATGCTTTACTTATTAACTCATGAATATAACCCAATAAGGTTGTTCATGGCTTCTCTGGTAGATCATAGCTCATCATATCACACACCAACAGCAGCACCATTTTAAAAATAGGTTTATTTTAGGAGAGCCCTACTAAGCAAGCAGATAGGTTCCCCTTCAGACCATTATCAATATGCATAGTTTTGCTAATTTTTCAAGATGTAAAATACCGAGATATCATTTAAAGTAAGACTACATTAACATAGCACAGGGTGAAAATACCTTTTATTATTTCCAGTTGCTCAGCTCAACTGAATTCCATATTTCTCTGTTACTGCTTTGAATATATCACCCCAATCCTGTTTTCTCAAGAAATTGCTTCTTAAATAGCGAACTATTTTTTTTAAGTTTTTTTTAATGGTACACTCATTACACCAGAGGATTTTACAACCCAAATAAACCACAATACAAACAAGAATGTGATTTTGCTTTTCATTCATGTTAATCTCCTTCTTTGTTCCTTGTTCTTAACCTCTTAAATCACATATATTTCCAAATGCTCCCCTATACCTCCCCCCCCATTCCCGTTACTTCTCAATCTAATATTGTTTCCCGATGTGTTAACAAAAGTTTGTATTTGCTGTTCCATACATTTTCATGTTATTGTCTTGTATCCTTGCGCATTCTACCTATTGCATATTAAATTTAAGCTCCAAAACCAAATCGTTCCATGAACTGTTTTTTATGTCTTTATTTAGGAATGTTGCTAAATAAAAACTAAAGATGATATGAAAAAATTGGAAAAAACAACCAAATTCTGTAGATACATACTAAAACTACAAATTTATTATACATAAATCAGGACAAAGAAACATGTCATCTCTCCTTGCCGTCTTCTCAGAGAGAGAGTCTAAACAAGAGCAATACACAGAGTGGAAGTTTCGTTCATGGGACCCAGCAATCTGTGCTGGAAAGTAAACAGACATGTGACACGCCACAATCCCATGTCCACAACTAAAGGTGGAATAGAATCGCCCAACACCAAGTTGGTGCCCACCAAACTGCTTCCTGGGGGAGCGAGGCCCAGAGTTTGACTATTCGCTGTGTACTTTCTTTTCTCTGTCCTAAATCTTCCAACCTTTGCCCCCCACCCCCACCCGGCTGAAGGAGCATGAGTTCTAGTCTTCGGAGAGAGAAAAACGTCTCTGTCTGCTTCTTCCATGCTGCGCATAATTTTACAAACGTCTGTCGTGTTGCCTCTCAGTCACCTTTTCAAAATACCGTATTTTTCGCTCTCTAAGACGCACCCGACCATAAGATGTGCCTAGTTCTAGAGGAGGAGAACAAGAAAAAAAATGTTCTCTCCCTCTCTGTGCAGTGCCCCTTCAGCGAAGCGGCAGGAGAAATGGAAGGGGCTCCGTTTCTCCTGCCACTTTGCTGAAGGTCGCTGCGCAGCGAGGGAAAGCTGCGCAACGCCTCGGCTCTCCAGCGAAGTGAAGCCAGGAGAGCAAGAGGGATCGATCCCTCCTGCTCTCCTGGCTTCAGCAAAAGCAACGCGAAGCCTCCTGAGCACAGCGGGAACGCTCTCGCTGCGCTCAGGAAGTTTTGGGTGGCTATCCCTGAAGCCAGGAGAGCAAGAAGGATTGGTGTGCACCAATCCCTCTTGCTCTCCTGGCTTCATCGAAAGCTGCGCAGCCTGCATTCGCTCCATAAGACGCACACACATTTCCCCTTACTTTTTAGGAGGGGGTAAAGTGCGTCTTATAGAGCGAAAAATACGGTGCTCCTTCTGCATGGCGTCCCTGAATCCCGTCAGAATTTACTCGAGATTTCTTCTGATCTCACTGACGCTGCAATTATGGTCTCAGAGAGCAGCTCAGCCGACATAGCTCTCTGGGGACTGGGGGGGGGGGAGCAGCAGGCGGGTTTTGTTGCTTTGGCACAGATCACAACAAGAGAGTTTGCTTTCCTGGGCTCTCCCTCCTGCTGCCCCATACGTTCACCTTGCTCTTTCTTATCCCACTTTCAGTTCCAGTGTTTCTGTCCTCTCTCAGCCCCCTAGTCTTGCTCTTTCTCCCGCAGCCACCAAAACCCCACACGTGGGTCTGTGTCAAGTGTGTGCTCTGTCAATCTGACCCCAGGCCCCAACCACCCCTAGCCAGACGTAGGGCACTAAGACCGGTTCCACAGCAATGGGCGCTGAGCTTAGGGGGCACAACTATGTCACAGTGAATTGAGCCAAACGGGAGGCGAGAGGTTGCCAAATTTTGGCCTTGCTCGAGGCATCGCTGAGATTTGAAATGCCAAAGTCCACACAGAAAGACAGAAACAGTCATATCCTTGCAAAAAAAAAAACAAAACCCAGCCAACAAACTTGTAGTCTTCCCTCACCGAGTGAAACAATTCTGGCTTTCTTCCAGAAGAAGAGAACGTCCTAGGCAATCTCCTCTTGGGGAGATTTCCAAAGTGTGGGTGCCACCACAGAAGAGGCCCTGTCACAACACCCATGATCAATTGACCCTTTCAATCTGAACCACCTTTAAAAACATGGCGAGCTGAAGAAGAACCTTGAGAACTGTTCGTTGCGAATCGCTGCAATAGGATGCACAAGCTCACCGGATCACCTATGGCAAATCAACAAAGAGTTCCTAATTTGCATGAATCAACATGAGACTGAGTAGTGAATTTGCAGGTTCTGCAAGCCCGCTTGGCCTCTATTGGGCAGGCGGTGTTGCGGCCTGGTGCTGACCCCCTCCCACACAATCCTGTGATGGTTCTTGGTGTGGGGCCTGGTCGGATCGTAGCTTGCCTGCAAACTGGCCAATCAAAGGCAGGCTGCTGTGCAGGACCTCCCCAGGCCTCACTTGGGTCCGCACCCTGGGAATAAACAGAAGGCCTGCCCAGGCCTCTTCTCCCACCCTCCAATACTGGCTCTTGACCTTGCTATGGACATTGTTGGCCACTGTTTTGGGGGCCGGGCAGGAATTTTTCCACTTGGCAAATGGGCTTTGGCCCTGTGGTTTTCTCCTTCCTCATAGCAATCGCCACAACTTTGTGCAGCTATGCACTGGGTAAGCCTGAGTCTTGGATGGAGGGGAGGTTGTAGCCTCTGTCTGCCCCTCCATGGGAAAGTGTATCCTGATAAAGGAATCCCTGAGGAGCTGCTTCAGTCCAGACAACCAGGCGGGACCTAGGGCCATAGCACTCCTCAAATGGGGACCCCTCAGGGCGGGTACCCCTATTTGATGTAGGTCATAGGACCCGCCCGAGGTTGGGTTGACCCTAAATACACTCCCAGCAGATGGGCTGGAGTTAAAATGGTATACCCAATGCCTTAGGCAAAACCTTCACATCTGTAATCAATAATGTTGTGGCCTGTTTGACCCATTTATTACTCATTGCCCTGTCTGGTTTTTGTACTAAAGGTGAAAAAAGAAAAAGTTAAAGGACCCCTGGACAGTTAAGTCCAGTCAAAGGCGACTATGGGGTTGTGGCGCTCATCTCGCTTTTAGGCAGAGGGAGCCGGCGTTTGTCCGCAGACAGATTTCTGGGTCATGTGGCCAGCATGACTGAACCGCTTCTGGCGCAATGAGACACCATGATGGAAACCAGAGTGCACGGAAACGGCGTCTACCTTCCCGCTGCAACGGTACCTATTTATCTACTTGCACTGATGTGCTTTCAAGCTACTAGGTGGGCAGGAGCTGGGACAGAGCAATGGGAGCTCACTCCATTGCAGGGATTTGAACAGCCAACCTTCCGATCGGCAAGGCCAAGAGGCTCAGTAGTTTAGACCACAACGCCACCTGCATCCTGGTTATTTTTCTATATCAGGGGGTTACGGGGCCCTGGCAAGCAACTATTGACCTTGTGAAGTGACCCAGGGATCAGGACTTGATTTTAAGTTTCAGTATTCTGCAAACTGGGTGGCGCTGTGGGTTAAACCACAGAGCCTAGGACTTGCCGATCAGAAGGTCGGTGGTTCGAATCCCCGCGACGGGGCGAGCTCCCGTTGCTCGGTTCCTGCTCCTGCCAACCTAGCAGTTCAAAAGCACGTCAAAACGCAAGTAGATAAATAGGTACCGCTCCGGTGGGAAGGTAAGCGGCGTTTCCGTGTGCTGCTCTGGTTCGCCAGAAGCGGCTTAGTCATGCTGGCCACATGACCCGGAAGCTGTACGCCGGCTCCCTCGGCCAATAAAGCGAGATGAGTGCAGCAACCCCAGAGTCGGCCACGACTGGACCTAATGGTCAGGGCTCCCTTTACCTTTATTCTGAAAACTAGACTGGAAGGGAGCTATATTAGGGGGGGAGAGCCAAAATGTTAAGAAGTTGCATTTTCTCCTCAACTGAGGCCAACAGCAACATGGTGAGGGTTAAGTGGGAAAATGCTGTAGTAAATAGTCTCTCAGCTCTGCTGCTCTGACCCAATTCAAGTTTTTTCTTCTTCTTTAAGGCTTGGACAGTAATGGAGGGAAGTTTTTTTAAAGGAAGGAGATTTCACATGCAGAGACGCTTCCTCTTCCTTCTAAGCCTGGAGGGATGATGGCATTATGGGGAAGGAGCTGAAGGGGAAAGCCTTTAAATGAAAACAACACTTGTAAACAAGAAGAGAACCAGGGTCCTATTGCCAGGGTGACAGTATGGTCTGTGAGCCAAGCCCTGAGATCAGAGGTTTCTGCTAGATGTTCAAATCATCTGTTTCAGGTGTTACCGACAACGCGTCAGCTTGCGATGCAGACAGAAAGTGACAAGAGCCAGCAGTCAGTGGAAGAGGGTTACTGCGCTCCTTGGAGACCGGGGAAAAAGAACTGGCGAGGCAACAAATGCACACGCAATCTGTTAAATTGGAAAAAGGCAAACTCCATTTTTAATACAGAAAGAGAATTTCTAATAATAACTTGAAGAAACTTTGAAAGAAAGAAACGGGGTGGGGGGGGGAGGCTCTGGAACATATACTGTACAAATATGCATTGCCTTTTTCTGCAAAATAGTCCGTAGAATATTCTCTGTGACGTCCGGGAGATTTCCTTCAAGAAAGACAGGCTCTGTAGGTGTGCTTGGTTCAGCGTGAGCATGGGGCTGGTTCTTGATCTCCCCGTACCCCAAGGATGCTGGTTCTGCAGGAATTAAAAACCCACCGTGTTATTGTTTCCGCTGCCCCTCAACACCAGAATACACTGCTGTGCGCATTTCTATCCCAAAGCGTGTGGTTCTTATTTAAGCTACTGGACTCGGCTCGGAGTACATTAACTGGAAAGCCCTTCTGCTCAGCACAAAACTGCGCTTAGCTACACCCAGCTGAGGAGCCGCAAGAAGCAACGCCAGGGCCGCTCAGGTGTGCCCATGGGACGTATTCTGTGTTCTGCCTGAGATGGCGGCAGGTGTGTTCCAGGTGGTGTTGGCAGCAGGGAGGGCATGGCACTATAGGATCCTAAGCTTCCATGTTTTCTGACAGATGCCCAACCAGTGCCTGAAACAATGCCAGCCCTGGGACTGGTGTGGTCAACTCCCTCCCACCATAGTCCCAAGGACGAGGGATAGCTGCCTCCTCACACACACCCCCCCCCCCACAATTTATTCAATATCAGCAAACTTTGCTACTTCATTGCTCTTAACATCTTGCGCTTGAGACGTGAGGGTCTGGTTGCAGCTACAGGGGCAGACCAGACAAGCGCTCTTTGTCCACAAAGCAGACTTCACGTAACTTGCGGTACGGTGCTGGTTCTGATGTTGCCGTTCTGGCTGCTCCTGCAACACAGGAGAGGAGATCTGGAATCAGTTGCTTTGCCCGGAACGCATTTTGTACTAACCCCCCCCCCCAAGCTTGCTTGCAAGCAGACGTGCAGTGGATGTCGCCAAGAGTTAAGAGGAAGCTGTCATCCTTACTCTTACTCTTCCACATCCAAAACATGGCTGTCCAGGTCTGACAGGACAGCGCAAGCATCAGCAAAGGAGAAGAGTAAGAGAACAAAAGAGAGGTGAGTAGTTGTAAGCACTAGCCCAGAGCTTCCCAAACTTGGGTTTCCAGCTGCTGTTGGACTACAACTCCCATCATCCCTAGCTAAACAGCAGGCATAGGCAAATTTGGCCCTCCAGATGTCTTGGGACTACAACTCCCACAATCCCTAGCTAACAGGACCAAGTGGTTAGGGATGATGGGAACTGTTGTCCCAAAATATCTGGAGGGCCGAGTTTGCCTATGCCTGCTAAACAGGACTGGTGGTCAGGGATGATGGGAATTGCAGTCCAAAAACAGCTAGAGACCCAAGTACTAGCCTATCCGTGGTCTTTCATTCTCCAACTGCTTCCTGCTGCCAGTCCAAATGTCCAACCCAAAGAACAGCCAAGTTATATGGCCTGACCCCCCTTCCCACACCATTCATTTGCAGAAACCTACCTTGGCTCTAGAAGCCAACATTGGAAGGTGCTGTGGCTACTCTTTTTCTCCACCTGAAAAGATAGAAAAGAAATAATATGCACTAGCTTCGAGAATCAACCTCTGCTTTCCCCTTATTCTTTCAGGAATCGACTCCTCCCCCAGGCTCATCTCCTCCTGCCTCCAACCATCAAACACGTCCACTGTAACCCATGAAAAACACAGCCTACGTCCACTTAACCCCAACAAAATCTCACACTAGTTATGGACTTCCAGGCTGCCCAACCCATTAGCATGCTGACTGCACAATAACCATTGTACTTACCAGTTGGAAGCTGATGGGTGCCTGTCGTCTGCAGCAGAGAGTTTCATACTTGGCCCAGCATCCTGGAAACCCCACATGTCTGAAGGGTCTAGGAGGTCATGGCTAGTGAAAGGTCCACGGTGAGTGGAAGCCATCACCATAGCTGCTGTCTGGGGGGTGTTTTCTCCTCCGCCAGTGCTAATGACTTCTGCAAACAAAGAAGGCCTCTCTACACAACCACTCTGATGCAATTAATGCACAGTGTCTAGGAAGCAAAACGTACACCGTTGAGACATGTTATGTGTGAAATACGGTTCAGGCCCAACAATGGAACCAACAGGATTCTAAGATGAGTACCTGGTAGAAAGTACAGTGGTACCTCGGGTTAAGTACTTAATTCGTTCCAGAGGTCCGCACTTAACCTGAAACTGTTCTTAACCTGAAACACCGCTTTAGCTAATGGGGCCTCCTGCTGCCGCCAGAGCACGATTTCTGTTCTTATCCTGAAGCAAAGTTCTTAACCTGAAGCACTATTTCTGGGTTAGCGGAGTCTGTAACCTGAAGCGTATGTAACCTGAAGCGCATGTAACCCGAGGTACCACTGTAATCCCATTTCCCACATCGTCAGATTGGAATAAACATCAAACTCTCACCAAGATGCTTCCATGCGTCTCGGATGTCCCAAATGATTTGATGGTATAGCCTGAAACTGACCCAAATGTCCTTATCAAGCCATGCTTTCCCTGAAAATAAAGGAACTGAGGGAGCATTTTTCGCTTAAACTCCTAGTCATGTTTGGCGTGTATGTGGCCTCCTTTCTGATCTCAGTGGGAGGGTGAGGAGAGGGCCTCCCCATCCTAGGCACTGCCTTCAGAGTGAGCCTCAATCTCTCCCACCCCTATAATTACTTAAGAAAACAAGATACAAAGCTGCCTGAAATTCAATTGTGTATAGCTGGCCCCAATTCTCGAGTGAGTCACTGGTGGCAATTTTAATTCTGATGCACGGTACACAGGCACACAAAGTCGCATCTTTCACCAACACTCGGGGGGGTGGGGGGATTTGTTCTTCAATAGGCCTCAGTGTAGCACCATCGGCAAATTTTAAGGCCAGATTGCTTGTGCCTGGTGGTCTCTTAGTGTAGGTACATTGAGAGAGAGAGAGAGAGAGAGAGACTAAGACTAAGAGAAGAGAATAGGACCAGCAGCCAAACATTATCTAAGACAAAGCTGACAATTCCTATATGATTAAGCTCTTTTACACCTTTCATTTAATTTTGCAATGCAAACTGCAGTCCGGGTGTACAGTGGTACTTCGGGTTAAGTACTTGATTCGTTCCAGAGGTCCGTACTTAACCTGAAACTGTTCTTAACCTAAAGCACCACTTTAGCTAATGGGGCCTCCTGCTGCTGCTGCGCTGCCGGAACACAATTTCTGTTCTCATCCTGAAGAAAAGTTCTTAACCTGAAGCACTATTTCTGGGTTAGCGGAGTCTGTAACCTGAAGCGTATGTAACCTGCAGTACCACTGTAATAGTCCTGGCAGCTATGAGTTTCAAACATTTGCTAAATCTTGGGTCTCCATTGTCTGAAGTGGCATATATAGTTGGCATTGCCAGCTTTTCTTCTCTGCAGTGCCCATGACAATTTCTAAGATTTCCAGATGTGTCCTCCAGGCACATAATATATTTGTCTACAAACCACCCGTTCTTGCCTCCCCTACGTCTGAGGAAGATGCAGATAAAAGTCTGTGTGAATTATACATTATGCTTGAGGGTCAACGAGACGCCCTAGTCCAATTGCCCCATATGAACCTGACCCCAAACACCGTTCCACTTTGGAGAACCTCCTCTGTGTTTGCTTGAGGGAGGGGAGGTAGGCAGGCCCTCCTTTCGTCACGTGATGGCTCTGTTTTTACTACAATACGGTCTGCATTTCGGGACAGAGTTCAACATCAGGAGGAGTCAAATGCCTTCTGAACATAGCTGTCAACTTACAGATTTGAAAATAAGGGACCAGCAGCCTCGAAAATAAGGAATCAGCAGTCTAAATAAGGGATTTTCTGGGCACAGGTATGTTCAACTTCTGAGCCCCTCTGAGCCAAAGGCAGAAAGCCCAGCCAGCAGCCAAATGAAGCCTCAAGCGGTGGTTCCCACAGCGCAGCAACCCGGCAAAGGGGATGCAGCAAGGAAAACCACCGTCACCTCTCCGCTGGGAAGCGCTGAGCAAAGGCGAGTCCCCAGGCAACAGGGCCGATTTGATCGGCACAAGGCATGCAAGCTGCACCCCCCAGTCGTTCTTAGACTTCTTATTGGGTGAGCAACGCAGCCAAGCAACACAGTTGGAGCCTCCCTCCTCCCTGGCCGGCAGGAAGGGAGGGAGAGGAGCTGCTTCCTTTGAAACATGGGAAATTTAAGGGACATTATCAATAAGGGACAGCAGCGGACACGGCACTGGGCTAAGGGACTTTCCCGCCAAATAAGGGACGGTTGACAGCTATGCTTCTGAATCCGGCCTTGTTGAGTAACCTAACAGCTGTTTTTTATAGTAACCAACGTGCCCAATAAGGTGTTCAAAGTTGGCCCCATGTACAACACATTGCAATTGTCCCGTCTACAGGTTATCCACCAGCCGGCATTGTGAGCCAGGAGTCAGCTTCACCTGCTGAACAGCTGCCTGAAGGGGGAAGGAGGCGAAGGGACTCCACCTGCCGCTGATCAGCCTTCAAGGATACAGAGAAGGCACTGATGGGAAGGAGTTGGCTCCGGCCTTCTTAAAGAGAGCCCTCAGCAGCAGTCGGATGCTGGAAACGACGATTGTGGTCCATGGCTCTAGCTGACTGCTTCTTGCTCTCCATCCTGGACCCTTGGGCTCTGAGATCATCTGGGTTCCCTGACCTCTGGACTGTCTGACTTTGAATGCGGAGTCTGCTTTCAGGTGAGTGTACCTCAGAGACTCCCAACACCTGCTCACTCAGCAACAGGACTCGAATAATAATAATAATAATAATAATAAAAATAATAATTTTTTATTTATACCCCACCCTCCCTGGGCTCAGGGACGCGGGCGGCGCTGTGGGTTAAACCACAGACTAGGACTTGGTGATCAGAAGGTTGGCGGTTCGAATCCCCGCGACGGGGTGAGCTCCCGTTGCTCGGTCCCTGCTCCTGCCAACCTAGCAGTTCGAAAGCATGTCAAAGTGCAAGTAGATAAATAGGTACCACTCCAGCGGGAAAGTAAACAGCGTTTCCGTGCGCTGCTCTGGTTCGCCAGAAGCGGCTTAGTCATGCTGGCCACATGACCCGGAAGCTGTACGCCGGCTCCCTCGGCCAGTAAAGCGAGATGAGCGCCGCAACCCCAGAGTCGTCCATGACTGGACCTAATGGTCAGGGGTCCCTTTACCTTTACCTTTTACCTCCCTGGGCTCAGGGCGGCTAACACCAGTAAAATTACAATAAAAACATAATAGGGGGGAACCAATTTAAAATACAGGTTAAAATATAATTTAAAATGCAGCCTCATTTTAATAGTAGCCCATAGATCAAAACCATAAGGGGAGGGAAACATAAGGGTCAGACTGAGTCCAAACCAAAGGCCAGACGGAATAGCTCTGTCTTGCAGGCCCTGCGGAAAGATGTCAAGTCCCGCAGGGCCCTAGTCTCTTGTGACAGAGCATTCCACGAAGTCGGGGCCAGTACTGAAAAGGCCCTGGCCCTAGCTGAGACCAATCTAAGCACCTTGCGACTTGGGATCTCCAAAGTGTTGTCATCTGTGGACCTTAAGGTCCTCCGCAGGGCATACCAGGAGAGGCGGTCCCGAATGGGGCAATGACAGAGGGCAACCCCATTTAGAACAGATTGAACATCACGCTGTAGTAGCAGTCAGCTGATCCCAAGTACTGATCCAGCACGTTTATTTTTTAATTGAATTTATATCCCACCGTTCCCCCAAAGAGCTATACATACTTCTCCCTATTTTATTCTCAACAATCCCGCAAGTTAAGGCTGAGAGTGAGTGCCTAGCCGAAGGTCACCCAAGGGGCTTCATGGCTGAGTGGGCGATTAGAAGCCTGGTCTCTTTCCCAGGTCCTAGAGCAGTGCTCTAACCACTACACCACACTGTCCCTCACTACATTTTACTGCCTCAAACTGAGAAGCTGGGCTGGAAATCATCAGCACACAGAGTTGTCACCTCCCAGTTATCGCCAGAGAAAGCTATTTCAATTTATGCACATGAAAATGGATCATTCCCCATATGGAGCGTCGTAAACGAATTCTACCTCAGACTCCTTGCCACCAACACCAAAAGGCGTGGGTTTAAGTTTGCTCATTTTCTAGGCCTTTGCAACAAAATATGAGCGAGAAGGAATTTCTCCCCCAGACATGATTGTCTGTTGACTCAGCCCTTCCTTTCTCTCCCCCTTCTGCTATTATTATTGTGGCGTTTGACATCCTTTACCATAGTTTTCTTCTGGAGTGATTCAGGGAGTTGGAGGCACTGCTCCTACCTGCAGGGTCATCACCAGACTGTAATTTTAGGAGACTGATGCTTGGCCCCATAGCTTTGGGCTCCATTCTGTCTCCTATGCTATTTTAACATCTATATGAAACCATTGTGGTGAATGGGACCAAAAATGGGTCCAATGATCAAGGAGGATGCTGCAGAGGGAAATGAGGAGCAGGTGGGGCTCGTCAACCTGGGAAGGTTGTCCATCTATGACCCTTCAGCTGTTTTGGGACTACAATTCCCATCATACCTGACCACTGGTCCTGTTAGCTAGGGATGATGGGAATTGTAGTCCCAAAACAGCTGGAGGGCCAAGTTTGGCTATGCCTGATCTATGTGAAGGAATAATAAGGAGTAAACCCTACAAAAATCCCGAGTGAAGGCCCCAATAATGGTTTCTTTCTTTCTTTCTTTCTTTCTTTCTTTCTTTCTTTCTTTCTTTCCCATCCATCTGGCTCGGTTCCCCCAGCCACTCTGGCTGGCTCCCAACAGAATATTAAACAGAATAAAACATCAAACATTAAAAACTTCCCCAAACAGGGCTGCCTTCAGATGTCTTCTAAAAGTCAGAGAGTTGTTTATTTCCTTGACATCTGAAGGGTTCCACAGGGTGGGCGCCACCACCAAGAAGGCCCTCTGCCTGGTTCCCTGTAACCTCGCTTCTCGCAGGGAGGGAGCCACCAGAAGACCCTCGACGCTGGACCTCAGTGTCCGGGCTGGACGATGGGAGTGGAGACGCTCCAAAATGGTAACCTGTACAGCCAAGCTGGTGCCAAAGTATTGCTCTGCTTTCCTTTGGACCACATCAGCGAGGCTTGGGGGGGGGGTGCGGGCGGAGTATAGGACAGTATACAAATAATGACGAAAATAGAAAAGGACTGCACAGCACTTTTCTCGGAATTCCAAGGGAATTCTTTGTTCGCTCACTCAGGTGAAGTTCCAGAGAGGTTTCCTTCATTCATGCATGCGCTCAGCCAGTGAACTTATAGCACTTCGCTGCTTTGCACAACATCAGCAATGGACACTAAAATCATCTGCCTCAAAAGATAGACGCTGTTTCTTTCCTGCTTTGCACAGGTAATTCCTACGGCTCCTTAACTGGGTGTTAAGAGATGAGAATGATGCAACATAGCAAACAACTCATTTGTCGCAAGGCCAAAGTTCCTCTCACAATGCTTAGACGCTCCTGCGGCGCTTTTTCAAACTGCTTTGACCTTTTCGTTTTTTCAAAGGCAGTCAACAAGACTGCTGCTTGGGGGTGTATTTTTACAGCTCCCAGTGAGAAATGGGACGTACCAGCCATGTTAAATTTATGTCAAGCTGGAAAAAGAGGATGTCTACGGGGTGCGCCCATCTGCTGCACAATGAGTAGAGCTGATATGGCAAGTCTGTGCCTCTGCTTTTGATGTATGTTTCCGCCATCAGTCAGGTCGCAACTACGCAACGGTCTGGGTTGAAAACATTTGCACATTTCAGATGAGACAGTTGCATCGCATCAAGGTTGTGTGAAGCTGCTGCCCCTCCCCCCTGAGTGTGAGCCCACCCCCAGGGTTGTACAGTCCCTGAAGACCCCTTAATGTTGAGAGATACCGTATTTTTCACGCCATAAGACGCACCTAGTTTTTAGAGGAGGAAAACAAGAAAAAAATATATTCTGCACGAAACAGTGGGTGTATGATTTTTGTGGTTCATGCTGTGGCCACAGACATGATATGTGATTTGACGGCGAGTTTGGGGTAGCCCAATGCAAAAATCCTGAGAATCCACGTGGATCCGTGCCATTGCGGCCCCACGAAACAGTGGATGTGTGCTTTTTTGATGCAGGCCATAGCCATGGACATGCTATGCGATCTGATGGTGAATTTGGGGTGACCCAGTGCAAAAATCCTGAGGATCCATGTGCTTTTACCTCCCCCCTCCTAGGCAGCCTCCTTTATCTCTAGAGTCCCTTATCTCCCTCCCGATCCCTTTCCGATCAGCTGCTCAGGGGCTTTGTTTCAACACCCCTTTCCCTCTTTCTAAAAAAAAAGGCATGGTCTGCTTTTCGCCCCTGGGCAATTCGGCTCCAGGGACCATGCATTCACTCCATAAGACACACAGACATTTCCCCTTACTTTTTAGGAGGAAAAAAGTGTGTCTTATGGAGCGAAAAATATGGTAACTGTGGAAGCAAAGAACCTTTTATCCATGTACAACCGACAAGCCTGATCTTTCAGATCCATTGTGTAATGAATAGAAGAAGAAAAGTTTGGATTTGATATCCCACTTTATCACTACCCGAAGGAGTCTCAAAGCGGCTAACAATCTCCTTTTCCTTCCTCCCCCACAACAAACACTCTGTGAGGTGAGTGGGGCTGAGAGACTTCAGAGAAGTGGGACTGGCCCAAGGTCACCCAGCAGCTGCATGTGGAGGAGCGGGGAATCGAACCCAGTTCACCAGATTACAAGTCTACCGCTCTTAACCACTACACCACGAGCAGGTTTTGAGGTGGAGCAGGTATTTGACCACCGTTAACAAAACAGAAGGAAAATGCCTTTTAAAGAGATTTGCCCTTGGGCAAATCACCAGGGAGAGACAAGTCATTGCTTGGTGGTTGGTTGATTTTTAATCGATACTGTCCCAGCCTGGTGGGCTCCAATGAGCCACTTCCGTTTATTAGAGTAAATTCAACTTGGATATTGCCAGCTGGCTGGACAGTTTGTATTTTAGTTCCCATCTTTAATAAAGGCAATTGAGATGTTCCTCCAAGACTATTGCCCAAGAAGACTTCTTGATGTTCCCCCCAAAATATATACAGCACATGACTTCCTTTTAGGTAAATTAGGACAAGGGGCTGAAGACAGACAGGCAGCTCTTGCAAGGGACATGTTTGATTGGTCCTGGTAATCACAGTTTGGCTCAAAATGCAATGCGAATCAAACCATTCTCTAACATAAATGTCATCCGTTCAGGAGCTTTCCCCTTCATGCAGGTGACATGACCCTATTATAACAAGGGGCACCATTTTTTTAGAAGAAGCAATAGGTTTTGTTGCTCAAACCACAAACTTGCTGGGTGCAACAATCTGGGGGTAGCTCTAGAAGAGACAAGCTGGATATAATCCAAAGTAAGTTCTTACATAAGGGACGCGGGTGGCGCTGTGGGTTAAACCACAGAGCCTAGGACTTCCCGATCAGGAGGTCGGCAGTTCGAATCCCCGCAACGGGATAAGCTCCCGTTGCTCGGTCCCAGTTCCTGCCAACCTAGCAGTTCGAAAGCAGGCCAGTGAAAGTAGATAAATAGGTACCACTCCGGCGGGAAGGTAAACGGTGTTTCCGTGCGCTGCTCTGGTTCTCCAGAAGCGGCTTAGTCATGCTGGCCACATGACCCGGAAGCTGTACGCTGGCTCCCTCAGCCAATAAAGCGAGATGAGCGCCGCAACCCCAGTCGGCCATGACTGGACCTAATGGTCAGGGGTCCCTTTACCTTTACCTTTAAGTTCTTACATGCACTGCTGAGTCCCAAATAATGCACCCAATTCACAATTAAGTGGAAGTAGGCTGCCATTCTCTAAATGCACGCATTCATGCCATTGAACTTTTTATTAAAGTTTTCCAAAAAAACACACTCAGCATATCATTTACATATCACATTGTTTGTCTTATTTGGACCTCCCACAACTTTTCTGGCAATCATTCGAAGTTCAAATCTTATCCTCACATTCCTTTGTTACAATATTTCCATTATGTTTTATGTTTCTAATCTTATTTACCTTCTGGTAATATTCCCTATTATTCACAAAGCTTCTTTGAAACACACTAGCGTTGTTCCATCCTCACATATATTTTCCAAATACTCCGTAAATTTCCCCCAGTCCTCTAGAAATCTATGATCTTTTTGATATCTAATTTTTCCCGTTAATTTGTCCAGTTCTGCATACTCAGTTAATTTTGACCTCCATTCTTCCAAATTCAGGACCTCTTCCTGTTTCCACCTTTGAGCTATCAAAGTCCTTGCAGCGGTAATCGCATATCCCTTCTTGTTATCCCCAGCAAGAAGGTTTCTGGTTTCTTACCAAAGCTATATTTTAGCATTTTCTTTAGTTCGTTGTATATCAGCTCCCAGAACCCCCTTACTTTTCTGCAGTCCCACCACATATGCATAAATGTACCTTCTTTCTCCCTGCATCTCCAACACTTGTTACAAGTCTTGTACATTTTTGATAATTTTACTGGTGTCATATACCACCTGTAGACCATCTTCATTGTATTCTCTTTTAGTGTAACACATGCGGTAAACTTCAAGTTCTCATTCCATATTTTTTGCCAATCATCCAAATCTATGTTGTAACCTAGATCTTTGGCCCACTGAATCATAACTACTTTCACCTCCTCATCCATTGTGTGCCATTCCAACAGAATTTTGTACATTTTAGAGATTATTTTGCAGTCATTATTTACAATTTCTGTTTGGAATTTTGAATCTTTTTCTTTGTACCCTTTTTCTTTCTCTTCCTTTTTAAACATTTCGTTTACTTGGCGGTAGTGCAACCAATCATAGACATATTCTTTTACTTGATCATATGGTTTTATCCTCCACTTACCCCCTTCCTTCACCACCAAATCTGCATAGGTGACCCAATCGCTTCTCATATTGATTTTCTTAACTCCCATAGCCTCTAGCGGGGATAACCAATGTGGGATCCCTGTTTCCAATATATTTTTGTATCTGTCCCAGACCTCCAGTAACGATCTGCGAAAGATGTGGTTTTCAAATGAACCGTAGCCTTTCTTCTTTTCTTTCCAAAGATGCGCATGCCATCCAAACCTTGCATCGAATCCTTCCAAATCTAGGAGCTTTGTATTTTTTAGTTTTATCCATTCTTTTAGCCAGCAGAGGCATGCTGCCTCGTAATATAACTTCAGATCCGCACGCATTCATAAATCCATGATTCTATACTGAACAACAAAACAAAAACTGCCTAATGTGAGACCTACATTTAGCAAAACTCTAGTTTTCAGGCCTGCAGAATAAAGAAGCTTGGGCACAGCGTTGTAACTTTCAAAGAAGTTACTAAATTTCCTCCATTACATAATTTTTTACAAAACATGCCAAAATGGATTTAGGATTCTGAAGAATTCTAAGTCTGGTACAGTATATTAAATCTGAACATGAAAGGGCTGCTTATGAATGGGAAATAACACCCCCTGTTCTGTTTAGACCTGGTTTTACTCTGCTTAGATGGCAAACTGTGAGCATGCAGTTATTTAACGTGACAACAACAAAAGATTGCCTGCGTAGGTAAACAGGGCCGGGTCCAAGACAATGTGTGCCATGCCCTCTTTTTACATATTCTTCACACAACTCAGCTAGGGAATAGATTAGTTGGGGAGTTTCAAAATTACACGGCTGTGCCTTGCTTGTCTTTGTGAGTTACACTGTAATGGGCAAGAAAATGTCTGACCGAACTCCCCCCCCCCCCGCAAGGGTTGGCACTGTTTATCCATTTGTACACATTGATGGGACGCGGGTGGCACTGTGGGTTAAACCACAGAACCTAGGGCTTGCCGATCAGAACGTCGGCGGTTTGAATCCCTGCGACGGGGTGAGCTCCCGTTGTTCGGTCCCTGCTCCTGCCAACCTAGCAGTTCCAAAGCACAAGTGCAAGTAGATAAATAGGTACCACTCCGGTGGGAAGGTAAATGGTGTTTCCGTGCGCTGCTCTGGTTCGCCAGAAGCGGCTTAGTCATGCTGGCCACATGACCTGGAAACTGTACACCGGCTCCCTTGGCCAATAAAGCGAGATGAGCGCCGCAAGCCCAGAGTCGGCCACGACTGGACCTAATGGTCAGGGGTCCCTTTACCCTTACCCACTGATTAATTTATCAAAGCTCTATTAATGATGATGGTGATTATAATGATCACTATTACTGTTTACCTGCACAGGTCCTGTAGCAGGGTTGGAGAGGAAATATCTCCCCCTGACTGCCGCTCTATTCTCCAGAGGCCTTTCCTATTCCCTCCCTTTAGCTCCATCCACTTCCTTGTTCTCTCCATCTCGTCTTTTCTTCGTCCCCCCCTTTCCACCCTCCTCCTTCTCTCATTTTCTCTGCTTCTATCCAGCCACCAACCCTCCCCTCTGCTCCCACACATTCTCACCTCCTCCAACCAGCCTAACTATAGCAGCCTAACTCTCCTCTCCCACCTCCCTGATGTAAGTGTTTGGATACGATTTTAAATTTCTCACTCGGAGGGATAGCCACAGTTTCACTGTCTGGCTTTGTTACTGATCTTTGTGAGCGGCACCAATGACATTTTCAGGCTGAAGAGACGGGGGGGGGGGGGTGAAATGCTTCGTGTTTCTGCCAGTTGTATAGTACAGTGGTACCTCAGGTTAAGTACTTAATTCGTTCTGGAGGTCCGTTCTTAACCTGAAACTGTTCTTAACCTGAAGCACCACTTTAGCTAATGGGGCCTCCCACTGCTGCTGCACCGCCAGAGCACAATTTCTGTTCTCATCCTGAAGCAAAGTTCTCAATCCAAGGTACTATTTCTGGGTTAGCGGAGTCTGTAACCTGAAGCATATGTTACCTGAAGCGTATGTAACCCGAGGTACCACTGTATGCGGAACAAAAAATATTCACGTCTCGGAACAGTGAGGGTTGGGCAAGGTCCTGAAAGCGCTGAGTTGTGTTCACAGGTTAGCGGAAATAAAAAATAAACCGGACCCAAAAAACCACGTGGAAAGGGGCAGTATTTTCTTGAAGGAGTAATAATAATAATAATTTATTATTTATACCCCGCCCATCTGGCTGGGTTTCCCCAGCCACTCTGGGCAGCTTCCAACAGAATATTAAAATGCAATAACCTATTAAACATTAAAAGCTTCCCTAAACCGAGCTGCCTTCAAATGTCTTCTAAAAGTCTGGTAGTTGTTTTTCTCTTTGACGTCTGGTGGGAGGGCGTTCCATAGGGCAGGTGCCACTACCGAGAAGGCCCTCTGCCTGGTTCCCTGTAACTTGGCTTCTCGCAGTGAGGGAACCGCCAGAAGGCCCTCGGCGCTGGACCTCCGGGCAGAACAGTGGGGGTGGAGATGTTCCTTCAGGTATACTGGGCCGAGGCCGTTTAGGGCTTTAAAGGTCAACACCAGCACTTTGAATTGTGCTCGGAAACGTACTGAGAGCCAATGTAGGTCTTTCAAGACCGCTGTTATGTGGTCTCGGCGGCCGCTCCCAGTCACCAGTCTAGCTGCCGCATTCTGGATTAGTTGTAGGAGAGCTTGTGGGGATCCCTTTGTAGCAGATGTTGGATCCAACCAAAGTCTGGGCATGGTGCACAGGCTCCTCTGGGATTCTCAGTGAGGAAATCCGATCACTGGTTTGGGCAGGGGCGGAGGAAAGGGGTGTCACCACTCAGACTGAGTTTTAGCACATGAAAAACTTAAAATAAATCTTTATTTCCTGATGACTAGCCTTTGGACTATAATGAAACTTAAACAGAAAACTATCTTTAGAGAGATTTTTCCTCTAAAAGCATTTTATTTTAAAAATCCAATTTAAATATATTTTTAAAAATCCAATTTAGATATATTTTTTAAAAATCCATTTTTTTTATCTTTTGAAAAAGATCATTGATTTTTATCCACCCTGGTTCCAGGCATAAAGACCAGAGATGGTCACTCGTTTAAGGGCGGAGAAGACAACTGGGGCTGATGAAGATGGAAGAGCAGCAATAAGAATTTAAGAAGATCCTCCTGGATCAAGACCAAAGCTCCATCAAAGTCCCTCATCCTGTTCTCACACTGCTTAGCCAGGTGCCTATAGGAAACCTGGAAGCAGCACAGGAGCATGACAGATGTAAATATGGCAACTGACTTTAGGTGAAAAGTTGGCAACTGTGATTTAAAACATGCTTCACAAATATGTACAATTCTAAAGCAAAAGATTTAAAAATGGGTTGCTGTTTTTTAAAAAAAGATTTACAGTGGGACTTTGGTTCTCAAACGCCTTGGTACTCAAACAACTTGGAACCCAAACACTGCAAACCCGGAAGTAAGTGTTCCGGTTTGTGAACTTTTTTTGGAAGCCGAACGTACTCCATTTTGAGTGTTACGCTTCCGATTTGAGTGCCACACTTCCGTTTTGAGTGCTCCGATGAGGTCCGTCTGTTTTTGCTATTTATTTTGTCTGGAACGAATTAATCCAGTTTGAATTACTTTCTATGGGAAAGCACGCCTCGGTTTTGGAACGGACTTCCAGAAAGGATTAAGTTTGAGAACTAAGGTACCACTGTATAATAAATACAAATACTTAGCAATCAGCTGAGACATGAAAAGAGTGAATTAAGCAAACCTCAGTGGCTTTTGCAATGAGATGGGAAGAAAGTATGAGAAAGCAAGACAGTATCTGGTCACGAGTTACTACTTCTCCTTTTATATTATCAGTATAAAACTGCAGACTGTCAGAATTCTGAAAAACCTGATCTTGCAGTGTAATCTTATTGGCCTCACTCTCAGATGCAGCCCAAGGCCCCTAATGACTCGCCTATAAAACCACAGTAAGAGTAAGTTCAAGTCTGAAGCAAATTGGATTGCTTGCATTATATACAGTGCAAACGATCAACTCAGTTTTGTTGCAACATGGCTTGGAACCGGGGGGGGGGGGGGAGAGAATCTTATTCCAGATACATTAAGGAAATATCTCAGCAGAATTATACCTTGAAAGCAGTTGCAGATGGCAGTTTCAGATAACTATACATATATGCGAAATTTGAGAAAGTGCTCACACAGAGCAAATATGCAAACGGTTTTTAAAAAGAACAAGCCATTTTAGAGGTGGCTATCTTTAAAGAAAACCCACATATTATCTCACTATATGCCATATATATATAGTCAGGAATGCAGTACTGTTTTCAAAACCACAACCTTTTCTGGAATTTGCTATGTTCAGGAAACGGGCTCACGCACTTGTCAAAAGAAATCACTGTCAAATCAATTATAAAACGCATTTTAATATGCTGCAAGTTCACTTCCCAGTACCATGATCCTGACTATTGCCTGCAAAACCCCCCCTCAAATCGACATAATCCAAAACAGCCTTACTCCCTTTAATAGAAGTAACGTTTTTTGTTTCTTTTAGGAGAACTGCAATTCAACTGCTTTAACAACTTTGCACTAAACACAAGAACACTGGTCCTCTATTGACATGTGCATTTCTACAATATATTTTGCTTTCAGACTGAAAGGGGAACATGTGAGAGACTGCAAGCACAAAAGACTTGATATTCAACATTCCTTCCATGGAGGCACAAAATAGAAAACAAAAAAAGTATGTTTCTGTTAAGGTAAAGGTAAAGGGACCCCTGACCATTAGGTCCAGTCGCGGACGACTCTGGGGTTGCAGCGCTCATCTCGCTTTACTGGCCGAGGGAGCCAGCGTACAGCTTCCGGGTCATGTGGCCAGCATGACTAAGCCGCTTCTAGGGAACCAGAGCAGGGCACGGAAACACCGTTTACCTTCCCGCCGGAGTGGTACCTATTTATCTACTTGCACTTTGACGTGCTTTCGAACTGCTAGGTTGGCAGGAGCTGGGACAGAGCAACGAGAGCTCACCCCATTGCGGGGATTCAAACCGCCGACCTTCTGATCAGCAAGTCCTAAGCTCTTTGGTTTACTGAAACCCTGGTCAGCCCTGCCAGCATGACCAATGGTCAGGGATGACAGGAGGCACTGATTCAGCACTTGCACAGCCTCACCTGACTCAGATGGTGAGAAGAGCTCAAGGTCAAGAAGTGTATCGCTGACATCTTGCTCCAGATCCTGTAATGGCCCCCAGTAGCAGCTGCGTATTCTTATTAGAGGAGGAGGAAATGGAACACTGCAAGACCCCAGAACAACAACATCATAGGGCTGAGCAGGTCCCAAAATTCTCCTTTCGAGAACTGGACCTGCAGGTTGGAGCGGAACTGTTCTACAACTGTATCTTCAGCAAGATACTGCCATTGATGGGATCAAGAGCAGTTAAGAAATCAAGGAGAATCAAGAGGAACACATGGCTCCGCTCTCTCAAAAGGTTATCCGTCAGGGCAGCCAAGGTTTATTGTGGTGGCCTTAGGATAGGGGTTTTAAAAACCACTAAGCCACTTGGGCTTGCTGATCAGAAGGTCGGCGGTTCAAATCCCCGCAACAGGGTGAGCTCCCATTGCTCGATTCCAGCTCCTGCCAACCTAGCAGTTTGAAAGTACGTCAAAGTGCAAGTAGATAAATAGGTACTGCTCCAGCGGGAAGGTAAACGACATTTCTGTGTGCTGCTCCGGTTTCGCCAGAAGCGGCTTAGTCATGCTGGCCACATGACCCGGAAAAAAACTGTCTGTGAACAAACACCGGGCTCCCTTGCCCGGTAAAGCGAGATGAGCACACAACCCCAGAGTCATCTGTGACTGGACTTAACTGTCAGGGGTCCTTTACCTTTTTCTTCTTTTTTGGATAGGGGGGGGTGAGGATCCTTAGGTCTAGGTGCCAAATTTGGCCTTCTTTTCTCCATGATAAAGCCACTGGGACTTCCCCCAGTTCACACGCCCATTACCAGCCCAACTCCTTCCTTCAACGCTTTGTTTGGCTAGAAAGTCTTCTTGAATTGCGGTAATGATTTTTGCTTCCCTGGAAGGAGTGTGCGCATGTGTGAAATTATGACTTTTGCATGTCAGAATGTAGCCTACAGTATAGTGATATAACGGAGATGTAAAAGATTTGGATTATCATAAAAAGCGCAGGAGGAAATTATTAACAATAAGACCCACAAAGGGGAGGAGTCTTGTCTTTATGTTGTTTGTTGGATATGTGGTTGTGAAACTTTAATCTGAAAACCAAATAAATGTATATATAAAAAAACAAAACACCAAATTAGACCTAATATAAATGAGATTAGCCACCAAAATCAAACTCTCACCTCTCATTAAGTTTGTACACATACTTAAAGTACATATGTAACAGAGTTGTTTATAATTATATGTTGGAAATGTTTTGTGTTCTTATGCATCTGCACTGTTTTGTACTTTGTGGATGTTCCATAGTCATACTATAAAGTAGTTGCATTCTGTGTTATAAATCAAGCACTGTTAGTTGTTTCTTTTTGTTTTCCAGTGTATTTCTCATCAATAAAAAATTCGCTGTGGTGCGAGCAAAAAGAACAAGATATGTTACACTCACTGCTCTAAGTCCTGCCCACCACTGGAAGGCTGCCAGAAAGGAATGCAATACAGTGGTACCTCGGGTTAAGTACTTAATTCATTCCAGGGGTCTGTACTTAACCTGAAACTGTTCTTAACCTGAAGCACCACTTTAGCTAATGGGGCCTCCTGCTGCTGCCTCGCCGCCAGAGCACGATTTCTGTTCTCATCCTGAAGTAAAGTTCTTAACCTGAAGCAATATTTCTGGGTTAACAGAGTCTGTAACCTGAAGCGTCTGTAACCTGAAGCATATGTAACCCGAGGTACCACTGTAATCATGACCCCGGGGTCCAGCCACGATCAAGACACAGAATCAGAGGTTGCAGAAGGTACCTGACTCTAAGCCTGATGACAAGAGGCCACTAGATCTGAGGTTGGTGAGTAGGAGTCCCCTGGACCACAACTCAGGTCCACAGAGCCAGGGCTGGAAACTTTCATGGCCACCGTTCCCCGAGCCTGAGGAGCCAAGTGCCTCCTAACATACCTTGCCGGTTCAACAGCGCCATTGTGGGAGGCCAGGGATTGCAGAAGAGTAGCCTGTCTGCAGGCCAGAGGGCTGGCCTTCAAGGCTGTGTAGACAGAGTCCCTGGACAGTTAAGTCCAGTCAAAAAGTCAACTATGGGGTTGCGGCGCTCATCTCGCTTTCAGGCCGAGGGAGCCGGCGTTTGTCCACAGACAGCTTTCTGGGTCATGCGGCTTCTTCCCGCTTCTGGTGCAATGGAACACCGTGACGGAAACCAGAGCGCTCCGAAAATCCGTTTACCTTCCTGCCACAGCGGTACCTATTTATCTACTTGCACTAGTGTGCTTTCGAAGTGCTAGGTTGGCAGGAGCAGGGACAGAGCAATGGGAGCACACCCCGTCGCGGGGATTCGAACCACCGACCTTCTGATCGGCGAGCCCAAGAGGCTCTGTGGTTTAGACCACCGCGCCACCCGCATCCCAGCAGACAGAGCCACGGATAGGTGGACTGGAGGCAGAGGCTCCAAAGGTCTCAGTCCACCTCTAGCCTCTGTTGGGGCAAGTGACTCACTTAGGAGCTCTCCATGGTGCTGCAACACATTGCCTGGCCTGCCTTGCCCTGTGGAAATCAGACCCCGAGCTGGAAAACATTCCCCAATCCTCCTCTGCTTCCACTTCTCAAAGAGTGGAGGCCCTGCTGCTTCAAGGAGGAGGGCGGCATTCCGCTTTCTTTCAGCTTTTCACTGCAGAGCTACAGTTGGCACAAAGCACAACCATCACCCTTGCCAGCTTTCCTTCCCCCAGAATCATCTGGAGGTGGTGGGGCTGCCTGAAGCTATCACAACAACATATCTGCTCTATAGTAAAAAGTTAAAAGGAAAGAAGTTGCAGGGAGTCAGGCGAGGCTGCTGGGGCGCCATGTCCTTGTGTCCAGCCCCCAAGGATGAACAGAATGCTTCCAAACTACAAGAAAGAAGATTCCACCTAAACATTAGGAAGAACTTCCTGACAGTAAGAGCTGTTCGACAGTGGAATTTGCTGCCAAGGAGTGTGGTGGAGTCTCCTTCTTTGGAGGTCTTTAAGCAGAGGCTTGACAACCATATGTCAGGAGTGCTCTGATGGTGTTTCCTGCTTGGCAGGGGGTTGGACTCGATGGCCCTTGTGGTCTCTTCCAACTCTATGATTCTATGTATACATAAGTGGTTTGTAATGTTGGAAGTATGTGGCAGATCAAGAAGATTTGCTTTGGATCACGTTTGGTGGAGCCAGCCGTCAAAGCCAGGTCTTCTGACTCAGATTAAAGGTGTAACAACCAGATGCAATATGTTATGGCTTAATATGGGTATCTTTATTTTGCTAATGAGTAATTGTCAGATCAAGTTTACTGATACTCCACATACCTTCAAGTAAAAAAATAGAAATTGATTATTTATTTTTTATGCACCGCCTTGTCTCCGACGGGACTCCATACAATAAGGGGTAAAGGAACCAAAAAAATGCAAGGAAGTATAAGAGCAAGCAGCACGTTTTTCTTCGTCAAAAAATGCAGGTAAAAATCAAAAACTCTTAAGGATTCTCTAAAAGTTGCTTTATGAATCATGCAACCCTGAGACACAAACTTTGAAAACTCATTCAGTTAAGCAGTTAATTTCATGACCCGGAAGGCTGTATGCTACTCTAAAGACCATCCTGGGATGAAAGCAATTGATGGACAAAGAAATCTGCTTCGTTTTTTCTCTACAAAAATTACCCAACAGTAACAAATGCGGTATAGTTTAAACTCTTTCCTAGCACTTTGGCAAACAGGATTTCGCATGGAATGCCATTAAAATGTCGTCCCGAAATCTTGCACATTTCTTCCAAAATAGTTGAGGAAGAACATTACAGCAACTTCATGCAAATGCATTCCTATATTTTGGAATAAATAATGACCCTAAGTAATTAGCTCCTTGTGGAACTACTTTAGAACAAATATTCTGGGCAAAGGCAGTTGTTGGGTTATTGTTATTGGGTTCTGATCATTAGTATATTTGGTCCATTGTGCTAGAAGATATTTTGCCTTATTCAAGTTCAAGTTGGGGGTGGGCGGGGCGGAATACAGTACTGATAAAGCAGAAGTATAAAATTTGTTTTCCAGGGAATTATTCTAATCAATGCTATAAGAATCTTCACACATTAAGCATAGCAAATTAAAAGTATCCTCCAAAAGTGAAAACAGCAGCCAACAAAACCCAAGCTTTCCTTTCTACCAAAATAAAGCGAGCTTATATCCTAAGCAATGTTAAAGTCACACTTCCAGGAACAACAAGCATTTATTAAAAAATAATAATACATACCTACATATATGTGTGTGTATTTTTATATACACACACACACCCTACAATACATACAAGTGTCAAAACTGCCTCCAGTTTAGAATTTACACTGACATCCCACACCTCTCCCCCCCCAGTAATGTTTATTAATTTTTTTTCAAATATCTTAAATGCAATACAGCTTAACAATACTATTCTCCCACATCCCACTCCTGTAGACCAAGCAAAAGCTGCATTGTTGGGAGATGTAACGCTAACTTTCCTACCAATCATGGTTATCAAACCCAGAGCCCGCCACAAAAATTCACACTCCTTCCTTGTAGTCTAGGGGAATAAATCATCAGCCAGACCATTCGTACTGCAGTCCTTCCCTACAGCAAAATCTCTTTCCTCTTCGGTGGGAGCAAAGCAATTCACAGTCATCAGTGTTCACGACAGTTAAATGCTGAAAACATTCACTAGTGGCGAAATAAACTCATATGCCCCCAGAGTCCGCGCATGATAGTGTCCGTGCTGTTTCCAGGGTGAAAAACTGAACATGCTTTGATAGCTGGTCACTAATTAAACAGATTCAAGTGTTAGGGTTTTTTTATTCCTGATCCATAACATGGTTGAACAAAATTACTAGACTTTGAGCTGATAGCAACCCCGTTCCAATGTATAGCTCTGCACATAAATGCGTTACAAGAATTACCTGAGAGGCTCAGTATGCTTACTGAATACAAACGGGTCTATATCGGTAGATATAGGAATAGATAGCAGAGAGTTCTTAAAATAATTCGGCACTCTCAAAAGAGGAGCAATGTTTTTAAAACCAAGCGCTCAGCTGTTTTTACTCTAGCAAGTTTCTCAAAGGAGTCCTTTATCCCCACAATGAATGAGAGCTGAACACTCCGTTGCACAAATCTGTCCCAATTACAGTTGAGGAATTTCCAAAGAATAGCGCCACAGATGGATAAATATTCCCTGTGTCTGGCTCGCATGCCTTTTAGATGTGCAGGAGCTGACCTGAACACAGATAATGTACAAAAGAACGAACGACTGGAATTTCCAGGCCTAACGCAGAGTGGCTCTTCCATAGATCTGTGTCCTGAGAGTTTCTTTAAGACTTTGTGCGCTACTGTTATGAAAGACATACAAATCACTTGAAAGGAGAGAGAAACTCGCAGTGGCGTAGCGTGGGGGGTGCAGGGGGGGCCGGCCGCACCGGGCACAACATCTGGGGGGGGGGCGCGCTTGCACTCGCAGCTCTCTGCCCTTAGGGGGACAACCCACGCTACGCCACTGGAAACTCAAGTTCCAGAAAACAGAACTATGTATATTTTCCAACAATACAAACCAAGGAGGTTTCAAACTTCCATTTGAACTTAAGTACAAATAAAAAACAGATGAGGCGTTTCCACTGATTTTTGGAATCCTGTTTAAATATAAACACTTTTCTTCTTTAGAAGAAATTGCCATATTCTTAGCAATTAAAAGAACCCTCCGTCATGACGACACAATGAAAGATGTTTAGTTACTGATCCTTCCATGGACATATTACTCACCTGGCGATTTCATGTAATATTGCTCAATATCAGACATGTCCGTATTCAGTGCGCACTCCAGATAGCTGAGGATAACTTTTCTACTGAAGTAGTACCTCATACCCATTAGAAAGAAGGGCAAACAGCAGGTCAGCAGCAAGGACTTGGTCACAACAAAGCACATTACTATGGAGATAAGGAAGAGAAATAAACGATACCTGTCAGAAAAGAGAATTCAGTGTTGATTTTGGAACACAAACCCAAAAGTCACAGATATTATACAGCAAACATTCTTTGCACAATGTATTTCATTCTGCTTATAGAACAGGCCTTTTAAACATTTAAAAAAATGTGCTGCTTTGTTCACTTAAGAGAGTCTTCTAGCTTCAATTACTTTTTATAATGCATGATCTAAAAACAGAGGCCTGTTCAATGGTTATAAAAACAAGGCTTTCTCCCTTAAACTGCACATTCCTCACCCCCCCCCCCGAATGGCTGTAAGGAGGAATCTGGGAGCCTCCACTTCTGTTTTAGATTAACCTAGCCCCCCACCCCTCGTTTCTATGTAGTTTCAGAACAACTGGATAAAAATTAATTCATGGATTTATTTTTTAAAAAATGTGGTTGTATAGCTTGTGGCAAAGACTTTCCCCCTAAGGGTCTGAGAGCAAACTGGGAGCAATGGGGGAAACTGAAGCGGGGTGGACTTTATGACAGATCAGTCAATCCTGAACACTTTAATCTCCAGTTACGGGTAGGTAGCTGTGTTGGTCTGCCGTAGTCGAAACAAAATAAAAAAAAATTCTTCCAGTAGCAACTAAGTTTGTTACTGGTATGAGCTTTCGGAGGTATCTGAAGAAGTGTGCTTGCACACAAAAGCTCATACCAACAACAAACTTAGTTGGTCCCTAAGATGCTACTGACTGCAAGAAGATCAATCCTTTCCATTCTGAAGGAAATCAGCCCTGAGTGCTCACTGGAAGGACAGATCCTGAAGCTGAGACTCCAATACTTTGGCCACCTCATGAGAAGAGAAGACTCCCTGGGAAAGACCCTGATGTTGGGAAAGATGGAGGGCACAAGGAGAAGGGGACGACAGAGGATGAGATGGTTGGATAGTGTTCTCAAAGCTACTAGCATGAGTTTGACCAAGCTGCGGGAGGCAGTGGAAGATAGGAGTGCCTGGCGTGCTCTGGTCCATGGGGTCACAAAGAGTCGGACACGACTAAACGACTAAACAACAACAAAGGTGCTATTGGAAGTACTTTAATCTCCATAGAATCATAGAGTTGGAAGAGACCACAAGGGCCATCGAGTCCAACCCCCTGCCAAGCAGGAAACACCATCAGAGCACTCCTGACATATGGTTGTCAAGCCTCTGCTTAAAGACCTCCAAAGTAGGAGACTCCACCACACTCCTTGGCAGCAAATTCCACTGTCAAACAGCTCTTACTGTCAGGAAGTTCTTCCTAATGTTTAGGTGGAATCTTCTTTCTTGTAGTTTGGATCCATTGCTCCGTGTCCGCTTCTCTGGAGCAGCAGAAAACAACCTTTCTCCCTCCTCTATGTGACATCCTTTTATATATTTGAACATGGCTATCATATCACCCCTTAACCTCCTCTTCTCCAGGCTAAACATGCCCAGCTCCCTTAGCCGTTCCTCATAAGGCATCCTTTCCAGGCCTTTGACCATTTTGGTTGCCCTCCTCTGGACACGTTCCAGTTTGTCAGTGTCCTTCTTGAACTGTGGTGCCCAGAACTGGAAACAGTACTCCAGGTGAGGTCTGACCAGAGCAGAATACAGCGGCACTATTACTTCCCTTGATCTAGATGCTATACTCCTATTGATGCAGCCCAGAATTGCATTGGCTTTTTTAGCTGCCGCGTCACACTGTTGGCTCATGATCTGAGGGATGTCTGTATGTCATCTGGACCTGGTGATTTGTCGGTTTTTATTTTGTCTAATAGGCTGATCACATCGAGCTCGGTTAAGTACTTAATTCGTTCCGGAGGTCCGTTCTTAACCTGAAACTGTTCTTAACCTGAAACACCACTTTAGCTAATGGGGCTTCCCTGCTGCTGCTGAGCCGCCGGAGCACGATTTGTTCTCTTCCTGAAGCAGAGTTCTTAAGCTGAAGCACTATTTCTGGGTTAGTGGAGTCTGTAACCTGAAGCGTATGTAACCCGAGGCACCACTGTAATTCATTCAGTTTCTCTGCACTCTCCTTAAGCACATCTCTGGCTCTCTAGATATCCAAAGGTCATTTCCTAGAGTGTAGCACCCAGAATTGGGCACAGCAATTAAAATGAGGTCTGACTAGTGAGGAATAAAGTGGAACTATGGCTTCGTGTGTCTTGGAAACCCTGGTTCTATTAATACAGCCTAAAATGGCATTAACCTCCCCCCCCCCAGCTGCATCACACTGCTGACTCATGTTCAGCTTATGATCAGCTGCAAACCTGAGATCCTGTTCAAATTTACTATTGTGAAGCTAGCTAGGTCCTCTCCCAATCCTATACACATGCACTGAATTATTTTGCTTTGCCATAACACAGAAGTTTGTATTTCTCTGTTTAATTTGATTTTGTTTGTTTCAGCTCAGCTTTCCATTCTATCCTGATCACTTAATTTATTCCAACATGTTTCCCTCTCCGTTTGACGTCATCTGTAAAACTGGGAAGGAGAGCTAACACCTCTGAAAATCTAATTATTTGTTATTAAAAGAACTTAAATTGCAGCCTTTCTGATTTAGAATTTGAACCACCCAGAGCAGCTTAAAAAAAGTGTAAAAATATAAAAGCGTGAGTCATAATTAATAACTGATGGAGTAGCAAACAGCAACACCCCTACAAAAATAACCTCAGTCTCTCTCTCTCTCTCTCTCTATATATATATATGAATGAGAAAGTATCCCTCCTAGCTTCAGGATCATGCAGCCACATGGAATTGTCTATTAAAGATGTTTGGTTTTTTCTTTTTTGGCTTCTGTCTTAATGTCTGCTTTACTGTATTAATCTGCATTTGTGCCCATGTGTTTCTATACAGTGGTGCCCCGCAAACGAATGCCTCGCAAGACGGAAAACTCGCTAGACGAAAGAGTTTTCCGTTTTGGAGGTGCTTCGCAAAACGAATCTCCTATGGGCTTGCTTCGCAAGACGAAAATGTCTTGCGAGTTCCTGCGGGGTTTCTTTCCTCCCCCCCCCCCTTTTCTAAGCCGCTAAGCCGCTTATCTGCTAAGACGATAAGCTGCTAAAAGCCGCTAATAGCGCTAATCTGCTAATCCGTCAATGGGCTTGCTTCGCAAGACGAAAAAAAACGCTAGTCGAAGAGACTCACAGAACGGATTCTTTTCGTCTTGCGAGGCACCACTGTATTTGAAAATAAACAAACATGTTTTAAAACAAACACACACAGAACAACAACAACTGAAAGGGTGTCAGCAGGCAAAAAACCTACGGTATTAACATAAAATAATATTGAGTATACTACAGAATGTGCATGGCGGGGGTATGATATACTGGGGAAGGGGGTTCCAAAGGCTGGGCACCACCACTGAGAAGGCCCTGTTCCTTTCCATCTGGGCATCTTCTGCAGATGACCTCAGAGAATGGGCAGCTTCATTAAAGGTTCCTTTGGAGTTTGGGGGGCAATTTTGAATTTCATTTGCAAACAGACCAACAGCCAGTGCAATTGATGCAAAAAATAAGTCAAAGGCACACTGTGGCATTTGCCTCCTAGGTGGGTCATAAGGAAAGGGTTAAATGAGTGTGATGTGATTGGCCAGTGGGAACCCAAGGGGAGGAGTTAGAGTTGGAGTTGTGTGGAAGTCAGTTGAGAGTTGGGAGCTGGAGAAGGAAGAGGGAGGATAAGTCTGTGGGTTGGTCGAGTTGTGTTGTGAGAGAGTGAGAGGAACTGTTAGGTGGAGTCAGATAGACAGTTGGGATAATCAGTTTGAAGTTGTTAGGAACGTGTAGGTCAGTAAAGAAACTAAGATAAAGAAACTGACAAGAAAAATTAACTGAAACCATAAACTTGTTCATGCTTATAAAAATAAACTTGATTACTTGTTAATGTTAACAACTGTCTGGACTCCGTGTGTCCCCGTGAGATACGGGGTGGTGGCAGCGGAAAAAGCAATCGCAGTGGTGGCACAGGGATCAACAGACCGTCAAACGCCCGGGGACCCTGTGTGATCGCCACAAAAGTGGTGGTAGCGGTGGGATCACATCAACACCTGCCACCACAAAAGTGGTAGGCAAGCGGTAGGATAACAGCAGTACCTGCCACACACACCAAAAAAACAGCACCCATCAATTGTCCAGCAATAGCATTTTGTCCTAGCAGCAGTTTCTGACAAAGGAGACCAAGTTACAGTGGTCCAGGCCGTCTGACTGCAGCCAAGTCTGCCATCCCTAGAAACAGGCACAGTTGGTCAAACTGTGCAGAAACACTCCTGGTCACAGCTGCCACCTGAGAATCCAGGAATAAAGTCAGATACAGTGGTGCCTCGCAAGACGAAAAGAATCCGTTCTGAGAGTCTCTTCGTCTAGCGGTTTTTTCGTCTTGCGAAGCAAGCCCATTGACGGATCAGCGCTATTAGCACTATTAGCGGCTTAGCGGATAAGCGGCTTAGAAAAGGGGGGGAGGGGGGAAAACCCGCAGGAACTCGCAAGACATTTTCGTCTTGCGAAGCAAGCCCATAGGAGATTCGTTTTGCGAAGCACCTCCAAAACGGAAAACTCTTTCGTCTAGCAAGTTTTCCGTCTTGCGAGGCATTCGTCTTGCGGGGCACCACTGTACAGAACATTGGGAACCTGGTTTTTCAAAGGTAGTGCAACCTTTGAAACAGATTGAAGTACTGTTTTGGGAGGACAGGGGGCGGGTGGGTGTGGAGGACTCCCTGATCCTGAATGGGGTAACCGGTGCGCAGCCTGGGAGTCATTTTGGACTCACAGCTGTCCATGGAGGCACAGGTCAATTCTGTGTCCAGGGCGGCTGTCTACCATCTCCACCTAGTACGCAGGCTGAGACCCTACCTGCCCGCAGACTGTCTCCCCAGAGTGGTGCATGTTCTGGTTATTTCCCGCTTGGACTACTGCAATGCACTCTACATGGGGCTACCTTTGAAAGTGACCCGGAAACTGCAATTAATCCAGAATGCGGCAGCTAGACTGGTGACTGGGAGTGGCCGCCGGGACCACATAACACCGGTCCTGAGAGATCTGCATTGGCTCCCAGTACGTTTCCGAGCACAATTCAAAGTGTTGGTGGTGACCTTTAAAGCCCCAAACGGCCTCGGTCCTGTATACCTGAAGGTGTGTCTCCACCCCCATCATCCAGCCCAGACAGTGAGATCCAGCGGCGAGGGCCTTCTGGCGGTTCCCTCATTGCAAGAAGTGAGGTTGCAGGGAACCAGACAGAGGGCCTTCTCGGTGGTGGCGCCCACCCTGTGGAACACCCTCCCTTCAGATGTGAAGGAAATAAGCAGCTATCTTCTTTTTAAAAGACATCTGGGGGCAGCCCTGTTTAGGGTAGTTTTTAATATTTAATAATATATTGTTTTTAACACTTGATTGGAAGCCGCCCAGAGTGGCTGGGGAAACTCAGCCAGATGGGCGGGGTATAAATAATAAATTATTATTATTATTATTATTATTATTATTATTATTATTATTATTATTATAACCTTCTTCAAAACAGGTTCTGATTCTATTGCTGGATTGGCGTCTAGACAACCAGATTCACTCAGGAATGCCTAGAGCTGGGTAGCTACAACTCATGGCTCATCTAGAAGAACCCAAGAGTCAAACCTTCTGCAATGGCACCACCAGTCACTTCAAAGATTCTTCTCTCTCTCCCTGAGCATTGATACCCAAGAGGAAGGAGTAATTAAAACACCTCACAGTAGCCAGATTAGGCTCTGCTAAGATGGCGGCTGTAACAACTTCTCCTTCACAGTAGCTGGCAATAAATTCAAAACCACGTCTAGAAGCAGATTTTGTTCCCACGTGCCTCAGCGGGGAGGGAAAGTGGTCCGTGGACTTGATGAACCTGGTCTAGCTTTCTGGCACAACCTGGACAACTCCTGCAATTAAAAATACAATTTTCCTCTGCCTTTGCATGGTATCGGACCAGGGCTCAAACTTCATACCGTTTCACAGCCCATGGCTTGCTAACCACCGTGTTGATAGTTCCTATTTTCAGTTTTCATTTTATACCTGCTTTCCCAACACGGGTGGCGCTGTGGGTTAAACCACAGAGCCTAGGACTTGCTGATCAGAAGGTTGGCGGTTCGAATCCCCATGACGGGGTGGGCTCCCGTTGCTTGGTCCCTGCTCCTGCCAACCTAGCAGTTCGAAAGCACACCAGTGCAAGTAGATAAATAGATACCGCTCCGGCGGGAAGGTAAACGGCGTTTCCGTGCACTGCTCTGGTTCGCCAAAAGCGGCTTAGTCATGCTGGCCGTATGACCTGGAAGCTGTACGCCGGCTCCCTCGGCCAGTAAAGCGAGACGAGCGCCACAACCCCAGAGTCGGCCACAACTGGACCTTTATCTTTACCTGCTTTCCCAGCTAGAAAAGACAAGGGCTAAAGCAGACACGAGAAGAGATCTGCTCGTTAAAACGCAGAACTTAAGAAAGAATATAAAGATGAGCCTTGTTGGATTAAGCCTACCAAGTTCAAACTCCTGTTTGTTTGTAACCAGAGTTCTCCAGATGAGGATGTGAATGCAATGCTCTTTCTGCTTTGTTCCCTGGCAACTGACATTCAAAGGCACACTGCCTCTGAACTTGGGAGGGAGCAAACAGCCCCTGCGCCTAGTATCCATTAATAGCTCACTTTTCCATACATTTGTCCACCTCCCTCTCTCCCACATACACAACCCTTTGCATCTAATGCTAGCCAAGATATATAAAGCAATGGGGCTTTAGGTCTTAACTTCCAAGAGATGCTAATTATATGTTGCTTGATTATGATGACATATCACTATTATTTATTACTTCCTCCCCCGTGATTACTCTTGGTAGTGTATAGGGAAGG
This sequence comes from Podarcis liolepis, assembly GCF_965112155.1. Classification (NCBI taxonomy): domain Eukaryota; kingdom Metazoa; phylum Chordata; class Lepidosauria; order Squamata; family Lacertidae; genus Podarcis; species Podarcis liolepis. Next base: position 13,947,439 of record NC_139556.1, read on the forward strand.
AAACCTGAACTCTCCTCTCCCTTGCCAGGATCTTGAAGAGCGCTTCTGCTAGCATGCAGCAAGTCTTAGGGGCCAATGGGAGACTTTCCCTAAGCCTATCAAATGGGGAAGGGGTGGGTAGGCTATGCTTGTAATTAAATAAAGAAAAACTGACTGCAAGCAATGAAATTAGTGTCAAGTATAGTTAGGCCCTTAGGAGCAACCTCAGCATTATCGTATAAATTTAACTCCTTCGATTCCGGCCTACAATTAGTTCTGTGTACAGTTTAGCCCCAGTTATCTTATTTGGGTGGACAAGGGTGGCGCTGTGGTCTAAACCACTGAGCCTCTTCGGCTTGCTGATCAGAAGGTCGGCGGTTCGAATCCCCGCGACGGGGTGAGCTCCCGTTGCTCGGTCCCTGCTCCTGCCCACCTAGCAGTTCGAAAGCACGTCAAAGTGCAAGTAGATAAATAGGTACCACTCCAGCGGAAAGGTAAACAGCGTTTCCGTGCGCTGCTCTGGTTCGCCAGAAGCGGCTTAGTCATGCTGGCCACATGACCTGGAAGCTGTATGCCGGCTCCCTCAGCCAATAAAACGAGATGAGCACCGCAACCCCAGAGTCGTTCATGACTGGACTTAACAGTCAGGGGTCCTTTTACCTTTACCTATTTGGGTACTTGCACCTTCATCTCTAATACTGGGCATATTTGTAACCATTGCTTGAATAAAACACAGTGTTTATACTTTAAAAAACAAAAAACCCTCACACATTATGATTTTCTCACTAAGTTTATACATGCGCAATGCATTTCATGTTCATTCTGGGACAATCCTGTTTACATCTACTTGGAAGTAAGTCCAAATGTTGTTTAACTCAGAGTGGCTTACTTCCATGTAACAGGATTACCACACTAAAACAGCATATTAAACTGAGGTTGGAAAGAAATCGAGTACATCCGTCATTCAGTCAAACAAAATCTTAGCTGATTAAATACTTGACTAATTTGACACTCAAATAAAAGCAAATTGTTCCGAAGCAAAAAACAGGCTTCCTATGTTCTGTCATTGTAGGAGGCATTATTTTGGAAGAAGCGTCTTCTCCTCTGTAGGAAAGGGGGAACTTTTGCAGATACTTGCATTAAATAAAATACTTGAAATTAATTAGTCAGGGTACTTTCTTAGACAATCACTTGGGAGAATAGCGTGGGGAGAGAAATGTGACTCTGTTGGATTCTCCTGGAGCGTTCAGTGCCTTTCGTGACTACTGACTATGCATACGATATCCTTCTAGGATGCCTCGCAAGGATGAGATTAGGAGGCACTGTTTGGCAGTGGTTCCACTTGTACCTGCGAGGCTGATCCCAGAAGGTGTGCTGGGAGACTTGATGTTCCACCCAATGGCCAATGGCTTCTAGCTTGCCACAAGGTTCCATCTCGTCTCCCTTGCTTTTCAACATCTACATGGAAACAGTGGGAGAAGTTATCCGAAAGTTTGGGCTGAAGAACCATACGTTTGTGGCACCTCTCAGGTGTGCCTTTTTTTTAAATCTTCTATTGTGTGGAGGCAACAGAAGCAACACTCAGTTAATTCAGGAACGAGCGAGATAAACAAACGGAACTTGAACCATATAAGATGGAGGAACTATTGGAAATTTGTGTGAAGATTTTTAACCTATTTTGAACGGGACTGCACTACTCCTGAAGCAGCCAGGGCGTAACTGGAGCTGGTTGTCTGTTTCATTGATTTAGAGTGCAGGTGCTGACCTTTAAAGCCTTAAATGGCCTCACAGAGGCCTGGTTGGTTCATATGGGGGTTTTTGAAATAAAATGTGGTGGTGTTGTCCCCCAGAAACTCCCATATGAACTCATGAAATTAAGGCAAATGCGGGAGAAAAATGCAGTCTTCTGGGTTGCGGTATTTATTCTCTCCCAAGTGAAATCCGCTAGGCTCCCTCTTATTTTTACAGACAAGCAGGATGAAAATATTAGACTATCACTATTCTTTATGGAGAGATGAGATGAAATCAATCTTCCTGACCCACAACTGAACTGACGCGCTGGGGAGTAATTCAGAGAGAGAGAGAGGCATTTTTACTTGTTTCAGGGTGGATGCAAATACACTTATCCTTTCCCAGTCATCAGAGGCATCTGAAGTCTTTGCACCCCCAGAATTGAATGCACAGAGGTAGATCCGTTCTGAAATTCCCCCTCACAACAGTGTTGTCAAATGTTATTTCTCCTCCTAGCTCAGAGAAAACCTTTTCTGCCAATCTGAAGCAGAAGTCAGTGCCAAATGGCTGGTAGCTGTGCAATCACAAATTCTTCTCTCTCCCTCTGTCTCCCCCCCCCCCCCCCAGTCCTCAGAGCAGTTTTGCCATTTGCTACAAACTCCAGTTTTCCTTTAAATAAAATATGTCTATTAAAATTAAAAGCAGGCAAGTCTGCTGGTAGAACGGAGGCAAAAATAAAGACTGAAATGCAACCAGTAAGTTCTGGACACTAATCGACGGCTGGGGGGGAGGGGAGAGAGAACTGCGCCAAAGCCCCTACAGAATGATGGGACCATGAAGATCTCAAGATCTTTCCTGCAAATTATAAGGTGCAAGGCTGGATTTTCTAAGGAAATGAGCAAGCCAAGCTCATTTGCTGCTCATAATCAGGTGGCGTGGAGGGGAGGATAAACTGTCTGGAATAGTCAACGATAATTAGTGCTTGCTGCAGTTTGTGTGCATAAGCTTTAACAGGGCACGGTTGATCTGTTTAACTAGCAAGCATTTGGCCTTTACAAGGTCCTCATATAACACTTTGAGTGACCACTATGGACATTTATAACGGCTAGTTAGTCAGGCAAGATATCGTGGTCCAGGCATCCTGGTGGGGCTGGTAGCGTGTCCTCTCAGGTCTGTGCTGAAAAAGCACCTCTCTCTGAGCTCTTGCACCAGCTGGGGGAGGCGCCTGCCATATGAGGCATGCACAGAGCACATGTAAAGGAGGCTCCCCTCCCTGCCACAAGATGCCTGTGCTGCACAGAGCATGTAGCGGTTTGAGCACACCTGCCAGAATGGAATGTGCATGGATTTGGCTCCGATTGCAAAAGCTAACTCGGGGCCGCAGTGGTTGCATGCGCTTGGCTGCAGGAGCTTCCTCCCCCGGAGGCCGCTTGCCAACTTTGCACCTCCGCGAAGCGAAACCTGCGACAGTCCCCGCTTGGCTGACCCTGTCTGCGCGTCTCTGCAGCCTGCAGCCACGTCCCTGGGAAATGCGAGACTCCTAGACACAAGGCGGCTTCTTTTGGCCGGCAGCTGCTCTGCTTTTCAGACATGCTGCCCCCTTCCCCCAAGCGCAGCGAGGCAGGCTCGCTGGGCTTTCCGGCGGTAGGAAAGTGGCAAACGCTCGCCTGGCGCGCGTCACGTGTGAACGCGGCCCCGCGAGGGCTAAAGGTGCAAGGACTTGCGAAATCCGAGTTCTGCGCCGAGCCGCAGGAAACTCGCGCAAAGGTCCCTTCGCCCAAGTTTCCCTGCCCCGCCACTGATGCGGAGTGACTCCGAATCGCTGGCCAAGGAGGAAAGAGGGAGGCGCGCAGCTTCCGCAGGAGGGAGCTTGCGGAGGATATGCTCTCTTTTCTCTCACCCGCAAGCAGGAACGTGCCCGGCGCTGGGGGAGTCTAGCCCCCGATCTGGAGGCGATCAGGCCGGCTTGGCCCGGAAAGGCGCCCCATCTCCGGCCCGCAGAGGGCCCCCTTCCCTCTCTCGCGCGCGTCTGCTGCGCGCTCCGGCTCGGCGAGGGAGATGCAGCCGGGCGCGCCGTCGGTGCTGCGGCGAACGGAGCATCCGCCGCCTCCTGCCGGTACAGCGAAGGCGCATCCAGGCTCCGCCGATCCTCCCTGCTGTGCACCGGGAGATGCGTTGGGGGGGGAGAGTTAAGGCGATCGCTTCCGGTTCTTTCCCACCCCCCGTGTCCGCAACCGCGATCGCGCTTACCGGCCATTGTCCCGTAGACCATCTGCGTCCAGGGCTGGTCTTTGAGCCCTCGGAAGGCGGTGTTGGGGATCCTTTCCATGATGCCCTCGTAGAAGATGCGGCGCACCGCTTCCTGCTCGGAAGGGTGAAACTCCCTGATGCAGACGCCCTTTTTCTGGTCCTCGCCGTCGGGCGCGGGGCTCGGCGGAGGAGGCTGCGGCTGCAGCTGCGGCCCCGCGGCGGGCGACCCGGATCCGGCCCGAGAGGAAGGCCACATCTGAGCGGACGAGGAGACGAGCAAGCTCTCCTTTTTGGCTCCTGAAATCGAGTCATGATCTTCCGCCACTATCTTAGTCTCACAAACCATTTTGGGAGACAGACAATGCATGCAAACCGGCCGAGGAGGGGGGGAAAGGGGGGCTTAGGAAATGTCGGGTGGGGTGGGGGGGAGAAAAGGAAAAGGGGGGAGAAAAAAGGGGGGGAGAAGCTTGCCTGCCAAGAAGCTGCTCTACGCTTGCAGCTTTTTTTTTTAATGGTGCGGAGGCGGCGGAGGCGAAGGGAGAAAGGAGCTCCGCCGCATTTTGGAGAAGTATTTATAATGCAGCAGAGTCGATTGCCGCTTGCAAGGGGGTCCTTCCCCCCCCCCCGGGTCCTAGCGCCCTTTCCCCATTGGTTGTTGCGTTCGCTGGCTGGTGGGGCCGGGGGCGTGGCGGGCCGGGGGAAACGCCTCCTCTCCCGGTGCTCTCGGTGGCAAATTACTACAGGCTTCGTTGCGCCCCCCCCCTTTGATGTCACCTTTCAGCGCTCCGAGTTTCCTGCTGAGCCTTACAGAAATCCTGTGCCAAACTGTTAGATGTGGCGCCTCGCTGGGGGAGAAGAAGGCGACTGACTTCGCTTGCCGGGGTGGGGGGGAAGGTGGGAAGGCTCGGGGGCGGGTCGAGGGGGCTGCAACTTCCAGCAGCTTGCCGTGTTTCCACTTAAAACGACACTCGAGCAAGGGAAAAGGGAATCTAGGAACAGAATGCTGCAAACGAACTGCATTTTTCATTTCAGCGCGAGGACATGCATATATACATATATATGCATGCGCGACTTTTGGTTTCCGTGAACGAGGGGGAGACAATTTATTCGAATGCACACTTCAGATATAAATCAGATCCGCAGCCTTTTTTTTTGCAAATTTTTTGCTTTGAAATAATTTCCTGCCGTGCGGATATAAAAGATACATTTGTGGTATTCCAGAGCGGATAGTGGTGCTCTGCAGGTGTGGTTTGACTATTTCTTTTTATTATTATTTTTATTAAAGATTTTCTTGTTTTACAGAAGTATGTGTAATGTCTCTCGTATTTTTTCCGTGTAACACTTTTACAAATCAGTTTCATTTGTTGAGACATAGGGGGGGGGGAGATGGGTGGAGGGGGGGGGTCGGGCGGCGATGTTTCTCTTTTGCTTCATGTATGTAGGGTTTGGTCTCAGCGTTTGGTGGGACTACTTCTGAAGCCCACCACCACTGATCATCGGCCACGCTAGCAACATCTAGAGCTGCCCCTGGGCCAGACTCCACATGCAGCAACCCCCCCCCCCGCGCCCTTGACTAGCCCGGATCCGTTCGCGTCCACTTGGTTAAGTTAATCCATCTAAGGTGAGCGCGCACACGGGATGGCGGCCTTTCAGAAGACGCGAGATCCTCGTCTGAAGGGTTCGTTTAGGATCCGCGCCCCTCTTGAGGGATGATGAATCCCACCCCTCACCCCCGTGGGCTTCCCGCGAGTGAAAGTGACATCGCCTATTCTCTTCCGCGGAGACTCCGATCCCAGCTGCTCTCCTCCTGCTCCGCGGTGATTGGATGAGTCATTCACCACTGCGGTAGTTCAGAAGGGGCTGTTAACACTTTCCTGCGCTTGTGCGCAAAAATCCCCGGGGCTCGTCGCTGTAGCACAAGGCTCCACAAGGCTGCGGAGAGCCGGGGGAGAGGCAGCCTCACGGCGACCAGGAGACCCTCTCCGCACGTGGCGAAGGCGGGCTTCAGAAAGAGGGGGGCGGGTTGTTTTCTTTATTTTAAAAAAGGTTACCAATATAGCCTTTCTTTCCCCTCTATGCCCAGCAGAAACCTCGCCGGGTCACCCATTTTTGGAGAGCCTGAGACCTTTGCGAGCCCAAAGGCACAGGGACGATGCGAAGCTCGCGTCTCCCTTTGTCTCCTCAGGAAACGCATCCCGGACCCTCGCCCGCCTGCCCGAAATGAGCGCTCCGAAGCGCGGGCTTCTGCTCCCCTTTCCGTGTTTGCGCTCCCCGGAGCGAAATAAGAAAAGGCTCCTCTTCCTCGCCCGCTTTCCCCCTCGCTCGGGAACCCATTTCTCCGCTCCCGTGGGGTGGTGGGGCCACGAGCGGGCGAGCTGGGGGTGGAAAGGGCGCGGAGTTGCGCGGACCGGCCGCCGGCCTCCCCAGCGCGCCTGCTTTCCCTCAGAGGCTGCAGAAAAAACACTCGACGGCCGGTCAGCTCTTAGTACATGGAGGGGGGCCGAGCGGAATCTCCTCCTTTCCCTCAGGCAGCGACATTTCTCGGGCTGCCCGCCCTCTGCTCGGCGAAATGCCCCACATCCCAGGCAGCGCCGCCGAGCCGCCCCCCGTCACTTTCCTTCCAGCGTCCTTTGGGACGGATAAGAACAAAAATCGCCAGCGAGGAAGGGGCCATTCCTTCGGGACGGAGGGTCTCTTTCTTCTCCCCTCCTTCCGCCAGCCGCCTCCTCCTCCCCGCCGCTTTGCCTGCGCCTTCCTTGCCCAGGCGCCCCCCTCCTCTAGTATGTGGCCCACTTTATTTCTGCCGCAAAATCCAGCGGCAAAGCGTCGTCCCCCTCCCCAGGACTGTACCACTCCAGGTGACGCAGGGGTGCCAACTTGAATAAAATATGGGGGGGTGGGACAAGCAAGGTAAGCCCCACCCCGCACTATCGACCACAAGACGCAGTGCGTGCGCTCCATTTGAATGGCGATGCCCATCGATTTGGGGGGAAGGGGCGGCAGCCCCCTCAAATATTTTATGGGGGTGCGCGAAGTGACCTCGACCCCTAGGAGTTGGCTCCTATGAGCGCGTCCGAAAACGCCCAGCCCCCTGGAAGCCCAACATGTCGCCTGCTTGAACCGGCTTTTATTTCTGCTGCAGGTATCGCTGCGCTGGAAAGGCTCCCCCCATCGCAGCTCGTCTCCGCGCCCTCCTGCAGCTGACAGGCCAAGGCGCGTGCGCAGCTTTGGTGGGGGTCCCGAGCCCCGACGCCTGCCTAGAGAGCATGCGGCGCTGCCGCGGGAGAGGGCGTGGAGTGGGGAGGGCGCCACGCCCTCTCTTCCCCGCCCTGCCGGCCGAGCCTACTTCTTTGCGGAGGAGCGGCAGAAAGCCGCCTCCTCCCGGGCGGGGAGCATGCGCCTGGGCGGGGGGGGGGGGGCGCTGCCAAGATGCTTGTTGTTGGTTAGTCGTGTCCGACTCTTCGTGACCCCCTGGACCAGAGCACGCCAGGCACTCCTGTCTTCCACTGCCTCCCGCAGTTTGGTCAAACTCATGCTGGCAGCGTCGAGAACATTGTCCAACCATCTCGTCCTCTGTCGTCCCCTTCTCCTTGTGCCCTCCATCTTTCCCAACATCATGGGAACTCTCAAGAGTCTCCTCCAGCACCACAATTCAAAAGCATCAATCTTTCGGTGATCAGATCCCATGGTCTGCATAGAACAAACCTATCCATTCTTTAGGAAATCAGTCCTGAGTGCTCACTGGAAGGACAGATCCTGAAGCTGAGGCTCCAATACTTTGGCCACCTCAGGAGAAGAGAAGTCTCCATGGAAAAGACCCTGATGGGGTCACAAAGAGTCAGACACAACAACAAAAAGGGCTAGTGATTACAGTGGTACCTCGGGTTACAGACGCTTCAGGTTACAGACTCCGCTAACACAGAAATAGTACCTTGTGTTAAGAACTTTGCTTCAGGATGAGAACAGAAATCGCGCAGCGGCGGCAGGAGGCCCCATTAGCTAAAGTGGTGCTTCAGGTTAAGAACAGTTTCAGGTTAAGAACGGACCTCCAGAACGAATTAAGTTCTTAACCCGAGGTACCACTGTACAACTACAGTACTCTCCTCTCTTTCTTTCTCTTACGCTTCTCCTTTGATAATGCTTGTGCTGTCCTATCAGACCTGGACTACCATGTTTTGGATGTGGAAGAGTAAGGATGACAGCTCCCTCTTAATTCTTGGCAACATCCACTGGGCGTCTGCTTGCAAGCAAGCTTTGGAGGTTTTTTAGTACAAAGTGCGTTCAGGGCCGAGTTTGCCTATGCCTATCCTAGGAGGCCAAGGTCCCTTCAGCACCTCACCTCCAGTCAATTATTTGAGGGGGCCGGGCCTCCCCAACGTTGATTGGCCAATGATGTGACTGTGCCGCTTCTTGTGATTGATTATGCAGGGCGGGGCTTATCTGCCCCCTGTGGGGATGTTCAGGGTGGCAGGAGAGGATATATTGTTTATTAAAATCCTTCCTAACTTGCGCCAGCCAGTTCCTTTACTTAGCAGACAGAGTGCATTCCGCTTTACACGGTGGATAGCTGGTTGCAGGCTTGTGTGAGCCTCTCACTATTATACAGTTCAATCTGTCTCAGATTGAATTGTGAGTTCCTGGTAAATTCCCTTGAATCCCTTGAATAAAGACACCACATTCTTATTCAGAGTTAATAAAAGAAGTTTACTCACATCAGTTCACAGTTGGATTCCTGAAGGCAGACTTAGTTACAAATATGTTCATGTGGGTCTACCCCATATGGAGGAATAATCCCAGTGCTTCTGCTAGCCGAAAAGCAAGCAGAGCATTCCTAGCTAAAAAGCTGGTCAAATGTAGAAGGAAGTCCAAAAAGAGAGAGTGCTGCGTGCCTCATCCTTTTGTTACCTGGACAGGTAAAGTCACACCCACCTTCTATCACATGCAAAAGGAAGGATGTTCCTTTTTAAAATATTTTTTATTAGTTTTTTTAACATATCATTTTCAACAGTAATTACACATGCTTTTACATCACATCTTATTCAGATTTTTGACTTCCATCAATCCTGTCTGAAAATTTTCCAATCTAATCTCTTAGTATGCATTTCTTATCTTCCCTATTACATTTCAAACTCATAAACAATATCTCTATCTTTTTCTACTTTGTAACACTTCGTATATTTCTCCTTACAAAACTTCTTGTAGTCCTACTAGCGTAATTTGTTGATTACAGTTGCTCTTCAAATATACTTCTTCCAATCTTCTGTAAATCTCTGGTCCCGCAGGTTTCGAATCCTTTCTGTCATTTTGTCCAATTCTACATAGTCCATTAATTTCGTCTGCCATTTTTCTTTCATCAGAATTTCTTCTTCTTTCCATTTCTGGGCTAATAATACTCTTGCCGCAGTTGTTGCATATAAAAACAATTTAACATCTTGCCTATTAATGTCCTGACCTATAATACCAAGTAAAAATGTTTCTGGTTTCTTAAAAAATGTATATTTCAACAAAAGGAAGGATGTTCCAGCCAGGAGGAACAGGAAGTTTTGACTGGCTGGACCACACATTCCCCCACATGTCTTCTCTAGCATTATAAGGAATGTTGTACTTGACTGCTCCTCGTGGATCACATCCCCCCCACATACCCCCCCCCCCCAATATTTTATTCACGCTGGCAGCCCTTGATATAGATAGGTATATCTGCCCTCTCAGCCAACACAGTAACAATTGGATCAGTAGTAATTCCTAATGAATCCCTATTTATTTGACTTCTTTAAAAAATGAAAGCCATTCAGAACTATTCCCTAAGGAATTCCCATTCAGAACTATTCCCTAAGGAATTCCCATGCAGCTGTTCTAACTGCTAGATCTCTTTTTTTTAAAAGAAAATATGGTGACTGACCGCACGACTGTGAGGCAGGTGCAGAAACTTGACACAAATAGGTGTAGTTCTTGATTATTATTATTTTTAATGCAGGAAGCTCTTCGCTGTTTATTTTTTAACACAGATAACCTGAAATCCAAGTCCAGTGTGGCGTAATGGTTAAGAGTGTTGGGCTATGACCTGGGAGACCAGGGTTCGAATCTCCATGAAGTTCCCTGGGTGACCATCTCTTAGCCAAACAATGTTGTTGTGAGGATGAAATGGGGAGGAGAGGAACTGCGTACACCACTTTGGAAGATAAATGTACTAAAGAAGAGTTATTTTGGCTGAAATCTGGGACTGCCCCCAGCCCCCTTGATTAGGAACAAATTAGGATCACGCTAGCAGGATTTTCCTTTAAAAAAAATAAAATAAAATTATTAAGTTTTCACAAATTATACAATCAAACACAACAATACAAACAAACACAAACAAGAAAAAACAAGTATAATTTCAAATCCTTATTTTCTTAAAACTTATTTCACCGACCTCCTCATACCTCCCCTTTCTGCATGCCAATTTCGAATATTTAATTCAGCAAATCCTCACCCTTAATTTTATCTAATTGTTAACCTTTCTTTTCTTTTAACTTAAACTTTACAGCTGTAATCCACTGCAGGATTTTCCAACAGTATGGATTTTCAAAACAGTATTCCAAGTTCTATAGTTACCAGCGTGAGAAATGGTCACATTAGTCTGTTGCTGCAAAAGCAATAAAGTCTTGTGTCACCTGAAAGACTAACAAATATATCGTTGCAAACGTTTACGTTGCAGTAAATAAGTTAGTTTTTAAGTTGCCACAGGCCTCTGTGTTGTAAGTTTTTAAATACTGCTTCTGCTAAGACTTCAGCCCCGTATAGCTTTTGAATTCATCCAGAGCGTTGTGCTTGCAGGTTGAAATTTATCAAAAATTCAAAATATCAGCATCCAAAGTTTTTTTGCCTTTCATTGCATGTCAGTTGTTTCCCCTGGTCTGATGCTTATTAAACAGTATAATCGTCGTTCTGCAGATTACTTAATTTGCATAGTTTATGCAAATCAATGGAAAGATTTATTTCGTCTTCCTTTCAAACTATTCTAGTTATAACCATAGCCCACCCTGATCATTAGTGCTACCCTGGAAATGTTTTACCACTTAATTCGGCTGGTATAATTATCACTAGGATATAATGGAGCCCTTGATTTGTTGACATCAAATTCAATGACATCAAATGCGTTGTTGTTCTGGGAGTGTATTCCTTCCAAGCCGACGGTGGTGTGTGTCCCAGTTTTGACTGTTGCAAAGAGGTCTGGAAACAGGAAATGAGATGTCTTGAAGATCTCATGCAGCTTTGTGAGATAGCCATCGGTGTAGTCCTCTTATCACTTCCTGAGGTGGAGGGAAGCTTGTGCACACACTAGCCTGGTGGCTGGTCTGGTGTAGATTGGACTGCTCTTTGATGGAAGGGCAAGTATCACTCTTTAATAACTCCTTGGCGTTCTTTTGTTTGGGACAACTGCTATGAAATTAAGACTGAGGCTCCCTTTAAGGAGCCCATGGCAGACCCAGAGGAGTGTTAAGAGAGCAGTGCCCCATCAGCAATTTTAGTTGAAAGATATTATGAGAATAAGTGATGTTTAAGTAAAAGATGAATTTTGAAATAATATTATGTTTAAAATAAGCAGTTAAGCACATGATAAAGATATTTAAAGTTTGAGACATAATATTTGAGAAGTACAAAATAAGAATTGAAACAAGGTAATAAATTGCTGTTTATAACTTTATTATCGAGAATGCAGGAAAGGGAGACGTGAGGAAGTCCAAAAGCTGTGGAAATATGATTTATGGATAGTGGTTTTTGTTGTATCTTTCTATTCTATGTTTATCTCTTTGTTTGTGTCTGTTTTCTTTTGATTGTTATTTTTTGGTGATGGCATTCTATATGTTCGATGATTTCTTTTTTGTTAAAAATTTGCAATAAATATCTTTTTAAAAAAGAGAGAGAGAGAGCAGTGCCCACAGAGAACACAAGCCTTGCAGACCTTAAAGGTATGCCCTTCTGATTTGAGGCAAGAGTTTCTTTTGGAAGCGGGATAGAAGGAGGAGGAGGAGTTTGGACTTGATATCCCGCCTTTCACTCCTCTTAGGGCAGGGGTCAGCAAACTTTTTCATCAGGGGGCCGGTCCACTGTGTTGGCTATTTGCAGTATGGTAACGCTGCAGAGAGCTTGCTGGGGAGACCATGCATTAAAAAGGGACTCAAAAATAACTTGAGCAAGGTTTTAATAACAAAAACAAAAACTCCTTATACACTAAATACATCAACAACAAACCAGACCCAACCACCAACCCATCCCCCAGGGTAATGGGAGAGCTAGGTGCTGCTCCTTATATACTACACCCATTTGCTGACACAGCTTAATCAACAACAACAACAATAATAATAATAAAATTAAAAAATAATAATTTATTATTTGTACCCCGCCCATGTGGCTGGGTTTCCCCAGCCACTCTGGGCGGCTTCCATAGAAACCAAAAATACAGTAAAATATCACAGATTAAAAACTTCCCTGAACAGGGCTGCCTTAAGATGTCTTCTAAATGTCAGGTAGTTATTTATCGCTTTGACATCTGGTGGGAGGGCATTCCACAGGGTGGGCGCCACTACTGAGAAGGCCCTCTGCCTGGTTCCCTGTAGCTTTGCTTCTCGCAGTGAGGGAACCGCCAGAAGGCCCTCGGAGCTGGACCTCAGTGTCCAGGCAGAACGATGGGGATGGAGACGCTCCTTCAGGTATACAACTCAGCAGCACCTGCTACGTTACACAGCTGTAAAGCTGGGTCTCGTTATCTTGCTCTGGCCCTTGCTCTGGCCCCTTAAAGACATACACATCGAGTGGAACAATGATGAACCTTTACATTTAAAGAAACCATTCAACACACTGTCCCTCAGATCTTGTGGGGGGCCAGACTATATTTGGGGGAGGAATGAATGAATTCTTATGCCCAACAAATAACCCAGAGATGCATTTTAAATAAAAGGACACATTCTACTCATGTAAAAACACGCTGATTCCCGGAATGTCCGCGGGCCAAATTTAGCACGCGATTGGGCCGGATCCGGCCCCTGGGCCTTAGTTTGCCTACCAATGCCTTAGGGAGTTTCAAAGCGGCTAACAATCTCCTTTCCCTTCCTCCCCCACAACAAACACTCTGTTAGGTGAGTAAGGCTGAGAGACTTCAGAGAAGTGTGACTAGCCCAAGGAGGAGCTGGGAAGTGAACCCGGTTCACCAGATTACGAGTCCACCGCTCTTAACCACTACACCATGCTGGCTCCTGTTTTTGTTGGCTCAGGTTCTTGTTAATAAGGGATAGGAGTAAAGGCAATCCTTATATGTAAACAGGAGCCTTGTTTATTCCCAAACTGTCCCCTACCCCACACTGTCATTTTCCCCAGAACTGTCATCTCCTGGAGACTCTCCAGCCTTCTCAAGTCACATCCACTTTGACCTGAGTGTCCTATTCCCTACCCTTGTCCTTTTGTATACTTTGCAGGGAAAATGCTGAGTAATTCTGCACCAAATTGGTGGCGCTGTGGGTTAAACCACAGAGCCTAGGACTTGCCAATCAGAAGGTTGGCGGTTTGAATCCCTGCAACAGAGTTAGCTCTCGTTGCTCGGTCCCTGCTCCTGCCAACCTAGCAGTTCGAAAGCACATCAAAGTGCAAGTAGATAAATAGGTACCACTCCAGCGGGAAGGTAAACGGCGTTTCCGTGCGCTGCTCTGGTTCGCCAGAAGTGGCTTAGTCATGCTGGCCACATGACCCGGAAGCTGTACGCCAGCTCCCTCGGCCAATAAAGCGAGATGAGCGCCGCAACCCCAGAGTCGGCCATGACTGGACCTAATGGTCAGGGGTCCCTTTACACTAAGAAAAACTGAATTCTGCAGCCTGTACAAATTATGCCAGTCAAAGAAGTTTGTGTTGGGATACTCCCAGGGAGACAAAGTCCATCATGGCCCCACGTCGCCTCCGGACGTCCATCGATCTCCCGTAGACACGCAGTATCAGCAATTAGCGACACGAGCTCCAGAAATAGCTTGCCACATTCCAGGGCTTATGCACGCTCTTATCAGCAGACAATGCACAGCAAAAGATGCACGCAGGAGAGCATTATTTATAAGTTTATTCTGCGTTAGTCAGAACAGAGAAAAAACATGACCGCCTGCTTCAGTGTTCAGGCACCGAGAGAGAAAACGAAAGCAACAGAAAACATAAACATCCTGTGAACAGGAAATGCGCAGACTCTGTGACTCACAAAGCCTGCTCCCTTTTAAGGTGGAACGGAAATATCCTAACAGTTTGCACACACAGTTTTCTGCTTTTGCTGCCCTCCACCAAGACCAATGAAAATTTTATTCACTCTCCAGCTGATGAGCTTTCACCTACTTTCACCATCTCTCTCATTATCTTGTCCTTCCTCCAGAGAGCTCAGGGCGGCATAAACTCCTCAAAAGTATGTTTACAATCCAATTCTGTCAACTCCCACCTAGATCCTTTTCAACCTACATCTTGCCCTTCCCACACCCCATAAATATATTCTTCACCAATGGTCTCTTGCTTTCTGACACCATGTCTGCCCGATTTCCTCTGTTTCATGGGCAAAAAGCTGAGGGTGGTTTTTTTTTGGGGGGGTCTGCGTGGTTGGTGTCCATCCTTGGTTCAACTCTTACACGTGCATTTACAGTATTTATCCCCTCTTTCCCTCGATTATTTTCTTTTCTCATTCTTTGGTCATTGCACTTCATCAAAATCTGTTCTTTGCACCCCCCCCATCTATTTTCTCTCCTTAATCTGCTTCAGAGTTCTCTGACTTTAGTTTGTCTCATAAGATCTGTGCTGAACATTTATCTTTCTCTTCCCTCTGTTTCACAATTGCACGCAACTAAAGTCTCTAATTTTCTCTCTACTATCTCTTCTCTTATGTCATGTCCTTTAACTTAATCTCAACAAAACATCATTCCAGCCTTTGCTCTATGTGCTCCTTTTCTCGTTTTGCTTCCTTTCCCTCTCAATGATCTTACTTTTCACTCTCCTACGCATGCACGCAACTGGTGGCGTGATTTCGATATTTCCCTTCCCTAAAAGAGCCAAACTATGTTTTGTGGCAAAAGTGCAAAAGGCACTGAACAAGGACAGCTCAAGACATTTTGCTGCCTGAGGCGAACCAGAAAACGGTGTCCCCCTTCCCTGGGAATTGTAGTTTGTTAAGGGGGCTGGAGGGTCGCGGGTGGCGCTGTGGGTTAAACCACAGAGCCTAGGACTTGCCAATCAGAAGGTCGGCGGTTCGAATCCCCACGACGGGGTGAGCTCCCGTTGCTCGGTCCTTGCTCCTGCCAACCTAGCAGTTCGAAAGCACGTCAAAGTACAAGTAGATAAATAGGTACCACTCCGGCGGGAAGGTAAACAGTGTTTCCGTGCACTGCTCTGGTTCGCCAGAAGTGGCTTAGTCATGTTGGCCACATGACCCGGAAGCTGTACGCCGGCTGCATCGGCCAATAAAGCGAGATGAGCGCCGCGACCCCAGAGTCGGCCATGACTGGACCTAATGGTCAGGGGTCCCTTTACCTTTAAGGGGGCTGTATAGGGACTATCAGGTGCAGAGACCAAATGCAGCGCTCCAAACCAAACCTCTCTGTTGGGGTTTAGACCATCCTGCTTTGCACCCTCCTTGAGGTGGGTTGGGGTTTTTTTACTGACTGTAATGTGTCTGTGGGTGGAGAGAGGGAACTGTGGTGGTGATAGGGTGCTCATCTCACCTCCCTTCCTTGGTCTCCCCTTTCCATTCCACCAACTGACCTCTCTTTCGCCTTTGTACCATGGTGTACCGGCTGGAGACGGATGCTGCTCTCTTGCAAACCTATGAGCTTGCCTGTCAGGGACAACTACACATGCAGCACAGCTCTTGAGCAGGACTCTCTGGGTTGGTGGTTTCCTAGGGTTGCAGACCAACTTGAGGCAACTGCCTCACCTTGCCTCATGGCCTATAAGGGATCTTTGGGGTATGAAACCAGCAGATTCCCCAACTTCAGTCCCGTTCTGGGCCCCACAATTTAAGAAGGATATTGACAAACTGGAACGTGCGCAGAGGAACGCAACCAAGATGATCAAGGGTCTGGAAACCAAGCCTGATGAGGAACGGTTGAAGGAGCTGGGTATGTTTAGCCTTGAAAAGAGGAGACTGAGAGGAGATATGATAGCCATCTTCAAATACCCGAAGGGCTGTCACATGGAAGATGGAGGATGGTAGGACTCCAACCAATGGCTTCCAAGTTACAAGAAAGGAGATTCTGGCTAAATATGAGGAAGAGTTTTCTGACAGAGCTGTTTGACAGTGGAAGCTCCCTTGGGAGGTTGTGGACTTCCCTTCCTTGGAGCTTATTTAAGCAGAGGTCATGGATGCTTGCCTTCTAGGGGGTTGGACTAGATGACCCTCAGGCCCCCTTCCAACTCTACAACTTTGATTTTATGAAGCTGCTTTCCAGAGTTGCTCATCACCCAACTCTGTGCCTGGATAGCTCAATTAGTTAGAGCATGGTGCTGATAATGCCAAGGTTGGAGGTTCGATCCCTGTCTGGGACAGCTGCATATTCCTGCCTTGGACTAGATGATAGATGATCCTCAGGGTCCCTTCTATGATTCAGCCTTCCTCGCTTACAAATATTCACATTTTTTAAAAGGATGTCAATGTTTAAGTTAAATTTTATAAGAATTGTGATTTGGAAAACCGTTAAAAGGATATGCATTGAAATTCAACCAAGGGGAAGCGAGGAAGTCACTTAACAAAGTTAATAAGTGTAAGTTTCAATAAGGCTATGATTTATTTTTGTCTTATGTGTTTGTTTATTTGTTTATAATATTGTGAAAACCAATAAAAAAAATTTGGGGGAAAAGATACAAAGATTCACATTTTCCATCACCATTCATGATTACAGATGTCATTGTTTTTTTGGGGGGGAGGTGACAAAATGTGAATTACATCCCAGCCAGGGGCAAATTGTTCTTCACTCATTAACCCACTTCAGTTAAATGGACAACAGATAGCATAATTATAGGGACTTTGGACTCTCGCAGAAGCCAGGCTTATATTCCACTAGAATGTGGGTGTAGAACAGCGAGTGCATTGTTAGAAGTGTTGAAAAGTTTCGACGGGCAGCCCGCAAAGTTGTGGTGCTGGGCGATGTCGCTCTTTTCACCACGCCTTGGAATGCAAGAGATACTTGATACCTTGTTGGGAAAGGGATATGCCTGCATTGGCTTTTTATTTAAGACAGAGATTGCTAGAAGAATGTCGACTGGCTTGGATGAAACAGCATCCCACTTAATGTCATCTGCCGTTCCATTTGTTTCCATTCAGCATTTGGGAGAAGGGTAACCTTTCACGGGCTGCCTGTGTCAGCATATGCAAGGCTTTGGAGTGTCGTTGTTGTTTTTTAACTCTCTGCCCGACTTCTTTTGAACTTTTGCTGAGCTATCTCATTCCCCAGACCCCAGGCTTTCGGACTGTGAAAGGCTACCCCTAAAAGGCATATGGAATACCAACAGGGGGGCATTAGTTTCCTAGGAGAAATAAGATCCAAAGACATGGAGGAGTCTTCCTTTCCAAAACCATGGTTTGGTGTTGCAGTCACTGCTGGCTTCCAAGAGAGAGAATGATAGCCTTGGATTAAGAAATGCCATGCGAGTGCTAGGAATGAAGTCCCAAGAAGGAAAAGCTGAAGGTCCCGTGACTCTGTGTTTTGGGGAGACGGAAAAGGGTGATTTTCAGACCCCACTACATGAGCAAAACGGAGTCATCAGTTTATGCTATGACAACACCAATGTAAAAACCAAAACAAAACCAGTAAAAAGAAGAAATAGCAGAGGAACACTAATGGCCACCTCCAGAGCAGGAAGCCTGCCATTACCCATCAATCACAGTGTTGCCGTCTGGCAATGTCACGTTTTCTAATGTTAATAATGTTTCAACTTATACATGTTATACACCGCTCTCTGAGCAGTGAAATGTTTAAGGCAGGGGTAGGCAACCTATGGGACGCGGGTGGCACTGTGGGTTAAACCACAGAGCTTAGGGCTTGCCAATCAGAAGGTCGGCGGTTCGAATCCCCGTGACGAGGTGAGCTCCTGTTGCTCGGTCCCTGCTCCTGCCAACCTAGCAGTTGGAAAGCACGTCAAAGTGCAAGTAGATGAATAGGTACCACTCTGGCGGGAAGGTAAACAGCATTTCTGTGTGCTGCTCTGGTTCACCAGAAGCGGCTTAGTCGTGCTGGCCACATGACCCGGAAGCTGTACGCCGGCTCCCTCGGCCAATAAAGCGAGATGAGCGCCGCAACCCCAGAGTCAGTCACGACTGGACCTAATGGTCAGGGGTCCCTTTACCTTTACCTTTAGGCAGCCTAAGGCCTGGGGACTGGATGTGGCCCAATCACCTTCTCAATCTGGCCCACGGTCCAGGAATCAGCGTGTTTTTACATGAGTAGAAAGTTTCCTTTTATTTAAAATGCATCTCTGGGTTATTTGTGCTGGGTTAGGAATTCATTCTTTCTTTTTTTCAAAATATAGTCCGGCCCACCACATGGTCTGAGGGATGGTGGAACGGCCCACAGCTGAAAAAGCTTGCTGACCCCTGGTTTAAGGGGTTCCTGCACATACCTTGAGTTTGGTTTCCTTTGAAGGTCACCAGAGAAAGCTCAGTACACCTGAAGGAGCGTCTCCACCCCCATCGTGCAGCCCAGACACTGAGGTCCAGCTCCGAGGGCCTTCTGGCGGTTCCCTCCCTGTGAGAAGTGAGGTTACAGGGAACCAGGCAGAGGGCCTTTTCGGTGGTGGCACCCACCCTGTGGAACACCCTCCCGCCAGATGTCAAGGAAATGAACAACAATCTGACTTTTAGAAGACGTTTGAAGGCCGCCCTGTTTAGGGAAGTTTTTTATGTTTGGCGTTTTATTGTGCTTTTAATATTCTGTTGAGAGCCACCCAGAGTGGCTGGGGAAACCCAGCCGGATGGGCGGGGTATAAATAATAATAAATAATTATTATGATTATGATTTGCACTTACACTGGTTTGAGCATAAAATGAAAACTTCACCGCATTAACCTCCAATAGATAAGGTAAAGGGACCCCCTGACCATTAGGTCCAGTCGTGGCTGACTCTGGGGTTGCGGCGCTCATCTTGCTCTATTGGCCAAAGGAGCTGGCCTACAGCTTCCGGATCATGTGGCCAGCATGACTAAGCCACTTCTGGCGAACCAGAGCTACACACAGAAACGCCGTTTACCTTCCCGCCGTTGTGGTACCTATTTATCTACTTGCACTTTGACATGCTTTCGAACTGCTAGGTTGGCAGGATCAGGGACTGAGCAATGGGAGCTCACCCCGTCGCGGGGATTTGAACCGCTGACCTTCTGATGGGCAAGCCCTAGGCTCTGTGGTTTAACCCACAGCAATAGGGCTGCCCTATTAGGTTTCCAGGGGCTACTAATGCCATGGTATTGGATTTTCACTGACCGCAAATCAGACCTCTCTACCTCTCAGACCCAGTTCCAAGGCTGCCGGTCTACTGCACACGCGGCATTTTAATGACATCACCTCGAGCTTGGCAGGCGTTGGGAGAGAAGGAAAGAATTCAGCCTTCCAGAAGGATCTCCATGGTTTTTTTTTTGTTTCCGTGGCAGAACATCACCTGTACTTGACCCTCTCTTTAGTTATGCAACCAAAGAGAATCTGCCAGGCTATGGTTAGCCTCCAGTTCGACCTCATTAGATTGAACGGGGAGGAGGCGAGAGACGGCTCAGATGCGGGAGGGAATAATAATGGGGAAAGAAGAGAAGAACCTTTGTTTTATGAACAGGTCTGCAGGGCTGGAGGACCCCTAAACCCCATGAGGTTCAGCTCCAATCTCATTGCAATGAATTTGTGAGCAACCCTTCAGCACAAACATCAGAGGCTGTGATCGCTTGGGGTAGTTTTGTTCAGTTCTTTGGTTACTTAGAGGAGCGTGGGTAAAAGGGGGGGGGACTGTGCTGGCACCCATGAACGTGCAAGAAGAAGAGTAAGCATGTGGTCGTGGTTTTGTTCAATCTAGGGTTATCAATGCCTCAATAATTCACACAGTAAGGTAAAGGTAGAGGGACCCCTCACCATTAGGTCCAGCCGACCGACCCTGGGGTTGCGGCACTCATCTCACTTTATTGGCCGAGGGAGCTGGCGTACAGCTTCCGGGTCATGTGGCCAGCATGACTAAGCCGCTTCTGGCGAACCAGAGCAGCGCACGGAAATGCTGTTTACCTTCCCGCCAGAGCGGTACCTATTTATCTACTTGCACTTTGATGTGCTTTCAAACTGCTAGGTGGGCAGGAGCAAGGTCCGAGCAACGAGAGCTCACCCCATCGCGGGGATTCGAACTGCCGACCTTCTGATCAGCAAGTTCTAGGCTCTGTGGTTCAACCCACAGCGCCACCCGGATGAACTTAAACTCTTAATAGACTCAAAGACTCAAAAAATTGTAGATTTGGAAGGGACCACGAGGGTCATCTAGTCCAACCCCCTGCAATACAGGAATCTTTTGCCTAACCTGGGTCTTGAACCCATAACCCTGAGATGAACAGCCTCACGCTCTACCAACTGAGCTATCATAGAATCATAGAGTTGGAAGAGACCACAAGGGCCATCGAGTCCAACCCCCTGCCAAGCAGGAAACACCATCAGAGCACTCCTGACATATGGTTGTCAAGCCTCTGCTTAAAGACCTCCAAAGAAGGAGACTCCACCCCACTCCTTGGCAGCAAATTCCACTGTCGAACAGCTCTTACTGTCAGGAAGTTCTTCCTAATGTTTAGGTGGAATCTTCTTTCTTGTAGTTTGGATCCATTGCTCCGTGCCCGCTTCTCTGGAGCAGCAGAAAACAACCTTTCTCCCTCCTCTATGTGACATCCTTTTATATATTTGAACATGGCTATCATATCACCCCTTAACCTCCTCTTCTCCAGGCTAAACATGCCCAGCTCCCTTAGCCGTTCCTCTTAAGGCATCGTTTCCAGGCCTTTGACCATTTTGGTTGCCCTCCTCTGGACACGTTCCAGTTTGTCAGTGTCCTTCTTGAACTGTGGTGCCCAGAACTGGACACATAGGGAAAGGTGAATAAGATTTAACAGGCATTAGTGAAACCCAGTGAAATAAGACTCGTTATGTGAATGTAGGGTTTGGAAGTTACATTTTATTGAAAGTGAACAGACCAAACAAGAAGGGAGTTGCATTATATACAACAGACGTGTTCACATGCAAGGAAATACATGAAATCGATGGACAGGCCAGTTGTCCCAAGAGCCCAACAGCCAAGCCCGGGGCTGGCAAAGCTGATTTTCGCAGGAATCGTGGAGAACTTTTGTCATGCAGCAGATCTGCCCTACCTGCCCCACTCCTGACGTCACGTAGGACATCAGGTGTGGGGCGGGTGGTTCAGGAATACAGCCTCATGAGCCCAAACTGGGGCAGCTGCATCCAAAGAACTTTCTGATGGAATTTAGATTTGAAAGGATGATACGTAGCAAAACGAAAGGAGGGGGAAACCATCAAAATAAGTACAAAGCTTGTGAGGAAAGTGTCTGGAGTATATTGACTATCCTAGACTGACAATATGGGAGAGGATAAGCAATAGAAGGCGAGACTCGGAAGAGAGCGCTGTATAACACTAACTCGCCTACTTGAAGGTTGAAGTTGGGCCCAGACCAGAATTTACAATTGCAGTATCTGCTGTATGACAGCAGCATGTCGGAGCGGACTGATGTAAAGCAAGGCGATTTAAACGAACAAATCACCGTATTTTTTCGCTCCGTAAGACACACCTGACCATAAGACGCACCTAGTTTTTAGAGGAGGAAAACAAGAAAAAAAATATTCTAAATGAAACAGTGGATGTATGATTTTTGTGGTTCATGCTGAGGATCCATGTGGATCCATGCTTTGTAACTACGTTTTTGCACCATTGCGGCCCCACGCAACAGTGGGTGCATGATTTTTTTGGGTGCAGGCTGTAGCCATGGACATGCTATGCGATCTGATGGTGAATTTGGGGTGGCCCAATGTAAAAATCCTGAGGATCCATGGGCTTTTACCTCCCCTCTCCCAGGCAGCCTCCGCTAGCATCCCTTATCTCTCTCCCGATCCCACGATCAGCTGTTTCCTTTCAACATTCTCTTCCCTCTTGTTTGCCTTAGTGCCTTTTCCTTAGCTGGAGAAGTTTTTTGCTCCTCTTCTTCTAATTTCTCTCCTTATTACTTTAGTCTTCTTGTTTCCCCCCTTTGCAAGTTTGCTGTCTTTACCTCCCCCCTCCCAGGCAGCCTCCTTTATCTCTAGCGTCCCTTATCTCTCCCCCGATTGGCAAACGATCAGCGGCTTTGTTTCAACACCCACTTCCCTCTTAAAAAAAAAAAAAAGCATGATCTGCTTTTCGCCCCCGGGCAATTCGGCTCCAGGGACCACACACTTGCCCCATAAGACGCTCAGACATTTCCCCTTACTTTTTAGGAAGAAAAAAGTGTGTCTTATGGAGCAAAAAATACGGTAATAATTTAAATCAGCTATAAGACTCCAGGAGGTGCTCTCAGGGGCTAGTCTCTCATCCTAGGAGGTACCTGCCAACACAGCCAGGGTTGAAGAGGTGGCACAGTCCCAACAAGCCAAGGTCAAGTACAGTGTATCGATCTAGGTCTAAACATAATCCAGAAACAGGATCAGGCAATTGCAAGGTCATTATCACAGGGAACTCAGGCAATATACGTCACAGCAAGGTGCTGAGGACAGAACTATGAGCTAGAGACCTGGGTCGCTTCTAGCAAGACTCGAGAGGAAGACATTATATACTCCAGAAATTGTGTGAGTTTCTTGTAGAAACAAAAAATTATAATCAATGAATAATAATAATAATAATGGATTTTAAGAAGTATTAGCTCTCCATTTCTGGAGGGCTGGTGTTCTTTCATTTTGGAAACTCAAACTGGGAAGTAATGTTTGAAAATAAGCGATACGCAACTAGTGATAGAACATCAGGTCAGTCACACTCTTTAAGTCCATCTGTGTAAATCTGTGGAAGTTAACCAACAAAGTGATTAGGAGACTATACGACACCAGGATGGCAGAGTACACCATATATCCAGGCACACAAATATTAGCAACAACGTGGTTACAAGGGGACTTCCATACATCTGTGATGAGACGGTGGAGATGGTCTTCCAGAGCAGGCTTTCCCAAACTTGGGTCTCCACCTGTTGTGGGACTACAACTCCCATCATCCCTAGCTAGCAGGGGACCAGTGGTCAGGGATGATGGTAACTGTAGTCCAAAAACAGTTGGAGACCCAAGTTTGGGAAACTGCCTAGAGCCTAGAGGACCATCCCCAATAACTTCTGAAAGGCTGTAGGCTGCTCAAGTCCTGAAGACCCACCAGTTGTTTTAACATTCACTTTCTTGTGATTCTTGAGGATTCTCCAAATACCCTCAAGCCAAGAACTACTGTTTTAGGATTTTTAGTTTCTACAGCTGTTCTTGCTAGCAAGTAGGACCCTAAAGACTTTCAACAGAATATCAATGGTTACTGAAGTGGCAAATATTATTTTTTCATTGACAAATCTGACTCATCACTGTTGGGTTACATTTCTTTATATTAGTGCAGTCATAAAGGATCTGGGGTTTTTGGGTTTTTTCTCTCTTCTGCGCCACTATGACAGTAACACCTTCCCTGGGAGGAGCAGCAGATATTTGGTGCAATGTAGTGACTCAGAGCATCAATTCCTTATTTTATTATTATGATTATTATTTATTGAATTGATATACTACCCTATACCTGGAGGTCCCAGGGTGGTTCACAGAACAAAAAAAGTTCAAACTTGTTGGAATCAATTAATCATGTGAGTTTTACTATTTTGATCAATTAATCTATCTATAATTTGCTCATGAGTATGAACAATATTTTTGAAGCAACCAGCATTTTTGAAGCCACCATGTTAGACGACATAGTCCCCATCTTGCATGTGAGAGGGGAGAAAAGACTTTCCTAAAACATTAGAGGGAAATATGTGTGTGTGTGTGTGTTAGGGGAAGAAATCCCAGGAATAATGATGTGCTCTGTGTTTTGCTTTTCGTGTGGGGGGAAATGTAGTTAAAAAACCCCAGAGCTTCCCCAAATAAGATTTTAATATTTTTGCAATAAATTAGAACCGCGCCCCTTCCAGCTTTTCCCTTTCTTTGGAAAATATCTTAGAGCTCATGATGACATCAACACAGGTGAAGACAAAGAATTACACAAGCATTCAGACAGGAGAGACACATCAATATCACACCCAAATCATCCACCTAGTTGCGTAAGTGCCCTGAAGCAGTATTTTATTTCCTAAATCTGTCTGCATTAACAGCAGCATCTTAAAAGCTGTTGACGAACCAGCAGCTGCTAGGTGGGTCTCCAGTATTCAGTTCAGTGCATTTGCAGTTAAACAGTCACACAGAGTTCTCTTCTCCACTTTAAAAAGCAAGGTCTCCGTCTGTAGGAATAGAAAGGGGGGGGAGAGAGAGGAATAAACATTGGGGGGCAAACTTAGCATAAACCGATTGCATCACAATCTCCTGCATTTTGTCACAAACAAGGAAGACCCCCTGGCCAGCTGGACATATAAAGGGCCTCATCAAACCTAAATCCAGCCCTGGTGATGTCCCTGTCTGAGAAGACTCCCTGGAAAAGACCCTGATGTTGGGAAAGATGGAGGGCACAAGGAGAAGGGGACGACAGAGGACGAGATGGCTGGACAGTGTTCTCGAAGGTACCAGCATGAGTTTGACCGAACTGTGGGAGGCAGTGGAAGACAGGAGTGCCTGGCGTGCTCTGGTCCAGGGGGTCACAAAGAGTCGGACACGACTAAACGACTAAACAACAACAACAGGGAGTTGCACACTGAATCACCCAATCTAGTCCAGACAGACTCTTAACGAGAAGGAATCAGCTAGCAGCAAGTACCGAACCAGACAGTAGGACGGTCCTTGTGGATTTAGAGACCAAAATAATTCTGAACAGAACTGTGGCATTTTCCTTACAGTCCAATCCTTTCGTTTCTGTAAACTCAAAAGATGACATTTTCATTGAGCTTTCATCTTGGTGTCTTGGCCCTTTTTCAGTTTGCTGAATGAGAGATCTGCCCCTGCACACAAACTCCGTTCATTTTCAGTTGTGGGGAGGGCATTATTTCAGGGTTTTGCTACAGGGGAAGAAGATCAAGTTGATGGGTCTCCTGCTGGCTCCAGGTGTGGTTGCAGAGGAGCTTTCAGCCCTGAAAGCAACTGCATTGCAGCAGAAACCTATTCAAATCTACTCAGAAATAATCCCCAAAATCTGTGTCGGAATGCAGCTCTCCTCAAATGCGCTGTGATGCTAACAGGATGTGTCTGCTTCTGGGTCTCTACCTGTCTTCTAAGCACTTGCCCAATTATTTAACCAAGATGAAGCTGAATTGAAGGGCACAGTAAGGTTACTGCAACGATGGAGGCTTGGCCTGACACAAGGATAAGGCAGATCTCTCTCTTTCCCACTAAATGTGCTCCTTTGAAATGCAGGCAAGGTGAAGTCCTCAAGTTACCATCTCAGTGGCATAACAGAAGCAGTGAATCTTGACTCAGCATCCCTTTAGCTATCATGTAAATGAGCTCCAAGAATGTGTCAGCAATTTTGTTGCAGTAGTTAAAATTGAGGCAAGCACGCTTGTCTTGTTTGCCCATCTCGCGGACAGCCAACGCAAAGCACATCTAGGGTGGTGTTCAGTGAAGTTTCACACAGAGTGGACTGTCTGAAATGAATGGATGTGACTGCTAGGTCCACTAATATCAATCCTCTGAGTAAACCTTAGTTGGATGCAACCAATAAAATAAAATAAAATGCCACCTTTGCTACCTTAAATAAGGTTCTGCTGTGAACTAAACTGAATTATGACATGGGCACAAAGTTCATCGGATAAGCTGTGTGTATAGTTTCTTTCTTTAAACATTTGTGTAATTTAAGGCCCAGATCTTTATTTTAGATGACTGTACTTTTATCCTCCTAATACAGTGGTGCCTCGCAAGACGAAAATAATCCATTCTGTGAGTCTCTTCGTCTAGCGGTTTTTTTCGTCTTGCGAAGCAACCCTATTAGCGGCTTAGCGCTATTAGCGGTTTAGCGGCTATTAAAGGCTTAGTGGCTTAGCGGCTAAAAGGCTATTAGTGGCTTAGTGGCTTAGAAAAAAGGGGGGAAGCGAAAAAAATTGCAAGACTCGCAAGATGTTTTCGTCTTGCGAAGCAAGCCCATAGGGAAATTCGTCTTGCGAAGCGCATCGAAAAACGGAAAACCCTTTCGTCTAGTGGGTTTTTCATCTTGCGAGGCATTCGTCTTGCGGGGCACCACTGTATTCAACCTATTGATAGAGATTGTGAAAAAGGAACCATTTAAGAAGGCTCAGGAACATAGGAGCCAATTCCTAGGGACTGAGATCCCTTTGGCCCCATTAAAAATTTTTTTTGAGAGGGCCAGACCGCTCCCAAAGTTAATGAGCACTGCCATTCAAATTGTGATCAGTTATGCGGGGGCAGGGCTTACGCAACACTTTCCCAATATTTTATTAAAGTTGGCACCCTTGACCAGGAAACAATGTCCATTTCCTTCATCTTTCCAGTAACCTGTGGTTATTTTCCAGGGAGAGCCACAACTCTGGTTAAAATTCAAATTCTACAAAATACTGCATATGCAAATGCTAGGCGATTTTATGTCCCTGGGCCCAGACCTTTTGAGAACCTTGTAGTGTCCCTGCAAGGAACAGCATTTACGGAGAGATATCACTTGATTTAAGTGAAAGGAGACGCCATGAAAGGCGTTTGTTTTGAACTCTCGATAGCATCCTGTGTTGCAGATGAAAACCTTCTCGGTTAGTGTGCAAAGGAAGTGGGAATAGATCAGGATTGCTCTCTAGGAGAGAAAAAGGGAGGTGGTGCGTTGACTGAAGCTTCTTTCATTTACTGCAGGCATAGCCAAACTTGGCCCTCCAGATGTTTTGGGACTACAACTCCCATCATCCCTAGCTAACAGGACCAGTGGTCAGGGATGATGGGAGTTGTAGTCCCAAAACATCTGGAGGGCCGAGTTTGCCTATGCCTGATTTCCTGGCTCTACACTAATGGCCAGGGTTTTCACGGCTAATTTTTTAAAAAAGAAAATCCTCTCTTAGGACACTTTAGTCGGGACCAGAAAAAAGGGCCAAAGTGGCTTGGAGCAGTGGTTGAAATGAGGAACTGATTTCCTCTTCCCTCACAAAATAAAGTTGCTATCTGCCCTGGAATTCCTGTTCTTTAACTCTGGTGACCAAAAAGGTACTTTGCACATGTGCTGGCAATATTCTAAATTATTAGTGCATGTATTCCAGATCTCAGCTTAGCAGCACATTCTGGGTCTCATCCAGTCAACAAATTAAATTCCCAGGGTCCTGATCTTAGGGATGGAAAAGAGTGAAAATCCAGCTGAAAAGATCTAACCAGCAGCATTTGTGGGAGCTGAAATGTGGGATCTGTGGTAATCCACTCAGCCAATGGAGGGTGTGTTTGCAGCCTCTGCTGTTGCCAGGCAAACTTTGAATCCAGTTAACAACTATAGTAACCATTGCTGTTCTGCTTAATTGAATATGTACTTGAAAGCAGCTTGGGGACCAATACTGAAATCAGAGAGTTAGACGAAACCCCCATTCTGTGAGAACTACTTATTGTTTTCAGAGCAATGTGTTGGTGCTATATGGACATTTTATATCTGTTTAATTCTTACGGCGTCTGGTTGTAGAACGTTTGGGATTCTATTTTTTGTGCAGCAGCCAAAGCTATCAAATAATAATTCTCAGCATCCTCGGCAAGCCATGCCCCCTAGGTTCTTTCAGGAAAGTCACGTCAGGTTAAATTATTTGGAAACTGGCTTCAAAACAGGCTGCATGCAGATTGTTGATGAGTTCATACTTTCTCCCTGCTCAGGTTTCACAAAGGGCTTCCTCAGCTTCTGCCTTCTCTGAATATTAAACAGCTGAACCGAAGCACATAGTTTAAGAAAAAGTCATGCTTGCCTGAAGGTGCAGAACATGAACACGCATAATAAATAAATAAGCCAATAATCCCCCAACACAGGTTTTCTTTTTGGCTGGGGTGGGTACCGTAAGTCTTGAGGAACACACTGGAACTCACTAAGAATTTTTCCTTTTCTGATACTGCAAGCCTCCTCACTTGCATGTTAGATGACTTTGTTCCACATTCAATTCCAAACGCTTTAAATTCCAAACCAGTCTTTAAAACATTTTGCTTTTTCTGGAGCTGGCGTTGTGTGCCGGTTTGCAAACTATTCAAACCTTTTGGACGGTTCACTGATTTCTGGGCATGGGCAAGAGTTCACACACAATGGGGCAAGAGAACCTAAAGAGAGCAAGAAATGGGCACCAACAGGGGTAGAGACAAACAATTAACGTGGGAACAGAGAGAGAGAGAGAGAGAGATAAAGAGGACAGGGGGAAAGATCACCCCCCCCACACACACAATTGCTCTCTTTTGGAAGAGCGTTAAAAGAAACAAAAACGCGTTGTGCCCATATTAAGGAACAAGCCTTACCCGTGAGTCTAAGTTGTATGCCGTTTTCTTTAAATCTTGCAAAGCCCTCTGCATGAACTCAAAAGCATGGCAGTCAACACATGGGCGACCTAAGGGTGGAGAAATGTTGGCAGACAAGCACGAAATATTATTGGAAAGGAAAACAACGGGAGAAGAGCCTGCTGGGCCAAACCAAAGCTCAAGCATAATCCATCCTGTTCGTCTCACAGAGACCAACCAGATGCCTTTGAAAAGTCCACCCGCAGGACCAAAGCACAACATCACTCGCCCTACTTGTGTTGCCTGGCAAATGGCTCTCTGAGACGCATCACTTCTGACAGTGCAGGTAAAGGTAAAGGGACTCCTAACCATTAGGTCCAGTCGTGACCAACTCTGGGGTTGCAGTGCTCATCTCGCTTTATTGGCCAAGGGAGCCGGTGTACAGCTTCCGGGTCATGTGGCCAGCATGACTAAGCCGCTTCTGGCGAACCAGAGCAGCGCATGGAAACGCCGTTTACCTTCACGCCGGAGCAGTACCTATTTATCTACTTGCACTGATGTGCTTTCGAACTGCTAGGTTGGCAGGAGCAGGGACCGAGCAACAGGAGCTGACCCCGTTGTGGGGATTCGAACCGCCAACCTTCTGATCGGCAAGTCCTAGGCTCTGTGGTTTAACCAACAGCGCCACCCGCGTCCCCAGTGCAGGTAGAATATAGCAATTCTGGCTACCATACCCTCCAACATTTTTCTGATAAAAATAGGGATGTCCTAGTCAACAACAACAACAACAACAATAATAATAATACCCCTCATCTGACTGGGTTGCCCCAGTCACTCTGGGTAGATTCCAACATATATAAAAACATAATAAAACATTAAACATTTAAAAAGCTTCCCTATATAGGGCTGCCTTCAGATGTCTGGGGGGTCGGGTAACTCCAAAGCCTCCAACGAAAATAGGGATGTCCTAAGGAAAAGCGGAGGACGCAGGTGGCGCTGTGGTCTAAACCACTGAGCCTCTTGGGCTTGCCGATCAGAAGGTCGGCGGTTCGAATCCCCGCGACGGGGTGAGCTCCCATTGCTCGGTCCCTGCTCCTGCCAACCTAGCAGTTCGAAAGCACGTCAAAGTGCAAGTAGATAAATAGGTACTGCTCCGGCGGGAAGGTAAACAGCGTTTCTGTGCACTGCTCTGGTTTTGCTAGAAGCGGCTTAGTCATGCTGGCCACATGACCCAGAAAAACAGTCTGCGGACAAACGCCGGCTCCCTTGGCCAGTAAAGCGAGATGAGCGCCGCAACCCCAGTGTCGTCTGCGACTGGACTTAACTGTCAGGGCTCCTTTACCTTTAACTTTTTAAGGAAAAGCGGGGCATTCTGGGACCAGATCAGAAACTGGTATGGCTTCTGTAAAACCGGGACTGTCCCTGTAAAATAGGGTCTGGGCTAGTAGGCTTGGTAGCGTTATTCTCAGCGAATTTGTCTAAACCTCCTTTAAGCCATCCAAGTTTGTGTCTGATTTAAAGCCATCTAAAACTGGCAGCAGATTCCGTTGTTTTAATTATGCACTGAAGAAGTACCTCCTGAGTCTTCCAACATTCACAGGATGACTTCACAGAATGACTTCCTAGTATTTGGACAGATGGAGAAAAGCACTCTATATACCCAGTTTCTCTCTATTGATGACTTCACTGGTTTGACAAAAACAGCTTTCCACAACTTGCCTGCCTTACAGATGTTCTGAACTACCTCTCCCATTCACCCCAACCATCAGAACTGGCAGGGGTCCAGGCTGGGGAACAACTGTTTTAGTCAAATAACCAAAGCACACACAGAAATATGTAGTGTATCAATACAGGGCAATCTGCCTAAGACAGCATGAGTCCGATAGCTTTTCCATACTCATTACAATTTCAGCTTTTGTTTTTGAGTCCCTGTGACACAGCAAAAAATTGCACAATGCCCAGGAATGTCAGCAAAGGACTCAGCATGAACTATCCTGACATAGCAATTTTGTCACTGGGTCATGACTTCGCACAAAATAACATCGAGGTTCCGCTCAGATTTGGGAAGGAGTCCCTGACTCACAAACTGAGAAACAGCACGTGCCTCAAATGCCCAATTAAATTTTTTACCTCTAGCTGAATTGAAAAATATAAACAGTCTACCCAAATATCAAAACCAAACTTGAGCATGCAAACTAAATGAGGACAGTACCAGCAAAAGTTAGAAAATTGGGAGTTTTTAGCAACTGAATTTGTTGGCTGCAGTCTGGAGAATGACACCAGCACAGAGCTGGGAAGAGATAAATATGATCAAAACCCAAAGCTGCAAAATTCTCACGTGCAGAGCAACAGGGCAAGTTTATACCTCTTTACAAAAAAACCTTTAATATTTAAAGCAAATATTAACTGTAAAATATATTCAGAGCTATGCTTCACGGTTTTAGGATAAACTTCCAATAACAGTGCAAATGAAGTGTTTTGGGCAGTACTTTCACTCAATTTCCTTCCACGGTGATGATTTCCAACACCTCCCACACAGACTCTCCCCTCCACCCTCATTTTTGCTACCATTAGGATGTTCCTAATGGTGCTGGAGGAGACTCTTTAGAGTCCCATGGACTGCAAGAAGATCAAACCTCTCCATTCTGAAGGAAATCAGCCCAGAGTGCTCACTGGAAGGACAGATCCTGAAGCTGAGGCTCCAATACTTTGGCTACCTCATGAGAAGAGAAGACTCCCTGGAAAAGACCCTGATGCTGGGAAAGATGGAGGGCACAAGGAGAAGGGGGCGACAGAGGATGAGATGGTTGGACAGTTTTCTCAAAGCTACCAGCATGAGTTTGACCAAACTACGGGAGGCAGTGGAAGACAGGAGTGCCTGGCGTGCTCTGGTCCATGGGGTCACAAAGAGTCGGACACGATTCAAGCACACCTCTGGTCTCCAGCAACTCGTATTCTCCAGCTATGGAGGCAGAGCCTAGCCATTATGGCGAAGTAGCCTTCAATAGCCCTCTCCTCCATGTGAATTTGTCTAATCCTTTTTAAAAGACATCTAGATTAGTGGTCATTAGTACCTTCTGTGGGAGCAAGTTCCATCATTTAACTGCACTCTGCATGAAAAGAAACTTTGTTTTATCTGCCCTGAACCTTTCAACGTGAAGCTTCTCCCGAAGGAGTCTCAAAGCGGTTAACATTCTCCTTTCCCTTCCTCCCCCACAACAAACACTCTGTGAGGTGAGTGGGGCTGAGAGACTTCAGAGAAGTGTGACTAGCCCAAGGTCACCCAGCAGCTGCACGTGGAGGAGCGGAGACGCGAACCCAATTCCCCAGATTATGAGTCCACCACTCTTAACCACTACACCACACTGGCTCGTTGGATGTCTAAGAGTTCTAGAGTTATGAGAGAGGAGGCAGGAGGGGGGCTTTCTCTCACACTCCCCTTTCTCCATGCCTTGCGTGGAGAACTTCATAAACTTCTATCGTGTTTCTGACACGCCTTTCCTCTAAACTAAAAAGTCCCAAACGCTGCAACCTTGCCCTGTAGCAAAGTCACACCATCTCCCTAGATCTATGCTGTAAGCCACCCAGAGTGGCTGGGGAAACCCAGCCAGATGGGAAGTGTGTAAATAATAAAATTATTATTGTTGTTGTTATCTTGCTGGTTGCATTTGCCATTTTATTGCCTGTTCACTCAGTCTGGAGAGGTCCTTTCAGAGCTCTTCGCAATCTCGTTTTTGTTTCAATAACTCTGAACACATTCGCAACCTTGGTCATCTCACTGCTCGGTCCCAACTCCAGATCATTTATGAATACGTTAAAATAGCAGAGGTCTAAACACAAATCCTTGTGAGGGACTCCACTTTATTCTTTATTCCATCTGGATAACTGTCCCTTTATTGCTACCCTTTGCTTCCTTCAACTTAGCCAGTTCCTGATCCACTGGAGGACCGGACCTCTCCTCTTATTAGCTGGAACCAGGGTTCTGCCTATCTGAAATTCAGCAGTTTGCTTGGTATCAGTCCTCCCCTCCCTGTAGTAACTGCACAGATAAGAATTAACGAGCAGTTGATAGATTTATAGTCCTTTTATTACGGCATCATGTTGCAAGCACAAGCACACAGCTCTCCGCAAGGAAAGGAGGGCAGTTGGCTAGTCTAATCCTCCTTCCGGCTTCCGCAAGATTTTGGGCGCCAAACGGAAGTTCCTCGCTCCCTCTGATGCCTTTGCTCTTTGATACGTTCAGACTTCCGAGTCCGTGGTGAGGGGGGGTCCCCTACGCTCTCAAGTGACGTCTCAACTAGCTGCCCCCTCCCTCCTGGTTCTGTTGTCATTATCTCATAACTGGGTAACTCCTTCCTACGCTGTTCATCTCCTCTCTTTCTCTCTCTCTCTGCTTCTGAACATGCTGTGGACAAGGGGGGCAACTCTTCCTCCTCCAGCTCTCCATCGGAAAGAAGCTGGTCTGCCATAGAATGCATTCCCCAGTCCTCATCTTCAGACCATTCCGACACTTGGGAAGGATAGCAGAACACCTCAGCATTTCATGCCAATAGATGGGAAACAAAGACAAGCAGGAGAACAGTGGAGTCTTGCGCTGAAACACATGGAAAGCCTATAAGGATGTGCGGTGGGTTTGATCATGATTTGTAGCTTATGCAAATCGCTTTTCTGACAAAACTCAGACTATGGATGATGTTATCACATCACATGGGAGTGTGGCACCATAGATATTTTTCTACTACAGAAGAATACGAATCAATTGAAATAGTTGAGATAACTTGAGATATATATGCATGTCTGCAGTGCTTTTTTTTTTTCTAAAAAAAATGTTTAGAGGGTACTCTCATTTTCCTACTCATATTGAAATACTTCCCCTCAATGAGGCCAAACTTAGATTGACAAAATGTTTAGGGGTATGCGTACCTCTGCGTTCCCCCCAGAAAAAAAGCACTGCATGTGTGTGTCTGTGTAATATAATTTGCACCGACAGAAACAACCTCCAGTTCTGAGGGCCTTCTGGCGGTTCCCTCCCTGTGAGAAGTGCGGTTACAGGGAACCAGGCAGAGGGCCTTCTCGGTGGTGGCGCCCGCCCTGTGGAACGCCCTCCCACCAGATGTCAAGGAAATAAACAACTATCTGACTTTTAGAAGACATCTGAAGGCAGCCCTGTTTAGGGAAGCTTTTTAATGTGTAATGTTTTATTATGTTTTTATATATATTGGAAGCTGCCCAGAGTGGCTGGGGCAACCCCATCATATGGGCAGGGTAGAAACAAACAAACAAACAAACAATTATTATTACTATTATTATGGCTTATTGGCTTATCCAGTGTTCACAAATTTGTTTGCATACTGATACTTCTTCTGAAGGATTTGGGCAGCAACAGAATCAATTAGGAGCTGCATGCAAACATCTGTACCATAGACACACACACAAGGAACATACATATAGGAATCATAACTGAGTGGATATTCAAGCAAGGAACTGCAGCCAGTGGAAAACTGTGATTTGTGTGAAATGAGCCTTGGGGTATCGGCATGAGAGACTAGATAGAACGCAGTACATACTTTCAGCAGGGATTGTTGTTCCTGATTCTTCTTCGGCTGCAGCTGGCTTGGTAGAAAAAAGCCCAACTACAAGCATTAAAGGCACTAAAACGATCACTTTGCTTATGCAGGGCTTCACCATTTCGCTAGTGGCGTCTTCCTCCTTCACTAGGGAAAAAAGGAATTCAGAGACAAAGTGGCATTTTGAAGTAGTACATTATTTGGATGGCCATACTGGTAAGCAAACCCAAGTTTTTATCTACTGAATATCCAGAGCAGCATCAGGAACACATCAAAATCCCCAGCTAATTCCAAACATCTAAATCAGCCCCCTCTCTAGTCACATCCATGAAACTGAAACAATTTAACGCGGGTTAAAGGGACGCGGGTGGCGCTGTGGGTTAAACCACAGAGCCTAGGACTTGCCGATCAGAAGGTCGGTGGTTCGAATCCCTGCGACGGGGTGAGCTCCCGTTGCTCGGTCCCTGCTCCTGCCAACCTAGCAGTTCGAAAGCACATCAAAGTGCAAGTAGATAAATAGGTACCGCTCCGGTGGGAAGGTAAACGGTGTTTCCGTGCACTGCTCTGGTTCGCCAGAAGCGGCTTAGTCATGCTGGCCACAGAGCCTAGGACTTGCCGATCAGAGGGTCGGCGGTTTGAATCCCCACGATGGGGTGAGCTCCCGTTGCTCGGTCCCTGCTCCTGCCAACCTAGCAGTTCGAAAGCATGTCAAAGTGCAAGTAGATAAATAGGTACCACTCCGGCGGGAAGGTAAACGGCGTTTCCGTGCGCTGCTCTGGTTCGCCAGAAGCGGCTTAATCATGCTGGCCACATGACCCGGAAGCTGTACGCCGGCTCCCTCAGCCAATAAAGCGAGATGAGCGCCGCAACCCCAGAGTCGGCAACGACTGGACCTAATGGTCAGGGGTCCCTTTACCTTTACTAGTCATATCCATGAAACTGAAACAATTTAATAACTGACACAGGGCCAAGCAAATATCATATGGTTTCTTAGCCAAAATACAATACTACGATTTTGTCTAGCCCTATACTATCTGCTACTTTGTCTACGGTTGCATGGATGTGCCTGAAGATGTAGGTCAATATAAATCTCTTAAGGGTTTGTTAGTAAAGGTAAAGGGACCCCTGACCATTAGGTCCAGTCGTGACCAACTCTGGGGTTGCGGCGCTCATCTCGCTTTATTGGCCGAGGGAGCCAGTGTACAGCTTCTGGGTCATGTGGCCAGCATGACTAAGCTGCTTCTGGCGTACCAGAGCAGCACACGGAAACGCCGTTTACCTTCCTGCCGGAGTGGTACCTATTTATCTACTTGCACTTTGACGTGCTTTCGAACTGCTAGGTGGGCAGGAGCAGGGACCGAGCAACGGGAGCTCACCCCATCGTGGGGATTCGAACTGCCAACGTTCTGATCAACAAGTCCTAGGCTCTGTGGTTTAACCCACAGCGCCACCTGCGTCCCGTAAGGGTTTGTTACAGGTGGCCAAATTATTACCTGAGAAGCTGTGAAATTTCAAGTCTTACAAACTTCACTGTGCAATTTCATTTATTTTTAATTGAACTGTTAGATTTCACAGGTACAAGTATCACACAGCTGAAAATGTGTTTCAGCATTGCACAAACGTTTCATGACACCAAAACATCAGGTGGGCTTGAGGATAATAATCTCTGCTGCAAACTACCCTAACTTTTTTTTAGCCAGCAGAGTGCCACCTACATCCATGGAAATCTGCGTGTTCAGTATTTGCTTTCAACATTTTAGAAAGGAATTGTGACAGACACATGATGTAGCAAAACACCACTGTGGCAACTCACCCAAACTCTAAACGTCTTGACACCTGACATACTTGAGCAATTATTCATTTACAAACCCAGAATATCAACAGCGTGCTACTATTTAGTTATTTCTTAACACACTATTAACCCCTCCCCTTTCCTCATAAAAAGCTCAAGGTGGCAAACGACAAAATCAAACCACAGTTTTAAAGTTACAAAAACATTATACATGAAGTTCTTGTGGTAGGTGAAGTGGCATTGTTTACTGCGACAGCTGCTCATTTTAAAATGTCACAAACTTTCAAAGGTTGTTAGAATGTTCTTCAGGCACAAATGGTCAAAGCAAAACGATGGAACGTCTTGCCATGGGGGGGGGGGTGTCTTATGTTCAAAAGCCATGAAGAAGTGCTGTGAGGGAAGGCAGCGTCTATACATGATGATGTTATATAAGAATGCTCATTTGACATGCACAGAGGGCAACGCTGGAATTTCCCCCATTTTATATCGAGAGCAAAGATGCATTTAAACAACTGCAAAGGCAGTTCTTCCAGTATGTGGCTTCTGAACCACAGCTGCTGCATGAAAACACACGACCCGTCAGTGGTACGGCTACCTGCAAAAGCCCTAAGAATACCAATTTTGCAATTCCGAATAAAATTGCTTAACACAAACATATTACTTCGCATAGTTTTCGTTCTTTAAATAATATTGACTGAAAACCTGAGTGCATTTTAAAACCAGCCGTTTGCCAATATATTAAATTTAAATCCTCGCTATAATTCTCTGCAAAGGCAGGGGTTTCTCCTACCCGTATATGTTAGGAATGACGATCACTGCCTAGAAGTGACTTGAGCTTCATGGAAGTCTTTGTTGTCTGGAATGGTGAAAAAGCCTTCTCACTGCACCCGTAAAACAAACATTGTCTCCGTTTTTCCAAAGAAGCTCTCAGCCCCAGCAGGCCGGCTTATCACAAGAGCTCCGGCAAGGAAAGATGGCAAGAAGAAATCACCTGTTCCCTGCCAGTTACCTTGCCGTTTATTTTTTGCACAGCCAGCGATAGCTATTCAGGGACAAATTATAGCATACGATGAGCCAGTGCACGACATCTTTTCGGTTTTATAAAACAGGGGGGGAAACCCCTTTGCAGCAAATCATAAAATAGAAGTACCTGGTGTGTATCACTTGCCTTTTGTGATGGTCTCTTTGAATGGCTGCAGCAAACTGCTAGTGAGCATCTCTGAGCATGTGCACTGGCTCTCTTTATCCTTCCCTGAAAGGGGAGAGGATTCTACCATGGCAACGCCGCTGCAGAGCACTCTACTCAAGGAGAGCCTTCAAGAACAATGGGCTCGGGATTGCTGCTTTATTATGAATGGTATCACTTTAAAGAGGGAAGCAAAACCCCAGTGGAAAAAGTCAACCAAGACTTGCCTTAGTTTTAATCCCAAAGCCGCAATACTGTAATATCTCTACCAGGACTATCTAAAATATGGCAGAATCATGAACATTCCCCCCCCCCCCAAGTTCTCCAGAACTCTTTATCAGGCAAGATGCTGAACCTCATCACCCCCCACCCAAGGACGAGAGAGAAAATAGGGGGAGGGATTTTATCCCTCAGTTTGCTGCTTTTGAGATGGAGCGTCCAAGAGGTAATGAGTCACAACTGGAACGGAGGAATAAATTCAGTTTAGCTATCTTTTCTTGCCACCAGCCTCTTAACCAATCAAATCCAATATTCAGAATGCTTTTTTTTACACAATTACACCCCCAACCTCTGGATGTGATGGATGAAAGAGTCAGCAATTGTATATATATATATAAAAAGCATTACAAATTGCAAGAGAACCCTCTGGATTTCATGAAGTCTCCACATTGGACATCTGATCCTGGCCCCAAAGCGTATATGTTGCTTCCCATACATCTACAGAGGCAGAAATATACCATATTTTTCCACCTATAAGACGCCCCATGTATAAGACGCCCCCTATTTTTGGGAACTCAGATTTAAGAAAACAGGGGGAGATACAAGGGTAGAAAGTTTTATGCTAATACACATGGTCAAACAATGGATCCAATTGTGTGTGTGGTGTTGTTGTTGTTTTTTTTTTAAAAAGGCTTTATTTAATTTACTTGCCTTTTGCCATAATGAATCAAAGCAGGTTACAGTACAGTCTTTCCCCCACTTATGTGAGCATTAAGTGAAAATCACGTAAATAGGGAGCACGCTCAAAACATCCTCTCTGTTGGTCTTTCTCCAATCCAGACAAAAAATACTGTACTGTATCCAATACTGTACTGTAGTGGCTAGGCAGGGAGGCTGAGTAGTCTAAACAAAGCCCCAGGGCTCCTCCAGTATCTTTGGGACTTCCTCTGCCCTCACTGACATCCTCTTTGGGTTTTGGGGAGGGTCTCCTCGTGAGCTACGAGGACTTTCCAGTTCTCTCCTGCCATTTCCAGGTTTGAATTGAATTTTAAATTTATTTCCCAGCACTGCGCATATGCGCAGTCACACGCAAGTCTGTCACATATAAGTTGGGGGGGCACGCGCATGGCGTCATGTACAGTTGCAGAAACAAGTGACACTGTTCCAAATGTAGAGTTCCGTCAGGATATGAAGAAGAAGATGAAGGAGAAGAAGAGGAGTTTGGATTTGATATCCCGCTTTATCACTACCCAAAGGAGTCTCAAAGTGGCTAACATTCTCCTTTCCCTTCCTCCCCCACAACAAACACTCTGTGAGGTGAGTGGGGCTGAGAGACTTCAGAGAAGTGGGACTGGCCCAAGGTCACCCAGCAGCTGCATGTGGAGGAGCGGGGAAGCGAACCCTGTTCACCAGATTATGAGTCCACCGCTCTTAACCACTACACCACACTGGCTCCCAAGAGTGGCTTAGAGAGTGGAAAGCTCTCTTGAGGTAGGTAAATGGTGTATGTAGTGTGTGAAATTAATTAATCACCTGTTATTTGACTGAGGCATTGGAGAACCGGATAAGGTAGGCCAGAAGCATTTCTTATGCCAGTTTCCTCTTTTCCAGGATAAACATACCCAGCACCCTCAACCGCTCTTATAAGGCTTGGTTTCCAGGCCCTTGATCATCTTACTCATCCTCCTCTGCACATGTTCCAGCTTGTCAACATCCTTCCTAAATTGTGGTACCCAGATCTGGACACAATATTCCAGGTGTGGTCAGCCCAAGGCAGAATAGAGCGGTACTATTATTTCCTTGATCTGGACACTATGCTTGATGCAACCTAGAATAGCATTCACCTTTTTTGCTGCATCCCCCTGTTGACTCATAATAAGCTTGTGGTCCACCAAGACCCCTAAATCCTTTTCACATGCACAGTTCGTACAGCCAGGTGTCCCCCATCCTATACAGTGGTGCCCCGCAAGACGAATGCCTCGCAAGACGCAAAACCCGCTAGACGAAAGGGTTTTCCGTTTTTGAGCTGCTTCGCAAGACAATTTTCCCTATGGGCTTGCTTTGCAAGACGAAAACGTCTTGCAGTGTTCCGATTTTTTTTCACTCCCCCCCCCTTTGCTAAGCCGCTAATAGCCTTTTAGCCGCTAATCCGCTAAGCCTTTAATAGCCGCTAATAGCCTTTTAGCCGCTAATCCGCTAAGCCTTTAATAGCCGCTAAACCGCTAATAGCGCTAATCCGCTAATAGGGTTCCGCTAGACGAAGAGGCTCGTGGAACGGATTAATTTCGTCTTGCGAGGCACCACTGTATTGTGCATCTGGTTCTTCCTGCCTAAGTGCAAAACCTTACATTTGTCCCCTTTGAAATTCATTTTGTTAGCTTGCGCCCAGTTCTCCAGTCTGGTAAGGTCATTCCATGCTCCAGGTCATGGATTTCTTCACAAGTGTACACATCTTTTATGTATAATGCTCCTCCTTGCCAATTCCTGTTTGGTCTGTTCCTTTTGAACAGGTTATACCCCCCTAATTCCTACATTCCAGTCATTAGTCATTCCACCAAATTTCAGTAATGCCTACAGGTCATATTTGCCATCCTGTATTAAAAGCTCCAGTTAATCTTGCTTGTTTCCCATACTTGACAATATGTTTTAGACTGTTATTATTTTCCAGAACAGACCTTTCCAGAAGTGTTTTGACCTTGAGTAAGTCTCAACCAAGAGACTGGCTATTGTAGATAGAATCCAGAAGGGACCTCAACTAATTAGAAATGTTAATTTCCCCCTTGGAATCCACTTTTGAGAACAGAGCATTTTAGAGCTAGTTATTGGACCAAACACTCACCCGCTTCCTTAAGAAATGCCTTTATTAAAAGCTGTGTTTCCAAGTGATGCCCACTGAAGATGGCTGCTACAAGGTCCCATACGCAGACAGACGTTGTATTTGTGGTCAACCTCAGGTGGAAGATACAACTCATTATCTGTTAGTCTGCCGCTTATATAGAGACCCAAGAGATTGTTGTTGTTTTTTTGCATTTCCCTGACACAAATGGTTCAGTTTCTTTTGAGTGACATTAATAGCTTTGTAACACAGAGAGTAGCCCTCTGTGAACTGCCTGCAAAAAAAAGCAACAAAAAGGAGTTATATAAAATCCCTGTAAATTCTTGTGGCGATTCAGAGGTTTAATATCAAATCAAGCTGGATTTGCGTTTCTAGGTGTGTCTGCTTTCTCTCTCTGGATTTTAAAAGGGCAAAATATTACAATCGGAGATGTCCGAGATGCACAAGGGAAACTGTGTTTTAATGCCCAGGAACTTCGCAAAGCCTTTTCTATATTATGAAATTTTATATTACGGATGCGTTATGTCCTGTATTATTTTATTAATACTGTTGCTTAGTAAGTAAATTTACTTCTTTTTTATTTTTACTAATACTGCTTTAAAAACAAGTTTGCCATGGCCTCTTAGGACCTGAACTTTGCAACCTGGCTACCAACTTGGATGGCTTTAAAAGAAAATTAGCCCTCTCCTATGCTCTGCCTCTACATCTGGAGGCTACCATGTTTCAGAGTCCCTGTTAAGTTGTGGGTGAACATATCAGACGACACAGCGATTCTTCAAACAGCTCTTGCTTATTCACAGGCCAGAACAGAACTGAACTGAAGGGTTCAGCCAGCCTGCTTATATAGAGCTCCACTAGAACGCAACAGTAACCATTTTCTGTAACTATCCAATTACTGAATGTCACTTTCAATCCCTTATTTGCATATGTGGACCTGAGTGAAAACTATCTACAGTATCCCCCTGCTGGCCCAGGGTGAGAACTTCAGTACATAACACTTTGCATACATAAATATAATACATACATAAATATAATTATCAGTGCTTTTTTTCTGGGGGTTCTCAGGGGACATGCAATACCAGCACCTTCCCCCCCCCCCAGGTGTTAAAAGTGTGGCACTCACTGTAACAATTTCATGATGAGTACCAGCCCCTTTTTCTGTAGAAAAAAGAGCACTGATAACACCACCACCACTGCTGTATTTGACAGATTGGTAAATGGAAGAGCCACTGAGGGCATTCCCTATCAAAAGATTTCTGAAGCAGCAAAGTGAAAAACGGTTGCTGCGTCCCGTGGAAACAGCACTCTTCAGTAGAAGGGTAAGAGAGAATTGGGAAATGATCCATAATGAATTGAAAAAAATGTTTAAAAGTACTTTCCCCCCAAACCCAGAGTCCTTTCTGTTGGGGATAATTCAGACCGAAATTCCCAGGTGTCAAAAAAGGTGATTTATGTATGCTACTACAGCGGCCCGTGTTTCGTTAGCCTCAAATGGAAAATGAGCAAGGTCCCAACTAAACAAGAATGGCAACTTAAGTTGACAAAAGATGCACAACTGGCAGACTTAACATATAGACTCGGAGAACAAGAAAAACATACGTTTAGAGAAGTTTGGAAAACATTTATTGAATATATGGGAAATAATTGGGTACAGCCGAAAACACTGGCAGCATTAAGATAAATGCAAGTTTTGATGTTTTGATGGATGCAATATGCCTGAATGGTATGGTTTCTGTAAAATATGCAGAGGTTTATGATATGTAAAATGAACCACGGAAACAGAAAAAAGTCATTGATATTTTAAGGATGTAAAAATGAATACTTTAAATTGTAAAACAGAACATATTATACATATATATATATATATTCTAAATTTGTTTTACAATTTAAAGTACTTTAAATTGTAAAACAGAACGTTTTATATATATATATATATAATTTTTTAAAAAATTGTTTTACAATTTTACAATTTAAAGTACTCATTTTACATCCTTATAATATCAATGATTTCCTTCCTTCTATTTCCATGATTCATTTTACATATCATAAATATGTGTGTATGCGTGTGTGATTATATACAGTATATAAAAAGAAACGGCCGCTCCTCGACCTCCGCACAAGCCCATCCTGGCTGGGAGGCGCCATCTTCCCGTACGGAAAAGCTCCATTTTGCTCCCCGGAAGGAAGCTCTCTCTCTGGCTTGACCTGCCGCGGGCGCCGCCATTTTGCACGGCGACCTTGCGCCGCCCGGCTCTTAAGACCTCGTCAGCTTTTTCTCCCCGGCGCGTGGGCGGCGCCATTTTGCGTTACGGACGGAGAGAGGCGGGAAAAGGGGCCGCGGGGCCTTGCGGCTGTAGTCCTTCCTTCCTTCCCTCCATTTTTTTTTTTTAGGTGTCTTCATAAAATGCCCGCCGAGAGCCTCCCCTCCCCTCCACCCCCCCCCGCTCCAAGATGGCGTCGATGCGGGAGAGCGACACCGGCCTGTGGCTGCACAACAAGCTGGGCTCGGCGGACGAGCTGTGGGCGCCGCCCAGCATCGCCTCGCTGCTCACGGCCTCGGTGGTGGACAACATCCGCCTCTGCTTCCACGGCCTCTCGTCGCCCGTCAAGCTCAAGCTCCTGCTGGGGATGCTGCACCTGCCTCGCCGCGCGGTGGACGAGGTGAGGCGAAGGGAGAGACCCCCGAGGAGGCCGCCCACCCCCCAAATATCCATGAGGGGAAGCCTGGACACCCCCCCCCGGGGACGGGCCCCGGCGCCCCTCAGTCGTCGCTTCGGGCCCCCCCCCGGGGTGGGCGCCGCTTCCTCCTGCCCCCCGAGGCCCATCTGTGAGGGGGTGGAGGTCCTCTCCTCCGCCCCAGGGGTGGGACAGGGGGCTCGGGTGGACGCACATCCCATCGCCGCACACACGCACCGTAGGGAAAAGGTCTCCCGCCGAGGCAGACGGGTGCCAACGACAACAGCACACACATATATATAGACGCGCGCCAAGAAAGGGCTCGGAACTATTCCTGAGGTCCGTTGCAGCCAAACCTGCAAGGTGGGTTTTCCTCCTTCACCTGGGTGGGCTGCACTTCCTAATTGAGTGATCTTTTATATTTACACATACACACTTTTCCCGAGGTCCTTTGCTTACCTTGAGGTGCACTTTCGAAGGGGTGGGCTGCCCTTCCTAATTGAGTGA
This sequence comes from Podarcis liolepis, assembly GCF_965112155.1. NCBI lineage: Eukaryota > Metazoa > Chordata > Lepidosauria > Squamata > Lacertidae > Podarcis > Podarcis liolepis. The sequence goes on from NC_139556.1 coordinate 13,990,765, forward strand.
TCTTTCATTTATTTACACACACACACACACACACACACACACATTTATATATAGACACCCAAACACACAAATACTCAAACTTTTCCCGAGGTCCTTTGCTTACCCTAAGGTGCACTTTCAAAGGGCTGGGCTGCAGTTCCTAATTGAGTGATCATTTATTTATTTACACACACATACACATTTATATATAGACACCCAAACAGACAAATACTCAAACTTTTCCCGAGGTCCTTTGCTTACCCTAAGGTGCACTTTCAAAGGGCTGGGCTGCAGTTCCTAATTGAGTGATCTTTTATTTATTTACACACACATACACATTTATATATAGACACCCAAACACACAAATACTCAAACTTTTCCCGAGGTCCTTTGCTTACCCTAAGGTGCACTTTCAAAGGGCTGGGCTGCAGTTCCTAATTGAGTGATCTTTTATTTATTTACACACACATACACATTTATATATAGACACCCAAGCACACAAATACTCAAACTTTTACCGAGGTCCTTTGCTTACTTTGAGGTGCACTTTCGAAGGGGTGGGCTGCACTTCCTCATAGAGTGATTTTTTTATTTATATACACACACAGACACACAAACACAAATTTTCCCGAGGTCCTTTGCTTACCATGAGGTGCACTTTTGAAGGGGTGGGCTGCCCTTCCTTATTGAATGATCTTTTATTTATACACATACACAAAAACACACACAAATACTCAAAACTATTCCCAAGGTCCATTGCAGCAAACCTGCAATATGGGTTTTCCTTGTTCACAGGGGTGGGCTGCAATTCCTCATTGACCGATCTCTTATTTATACACACCCACAAACACACAAATACTCACAATATTCCTGAGGTCCACCTGGCTGGGTTTTTTTACCCCCTTTTCCAAAGCAAGGCTCCATAAGTTGTGACCTTTTAATTGGATAAGGCAAAATGTTAAACTCTGGACGATCCCCTGAGAGAATGCACTCTTGTTTCCGAATTTTTTACAAGTGCTTTTGGGGGAGGGGAAATCGGATGGAGGTGTGCTTAATTCTTTGGGGGGGGGAAATATTAGTAGCCAGTAGGCACTAGGTGATTCAACAGAAATCACTGCCTGTTTCTGCCGTATCACATCACCGATGTATGTTCAGTCTGGCTTAGCCCATCTCTTGCAAGAGTTTGAAGCAAGATCCCTTCCCAACTTCATCCCAGACTTGGTTTATGCATGCAGTGGAGCTGAGTGCTAGTGCTTTACTTGGGCTGTTCTGCTTAAGACCACAGAAAGGCGTTGGTATACCGTATTTTTCGCTCTATAAGACACACTTTTCCCCTCCTAAAAAGTAAGGGGAAATGTTTGTGCGTCTTATGGAGCGAATGCAGGCGGGAGGCTCTGCTCAGTGCTCCCTTTAAAGAGCCGAGTGGAGCGTGTGTGTGGCTCTTTAAAGGGAGCGCGGCTCTTGGGGGAGCCTTAGCCGTGCGCAGTGTCTCCTGGGCAGGGGATGAAGGCTCCACTTGTCCGGGAGAGGCTGCGCGTGGCTAAGTCAGAAGCCAGGATTGCTGCGCTGCGATCCTGCTGGCTGTCCTGGCTTCTTGCTTAGCCGCGTAGCCTCCCTGGCTGGGAGAGGCTGCACGCAGCTATCCCATAAGCCAGAACAGCAAGCGGGATCGCTGCGCAGCGATCCCGCTTGCTGTCCTGGCTTATGGTATTCAGAATATCTTTTTTCTTGTTTTTCTCTTCCAAAAAGTAAGTGCGTCTTATGGTCTGCTGCATCTTATAGAGTGAAAATACGGTACTTTTCATACAGCTTCAGGGAAAGACTCCATACAAATGTCTGAATTGATCCCATGAGTATCTGCTTCTCACTCAACCCCCCCAAACGTCTCCCTTCCAGAGAGGAGCACACCCTTTTGCTGAAAGCAGTAGGCACTTTTCTGAAGTGTGTGTGTGTGCAACAAACCAAATTTTGGAAAAGGAAACCTTGGTTTATTGAAACGAAAGGATAAAAGCACATAAATCACATAGTGCAATGTTACGACAAATTTATGTATGGCAACACAGGCATCTTCAAAATTGCAAAGGCCCACTAGAAAACTCTGCTACTGTTTGTAGGCATGGGCTCTGGCGGTACATTTATTTAATACTGGCTTGGGAGTGTAATATCTATTAAAGTCTTTATGACTGCTTTAGAGAGGAATTCCTATTTTTAGCTAGTATTGATTTGCTGGTCGTAACTGGGAAGTAAGGTCTAGTGCAACAGGGTGTGATTTCCAAATAGCTTATGAGCCACATCCCAGGATTATGTGATCTTCCAAACCTAATGGTTTGTTTCAGTGGGTTCCAGCATTCTTACTCTATGTAGTATTATACTTTTAGGTTTATGCAAGATCATTTTGAAGCATTGCTCTACTAGTATGGGTATGCATTACCATTTCTGCTGTTAGGGCATTGGTGATTGTTTCCATGGGGAAAACAAACTATCAGATATATTGATAGGTCCAGAAAATAGATAGGTAACCATTCAGAGGAAAGCTGGAAGTAAATACTAGTGGTGATGTGCCTCAGTCAACTGCAGTTACTGGCAGCTGTGGTAACTGATTTGAGCATCCCAGTTTTTGTGAGCTAGAGATATTGCTAGCATCCTTTCCAGGTGCATGTATGCACCTGGGGAAACATGCTAAATGGTACTAAATAGTTGCTAGAGCAGTGAAAGCATACTGATCTGCAACTAAATAGAGCTTTTCCACAATCTAGCAGCAGAATCCAAAACTTTTGGTTTTGCAGTTGGATTTCTTTTGCACTGCAGTTACGTCTTAGAAGCAAAAGGCAGATTTCTATCTAAGCAGCATCACTTTTAAGGCTGCAGTTTCATGTACACTTACTTTCAAATACGTGTGCATGAACCACTGAAATAACTGCCTCTCTTTGGAGTAAATGCACATAGGAAACAGTATGTGAATCTGGTCTGGGACTGTAATAAATTTCATTTCATTTCATTTCAATGCACTTAGGAACTTTCTGGATTCAGTAAAACTGGTCTCTGTCCTACAGCTTGACATGTGACAACTTGGCACCTGCACTTTGACATCTCCAGTAATGCTCCCAACATATGCCACATGTGTAATACCAAAATATGCAAGAAAGGTCCTAATTCTAATTCCCAACATTTTTTATTGCTGAATCTCAAAACAATCCCTCAAGCTGAAACTGTATTGCCACCTGCTGAGCTTTTTTGAGCAGGAACTTGAACCTAAGGATTCCCCATTCTTAGAAAATGTGTGCGTAGGAATCCAGTGGATCATCAGATCCAGTGCCTTAGTCTGGAACAGGTTGCCTGCTGCATAGTCTGTTAAGGTTAGATGAGCAGGCAGCTATCTGCAAAGAAAGGTTCACAGGTATCCCTAGTCACCTTATATTGATCTGACTAATTTATACACTGTTCCTTGCCCTATCCTCAGAAGACAGAGAGAATTATTTCTTCTCTGTAATGCTTTAATTATATATAAATCACCCAACTCCCTTAGCACTCCATTTTGCTTCAAAGTCTATTTTTCATTTTTGTAATGCTTATGAACTTTTCCAATACTGGCCATTCCTCTTTGTGTCAAAAGCTGAATATAGTAATCTTAAGTATGGCATCACAGATCTTCTCTACAACCATGGACTTGGGTAACAACGCATTTGTTAATACTGTCCACAGTTTAAGAATATTTATGTAACTTTTCATTAACACACCTCCCAATTTTTCAGCTTATACTGTATAATTGCTTTAAATTGTTTGTCCTTAACAGGATTTTATCATATGTTTCCTTTTTCTAATCAAGCTTCTTTTTGTTCTAAATTAGAGCTATGTTGTAATAATTGTGATTCTTCCTGCTCTGATTTTTTAAAAGCAAATCGGTAGCTTAAATATTTTTTTTAAAATGTGTCTCTCAAATATCTGTCATTGCAGTACCCTATACTGTACAGTAGTACCTCTGGATATGAACGGGATCCGTTCTGGAGCCCCGTTCGCATCCTGAGCAGAATGCAACCCGTGTCTGTGCGTGCGCGGGTTGCCATTCTCTGCTTCTGCGCATGCGCGTGATGGCATTTTGAGCGTCTGCGCATGTGCAAGCGGCAGAACCCGGAAGTAACCCGTTCCGTTACTTCCGGGTCGCCACGGAACACAACCTGAAAACGCTCAACCTGGAGTTACTTTAACCCGAGGTATGACTGTATAATGGACCATTTTATAAAATGGACCGTGTTGGAGTAACATTTACAGTGGTACCTCAGGTTACATATGCTTCAGGTTACATACACTTCAGGTTACAGACTCTGTTAACCCAGAAATCGTGCTTCAGGTTAAGAACTTTGCTTCAGGATAAGAACGAAATCATGCTTCGGCAGCGCAGTGGCAGCAGGAGGCCCCATTAGCTAAAGTGGTGCTTCAGGTTAAGAACAGTTTCCGGTTAAGAACGGACCTCCGGAATGAATTAAGTACCGTATTTTTCGCTCCATAAGACGCACCAGACCATAAGACGCACCTAGTTTTTGGAGGAGGAAAACAAGAAAAAAAAAATATTCTGAATCCCAGAAGCCAGAACAGCAAGAGAGATCGCTGTGCAGTGAAAGCAGCAATCCCTCTTGCTGTTCTGGCTTCTGGGATAGCTGTGCAGCCTGCATTCGCTCCATAAGACGCACACACATTTCCCCTTACTTTTTAGGAGGGAAAAAGTGAGTCTTATAGAGCAAAAAATACGGTACTTAACCCGAGGTACCACTGTTATTAAAATGGTTTGTATTCTGTTTAAGTAGAGGAAAATCGTTCCTCACTGTGCAATAAAGTATTATTTAACCTCTGTTGTTCAGAAAAAAATAGAAGACCTCATTGCTATTTAAGTGATATCAGGGTGTGGTGGGGGCTGGCTCAAAACGTTTTGCTATCTGAGACCTCCCCCTGTGCACTCATGCCTGCTTCTGGAAAACTTTTGCCTGCTATGGAAAACTTTTGCCGCTTCATTTGGGGCAGCAGCGTGGGCATTCCTAGACCCTTTGAGACTCTCTTACTTGTGAGGAAGGGTCCTTCTTCACAGGGAGAGAAATTGTGGGTGAGATGACAAGAGAGCACCTGCGCCTTTGCCATTTGTGACAAATACCGTTTCAAGTTTCACAGTTTACTCATACTAAACTTTAAACAGGCACATTTTGGGGGCAACCTTGCTCACAATGCCTCGCTGTAAGGAAGGGCATCATCCTTGGAGAGAGGGCCGTAGACGTGCCACTGCCTGTTTTCCTTCAGTGGTCAGTGTACAGATGTAGGGATGGGCAAATTTGCCTCTGTACAGTGGTACCTCGGGTTACATACCCTTCAGGTTACAGACTCCGCTAACCCAGAAATAGTGCTTCAGGTTAAGAACTTTGCTTCAGAATGAGAACAGAAATCATGCTCTGGCGGTGCGGCGGCAGCAGGAGGCCCCATTAGCTAAAGTGGTGCTTCAGGTTAAGAACAGTTTCAGGTTAAGAACGGACCTCCGGAACGAATTAAACACTTAACCCGAGGTACCACTGTATTCCCTACTTACTCCAGTGTTCCCCAACCTTGGGCCTCCAGCTGTTTTTGGACTACAATTCCCATCATCCTTGACCACTGGTCTTGCTAGCGAGGGATGATGGGAGTTGTAGTGCAAAACAGCTGGAGGCCCAAGGTTGGGGAACACTGCCTTACTCTACATCTTTTACCCCAGTAAATGTGAGCTGCAGGTTTGGTCTATTCAGTAAAGTTTTGACAAAGCAGCTCTTAATGTGCTTTGAACATTCCACTCTTGATTTGCCTTCTGTCTTCATTTTTGTTAGATGAAAAATGCGCTGACAGAAATCATCCAGCTTGCGACCTTGGATCCGGACCCCTGGGTCTTAATGGTGGCCGATATCTTGAAATCATTTCCCGATATAGGTTCCCTGAACCTTGATCTGGAAGAGCAGAATCCCAATGTTCAGGATATTTTAGGAGAACTGCGAGAAAAAGGTAGGTAAATTTCATGTAAATTCCTGTGAAATTGTATTGCACTTGCTTGGTAAATTGTGGATTGGGCTATGTTCAGATTAATAGATTAATCCTGCGTTTCTCAGGATGTAGGGGTAGGATTGCCAGGTGTTCTGGGTCTGAGGCTCAGAGGAAAGATTTTTGGAGGTGGAACCTTAGGGGAGTTCAAAGGGAGCATTTGACAGAAAATGTCACTCACCCAAGGGGCAGAGCATGATTGCAGAGTTGGAAGGGACCATGAGTATCACCTAGTCCAGGAGTAGGCAACCTAAGGCCCATGGGCCAGAAGCAGCCCACGGGCGTTGTTTAACCGGCCCACAAGCCGCCCCTGAACTGAGTCACCTGCTTGGTGAGTCACTGCGTGCTGCGCTAAACCGGCATGGTGTGGCGTGGGGACTTTCATCTGCGGCGCTGGAAATCGCGTCTGCGCAGACGCCGTAAATTGCAGATGCAGACATCGGAAATTGCGGACGCGTACGCTCACGCTCACGCAATCCGGCCACAGAAGGATCTCCGCCGGAGTGAAGTGGCCCAGGCGAGGTAAACCTTGCCAACCCCTGATCTAGTCCAACCCCCTGCAATGCAGGAATATTTCACCCAACGTGGGGTTCGAACCCACAACCCTGAGATTAAGGTCTCATGTTCTGCTGGCTCAGTTATGCCTCAAGATATGTCTGACGGCTAAAGCTCAAGGGATGTGAGATGGTGCTAATATTTAAGGGTCAGATTTAAGGTGCTGGTTTTGACCTTTAAAGCCCTTCACGGCCTAGGACCCTCGTACCTACGGGACCGCCTCTCCCGGTATGCCCCACGGAGAGCCTCAAGGTCCATAAATAGCAACACCCTAGTGGTCCCGGGCCCTAAGGAAGTTAGATTAGCTTCAACCAGAGCCAGGGCCTTTTCAACACTGGCTTCCTCCTGGTGGAACGCTCTGCCTCATGAGACCAGGGCCCTGCAGGATCTGATTTCTTTCCGCAGGGCCTGTAAGACAGAGTTGTTCCGCCTGGCCTTTGGCTTGGAGCCAATTTGATTCCCTCCCCTTCTTTCTTTTTTCTTTTTCCTTTTTCCTTTCTCCTCCTGTGATGAGGCTGCATTTTAATATTTTAATGTTGTATTTTAATCTTGTTTTTAAGTTGTATTCATTCAACTTGTTTTTATGATTGCTTGTTAGCCGCCCTGAGCCCATCCGTGGCTGGGGAGGGCGGGGTATAAATAAAAATTATTATTATTATTTGTCAATATAGCCTGTGCTCTTGCCACTTTTCCTTGAGACTGAAAAGGAGGCTAAAACCCCATACCTGGTCCGCTTATCAGACCTGGCCCACTTATGAGGCAAGGTGAGGGACCTGCCAGTGGAAAAGGGGCGTTGGCAGCAGCACTGAAATATCGCGAGATTTCAGAGAGTTCCCACTGGAAGCCAGTGCTTTGTGGGCGCTGCCACAACACAGGTGAGAGAAGCCCATTGTTGGCAGGGGGGCAGCACAGTTCCGTTTCACTGCTTGATGAGCCTCTCCTGCAGCTTACACATTGGGGGAGGGCTGTTCCAAAATATAAATCTCTTTGCACAACAAGTTGCCTGAATTGATGAGTGTAAATCGGGGTAGGGAGCCTCTGCCCCATGGTCCAAAGTTCACCCAGCGCAAGTATCACAGGAAGCCGTTTTTCCCAAGCCATGCACTCCTGTCCCCATATGTGACCTCTGGTGCAAGACAAAGCTGGCTCAGCTGCACAGCTGAATTACACGTGGGGAACTCAGCCGATCTCTGGAGAAAGCTGGGGTGAAGTCATGGGCCATCAGTAGTCCAAGCCTGCTGGATTAGCTGTGCAAGTGAGCTCCCCATGGGGAACGTGATGGGCAAAATAACTTGAGGAAATGGAGAAAATGTTTGGTCTTCCAAGTTGGGAGGAAGGTGTAGTTGTCTGCCCAAAGGACGAACACTTTTCTTAATGTTGGTTCTTACAGGAACTCATTTCCTGTGTGTTTTCTGATTACATAGTGAGTGAATGTGAATCGTCAGCTATGCTGCCGCTGGAGTGCCAGTACTTAAATAAGAACGCCTTGACCACGTTGGCTGGACCACTTACTCCTCCGGTGAAGCACTTCCAGCTGAAACGTAAACCAAAAAGCGCTACTCTCCGAGCAGAGCTGCTGCAGAAGTGTAAGTATCAAGGCACCTGTTAAGAAAAACACCAGAGGAATAGCCTCAGTATTGTACAGTATTTGAAAAAGATGCAACATGCACAGTAGAATTTGAGATGCTGAAACCAGTCTTGGAGGAAGTCTTGATGCTTTGTAGTCTAGAACTTTGAGCCCCACCATTCTCCCCCTACCCAATCTCTCTCTCTTTAGAAAAGATAAATGTAGAACAGTGAATTTTGACAGCTTTACGTTTTTCTTCTTTCGCTTCTGATTTTCAGGCTGCACACCTTAAAATTTCCCTTTGTTCTACAGAGTTGTTTAAAGGGGCAAGAATCATGTCATGTGCGTGAAGGGAAAAGGCAGGCATGCACAATACAAAAGGTCCTTTGGAATGGGTGGGCTGAGAGCTGGTGGCATTGATCAATATCAACATATTTTAGAATGAAAAGTGTGCAGGTACCCTAGGACCAGGGGTTCTTCCAGTTCCAGGTATAGCACTAAAAAGGGGGAAGCTCTGTATGTAAATCCAGTCTGTGCATTATTGAGCGGTATGATTTCTTTCCGGAGAGGGTCAAGTTTTAATTGTTCCATGAAGAGCCCTGTTTAAGAATGACTTGATATGTTTTCCTGGTGGAGTATTAATTAGAATTATTTTTTGTAGCTACTGAAACTGCACAGCAGCTCAAGAAGACAGCTGGAGTGCCTTTCCATGCCAAAGGAAGAGGGCTAGTCAAAAAGATCGATACAACAAGTAGGATTTTAATTTTCTTTTAGATCTAAGAGACACGTATATATGCAAAGCATGAAACAGCTATTTTGAAGGATATATATATATAAAGAGATAGATAGATAGATAGATAGATAGATAGAATGAGTATTTAATCTTGCAGTCGCACCCCCCCTTTCTTGAATAATACCTTTGTGTTATCTTAGAACATTGAAATTCCCACATTTTTATTTAATCAATGCTAGGTATTTCTTGTTCTTCTAAAATATTTTATTGACTTGTTTTTAAAAAGTGCAAAGATAACAAAAAGAAGATAAAGAATAAACAAATGCGAAAACATAAAACTTTGCAGCCTAGAAGGACAAAAGTGCTAAGATACAGCACAGGGATAATAAAGTATTAAGTCATTCAAAGATTCCCTTATAAAATAATAAAGATATATAAAAAATAAAAGTATTCTCCACATGTGAGTTAAATCATTATTGAGTATTAAGTTTATTATTATTCCCCCCCCCCTTTTGTTTTTGTATAGCTCCACTCAAAGGGATACCTAAACAAGCACCTTTCAGGAATCCCACTACTCCAAGTGTATTTAGCCCTGCCGGAAACAGAACTCCGATTCCACCCTCGAGAACTCCTCTGCGCAAAGAGAGAGGAGTAAAGGTATTTATGCAGCTTCAAGTGTGCTTTCCTTGACATATCCAGTCTTTTCAAAGTTAAAAAACAACAGCCCTGTGTATTTGTCCAACTAGCTTGAGTGTTATTTCATTATTTCATCCCTGTTTACACAGTTTTGTTTTGTTTTTTAATTAAAAAAATCACAGTACTCTTTGGTATTGTGAGGTACAGTATGGATACATATACAGTCATACCTCGGGTTAAATATGCTTCGAGTTGAGCGCGTTCGAGTTGCGCTCCTCGGCAACCCGGAAGTAACGGAGCATGTTACTTCCGGGTTTCACCGCGTGCGCATGCGCAGACGCTCAAAATGACGTCGTGCATGCGCAGAAGCGGCGAAAAGCGGCGTGCGCGGATGTGCCATCGCTAGTTACATTTACCTCTAGATGTGAATGGGGCTCCGGAATGGATCCTGTTCGTATCTAGAGGTACCACTGTACTAAATTCGCTTCCCCCTGTTAATATTGTATAAGGGAAGTAGCTCTAACATGATGCACGTATGTGGAAGTGTAAAAGGTAGACAGGGCAATCCATGCATCAGAAGCTAGTAAACTCTGCAATAAATGTGAAAGTAAGTGTTTGTTTGGTGTATTTGTAGTTACTCGACATCTCGGAGTTGGATACGGTTGGTGCTGGCCGGGAAGCGAAAAGGAGAAGAAAGACCTTAGGTTAGTATATAGGGTTACAAACATAAGTCTGTTGTACTTAATCTGTCAAATTAAATTTAGAGCTAAAGGCTAATTGTTTGCTTTTCTGTTCTGTTAAAGCTGCTGTGGAATTATAGGGAGTTGAGATTTGATAATATGGAATAATTGTCTGTTAACTTGTGATAGGCTTGAGAGAGTGAACAATTCACAATAGGGCACCTGCCTGCGGACCAGCGGAGAGGTTTGGAGAATAGTAACACACATCATTTGAAAAATACATGCAGGGAAACAAGAGGGAATATACAAATGACTATTGATTCATCTATCTAAATCTGTTTTCATTAATAAAGCAAAACTACTATATGAAGACTCCCATGCGCTTCGACTTGCCTAGTGAGGCAAATTGAATTGTTCTGTTGTGTTTGTACACAAATTTGGCTGGATCTGAGAGTTAGCAAAACAAATAGAATAGAATAGCCACAGTTATGTCTGTTCTGAGTTCCTGCAGCCCAAACTTTACTTCCAGCTGTTTCTAGTACCATTCCCCTGTGGAATCCGTGCTTGTACAGAGAATTCAAAATTCGGCTTAGGATTTTATTTGTGTTAAGTGATGAATTAATATGTTTAATTTCATAAAGTGAAGATTTAAGGATGTTTATGTTTAAGTTAAATTTTATAAGAATTATGATTTGGGAAACTGTTAAAAGGACATGCAATGAAATTCAACCAAGGGGAAGTGGGGAAGTCATTTAACAAAGTTAATAAGTGTAAATTTCAATAAGGCTATGATTTATGTTTGTTTGTCTTATGTGTTTGTTTGTTTATAATATTGTGAAAACCAATAAAAAAAATGGGGGGGGAGTAGAGAATTCAAAATTCGGAAGTAATTTTGGATTTTTAAAAATTCTTTATTTGGGTAACTGAAACAAGGCAGCAGTTATGGCTAACTAGCTTCTATGTTTGTTATCGGTGTAGATACAGAAGTGGTGGAAAAGCAAGCGAAAGAAGAGACAGTTGTCGAAAATGCTACTCCAGACTATGCTGCTGGTCTCGTATCTACTCAGGTAGGATTTAGAACATTATTATATATTGGGCTGCTTTCTAAGCCTCATCCATGTAGGGCTCTGCTCTGCAATCACAGGCACGAACTATGTACCCTTGAATTGTCAAAATTATTTTTGAAATAGTTTAAGGATGCATGTGCTGTTTTACAGAAAATTGCCTCTTTGAACAATGACCCTGCCCTGGCTTCTACGAGCTATCTGCCTGCAGCACCCAGTGTTGTTCCATCTTCCTCTTATGTTCCAAGTTCCGACACCACGCAGCCCGGTAAGTGACACAATTTTCCATTATTGCACTTCTGAATGTGTTCGTTACTGATATGTTCCACATTGTAAAAACGACGACACTCAAAAGGCTATGGCAAGTACTTTCATCAGAATAGGTTTATTTAATGTTTTAAAACAGTGCGCAGAGTGCAAGTCAAACGAGGACACATCACCTGCAGCAAGCTTTGAATCTGTTCTGTATTCAAAAAGCCAAAAATACCTGAATTCAAGGAAGATGTGCAGGGCTTCGGTTTCTATAATAAGCCCAAAGATAATAACAATATTGCCTAGAGCTGAGGTGGGAAACATTTTTGGCTCAGTAAGCTCAATCCTTATCTTCACACACACCGGCAGGTGGAAGGAACAACTCACCTGCCAGTCATCCAACATCAGTTGATTGGCACCTGTCAGAGTCAGTTCATCAGTGTTTCGCAACCAGCTGGGTGTTTGGTGCTTCAGAAGCCCGGCGCAACAGCATTGCAAGCCACTGGGAAGCCCTGCGCATAGGGTTGCAGGTGGTTCCCAGCCGTGCCTGCTAAGCCACTTCGAGGGAGACCCCACCACCTGACCCACATGTATGACATCAGGTGTAGGGCAGATGGGCATGGCTTGCCAGAAGCATCCTCCCCGGGCCAAATGGGGAGGCCTGGTATGCCGGATTAGGCCTGCAAACTGGAGATTCCCTAGTCTGTACTAAAGTTACAATGCAAATGTATGAAGCAGAATCAAACCTGTTGTGAATAATACTTCCTGAGACCTTGAATCCTTTCTGGGCATGGTCTGTGTGCTGTCATGTAGAGACCTTACTTGGCCAGTGATGGATGAAGTTTCATCTTCCTTTAGATTAGTTATGTCAGCTTCCGCCCTAATTGCCACATCCACTCATTTCTGTAAAATGACAGGATTCTCTCAGTTAACATCCCAAGATGCAAAGATGAAGTTCCTCAAAGGTTCTTGAAAAAAGCACTGAGGAAATTTGTGCAGTAACAAAGTACACTTGGTCACTTTGTGCTTCTTTAATTATTACATTTCACAGCATTTATTAGGCTGCTTGATTGTAATACCTCAAAGCAGTTTCATAAAGGATTGAGTGAAAAAGAGGGATGTGGCTGTTGATATTTCAACGCCAGGCAATTGTCTGAACTCCTGGGATAATCTCAAAGATTACCGGGTTTCGGGTGTCGTGTTTAAACCAGAACCCGCAGAAACTTCAGAAGCAAACCAGAGTATAAGCATTTCGGAGGAAACAGAAACCAGGTGGCATAAAGAAGGGGTGGGCAATGTTTTTGTCCTCAAGGGCCATATCTGGTGGTGGGGAGGCATTTGGTGGCTGTATGGCACAATGTGGCGCTGTGTAGGACACGGGTGGCGCTGTGGTCTAAACCACAGAGCCTAGGGCTTGCCGATCAAAAGGTTGGTGGTTCAAATCCCTGAGACAGGTAGAGCTCCCGTTGCTCAGTCACTGCTCCTGCCAGCCTAGCAGTTCGAAATCACATCAAAGTGCAAGTAGATAAATAGGTACTGCTCTGGCGGGAAGGTAAATGGTGTTTCAATGCACTGCTCTGGTTCGCCAGAAGCAGCTTTGTCATGCTGGCACATGATCTGGAAGCTGTACGCCGGCTCCCTCGGCCAATAAAGCGAGATGAGCACCGCAACCCCAGAATCGGCCGCGACCGGACCTAACAGTCAGGGGTCCCTTTACCTTTATGACACAATGGGCAGGGCGCTTACACACTTGCACACACTCTCTCTCACCTCAGCTTCTTCCAGCGCACCCTCAGCACAGATGTCACTGGGTAGCTGCCTCAGGAGCATGGAGGGGAGGAGAAGGTTGAAACCTCCACTTCACAGTTCTCCCAACCGGACAACATCTCTGCCTCCATACTGTTTAGTTGAGGGATCCTTTCGCTGCTGCCCACTTGACGGCTGATGGATGGAAAGTGACTGGGCGTGTGGGGCTCTGGAAGAGTAGCCGAGGGCTGTAGGTTGCCCAAATGTGGCTTTCCTTTTGGGCCATGCCTTCCTCCCCTGCTCGTGTCCCATGACTGGACTGAAGCACATAACATTACTTTTATAGGATCTTGCCTTTGTGTGGTGCTATTTTATATATATATCTCTTTTTTTTACCCAGAGGAAGTGTCATGAGAACATTTCCCCCTGTACCTGGGAAGCATGGCGTGGTTCTTCACATTACCCTCTGTGCATAACCTTTCTGCATCGATTCTTGCCTTTGTAATATTTAGAATCTCTCTTTTTGAAATTAGAGTTGTGAGCGTGTGTAGGGAGGGATGTGAGAAAAGGTTTCAGATCTGAGAGAAACAAACATAAGCTTCAAGCAGCGATTGGCGATTTCAGATCTGACAGGAAGCAGGTGTGCTGTTTCTGGGGAAAGGCTTCAGTTGAATAATCTCAGTTTGTACCCAAATGGTGTCTTTCAAGCCCCCGCAGCACTCAGGATTTTAATTTCACGTATGGCCTGAGGAATTCTGGGTTTCTGCAATCACCTGTTTTCCCTGTGCTGTGGCGGCAAGCAAGGAAGACAGAAAAGCAGACAAGCAAAAGCGAGGTAAATGAAGGCAGGGCATCAGGAAGAAGGTTGAGAGACTGTCACTGCCTGTCGGAGGGGGACCTTTTTGCTAAGTTACATGTTATCCTTTAGTGAAAAGTAGGGAAGCTTTAAAATTTGTAATGAGAATAAACGGTACGAACACCATTTTGTTGTTGCTGATGACATCTTTTGCTGCAAACAGCTGGCTCTGTCCGGGAACCCTTGCAAGCGAAAGACGAGCCTGTGACGCCCCCTGGCACTGCTGTCCCGACTCAGTTTAAGCAAAGGACACCCATGTATAACAGTAACGCAAACACAGCTGCAGCGACGCCTACCTCTCCTGTGACTCCTCCCGCCGCCCCTCCAGCCGTGCAGGCGCCACCGGCAGCTCCTCCTCAGCAAGCGCCGCCCAAGAAGAACCTCTCCCTAACAGTAAGCTAAGAGAACTCTCTCACAATGTATATAGACGATTCGCTTGGATCCTTTCCGTTGCTTCTACAGAAATAGCCAGGCGTTTGCAATCTTGTTTATGAATATGCGGATCTGGCTAGTACTAAACCATAAGACCGCTAACATTCCAGGGTATGGGTGCTAATAACCTTGTTGCCACATTTCAAAAAGTCAAAACCAGGATGCCCTGAAAGTTGTTGATTTTTCAAGAGCCAGGGCAAAGCACCGCCTTTCGGAAATCCAACCCCCCCCCCCAATGTCAGTTCTGCCTTTGAAATCCTGGTAATGTCCGGGAAAATCCAAATGTATGGCAGCCCTACCTTGTAGCTCTTTAAGAACGCTTTCAGGATTTGCTTTGATTACAAATAGACCTCAATACTGTTGAGAACTGATATGTGCCCTGCCTATACAACCTCTGACCCGCTAAGGAGGTTCAGGTGGCACCTTCATTATATACCTTTAGACGCCAGGCAAAAACATTCTTCTTTAACAAGGTCTTTGAAGTGTGTTGGTGGGGTTATTGGGTTATTCTAGTTTTTATTTTTATTACAGTGGTGCCCCGCAAGACGAATGCTTCGCAAGACGGAAAACTCGCTAGACGAAAGAGTTTTCCGTTTTGGAGGTGCTTCGCAAAACAAATTTCCTATGGGCTTTCTTTGCAAGACAACAATGCCTTGCGAGTTCCTGCGGGTTTTTCCCCTCCCCCCCCTTTTTCTAAGCCGCTAAGCCGCTTATCAGCTGATCCGATCAGCAGATAAGCCACTAAAAGCTGCTAATAGCGCTAATCCGCTAATCCGTCAATGGGCTTGCTTCGCAAGACGAAAAAACCGCTAGACGAAGAGAATCACAGAACAGATTCTTTTCGTCTTGCGAGGCACCACTGTACGTACTTTGTGTTTTTATGTTGTGACAACCAATCTTCCACCCGTGCCCATGAGCCAATTTTGAGAAGTAGGTAAGACCGCTTACCTGCCAGTTACCGGATGTCATAATGGCTTCAGGCCAAGGGCTTGAAGGAGAGGTTCCTGCAACAGCCCTTTAGCTGAATGGTGGCTGCAGCAAGCTCCTTTGAAGATGCTCCATCGAAGATGCTGCAACCCTGATCGTGGAACTCATTTGAAGTCTCTTTAGAGTGCGCGGGGGGGGGGGGGAGGATATGCTCTTAAAAAGCAGAGATTTTCCCTTCCACAGAAAGAGCTCTTGGGATTCAAGGGTCTTCCCCCAGAAAAATAATAACTACATTTTCAAGTGGGGCACTTTGTACTCTCCAGAGGAAGCAGCTTGGATTCATAGAGCACTGGGGGGAGCAGCTAGAATCCAAGTTGACTCCTCCAGGCCCCCTTGGTTATACCAGGGAGTTCAGCTGATTTTAGGTGCTGTTGGTGAGCCCTGTTCTGCTCTCTAAACCCCAACAATTGGCTGATGGTTGGGGCTTCCGTGTATCTCCCAGAGGGCTTTGCATTCATTTACCTTTCTATTTTGGTACTTGATCAAAGACCCCCAGAAAGATACCCAAGTGATGGCCTACTCTGTACCTCTATCTTGGAACATAGTGGTAGATTTAAGACACACAGACAGAGAAAGAATATCAGCTGCAAGAATATGAAGAGCTCTGGCCAATGTACCGCACTTGACTATATGAAAATTAGATTAGAATAAAAGCTCTGAGGTTCTATCAAGGGGCACTGATGCTTTTTCTATTCCTGCGCAAAATAAGGGATTTGTCAATTGAGAAACAATGAGGCTGGATGCTTGAAGTTATTTTCTGTTCTCCCGATCATTTCCTCTCCTGAAATAAAATCTTACTGACTCTTCCTTGCAGAAGGAACAAATGTATGCAGCGCAAGAAATGTTCAAGACCGCAAACAAAGTCACAAGGCCAGAGAAGGCTCTCATCCTTGGGTTCATGGCTGGATCCAGAGGCATGTATTCCGAACTGTATTTCTTTGCCTTGAATATCAAAGCCAGGTGCCTGGAAATCATCATCATCATAATAATAATAATAATAATAATAATAATAATAATAATAATAATAATTTATTTATTTATACCCCTCCCATCTGGCTGGGTTTCCCCAGCCACTCTGGGCAGCTTCCAACTGAATATTATAAACAATAAAGCATTAGACATTAAAAACTTCCCTAAAGAGGGCTGCCTTCAGTTGTCTTTTAAAAGTAAAATAGTTGTTTATTGCCTTGACATCTGCTGGGAGGGCGTTCCACAGGGCAGGTGCCACTGCTGAGAAGGCCCTCTGCCTGGTTCCCTATAGCCACACTTCTCGCAGCGAGGGAACCGCCAGAAGACCCTCGGCGCTGGATCTCAGTGTCCGGGCTGAACGATGGGGGTGGAGATGCTCCTTCAGGTATACAGGACCGAGGCTGTTTAGGGCTTTAAAGGTCAGCACCAACTTTGAATTGTGCTCGGAAACGTAGTGGGAGCCAGTGCAGATCTCTCGTATATTGTGGCTGGCAGGATCAGGGATAACTGGCAAGGTCAGATGAAGACATCTTATGCAGAGGCCCGGGATGCAAAAGGCTGCTTAATGATCCCAGAGGCATTGCAGTGACCTTCCTCTTGGGGGTGGAGTAGGGGATCTGTGTGCACTGAGATACAAAGTTATCCTTGAATGCCGTAGGTGCAATTATTTCAGAATAGCAGCACAGACTTGGAAATAAGTATATGAGGGTGCTGCTGGTGTGTACCGGTGCAGATCTTGTTTTCTGCATTGCTCCTGGCCTGAACCGTTTTGTGTTTGCTAAGCTCCCGCCCGTGACGCGTGTCTCTTGTTGCCTCCACAGAAAACCCTTGTCAAGAACAGGGCGACATAATTCAGATCAAACTGAGCGAACACACGGAACTGCTGCCAAAGGCTGACGGCACAGGAAGCACCACGATGCTGGTGGACACGGTTTTTGAAATGAACTACGCCACTGGCCAGTGGACCAGACTGAAGAAATACAAACCAATAACTAACGTTTCTTAAACAATTCAGTAATAAAGTGTAGACCAAACAGACCATAGAATAAGCCAGCATTGTACATAGTGTGTTGACTAGCCAGAACAACATTCCCATTTAGGCCTCATTGTAAACCACCCAGAATACTCGTGGCGATCAGTTCCGGAAGCAGGAAGAAAAAGAGCAGAACGGCAATGCTTGTCTTTATTATTCTTGTCTAAGAGTCCCGGGTGTGTGTGTGTGTGTGTGCGTGCTTGTGCAGCGATTGCAGCAGATTGAAGAAGAGCTGAAATGCTTCTACTTTTGCAGAAAGATTTATGTTCAAATGTCTTGAGAGGAATTGCCTTCCAGTTGAGACCATTTTTTGCAGCAGCGATGCCTAGTTTGACTCTAGGTTCTGCGTTTAAAATGGGCATGGCTGCATTTCTCTCCTTTGGCTTAGGGCGTGTTGGATGCCCCCCCCCCCCAATAGTGATTGTGAAAACATGAAGGGTAACGCTGTTTGTTTGTGTAAAGCCCAACAACACAGTCAATTCATAGAACTGCATAATGGCAGATACATCAACTTACATGCATCTGTCCTGTAAACGGGCTACCTTTTTTTACATGTATACATTTTTAAAAATGTAAAGTAGCACTAAAGACCAAAAGGTTAAGGGGGTTTGTTTTGGTCTGGATGGCACCTAATTTCTTCTGTGTGGATTTGCCCTCGGCTCTTTATTTGCCCTCTGCTCTTTAAAGGTTCAGCTCTGCTTCAGGGTCACTTAACTAAGTTCTGAGAAATGGAAGCACGTTGCTTTTATGTTGGAACCAACCCTTCTTCCCTCCTGCCTTTTTTTTTTTTTGCCCAGCTGGTACCTTTTGAATCTACCAAAGACTGGCCTTTGAAACAGTGTCTGTGAATGTCATGGCATGAAGTTACTTTGGAAGAGCATCCCTGTGTCCATGTTGGAATGTGTTAAATACGAGTCATATTGGCAATTGGCTGGCTCACCCCTGATTTTTCCAGGGTTAATTTAGCTACCGTTGCCGGAGATGCATTTGTCAAGGAATGGCACCCTTCGGAATTTTCCTCCCCATCTACACGGACGTTACCTGCAGCTTCGCGAGATTGGAGAGCACCTTTTAGCAGCGGTCCTGTTGCAAAAGACTCTCTTCTCAGAGGGAGAAACGGAGGAGACTGCCTTCGGAGCAGTTTCCTAACTGCTATGCTTTCGGAACTTGATCATTTCAACAGTTTATGCTTGGGCGATAATAGAAGGAATCTTACAACTGGCATTTCCACAAGAAATGGTGGGTACAGTTTTTTTAAAAATTAATAAAGCCGATGTCAAAGAGAGGCACAGATCGTTCGCAATGTAAGAGCTTTGTGTTGGCCTGGGCTTTAAATTGGAGCAAACTAGATGCTAGCTTTTAAGCCAGGCTTATATTGGCATTTATCAAACTGCACCTGATCAGAGAATCCACTTAAGAGAATCTAAAGCTAGGAAAAGAGACAAGGTCTTATTTTACATTATATCCTGATGTAACCAAGCTGTGTCTCTGTGGTCTTTGGTTTGATGTTACTTGCCCCAAAGAACTTGGAGGGTGGGAATGAGTATTGACAACAGAATAACCTTTGTTCTGGGAGAGAAAAAAATTGCTCCTCAGCCAAACGATTATTAGGGATCAGTAGCAAATGTAAGGTTTCAGGAAGGGTTCCAGATAAAGGTCAGATATTTATTTAATTTTGTAAACAGCTAAAGCTAGACTATGAAGTAATACGGATTAAAAACAGGATGGTGGGCGTTTTTTTGGCCATTTGTTTTGGTTTCACAGAAAACCCCCCGAAACATAACTATCTGTTTGGATAGCCTTTAATTCAGAATCTTTTATAGATTTTATATTTTTGAAATTAGAAGCTACGAAAAGGTTAGTATGTTGAGCGTTTTAAAATGGCAGCTGGCAAGATGTAAGAGACCTGAGCTTCATTCTCGTTCTCTCACATCTAAATTTCAGCTATGATAGGAAGGCCAAGTGTTTAGGACATAAGATTTTTTAAAAAAGTTTAGCAGCTATCACAAACGATGTGATTGTTTTTAAAACGTTAATTATTTTGACATGTTTATCTTGTTCCTTTTTTTTTTTGGTCAGTTTTGAGTATGGCATGAATGTTAATGGCAAATTATTCAGATGGAAATGTTTAAAACATAAGCTACAAGTTGCAGGTTTAATCTTGTAAAGATTAAAATGATATAAACCAATGGATCAAAAGTTCTGCATGCCATGATAATTAAACATTGAGAATGTGATCAGACAGTTCTGGAAGTGAGGATAAAGAAAGCATTTGAATGTCTGTGAATATTTTGGAAATAACAGTACAGATGTTTGAAATACAGATGTGCTTGCCAGGGCAGACAATGAATAACAGTAAGCAAAGCACCCACTAGTTTCAACACGACAGCATATTGTATTAGCCACAATATGCCACACATCTTGGCAAATGGAAGTTTGCATTCCCTTTTCTGTTTAGTTCATTTAGTGGGTACAAAAATGCTTACTGGGGGGTCTGGTGATGTTTAAATTTGCAGGAAGGAAGCTAGATGTGAAACTACAGATAGTTAACACCACCAGCTGAGGTGCTTAAGAGGCAATATGCTCTATAAAGAGTTTTTTTTGCGTGAAACCTCCCATCTTTTGTAACCTGTTGACATACATCGCCAAAGCTGAACAGCTTGTTTCATGGTAGGAGGAAGCCAATTCGTGTTACAATTTGAAGGTAGGGGTCCAGAGGGCCGAGAACATGCTTTTTACATGTGATAACCATTCCCACTTCTTTTTTTGTCACCCATCATTAACATGGGAGGACTTCTCGGTGGTTTCAAAATAATATATGAACCCTCTCATTAGGGAGAGAAATTGCTAAGTCTCTACAAAGGGGGAGATCTACAGCAGGCGAATACAATCTAAAATGTGCGACCCAGTTGTGATGCGACGAAGATCACCGCTGCCAGACATAGCAAGACAAAGAGGCCATTCCTTCCATCGCTGGCGAGATCGTTCTGCTCGTCCATCCAGGATCTTCAGTCTGAGGGATGAAAGAAGCCAGACGCGAATGGCTGTCACAAAACTTCAGTTTCTTTTTGCCCAGCCATCAAGAGCAATTGAAACCCACCGGTTCCATTGACAAAGCTTTAACGTAGACCTTAACCCTAAAGGGTTAACTACACTTTGAAAAATTCAGCTTTGGCTCTCGCCTTTGGTAACCACACAACTCTTTCCCCCACGGATCATGTTGAAGTCACACTTGCCAAACTTATCGAAGGTACTTTGATACTGTATCTTGGAATTGCATTTTCACAACAAAATCTGAAATTGGAGAAATGTTTTAAGACCAGGCAAAAGTTTTAAGCCGGAGCCCTCTGGGAAACTGGTACCTTTATAAGAAGCAATGTTTTGTAAAATGTTGCATGTTTTCTAATCTATTTTGTGTTTGTACAGATGTAAATTCAAAACCTCACGTCCTTGGGTACATATTTTCAGCATAATATAGTATGTATAATAAAGTTCAGATTTTTCTAATAACCCCTCCTTCTTGTAGCATCATAATGTGCAGCTATTCTTTCTAATTTCTTTCTATTGGGTTCTTTGTGTTACACCGCTCCCTGTACCTGTTTGCTTTGCTGTCTCCACTTTCAATTCGTAGTCTTTTTCACGGTTTACATTTGTTGAGACATTTTTGTCATAGACATCTTACAATTGGGGGAAGGGGGGGAGATGGGGGTTGTTCTTCTGTTCTATTGCCTATTCTTAGAGAGGGGGGTGTTGTCAGCATCATGGGGTGGGTCCTTTGTGTATTTTTTATTGATATTGTGAGAAGTTGTGGTTCCTGAGCTTCGTTGGTTGTGTTTAGTCAATTGCGCTGTGTCTTATTTGTGTGAAGGTTGTTGGGTCAGGTTAGCCATATTGATTTGTATGCTGTTGTGGGGGGGGGGGTAGGTCATTGTCCTGCATATGTAATAAAGGGGAACCTCACTGGGGTGAGGGACGCGGGTGGCGCTGTGGGTTAAACCACAAAGCCTAGGACTTGCTGATCAGAAGGTCGGCAGTTCGAATCCTGGAACGGGGTGAGCTCCCGTTGCTCGGTCCCTGCTCTTGCCAACCTAGCAGTTTGAAAACAGACATTGCAAGTAGATAAATAGGTACCACTCAAGCGGAAAAGTAAATGGCGTTTCCGTGCGCTGCTCTGGTTCGCCAGAAGCAGCTTAGTCATGCTGGCCACATGACCTGGAAGCTGTACGCCAGCTCCCTCAGCCAATAAAGCGAGATGAGCGCCACAACCCCCAGAGTAGGCCACGACTGGACCTAATGGTCAGGTGTCCCTTTACCTTTTACACTGGGGTGAAGGCATCCTCTGTAGGTTGTCCCTGTGCTAGTTTGAGTTGGTTGGTTAACTTTTCTAGTACAGTGGTACCTCAGGTTACAGACGCTTCAAGTTACAGACTCCGCCAACCCAGAAATAGTACCTCGGGTTAAGAACTTTGCTTCAGGATAACAGAAATTGCGTGGCGGCGACAGCAGGTGGCCCCATTAGCTAAAGTGGTGCTTCAGGTTAAGAACAGTTTCAGGTTAAGAACGGACCTCCAGAACGAATTAAGTTCTTAACCCGAGGTACCACTGTACAGCGGTTTCTCATACATTTTGGTACCAGTGGTCTATGTTCACTCCTGATAGGTCCTTCTAGTGTCTAGTTATGATACTTCTAGCTGCCGAGAGTGACTTATGAGTTCCTTGTACTGTACATGTGTGTTGTTGTCCTGGAAGATATTTAATCAGGCAAGTTCTGGAGTGGCTTCTATTTTGGAAATTTCCAAAAATTGCCTTGTTATTTTGGAAATTTCCTGCAGCACCAATATCCGAAAGGATTGGATTTGGGGCCATTCCCACATGTGGAGGTACGTTATATGCCTATTGCGTTTCACTCTCTCCAGCATTTAGATGAAGTTTCTGGGTGTATCTGTGCCAGCTTCCATGGTGTTAGGTATCATCTATACCGTATTTTTTGCTCAATAAGACTCGCTTTTTCCCTCCTAAAAAGTAAGGGGAAATGTGTGTGCGTCTTATGGAGCGAATGCAGGCTGCACAGCTATCCCAAAAGCCAGAACGGCACGAGGGATTGCTGCTTTCACTGCGCAGCGATACCTCTTGCTGTTCTGGCTTCTGAGATTCAGAATATTTTTTTTCTTGTTTTCCTCCTCCAAAAACTTGGTGCGTCTTATGGTCTGGTGCATCTTATAGAATGAAAAATATGGTATATAAGTTTTAGGGTGAGTTCTTTTGGCCGAGATGGATTTGAATGGTGATTTAGACCCTAGTCCAGGGGTCTGCAACCTTTAAGACAAAAAGAGCCACTTGGACCTGTTTCCGAAGAAAAAAAACCCCCGGGAGCCGCAAAACCATTGTGACATTTAAAACAAATATATGTCCGGAGCCGCGATCTGACAGTGGGCGGGAAGGTGACGTTGGGACGGTGTGTGACTAACGCACGCACCGCCCCCATGCGACATCACAGCCAGTACAGCGCCCGCCACAGTGGGGAGTGTTGGGGCACACAATGCGCCTCCTCCCCTTGCTAGTATCCGCCCCGGAGCCGTGGCAAAGGTGTAAAAGAGCCACATGCGGCTCCGGAGCCGCGGGTTGCAGACGCCTGCCCTAGTCTCTAGACCACTGGGTATGGTTTAAACCATGTCCTATGTCCTGCACCCATTGGTTTTTAATTGTGGCCTGTAGTGTATTGGAGTAGTATTTTCTTAAAATTCTTAACAGCAGTTATTCTTAACATTTAATTAGGGTTTTACACAGATGACATGTGCAAAGTATCTAATGGTTCTTTTTTTCAACTTGGTCTGTTTTGAGTGAATGGTACACAATATTGCTACTGCTCATATTCATGTTAGCGGTGGTTCCATCTTGTTTAATTGGCACTTATTTTACTCAGACCTCTCTCTGCTTATGTTAGTAGCTGCTGCTTAACTGTTTTTCTTTTCAGCTGGTGTAACTGTATCGTAAGGAAGACCAGCCTTTCACATGAGGTAGTGACATCCACTTTGCATATTAGTCAGGCAAGCGGGACAAACCATTCCAGGTTCTCCTCCATTCCCTGCAGAAAATGGACCTTCACGGTAGGTCCAACGTAACATTCTGTATTTCTCAAGATCTCAGTCAAAGAATACCAAGAGATTTGTTCATTACAAGACAGCTGTGGTAACCCCAAATTCCGATTGTGCCAAATTAGGGTTATGTCAAATTGTGGCAGCTTAAAACTGGAACACAATGCTCTGAGACAGTCAAACTTCTCGTGTTAAAATTGCCAGTAGATTCATATGCTGACTGCTGGAAGAATCATGGAATTTCATTAAAGAAATGGTTCCCAACGACGCTGATTTGGGAAAACTATGACACTGTTTACAAATGGCATGAACCAAGATGGGCTGTCAACTTCGTTCCTTGCAATTCAGTACAAGGCTGCTCATTCCATGAAGATGAAATGGCCGCAATTTTTATTTGATTTTTTTAAAGGTGGGAGACTAGATACTGTATTTTTCTCTCTATAAGGCGCACCAGACCACAAGACGCACCTAGTTTTTGGAGGAGGAAAACAAGAAAAAAAATATTCTGAATCTCAGAAGCCAGAACAGCAAGAGGGATTGCTGCGCAGTGAAAGCAGCAATCCCTCTTGCTGTTCTGGCTTCTGTGATAGCTGTGCAGCCTGCATTCGCTCCATAAGACGCACACACATTTCCCCTTACTTTTTAGGAGGGAAAAAGCGAGTCTTATAGAGCTAAAAATACGGGATTTTTCTCACTTTAGAATTTAAATAACTAAACAACATTCAAACTGGCAGAGTTAACAGGAAAGGAACCCAATTGTCTGCATCTGCCAAAGGACTGTTGATAACAAAATTTAGAAATGCTAATTAAGAAAAATAAAATAAAATCACTCATGCCACAGGGCAACTATATAACTGCAATGCCACACTCAAAAGAACCCAAAGAATAAATCTAGGGTGGTATGGAAGTTTTACTCAGCCATGTTCATTAATTTCAGAGTCTATTCTAAGGTAGGTCTATTAATCTGAATTGGCCTACCACCCGTATTATTTTAGAAGCTGCTGGTTAACTTCTTTTTCATTATCACCTTGATACAAAAAAACCACTATTTAGCTGCTGAAGACATTCATGGCTTTTAAAAATAAGAGTAAATGAGCATTAGTATGGTTTTTTAAAGGCTTTTATTATGCAAATACAATCTAAAAAAAATGGGCATAGATTTTAATATCAATTTAAATGTGGACTTAGGTCTCGGTATCATTTTCCTTCTTTGAAACTCAACAGGAGACAGTTCTTTCTTTCAAAGCTTTCGTTGTGGTATGCTGCCTGTTTCCATCACGTTCTTGTTCCTTTGCAGAATATTACAATAAAACAAAAATAAAATCCAAAGCAAACCAGACATCCTTCTGGACAAAGCTCAATGCATATGGTTATACTGAGCTCTGTGCCTCTAAACTGTACGACGTCCATATGCCTCACTTAATGCAGGTAATATAGGCAGCTCTACGCACAACGTTTTGCTTTAAAGGCTAATCATGTCTTTCTTAAGCACTATTTAAACACTTGCTGGGTGGTGACTACTATTTCAAAAAGCTATGCATATACGCCTTAATTGGTTGGAAATTAACACACCTCCAACTAGGAAATTCTGGAATGAATTGGTTTTTCACTCCTAACAGTTCAAGTGTTGTCATTATTGCTGAAGAGTAAACCTGGTTTGTCCTGAAAGTGGCTGAACTTTGCATGCCACAGTTCATGATCAGTGCAGAAGCAACAGAACACACTGCTGCAGTTGGCTCAGTGGATTAAAAATGGATCTGCCCCAAACCCAATTCCTGCAGAATATATGTAAAAGACGTGTCCTTCCCTGACCCTATTCACAACTTATCTACAAGACAGCGTTGGCAGCAGGAACTGCAGTTTGTCATTATTTACATTCCTTCCTCTTCCATTTGTTTCTTTGTCTTCGTTTGCACTTCAGCGCGGCCAGTTTTCTAGGGGGTCTCTTCGCCTTCTTTTCAGCAAAATTCTCCCCAATGTGGTCCGAGCAGAACAACTGTCCAGTTAAGTTAGAATCAAGCACTGTCTCGTCTTGATGGTTCTTGCAAAAAGAGTTTGGGCAGAAGTGGCAGAAGGAGACAGAAGGCTTGCCACAAACGTCACAGTGGTGCCAAGGGCACTCCCATTTTCCTGCCAGCAGAAAAAGGGTACAGAGTCAATTCAGAAATAGCTGCATTCTTCTCTCAAATAATCTCAGCAGTGCCAATTGCAGTGGTACCTTGGGTTACGAACTTAATTCGTTCCGGAGCTCCGTTCTTAACCTGATGTGCGCTTTTGCTAATGGGGCCTCCCGCTGGCATGTGATTTCCATTCTCATCCTGGGGCAAAGTTCTCAACCCAAGGTACTACTTCCGGGTTAGCGGAGTTTGCAACCCAAAGTGTTTGTAACCCGAGGTACCACTGCAGATTTTAAAGTTGTGCAACCAAGTTCTCAGCTTGTAAGGCAGTCGCTAAAGCACCCTCCCCCCCTCTCATTCATATACGTGTATTTCACCAAAGCATGGGCAGATAATATCTACTCGGACTTCCTAAAAGGTAATGGCAAAAGATGGTTGGGCTATGATTTCTAGGAATTCACTTGGATCCTGGACACACCATTTCAGTGCCATGGTGGAGCACTCCCTTGGGGGCAGGTATGCCAGGGGCCACAGGTCCATTTTCTCCCTCTCTTTCTGCCACCCCTTTTCTGTTTTTAATCTCCCTTACCACGCGGGTGGCGCTGTGGGTTAAACCACAGAGCCTAGGACTTGCCGATCAGAAGGTCGGCGGTTCAAATCCCTGCGATGGGGTGAGCTCCCGTTGCTCGGTCCCTGCTCCTGCCAACCTAGCAGTTCGAAAGCACATCAAAGTGCAAGTAGATAAATAGGTACCACTCCAGCGGGAAGGTAAACGGCGTTTCTGTGCGCTGATCTGGTTCGCCAGAAGCGGCTCAGTCATTCTGGCCACATGACCCGGAAGCTGTATGCCGGCTCCCTCGGCCAATAAAGCAACCCCAGAGTCTGCCACGACTGGACCTAAAGGTCAGGGGGTCCCTTTACCTTTACCAAGCCATGTATGAGCAGGGCATGAGCCCTGGACTCCCCTGCTCCACCCCCCCCCATCTTCCTGGGAGAAGGACTTCAGCACCACCCTCTCCCCCTTGAAGTCAGCTTGTCAGAGATCATGGCTGGCTCACAAGCTCTGGCCAGCTTCCATACAAGCAACTCCAAACGACATGTTATGAAGGTGTCTTGTTCAAAACAACCAGAGTTTGCGATAAAGTCCAGACTAGGGTGGGTAGTGGTTGAAGAAGCCAGTTTTAAAAGAAAGTGAAAGTAAAGGCTGCTTAAGCTTTCCCTTTGTCCTTTTCAAAAGGAAGACAAGGAGGAGCAGGCCATAGAGTCAAGCCTTCACTTTTACTCACCAAAAGGGCGTTTCACCAAATCAAGGCACGAGAGATGATAAGCCTTGGTACAAGATTTTCGGTCGCATAATACAAGCTGGCCTCCATCACCGCAACGGAAGCAGTAATCCTCCGATTTTTTCCTTGCTTCGTTCTTTGTTTTGCGTCTCCTTGCTCTTCTTTTGGTTTTCTTTCCTTTCTCCTCCGAAGCATTAGAGGATGAATTCTTTTTTAAAAAAGAAGCAGCAGCAAACAGTTCATTGCAGAGTTACAGCTTCCCAAGAGAAATTGCAGAAATCAATACTTGCAAGCCTCGAAACACCTGCCAGCAAAGATCTGGAGCAAAAAGGAAACCCCAGAAGGAGCAGGTTGCTGGACTCAAGCCAGAGCCGCTAAACATTGGACCGCTCTAGCAGTTCAGCCACTTTTCTCAAATATTTTATATTTCTGAGCAGCGTTTGACAAACTAGATGAGGAAGAAGTGACTTAGCAGAAGTATATAAAAGAATGCATGGAGGAAGTGGCCACAGTGAAGTTTTTCTCTTGTCTCTTGCAATACTTGAACTCACGGACCTCTGGCAAAGCTAAATATTGGAAGACTGGCATGTGCTCTCGTGGGAGCCAGTGATGGCCGACTTGGATGGCTTTAAAGGAGGATTAGACAAATTCATGGAGGAAAGGGCTACCAGCAGCTACCAGCCATGATGCTTCTGTTCCAGATCCGCGTTGGAGGTAGTATGCTTTTGAATGGCAGCTGTTGGGCATCTCAGGTGGGCAGGGTACTCCTGTCCAGCTTGCAGGATTTCCAATAAGCATTTAGGTGGGCTACTGGTCCAGTCCAGCAGGCTCATATTATTTTCTTGAACTGGAGGCTAAATACAGATAGGGTCCTGCGACTGAGGTGGGCAAATGTGGCAATGTGGTCAGCGCGGGGCATTCTGAACTTTGCGGAAAATGTGGCAGTTTAGCCACGAGTAGGCTGGAATGAATTTACAAGACCAGACCTTCAAGGTAACTGCTAAATCTGATGATGTATGAAGCGCTCAGCCAAGGATGGGGACTCTCAGGCCCAGGGGCCCAAATGTAGGCCACTCTGTGTTGAGCTTCATGCTCTCTGCAGCCCAGTCCCCCCGAGCCCTGCTCTGTGATCTCCTTAAGTGTCTTTGCCCAGACAGGCTACGTCCTTGAACTGTGGTAATACATTTTGCTTGCCTGCCCCCTTTTAATAATAATAATAATTTATTATTTATACCCCGCCCATCTGGCTGGGTCTCCCCAGCCACCTGGGCGGCTTCCAACAAAGTATTAAAATACAGTGGTCTGTTAAACATTAAAAGCTTCCCTAAACAGGGCCGCCTTCAGATGTCTTCTAAAAGTCTGGTAGTTGTTCTTCTTTTTGACATCTGGTGGGAGGGCGTTCCACAGGGCGGGCACCACTACCAAGAAGGCCCTCTGCCTGGTTCCCTGTAACTTGGCTTCTCGCAGCGAGGGAACCGCCAGAAGGCCCTCGGTACTGGACCTCAGTATCCGGGCAGAACGATGGGGGTGAGATGCTCCTTTTGCCCTGCCCACCACTGGCATGTGACAGGGTGTCCATGAGGGGGGCTGAAGATTTCCCACCTTCTCTAAGCAGCTTGGACTTAGAAAATGCTGATTTCCATACTAGCCCTTCCAAGGACTGGTAGGGATCAGCCAGCCCAAATTAGCATCTAAGCACCACCAGGTAAGGTCACAGAAAGCAGAAACGGACTACCAGAGAAAACACAGAAAAAGCACCAGGTGAACAACTGCCTCCTATCATAAGCTCACTCTCAAGTTTTGGGAAATCTCTGCGCTTTGGGACTTATGGAAGGAGAGCAGAGTGGATAAAAATCAATGTTTTTTTTTTTTTTTTTAAATTGAGTTAAATCGGGGTTTTTAAATGCTTTTGGAAGAAAGGTATTTCTAAAGATAAGTTTTCTATTTAAGTTACATTATAGTCCAGAGGCTATTCATCAGGAAATAAGGATTTGTTTTTAAGTTTTTCATGTGTGCTAAAACTCAGTCTTAAGTTTTTTGTTTAAAAAAAAACCCCACAAGAAAAGTTTAACCACATCAGTTAACAAACATGGATACATATGCTATAATGTTATTGCTTTAGTTAAATAAATTGTTTAAATTGCTATGAAGGAAATGATTATTGGAAGGAGAAAAATAAAGTACCGCAAAAAGTTGTCCAAATATAAACAGTTAACTTATTAAACCTCACAATAATTTCATAATTATCTGTATTTCTAATAGTATAACCAAATCAGTAATTTTTGATAGAACTGTAAAAACTACTCTGAAAATTTATTATTCCAAAAATGAAACCTTCCTCTGGTTGTAAATATTAAGATTATTCCAGCAAGAATGAATCTTTCTGGAATAAATAAATAAATAAATAAACCAAGTCTTGCTAAGTGTGATTTATATCGTGATTTAAATCAAATCCACCCTGAGGGAGAGGGCTGTAGCTTCCAGGAGAAGCATTTGGGCAGAGTCCCTTCGACGGTGTATGGCTATGTTTGGCCAAACTATCTCCTGTCTAGTACGTACCGATCATGTCGACTGCTCTAAATGTCGCCTGTATGTAATGTCACCACATGTAAATTCTGTCTGAAAAGGTCCAAGACTTGCCAATTCCAGATGCTTTGATTGACACATTATAATTGGACCTCCCTGACCCACAGTAAACCGTCCTAATTTGGTGGCCTATCTTCGATTACCCATTTTCGTGGGTGGGACTTGTTGCCGTTTCACGCCAAGTGTAAACCTTTAACAGACAGAACAGCCTTTGTCTTGGGTTTCTCACTGCCTTTAGAGAGGTCGAATCTTTGTTGCGACAAATAGAACGATAAAAGGCTCTTTTATTTTCACTGACCGAGGAACCTAGATTCTTAAGAAGAACTCGGGTAGGGAGTTTTGGCCCTAAGTGAGCACCAATTTCCACATAACATATATGTCACCCTGAGAACTTGGGCTGGGTGAAATAGAAACTAAGTGAAAACATGAATGCATTGTATTCTTTATTCACTCTGCATGTTGTAAACTGTCCTGTGATCTTCGGATGAAGGGCAGCGTACATACCGCATTTTTTGCTCTATAAGGCTCACTTGTTCCCTCCTAAAAAGTAAGGGGAAATGTGTGTGCGTCTTATGGAGCGAATGCAGGCTGCGCAGCTATCCCAGAAGCCAGAACAGCAAGAGGGATTGCTGCTTTCACTGCGCAGCGATCCCTCTTGCTGTTCTGGCTTCTGAGATTCAGAATATTTTTTTTCTTGTTTTCCTCCTCCAAAAACTAGGTGCGTCTTATAGAGCGAAAAATACGGTATTTAACAACAACAACAACAAAACAAAATAATAACAAATAATACATACCTTTGGTCTGTCTCCAAGAAAGCCACTACAGTTTGGAGCACCGCATTTACACGCTGTTTTTTCATTCCCCAGACAGTCAAGATTGTAATTAAAAGTCAATTCTGTCCCTGAGTAAGAAAAAACAAAATAGATTTTTCACTGCAACTTCACACCTTTTCCACCGGAAACCCCCCTCCCATGGCAAAATAGGAGCAACTACAGTATAAGAGATGGAAAGGGGAACTGAAGATAAACAAAAGCAAGAACAACCATGTGATGGTTATTAGGATTTTAACATTGTATTTCAACCTATTCTTTCTTCTCTTGCCTGTTTCTGCTGTTCGTGACCCAGTGCCATATCATATTGATGTTTACATTTTCAAGTTTCACATCCTTACATTTTAGGAAAGTTGTGATCGTACAGCTAAAAAGATCTTAGTTTTTTATCTCGCTTTCTGGGAAACACTGACTGATTTCAAAGGAAATATTTTGTATGCTGTAAAAGTTCTATTCAGAGAGAGAGGGGAGATCAAAAGGCATGCAAGTGATTTACGTCGGTTCCAAAGCAAAGCTTGATCTGCTGTGGGAAGAAGGATCCCCTGTGTACTTCTGGTGACCGAGGCAGGTCCACCACACATGCGGAACTGGTCCCGGCACTGGAGTAAATTAAGAAGCCTGTGAACACTACAGAGGACACTTTTTACACAAGGCTCTGAGCAGCGGAAAACGATTCTGCCGTCCTAACGTTCGTATGTACCTGCCGGGATACTACACACAGCAAACAGTCCTACACGAGTGTCGCCATGTACAGTCCATTTCAGAGTCTCACAATTTGGTTGGCAGCTGTGGTTCATAAACCGGGAATAATTTCCTTTGGGTCCGGCGTCGATTATGCGGTCCTAAAAGTCGGGAATAGAACCAGACGGGATTTGGTTTAACGGCAAAGCAAGCGTTCCGGCAGAGCTAATCATACATGTCGAGTTGAACTTGTAGCTCTTCACGCCAACACAATGCTAAAATAGGCCGGCAAGCTCCCAACGTATCCCTAGTTGTAACTGCACTACATTTGCTGATTCTTCCCAGATTATAAAGAGACAGGAACAGCACCACTGGAAGCATCTTTCAAAAGAAGTCTTGATTTGTGTATCTTTCACATAACTAAAATTGGCGTAAAGGGTAAAGGGACCCCTGACCATTAGTTCCAGTCGTGACCGACTCTGGGGTTGCAGCGCTCATCTCGCTTTACTGGCCAAGGGAGCCGGCGTACAGCTTCCGGGTCGTGTGGCCAGCATGACTAAGCCGCTTCTGGCGAACCAGAGCAGCGCATGGAAATGCCGTTTACCTTCCCGCCAGAGCGGTACCTATTTATTTACTTGCACTCTGATGTGCTTTCGAACTGCTAGGTTGACAGGAGCAGGGACTGAGCAACGGGAGCTCACCCCGTCACGGGGATTCGAACCGCCGACCTTCTGATCGGCAAGTTCTAGGCTCTGTGGTTTAACCCACAGCGCCACCCGCGTCCCTAAAATTGGCATAGCTTTACTCAGTATTAGATTCTTCAAAGATAAATGTAAAAACAGTATACTAATAGTTTTTGAATCCTGTAAGCTACAACGTTCAAAATGATACAGAGCAGGAGATGAAAATGCAGCCAACCTATTGCTTTGCTTGGGAAGGAGGGTCTGGAGAATTTGGCAGGAAGAATTATAATGATAGCGTGTGTTAGTTCACATGTATTAAAGGAAATACTAGAATATCGGGGATATTAGGAGATCTACTCTGTAGACATTTAAAGTCTCCTTTGCTAGGTGGATCAAATGCTGCTTTGCTGTAGTCCATGGGTAGGCAAACTAAGGCCCGGGGGCTGGATCTGGCCCAATCACCTTCTCAATCCGGCCCACGGACGGTCCAGGAATAGGCGCGTTTTTACATGAGTAGAATGTGTGCTTTTGTTTAAAATGCATCTCTGGGTTATTTGTGGGGCATAGGAATTTGTTCACCCACACCCCTCAATATAGTCTGGCCCCCCACAAGGTCTGAGGGACAGTGGACCGGCCCCCTGCTGAAAGTTTGCTGACCCCTGCTGTAGCCTAAGAGGCAGGCACCCCTACAAAACAGCTTGACACCCTCAGGTAAGCTGCTACTTCAGCGG
The DNA here is from genome assembly GCF_965112155.1 of Podarcis liolepis. Taxonomy (NCBI): domain Eukaryota; kingdom Metazoa; phylum Chordata; class Lepidosauria; order Squamata; family Lacertidae; genus Podarcis; species Podarcis liolepis. Next base: position 14,023,308 of record NC_139556.1, read on the forward strand.
TGCTCTGGACAAGGGAGCCTGAAGTAACTGGCTGCAATAGACACACTCATATCATTTGGGCTAGGAGTCACATAACAGCAGGTTCTGCTCAGGTGACGACCAAAGAGAAGTATTAGTACAGTGGTACCTCGGGTTACTGACTCCGCTAACTTGGAAGTAGTACCTCGGGATGAGAACAGAAATTGTGTAGCAGCGGGAGGGCCCATTAGCTAAAGTGGTACGTCAGGTTAAGAACAGTTTCAGGTTAAGAACGGACCTCCGGAACGAATTAAGTTTGTAACCAGAGGCACCACTGTAGTATACTGCCTTGCATCCACAGATCTCAGGGCAGTTAACAATATAAAATTCCACAGGAGTTCCCCGAACTTCAGAGCATGGGATAACACCCAAAAGTCATATGATTTGGCATTGATATTTGGCTTTTTAAAACTGTATTATAATTTGGAATGTTTTAATGTGGTTTTTATTGGAGTGTTAAAATGGAAATTCAGTATTTTTTAAAAAACATAAAATTGCAATACTAAAAAAACACAAAATACATAAGAAAAATAAGACGAAAAAAACCCTTGAGAATAGCTTGTATACAAGAGCAGCACCAATTCCACAACAAACTCCTGTTTCAGAAGCACCCCGAGGCAGCTTTTGACAAATGGCCAAGCTGCCACTGATCACAATGGTTCACGGTAGTTGTGTTTTTTCTTTTATCTAGGTCAACCATGAGATTCAAATCATTTTAAAATACTATACCTTATCAATAGTAAGCATATAAAAGTGGGTGATATCGTTTTCCTGAGCAAACTTGATTCTTGCCATGCATTCCTCTTCATCAATTAACTCACCAACGTACTCATTCACAAACTCACCCTGAGGAATAGATAATTTTATTTATTACAGTCATACCTCGGGTTGAATACGCTCTGAGTTGCGCTCCGCGGCAACCCGTAAGTAATGGAGCGTGTTACTTCCGGGTTTTGCCGCTTGCGCATGCACTCAAAATGACGTCGCGCGCATGCGCAGAAGTGACGAAAAGTGCCGTGTGTGCGCGCAGACGTGCCGTCGCTGGTTATGTTTGCTTCTAGATGCGAACGGGGCTCCAGAACGGATGCCGTTCGTATCTAGAGGTACCACTGTATTTATTAACAGCATGCCATCCAATAATATATAACGTATCAAAATAAGAATCGTACAAAACCAAAATGTAAAGTACAGCATAAAACTTAACAGAAAAGAACAAAATCATGTATGGTCTTTTTGAAGAAGGGAGATTAAAAAATAAATAAATCTAATGAGTCTTATCCATACCTTGTCTATTCCATCTCATCTCCCTTTTTATCCCCCATTCTCTTTCCTTACGCCATCTTTGCTCCCATATATTTCATTTTATTGATTTATAAAAAATACAAGATAGAAACACAATACATAAGAAAAAAACAAGAACGAACCAAACCAATTAACTCCCCTGCCCCAAACACATTAAAAACCAGTCACAGGCCTGGTTGAAGAGGAATGTTTTCACCTGGCTCCTAAAGGTGTTTAATGGCACCAGATGAACCTCCCTGGAGAGAGCATTCCATAAACAGGGAGCTACCACAGAAAAAGCCCATTTTGAGGCCTATGGCAACCACTGATGCTCTTAGATAATCCTTTCTAGACCTCGTGTCCCCTAGATGTTCTGTATCACAACTCAAGTCAACCCATGGATGATGGAGTCCAAGATATCTGAGGGACACTAGTTTGGGAAGGTGGCCCTAGAGCAGGGGTCTGCAACCTTTAAGACAAAAAGAGCCACTTGGACCCGTTTTCGAAGGGAAAAAAACTGGGAGCCACAAAACCATTGCGACATTTAAAATAAATATATCTCCGGAGCTGCGATCTGACAGCGGGCGGGAAGGTGACGCCGGGATGGTGCGTGACTAACGCATGCACCGCCCCCATGTGACGTCACAGCCAGTACAGTGCCCGCCACAGTGGGGAGTGTCGGGGCACACAATGCGCCTCCTCCCCTTGCTAGTATCCGCCCCGGAGCCGCGGCAAAGGTGTAAAAGAGCCACATGCGGCTCCGGAGCCGCGGGTTGCAGACCCCTGCCCTAGAGGAAGCAAAATACAGAACCCAACGCTACGTGTACAGGGAAGGATTCTTCTTGTTCCAAAGCGAAGCATCACAAGATGCTCCCATGAATGGACCCAGCTCATTTAACGCCTACCTTTTTAATGTCTCTCTTTGCAACCAAGCCCCATCCTTTGCCATCAGTCTTGATGATCTTCGTTTCAGGATACTGGCGCTTGGTAAAACACTGGTTTTGGCAGCGCTCTCCGGCCGGACATACTTGTGGGTGGCATTCATACATTAGCATCCGATTTAGACACTCTGAATCTAAACCACAGGGGTTCTCATCAGAGGGTTTGCAATTGCACTTGGGAATCTCAGAAATGTCAGCAGTGTAAATCTGAACTTTTCCAAAAGGCTTATTTACCTGAATAACATATTAAAAAACAACAACAATGAAGCTATTATTTCTCAAAAAGGCAATCTATAGTCCAACTCTTTTAATCTCTAAAATTAACACACACACCCCAACTAATCTCAGAAGCAGCAGTCAATTCCATTTCAGGCAATCATCAATCAAGATGGCGCTTTGAAATATGACTTTGCTGATTTTTGGTGGGACAGGACTAAAGTGTTTAAATTTCAAACTTGGCATGAATGTTCCCCAGGTGGGAGAAGCACTTTTCATTGGTGCTGACTACCAGTTCAAATTAACCTGTAGGTCTGAAATGTAACTTTGCCTGATTCAAACTGTGCCAGTCTGGAAGCCTCTGAAGATATCATAGCCCCCTTTTGGCGGTACATTGCCAAATCTGGCATAATGAACCCAACCTGCACCAATTTGGCCAGCTCTGACAATACCGTCTCCCAGTTTGGCTTGATAGTTCCAACACACACCAATTCAGATGCCTCTGAAAATATTGTCCCTTGGCTCAGCACAAGGATCCTTGAGGAAGAACCAGCAGTCTTTATGTTTGGATACTAGGTGCCATTTTGAATCTAGATGGCGGACTGAAACATGACTTTGGCGTGACTTCGCTTTAAGTGTCCAAGCTGTGCTGATTTGTATGCCACTGAAGATATTTCCACCCAGTTTGACGTGACTTTGTCAAATTTGGTGTGACAGTTACAACCAGAACCAGCGTGGATGCTTCTGAAGTTAATGTCACCCAACTCAGGACAATGGTTCCTTCCTGAGAGATAGGCAGCAATCTTTGCCTACATTTGGATGCCAGATAGCATGTTGAATCAAGATGGACCAAATAAACCATAATTAAGCATTAGCATCCCTCAGACACAAACTGATTCAGGGCAAGGTGAGGCCTTGCCCCAGGTGAGGGACAGATTAAGAGCCCTCAGTTGGGTCTGTAAACAACCCTAAAACTCACAGATTAACTAGTCATATAAAAATCACATCCATTCCTCAAGAACAATATTGTTTTGGGTAAGGATTTGGTTTGTTCCACCTCCGTTCAAATATGGATTTTAATTACCAACAGGTTTATATATTCTTCTCTAATATTCCAATGAAATTAAAACCATCGATTTATCTGTGAACTTGTTGTCATCCCACATTAGACGGGTAAGGGAACCGAAGAACGGCCTTTTATTTCTTCAGCCTTATGACTGATGCAAGGCTCTTCAAAGTGCCATATTCAGGTCAACTGTGAACAACAAGGGCTTGAAAAATGTTTCCCAGGTGAACATCCATTGGTCCCAGTTCAAAAGGTCTTGGGACACAGCAATAGGCTGCGTGTTAGGATCCTGTCCTAAAGAACAGGTGAACTAAGCTTCCAGGGTGGATCAAATGAACAGCACCTGCCCTTAAGCACCTTACCTTGATGTGTTTGTAAGGGGGAGGTTTGCGCTCATTTTCCTGCGTTTCTTTGGCTTCCCGTTGGAACTTTATCTCTCGGAAGCGGGCTTCAGCTTCTTGCAAAGCTTTAAAAATAAACTATTTGCATGAATAGTAGGAACAAATATTTTATCCACGTGAAAATACCCTACCCTATAACGTATAATGCGCAGGCAGAGATTATGAACATGCCCACTCACAGGATTTGAGGGAAGTGCTTGGATACTTGTACCTCAATTGTTTGATCCAGCAGCACTTCATATTATCTTTGGGGTTGACATCAATGTTAAATGCCAGGTTTCAAATTAAAGAAGCTCCACTATGAGGACTTTTAGGAAGTGGAAAATCAATGCCCAAGACTCTTTTATGTAATATATTTATGTATTTGCCCATTATACCACCACACCTTCAAGAGTTCCTACAGCAATTAATAATGCAGCCTAAAAACATACAACGTAATAGTAAAATCTAATACTTGAAATGAGTAAACAGAACATACAAATGAACCACAGTGAGAGACTTCTCCATACAGTGACCATAAACACATCATTTAACTGCTTGAAAGACAAGATACAGTGGTGCCTCGCAAGACGAAATTAATTCGTTCCGCAAGTTTTTTCTTCTTGCGAGTTTTTCGTCTTGCGAAGCACGGTTTCCCATAGGAATGCATTGAAAATCAATCAATGCGTTCCTATGGAGACCGTCCGCGGACAGAGGGGAAGCGCCGCGCGCCTTCCCCTCTGTCCCCGGACCTGTTTAAAGCAAGGGAAGGGGCAGCGGGGAGAATCGCTTCTCCCCGTTGCCGCCCCTTGGTTCAAAAGGGGTCCGGGGAGAGAGGGGAAGGTGCGCGCCTTCCCCTCTGTCCCCTCTTTTGAAGCAAGGGGCGGAGGGGAGAAGATCGCTTCTCCCCGTTGCCGCCTCTTGGTTCAAAAGGGGTCCGGGGAGAGGGGGGAAGGCGCGCACCCGGAGATTGCGGGGCTGGCAATGGGGAGAAGCGATCTTCTCCCCGCCGCCCCTTGCTTCAAAAGAGGTCCGGGGTGCGGGGGCAAGCTTCGTTTTGCGAAGCAAGCCCATAGGGAAATTCGTCTTGCGAAGCAACTCGAAAACGAAAAAACCTTTCGTCTTGCGAGTTTTTCGTCTCGCGAGGCGTTCGTCTTGTGGGGTACCACTGTATTAGTCTGGCAGTAGGGACCTGCACCTTCAGAAAATTTCTGGCATCCTTAGTGTTTACAGTGCTTTCAGTTATTCAAATTGCATTACATGCATTATCTCAGTAACCCTTACAAGCTTGTAAAGCAGGTGAGTAATCACTATAGTACAGATACAGAGGCTTGAAAATAGAGTGGCTGGACTAAGGTCACCTAGCCACTGTGTGACACTGAAGAAGATTTGACCCAGAGGTTTCTGGGGAATATAGTGTTTCAAGGCATCTTCCGATCATCTCTGCTCATTCTTGTTTCTTCGTTGCTGGATCTGCTGAAGGCCACAGTTGCAGTTACGTTTTGTTTTTTTTTAAAATAATCTCTGTTAATACCATTTCTAAAACAAATATACCCATTTCCTTGGGTGAAAAGCAAGTTATAAAGCTTCTTCAAATGCATTGAAAGCAGAAACAAAGAGAGTTGAAAGCTGACCAATGCAGCCTCAGTCCATTTATAGCATTGTGGTTTGTGGCTGAAGTGCAATGGTGTTTTATTTTAAAAATGGTACTATCACTATACAGCATCTTAAAAAGCAGAGACATCACCTTGCCAACAAAGGCCCGTACAATTAAAGCTATGGTTTTCCCAATAGTGATGTACGGAAGTGAGAGGCTGATCGCCAAAGAATTGATGCTTTTGAATTCTGGTGCTGGAGGAGACTCTTGAGAGTCCCATGGACTGCAAGAAGATCAAACCTCTCCATTCTGAAGGAAATCAGCCCTGAGTGCTGACTGGAAGGACAGATCCTGAAGCTGAGGCTCCAAGACTTTGGCCACCTTATGAGAAGAGAAGACTCCCTGGAAAAGACCCTGATGTTGGGAAAGATGGAGGGCACAAGGAGAAGGGGACGACAGAGGATGAGATGGTTGGACAGTGTTCTCGAAGCTACCAGCATGAGTTTGACTAAACTGCGGGAGGCAGTGGAAGACAGGAGGGCCTGGCGTGCTCTGGTCCATGGGGTCACAAAGAGTCAGACACAACTAAACAACAACAACTATCACATTGTATTACAGTACTCTGCAGGAGTGCCAGCTTGGCTCTGCAATCATGGTGCATGACCCTGGCACAGAAATTTGTGGGTACCTGGCCCCTTCATGGGGAATTTTGTGGGTGCTTCGACACCCAGGTCCCCAGGGAGCTAGAACCTATGGTGCAGTAGAACCTCGGTTCCCGAACACCTCTGTTGTCATACGTTTCGGTTTTCGAACACCGAAAAGCCAGAAGTAAATGCTTCCGTTTTTGAACGTTTTTTGGAACCCAAACATGTGACACGGCTTCCTCTGAGTGCAAGAAGCTCTTGCAACCAATGAGAAGCCGTGCCTCGGTTTTCAAACGTTTTGGAACCTGGATGGGCTTCCGGAACGAATTTCGTTTGAGAACCAAGGTAGGACTGTACTCTGTTTTGAGCTAAATGATTAAATAGGCATACCATTTTTGAAGACTTTTCCAATTCCTTTAATTCCCTGGTACCGACTTCCCCTGTCTCCTTCCATATAGGGAAACACGCGAGCCTGATGCGTCCAGTAATAGTCTTTAGAGCCAAAGAAAAACACAGGAAACTCTCCAATCTCATGCTTCATTTTCTGGATATTTGGAGGGACGTTTTTTGGATGGCAGACTTCTGCAGGCCACCACCTAGCCCAAAAGAAGAAGGGAGAATTTGAGAACCTTGTTCTCTCTGAAGAAAACCAATAAAAGGTTGCTGAATCTCAGCCCCATCATGAATGGGCTCGTACAGGAATTCCCCCTGCTCAAGGAAAGGTTGGGATACAAGCATGCATTAATAAAAATAAAGGCCACTTCAAATAGTCATTCTATTTTTAGAAGTCCAAACCTGTAGTTTCCCAGCTTGACCCAAATAATATCCTGAAAATGGATTTTCTTTCCTGCTTTGCAGTCGTTGCAGTACCAGCTTCCATCCGGCATTTCAATGTTTAAACAATCTGGGTGAAATGCTGCAGGGCAAGATTCACAACATAAAAGGCTTCCCCCTGCAAGAAAAGAAATCCACATTTAAATAGCAATGTACTTGCTGAATGGTCGGCAGCACAAGTCACCTAACGGGAGGAGAAAGGGAGCCTGGGACAACACGCAGTGATCGGCCTGAACGCCTGGCCCCCCAGATGCCTCCGAACGGTGAACGTGATCCTTCAGGGGTAATGCAACTTTGTTTGGAACAGGTTGCACTTCTAATCCGGGGGGGGGGGGGGGAGCACCTTTTCTAGCCTGGGGGGGGGGCCGCACATCTCTTCATGGGGAACCTTCCAAAGGCCACATGGCAGTGGCAGGCAGGCAAGAGCTGCCAATAAAACTGGCTAGTCACTGCAATGGTTCTATTTCTTACGAATGCATTTTTGTCTGTGGAAAGAGGCAGGTTCCACAAACCTTTGTGTATTTGTCACCAATACATGTTTTTAATGTTTGATCGCTTTATTATTATTATTATTACTCTGTTGGGAGCCACCCAGAGTGGCTGGGGAAACTCAGCCAGATGGGTGGGGAATTGTTATTATTATTATTAATAATAATAATAATAATAATAATTACAATCCTCAAACCTTGTTGCTTGCATTTTTAACCATGCGTTTACTATGGTCAACCAACCAATGACAGAACGCGAAGGGTTTTTGTACAAAATCACAACCTCGGTGAAAGAAATTACGTAAAAATGATGAGCTAAAAGTAACAATTATAAGACACCTGAGAGAGACGTATATCTCAATGTAGCTTAGATGTGGTTCTAAGACAGTCACCCATACAGGCATAAACCAGGCCATATACCCCGGTGCACATGACAATGGGCAGGTGTTTTCTTAACTGTCCAGTACTGAGGAGGGACTCTATAGAATCTATGGCAAAGACTGAGGACAAAACCATATTCTAAGAGGATATAGAATCATAGAGTTGGAAGAGACCACAAGGGCCATCGAGTCCAACCCCCTGCCAAGCAGGAAACACCATCAGAGCACTCCTGACATATGGTTGTCAAGCCTCTGCTTAAAGACCTCCAAAGAAGGAGACTCCACCACATATATTATGCCCTCTCTAACCTCAATAAAACTGTAATAAAAGGACATGTGTCTGCGTGCCTTACTGCAAGGGCTCCACACACTGATACATTTAGACATAGAATTGTAGAGTTGAAAGAGACCCCAGGTTTCACCTTGTGCAGGCACGTCCAACTCCCAAGAGACTGTGATCTGCTGTCAGAATAAAAAAACTGGCAGTGATCTACACATTGTCACTGGAGGGAGGAGGAGCATCTGTGGGGTGGGTGGATTGCCCAGAGTTGTTGAACCCAGAGTTGTTGAGCTTCTTCGGGGGGTAGGATTGCCCAGAGTTCTTCAGCTTTTATTTGTTAACTTTTGGTAAACTTTATTTAATCCCACGATCGAGAAGGGTCCCGCCATCTACCAGGATGCCTGACCTAGGGCGACCAACCCCCTGCAATGCAGGAACATGCAAATTCCTGGGTTTAATAATAATAATAATAATAATAATAATAATAATAATAATAATAATAATAATTTATTATTTATACCCCGCCCATCTGGCTGAGTTTCCCCAGCCACTCTGGGAGGCTCCCAACCGAATATTAAAAACAATACAACGTTAAATATTAAAAACTTTCCTAAACAGGGCTGCCTTCAGATGTCTTTTAAAGATAGGATAGCTGCTTATTTCCTTCACATCTGAAGGGTGTTCCACAGGGTGGGTGCCACTACCGAGAAGGCCCTCTGCCTGGTTCCCTGTAACCTCACTTCTCGCAATGAGGGAACCGCCAGAAGGCCCTCGGCGCTGGATTTCAGTGTCTGGGCTGAACGATGGGGGTGCGGTCTCCCCGCACGCACCCTCACAACACACACATTTTGGAATGGCAAAGAAAGTTCTTTAAATAGAATAAGCGAACTTTAAGGAAAGAAAACTTACTGCAGTAATAGCTTCAATATAATCATCTTTTCAAAACTGTGAAATTTAAACGCCCGTTACTTTTATAAGAAAAAAATAAAGACACTCCTTTATTTACCTTTCGAGCATACAAAGCACCAGCTTACATTGACATGCGCGTGATGGCTCTTCCCTTTAGTGGCAATAAAGTGGTTGGTGCAAACTATGCTGCTGGACGTGATCACTGAGCACCCTGCAGCAACGCAACCGTCTCCAGCATGATAAGCCACAGGGCAGCGGATGCAACGCACCATTTTGCCTGGCAGAAACAAAAATAAAATGAAATAAAATGAATAAAATAAAATAAACATGTGCATCACCCTTTAAGAAGATGGACTGAAAACATTGGGGAATCAATGGGAAATTTCATTGCCAATGGCCATGGTTCGCATGGGAAATCTTAGGATGCAGGCCCACTGCACTCGGACAGCGCTCCATCTTAATTTGCACTGATCTGCACCGAATGAGCAAAAGCAAGAACCTCCTTTGCCTTCCCTGCTCCCAAGTCTACCCCAACTACAAGATGAGCAGCCTTTTGGCTAGTAAGGCTGCTCTGGCACTGTGATAGGAATTTTATGGTCTTAGATCTATGGTAATGTTCATAACTGCGCATACATAGATCAACACAGGAAGACCAACCTGGAACCATTTTGATTCCTAAACTGACCAAATCCTTTCTCTGCAGGGTTAAACTGGAAAAGCCTCCCCATTGTCTCTTTCCTCACAAATCCTGTCTCAAGGATATGTCTGTTTGAATAAGGTGTGAGCCTGTGACCTGGCCCAGGAAATAAGTATTTTACCACTACAAAAGAATGGCCAGGCTCCCCAGGCAATCCAATCAAGTAACTTGCCAGACAGGAGATAAACTGTGACAGGAGAAAAACAACATTTTAATTTCTGTGATGTAGGTGGGATGTATCTGAGGGGTGGTCTTAGGTTACACCCCTTCTGTGATGTATGCATGATGTTTCTGGGGGTGGTCTTGATCTAGAGAATGGGAATTTCAAAAGTCTTTATAAGCCCTTGCACAGCATTTTGGGGGGTCCTCTTCCTCTCCTGTGTGTGAGGGGAGACCCTGTTGCAAAAGATCAATAAAGATCAAGCTTACTAGCTGCTTCGCTTCTCAATATTCTCTGGTTGGCCTCTGTTATTTTCTCCTACCAATAGGGAACCTATGTAAGGACTCTATATGGGCTCTTGGATACCCCATAAGGGAAAAGAGCATATTTTTATTTACAACAGCACAGTGATTTCAATGCCCCACCCTAAGACAACCGTATCAGCAAGCAAGCACTAGGGTCTGGGCTTTAGGGTACTGTATTCCTCAACGCCAGCAAACTGATGCAAAACAGAAGTGTGGCAAAACGTTACGGGGTGCATTTCAGGGTGAATGTTGAATGCATGTTATACGTTGTCTAGCGTTTTGTTTGCATCAACTCTCAGGGCTAATCTTGCAAATTTCTCTGTTAACAGAATTAATGCAAAATGTAGGAGACTTGCCCTAAAAATTCAACAAGTTTAAGGAACTGGGCAATTTCTGCTCTAAAAGGTCTTATGTTGCATAAGGCAGTAAAGTGAAACAGGTATCTATATTGAGCATAACTATAAGAAATAAGAGTTTAAAATCCAAGTCTTATTGGTTTTAATGAAGGAGTCATTCATGTGCTGGAATTAATATGACAACTTCTGCATGTTTGCAAAACTAACACAGCTTCTAACCTTCCACCTCCGTTGAATACTTAATGATTTATGGCCTCCCTTCGGAGACTTATCCTTGCCTCATTCCACGCTGACCATTAAAAGGAAAGGATAGCTTGGTTTTGTACTGCTTTGCAAAGTAGAAACTGAGCTCATCTCAACTATTTACCACTCCCCACCGTGCCCCGACAGAATTTCTGTGAGTTTTAAGACCACACATGCAAACTATCGTCAAGTATGTTCAAGATGAGAGAAATAACATTCCACATATGGAAGTTGAAAATTATTTTCGCTCTTCCTTCAGCCTTTTTACGACCATCTTCTCCCCCATTTTATGCCCATCATCCTCACAGTGTCCTGTCCATCAATAAACTGTTCACAGCAATCAGTTATGGGACAGAAAAGTCCCATCAGGACACCAGCCCCAACCTGCGTAATGAGACCGTGCAAATAATGCTCTTTAAATAATATTGCCTAGACAGCATCTTAAAAAGCAGAGACATCACCTTGCCAACAAAGGTCCGTATAGTTAAAGCTATGGTTTTCCCAGTAGTGATGTATGGAAGTGAGAGCTGGACCATAAAGAAGGCTGATCGCCGAAGAATTGATGCTTTTGAATTATGGTGCTGCAGGAGACTCTTGAGAGTCCCATGGACTGCAAGAAGATCAAACCTCTCCATTCTGAAGGAAAACAGCCCTGAGTGCTCACTGGAAGGACAGATCCTGAAGCTGAGGCTCCAAGACTTTGGCCACCTCATGTTGGGACCCTGATGTTGGGAAAGATGGAGGGCTCAAGGAGAAGGGGACGACAGAGGACGAGATGGTTGGACAGTGTTCTCAAAGCTACCGGCATGAGTTTGACCAAACTGCGGGAGGCAGTGGAAGACAGGAGTGTCTGGCATGCTCTGGTCCAGGGGGTCATGAAGAGTCGGACACGACTAAACGACTACAAATATAATGGTTCAGTTCTGACAATCCTCCCAAACCATGGGGCGCTAGTACAATGAGCAGCGACGAGCATGAGACGCCTCTGGGTTCCCCTCTGTGTGTAGGGGAAGATTGGGCACTCAGCTTCTGTTTTATAGCGAAGAACTCATTCCGATGAAATTCATTCGACAAAACAGGACTTATCCACATCCTGGCTTCATTCTTAATGGCCATGTGGAAATTCCCAATACAGCAGAACCTCTACTTATGACCGCCTCTACTTGGGCCCAATCCAAGTTGCGACCACAGCAAACCTGGAAGTAAATGCTTCTGCCATTTGCGCATGCGCAGAAGCAGCTGCCGCCGAATGCGTCTGCGCACAACGGCGCTTCTACCAGCGACCCGGATCGACTTACGGACGAACCTCCAGAACTGATTATGTCCGTAAGTAATAATAATAATAATAATAATTTTTATTTATACCCCGCCCTCCCCAGCCAAGGGCTCCGGGCGGCTAACAAGCAATAATAAAAACAAGTTGAATGAATACAACTTAAAAACAAGATTAAAAAACATTAAAATATTGAAACATTAAAATGCAGCCTCATCACAGGAAGAGAAAGGAAAAAGAAAAAAGAAAGAGGGGGAGGGAATCAATTTTGCTCCAAGCCAAAGGCCAGGCGGAACAACTCTGTCTTACAGCCCCTGTGGAAAGAAATCACATCCTGCAGGGCCCTGGTCACATGAGGCAGAGCATTCCACCAGGAGGAAGCCAGAGTTGAAAAGGCCCTGGCTCTGGTTGAAGCTAATCTAACTTCCTTACGGCCCGGGACCACTAGGGTGTTGAGGTTCCACTGTATATGGAATTTTATCCTAGTACTAGTTATTTCTGAGAGCTTCTGCTGCTGAAATGGAAGCTCTTCATGCTTTTCGGTGAGGGTTCACATGACAAATGGCAGTAGCATCTAGGCTGTGGATAACATGGTGTGTGAATCACCTCTGCGACAGTACTCTAAATATGTAAGGTGGGGGAAGAAACAGAAAATAAATACCTTTGGATACTTTGGGATTTGAAGGGTTAGCAACGTGACAGTTCGCACAACTGTGGAGAGGGCATCGGAAACCCCTGTTCTCAAACACCGTGAGGCGAAACTTTTTCACACAAGCTTCGTGGTAGAATTTTCCGCAGTGGGATACAATACAGCGTTTCACTACTGACTTTTTCTCTTTACACACAAAACATGTGTGAACACCTAATAAAAAGAATTAAAGACAAGTTGAATATTTTTAAACTCTAAAGACTAATACAAAAACACCTTACTTCTACTGGTAATTAATTAAAACATAAGAAATTGAAATTTCTAAATTAAAAAGCCGCCACCACACTTAATAAACATTGTGACTGATTAGTCTTCACAGGTACTTCTTCACTAATGCATCTCCTGTGAATATTTAAGACCAAGATCCTAAATGCCTCTATCAGTGAAGCCAGAGTTTTCACCTTTTATCAGCCACATTTTTTCAGCAAATGCACTATTTATACATCAGTAAGCTACCTGTGGGGCGCAGGTGGCGCTGTGGGTTAAAGCACAGAGTCTAGGACTTGCTGATCAGAAGGTCGGCAGTTTGAATCCCCGCGACGGGGTGAGCTCCCGTTGCTCGGTCCCTGCTCCTGCCAACCTAGCAGTTTGAAAGCATGTCAAAGTGCAAGTAGATAAATAGGTACCACTCCGGCGGGAAGGTAAACGGCGTTTCTGTGCGCTGCTCTTGTTCGCCAGAAGCGGCTTAGTCATGCTGGCCACATGACCCGGAAGCTGTACACTGGCTCCCTCGGGCAATAAAGCGAGATGAATGCTGCAACCCCAGAGTCGGTCACGACTGGACCTAATGGTCAGGGGTCCCTTTACCTTTAAGCTACCTGTATCTTAAGTTTTCTTACATTTCATTGCCCTGCCATGATGTGCAAGCAGGGCTCAATTTCTTACAGATAAAAACATTCCCAATATTATATATAACATGAAGTATATGCACTTTCTGACACCCCACCAAAAGGCAAATGTATCCAATCCCCATGAAAGCCATTATGAGAGAAGACTGGGTGGGCCCTAACCCTGATCAGGGCAAACATTAAATTATAGCTTTCCAAAAGTACATTCAGATTCTAGAACATCTAAAATGGCTCAGGGGATTTAGGCAGGTTTTGTATCCCAAACTGAAAATGCATTTAGCACCGTAATAAAGAAAGGAACACAACGCCTGAAAAGAGTGAGAGAGATGTGATATTCTAATATTGTAAAAAGAGGCCTGCTGGATTGACATGAAAAGCTGGTCTAGTCCAATGTCCTGTTCTCACAGTGGCCAATCAGATGCCAAAGGGAAGTCCGCAAGCAGGAGATGATTGCAACAGTGCACTTTCCACTTGTGATTCGCAGCAACAACAGAGAAAGACATACTGCCTCTGTATACAGTGGTACCTGTATACAACGCCTTGTTACTTGAACAACGTGGAACCCAAACTCTGCAAACCCAGAAGTGTTCCAGTTTGCAAACCTTTTTCGGAAGCCAAACGTGCTCAGTTTTGAGTGCCATGCTTCCATTTTGAGTTACACTGAGGTCTGTCTGTTTTTGCTATTTATTTTTGCGGCTGTGTGTGTGTGTGTGTGTGACTGTGAGGAACCCAGTTCAACTACTGATTGATTGTGTGACTGCAGTACATTGTTTCTTGCTTTCATTTTATGGATCAATGGTCTTGTTACATAGCAAAATTCATGTTAAGTTGCTGTTTTAGGGGTTGCTTTTCTAAGTCTGGAACGGATGAATCCATTTTGCATTAATTTCTATGGGGAAATGCGCCTTGTTTTTGGAACGCTTTGGTTTTGGAACGGACTTCTGGAATGGATTAAGTTTGAGAACCAAGGGACCACTGTACATTTCCACAGGCAGGTTCACACAATCCATCACAGAAGCACCACAAGCAGAAAAAAAGCAACACCGCAAGGTATGTTTACTGAGCAACTTGTTCCTGATTACCCATGCAATTCAACCAAGTCCTAAACTTGCAAGAGAAGGCAAAGCTCTTTCAGATCACTAGCCGAGAAAACCAGAGGAAAGCCTTCCCAATCCCAAATAAGATTTTTTTGCAGGAGAGGGGGGAAAAAAACTTAGAGTGAACTTGATAACGGAAATCTTATCCTCCAGGTAAGCATGGCATTAAAAGATAACAATTTCTTCAAACAAAATATGCAAATATTGCTGGCATGCATGAGCGAAGACTTGCCTGAAGAGCATTCGCTGCAAATAAAGTGTTCCGAGGCCTTTCCAGAGAACCCGGTGCATCTTGCATGAAAAGCACCAAAACACCGTCCTTCACAGAGCAGCAAGTCTCCAGGCTTTTCACAGAGCTATGAGAAGAAGAAAAGTTAAAGAGTTGAAAAAGGGTACAGGATACTGATGAACTGTTTCTGTCCTTCTCAGCTACCTTTCTGAGTTTTATGACATATTTAAAACCATGTTTCTATTCCACAATTTCAATCCTGTATGTATGAGCAAAGGAACAGGAAAACCCTCCTCTCTCCACTCATTAACAACCTTTTTGATCCATCGGTGAGAGCAATTAAAATCTTGCCCAATTCTATTTATGCCTACAGTGCAGTGCATGTTACTGAGATCATTTCAGAGTACAGTCGTACCTCGGAAGTCAAACGGAATCCATTTTGGAAGTCCATTCGGCTGTTGAACGTTTGGCTTCCAAAAATAGTTTGCAAACCGGAACAGTCACTTCCGGGTTTGCGACGTTTGGGAGGCAAAACATTCAGGAACTAAGCTGTTTGACTTCCAAGGTACATAAAACTGCAACCTGTCGCCTACTCAAACAAAATGTCTCCCTTACCTGACAAACATATTCTTTCCTTGTTGCTCCTCCACGGTCCGACTTTTTGTATGACAGAGAGGCTTCTGCAAGACCTTCGTCTGCACTTTCATAAGGAGACTCTGATCTCTCGTCTCCTTGACTGTCTGAAATCTAAAGGAGAATTAATAAAAGGAGGAATACAAAGTCACATTCTTCCAAATACTGTCTGCGCAAGCACTGCAGCTTGCCAGATGCAACAACCCCCTCTCCCCTCCCTGCCCCCATGCTGTTCTAAGGGTTCCCCCAACCTCCCCAGAGCCAGTCAGGGGGCATGAGAGAGGGGAAAGCCCCATTTTGCAAGTGCAAGTCCCGGCACAGGGCTTCCTCTGAAGGGGTGTGTTAGGTGAATCCTGCCCAAACTTTCTTACATTCTCAGTTAACAAACTCCTTTTTTTGTGACAGAAGACCACTGCAAGTATGAGTGTGTGTGGCCCACTGTTATCGAATAGGCTCTACTATAAGCAAAAGGGAAATGGTCCTAAAAAGAAAAAGCATTTATGACATTTCAATGGAACATCTGTCAAATACTCAGTGAGTGAAATGTTTCCTATTCTGACATGGGTGCTTCCTAGTGGATAGGCTGTCAAAGGGTACTTAGAATGGAGCAGGAAAAACCTATTCTAGGAACAAATCCATCATTACTGTTAATAATAATAATAATAATAATAATAATAATTTATATCCTGCCCCCCCCAGCCAAAGCCGGGCTCAGAGCGGCTAACATCAAATGTATAATACACTAACATAAAATCAGACAATCAATTAAAATACATCCTCAAATCAGATCAGGATCAGAATAAAATCCAATCGGATGGCAACCCGCAGATTAGGGTTGGGGACCTTAAATGTTCACCAGGCCCAACTGTTTGTGCTGAACTTATATGGGCCTGTGAGAAAAATTGGGAGGCCACTTTCATGCAAGTTCTTATGAAAGGGGAGAGGGAGTCAGACTGAACCCTGACCAAAGGCCTGGCAGAACAGCTCCATCTTGCAGGCCCTGCGGAAAGATGTCAAGTCCCGCAGGGCCCTAGTCTCTTGTGACAGAGCGTTCCACCAGATTGGAGCCACAGCCGAAAAAGCCCTGGCTCTAGTTGAGGCCAGCCTAACCTCTCTGTAGCCTGGGACCTTCAGGATGTTTTTATTTGAAGACCGTAAGTTCCTCTGTGGGACATACCAGGAGAGGCGGTCCCGTAGGTACAAGGGTCCTAGGCTGTATAGGGCTTTAAAGGTTAGAAACTAGAAACTGGAAGAGAGAAAAGTTCCAAGAGGGTCCTGTCTGCTGAAGGTGACAGCTCTGTGGTTCTGCAAGAAATCCCCTTGTAGATTTAGCAGTGCTTCAGAATCTCTGCCAACAGCACAGAACAATATCCAGTGAAATATCAGTGGACCACGATAGAATCTGGTTCTGAGCCAAGGTAACGAGGAAATGGGAAGTGAGAGGGGAAGCCAAAGAAGCGTTAAGAGTCAGTTGATGGTGCTCGGGAGAAATAAATGCTAAGACATAAATCCAGACAGTTGAATTTGAGATCATGAAATTTAGCTAAATGTGTTTAAAACTTACAACCTGGCTGCATATACAATGTGATTCCAACATGCAAGTGTAGAAACTGATAGAGAGTTCAGAATACAGCTTTCAGAGCTTACGAAGAGCTTTCTCTCAGAGTGAGGACAGCACAGTAACTAAAGTGGCACTCTTTCCCCAGAAGAAAAATTGAATGTGCATTGCCTCAATATAGGACGCTCTCCTTCACTGAGAGTGATATCCTTAACATGCATACTTACAAACTTTGCAGAATTCAGATTTTCTTCGTGGTTATTTGACAAGTACAAAATCTACATAACCCTAAAAATTCTAGGAATTCTCTTGCACAATATTATTGTGAACTCCAAAATTATTTGCTAAATCTGCTGCATATTAGCTAACACACTAAAAAGTACTTTCTCCAGTTCATTGTACGTGGCAGATAATGTATTTGTGCTCGGTTTTAACTGCTGTTCCTCTCTTCCTTATTGTTTTTATGAAAATGCCATTTTAAATGTTATAAGCTGTCCTAAATGGTCTTTTCCATCAAGAGGGTAGGATATAAATGCTTAAATTAACATACATAAACACAAGCAGACAACAATATCAATAACTGGGTTAATAGCTAGTCTCAGCCAAGAAGGTTGAGGGTTTTAATTCCTCCAAGACACCTCCAAAATTTTGTCCCACCAAAATGCTTACATTGTTCCAGTTTCCTATATTAGTTTGTATGCTTTGTCATCATTATTTTAAATTGCACTGCCTGGAGATATAAAGGTCTAGAATATAAATTACAAAATAAAATAAAATAAACAAGTTAACTTTATTTACACAATTTATATACCACTTTTCCAGTAAGTTTCCACATATAATGGAACGTATTTTAGGCTTTTCGTGGTTTTACCCCTCTGCAGAGTTGGGGGAGTCTTGTGAAATGGGGCCCACCTCCCAAAGACTGATAAATTCCTAAGGGCTCTGGGATATTTTTTGGCAGCTATGGTTGGAATAGCTGCTGAAACCCTAGTGGCCCTCGGGTATTACTTGGGTGCTTGCCATTGATTGCTCCCGAGTGCCCTCTTTTGCTGAGCAGAATCCACGCAACATCTTGATACACACCGGAACGGAGGGCAATGAAGCAAGCAGGAATACAGCCGGGTCACAAGTGGGAAAAGGCTCACGACAGTCTGGCTGAAGTGAGAGGCTATTATCAGTCCACTCTGAGTTAGTGATGAAAGTGTAGAAACCGTTCTCTCTCTCCCCCCCCCCCCCAATTGCACCCTTTCAGTGTTGTCCGGAGGAGCTTTCCAATGTGGTGTAGGACCTTTTGAAATATGGCCCAGGGAAGATAGCAGAACCAGTGGTAGAAAGCTGTGCTGCATTTGCAAGATGCTCCGAGGATAGTTGCCTGTATCCATCAAGACTTGGGCTCCACAATTAAAGAGGCGTCAATCGTGGAAGTGTCTGATTTGGTTTTTTGGAATGATTTTTGAGTTAGTGGAGCTTGAGGATGTGGACAAGGTTCCTGGGCGAGTCGGTCAACCACTTGTATACTTGACTCTTGCCATCCATTGCTTATTTTGTCTAGCAGGGAGTCGGTCCACGAGGGCTGTAAATGTCTGATGGAGGCAGCAGTCTCAGCTTCTTTAAAGTAAGCCATTATTATATTGCCCCTGAAGAAATCTAGCCTATAAGACAGTGGTGAACATTCCCTTCCTGGCCAAGGAGATCAAAAGATCAGTACACCAGTAATAAAAAGATTTGGATTACACTAATCTCACTTTGGGGATTTTTAGTTGGGTTTCAGGGCTAGTTTTGGGGCAGAAACTATGCTTGGCATGACGTTTGTTGAGAAAAAGACAAGAGGACTGCTTCCTTATTGATTCTCCTGGACCTTTCAGCGGCTTTTGATACAGTCAGCCTTCCGTATATAGCTTTCTACATTACGTCTGGGAGACAGGAGGCACTACTTGATTGTTCTGCTCCTTTTGGGATAGCCATTTCCAGAAGACAGTGCTGGGGGGTTATTGCTGGATCCCCTGGCAGTAGTGCTTTGATGTTCAGCAGGGTTCTGTTCTTTAACCCATGCTGTTTAGCATCTCCATGAAATACGAGGTCATCTGGAGATCTGTTCTGAGGTGTCACCAGTATGCAAATGACACTCAGCTTTAATCTCTCTCTTTCATCAGATGCTGGAAATGCTGTGGTTGTCCTGAAGCAGAGCTTGGGCATGGGTTGGATGAACTGGCTAGATAAGGGTGAATAAACCAAGTTCCAATTGAGATAAAAACAATGTCTTGTTTGTTGGTGGCTCATTCATCCAACCATCCAAGTGAATGATGTCCAGTCTTTTCTAGATGGAGGTGCCATCTAGGGGTGCTTAGTAAAGCACTGATGTTGGAAGCTCAAGTAACATCTGCAGCTTGAAGTATCTTTTAGCAGCTTCAACTGATGCACCAACTGTAACCTTGTCTGGATCGAGTTGGCTTGACCACAATTCCCCACAATCTAGTAACCTACCACTTACCATAGCAATGTATTGTATGTAAGGCTGCCTATAAAAGTAAGTCTCTAGAAACTGTGCTTTGTCAGCTGTGATGGCTTCCAGTCCATTTCTGGGCCCAAAATGAAATACTGGCTTTCATCTTTAAATCCCTAAATGGTTTGGGCTGAGGTTAACTGAAAGACCACCTTCTCCCATATTTAGCTACACAAACCTTAAGGTCCTCTTTGGAGACCCTGCTTGGGGTTCATCTTCCTCGCCCCAAATGACTTAAGGCAGGTTAGCAGCAGGAAGAGGTTGGTTTTGGTAATGGCTATACGCCGTGGTCTAAACCACTTTTCCACCTTTGCACGAAGTGTACAAAGAAATGTATTAAGGGAAGGCATTATTTACACAACACTACCATGTAAACGGTATGTAGCGGATGGAACTAGGGACACGGGTGGCGCTGTGGTCTAAACCACTGAGCCTAGGGCTTGCCAATCGGAAGGTTGGCGGTTTGAATCCCCACGACGGGGTGAGCTCCCGTTGCTGGTCCCAGCTCCTGACCACCTAGCAGTTTGAAAGCATGTCAAAGTGCAAGTAGATAAACAGGTACTGCTCCGGCGGGAAGGTAAACAGCGTTTCCGTGCGCTGCTCTGCTTTCGCCAGAAGCAGCTTAGTCATGCTGGCCACATGACCCGGAAAAACTGTCTGCGGACAAACAGCGGCTCCCTCGGCCAGTTAAGAGAGATGAGCGCCGCAACCCCAGAGTCGTTCGCGACTGAACTTAACTGTCAGGGGTCCTTTACCTTTTTTTAATACCAGTTAATAGTACACAGCCTTTTCAGGGAAGCTAGCCTGGCACAGTCTGTGTGGCCATTCTGGCCCCAGCTGAAGATCTATCTGTTTACTCATGCCTTCCAAAAAAATTGTGTGCTCTAGGCCTCTCAGTTTTTAATTAAATAATAATAATCTTGAGGGTGCTGTGTGCAAATGTTTTTTCTGTATTTGTTTCGCGTTGATTTTATGCTTTACGTTTTATATTTACATTATTTCTATTGTAAGTTGCACAGCATACAAAAGCTGGAGAGATAGAGAGATGATAAATAGATATAGTAATAGTGGTGTACATAGAATAAAAATAAGAACGTGCACTTCATGGGCTTCCAGTTGTTTTTATGACCCAATTCAAAGTGCTAGCATTAACCTATAAAATCTGAAAATGGTCTGGAGCCAGATAACTGAAAGAGACCACTTGTCCCCAGTATGTACCTGTTCAGATGCTTAAGTCATCATCAAAGCCTTGCACCCCCTACTCTCTGAAATTAGACATCTTTTTTGGTGATAATATTCAGACTTCTTACGCCTCAGGGTGGTTTGATGTAATCTCAACTCCCTTCCTTAAAAGTAAGTAAGAGCTTTCATTTTAAGAAGGCTTTTGTTGTTAGGGCTAGGCGTGATTTTTATATCATTTTATTGTTACACTGATGCAATCTGGATTTAAAAAATAATATTTAATTCCACAGTATTTAAATTATGCTATATTGCAATGCTAAGCCTTATAGTTAGCCATCTTGAATTTCTGGCACGAAGCAAAGGGCAGCACATATATGGTTTAAATAAACTGTTTATTGTGTAAACAATCCTCTTTTTACTTTCAAGTGTCATCTCCGAAAGTCTACTGAATGTACTGCAAACGTAATATAAGATTTGGGCTAATGTAGGAGAACAGTGAGGGACGCGGGTGGCTCTGTGGGTTAAACCACAGAGCCTAGAACTTGCCGATCAGAAGGTTGGTGGTTCGAATCCCCACGACGGAGTGAGCTCCCGTTGCTCAGTCCCTGCTCCTGCCAACCTAGCAATTCGAAAGCACGTCCAAGTGCAAGTAGATATATAGGTACTGCTCCGGCCGGAAGGTAAACGGCGTTTCCATGCGCTGCTCTGGTTCACCAGAAGCGGCTTAGTCATGCTGGCCACATAACCCGGAAGCTGTACGCCGGCTCCCTCAGCCAATAAAGCGAGATGAGCACCGCAACCCCAGAGTCAGCCACCACTGGACCTAATGGTCAGGGGTCCCTTTACCGTTTACCTTTAGGAGAACAGTGAATATGACAAACAAGTACTGTTAAATTTTTGAAACCTTTTAAACACGCCTGGACAGACAAAGCAGCCAGCTCTAGTTGCACACGGCTAGTCATACTACTGGTTCCTGAACTGAAGATACACAACTTCACCCACATTAAGAGTTCGCTGCCAACTGGACTAGCACTAAGAGGATACAAAGTGCTGTCCAAAAGCATACGCATGAACCGAAGCCTGCATCCAAGCTATACCCATTTCCACGTCTGCTAGGGTAAAAGAAACAACAAAACATGCCAGAACTACAGTGGTGCCTTGCATGACGAAATTAATCCGTTCCGCGAGTCTCTTCGTCTAGCGTTTTTTTCGTCTTGCGAAGCAACCCTATTAGCGGCTTAACGGATTAGCGCTATTAGCGGCTATTAGCGGCTTAGAAAAGGGGGCGGGGCGGGAAAAAATCGGAACACTTGCAAGACGTTTTCGTCTTGCAAAGCAAGCCCATAGGGAAAATCGTCTTGCGAAGCAGCTCGAAAACGGAAAACCCTTTCGTCTAGCGGGTTTTCCGTCTTGCGAGGCATTTGTCTTGCGGGGCACCACGGCACCATGATTTTTCGCTCTATAAGACGCACCAGACCACAAGATGCACCTAATTCTTGGAGGAGGAAAACAAGAAAAAAAATATTCTGAATCTCAGAAGCCAGAACAGCAAGAGGGATCGCTGCGCAGTGAAAGCAGCAATCCCTCTTGCTGTTCTGGCTTCCGGGATAGCTGTGCAGCTTGCATTCGCTCCATAAAACGCACACACATTTCCCCTTACTTTTTAGGAGGGAAAAAGTGAGTCTTATAGAGCAAAAAATACGGTAAATAAAAATTAATGTCTAGTATGAATTTAAAATACAGCACCAGGAATTTATGGTACGCATTTGGAATATCTTAAACTATAGGAATTGGGAAATTTCCAGTTTGAATCTCACCTCACTGGGTGGTTTTGGACAGAGAAATGGCCCTATACCCAGCTTTCATATTTAAATCTCCAAAAAGCCTGTCATATAATGAAATACATCAAGAGAATTTTTATAAGCTAGGCCTTTGCATTTGCACAGCCTTATCGATCTCTGGAGCCAGCCAGGCTCTGAAGCAAATGTCAGAACTGTAGCGTCAACTGTAGACCATTTTAAATATACGACAGCTGGCTTTAGGATATATATAATAGCTTTCGTTATTGTTAGTAATTCAGTATTTCATATGCAATTCAACCTACAGTGAAAAGAGCATAATGGCAAAGTAATATTATAGAGATTTTAGAAATTTATAATCTCTAAATTAGGAGCCAGAAAACATTTTAATCTGCAACTATAGGAACCTAGGAATCTCCATTATACCGAGTCAGACCATTGGGTCCATCTAGGGTTTCAAAGCAAGATTATCTCCCAGACCTACCTGGAGATACCAGGGATTGAACCCAGCATGCAAAGCAGCAGGTGATCTATACTAAGCTACGACCCTTCCTATAAAACCTATGTTTAAAACCACAGAACAACAGAGATAGTTATTCCAAACAACCTGTACTAACAAACTAGGCTCCTCACCTAACCTTACCGGCCAGCCACACTCCCGGTAAATATCAATACCCTATCCAGTAGCTTTTTGCTTATGCATTAAATGCCAAGATGCATTTAATGTCTTTCTTTGGCCAGCACATTTGGTCATTAGAAAAAGAGTACTACAGAGGTGAAACCACAAAGTTCACAAAGTGAACTGAAATCTGAGGAACGGAGAGCAGAGGCAAAGTGGAGGCATTTAGGGAAACATAAGGGGAGGAATGAAGAATCACATCAGCCTGCCTGGGCATTTGGCGAAAGGGGCTACAATTATTACTATAGAAAGAAGGCTACAAAATTGACACTTGGGACACTCACAGAAGCTTTGTTGGTTCTTATTCATATTTATTGCTGGATGATGTATGTGCAGGAAAGAAAAGTACAGTACGTGTTAGATAACAAACAAGTTTTAGCATGTTGGAGAAACACACATAACTGTGCATGCACGTAACACTCATTTGGCATTTCCTATTAATATAGGAAATGATGTGGTACAGACTACTTTTCTAAAATAAGTTATCATACAAAATAATTTTCTAGCTGATCTAAAAGCAATTGGCTGATTTTACCATGAAGGTTTGCAGTCAAAACACAACTAAAATGTCATTTACAATTTGGATGCAAGATGGCATCCCTCCTACGGGATATATTGAACCATAGAACTTGAAACTCTCATTTTTCGGACACTAATGGTGCTGTTTAGCCAATGGAATTATTCAGCTTTTGCCCTTGACAACGTTTGACGCCCTGTCCCCAGGAACCTAATCCTCATATAAGATAAGATCTACCCATATAACACAAAGACAACTGTTGAAGCCGAAGGGGTTTAATGGCTTATCTTGTCAAATTCCATGTGGTATACTTTGCTACAGACAAGAATTATGTTGGCTTGAAGAGGATAGGAATATCTGAATATACCTTAAAAAAAATGAACTGCCAAATATTTTCTTTGCTCAAGATATTCAGGAAAGGAATTCTCAAAAAAACCACACCGTTCACTTTCAAGACAAAATTTAACAAGCCTTGCTGTTCACATAAAAATTGGTAGAATACACAAGATCACTATATGCTGCTGATAAAGCAAAGCAACCCAGGAGCAAGGCAAAGAAAAATATCTGTTTAGTCTGATAACCTCAAAAAGGTCATGGGAATCAAGAGGTTCACATTGCCTATTTGCAGTGCTTGTGAAACTTAACAATAGCACAGTGTATCACAACACCCAATGCAGTCGACACCTGCAAATTAGCGTATTTTTTGCACCATAACACTCACTTATCTCCTCCTAAAAGGTAAGGGGAAATATCTGTGCGTGTTATGGAGGGAATGCCTACGGGTGGCATGCCTACGGATTTTCCTCCTCTAAAAACTACGTGCATGTTATGGTCGGGTGCGTGTTATAGAGCGAAAAATACGATACCCATTTTTGAATACAGTGCCCAATACAACCCTAGGACCTTATGGTGAAGGGCAGGTGAGAAATCAAATTAACAACAGGAAGGAAGGTAGCAAGTAACTCCTGCTTTATTGATAGGAAATCTGTATTATCTGCCTAGGTGAACTATTACCTAACAGACCTAACAAGAATGAGGAAACAGATGCAAAAGTGCTAGACTGGCACAATATTCCCTTGTAATAGGGCAACTCTAGAGGCAGGCAGCCTAGAATTGATACTAACACAAGTAAGCTTCTCAATCAGACATACTTTCCGTCTTTGGAAGCCTAACCCAGAAACATGTTGAAAATTATTTTCTTTTCCTTTGTCCCCTAAAAATGAATTGCATTCTTGAGCATTCCTGCTGCTGGTGAACACTGTCTCCTGCCTGCTCAGATTTATTTCTAATGGTTTTGAAGTAGGAATGGGAGAGCGGGATGATCCAGGAGCCTTGCTCACTATGTACCACCATGGAAGCTAGCCAGAAGGAGGAGCTGCTGACCTGCTTTTCAGCTGTGCGGCAACCCCCACCGCAGGGAGAAATTGAGTCACAGCAACTAACAGGGAAGGAGGAGGAGCTGAGACAAACGGCCTCCCCCTCCCCGTCTGAGCAGCAGTGTATCACTCGGGCACAAAACGACCAGCCCTTCAAGGAGCAGATCTTGGTTTTGCAAGGAAACAGTTCAAAGCTTGCAATGAACCATGTTGGCCAAGCTTTCCCAGCTCAGGAACGATCGTAGCTGTCATACCGACTGCAATTCTAGCCACGGAGGCCACCTTGGCCACCAGCGACAGAGCTGGGTACGGAAGTACCCCCAGGCCGTGAACCTGCTCCTTCAGGGGGAGTGCAAGCCATCCAGGGCAGGCAACTGACTAATTTCTCCGACATGGGAACCACTCACCAACAGTGCCTCTGTCTTCTCAGGATTCAAAGCTCAGCTTGTTCTTCCTCATCTACTTCACCATTGCATCCAAGTATTAGTCCAAGGGCTGCCTGGCCTCTCCCGATTCAGATGTTATGGAGAAACAAGAGCTGAGTGTCATCAGCATACTGGTGGCACCTTGACCCCAAACTCCTCATGACTCCTCCCCAACAGCTTCGGACAGATATTCAATGGCACTTAAAGGAACTCTCCTACTGCTACTCTGCACCCAATTCTCATTCAAGAACACACAACGGACTACAGTATCAAAAGCCGGCAAGAGATCAAGAACCAGGAGGAAAGTCGTGCTCCTCCCATCTTGCTCTGGCCAGCACTGAACCCACACTGGAATGGATATTAATAGTCTGTGTCACCCAAGAATGCTTGCAGCTGCTCCCCCACAACCCTCTCCATCACCTTCACCCAAAAGGAGGTATTTGTAAGGGCGGATAATTGCAAACAATGTGCAATTTCCATTTCTGCAACAGTCAAAGAGATTAAATGCACTACTGGGGCAGGAGAACTGTCCTGGGAATCCCTTCTCCTTCTCTCCTTCCCTTGCTGTGCTTTCCAGGAATTGAATAGCAGGAAGCATTGTCTTCTTTCCTGGTTTTCCACTGCTGTTTGTTGCTGAAGGTTACTGCATGGGGGAGGGGTGAAGCAGCGAGGAGCAAAAATCATTTTAAAATCAATTTGCTGCATGGGTTCCATTGAAGTTTTGTTCAAAGTGAAAGGTTCTGCTGCTGCAAAATGTTTTGAGAACCACTAGCCTAAAACCTAACTGATGAAATGGAGCTCACGGAGAAAAGTTCTAACAGTATAAGAAACTTCTCTTCAGTAGTTTTAGAGATGCCGTACAGCTTTCAATGAACACATGATAACCTAGTGACCAGGCACTACGGGAAATAATTCAACCTTCTAAAGCCCAGAAAGAATAAGACCATGAAATGGAGCAGAACCAAGAGAGGGTAGGCACAGATAAGCCCTTTCTTCCCAAATGGACATAAATTCACATTAATTCACAAGAACAGAATCCTCATTTTGCCACTCAAGGGTGATAGGGCTTCTAGCACAGGTACATTTAAAAATAGCAAGGATTTCAAATATTCAGGTTGGGCATTTCCTTCACCAATTACCAAAAAGTAATACCCAACCCATGATTGTGAATTTATCTATAAAGACACATCTTTCAAGTTACACAGTCTAGATTCTAGGCTGTCATCTTCAGAGGGAAGAGACAGGAACTGCAGATCCTGCAAATTCGAAGTTGTTAGACCAAGAGTTCATGGCGTCATAGATACACGTTTCTCTTTTTCAAAAGACTAGCACTGAGTATCTCTGGCTCATTAGTTCAGGGCAAAGGAGGGACACATTACTTGGATGGGAAGCGGTCAGGAGCCGCACTCCTATATACAAGTGCCAGATCTGAATACAAAGCGATGTTCCATGGTAACATAGATGTATATTTAACTGTACTCAACTTTGCTCTTCCATTTTATCCATAGCTGTCTTTATGAAAAAGCTCTGAAACACACTTTATCTTATCATGACTGCATAACAAGGGAAAACCAACCAACCAACCAAACTCAGAAATTTCAGAATGCAAAAAATAAAAAAATGCAGAGTTGAATAGCGAGCCCTATATTGCACCTATTCAAAGCCTCAAACATTAAAATGCAGTTTGCATCCCAATAATTGCATATATGCAATTTGCAGACTGCAAGGGTGTTTTTTGTGTATTTTCAAGAAACGCAAGTATACCTCTATGCTGGGATGTTTCCTCTCTGCTTTTATCATCTTCCAGAGGAAGGAGCTGCAGTTGCACACTTTATGCTCCCCACTTAACAGCTGATGGGTGGGGAAGGGATACCAAGGGCTCGCTAAAATCTAGCAGTTGGACTTATATGGTCTGTGATCCAGGGGTTGCCCACAGGACAGAATGCTTTACTGTGGTTTGTCCATTG
This sequence comes from Podarcis liolepis, assembly GCF_965112155.1. Taxonomy (NCBI): domain Eukaryota; kingdom Metazoa; phylum Chordata; class Lepidosauria; order Squamata; family Lacertidae; genus Podarcis; species Podarcis liolepis. The sequence goes on from NC_139556.1 coordinate 14,050,898, forward strand.
ATTTCCACATTCCAGAAGGCACCCTGGCTTCCTTACTCACAAGTGCTGCCACCTCAGGGCTCCCCTGAACCCTGTGTGTACATCTTCACACATTAGGAAACTGATTGACGGGTTTATGCATTTCAAATGGTAATGTATGTCCTAACCAAAGATCCAGAAATGCCATGGGTACCTCTTTTGCCAAGGGCCATTTTAAAGAGATTTCTGTTAATTAAGGCTTTGCCCCGTCAAATCAGTTCTGTAGCTCCTACAGTGCCCTTCCGTCTAGAAAAGGACTTAGATCATGTACTTTATCACCAGTGTCCAGAAGAGACTGCTACACGCATTCTAACATAATCCCAATTATATTGTACTATGCGGATTCTGATGGTAAACTACCCTGACAGCCAACCTTGGTTAAAAAGCAAAGTATAAAAATAAATCTCACTATGTTTAGCGTACGGCCACACTTTTGTAGTGAAGTAGGCCATGAGCAAGTATACTGTCCTTTGGTATAGGCAGAGCAGGACGGAAATTCACATACACAAATGTAAAATTTTAACAGCTTGGAAAGAGCTTTGGCTAGTGCCCACAGAACAATGATAGACAAGGACTATACAAGCTGTGGGAAGAATGAGGAACACTGTTCTCAGAAGCCAGTGCACATGAGAGTGGGAAGCTGGAGTAGATGTCAAGGGGCCTACAATGTTAGCCAAAGCTGAAGCCTATCTGCAAAATGTGTTAAGACTGTCCTGCAGAAACTCCAGGACTTCCAAAACCCCTTCTATAAGAGATCTTACTAGACCCACCCAACCTGCTGATGAATCCTTTCTTGCAATCCCACGAACTATTGGTCACAGAACAAGCCAGAAATGTACCAAAGACGTGTTTGGAGTAATCATGGGTTAGGGGGAGGTTCTTTTCAACCTCCAAGCGGTTAAATGCTTATACTTTTGATTCTAGTGCATGACAGAGCCACGAGGATGTTGGAATCTGAGAACCATGGTCTCCTCAGCACTGTGCAGCAATAAGGAACATCCCTATCTGCTGCTCACAGAACTTTATGCTAGCCTAGGAGATATAAAGAAATGGAGGAAAGGTGTTTATGAAATCAACTGGCCAATCTGCCCTTAGTTGTTTGACTGTCTCTTACTACTTCTCCTAATGAAAAAAGTATCAGTGGATTGCTAAACAGAGAAGAAAAAGTCACATCACCACTTACCCAACCTTGGTCACTACTCTAAGGATATTCTCTGGAATTCAGAAACCAATGGATTGGTGTTTGTTCATTAAGTATTTAGGGCCACTGCTTGCAGGACCCCAGAAGAGCAGAAGGCCTTCATTTAGGAGAGATTGTGACAATGATCTTTGCTGTCTGTCTACATGATGCAACACAACGTCCCTCCATTTGCCTTGAGAAGTACTAACAAGCTGCCACCACAATCTCCCTCAGCTTCAGGAAATTGTCATTATAGAATCCCTGTGAGACCGAGCAGTTTCCTTCTCAAAACTACTTCCCCAGCTACCAAGCCAGGAATCCATGATCATCTAGGCTAGGTTATTCTCATCTCAAATAGGTGACATATCCAGCACTGGAGTAATTGAACTGATCATGGAACTGATCAGATCTTCAGACATTTCACCTGTAGGGCCACTGCGAGCTGCTGTGTCTCCCAGAATAATTTGTACCCCCACAAACTTCAGTATGCCTGAAGTGTAGGCTCTTTCAAATGCCCAAAGGGAAAAGGAGTCAGAGGAAGGGAAGGTGCAATCGAAAACCATGCCAGATGTAGTTCAGTCAACCAAGTCTATATGAGTATTTTTCAGACCTTCAGACTTGCTACACTGAAAATGCTACCTGGCACTGTGACACTGAAGATAGTTTTCCTGTCCAAAAGGAGGGCCTGGACACCAAGAGCTGAGTGGGGGATACGAAGCAACCAGAGCCAGCCCAGACTCCAGCTAAGAGAGGCTTAAAGTTGCACGGCCCAAACTGAATATTAGTTCAGTGCGTTTATAGAATTATCTAAAAATAATGACTTGGATCCAAACAGTACACTTCTACATGTCTGCTGAGAAATAGGTTCCCGCCTGATCCAGCAACAACCTGAGCCCTACCCCACCTTGTTCAAGAGCAACAATCCAAATCCAAAGGAACGTTTTAGGAATCGCAGGGATGAGGAGGGAAGCTTCTGTTACTTCTCTCAGGAGCCATATTCATTATCCAGACATAGGATCAGAGTTGGAAGGACCCCCCGAGGATAATCTAGTCAAACCCCCTGCAGTGCAGGAATATGCAGCTATCCCTTATGAGATCAAAACGGCAACCTTGGTGTTATCAGCACCGTGCTATCCCGGCTGGTTACACCGTGTCTGTATTTACAGCAAATTGCAACCATACATGCAATCTGTGATTTACATTGTTGCAACAATAATTACACAGCTTTCTGTGTAGCTGAAATAAACTATAATCTTGGAACAGAGTGTTTAACTTTTTATAGAGATTATTCAATCTATGTACACTTACACTGTTGTATACATTGTGATACATACCTTAGTTATTCCAATTAGTTCCATAAAACATGGATATAAACACAAGATGGCATAAATATATGATACTATTTAATGCGAAATTATGTAACAATTTACCAGAATAAGATGCATTTGGAAGTAAAGCAGTTCCTTAGTTGGCTGGTTTTTTTTTCCTCCTTCGGGTTAGCTTTGAGTATATCTTATACGCCAACATGCAAACGTATTCTAAAATGTTCAGAGAAGTTGCCAAACTTTGATTTTGCAATTTTTACACAGCATTTTAACTTGCGTTAGTCCTACTACAGCTTGAATTGTATGTACATTCGAAGTGTTATCTACTGACTTGGAAGCTTGGAGTATGCTCTTCCGGGTGCTTTTCAATTCATTCTTCTACCTTTAATAGTTTTAAAGCAACACAGAGTTCTACACAGAAGGGGCTGACCAAGGAAGAAAGTCACGATAATCATGGGTGGCACAGAGTTATCCAGAGTGCTATTTCAGGAGACACTGTGCATGTGATAGGAGCATCTCTTCCCGAGCATTTGGGTATCAGGAATGCTTTTGTTGGACGCATCTGAGATGAAGTTTCTTTCTGAGCCAGATATTCACCAGCCCTTCCTCCTCTCCCTGCCTTGCACAGCTCAGTCTACCAGTGTGTAGCAAGAAGAGAGGCGGTGAAGTGCAGGAGAGGTGTTCACAGAACAGAAATGCCTCGCTCTAAATTTCATCGCCTTGTTTTATGTGGATTTTGTGAATGGTTTTTTAAAAAAGAAGTTATGGTGTTTTATCTGAACGCCACTATTCATTCATATTTTTACCTCGTTCTCAGTTAAGGAAGCAGAAGGAGATGAAGTTTTGCTATAGGCAAGATCTGACGATTCTGCTGCTGAAGCCCGATTTCGCTTCTTCAGGGGTTTGCATGCATCTGAAAGACCTGTCATTGCGGCAAAATAATTTGTTTACAAGGTGAACTTGGAATTCTAACGCATTTTCTCGAATTCTGTAGATAACCTCCCCTCAAATGTGTGGGAACCTTTTGCACCGGACTTTTTAAACTACCGCAGTACTGAACTGTAGAGCACTTTCAAAAGGCACTCATAGTTAAGAAACACTTCGGTTAAACAAGTCTGCACATTTGTCACTTGTTAATTAATTTGTATTCTATGGAACGTGGAACAGCACGTATTGGATTTTCCTCAATTTGTCCATTAAGTAGAAACTGGGGTTTAAAAAATACTAGCAAATTTGTTTTCAAGGATAAAATAGTTTCAAAAACAACCTCATGGTGGGAGTAGTTATGATGAAACATGCCACACTACAACAGCCAGATTTCTTTTTTAAGCAACAATCCTATACATTCTTACCTTGAAGCATGTTCCATGAGCACAGTGGGGCTTACTTCTGAGCTCACATTTCTAGGATTGCACTGTCACGGAAGTGTATCTAGACCAATAGCTTTTAGAGACTGGTTCTCTACCTCCCAGGGACGCGGGTGGTGCTGTGCGTTAAACCACAGAGCCTAGGACTTGCCGATCAGAAGGTCGGTGGTTCGAATCCCCATGACGGGGTGAGCTCCCATTGCTCAGTCCCTGCCCCTGCCAACCTAGTAGTTTGAAAGCACATCAAAGTGCAAGTAGATAAATTGGTAACACTCCGGCGGGAAGGTAAATGGCATTTCTGTGTGCTGCTCTGGTTCGCCAGAAGCGGCTTAGTCATGCTGGCCACATGACCCGGAAGCTGTACGCCGGCTCCCTCGGCCAATAAAGCGAGCTGAGTGCCACAACCCCAGAGTAGGCCACGAGTGGACCTAATGGTCAGGGGTCCCTTTACCTCTCTACCTCCCACTCCTCATCACTGCTCTGTCGAACTAAATCTACCAAAACGGCATGGAAAAACGCAATGCTAATTGAATGACAAAGGTCTGAATTTGAATTCTAAGAACTGCAAGCAGAACAGGTTTCCGGTCTCGTAAAAGCTGTTTCAGGGGGTCAGGGTCTCTCCAATACGGCGTCTGGTGTGGCGTAGCACCGTAGATGCAAGGGGCCAAATGGGCAGTAAGATCCCACTTTGTGTAAACACAACTGGTCTCTGTTCATTACCAAGTGCGCCACCAGGTCCAAGCCAAATAATCCTGTGGCATGTTAAAAACTAGCCCATAGAATGACTGAGGGGTGGGGTTCACTGTACTATACTTTACCAGGTATGTCTAATGAATCCCATTCTTCACAATATTAGAAGAAGATATGGGCCAACAACAGCAATACAGGAAAACAACAACTCATGCCAGCATTCAAACAAAGCCACACTTTTCCATCAAACTAGGGAGTTGGCAATCTTCAACAACTGGAATTTATAAGAATTTAATTGAAAATGTTACATCAAAGCTTGTTCTGACCACATTACCTGACTGGTTCTTTTGTGAAGAAGAGGTTTCTGTGACTTTAGCTGAGTTTGTTTTTGCTGTTTTGTCATTGCTTGTCTCCCTCTGTTACGAAATAAAAGTAAAAATGAAATGAAATGAAAAAATAAAAAACCTAATCTGGATAAATGTGGACATTACCAGGCAAATGTCTTTGTAATACAAAACTACAGAAGATACTACAAAGGTAAAAAAAAACCCCACATCCATCTCATTTATATGGAATCTCTTGAAGGTGAGAAACTATCAGTCAAAACGATCATTTATTAGTATTATTAAAGGTGTATTAGTATTATACAAACCTGTTGCAGGCATGGTCTATCCAGAACTCAGTATTTTTGTAACCATAAATCTGACTGGTGCTTATATCAAGGGTTTCTATAATGAATTTTAGAAGGTGCTAAACTGTGTTTTGACTAAGTCAAGTTGATAAAAGTATGAAATGTTCCATTTATGCATGAAATTACATTGTGTTCACTAAGTTAAGGCCACCCAATTCTATTCTCAATGAAGACTGGTTTTTTTAAAAAACCATGTTATAACCACATGCTTTGATTTCATAAAAAGGGGACAAAGCGAGTATTGTGGCAGAGACTGCATCGCAAAAAGGTGCTCACTTATTTCCAGTGTATGGTTGCCAGATTGTGAAGAGCAAAAAAGAGGATGCTATGATGACTCTCATTTTAAATATGCCTACTGGTCATGTTCTGCGGATACCTGATTATCGTCTTCCAGAGCAAATACTCTATTCCGAATTTAAAAATAGAAAGTGTAATGCTGGTGGTCAACAAAAGAGGTTTAAAGACTGTCTCAAGGCAATTTTTTTAAAAAGTAGTATAAACACCCATAATTGGGAAACATTTGCCTGAGAGCGCTCCAACTGGAGAACAAACAGCCTTTACCAAAGGTGTAATGGGCTTTGAAGACACTCGAACTCAGGATGCAAGGGAGAAATGTGCTAAGAGAAAGCCATTACTTGGCAAATCCACACTGTGATCAACTCCCGCCCGGAAACCTATGTCCCCTCTGTGGAAGGACGTATGGATCCAGGATTGGCCTCCACAGTCACTTACAGACTCATTGTTAAAACCGTGTTTATGGAAGACAATCTTACTTGGCTACGAGTGATCGCCAAAGAAAGAAGAATAGAATCTGCGATATATTGCTGAGGGGGGCAGGAGAAGAGAAGAAGAAAGCATGAGAAGAGAACAAGAAAGCAAGTCTTCAACCAGCGTTAAAAAAATGCTTCCAGTAGCACCTTAGAGACCAACTAAGTTTGTTATTGGTATGAGCACACAAAAGCTCATACCAATAACAAACTTAGTTGGTCTCTAAGGTGCTACTGGAAGCATTTTTTTTTATTTTGTTTCGACTACGACAGACCAACACGGCTACCTACCTGTAACTTCAACCATCAGTTACGTCTATGTCTCATCCAGAAAGTATAGCCAGAGACGTTTTGGCAAATTTAAAAAAATCCACCCGGACATAAATTTTACCCCTGAGAAAGAGAATGTGTCCTGGAAAAAGAGGACACATGGACACCCTAATCCAGTGTAAAGAACAGCACAAAACTGAAACCAAAGGAAAGAATTTCCCTCTCTCACACACCGACAGAAACACCAAGACGTTGCAATGTTATCCACGATGCTGCACTACCAGGGACAGTATGATGTTCTTAATGTGGCTGGTTACAGAGGCTGCTTCAGCCCATTCAAAGCCCTGGAGGGCTCCCTGCCTGCAGCCGCACCATCCGTCAGCGAAGGCTAGGAAGCACTGAGCTCGCTCAACCTGTACTTCCCCTTGCCACCTCCAAGTATGGCAAGCTCACAGCAGCAGCTCCTGAAGGGGTTAGGGCTGGAGTTCTTCCCTGGACAGGGGAGGAGCAGGGAAAGACTGGTGGCTAAAAAATAAAATAAAAAATGGGTTAAGCAAGGGGGCAAAAGCCAGTTTGTTCTAGGCTTTCCTTCCTATTGGGATTCTTGTGGAATGGAGCCCTTCAGCATTCTGAAGAGGCAGAGGCAGCTGGCCTCTTGGAAGACAAAACACTTACAAGCAAGGCTCTTAAGATTTGCGGGCTGTTTTCCCAACATTATGCAACAAATCTTTTATATTGCTTTACTGGGCAAATCATAGACACAAGCTGCTGCTGGAGCAAAGTGACCAACAGCATTTTTTAAAAGAAAGACAGTTGCACTTGTTGAAAAGGACAAGCTGGTGTTGAAAAGCTCCATAGTCAAGAAAATGAGGGCTATCCATCAGTTCCTAAACCTTCTTCTCCCCTTCCAATTGTTCAGAACGCTGTTAGACAGGAACGGAATCCTCAAATTCCAAACAAGCAGAACACCCCCCCACACACCCAATTTGCACTCTTGAAAGATGTCTGAATCAAGCCTTAAATATACTAAGTTATAAGTTTATGGTCTAAAAGATTCTTCCATGAATGATTAACACTGAAATTCTGAGTACACATTCAGGTAAGAGTCTCATTTGTTTAAGATTAAGCTTTACTTACGTAAAGTGTAACTTAACCAACAGTTCTGCAAATTCTGGGCTACCTTGAGTAAGAACAACAAAGCCCACCTCATGCATTTTTTCAATTTATGTGCAAATATCTCCATCATGAACAAGAACTGAGAAATTGCTGCACTCATAGAATCAAAGAGCAGAAAGTCAATGCACTCTAATCCAAACCGAGAAAACACCAGCCCCACAATCAACAGGAGCCCACAGAAACCTACTTTATTGTATACTGATTTCTGATACTGAATTGCACAACACTGAAAGCAATTTTAAGCATGCATGTCTTACCCTCAAAATTTGTTTTTAAAGGTTGTTATAAAATATATCCCATGATCTATGTATTAAAGATGGCCACTGGTGTTCACATGACTGTAGTGTACAATTACATTTTGCATAGCAAAATATTTCAGAAAGTTGCCCTATTGCTCTGCACTGCACAAACTGGGATGCATTCAGAGAAGAGCAACGAAGATGGTCAGAGGTATGAGAAAGGGTTAAAAGATCTGGGTATGTTTAGCCTGGAGAAGACATTATTAAAAAACTGAAAGGCCATCACACAGAAAAGGGCAAAGATGCGTTCTCTTCTGCCAAAAGGCAGGACTAGATCTAATGAGCTTAAGTTCCAGGAGAGCTAATTTTGGTTGAACATTATTAGCAAGTGAGCGTTTAAACCCAATGTGGAAATGGTGTGTGGTCTAGCTATGCTCGTTCTTTCTCACTTATTGGTGTCCATCTTAATTCTGGAATTGAGGCCTATTAAAATTCAGTGTTTCTGCCCCTTTGCTCATTGTGAAGGGTAGTTAGATATGCAAATAGGTCTCAGGTGGAAAGAGGATTAGTGCTCCAGGAATGCTGCATTAAAAAAGCAGCGATGGCTCTCTAAAGCAGCGATATTCCTATATAGTGTTCCTGAGGAAAAGAGCCATGTGAGTTATTTGTTTTCCCAAATACAGCCCATTATTTCCCCCCCTGGCTTCCTGACACCTTTCCCACTTACTTGGCAAAAAGGTCCAGGAAGAGTCACATTCAATGATGCATATGACATCCTAGAGGATGTATTCAAATACACCCCAAACTTGTCTTCTAAATTCATTCTGAGTAACCACTTCATAGCTAATGCATTTGTTTGCAGTGAAGTAGAACATTATAGAAACTCTGAAAAACTGAAACATATAATCAAGCCTGGTGCTATTATAATGTACCAAACAAGCCAACAATGTAGTTACCTTTAGGTAATTCTTCTTATCCATCCTGAGCCTTTTCCTAGGAAATTCCTGAAGTTCAAAATCTTCTTTAGGTTTCCTTGTCCTCTTTATTGGTTTCCTTTTATTTCCATGTAAGTTACCTTGGAGCAGGGGGATGGGGGGAAACTTACATGAAAAAGATCTAAAGCTCATTTAGAAAGTATCTTGAACTCATCTAGTTTTCATCAGTTTTAATATGCTTTATTAACCCTTAAAAGCCTGGGGCTTGGAAGTCCTGTTTCTAAAACTAGTTTTACAGTACAAATCTTTCAGGGCTAAGCTTCTTATCAAAACACACCACATGGTTATTGCGCAAGTTAACATTCGTTTCCTTGTTTCAAGCAATTTACCAATGGACCCGCAATTTGAAGTCTTACTCTTGGTTTAAAATAATTTCTTCCGGGAATTAAGGTCTTATACAATAGAAGGCTTCAGTTACCCCTGTCTGTGAGATCACTAGTGCCATTTCTCCCACAATTTGGCAGACGTATAGCAATATATGTAGCATGTGAATTTATTTTGTACGAAGGCCAAGAAAACCCCGTTTTAAATGTTCTGTCTCAATCAAAGCCTAGAAGAACAGATGCCATCAACACCCTGAATGTTTACATATTGAGGGGAGATGAAGTAGTCAAATTCCATGTTACAGAGAGGTAGCTCCAAGACAAAAGGATCAGCAGCCAAACTATGTTTCAACAGCTCTGCTCTGGTGTAAAGACTTACTTTAAAAAAAGGCAAACTTCTTAGCAGTCTGAATCTATATGGAAAAAGTAATAGTAATGAACTTCATCTCAGCTGCTTTCCCCATCTCAGCAGAAGTGCCTTGAGGAGCAGCTGCTTCATGTAACAGTCCAAACTTAAACTTCAGAACATAATATGATATCCTGTAACAAATGCTAATAAACTATTTTTTTTTAACAGCTACAGATAACTGTCCAGACATGATTCATGTCAATTAGGAAGCTTAAAAATACCACAGCCAGCAGTAATTATATACTACGCCACTGCTTTCTGAACATAATATATTGGCATAATCTATACTGGCATACAATGGTGATCATTTGCAGACTGCTAAAAACATGCCCAAGCATGAAATACATATTGTATAGATATGAAGTAAGCTATAGTCATTTTGATTATTTTGTAGGACGAAGCTATCAGGAAGTTGAACAAAATTCAGCACTACAGCACTCAAGTATTTAATTCGGGAGCCATAAAAATTCTGAAGCCAAAGGAACACAACATCTGAGAGAAAAACGATGATTTGTGAGCAATTACATAAAAGGCAGACTTAAGAATTACTCATAATGAATTAATAGTACACAGCACAGATTTCAATTACTTCTGGATCTTGATCTCCTTTTAGGGGATTCTTGAAACACTTTACGCTTGGCCTCGCCCATATTCTTCTGTGACGAACCTTTAGAGATACAGAATGTTGTGCAGTGTTGTTTGTTTGTGTTTGTTTGTTTTAAAATAGACATCCATTATTTTACACATTAAGACAAAGCTGTTAACTTTCCCACAAGATGTTATTTCATACACAGATAACAAAACTGACTGCACTTTTTATACATTTTTTTCCAAAACTGACAAACCTGTCAAACACACCTTCATTCCACTCATTGCCCAAAGCAGCAACCTGATGGCTTAAAATTTCCATAATAATCTAATGAAGTTAATATGCTAAATATTTATTACTTTATTACTACTGCTACTACTTTTACTGAGAAAGATCACTAATATAATTCCCTCCCTTTCTCCTTCAGGTTTATTAATTATTCCAAAGAACTTTTAGTACTATATCGGGATATTGAGCGAAGTGTTAATATCAACCAACCAACCAAAATGCCTTGCAGGCTGTGATGCTATTCTAGAAGACCAGCACAGTGCTCAATTGGTCATTTATAATTTGGAAACATGCATTTCTGATGTTTATGCATGTGTCAACAGTTTCACTTATTATAAAGGGAAATAAAATTACAAATGACAACTGTAATTTTAAGAAGTCTGATTATGTTTAATGATAACATTTAAATGCTAAGGTTATTTCTCCTCATTTCCACCATTCTCACTTTGCTAACAGTGAGGCAGCTGCTTATAGACAGGAAAGGAATGAGAAACCAGCAATATCTAAACAGTAGTTTTACACAGAAAAACTCCGCAGAACAATGACCAAGAAATGCAGACATTATTGACTTTTATTGTAAAGACTGCATTCACGGCTATCATCACGACACACCAAAATTAGAAGTGGAGAACAGCAAAGTCTGCCCGCCCCCCTACAAGTCTCAAGCTGTGTGCTTAGGTTAACACCACCACATATATTAAACTTAGTTAGAGTATACTAGCACAGTTTTACGTTTACCAGTGTCTTCTTCAGATTTAGGAGAGGTCACTATGGCAAATTTTGTGTTATAGCGTGCTTTCTGTTTTTCACTAAGCATGTTCCACTGTGATTCCAGCAGCTCTTCAATTTCGTCACTTGAGGCATCTGGATGTTCAGCAATCACCTGAACAAACATAATACTTGTTCAAAGTAGGAATTAAAACATATACATAGTTAAAACTAACACTCTGCATCTAAAAGTAATAAAGTAGAGATTAAGGTTCCTTTTCATACTGTGGGATCCAGAAGGCAAAGTATTTATTTGTATGCGTTTCTGTATGCTTATTAGCATAATTTAGTAATCTGAACTGGCTTTACATTAATTTGAATATTTTATTGTGCTTGCTGTTATTTTTCCATTTGTGTACAAAGGTTTTTGAGTTTATTTTATAAGGAAAAGTGGAGCATTTTTTTTCTAAACAGGTAAATATGATCTGTAATTATGAAGTGGAAAACTTCTGATCTGGCACAGCATCTGTGATCCTCCAGGTGTTGTTAGACCCAAGTCCCATCTGTCTCAGCCAAAACAGTCAATGGTCAAGGAGGATGGGAGCTGTAGTCCAGCAACATGTGGAAGGCCACCATGGCCTGGGGTCAAGAAACTGAGCTATGAGTCAGGAAGTCCCCGGTTTGAGTCCTGTCTCTGCCATGAATTCTCTGCTCTCTCACCCTTTCTTCATCGTCTCACGGAAGAACAGAGCAAAAAGCCACCTTCAACTTAGCCTTTTCTGGGCAATGCTGCAGGCATTCAGTTCATTCAGTCGCTCAGGCAATTCCTCCTTGCTTGCCCTTGCTTACAGATTTTCGCCCTGTGCTTTATTTAATGCTGGGGGAATCACACTGCTAGGCCACCCTGCTGAGCAGCTGCATGCTTGGTGCCACTGCTGAGAGCACTTCAGTCAACCCATGAGTATAGGAGGGAGGGGTCAGCCCAGCAACTACAAGATCTGTGATGTTGCAGCAGGAAATGCTAACCCAGCCCAAGAACTGCCAGCAGCTACATGCTCGGGGGGGGGGCATTGCAGCTGACAGCAGCTTGCTCAGCATCCACAGAGGGGGAGTTAGGAGAGCTGTTCACCACCACCCTGAGACTGGTGATGTACTAGCTTCTTCAGAAAAAAGTGTAACTCCATCTAGAGCAGGACACATCCCACTCATCCGGTCTAGGTAACCACCCACAAATAGTTCCTCAGTTTTGTCCGGATTGAGCTTAAGTTTATTGGCTTTCACCCAGTCCATTACTAAGGCAAGACACTGATTCAGCACACCTGCTGCTACACCTGCAGCCGTAAAGAACTAAAGCTGTGCAGCACCAGCATATTGCTGACGGCACACTCCAAAATGGCGGATGATCCCATTCAGTGGTTTCATATACATTTTAAACAGCATGGGGGATAAAATCAAACCCTGGCTTCTCAACACTGAAGGTTCCACAGGGTCGTACAAAACTCCCTGAGTGGTCGTCCAGTTAGCAAAGCAATGCCACCCACTCCCAACAGCCTCTCCACAAAAAAGCCATGGTAAATGGTATCAAAAGCTGTCAAAAAATCAACAGGGCACACCAAAAGAAGGCAAGAGGACAACCAAGGCAGATAATTTTCCATTTTCTCCCAGAGCTTTGAACATGACACCAAGTGATTGACAAACCAGTAACCCCGCCCAGCAGTCAAAATGACCCATGGAGGGTGAGCAAGTTCCCTCAGATAGATCCAGTTCCCCATCCCTGACATAATCTTTGTGGACTATAATCCAGTTCATCAGAAGCCTGAAGTGTCATCCTAATTTGCAGGGGCACACATCATTCCATATAGGCATAATAAGCCACCACTATATAGTTATTTAAAAGCAGATTCCATAACATTCCATGAAGACATGGGATATATTTAAGGAAATATCAAATGTCCAGGGTTGTCACCTTTTGTTTCAATATATGTTATCAAGATGGTCTGCTGGGGGATTTCTTATGGAACATGCCAACTATTTTGTCAATTTAAGGGAGGATGAGGAAACTGCCTGCCTGCGGGGGGCAGGTGCCCAAATTTTACCTGTGAGGCAGTCCCCCCCATCATCTGACATCACTGCCCTGACTCCCACCATCAGATGAAACACTCCAAATCTCAACTCAGGAAATGCTGAAAGCTTTATTGATAAAATCAGCACAGTCTCAGCATCAGCTCTAAGTGTATGGTTCAATGATCCACAAGTAGGAGTTTTTGGATACACCGCTAGACATAAGCAAAGGCATCCCAACAATGGACTCGCCCCTCCTGCTCTGGTCCCAAATGAGAAGACTCTGCTTGCAAGCGGGTGCTCCTGATGGGGAGGGGCATGTCTGCTGGGAGGGGCACTGGCGATGGGACCTGTGTTGAACTCTCCAGCTCTCATCACACCTCCAATTCAACCAGCTCCACTCATACTCCAACTACCTATTGGGCTACCTGGGAATTTGGCTCTGAAGAGATGGAGAAGGAACTGGCCCAGTTCATGCTGCCTCCCCGAGATTGGCGCCTGGCAACGGCAGTGCAGGACTCTCTTACTACCTGAACTTTCCCCCACTGTCAGCTGTGGGGTCCTCTTCCCCTTCCTGAGAAAGATCCTGCCATCCCCACTCCATCCCAGCTGAAACTACAGGACCCATGATGGCTGGGAGGACTGATGGGTGAGAGAAATGGAAAGGGACGTGTTTCTCTTTAGCACAACTTTTCACATGGCGAATCTGCATCTGCTGCCAAAGGGGGCATTTCCCTCACTGATTTGGGAGGGGGTTCTGTACAAATATACATGGAGTCCTCTGCTAAAACAATAAAGGGAAACCCCCTCTTTCAGCAGGGGATTCCGACGCATAGCCCCTCCCTGAATCAGGACTTCCTACTAAAATGATGCCCCCACCCCCATCATTTTAGCAGAGGATCCCATGCAAACCTACATGGGACCCTCTGTTAAAACAACTGTGGTAGGGAGAGAGAAACCAGTGTTCGAACCCCCCCCCCAATTGTTCTAGGAGCATTTTGCAACAGGGAATTTCACTGGTGCAAGCAGTTTCTGAGCTCTGGGCACAGTACTGCATCTACAATTTCAGATTAAAACTGCAGAGTGGAAGGAAAGGAGGACCTTTTACTGCCTCCCCACTTCCAGTCACTCTCTGAAGACTGGGTAAGAGACCCTCTTAAGAATATTAGGGAGGTGGGCAGGGGAAGGACTAGACCATGTGAAAAATGAACATGATATTTTAGCTGCTGTTCATTCATTTTCAACTTTGTAGTCTTCTTATAAAAAAACATGCCTAGACATTCCATTGTTGCACCCATAATCTAGGCTCCTAGCTTTCATATCTCAGTTTCTAACACTGTCAGAAACTATTCAATTGTTCAAAACGTAAAAATAAAATGACAAAATTATAGATATTTAATCTAGTGAACAATTCTTGCGATAGACTGATTTTTGTTCTTTGATATGTAAAAATCTACAGCACAAATGACAGTGATAATGGCCTGGTTTGTACTATGGTTGAAGACAGAGAAGGTGAATCTCAGGCTAATGCAGCCCTTTAGTCTCCTCTATCCAGTCCTTGGGACCTAGGCCACTGTCCTTTGCCAGGCTACACCCTTCACTGCCTTTACTTCACTCCCTCCTCAACTGCTGGAATGTGTACTTGAACTGTGAGGCCTTTTGCTTGCGCGGAGACAAGAGGATGGAGGAATGGAGAGGGGGTTGAAACATTTGGCTTTTGTGTGGCTGGAATGCAACCTATTGTGCAAAAGGTGAAAGTCTGCCTACTTTTGACTCTGGCCTCACCCACTTTTGGCTCTGGCTGCATACACTCATGAAGATTTCAAAACGTTACCCACAAAGAAATGTGGTCCTAACATTGAAAAAGGTTCCCCCACTGTGAACAAACCTGGCCAGTCTGGCTTGCCTAATCATCCAAACCTGGGCTTGTAGTTTGTTTCTCTCTAAACCAACCATAAATGGTGAGGTCTTTTTCAGACTTGCCACACCTTGTCATGATATCCAAAAGCTGCAGCTAATCGTAAATATGTTGTAACAAGCCAACTTCAAGCCACTGATTATGAAGGTGGCTTGCGCCAACTTTCCACGATTAAGGTTAACCACAGTTCAGGGTTCGGGTGACACACTAAACTGTGATTAATCAAAACAAAAGTGGAAGTTCTTTGCAACTGCGCCAAGCTCTCTTAACAGCTGTACTCATGTTGCCTCAGATACTTTTGGCCTTTGCCTGGAAAATTTTGGTGTATGTTTCACTTACTAAAATACCACTAAAAGGTGCTCATTTTCAATTTATGATTCTCTCTTCATCACCAGGAGTACTCTGCTACCAAGACCACCGTTTCTATACACACAAACATAAGATTCAAGCACATATCCCCCTTTCCCTCAAAGCATCTGCCAAGGTAATGATTGAGGCTGCAAAATACACACAGGGCTTAACCTTTCATCTATGCTGTTTTCCCACCCTAAATCTGCCCTCCAAACTGAACTGCCCCACCAGAGAAAACTCAGAACTATCAATGTATTTCAAATAGGTGGAGGGGGGCGGGGAGACAGACAGACAAACAGACACTGGGTCAGAGATGAACAACCCTTTAAGTCTGTATACAGAATAGTGGTTGAAGTGAGGATGAGATCTGAACTGGTTTACATAATCTACCTTGACCACAACACTGAAGAAATGTTCGCAGTTCCACCCTCAATAACCAAGACTTCTGTTTTGATTTAAAAGCCCATTTACGCATAATGCTGCTTTGGGGATCAAATGCTTCTAGGCCATCACAAGTCACTCTCTCAGTTTAAACTATTTCACATATTTGATGGCAGGAGAAAATAAGTTAACCCCGTGCATTATGCTTGATCTCCTCTGAGGAAAGATGGGGTATATTAATATGTTTCTGTATGCACACATGTGTGCATGTGTGTATATTTATGAGAGAACAGAGAGAGTTCATGTATTAAGAGTGCTTGTGGCACCTCTGGGACACTATCACAAGGAAAACAGATATGCATATGAATAAAGCTTCGTAATACAAGTTCTGAAGGCAAATGCACAAACCTCATCTCTGTGCTTCTGACAAAAAACCAAGAACTGAGAAACTGCATCTCCCTTTCTGTTTCGTGGGGTGTACGCAACAACTTTTTTCCTAGCAACAGGAGAGCCTGTGCTCCTTTTGGCTTCTCTGCCTTCAAGGACTTTTTCAGGGGTGATATTCTTAACTGGTTCAATGCCTTCGTCTGATTCATTCAATGCAAGCAGTTTTGCTCTCCTCCTCCTCTTGGTAGGAATATCAGATTCTTTCTTTGATTTCAAAGTCTGAGAAATGTCTTCATCTGTGTAAATTTTATCCATTTCCTCCAGAGACTTCACAGCAAGACCTGCTTCTTTGGCCACTTGAGGATTGAGAAGAGGTCTTCCCCTAACATAAATGAAGGTGTACTTGACTTTTCGTTCCTCTGCTGTCAGGGACAATGCATCTTTTGCTTGCTTAACACCCATCTCCCACTGGGGGCGTAGTTTTCCTGAAACAGGTTTTAACATCTGCAGAGAAGCACACCAACAAGAGAATGAAACGAAAACCTTACCTGTAGGGATCATGAAAAATGTCGGTCTCCTATTAATATTTTCAAATGAAGCTTTTACTCCCAAAATGTAAAAAAAAAAGCTACTAAACAAGGGATGCTGAATTGTGCAGGGAACAATGACTTGGAAAGAAATGTGCCATGGCTGAAGCAGTAACACACCCAATAACAACATGACATACGAAGTAACATGGCTGAGCTATGGCATTATGCTAAAACTGTAAATGTGACAACATGAGGACGGGCCTTTTCTGTGGTGGCACCTGTAGAATGCCCTCGAGAGAGAGGCTCACCTCGTGTCATCATTGCATATCTTTAGGAGCCAGGTGAAAACAATCCTCTTTATTCTATAGCCTGTTATTATGATGTGTAAATTATGTTACTAATGTTGTACACTACCCTGGGATCTTTGGATAAAGGACGGTATATAAACTGAAATGAGGGACGCGGATGGCGCTGTGGGTTAAACCACAGAACCTAGGACTTGCCGATCAGAAGGTCGGTGGTTCAAATCCCCATGACGGGGTGAGCTCCCGTTGCTCAGTCCCTGCTCCTGCCCCCTAGCAGTTTGAAAGCACATCAAAGTGCAAATACATAAATAGGTACCGCTCCGGTGGGAAGGTAAATGGCGTTTCCGTGTGCTGCTCTGGTTCGCCAGAAGCAGCTTAGTCATGCTGGCCATATGACCCAGAAGCTGTCTGTGGACAAACGCCGGCTCCCTTGGCCAATAAAGCGAGATGAGTGCCGCAACCCCAGAGTTGGTCACGACTGGACCTAATGGTCAGGGGTCCCTTTACAAATAAATTTATAAATTGAAATAAATAAATACACATGCATGCAGTGGCACATGTGAACATTCAAGCAAATAACTGAACAACTATGTTAATACATAACACATTAATATTTACCTTTATCTTCTCTGCTTTGGTAAGGGAATGCTTTGCACTTTCCTGGCACAATTGCTCAAATTGCTCTTCTCCTTTGAAAGGTACAAGACTCTTCTCAAATACCCAGGCTCGTTCTGGGGCATCTCCAAAGAATTGAACATGATATTGGCGAAAGCTCTTCTTTTGTCCTGAAAAAGGTAGCAGGCACACTTATATAATTATTTTGTCACCTAGAAATATTAATATAAACATACATAAATGTAAAAACACATTTAACGAAAAATGGAAAAAGGATTAACCTTTGTTTCTTTCAGGCTCTGATCTCTTAATATATAGGTTTAGATTCTTTTTTTAAAAAAATCATGAACTCTGTTATGTCACACACATGCAGAGAGAGACAGAGAGAGAGAGAGGGAGAGGGAGAGGGAAACGTTTGGAAATATAAATTAGTTTTAACTGGACAGTTTAAAGAAATAGGGCATTACTCAATGCAGTCCTTTGAAAAAGGCCTTGCAAAAGTCAATATTATTACTAATCTCAAACAGTTAATTTTTTTCAGAAGCATTCAGTAGTGAGGGTCTAAAGATTGAAAAATAGCAACCATGACACACATGAAGTTACAGCTTGGCCAAGACAATCTCACCATGTAAACAGCTACATAACTGGGTTCTATTATACTATTGGGAGAACTTCCACCTACACTGGATCACAGGAAGGTGCAGTGGCAAGGTTTATAGCAGGCATAGGCAAACTCGGCCCTCCAGATGTTTTGGGACTACAATTCCCACTACCCGATCACTGGTCCTGTTAGGTAGGGATCATGAGAGTTGTAGTCCCAAAACATCTGGAGGGCCGAGTTTGCTGATGCCTGGTTTATAGGGTATGGTTGAAAGAAGGGGGCAGGTCAGAGACTATGTGAGTCTTTCCCAACCTGGTGCTCTCTATGTTTGTACTACAACTGGGCATGATGGCTGGGGTTGATAGCTGTTAAGTCCAAAACATATGGAGGACTCTTGGCTGAGCTATGGTATCATGCTAAATCTGAAAATTAGCAAAACAAATCAAAAACACTGTCCCTATATCTTGTCTGCAACAAGCTTATAAGTCTTGTTTTGTGATTTAACTGTGGAAATTGCATGAGCGGAAAAGAAAACCAATACAAATAGTCGCCTAGAAGAGATTGACTCAGAAGAACTCAAATTATTTTTCTTAGTAGACAAAAAGCATGACACCAACTGTTTAATTCTTATCTATAGAGTCAGTAAAGTATACAATAAATCAATGAGTAGTAAATGATCAGTTCAATACACTACGATCAAAATATCTGTAATAATCTTATTCAAATTACAACACTACAGTGGTGCCTCGCAAGACGAAAATAATCCGTTCCGCGAGTCTCTTCGTCTAGTGGTTTTTTCGTCTTGCGAAGCAACCCTATTAGCGGCTTAGCGCTGTTAGCAGTTTAGCGGTTATTAAAGGCTTAGCGGCTAAAAGGCTATTAGCGGCTTAGAAAAAGGGGGGGGGAGGCGGAAAAAAATCGGAACACTCGCAAGACGTTTTCGTCTTGTGAAGCAAGCCCATAGGGAAATTCGTCTTGCGAAGCAGCTCAAAAACGGAAAACCCTTTCGTCTAGCGGGTTTTCCGTCTTGCGAGGCATTCGTCTTGCGGGGCACCACTGTATTCACATTTATTTTAGCTATTTCTCTAATACAAAGCTTAGTACAACTTGTAAAGCTTACATCTTTGTTTATTTAAGCCAACAGAGACACATAAAATATCCCAGTTTACTGGTGGCTTTCCTTTTAGTTTTGGGGCCTAACATAGAAATAGCTGCAAATGCAAAACTACCAAAGACAGAGGACATACCATTTAGTTTTGTGAAGTTGTAAAGAAGAGGATCAGTTGAAATCATGCACGGCCACCAGGGATAGCCAGATACTTTGGACCATACCAAGTCTCCTACATTGTACTTCAATACATGAGCTTTGTCATCTTTTCCAAGTAGTAAAGAAGAATCTTCTTTAGCAGGAATCTTTTTAGAGAAAGAAAAAGGCATTTACAAATTCTAGCAACTTGATCAAACAAAAATATTTTCATATTTGAGTGCGCAGGGAATGAAGAATGTTCCATAAATCACGCTTAATTGGTAACAATACACCGTGTGCCTGGAGCATTGCAAATGAATGGTAACTTTAACTGGAATGTTCATGAAAACGTTTAGCCATATGAACTAAGTTTGGGTCACAGATCCACAGCTAAAGGGATACAACTATCAGGGCACCCATCGTACTTTTGCAAGGCTATGAACTTTCTGTTATTTGGTAACAGGGAAAATATATTACTTCGAAATGAAGAGTGAACTCCAATTTTAAAGGAACAAGGGAGCCTCAGCTTCTCTGGAAGTAAAAGGAGTTGAAGCGACAGCTACCGAAAGCCACAACTGGTATTAATTGTTGCTTTAGAGCCCCTAGATATTACTGTTATTGGAATTTTCAGGAACACAAGTCTCAGTACCACTTCACACATAATGTGTCAAAAAGCATATACTTGCCATTTCATGTGCAGTGGGGAGCAATGGCTGAGTCCTGACTTTCTGACATATGCACCAATAAAATTCATATCTGCTGTACAGACACATGACGTTTTTAGGCACATGCATAAAACAGGTTGAGGATATATTATCAGTGTTTATGCGATTCAACCCTGTATTCATTTTACAAAATCGAGTTTCTAGCTCCAAGGCCGTGATCACAGTGTGTGTTTGTGGACCATTCTAGAAAGGTCAAGGAACTTTCTTTCTGGTCAGTCTTCCAAAATAATTTCATACACCACATGCAAAGGCTGCAAGGACTCCCAAGAAACCTTTGTGATTCAAGCTGTCAAGAGAATTAAATGGTAGCAAACAAACAATTTTTCCATATGCTGTATCAGAAAGCCAGTACTATTTAAGGCTAGTTTATACATCCAATAATATTAACTCATAAAGCTCCTCTTGCATTGTACTACTTGAGGCTGCAGGTGCACACATGGAGAGGAGCATACATGAAAGGTAAAGCACAGGTACCTTAAATTGGACTCTGAATAAAGTAGGTGGACGTATGATTCTTCCAAAATTGTTATAACATGGGCAGTCATGGATGTACCAGTCAAAATGCTGGAAGCTGTGTTATCCACTTACTGGACGTTCTGAGTCATCTTTAAGGAATGTCCCACATATAACACATTACAGTAATCCAACTAGGAGACTACCAGAGTGTGAATCATCGTGACTATCCATGTCCAGGAATGGCTGCAGTTACTGCTAAAAGACCCTCTGAACCACATAGGACATTGACTATTTTAGATTAAGAAATACATGAAAACTTTATACCTGCCATTTCAGGGAGAGTACAACTTCAGAGAAACCTGATTAGAGTCTGATTGGCAGGTGGGTATGGGTTTTTGGTGGAAAATGTCATAGCTGGCCAAAAGTGGCCCGCGGATTAGAAGTTATCTGTAGCACATGGAGGTTCTTATTGATCAGAGGTAAATGGGCCCCTCTGGTACTTTACTAACATCTTGCAGGACTGCATATTGAAAGGACAACTTAGCTTCTAGCTGGCTTCCGATTATTACACCTACTTAAGGCAAAATAAGTAACTCAAAAAAGAAACACAACAATACTGACACCTCCTTTTTTTTACTCCTAAGTTTATTTTTAGGGACATGGGTGGTGCTGTGGGTTAAACCACAGAGACTAGGACTTGCCAATCAGAAGGTTGGCGGTTCGAATCCCCGCGACGGGGTGAGCTCCCGTTGCTCGGTCCCTGCTCCTGCCAACTTAGCAGTTCGAAAGCATGTCAAAGTGCAAGTAGATAAATAGGTACCGCTCCGGCAGGAAGGTAAACGGTGTTTCCGTGCGCTGCTCTGGTTCGTCAGAAGCGGCTTAGTCGTGCTGGCCACATGACCCGGAAGCTGTACGCCGGCTCCCTCGGCCAATAAAGCAAGATGAGCGCCGCAACCCCAGAGTCGGCCACGACTGGACCTAATGGTTAGGGTCCCTTTACCTTTACGTTTATTTTCCCTGGTCTCTTGCTGGGACATTCATACACTTTGAGTGAAAGGTACTTGGCACCTAACTGTACAAACAATGACCCTAGAGAGCTATCCCTTCAATACAGCAAATACAACTTTTAAAAAAATTCAAGGGCAGCATAGGCAGAAGCCCAGCTGAGAAAAATTATCTCCTTCACATCCATGAAACACATTCTTTACGGATCATAAAGCGCTATACCAAAGTTGCTTGGTATAGCCTTGTTACCTTTTTAATTAATAACCAAGTGCTTCAGAATGAGTGTGTGTGAGATGCTAGATTCATTTTGCATTCGGTTGCACAAAGTCTGAACAGCAAAATGTCTCAGTAAAACGGTCCATCTAAACATAGGTAGCTAAACCAAGATGGTTGGGGCTGAAGGAGATTTTAACTGGAGGGCACCATGTTGGCTAGCTACCCAGGTAGGGTAGGAGATATAGAAGTATAATCAGCCGTACCAACAGGCTAAAAAATAGCTTCTATCCGTGGGGTGTTAGGCTGTTGAACGGAAAATAGCATAGAGCAATTGCCTTGAAAGGGGGGGGGGTGTTGTTCAATAAGCACAAAGAGTGGCATGAGATTGAGGGGGGGAGAGACTCGTTTAATTTCATTGTACACAGGTTGTACAATGACAATAAAGGTATTATTATTGTTATTGTTTATGATGATGATGTTGCTTTGGTGCATCAAAGTTAATACAAATAGTCCCTCTTCAATAGCCTGTCAACTGGAATCGTTTCATCATCATCATCAAAATGAAGATGAAAAATTTGTTTTCATAATTATGATTCAAAACTGGACCTTAATGGTCCATTATCATTAAATACATTATTAAAACTTCCCCTATTATTAGATTGTCTGTCTCAAGTTCACTCTGGGGAGCGCCAGAGAAGGGGAAGGATGAAATGGACTCAAATGAGTGAAGCATGGGGATGGCATGTCTATTCTCTCCAACTTCATTTGCTAGACTTATTAATAGACTCTGAAGCTCAGAACCTTGTAGGAGCCATCAGCTGCTACCTGACTGATCAGTTAGGAAAAAACAGGTCAAACATTGGTAACTTTGGCTGACACGAGTTACCCAAAGAGCAGAGGTAGCAAATAAATTCTGTACCTTCTCATCAGAGGAACTAGATGTGTTTGATGCCAATGCCGCTTCAACAAAACCCTGTTCAAGTAAGGAATCATATTTGATGCTTCTTTTTCTATTTCTCCTTTCCTTATTTGCTGGCTTCTGCTCATTTTCCTCTGCCTGAGACACATCTATTCCATTGTCACCACAAATTGAAGATTCAAATAGAGGCTTTCCATTCATGTAGGTTTTAGTGATTTTCAGTTTAATCTCTGGAGAACCATTCTTGACAGGTGTAGTGTTAGGTGGAGTTGCAGGTTCTTTTATATCCTCAGACTCAAAGCGCAGCTTGGTGTCTTGTGTTGCCGATTCTCCATTAAACACACGAGAAGTGAGATCTTTCAGTTTGTTCGCAGGAATAAATGGGAGAGCATCGTGGCCATTATATTTCGGCATAACGTCCTCCTGTAGTGTAGCAGAAAGGTGTGTTTTGCCCAGGTAAACAGAACACTCACGATTCACTTCACAGTTCTGTGTTTTCCCTGTAGGATTTCCAAGGATCTCTGGTACTTGCTTCATTTTAATGTGGTTGACCCTTTTTTTGGCTAGAAGCAGAGAGCTACTTTTGAAATCCATTCAGTCAAAAGGATTTCCAGTTTTGTACCGCTGCATTAAAACAGAAGAAAAAGAAAGGAAGAACCATTAGTATTAGAATATTTATTTATTTTGAATGCTGCTTTGGTGTATATTACTTAATATAATTTAGAGCACGCGGTCAGAAACTTACCCAGGCAACATCCCCACTCAAGCAAGTCGGCATTCTATTTACCAGAGGCTCTTTTTACTATATTTATACCAGGTTTATATCATTTTGAGGGCAAACTAGTTTAGAGCATTAACACTTCCAATTTTAAAACTATATGATCACCAATACCATTACTGTTCATTAGATTATCCTTAGGAAGTCATTATCTGGATCTTGAAATCTGGCAAGCACTGGTTCTCATGTGTCAATAAAGGTGAGTAGGGTTCAGAATTCATCAATGGCTGAACAAGAGACACCATTCACTTCAAAGCTGCAAATCTGAGGGCTTTGCCAAACCCCTCTCCCCCATTAGCTCCACCAAACAAGACAATTAAGTGCTGTAAGAGAAATGCCAGACTCTAGAAAGGGGTTGTGATGTCTTGTGCCCCTACATGGCTGCATTTGCCTGCTTTTCACCCACCTCATTAATTTAGTCAGTCAGTCAGTCAGTCGACTGCAATGCAGATCATATGCTCCAAATCATTGTTTAAACAAACAGATCTCAAAGGAAGAAATTTAAAATGTGCATCTAAACTTAAACCAGTCAACGCACCAGGAACCAATGGTTTTGCTGGAGCTTTGTATTTAGAAATTCAGAATATTCTATTGCCTCTACCTGGAAAACTCTTTAATGAAGTTAAGGAAGGGGGACAGATTCCATCGTCCTGGAAACGAACCAGAATCATAGTGTTACCTAAACCAAACAAAGATAAAGAACAGGTTGACTCATAGACGGATAAAGCATGCAGGGGTTTGGTTCCGGTGGTTAAACCACAGAGCCTAGGACTTGCCAGTCAGAAGGTTGGCGGTTCGAATCCCCGTGATGGGGTGAGCTCCCACTGCTCAGTCCCTGCTCCTGCCAGCCTAGCAGTTCGAAAGCACATAAAGTGCAAGTAGATAAATAGGTACCACTCCAGCGGGAAGGTAAACGGCGTTTCCATGCACTGCTCTGGTTCACCAGAAGCAGCTTAGTCATGCTGGCCACATGACCCAGAAGCTGTACGCCGGCTCCCTTGGCCAATAAAGCAAGATGAGCGCCACAACCCCAGAGTCGGTCACAACTGGACCTAATGGTCAGGGGTCCCTTTACCTTATATGCAAAAACACATATACTCAAACCATGGGAACCACCCCATCAGGCGGCTTCCAGAGGCAGGCATGGAGAACCTTGCTGAAAAGTTCTTTTTGTGTCAGGCGTTTCTGCCTTGCTTGGCAAGCAAGGCCCTCTCCATGCCTCAACCCTGGAGGCCCTGGGGTGTTCTCGTGAGATCTTGTGGGAGCACCCTGCACCCCTCGTCTAAACAAGGTTGCTTCCCAAACAAGGCAGAAAGCTTAAAATCTCTTTTTGCACTGGGTTGGAATTGCGCAAGTTAAATACGATTGTACTGTGTTTCCAATTAACACTGATGCTAAATTGTTCAAATGTTCTTATAGAACATCCTTCAAATTTAGACCAAAATACATACAATTAGAGCAAACTGGTTTTATTAAAACATGATTAACTGCTAATTCCTTCAGCCACATGTTAAATGTAATTCATCATACTAATCTTAAAGAGTCAAAGGCACTTTGTGTTGTTTGATGTGACAAAGGCCTTTGACAAATTGGAGTGGATTCTCTTTTAAGGTCTTAGAATTTATGGGAATTGACAAGTTATTCAAATATAAAGATATTTATATAAAAATAGCCAGACATGCATCAGAGCTAACAGATAGGACTCTGATGCTTTTCAAGCAAATAAAGGAACAAAACATGGCTGTCCATTGCTGCCGATGTTATTAGGCAACGTTTCCATTGCCAAGGCAAACACGTCACACAATAATCCTAATGCTACTGATGGTGAAACACATTAGCTAATTTATTTGCAGATGACATTGTGTTAATGATCTTGAACCTAAATGAAGTTATGCCACATGTAATGAATGTAATTAAAGAATATGGATATATAGCAGCTCTTTAACTGAAGGAAACGAATTGGCAAATATGCAAGAATAAATAAATACCTAGGTGTAGATATCCCCCAACACTGAAATTTAACATTTCTATTTCATTTACAACTGTTAATCCAGCAAATAAAATAACAGCTAAAAGAATAGGACAGTTATTCACTTTCTTGGCTTGTAAGGATAGCAGCAATTAAAATGATTATATGCCCAGTCAGCATATCGTGCAAATGATGAATTATTCTATTTTTATTATAATTTCAAAAAATCACCAATACTTATTAATAGTACACACTGAGATCAAGGAAAAAATCATTCTTGCATCTATAAATTCAGACAAAAAGAGGGTATCAAAAACCATGCTGAACAATGCTGCACATTCTTATGAACGTGGGGCTACCTTTGAAGGTGACTCAGAATCTACATCTAATCCAGAATGCAGCAGCTAGACTGCTGACTTGGAGCAGCCAACAGGACCATATAACACCGGTCCTAAAGGATCTACATTGGCTCCCAGTCCGTTTCCGAGCACAATTCAAAGTGTTAGTGTTGACCTTTAAAGCCCTAAATGGCTTCGGCTCTGTATACCTGAAGGAGCGTCTCCACCCCGATTGTTAAGCACAGACAGAGATCCAGCTCCGAGGGCCTTCTGGTGATTCCCTCGCTATGAGAGGTGAAGTTATACGGCAAGAGACTGCGATCTACTCACAGAGTGAAAAACTGATCTACCCCCTTTTTTGCGGTTCAGGTCAAGGTTGTTGAGCTTTTTTTTAGGGAGGAGGGAGGCCCTGTTTTCTGGGGGTGCAGGACAAAAATGATCACGATCTGTTAGACGTACCTGTTATAGGGTACCAGACAGAGGGCCTTCTAAGTAGTGGCACCTACCCTGTGGAACACCTTCCCATTAGATATTAAAGAGATGACTTTTGGAGGACATCTAAACACAGCCCTGCATACAGAAGTTTTAAATGTTTAATGCTTTATTGTGTTTTTATATTTTGCTGGAAGCCGCCTTGAGAGGGTAAAATATAAATATATTATTCTTATTCTTATTATTCTTATCAATGTATTAAGCATACAATAAACAGGAATACGCATTCCAGGATTACCATTATACCACAATGCATCTCACATAAAAATATATAATTTCAATACTAAAAAGTAATACAAAAAGAATGTTGATAACAATGGAAATGGCTGGAAAAGCCAGACAGAACTTGAGAGGGCCTCAGTATTTAATTCATCCATCTCAAAAAACTAAATCAGTTAAGACTCCCTTTTTAAAACAAGACATGCTTCTTTGGGGGTGGGGGGGGGATTGTAAATATAGATATAGATATAGATATACGGTAGATATATAGATATAGATATAGATAGAGTATATCCAATGTCAAAGATTTTTATATTGGTAATAACCCCAAATCAGGCGATCTACTACATTTAGAACTTAAACATACTTGGTTCCAAATCAATCATGCAAAAATACCACTTCGTACTTTAGAAATGTTTGTAATTTCAACAGGAAACAATAGCAAATAACTTCTGTCAGAAACTTATAAATTCTTAATTGAAGAATACATGGGATACATATACCAGTTCAGAAACAACCTGGGAACCAGCAAATGAATATTAAAGATGAACCGTGGAATGTCATGTAGAAAAACACTCAAATCAGTGTCAGCTAGAATTAAAGCAGATTCCATTAAAATGATACAGTGGTGCCTCGCAAGACGAAATTAATTCGTTCCGCAAGTTTTTTCTTCTTGCGAGTTTTTCGTCTTGCGATGCACGGTTTCCCATAGGAATGCATTGAAAATCAATTAATGCGTTCCTAGGGAAACCGCCTTCAGACCAGGTCCGGGGACAGTCTGTCCCCCGACCTCTTCTGAAGGCTGGGGGGGGGGACAAGGGCTTTTCTTCCCACCCCCAGCCTTCAGAAGGCTGTTCTGAAGGCTGGCGCTGGGAAGAAAAGCCCTTCTTCCCACCTCCCGCCCCGCAAGCACCGGGGACAGGAGGGCTTTGCTGCCGCCCGCCAGCATTTTAAAAGCCCCTGCTGTCCCGGGGCGATTTTAAAATGCTGGCGGGCGGGAGCGAAGCCTCCGCTGTCCCAGGGAGATTTTAAAATGCTGGCGGGCGGGAGCGAACGCTTCGCTGCCGACCCCCAGCATTTTAAGATCGCCCGGGGCAGGCGGGGGGGAAGGCAGGCGGGGGGGGGGAGCAAAGACTTTTGCCCCCCGCCGGCCTTCAGAAGAGGTCCTCTTCTGAAGGCTGGCTGTGGGCGAAAGTCTTTGCTCCCGACCGCCAGCATTTCCCTATGGGCTTTCGTCTTGCGATGCAAGCCCATAGGGAAATTCGTCTTGCGAAGCGCCTCCAAAACAGAAAACCCTTTCGTCTTGCGGGTTTTCCGTCTTGCGAGGCATTCGTCTTGCGGGGTACCACTGTACTTTGCTGGTATCTTACTGAATAAATTCAAACATAACCTTGATGTGTTGGAGAAAATGCATTGAAAGAGGAATGTTTTACTGTATGTGGTGGTCCTGCAAAGTATTATTGAATTTTTGGTCAGAACGGGTGGGAGAGTGGGCTACTGGTTTGTTCTTGTTTTTATTATGTATTATGTGTTTTTTATCTTGTAGTTTTATATACTGTCCTGAGATCTACAGATTAATGGTGGTATACAAAAATTTTGTGTCAACTTTGGCTGACTTCCCTCATGAAAAATTGATCCTATAAAATTACAGCACAAAGAAAAAGTGCAGAAGCTGATGAATTTATTGAATATATGTCTATGTCAAAAAATATTTCCTATCTCCCTTCAACTCAATGAACATTATGGACGCCTGGAAACTGAATAATAATGAAATGGACTTGCATACTGAAATGTAATTATCAACTTTATAACTTCTCTGGCTTGTCCTCTTCATGTTTTATAAAAAACTAACAAACATTTTTTATAAATTATTGAGTAAGCTTTACAATGTGTAACAATTCAAAGCTATATTTAAAAAATTTAAAAAATGTCCAGTAGCACCTTAAAGGTAAAGGGACCCCCGTGTCCCTAAGTAGCACCTTAGAGACCAACTAAGTCTCTAAGGGACGCGGGTGGCACTGTGGTCTAAACCACAGAGCCTAGGGCTTGCCGATCAGAAGATCGGCGGTTCGAACCCCTGCGGTGGGGTGAGTTCCCGTTTTTGGTCCCAGCTCCTGCCCACTTAGCAGTTCAAAAGCACGTCAAGTGCAAGTAGATAAATAGGTACCGCTCCGGTGGGAAGGTAAACGGCGTTTCCGTTCACTGCTCTGATTTGCCAGAAGCAGCTTAGTCATGCTGGCCACATGACTTGGAAGCTGTCTGCAGACAAACGCCGGTTCCCTCGGCCAGTAAAGCGAGATGAGAGCCGCAACCCCAGAGTCGTTTGCAACTGGACTTAACAGTCAGGGATCCCTTTACCTTTAAGTTTCTTCTTGGTATGAGCTTTTGTGTGCATGCACACTTCTGGTGTATCTGAAGAAGTGTGCATGCACACAAAAGCTCATACCAAGAACTTAGTTGGTCTCTAAGGTGCTACTGGACAATATCTATCTATCTCTCTACTGCGTCAGATCAACACGGCTACCTACCTGAATTCAAAGCTAATTCTGCAAGTAAGCTATTAACCATTATATGCTCTATGATGTGGCTTTTACAATGAGGTAGGTGTTAATTCAGGGACCACCAACTGCGGCCACAGGTACCAAGGAGCCCGCAAAGGCTTTCTTTGATGCCCCCAGGATAAACAACAACCCTCAGATTCCCAACTTTCACTTTATTTAAAAAGTAACTTTATAGAAATTTTAGAACATGAAATGAGGCAAAATGTACAGGTACAACGCTTCTTACTTTCTGTGAGAAATTAAGCCTGTTGCACCCTTTCAGTCTTTTACTTTGTGCCCCACCCTCATTTTTTTGCCCCCTCCTGGAAAATTTCCTGCATACATCCAAGTGTGTGAGGGGGAAATGTACATGCAGTCTCATAAGTATGTATGCACACAAGCAAGAGCGAGCGAGCGAATGTGTGTGCGAGTGCGAGACAGACAAACAAAGATGCATGGAAGTATGGTGTGGGGCACATTCCCCCATCCCCCAGTACTGGGGAATGCTCTGTTACTAGATAGCAACAGCATTGTGTGTGAAATCAATACTGTGTGATCTCCGCAATTAGTACCAGCACAACATACCGTATATACTCGAGTATAAGCCGACCCGAATATAAGCCAAGGCACCTAATTTTACCACAAAAAACTGGGAAAACTTATTGACTCGAGTATAAGCCTAGGGCGGGAAATGCAGCAGCTACTGGTAAATTAGGCAAGGATTATGTAACAAGTTGTACTGGTGAGAAGCTACACAGTCAAGTGAAAACAGGTTGAAAAACGGAAAAGCAAGATCTGCATTCTAAAACAACATCTGGTACAATTTCTACACAAAGAGAAGTTGCTGCCTTGTTTCTTCCCTGAATCCAGTCTCTTATTCATAAGAAAAAACCCAGAGCAGCTTACCTTGGATTCTGTCTCATTTGCAAACAGTTTCAGCAACATTAAGAAAGAAGAGACATGCACTCAGCCTGGTGCAGGCAGTGAAAATGAGCTAACTATGAGGTGTTCCACAGCCAGTCCCTAGACAGCTACTGCATTTTGTTATCAATTAACTGCTGAGGGACCTGTTGCCTGATCCTTCCAAAATCCATTTTGCAATTTTAAGAGGTATGGACTATGAAAAGTTTCCCTTCAAAGATCTGTGGAGGCTGTTCATGAGAAATCATTTGAAAGGACACAGCTGCCTCTGCCGCTCGCAAGAGTAAGAGTTGGGAGAGGCTCCTTTCAAGTATAAGCCGAGGGGGGCTTTTTCAGCATAAAAAATGTGCTGAAAAAGTTGGCTTATACACAAGTATATACGGTAATCGCAATCTTAATGTGGCAGGTCAACTTTTCAGGGTTTGGTGGGTTAAGAAACACGTTATTGTGTCACGACACCTACAGCAGCCATATCGCATGATGCTAAACTTCAATGGCAGCCATTTTGTGACTGGTGCCCACAGCACTTTCTAAAAATTCAAAATATGCCTGCTGGTTCAAAGAGGTCTGGGACTCCTGTACTGAAATTACAGAAAAGGCACACGGATCCTTAATTTTTCACGTTGCTAACTGTTCCTTTCCCACCTCAAGTTAGAAATGAAGTAGTAGACAAAATGTAACAAGCCTGGTCTTTAGCACAGTACCCTGATCATGTTCCTCATGTTGCAGTGACCCCCTGAGAAGTCCCTACCCCATTATTTGTGGGGCCCCTCAGATGTCCTTACCCCATGCAGAGATTATGTAAGGTACTTGACTCTGGTGTCCACTGCCTAATACAGAACCTACAGAGACACTTGGTGGCAGATGTATCTCGATAATCCTTCATCTTCTGCTGCTTCCACCCGGGCTTCTCACACATTCGCGGCCAAGATATAAAACCAAAGGACCAACAGTGAGATAGGAGTCTTTGTGGGTCTGAGGTTGAGCAACTTCATTCAGGAGGGAATTAAGGCACAACTGGCTTGACTGTCTCAAGAGATGGCAAAGCACTGATTCTCCAGAATCTCTGCCTGGCATAGTAACATAATTTCCCCTCAAGATTTTTTTTTTTTTAAGGTTACTTACTACAAGTGGGATAACCTATTTCAAAGAACTACACACCTTTTCTCTTCAACAGGAGAAATGTAACCCAGCAGACCTCCTTAATACAGAAACTCAGGTGGCAAGAAGTATAATCTGCTACCACATAGCAAATTCAGAGCACACTGAGGTATCACATCCAACAAAGACTGAAACAACTGCACTCTGGACACTGCAAGCTCCACTGCCCCAGAAATTGGTCAATCAAGAACCTGAGGCTAACCTGCAGAACACAGTCCCTACGAAAAAAGAGCACAAGAGACAGCTGTGAGGACCCAAGTAGAACCATGGGCACAGCCTCTACTTACTCAGAAAGAACCAAGCAATGTCCTGGGAGTGCAGGAATGTAAAAAGACTATAGAAGCTCTACTGTGAGTTCCAGAAGCAGCCATCAATAAAACTGATTGACAATATCAACCTAGGGCTGCCAGAACATTGTTGTCCAATTGGAGAACCACCACCAGTCTACTGAACATTTCAACAACAACAACACTCCCCAAAAAGATCTCTTCAGCTTATTAGAAATTAGGAGCTGCCTGTATCATTGCAGATTCTCCCATCACTTCTGCTGTTGGGTGGTCTGTGAATGTAGCTTCCCAGCTGCTGCCCTCTCTGGGACACAGAGTCACTGAAGTAGGGTCCTTGGAAGCCATTACATCAAGCAAGGGTATAACACATGGGTAGGCAAACTAAGGCCTAGGGACGAACTCACCTGTCCCCATATCCTTCTCTTTGCAGATTTGCTGGGGTTCCACATCCCTTCCCTAGCGGTGAGTATTGGATAAAACGAGAGCAGAGAGCGGATCCTCCAGACCTTCCCCCCGCTGCCTGGGCTCTTTGCCCCCCACTCTGCACTCTCAGATGTGGAGGAGCCCCACTCCCACGAGGAACTGATAGTCTGGCTTTTGCATTTCAGCTTCCATCCCCCCAAGATCCGGCCCAATCGCCTTCTAAATCTGGCCTGCGGACAGTAGGCAAACTAAGGCCCAGGGGCCGGATCCAGCCCAATCGCCATCTAAATCTGGCCCGCAGACGGTCCGGAAATCAGTGTGTTTTTACATGAGTAGAATGTGTCCTTTTATTTAAAATGCATCTCTGGGTTATTTGTGGGGCATAGGAATTCGTCCACCCCCCCAAAAAAAATACAGTCCGGCCCCCCACAAGGTTTGAGGGGCAGTGGACCAGCCCCCTGCTGAAAAAGTTTGCTGACCCCCTGGTATAACACAAATGTCCTTGAAGTGAATCCAACAGCTATACAGGACGTCTGGGAGGAAAACCATTCCTGCACAAGGAAAAGGGGCAGGAGCAGTGCCTCACATCTGACTGAATCTCGCAGAATGAAGAGAGATCTGCTCCCCCGATCAACTACCACCATCCTACAGAACAGGGCCTGCCCAATACATTTCGGCACCTGAAGCAAACCACAAAATGGTGGTTCCCCACCAGGGAACAGTGTTAGAAACTCAGGTATATGAGCTTGGCCCCAAATGGCTCCTTAAAACCAAGGTTACAGTCGCCAAATCAGAATGTCTATCGTTTCCATTTTGAGGTACAACCGCTCCAAAGTCGTTTTCAAATGATGGGCTAACTGTGACTGATTATCAGTTAAACATCTGGCTTAGTTCAGATGACAACTTTGAGCTAGGTTAAGAGCTTTGAGAATTTAAAGAAGTTACTTGACCAAGGGACAGTCCAACATCTTTCTCTTAATGGCGACTGCTCCTGCTCAGGATGCACAGAAAAAGGCAATTACCGGTTCCTGAAATTCATTCTGACTGTGCTGATAAAATATAACTGATAGAATTCTACAGGATATGGTAGTATGTGAAAACAGCCCAGATCCAATGATCCCCCAATGGTGGACATGTCAGGCGCCTTCCTGACACCCAAGCCTCTTCACTTGGTCACAAATGGCCAATAGTCAGTTGCAAAATGCTAATTTTGAACACTGCCAGGGAAGGAGGAGTGAAGATCTATATGTTAACAAGGGGGAAGAAAGATCTACTTTGGGATCTGATGCCCCAAGGATCCTGCTCCCCTAGGCAGTCTCCTCACCTTGCTTTATGGGTGGGCCAGGCCTGCTACAGAAACAGCACTAGAGCGAAAGACAGACAAAAGGAAAATATACAGGAGGGATTTTTTTTTTTAAGGCGGCAATGTAAGAGGAAGAGTCAACAAGATAGTGGAGGGAGTAAAGAGCAGGGAAAAGAAGTGAGAACTACAACAGAATGACAGGAAAAGGCTAACCCAGGGGTCAGTGAACTTTTGCAGCAGGGGGTTGGTCCACTGTCCCTCAGACCTTGTGGGGGGCCAGACTATATGGGGGGCACACATTCTACTCATGTAAAAACACGCTGATTCCAGGACCGTCTGCGGGCCAGATTTAGATGGCGATTGGGCTGGATCCGGCCCCTGGGCCTTAGTTTGCCTACCCATGGGATAACCAGACACCCATGCCAAACAAAGGGGGGGGGGGACAGCAAACACTACTGAAAATGCTTGCTACACACTCACACAAGAAAGCCAAATGCTGCTAAAAATCCAAGCACACACCACAGAACAGAAAAAGGGGGAAAGGAGACACCAAATGCTACTCACTAATGAGAAATCAATGCAGAGGGAGCAACAAACACTACTCACTAAAGCTTTCAAGCCAAAGAGAAAGAGCTCTACTGAGAAGATAAAGTAGAAAAATTAAGAATAAGCCAGCCTGAGGAGCCTTCGAGAGAGAAAAGCAGACAAATGATAGTTGAAGGCAGGCTTGAGCTTGCTTTGCAAAGGCAAAACAAACTTATTTTATTCAATAAATACACATGGGGAAAGAATAAGTGTAATGAAATGAAATGAAAAATAAAAAGATTAGCAATGAAACATTATTAGTAAAAAAAACGTAAGGGGGATGGAGATTGCCACACTTAATATTATAAAACATTAAGACAACATTGAAGTATAATTCAAAAAGTAAGCAAGAAGTGGATTACACTGGAACAAGAAATAGCGCAAAGGAATTTATGGGTCCTGCCCTTTTGCATTTTCAACTCACTGTTACAACCATTAAATAACCATTATACTGTAGGCATGCTGAAGATCTAGAAAAAATGTCAGTACTGGCTATTCCTTACTTGCTCATCTCTGATACCACCAAGTTACTATCAGCAGGTGATGGATATGAATTTGCATAACAGCATCCTATCATTGGGGTGGGGGAGATTCTTCGGCTGTAGAGCTTTTACAATAACAGCCCAATTTCTCTGGAGCAAACATTGGGAACTCAGGTCTGAATTGGCTGCAGGCTCACTAATTTCAACATTTATTAGCTGATCAAGCCCTAAAGGCTCAAGGTAATAATAGAATAAAAGTTATAGCTGATCCTAGGGCATAAGGGTAGGGGGTTAGTTTTTATTCTCTACACTAAACTCCTGAAAATCTCTACTGGGCCTTCATTGGAATTTAAGGGTAATTGGGGAAAAAATATATTTGCAGATAAATTTGGTAGCTGGCATCTTCACTGCACAAAAATGGAAAACATTAAAGGATTAAAATCTTGGCTCCAATAGTTTTTTTAAAATCATATACGTCTTAATGTTGGACCTAAATTTCAATAAAAATGTATAAATACAAAAGCAAACAAACAAAAATCCCAAAAATTATACCAGCTGATGTTTCCAGTCTGTTTTTGGGTATGCACTCCCTACATAAGGAACAGTAGATGTGAGGCCGAGGCCAGCTGTGCTTTCTCCAGATAGTCTGGTTTGCCAGTTGCAGTCCTAAGGCTAAAGGCACCCCTAGCCACTTGAGGTCACCTGATTCAGAAAAAGCCCTAAATTGCATACCTGGCAGCTCTGTACAAAACAAGCTGCAACTCTCCATCCACATCAGTGGTCTTCCCAAACAATACTTTATCTTATCTGGATAAAACTGACAGTAGTTTTAACTTTTTGCCTGCCTCCTAGGGATTAGCATTAGATAATCCATGTAATTAGTGATCTGCAAACCTTTGGATGACCTCTCTTGGAAGTTTCATGTAGGAATTTAAAAAGTATGGGAGACTGGTTGGAATCCTGAGGCACCACAAAAGCCAATAGCCTTTGGGTGTTAAAAGTAGTCAATTAACACTATCTTCTAAACATGGCATAGTCAACCTCGGCCCTCCAGATGTTTTTGGCCTACAGCTCCCATGATCCCTATCTAACAGGACCAGTGGTCAGGGATGATGAGAATTGTAGTCCCAAAACATCTGGAGGGCCAAGGCTGCCTATGCCTGTTCTAAACCTCCCCACTCCAAAAAGGAGGGCTATATGCTGTAACACAGCCTCTCTCAACATTGGATCCCCAGATGTTGTTGGACTATAACTCCCAGCATGGCTAGTGGTCAGGGATGGGGCAAGATGTCCAAGAACATCTGATCGAGAAAGGCTGCTGTAGTCTATGTTGACTGTCAAGAAGGAAATTTATTTGTAACATTCATTAGGCAAAACCTTGTTAATACCCCCATTGAGAAAACACTGGTGCCCTGCATAAGATACTATTCTCATCTTAAAACTATGGACACCTGTATTCTCACAGACATGGAGGGATGTGCAAAACACATCAGCTAAAGCAAGCTCAGGAATGGTTTTTCCCATGAGCAATGATGAAAATAGCTCCTATTGCTCACTTTATAGGATGCATTCCTGTGCATGCCTGCTTGAGAGTATAGGCAACTCCCAATTTACGCAGGACTTATGTTGGAAGGCTCTGCACATTTATGTGAAACGCTATTGGAAAAGCCTGCAAACACCCTCTAAACCCTTGAAAAAACCAGCAGCACTTACCAGATGCCAAACCTCGCCACAATTGCTCCCTCCAAACCATTTTGCTCAAACTCAAACTCTCCAGTTCTCAACGGTCGATGCAAGGGCTCCTGGGGTTGCAATTGCAAAGGCTTGTGGGGATTGCTAGGCACTGTTTTTGCAACTTTTTCACGCTTTCTAGGCTCTTTTAGGGCCTTTTTAAAGTCACTTCTGGGTTCTGCCCAGTTGCGCGTAAATCTGACACATGTAATTTGGTTGTTGCCTATAACCTCAATTAAAATGAATGAGATATACATCTGGATAAACAAGCATATATGATTGCTGTGAGAAAAGCATTTGTGAGGGCCAACTGTAGCACAGTATAATGGTGGGTAGATATAGTGAAATTGATAACACAGAAGCAGGTAGGTCATATCGCAAATGCAGAATTCATAAAAATAGAAAAGGTAAGCTACTTAGGTGAAAAGTGGTTGCGTGTAGAACCAAATTTGTAGACTATACATTAAAGACCTTGCACTGAAAATCAGAAGGCTTTAGCTTTTATACACAGGCCCACCAAGAGCCTGGTTCAGGGGGTACTGGTGTAGCGGGTTGCAAATTAGAAGGATCTGGAGCGCAGGCATTCATTAAGAACCCTTTGAATACATGCCTACTTTTTTGTTTAATGGGGCTTACTCCTAGAAGTAGGTGCAGGATTGCAGTCTTGGCTTTGCTAGGAAGGGGCGCAAGAATGAAAATATCAGTATCAAGGCAAAATAAGAACATAAAGTTGTTTTATAAAAGAGGTGTATATAAAATCAAATAAAAATTTTAACAGAACTTTTTTTTTTAATGAGCAATTAGGAAGAATACTGCCTTTCCTCACTTCCCCAATAACTCATCTTAGGAATAAATGCCCACAACAAACTGAGAGTAAGCTCAGGTGAATACAAGTGGACCTTATGCACCCTGCTAAACATACAATAATCAGGCCAGATTAATATAGGTTAGCCTTGAAGCGGAACTGTGCTAATATGGGGAGAGATGAGAAGAAAAACATGACCCTTCATAGTACAAAGATGCCTCACTCTGGTAAGGGAGCCAAATTTTGACGCCAATGATACAAATACTAGGGTCCCTTTTGCAGCCATTTTATACCTCCTATATTTTCACAGCAGACATGTGGTGTAGCTTAGATTGAGCTAGCAACTTGAGGGAAGCGAGCAAAAACAGTGAGTTAAATGAGTTCAAAATGTGAACCTGCACGTGCTCAGAGTATTTTGTTGATGTAGCAATCAAAGCATGGAGGGTGGAGTGATACATGCTTAATTGGCTTTGTGCATGTTTTTTTATTACTAATGGCTCATCACTTTTTTTGCCTATGAACGTTATATTACATTTCTGAACAATTAAATGTCTATTTTTTTACTATTTTTAAATTTAAAAACATTATCAAGTTGCCTAAATGTTTTGTTGTTGTTTTTATTCTTAAGTTCCTTGTAAGATTTAGGCTTGGCGTTGTAGAACAGGATCCTTGTGCCTTTAACAGCTGTGTGGCGGGCAGAAATTAAACTGGGTAAGCCTTTGATAATTACTGGGAAAACTTTACCTGTTGATAAAAAGGTAAAGGGACCCCTGACCATTAGGTCCAGTCGTGACGCTCATCTCGCTTTATTGGCCATGTGGGTCATGTGGCCAGCATGACTAAGCCGCTTCTGACGAACCAGAGCAGCGCACGGAAACACCGTTTACCTTCCCGCTGGAGTGGTACCTATTTATCTACTTGCACTTTCGAACTGCTAGGATGGCAGGAGCAAGGACCTAGCAACGGGAGCTCACCCCGTCGTGGGGATTTGAACCACCGACCTTCTGATCCGCAAGTCCTAGACTCTGTGGTTTAATCCACAGCGCCACCCGCGTCCCTTTACCTGTTGATAGGTGATAGGTAAAGGACCCCTGAACGGTTAAGTCCAGTCAAAGGCAACTATAGGGTTGCGGCGCTCATCTCGCTTTCAGGCCAAGGTAGTTGGCGTTTGTCTGCAGACATGTGGCTAGCATGACTAAACCGCATCTGCCGCAATGGAACACCATGATGGAAACCAGAGTGCACGGAAACGTCGTTTACCTTCCCACTGCTTGCACTTTGACATGCTTTTGAACTGCTAGGTTGGCAGGAGCTGGGACTGAACAATAGAAGCTCACCCCGTCGTGGGGATTCGAACCACCCACCTTCTGATCAGCAAGCCCAAGAGACTCAGTGGTTTAGACCCCAGTGCCACCCGCATCCCTGTTGATATTGTGCATCTCAGATATCTTATTACCCGTGAAGACCCCTGACATTTTAGGGGTGCTCACCTGCAAAAGGGGGCACAAGTTTTCATGAGACATGAAATGCAAGCAAATGTGTCTCTTTTGCAAGTGCAGCAGAGGACTGAATCAACATACAGCATACTGCTGGCATCGCTGATGGGTGGGATAGCTCAATTGGCAGGGTGTGAGACACTTAATCTCAGGGTTTGAAGCCCACATTGAGCAAAAAGATTGCAGGGGTCCAACTAGATGACCCTCATCGCCCCTTCCAACTCTACTATTCTATGATTAGAAATGGAATTGTAAAATCTTATTGGAGCAGTGATGAGAGCAAAGAAAAAATCCATTAGATTCTGGACACAAACTGTTAGGTTTCTTATGCTCAGCTG
Source organism: Podarcis liolepis (assembly GCF_965112155.1). Classification (NCBI taxonomy): domain Eukaryota; kingdom Metazoa; phylum Chordata; class Lepidosauria; order Squamata; family Lacertidae; genus Podarcis; species Podarcis liolepis. The sequence continues at coordinate 14,089,517 of NC_139556.1, forward strand.
TGGGTTCTTTTGGACAAAAGACTTCTTTTAAATCCAGCTTCAAGCCTTGGGCAGGGTGGAGTGGAGAACACTGCTTTGCTTGGACAGGTAGATGACAAAATAAACTGCAAAAGGCATTTGGAACTTTGCTCAGATTACTGGGATCTTCAGGGTGGCTCAGGAGAAGAGTTCCACATTATTTAAGAGGCCCTCATGTTTCATAATACATGGTGATTGGCACAAGGTCACTCAGTGAGCACCAAAGTCCTCGTTGCCATTGGTTCTTAACTCAGTTGGGCTTACTTCTTTTTATACATACATAGGATTGTACTATGTACCAATGACTGCTGCTCTGAGGCAGCACCAGACTATTTTTAAAGAAATTGTTTTTGTTATTTAAACATGCATTGATTTTTGTATAAAATCATGGGAATAGTGATAAATGATAGCCATTATAAATCAGTTTATACAGCTAAAGCAAGAAGAGACCAATCAAACAAAATCAATTGCCAAGTACCAATGAAGGAATCAAATCCAATCCTTTGTAAGCAAAACAACACCTGAGTTCTAATGTTTCACATTTTTGTTAAACAGACCAGTTTAATATGCTCTACAAAAGAACTGTATAAAGAATGCCACACTTTTAAAGCAGAGAGGTGTTAGTTATATGCTCTAGTTTTAAAAGTCCTTTTGATTTTCCATCCCCATCACATTTTAGCAATTACACACCCCTCCTTTGTCATGTTTTCATTGTGAACTCACGGGAGCATGATGCACTTTATGGGCAATCCTCAGGTCAGCTCATAAGTTTACTGAATACCATCTAACAGCTGCACAGCAAATGCTGTCTTTCAAGAGACTGAAGAACCAATCTATTAATGCACTGTACATTAAAGCAATTTAACATTACAAAGATTCAGCAAGTGTGCACCTCTGATGCCTTCAATGGAGTCTATTTCCCCACTTCCATGCCTCTTAATTAGGTGACCCAAAAGCCCTAGGTTTCAATACCCTAGGAAGTCAGTCTCTCTGATCAATTGCCCCAGACTGGCTTGCGCATCCCTAGGAATGCAGAAACTCATGCACGTGGCAACGCGAAATAAAAGAGCGATCTATTATTGGCTTTTAATTCCCTAGCAAAAAAAGATCTGGAACGTTTCAGTCCTAGGAGATGCAAGACCGTGTGGCCCCCTCTGGGGGAAAAAAAACCCAGCAGCTGCTGCGTTGTGAAGTAGCCCCAGAGGCGTCCTTTGCAATCCCATTTCCCCAGTGGAGCTGCGACCCAGGCTTTTCCTTCTTGCCAGAAGGACATCGGGCCAAGCTGGCGGTGTGCGGGCGGGCGGGGTTTGGTTGGTGGGTGGTCAGGAGAAAAGGTCTTCCCAGGCCAATCGGCCCCCTTCACAGCCAGGCTTAAGCCGAAGAGGGAGCGCGCCCTAGGAGGGCTTATTGCATCCCTTTCCCATACGCCGAGCAGCAGGGCTGGCGCACCGCATCCCCAACCGCACAGCGCTCCCTTGGTGGGGAATGAATCAAACATGGCTTCCTTCCCTGCCCATACGTTCCCGGAGTTGCATCCTCGCCCGCTCCCTCTCGCAGCCCAGGCAAGAAGCGGCGGCGGCGGCAGCAGCTGCTGCCTCCGGCCAAGGGAAGCCCTCGAGCGGGCGACCCCACAACCGGGTCCCGAGGCCGAGGGAGGAGAAAAGCCTCCCAGCCCGCCCCGGCCCCCGTCCTCCCCCGAGACCCTCCCAACTCCGGGCCCCGTTTCCACTTCTGACCCTTTCTTCCCGAGTTACGTCTCCCGCAGAGGCGGAGCAGGAAGGCGCCCCGACCCCGGTGGGGTGGCGGGGAAGCGCCTGCAGGGGCGGCCGGCCCCGAGGGGCGTCTTTCTGGGGTGGGGGGGTGCGAGGGGGCGCCGGAACCCCCCGAGGCCGGGAAGGAGAGGAGGCGCCTGAGGTGGAAAAAGCGGCTCCGTGCCTCGGGCGAGGGAAGCCCGCCTCGGAAGGAGGCAGGCGGGACGCGGAGACCCCCCCCCCGCGAGACGGGCGCGCGGGAAAGAACGGCAGGCGCGCCCCCGCCCCGCAACCCCTGAGGGGAGGCCGGCCCGGCCGCCCTCCCGCCACTGACCTGCTGCTGAGGCGTTCTGAGGCGGGGGCCTCGCTCTTTCTCTCGGCCGCCTCGTCTCTCCCTGGGCGGTGGGCTCCTTCTTCCCCGGCCGCCCCCTCCTCCCCCGAGCAAGCGAGAGAGCGAACGGGCCGCCGACAGACCGAGCGAGCGAGCGAGCGTCCCCTTCGGTCTCCGCCTCCTGCGCCTCACCGCCGCCGCCCCCCCCCCCGCAGCCCAAAACCAGCGCGAAAAATGCGCCGCTCTGATTGGCCGGCGCCGCCTTCGCGCCGCAACTCCCGAAGCGGTTCATTCAAACCAGCCGCGCAAGCCGGAGGGGAGGGGCGCGCACGCGGCGCCCTCGGGTGGGAGGGAGGGGGACCCGATTCGGAGGCAGGACGCGAGCGAGCGAGCGAGGAGGAGAATCGCGCCCTTCCTTTATATATCCGTACACACCCACAAGGCTCTTAGTTGACGAAAACCGTAGCAAAATCCATTTTAAATCATAATATTATAGATATAAATAGATAGGCACTGTAACATAAGAAACCATAACAAAATCCGTTTTATATGGAGCCCTCCATAAGGTTCCAGAGCCTTTCGCAGCATTAAAACGGTATTCACAAGAACATAAAAACGGATTGGGGGGGGGGTTAACGTGTTTATTATCCCCCTTAGTTTCAATGCATCTATGTGGGGTGGATTCGATTCGTTGGTTGGTTGCAAGTTGCTTTGGGTTGCTTTAGGCAAGAGAAACCAATTTAAATAACAACAACAGCATCCTTAGAAAAAAATAGTATTAAGATAGCATTCATTATAAGCAGCAGAAAAGGAGTTGCTTGATTAATGGTGCAAGCCTAGAGTTGGAAGGGACCCTGAGGGTCATCTAGTCCAACCCCCAGCAAGGCAGGAATCTCAGCTAAAGCTAAAGCATCCATGACAGATGGCCATCCAATCTCTTCTTAAAAACTTCCAAGGCAGGAGAGTCCAGTTCATCAGCTCCAGAGGGAGTCAGTTCTACTGTTCAACAGCTCTTACTGACCGAAGTTCTTCCTGATGTTTAGGAGGAAATTCCTTTCTTGTAACTTGAATCCATTGAAAGGAGAAAACAAGCTTGCTCCATCTTCTGTAATGGATGCTGAGGAATGGTGCAAGGAACGCCATGGGAAGAAGGCTCAGGGGCAGGGGCAAAACTAGGTTTTATTTCACCTGGCCAAAGACCCAGTTTGGCACCGCACACAGGCTGGGAGCCTCAATGGTGCCCCTTTGCAGGCTTCACCTGGGGCTAAAATCCCAGCAAGCCTCCTGTTATGTACTGAGTTGAATAGGATCCAAAATGCAGCAGTCTGATTGGTCCTAGAACAATAGGATTCAGAATGCAGCAGTCTGATTGGTCCTAGAATAATGCAGCAGTATGATTGGTCTGCAGGAGCCACCCAATCCAGCTCCAGGTGGAAGTGAATCCACAACCTGATTGGCCTACAGGAGAATCCCAGAATTAGCCAGTCATGTGCAGCCTAATGTATATAAAGCAGATATTGTGGGGGAACTTCCATTCTTCCTCAACACCATGAGCTGAATAAAAAGCATGAAATCCACTCTCGACTCCAAGTATATTTCACCTCCCCACCCCCAATAGCTACAGCTCTGCCCGGGAAGCGGTGGTGGGACAAAAATTGAGTAGTCAGAAGGAAAAGAGGGAGAAGACTTGGAAGAGGTGTTGAAAGCTGCAGAGGTAACAGGGATTGGTGAGCCAGGAAAGTCGAGAGAGAATGGAGAAGTCCTGAATAGGAGGCTGAAGCAGGTGAGTGGCAGGAGGGAGGTTAAGAGGCAGAGGTGAGTCTGGCTGGTAAACAGTCAGGGGTGTCTCCCCCTCCTGCTGCAACAAGCTACCCTCCCCCTGACTCCCAGAACCAGCAGAGGCATGAAATGGGCAGAGCAAAGACAGGCTACACAAAGACACCAGTCTCTGATTGCTTGGGGAAAGCCCTGGAGAGGAGACATATTGGAATAATTTATGGTCCTCCTCCTTAACTTCCTCCCCTATGATCCCTAATAGAAAAGCTTCCGGTTTTGGGGGGAATGTGTACTTAAGAAGTTTCTTCAGTTCATTATATATTAAATCCCTTTTTTTCATCTTTTCACACTCCCACCACATGTGGTAGAGATCCCCATCTTTTACTTTACATTTCTAACAGGCTTTATTACTCAATTTATACATTTTGGCCAATTTAACTGGGGTGATATACCACCGGTACATCATTTTCCCTAAATTTTCTCTTAAGGTGGAGCATGCTGTAAATTTCATACCTATGTTCCATAATTTAACCCATTTGTCATATTCAATCTTATAGCCAAAATAGACCACCCACTTTATCATAACTTTACTAACTCGTCCTTATTTTGTGATTTTAAATCTCTGCTGGGGTTCTCACCAAAGAGTACTTGCACCAAACTTGGATCTTGACATCCAGGAATTAATTCTGAATATGCCTATTTGTTCCCTGCCAGCCAACAGCATGTCTGCAAAATGGAGACACAGATGGGCCTTGGACGTAGTGTATATTGATTCCAGTAACCCTCTGGACAAAATAAAAAAATTCCTTCCAGTAGCACCTTAAAGACCAACTAAGTTAGTTCTTGGTATGAGCTTTCATGTGCATGCACACTTCTTCAGATACACAGTGTGCATGCACACGAAAGCTCATACCAAGAACTAACTTAGTTGGTCTTTAAGGTGCTACTGGAGGGAATTTTTTTATTTTGACTATGGCAGACCAACACGGCTACCTACCTGTAACTGAAACCTCTGGACAAAGTCCCCCATGATATTCTAACAGAGAATCTGGTAAAATGTGGGCCAGACAAAATAACTGTTAGGTGGATTTGTAGCTGGTTGACTGACACCAAACTGGGAGGGGTAGTTAATGCCACAGAAGACAGCACCGGGATTCAATATCAACTTAACAGATTGGAGAACTGGGCCAAAACGATCAAAATGAATTTCAGTGAGGATGAATGTAAGCTTCTAGCTGAACATGAGCCAACAAGTGTGATGCAGCAGCGAAAAAGGAAAAAGAAAAGAAGCTAATGCTATTCTAGACTGCATCAACTGTAATGTCCAGATCCTGGTAAGTCATAGGTCTACTCTATTCTGTCTTGGTCAACCACACCTGGAGTACTGTTCTGGAAGCCACAATAAGGAAGGGTGTTGACAAGCTGAAATGTGTGCAAATGAGGGCAACCAGGATGATCAGGGGTCTGGAAACCAAGCCTTGTGAGGAAAGGTTGAGGGAGTTGGGTATGTTTAGCCTGGAAAAGAGGAGGTTGAGAGGAGAAATGACAGCCATTTAAAATTTTTAAAGATAAAAGCTTGTTTTCCCCTGCTTGAGGGCAGGACTCAAATCAATGGCTTCAAGCTACAAGAAATGAGATTCCAACTAAACATCAGGAATAACTGACAGCAAGAGCTGTTTGACAGTGGAACAAACTCCCATGGGAGGTGGTTGACTCCTTCCTTGGGAAGTTTTTAAGCAGGGGTTGGATGACCCTTTGTCATGGATGCTTTAGCTGATATTTCTGCATGGGGTTGGGCTAGTTGTCTCTCCCGATCCCTTCCAACTCTACAGTTCTATGGTTTGCCCAGCATGATTAATTTACTTTAAGTAGATGCTCTGAACTGGATGAGGTTTACTGCTAGGTGGATTTGTAGCCGACCAACTAACGAAACCCAAGGATTGCTTACTTATGGTTCCTTGTCATCCTGGGGTGGAAAAGTGGCAAGTGGAGCGCCACATGGTTTTTTGTCCTAGGCCAGTTGTAGTTCAATGCAGGGCTTTTCCCCCCAGCCAGAACTAAATGAAACAGCTTTGGCACCTCTCAGGTGGGCGCCTGAAATATACTCAGAGTCGAGAGTGGATTTCATGCTCTTTATTCAGCTCATAGTGGTGAGGAGGGAATGGAAGTTCCCCCAAAGTATCTGCTTTATATACATTATTTACACAATGGGCTGCACGTGATTGGTTAATTCTGGAATTCTCCTGTAGGCCAATCAGGTTGTGGATTCACTTCCATCTGGAGCTGGATTGGGTGGTTCCTGCAGACCAATCAGACTGCTGCATTGTTCTAGGACCAATCAGACTGCTGCATTTTGGATCCTATTCAACTCAGTACATAACAGCGCCATTCCCATTATAAGAGGCACCTCTTTTTTCTAGAAAAATAGCACTGGGTGTAGAGGTCAAAGTGCTGGAATCGGATCTGGGAGAGCCCTGGGTTCAAATGTTCCCTTGAAGCTCGCTGGGTGTGACGTGGTGTGACATCCACTGCCTCTTTCGGCCTAGTCTGTATCACAGGGTCATTGTTGTGAAGCTAAACACGGGCTACACCCAAGAATTACCAGCAATAGAATGGCAGATGAAGATGATGGATTTTTCGGAGCTAGCCGACCTAACTGGAAGAGTCTGCCACCAGAAGGAGTATCAGGAAGAGTGGATTAAATTTAATGATTATTTAGTTAAATATGTTAAGTTAAATTATCTGAAAACAGCTTGCAGATACTTAATTGGCTTAGGATTTTATGTTAAGGGATGAATATGTTTAATTTCATAATAATCTAAGGATGTTAATGTTTAAGTTAAATTTTATATGAACTGTGATTTGGAAAACCGTTAAAAGGATATGCAATGAAATTCAACCAAGGGGAAGTGAGGAAGTCACCTAAAAATGTTAAGTGTAATTTTCAATAAAGCTATGACTTATGTTTGTTTGTTTACAATGTTGTGAAAACCATGTGCTACACGGAGGAAAAGGAGGCTACAAATGTAATAATAATACAGTAATCCTAACATAACGCAGTAACAAACAAAACAATGACCCCCCCCCCCGGAGTTTCCTGCCGCCCTTACGTTTAGGCGGGGAGAGGCATCCCGTTGCAGCCGCCTCTATAAATTTTCCCGCTCCCCGTGAGGAAGCCGCCGCTTTCCCTCAAGGGATGAGGTAAAAAAACAAAAATGGCGCCCGGAGCCGCCCCGGAGGCTCCAGGCGCGGCCTCGGGCTCAGCGTATCAGGAGCCGGCGGCTCCAATTGGCCACTCGGCCGTCCAACGGGATTCCGCGGGAATCGCTTCGAGCCGCCGGGCTCCGCTTCCCGGCGTGCGCCGCTTCTCCCCTCCCTCGGAAGACTCCCTCTCCCAGCATGCACCTGGCTCCGTCTCCACCCCGCGCGGGCGGCTCCTGAGGAGAAAAGTGGCCCGGCGAGGCGAGCGAGCGGACGCGGCTCTCTAGGCCGGACCGGCAGCCTCGTCCTGCGGGTGGAGAGATGGCGTTCGTGCTGCTGGCGCGCTGCGGCCGGAGCGCCTGCTCCGTCCCCAGGCGCCTCCGCTGGGAGCCCGAGGCCGGTGAGGGCGGCGTCGGACCGGGGAGCGGGAGAAGGAAAGCGGTGGGGACAGCCAGGCCTGGCGCCGGTGGGGCGGGCCTGGGGTATGGGGGGGCTCCGTGAGGGGGAGCGTCTGCAACAAGTCAGCCTTAGAGCTCCCTCAGCATGGCTTCGAGAAGGCCCTGAGCCTCCGGCGCCGGTAACCGTTCCGGATGTTGAGGAACTACAACTCCCATCATCCCCCACTGCCGGCCGTGATAGCTAGGAATCATGGGAGTCGTAGTCCAACAACCACCAGGGACCCATAGTTTGGAAAGGCTGCTGTCACAGCGTGTTTGTTTATTTGTTTACTTACTTCTTGGATTTATATCCCACCGTTTTCTCCGAGGAGCTTCCGTGGTTTGCTCCCTCTTACTCATTTAATCCCCGCTACAAGAACAACCAACCCTGTGAGGAGGTAGAGTTGAGTTGACAGGCAGTGACAGGCTGCCAAGGTCACCCCAGTGAGCTTTCATGCCTGAGCGTGATTTGAACTCTGGTCTCTTGTGTCTCCAGAGAGCTGCTGCCAGAGTGTGGCTGATTGCCCCGCACTGCCTTTATATCCCAAAGAGCTGGAGGTGGAGTTGGGTGGTTCTGCCCGCAGACTGTCTCACAAGAGTGGTGCATGCTCTGGTTATCTCCCATTTGGACTACTGCAATGCACTCTATGTGGGGCTACCTTTGAAGGTGACCTGGAAACTACAACTAATCCAGAATGCGGCAGCCAGACTGGTGACTGGGAGCGGCCGCCGAGACCATATAACACCGGTCCTTAAAGACCTGCATTGGCTCCCAGTATGTTTCCCAGCACAATTCAAAGTGTTGGTGCTGACTTTTAAATCCCTAAACGGCCAGCCTTGTTCCTGTGCCTTCATTCTCTTTAAAGCCCTAAATGGCCTCGGCCCAGTATACCTGAAGGAGCGTCTCCACCCCCATTGTTTAGCTCGGACACTGAGGTCCACCTCCAAGGGCCTTCTGGCAGTTCCCTCACTGCAAGAAGTGAGATTACAGGAAACCAGGCAGAGGGCCTTCACGGTAGTGGCACCTGCCCTGTGGAACATCCTCCCATCATATGTTAAGGAAATAAACAACCATCTGACTTTGAGAAGACATCTGAAGGCAGCCCTGTTTAGGGAAGTTTTTAATGTTTGAAGTTTTAATCTGTTTTTACTCCTCTGTTGGAAGCTGCCTGGAGTGGTTGGGGAAACCAAGCCAGATGGGCGTAGTATTAATAATAATAATGATAATGATAATAATAATTCACCTCCTTCCTTCCTCACCACCACCCTGTGAGATAGAGTTAGGTTGAGAGGCAGCGACTGGTCCCCAAGTTTACCTAGAGAGCTTCATGGTTGAGTGGGGGGATTTGAGCCCTGGTCCTAGTCTGCCACTAATCACTCTGCCACCACTGGCTCTCCAGAGTGCCTGGAACTGGGCAATAGAGGTTTATGACCTGACTCTGCATTAAGATGGCTTTAGGTGCAATGCATTATTGTGCAATATTGCAATATTAATATCTCTTGATGTGATTGGTGGAATGTGTTGCCATCTTCAGCTTAGGTTATTGGTATAGTGCATATTATACAGGTCTTTGCTTGTGGGATAGTTTGCTTTCTGTTGTGCCTTTATGCAGGTGAGAAGGAATGGTGATGCACCCTGGAGTTAATATTGAGTCTGGTGTTCTAGTACAATTCAGGTTGCTGTGATGTCCAAAAATAGCCATGTAGGGATCAAATAAGTAAAATAATAGCATGAAGCAAAGCCTTGGAATGCTTCTAGGCTTAACGTTATGAAGGTTATTGACACTCTGAATTTGAGCACCAGTCAATTGCAGTTTCACTGTTTCATTCCCAGTCCCCATGCTAGCAGCTGCTAGTCTAGGTAAGTCGTGAGTCTCATAGGAGGCATGTTCTCTTTAAGGAGGTACACACCTTGGGCTGCAGTCATTATTCAGAAGCTTAAAGACGAATTTCATTATGAAGCCATTGGAATAGAGGTCCCCAGCCTAATGATTGCATCTGGAGGGTGCAAGATGGAGCTGGTGGACTGGCATGGCACTAGTTAATCCTCTATTCACTGTTCTAAGTGCAGCTTCTTTATGAAACCTTTGAAAATATGATTCAATGACTCCTTCAGGTGAAGTGTTCAGTGAACTTTGATCTGGGGACCATTAAACTGATGGATGTATAAAATATATCTCAAAGATTACTGGGAACAGACTTCTGAATGTACATACTACGTGGTGTAATTAATGTCTGAGACCTATAGAACTAATCTTTGTGATGTGACTTAGTGTCTGGTGATAATTAGGTGGAAAAGTGTCTAGGCTATGCATTTAGTCATTCATGATACAGAAATGTTATCACTTCAACACGATATCCTTTTGAAGACTTTAAAGATATCTGCAACAATGAAGGCTACAAACGTATTTATTTTTAAACAGTAGAAAACTTCAGACACTCTCGTGCCTTTCTGTTTACTCTAGGCTTTGTGTGAGGTGCCAAATCTCAGGTGAAACATGGCACATGTGCAGTTGCGGAGTATTCCTAGTGTGACTAATCCCCAGATCTAATTTAGAAGCATTTCTGTCTCCTGCCTTTTCCTTATACTAACAGTTGTATGCCATACACTGGCTTTGTTTGATTACATTTTGTTGTGGTCTGCATATTTTTCTTATTAGTTTTATTGTGTGTGTTTTCAGCTTTAATAAGATAATCACTTGTTTTCTTTCTAAAATCCCCTTAGAATCTTATTGCTAATCTTATCTTGTATGTGCTTCTTAAGTAGCCTTAAGTGCTTCTAAGAATGGTCCCTTATCCACTAATGACTATGCCTTAAGTATTGCAAGGTGTAACTGTAGACTGACATTAAAAAACAAATTGCAAAATAAATAATAATTAAAATACAAATAATTATTTTATACAAAAAAATTATTTTAAATACAAATAAAGCAGAGCACATCTCAGTACAAGTGTGTATCATTCATATATTAAAACTACATATAAAGACAATACATACAGTTGCCTAACCACAGGTATTTAAATAATTATCCACATATATAGTTTTAAAATTAATATTTGAACGACATAAAGTATAGCTTCTAGAAACATAAAATGTATAATGTTTTGGAGAGTGAGAGGCACTACAGTGCAGCTTATTTAACATTTTGCAATTGGTGGGGTGATTTTGTTCTGTTTGTTGATTCTAGTTTATAATCTTGAATGTGAAATGAATTCTTGAATTTTGACAACTTGGTTTTAGTTCTATTGAAAATTTTTATAGGAAAGAGAGTGTACAAGTTAAAAATTAAATGAAATCAAACTGAATCATTTGCTGCTGTTATTGCTGGGCTTTGAGACTTACGATATAGTTTTATTTGAATAATCTGCTTTCTTTGCTCATCACCCAGTCTCCTGAAGGCTTCTTGTAACCTGTCCTGAGCATACAACATATTAATGTTTCTGTTTGCAGTGATCTAGTAGTATTGAACAAAGATATTTTGATGTTGGTGCCGCTACAAATGGTCAGTGTATTGTATTGCAATCTACTGGTTTACAGACTCTTTTTTATTTTATTTTTTACTTCTAGGTCATTTGGAAAACCGTGCTTGTTTTAGCTGTGCATCCCTGCGGCTAATAAATCATACGTAAGTAAACATATTCAGAAGATCACTTTCCCTCAATGGGATGCTGATCATAAATAATCCAAAGTAACTGAGTTTCCCCAATAGTTCAAAAAGTTAGAGATTAGTTTGTTTTCCTCATAACGTATGAGGAAACAAATTAATCATGCAGACATCCACAGTAGAAATGATTACAGGCGTCCCCCTACTTACACGTGGGTTATGTTCCCAGACTCCACTTGTATACGTGAAGTCGCGTAAAGTGGTGAGAGTGGTGTTGAGAGAGGCTGGGAAGCGGCTCTCTCAGCAGATTCCACCCACCTTCCCTGGGCAGCAATGTGCTGTTCTACTCGTGCGCCCTGCCTGCCTCTGGTGACTGGAAAATTGAATTGGGGGCAGGTGGCTCCTGTGGCCCATCACCATTGCGAGGCCTTTCGGCGTTCTCCCTGTTAGTCTTGGAAGCATAGCTGTCAACCGTCCCTTATTTGGCGGGAAAGTCCCTTATCCCAGCGCTGTGTCCCGCTGCTGTCCCTTATTGATGATGTCCCTTAAACTTCCTGGGTTTCAAAGGAAGCAGCTCCTCTCCCTCCCTCTCTGCCGCCAGGGAGGAGGGAGGCTCCAACTATGTTGCTTGGCTGCGTTGCTCACCCAATAAGGAGTCTAAGAATGACTGGGGGGTGGAGCTTGCATACCTTGTGCCGATCAAATCGGTCACATTGCCTGGGGACTCGCCTTTGCTCAGCGCTTCCCAGCGGAGAGGTGACGGTGGTTTTCCTTGCTGCATCCCCTTTGCCGGGTTGCTGCGCTGTGGAAACCACTGCTTGAGGCTTCGTTTGGCTGCTGGCTGGGCTTTCTGCCTTTGGCTCAGAGGGGCTCAGAAGTTGAACATACCTGTGCTTGGAAAATCTCTTATTTTGGCTGCTGATCCCTTATTTTCAAGGCTGCTGGTCCCTTATTTTCAAATCTGTAAGTTGACAGCTATGCTTGGAAGTTGCTGGACATGGTTTCTTATCTAGTTTCTCCCCCACCCCCAAGAAATAATGTTGCTGCCTGCTTGCGGGGCGGCAGAGGAGAGGGCAATGGAGGGCGGAGGGACTCTCAGATCCTGAGTGAGTGAGGGTGGCAAGATACTTGGAGCGGCCATGCAAGCTGTTTTCCCCTGCTCTCCATTTCTTCTACTCTTTTCGTGCCATTTTGGCAGCATATCCTGGTTCAAATCAGTTACTTTGTGGCAGCATGCATAAATGCAGTTGCACGTCAGAGGGCCTTTAAGGTGTAGTGGAAAGAGTGTTGGGTTTATATCTCCACTCATACAAATCATTTTGGATGGTCCTTCATATCACTATCTTAGTTTTGTATACTCATAGGGTAAAGGTAATTGCGAAGAATTGTGGAGTACGATGTGCCATGTAAATACAAGCACTCGCTTCTTTTTTTACAGGACAGCTCATTTTAAATATTGCACTCGTGCCTCTCCTGTTTACGTTTGCTTTGCAAAAGGGGATTACAATCGGACTGAAGGATCAGGACAAAGGCACTTTACAGCTTTGAGATCGTTTGACCTGTGGTCACCGACTGCTAACGGAGGTGTTTTGGGGCCATGTTATCTTCCAGTACGACAGTGGCATTCTTCACAACCCCGTTATGATGACTCCGTGGTAGAAAAGTCGCTTAAGTCTCTCAAGGATAAAAATAAGAAACTGGAAGAAGGGGGCCCAATTTATAGCCCAACAGTAGAAGAAAGCATAGTTAAAAAATCTATAGGACAGAGAATTGTTGATGAACTGAAGCACTACTATCATGGCTTTCGATTGTTGTGGATTGATACAAAAATTGCTGCAAGGATGCTCTGGAGAATTCTTCATGGCAGCACTTTATCCCGCCGAGAACGGAGACAGGTACTGAATCCATTGTATTGTTTCGGTGATTCAATTTTAGATCTCTTAAAAGCTGAGTTAACAGATTTATTGTTTATACAGAGTGACATTAGCAATATATTATTGAAACATTTTTGCCAGTAAATGCACATCACCTTGAATATCACTGGTTGAAATAATTAATAATAATAATATTTATTAATATTTATACCCTGCCCATCTGGGTTTCCCCAGCCACTCTGGGCGGCTTCCAACAAAATATTAAAATACAGTTGTACCTCTGGATGCGAACGCAACCCGTGTCTGCGTGGGTCGCGATTCGCCGCTTCCGCGCATGCGCGTGACGTCATTTTGAGCGTCTGCGGATGTGCGAGGGGTGAAACCTGGAAGTAGCGCGTTCCATTGCTTCCGGGTCGCCACAGAGTGCAACCCGAAAATGCTCAACCCGAAGCTACTTCAACCGCCAGAAGGCTCTCGGCGCTGGACCTCATGTCCAGGCAGAACAATGGGGGTGGAGACGCTCCTTCAGGTATACTGGACCGAGGCTGCTTATGCATTTCCCCCCTTAAATGGCTGTACAAAACATCATGAACATTTGTTGAAGTGTTTGGTTTTTCTGTGTACTGTACAAAGTAGCTTCTGTGTGCATTTAAATGGAGCAGAACATCGCTTGCATATTCTTACCCAGAAAAGTGTGCACAGTTTTTCTACCCCGTGGTAGAAAAATATTGAGTGACCAGTGTCCTTAAGCTACTTGCACTCAGTGGTGTACAGGTAACTCACAGCTTACATGAGGGTTCAGTTCTAGGGGTCCAAAAGACAGGAACTCCCAAACTGCCCCTCCACAAGGCAGAGGGCTGTTTACTGGGCTCAGGGACGGTCATGGGAGGACCCTGGGAAGCTTCCACACAAGTGAAATCAGTGTAAACTGCAAGTTATCTGTATATTCTTTAGCTGTGCTACTCCACATAATGCTTTTCAGAAGTGAGCCCTGTTCAGTTCAATGGGACTTCCTACCAGGTAAGTTGGTATAGGATTGCTGCTTCAATTGCTGTACATTTTTACATATCGAAAAACAAAAATCAAGTCTACTGCAATAATTGTTCACTAGATTAAATATCTATAATTTTTTAGTTTTATTTTCATGTTCTGAACAATTGAATAGTTTTAGACAGTGTTAGAAACTGAGAAATGAAAGCTAGGATCTAAGTGGTACTTTAAATGTAGGTTATGGACGTAACAATGAATGTCTGGATGTGCTTTTTTGTCATAGCATACAGTTGTTGAGGCACTATCACTTCTCATTTTGCAGATTTAGGCTTAAGATTCCACATTTTCATATCAACACATCATTCAGTATTTACCGTATTTTTCGCCCTATAGGACGCACTTTTTCCCCTCCAAAAATGAAGGGGAAATCTGTGTGCGTCCTATGGGGCGAATACAGGCTTCCGCTGAAGCTTGGAGAGCGAGAGGGGTCGGTGCGCACTGACCCCTCTCGCTCTCCAGGATTCAGGAAGCTATCAGCAAGCCTGGAGAGCTCTGCGGAAGTTCCTGCAGGGCTCCCCACACTGCGGGAGCAGCCTGCCACCCGGCGCGCGGGGCGCCCTGAAGCAGAGCGCCCCGCGCGCCGGGCAGACATCGGCCAGCCCCACAAGCTCGGGGGACAGTGGGGAGGCGCAGCGCCGCCATCCCGCTGTTCCCCGACCTGGTTTTTTTTTGGGGGGGGGGGAAATAAAGGGAATTTTTTCCCCTTTATTTCCCTCCAAAAAAATTAGGTGCGTCCTATGGGATGGAGTGTCCTATGGGACAAAAAATACGGTAAACATCATACAGTACAAGGGAAACCTCTAATAGTGTTTAATAGTGTTTGTTGGGAGCTCCATCATCAAGTGTTCCCTTATATGGCTCAGCCACGGAGAACCTGTGACTCTCCAGATGTTGGACTTCAGCTCCCAGCTGGCATGGCCAGAGTTCAGGGATGATGGAAGCTATAATCTGACAACATCTGACTAGTCACAAGTTCTGTATCTTTGACACTGGTTCTCTTGCTTTTACTGTTGTAAAGAAAATTGCTATGCGTTGATTTCTTTAACACTGTTAACAGGTAACAGTGCTTTTTTGTGCATCCATTCTAGTGACTCGCTCTTGTTTTTTACCTCTTATTAGCAGTAATAGCAAACTAAAGTTAACAGTTGAACGATTTGTATTTTTCTTTCTTTCAATATATACAACCTATGCATACACCTAAAGTACAGTGGTGCCCCGCAAGACGAATGCCTCGCAAGACGGAAAACACTCTAGACGAAAGGGTTTTCCGTTTTTGAGTTGCTTCGCAGGACGAATTTCCCTATGGGCTTGCTTCGCAAGACGAAAATGTCTTGCGAGTCTTGAGATTTTTTTTCGCTCCCCCCCTTTTTCTAAGCCGCTAATAGCCTTTTAGCAGCTAAGCCGATAAGCCTTTAATAGCCGCTAAATCGCTAATAGCGCTAAGCCGCTAAGCCGCTAATAGGGTTGCTTCGCAAGACAAAAAAACCGCTAGACGAAGACACTCGTGGAACGGATTAATTTCGTCTTGCGAGGCACCACTGTATATACAGTGGTACCTCGGGTTACATACGCTTCAGGTTACATATGCTTCAGGTTACATACGCTTCAGGTTACAGACTCTGCTAACCCAGAAATATTACCTCGGGTTAAGAACTTTGCTTCAGGATGAGAACAGAAATCGTGCTCCGGCGGCAGCAGGAGGCCCCATTAGCTAAAGTGGTGCTTCAGGTTAAGAACAGTTTCAGGTTAAGTACGGACCTCCAGAACGAATTAAGTACTTAACCCGAGGTACCACTGTAGTGATTTAAAAGATGTTGGGGTTAGGCTAAAATACATTTAAAATTACTATTTAATTTTTTTTAAAAAACACATTTCATATAATGGCTTCAACCCAAGTTGCATTTCTGTTTGTGCAAGGAGGAGCAAGTTCCCCTTCCATCTACAGCCCCCTCCAACACCTGTATTTATTTATTATTATCTATGGTGCTTATATCCTACCCTTTTCTCCAAGGAGTTCAAGGTGATGTATATGGTTCTCTCCCTCCTCTTTTAATCTCCAGAACAACCCTGTGAGGTAGGTTAGGCTGAGAGAGAGTGAATGGCCCAAGGCCACCCACTGAGCTTCATGACCAACTGGGGATTTCAACCCTGGTCTTCCAGGTCATGGGCCAACACTAACCGCTATACAACGCTGCACCATTCCCAGGGATTCCCCATCTCTCAGTAGTAGATTTTTAGGGAGCGCCAGAGGATAGTCTGGTTGTGTGATTCTATCTCTGTTTCATTTCTAGAAGGGAAGCTAGCATCCAAACCACTATGTCCACAAGAGTTTAAAGAATCTAAGGACCCTATTGAGTTGATCTATAAAATAACTAGGGCTGAATGACACCAGCTTTTCAATTTTGAGATGTATCACCAGGTAAACATCACAATATAGTGATATATCGTGATGTTGAAAAGGAAGGAGCATTGAACCTGAAACCACCAGAACTCTCTCTGCCCCCAGTACATGGAAGCAAGGAGCATTGGCCCCCGGCCCTGTGAGGCACTGGGGTGAAACTGCTGTAGCTCCCTCGGCTGCCAGCGCCCAGAGCAGGGAGGAAAGAGGCAGCCAAAGAAGGCACTATTGCCCTCAGACTGGTCCAGGGCTAATATTAACTAGTGTTAACTAATGTCAAACTGAAAGATTGACTATATAGAGCTCAGTGCTTAAAAGTTCAATGTGTTTATTAGTTGCCTCCTTTCTCTAACTTTTACAATTGTAAATTTCTTCATTTTACTTACTCAAAGCCATAGATAAAATAGTTGTATTCAGTAATAACTACCACACCACTGCTTCAACTATTGTAGTTGAAATATATATGTAAGAGACTTTACAGCAGAAGCAAAAAGCGAACATTTCAATTTGTAAATTAAGGAGAAAGGAGTCTGGTTTAAAATGAAAGCTGATTGGAATGTAACAGTGTTAAAGCAAGGAGTGCAAAAATATTACCTTGCAATTCAGTTCATTATCTTCTAACAAATTGATGTTAAGATGCTTTTTCTATATACCAAAAGTTGTTGGAATATGATGCAGAATACAAATAAATATCATACTATGGATGACATGCTATGTCAGATTGACTTGTTTTTATGGTTACTAATCTCCTTACTTATTTGTTGCTTACAGTTCCTTCGGATATGTGCTGATCTCTTTCGGTTGGTCCCTTTCCTAGTCTTTCTTGTTGTTCCTTTCATGGAATTCCTGCTTCCCGTAGCTGTAAAGCTGTTCCCCAATATGCTCCCTTCAACATTTGAGACAAAGTCTAAGAAGGTAACTAAAATATGAATCAGCAGTTGTGGCAAAACAGATGTTCTGATTGATTAAATTCCTTTTCTTCTGTCATGGAACCCAATTTGTTATTTACTTCTTAGGAAGAGAGATTGAAGAAAGAGCTTAGAGTGAAGCTTGAACTGGCTAAATTTCTTCAAGATACCATTGAAGAGATCGCCTTAAAAAATAAAGCAGCCAAAGGGAATGTTACCAAAGACTTTTCCACCTTCTTTCAAAAGGTAAAATATTTCTTTTTTTACTGATGGTGTATTAGTGAAATGGGACTTCACCACCTTTTTTCTCCCTGCAGCCGCTTCAAAATTTACTCCAGGGGGTTTCCACAACATTAGATTTCACTCATACTTCGCCTTTCTGCATTAAGCACCCAAGGTGTTGAACAACAGTAATATATAATGCAGTATAGAAGTTAATGTCAAAAAGCCACATACAACCACAATTAAAAACACTAATTGAAAGCAAGTGTAGGTGTGTAAGAAGAGCAGCCAATCAAAAATCAGAAGCAGAAAAACAAATCACTCTGGCGGTCTAAAAATTTGCCCAGACAAGAAGGCCTCCATTTGCTGGTGGGAGTTTAATGCAAGTGAAAGGCACTAAACATGCCTCCTTAGGAGAGAGTTTCAAACCCTAGGCATGACTACTGGAAAGGTACTGTACTTTCTTGTATCCTTGCAAAACGTATTTTATGCCATTAGAGATGGTAGTCAGGCTTGAAGCCTGTTGAATCGCACCAAATTATTTCTTTAAATTTTTCCAATGGGAGTTTTTGGTGGGTTGACTTGCTCCTCATCCAAAAGTTTTAGGTTCAGAGTTTGACAACCATTTGTCCTCCTCCTTAGAGCTATCTCTGCTGAATCCCTCTTCATTTCCAGTGGATTCAGCTATCAGACCTCCAAGGCAGTTGGTTGTGGTTTCTGGTCACCAGAAGTGATTTACTCTGTGGGGAAGATTAATGACATTAGCTTCCTGGCAGCAGGGGTGCTGCTGTTTACTGAGAGAAGGGGAGGTCTGCTTCAGGGCGCCCTGCGCGCCGGGCGGCAGGCTGCTATCCGCAGCATGGAGAGCCCAGCGGGAGTTCCCGCAGGGCTCCCCACGCTGCGGATGTCTGCCTGGCGCGTGGGGCGCTCTGCTTCAGGGGGCTCGTAGCGCCAGGCGGCAGGCTGCTATCCGCAGCGTGGGGAGCCCTCCGGGAGTTCCCGTAGGGCTCCCCACGCTGCGGATAGCTTCCTGAAGCTTGGAGAGCGAGAGGGGTCGGTGCGCACCGACCCCTCTCGCTCTCCAAGCTTCAGCGAAAGCCTGTATTTGCCCCATAGGACGCACACAGGTTTCCCCTTCATTTTTGGAGGGGAAAAAGTGCGTCCTATAGGGCGAAAAATACAGTAAATGAAAATGGTAGACATTTAAAAGAGAATTGCAGGATAGGGGACCCAAATACTTTGAACTGCTACAGGTTACTTAAAAAATAGATAGCTTCAGATTTTTAAAAATGTAAAGAGCACATATAGTGTTCTTCCATGCATAAGCCCCCATTTTCAAAACTGTTGAAATACAGCTTGTCCAGTCTGGTTAACAACCAGTTTAAGATGACAACACTGCTTCATTCAGTACAGCCTTCTAGCTTATGGCCTGACCCACTCAAATGTGTGCTTGCCTTTGTCCAGCTACAGAACGTTCAGACTGGAGTTGGGGTTGTCAGTGATCGCCACCTGCATTGCACCTCCTATTCTCGGTGTATCAAAAATCTAGCAGCAGTAGCGAATAACCCTTTTCCTTTTGTTTAGAGGCTTTTAAGCAGAGGTCGGGTAACAACCTACCATGGATGTTGTAGCTGTGAACTTCCTGCTTTGGCATGAATTGGTCAAGGAGGGTGGGAAACCTAAGACCTGTGTTCTCTGGGCCTGCTCTGCATCCTCCTCAAGCGCCTGGCTGGGATGCGTACTTGAATGGTGGCAATTCTTCTTGCTTGTCTGATAGAGAGAGTTATATGTAGGTGCTATGGCCGTTGCTTCAAAGGAAAACTGAATTTTTCACTTGATTCCAAATTACATAAGTGTGGAGTCATGAGACTGGGACTTATCCCATATGTTATTAAAGAACTGCACATTTCTTAAATAAAAGTTGAGGGAATGTAGCTTTAAGTCTTATAACATGTGTTTTCTACTTTCAGATCCGTGAAACTGGTGAAAGACCAAGCAATGAAGAAATTTTGCGATTCTCTAAACTATTTGAAGATGAGCTAACCCTTGATAATCTCACAAGACCTCAGTTGGTTGCTCTCTGTAAACTGTTAGAACTTCAGTCAATCGGGACAAATAATTTTCTACGTTTTCAGCTAATAATGAGGTTGAGATCTATAAAAGCAGATGATAAAGTAAGAGAATTCCCTTTTGCTACAAATTTTCCAGTTGCTTCTGTTGTTTCTAATGGCTTTTAAAATTACTTTAAGCAACTGCATTGTGGAATGCAGAATTTCATTCATCTGGGAATGTTGGGTCATTTCACAATTAGACTTGCTATGGGGCAGCTATAGTCTTACCACAAAACATAGAACAGTTGATTAGAACATACTTGGCAGCCCTTGTTTGGCGCTAAACCGAATTCCATCCTGTAATGATATCCTGCTTTGTTGTAATGATTGTATTATTAGGTGACAAAGATAATTTCTTCACAGGGATGAGTATAGTTATTGATATTTGTGTCTGTCTAGCTGATCGCTGAGGAAAATGTGGATAGCCTGACGGTTAAAGAGCTACAAGCAGCATGTCGTGCAAGAGGCATGAGAGCACTTGGCGTAACAGAAGACCGTTTGAGGGATCAGCTTAAGCAGGTACTGATGAAGAAAGAAGGGACATGAGCTTTTGATCACCCAAAAGCAGCTCGTGCTGTGTGTGTTTTGGCATTGCCTCTTGGTCCTTCATTTATGATTCGAGGACCCGCCTCCTGCTCATGAATAATAAAGACACGTGGACACAGTATATAAGGTTAATGGGCTAGAAAAGGCCACAACTTTATTGATTACAGCATGTGAGAGGTATTGGCTTAAGCATTGGACAACAGCAAATTTTGACTCCACCCACTCGGAGAGGGGTGAGTCTGTCTAGGGTTAACCACCAGTAGGGGGAGCCTGTTGATGCAAATACAACTATAAGCTCTCCCCTGATGTCACCGGGGGTTGTGCCATGGCCTCCAGACACGCAGGGCACCGGACAGGATCCACGACCGCCTGATTCCTTTAACGGAATACCCATAAGTGAAGGGATAGGCGATGGCCACACCCTGCCCTTCCACACACCAACAACACATTCCAATGGCTAACCGCCAAATACTGAGAAAGTTGTGACGATTGCTACGAGGTAGGCGAAAAAACCAAGAGGCCGGTGCCAATTTGCCAATTGGGGGAAAACTCCTACCAGGCCCCCCGGACAACCAAGGCGACCAACCATAGGTCCATAGCAAGGTCAAGCGAGAAGCACTAAAGGGAGTGGTGGGTGGGTGAAGAATTTTGGCAGCGCAATGGCGGGGAAAGCTGGCACGGCTGCATTTGAGCGGCTAAACTACGCCCCCGAGCTGCCACCCGATTGGGTGCCGTTCCGGGAGGGGGGGGTGGCACGCCAGCGACAATGGCAGGCAGGGGCCGGAACGCCCCCTGCGCATCGCGGGAATCTGTTCCCGGTCACAATCCCTCCCTTCCGGGAGGAGGAGAGGTTGTACCAGAAGTAATGCATTTAGCATTAAACCTAGAAATGTATACTCTATTCTGACCAAACTAAGCTTCCTAGAGCAAAGGCCTTCCAACACTTCCAGAGTTGACGCCTGAGCCACATAGCCACAAGAGGGCCGTGAAAATTAGTGTCCCAAGCTTTTTAGGCTCGTCTACCCATTGGTTGCCAGATGTGAACTATGTTGTCATTTTTTCTGCTCTCCTAACCCACTGTCATACCTTTCCAACCCTCCTAGTACTGTGATGTCCACAATCTTTGCATTGAGCAGGTATGTTGCTATGAGGCAAATATACTTGCCGCAAACTCATATCAGTGTCCCACACTGAGAGTTGTTTACCTAGGAAAGACTATCTGTTATCAGATATCTGTTTAACATGATATTCTCCTGCTCCAAATCCTTGATGAGCAGCACTTTTATTCAGAAGTTCACTAGCAGTTGAAAAATAAATGGATTAAGGTTGATTTACCCAGTTCATAAGTGTTTTGGAGTGCAGAAAGATGTACTGTTCTAATACTTTATCTTTTAATTGCAGTGGTTAGACTTGCATCTGAACCAGGAAATCCCAACTTCACTGCTTATTTTATCCAGAGCTATGTACCTTCCAGATACTCTTTCACCAGCTGACCAGCTTAAAACGACCCTGCAAACACTACCTGAAAGTGTGGTATGTCTTATTTAAATTGCAACTACGTTCTGTTAACACCATTAAATCTAAAATCTTTGTTCCTTAGGGGGCTTTCTCTGCTACAGCCAGTATATTCACTGTAGTATAATTCTAGTGCTGGGGATGGCCCATTTTGCACTTTTAAGTATTACTCTTCTTGCACCCTGTGTGAGTGAGCAGCATAGGATTGGTGGGAGCTTTCTTACATTGTAGAATGCAGAAGTAAACAGCTAGACCAGACTGCTAGTACTAAGTTTATTCTTCTGTTAAAATTCCTATAGAACAGTGTAAAATCTGGAAAGTTGATTGGTTAATTATTTTTGTTTTAGGCCAAAGAAGCTCAAGTTAAAGCGGCAGAGGTGGAAGGAGAAAAGTTGGACAATAAAGCCAGACTGGAGGCAACCCTTCAGGAGGAAGAAGCTATTAGGAAAGAAAACCAAGAAAAAGAATTGGAAAGGCTGTCAGAAGCTGCTGAGAAGGCCAAAGAGACTCTTCAGGTCGCTGAAAGGGTAGGCTCTTTAAAAAGGCACCAGTGTTGGTTTTAAACGCTTTACTCCATCCTTATTTAAAATTGACTTTTTCCCAATCTCCCTTAACTGTCTGTGAAGTTGATTTTGCACTTCTTCCAAATGGGCAACTTTCAAATACATAATAAATACATATAATAAATGCAGTAATAAATACATATGATGGTCACGTTGCAAAGGGGCACTTGGATGCATACATTTTTTTCTGCAACTGTTTCAGAAGCTTAATCACACAGATCAGGGGTTTGATATGTAAAAGTAGGGGGAAGTTGTAAGCTTGCACTGGTTACAGGATAGTTTTAAGCACTTCTTATGCTGAACTCCCAACTGTTTTTTAATTTTAAAAAAATTGGTTCACTATAAGGGCTCTGATTTTTAGTATCACAATTCTGCACAAACCTTCTATAATCCTTTGTGAAAGTGGAAAATGTATGGTTTCTACCCCCCCCCAAAAAAAAAGATTGAAAGGAGTTTAGTGTTATAGGAGCTGCTGCCTGTAGAGTCTCTTGCTACATACAGTGGTACCTCGGGTGAAGTACTTAATTCGTTCCGGAGGTCCGTACTTAACCTGAAACTGTTCTTAACCTGAAGACCACTTTAGCTAATGGGGCCTCCTTCTGCTGCTGTGCTGCCGGAGCATGATTTCTGTTCTCATCCTGAAGCAAAGTTCTTAACTTGAAGCACTATTTCTGGGTTAGCGGAGTCTGTAACCTGAAACGTATGTAACCTGAAGCGTATGTAATCCGAGGTACCACTGTATTGCCTTTCCAATAATGATCATTATATTGCACAGACAGAAGCAACCTGGCCCCAATCAAAAGCTGCTGGCAGAATTCTTTCCCCTCTCTCTCAGCAAAAATTATATCATTGGGAGGGGCATCAACCTGTACCACTACCCAGTGGAGCAAGAACTCCTCCTCTTTCCTGCCCTTTCAACTACCCTGCAAATGCAAACATGAAGGTGAAATGAAATTAGTCCCACTCACCAGCCAGAGACAACAACTGATATAATTCCTTCTCTCCCCATGAAGAACATGTGTTGGAACTGTCAAATGCCATGCATAGAGCTTCAAAGGTGGAACTTGGGGTCGTGTTCAAAATGTGTTTTTAAATTCCGGGTTTCATACGATGTTGTCACTTTGTGTTTTAGAAGGAGGTGGATGCAATAGATCTTGATACTTCAGCTGTGCATATAAAGGAGAGCAAGATAGCTGTGGATACCGAACAAGAACTGGCAAAGGTGGACTTGACCCTGCATTCAGAGACTTTGAAAGATACAGCACCCGTATTGGAGGGCATCAAGGTGAATAGTGGGCAAGGCTGAGAGTGAATATACTGCAACGCACCACAATACTTTCCACGTTGGGCTGTTGCAAGATTAACTCTCATCCAAGAAACTCAATAGATTTTGTGGAAGAGCTGCTGTTTTGTTTTTTTAATTACAGGTGTTTTTCATTTGTAGAACATTGTAAGTGGCTGAAACCTGGGGACATAGTTAGCTACTGTGCAGGTGACAGTAAATCAGGACTACGTTTTGGGTCTCCTGTGTAAATTATGCAATGAACAGTGCCTCTGGGGTGGATGTTAATTCTGTCTAAATTAGGTAATGCATCCAGTTATGAAAGATGCAGATTCACACTAAGTGTACGCCTGTATATACCAATATTCAGTTAAGATTGCTTCCGTTCAGAGCTCCATGTATGTTTCATGGTGCCCAAGATCTCTTGCATTTTGGGGTTGCTTTGAAAGATCATTTTGGTGGAGGTTGCAGAGCTGCACTGCACTTGAAACAAGTTTAAAATTCTCCAAACTGTCCATTAAGAAAAGTTATAGGTACAGGCTCTCTACTGTCTATATTAGGGATAGGAACCTGTAGTCCTTCATGAGTTCCTGGACTGTTATCTCCCATCATTTCTGCTCATTGGGAGTCCAACAAGGCCCACACATTCTAAGCTATAGATTTTGGGAAGCCTCTTTGCTCAATAACTGGTTAAAATAATTAAAATAAGGTGGTTAGGCTACTTCCAAACCTGAGTGGTTGGGAGACTCTTTCAATTCCTTCCACTAGTCTTAATATTCCCCAGTGAAGAGTATATTGACTTGAAAGAGATCTTCATTTGGTATTTTTCATTTAGATTCTTCAGCACCCACTTAAAAAAACAACAACAATTGTGGTTTTATTGGATAATCCTGCCAGCTTGTCTCTGTTTCAACAATAGCAAGAATTTACACTTCCTTGAAATGTACTATCTGGGTAGTAGATATGGAAGATTTGACATGGAGGTTTCTGTATCATATTCTTAACTAGATTGATTAGCTTTTTCTAATATTTATAAATTAATCACAGTGCATAATATATATTTGCTCTTGTTGTGTAGTAATCTTGTATAGTATAGTTTAGCATTCTGTATAGCGTACTTCATGGGTAGCCAACTTGGGCCCGGAGGCTGTTGGAGATTGTGGTTCTTCTGAAGGTCATGTGAACCTAGTTATGGCATAAAAGTGACCCTATCAACTAGTTTGCAATTAACTTGTGGTACATTTTCCAAAAAGAGTTGGCCACCACTGGTGTACTTCATAGCTTATAATTTAGTAATTGTGTACCTCTTGCATAGAAGTAGTCGTAAGAACATGGATGTCTACTTATTAGTTCTTGTTATTTTCATGCTGCAAAGTTTGAAGCATGGCTGTCGTGGCTATGTGTTAAGGTTAGGAATGCTTTTTTTATTTCTGGAACATTGAAAACTTGAACTTTAAAAGCACCTACTAGAAGTAGTAAAATGGCTTATGAGCAATGTCATTTCTGTTAAATTCCAAACTCTGATGTGCCCAATAGTTGTCTTAGACCCAAGTCTGTGTTTCTCAAAGTTGGGCCTCTAGCTGATGTCAGACTACAACTCCCATCATCCCTAGCTAGCAGGGCCAACTGGAGACCCAACTTTGAGAAACACTGGTCTAAGTCATCCTCCTGTGATGCCACTTGGCCTGGAAACTTTTATAAGCGTGTAAGAATTCTAGGATTCCCCCCCCCCTCTATTTTAGGCTTTAGTATTTTGATGAAATTTCTTACTGGAAAACTTAATGTGCCTCTTTCTCCACAAGCACTATCCTTTACTTTTTCTAGCAAATTTCCATCTTCTCCTCTTTCTCAGCCCCCCAGAAGCAGGCTTAGTTATGTTAGGCAGTGCGGAGAAAAATAAGTACTGACAAGAAAAAGGCACAACACAATTGCTGCCTTTTCTCTCTTGCAAGTATTAAAAAATCTTGTAGAAGATTGTTTCATGGAGTCAGAAACTATATACAGATCTTTGGACTTCCCCTTTTGCCCAGAGAGGACTTGGCCAGTGATTGTGCATTCTCTGGTTTTCATCTCAACCAATAGTAATTGCTTTTGAAACCCTCTGGGAGTGTAAAGGAAACTTGTATGTTGGACTTTATGCATGAGCCACATATGAAACTGTTACCCAAGAAAACCTGCAAGGTATCTCCAGAAGATTTTGTAACGATGGCTTCCACCTTCCTCAACTAACAGCTACATCATACGTTACATGAACAACTTTTGCAGTCCAGATAAGAGAGCAGGTACACTGTTGAAAGGGCAAGTGGTCCATGCAGGTGATAGATGCAACTTATGTCGCACATATAAAACAATATCTAGACATACAAGGGGAAAATAGCCTTTTTGTCCCCATTTCATACCTTTCTGAATCCTGTTCAGCACGGAGATAAACCATGCTGGCTTGTAAAGTGGGTGCTGTCTGATAGACATGGAAAAACTATGTCATGGTGGTGCTTTTTCAACAGAGCCTGCCACCTAAGCACATAACTTCTCTCTATTTTGGTTGGACAAGATGATTGCACATCTCACAGCTTGCACTGTGTCTGTTGCATTTGCGACGGGTAGAAGTTTGGGAGTCTGGGTTGATTTTTCACTCAGCCTGCATATACTGCATTAAGCAATCCTATTAATTAGGGGTCTAGTTATTTTAAGATCATTTAACAGCTCTAATATAGGACAGGTAATTATAATCCTGTGCTATTAGTATCATTCTTTACCTATACACATCTTGATGATCAGAAAGTTCTGGATTTCCCATGGAATTACACTTATTTTATTTTTTTATTAAAAAGGTAAAATAAAGATTTTGAAAACATAAGAGTAGTTCCAACCGTTTTCTGAAAGGGACACTCTCTTTATAACAATGATTTCATTTCTCTCCCTCCCCCAATTTTTTTTTTTAGGGCGAAGAAATAACCAAAGAAGAGATTGACTTGTTAAGTGATGCTTGTAGTAAACTGAAGGAACAAAAGAAATCGCTAACAAAGGAAAAGGAGGAGCTTGAGGAGCTCAGAGATGATGTGCAGGAATATAGTGAGGTATGAATTTTGAGAGTGTCCTTGGCCGTGTCATCACAGGGCTGCCGTGGTGGGCATGGCCACTCAGTAAACCCCTCTCTCACAGAATGCAGACTAGTGAGGCTGAAAGACAAATAACTTTTCCAAGAACCTGAGTACAAGCCAGAAGAGGTATGAAACCCCATAGCTTTTTGAAGCCACATAATAGGAAGATTGTCACAAATCGATCTCTTTAAGGCCACACCAGACCCCCCTTCCTTGAATCCACCAGCTGCTGTGATAGAGAAAAGGGTACCCATGGTGGTGGCCAGCTGCTTCTTGTTGCTCCATGTTGACAGAGCCCTTACTTCTGAGTAAACGTACTGTTAACAACATGGCACAGGAGGGGCCTTGTCAGGTAAGTAGTTGCACTTCCCCGTCTTCTTTGCATTCCCTTGCCTGGTTCCCACAGCTGAAGGGTTCCAAGTGTGATTTTGCTCCAGCAAGGCAGGATGACATCTCTTCTCCCCATCCCACCCTGCAAGGATGCTTTCCCCAAACCATCCCCCCAAATACCTAATGTCATGTGTGACGGAAGGTGTGGGGTGGGTACTGACATGGCTTCAAAGGAAGACTTGGGAAATTAAAAGTTAACTCCTGAATGCTGCATTTCTGGAGCAAAGTGAACTCTCTCTACCCATTACCTCTGCCCAATAGCAACAGATTCTCCCCACATTTCCATTCTAGCAGTGGTTTCAAGGAAAACCACATCTCCATCCCAGTGCTGCTCCATAGCTGTCAACTTACAGATTTGAAAATAAGGGACCAGCAGCCTGGAAAATAAGGGATCAGCAGCCAAAATAAGGGATTTTCCAAGCACAGGTAGGTTCGACTTCTGAGCCCCTCCGAGCCAAAGGCAGAAAGCCCAGCCAGCAGCCAAACAAAGCCTCAAGCGGTGGTTCCCACAGCGCAGCAACCCGGCAAAGGGGATGCAGCAAGGAAAACCACCGTCACCTCTCCGCTGGGAAGCGCTGAGCAAAGGCAACGCGGCCGATTTGATCGGCACAAGGCATGCAAGCTCCACCCCCCCAATCGTTCTTAGACTCCTTATTGGGTGAGCAACGCAGCCAAGCAACACAGTTGGAGCCTCCCTCCTCCCTGGCAGGGAGGGAGAGGAGCTGCTTCCTTTGAAACCCGGGAAATTTAAGGAACATTATCAATAAGGGACAGCAGCGGGACACGGCACTGGGATAAGGGAATTTCCCGCCAAGTAAGGGACGGTTGACAGCTATGTGCTGCTCCTGAAACCTAGAGGTTCAAAGAGCAGTGCAGGGCTGTACTGCATGTTGAGTTCCCAACAGATAGGGCTCCAAAGCATATCACCTGGTGTGATTGACAAGCGAGGGGATGCTTAAGTGGAGAACTACGTAGCCATTCAACAAGATACTTTAAAAAGCAGCCCCCAGGAATAGGAATACTGTATTTAAAAAGTATACCTAACTCTCTTTTGTCTTACCATACCCTTGATATTCTGCAGTTGTCTTTTGGGTGTACATGCAGCAGATACCTCTGATTTTTGCTAAATACTATGGTTTTATGAACCATGTTTTTTCTTTGATCCTCAGGATTTGCAAGAGATCAAGGAGTTGTCTAAGGAGGGAGAAGAAGAAATAGTTGAAGAGTCTAAAGCAAGCAAGAGATTGACTAAAAGGGTGAACCGAATGATTGGACAGATTGACAAAATTATCACGGAGTTGGAGACAGAACAAAAAGTGGTGGATGGACAGCTGGAGAGTAGTGCTAGCCCTCCCATTGGGTAAGTGTCAGGTGCTACAAGTAGGGGGTTGTTCTTGTGAATATGGGTTGATTCCTTTGCAGAAGGAAGTGCCTCTCAGACTTTTTCAATCTGAACTCTTGCGTATCAGTTCCAAAATATTGACATGGATAATTTATTCTAATCATAACATAAATAGTGAATGAGACCAAGTACATGCTTATTACAAAACATATACAAAACCATATAATACCAAATTTTATTTCCACTTTAATTTATTGATCTGATTATTCCACTGAAAGCATTGACTCCTATGATTTTGTCTAATCTTTTAAAGTCATCTGAGTCGAATCTGTCCACGTTCAGTCCCATTAGATGAGCCCAGGTCATGTGAGAGGGACTCCAATATCACCAGAGAGGGAGAAAAACAAATTCTATCCACTCTTCCATGCATAATTTTCTACACTTGTGTAATTTTGCCTCTTCCTGACCTTTTCTCTAAACTAAAAATCCCCAAATGCTTTAACTTTTCCTGACTGGGGAGCTATCCCCTTAATAATTTTGGTTGCCTTTGGAACCTTGTACAGCTCCAAAACATGGAATTGCCCACAGTATTCAAAGGGCGGTTGCCCCATAGATTTTTTAATGGCATGATGATGTCATCAAAATATCAGCCCATATTTTCTACCTGCTTTATCTAGATTTGCCCTTTCTGGGAGAAATCTGATGGTTTGTTTTTTTTTAAAAAAACCAACCTTTGCCAATGACCTAGCTGCAATAAGTCGACACCTGTTTACAATATTATGCCCTTGTCTGGAATCAACTCGTTGAAATATTAGGAAGCGTTAGTTTTGGTCCTGGATCCCTGTAATTCATATACTAATAACTCCCACTAAATAAGTAAAAGTAATTTATGATGCTATTCTTGAGCTAAATTTTAATAATCCCAATCAAAATTACTACAAGACAAATGTAAGGGATGATATGTCATCAAACAAGTAATTATTAAGTAATTATTAGTAAATTATCACTAGTCCTCAAGCATCTCAGTAATCACTGGCGTTCCTTGAGGTTTAGCAAGACTTCTCTTAAGACTGGTCCTTAGCAGGAGTTAGACCTTAACATTTCGTGAAATATAGTAGTGGGCAAGCTGTTTTCTCCTCCAAAGGGGATTTGTTGGGTACATGTTTCTAAAGTCCTGAAGCAGAATACTTGTTAGGGTTATAAGAAAAAGAGGGAGGCTGTACTGCCTTTTTCTGAAAAAGCAAGTTGCCTCATAGGTTCTGTAGTAGCATGTCTTGGTTTATTTCAGTTTTTTTAAATCAAGTTGAATATAAATGTGCCTTCCCTGGTTTTCAGTATGGAATATGGCTAGTGCCATATAGTTTGTTTGTTTTTTTGAAAACCCCTTGTAGTAACTACTTGCTGTATACAGGTTGTGTTTCCCATTTAGGGAGAATATCATCAGTATCAATGAGCTTATCAATGTGATGAAACAGATTCAGAAGATACCAGAAAGCAAACTAAACAGGCTTGCCCAAGCACTAGATGAAAATAAAGATGGAAAGATTGACATAGATGATGTTTCCAAGGTGAGTCTGCTGAAGAATGTAACCTGTTTTGTTTAATGTTTGTTATTTGTGTTGTTTAAACAATTTGTTTTAACAAATTTAAGACTTAGAAGAAGAAAAAAAAACCTCCCTTAAATTAACCGACCTTAGAATGAAACCAGTTTGGCTTAAGTTGTGGTCCATTCTATGGTTTGGTTAAATTGTAAAGATGTGATATAGATTCAGAGCTTAAAAACAAAAGTCTAATTGATGTTGAATAATATACAAGTTCCAGTAGTGATGTATGGAAGTGAGAGCTGGACCATAAAGAAGGCTGATCGCCGAAGAATTGATGCTTTTGAATTATGGTGCTGGAGGAGACTCTTGAGAGTCCCATGGACTGAAAGAAGATCAAACCTCTCCATTCTTAAGGAAATCAGCCCTGAGTGCTGACTGGAAGGACAGATCGTGAAGCTGAGGCTCCAGTACTTTGGCCACCTCATGAGAAGAGAAGACTCCCTGGAGAAGACCCTGATGTTGGGAAAGATGGAGGGCACAAGGAGAAGGGGACAACAGAGGACGAGATGGTTGGACAGTGTTCTCGAAGCTACCAGCATGAGTTTGACTAAACTGCGGGAGGCAGTGGAAGACAGAGGTGCCTGGCGTGCTCTGGTCCATGGGGTCACGAAGAGTCGGACACGACTAAACGACTAAACAACAACAACACTATACAAGTTTATAAAATCAGAGCAGTATCAAAACAATTCTCAGTCTTCTCTTCTCCAGGCTAAACGTACCCAGCCTCCTTGATATAAACTGTATTGTAATTTATACAGACTCATGTCAACAACAATCTTACTTCTTTGGAAAATACCACACTGTCCTTTTCGATTCATCACACTATTTTGAAATTGTGTTGTGGTTGACATTACAAATCATTTTTGGCATATATGCTTCAGTTATTTTCCTCCTTAATTGTAGAGTTTCATAAAAATTGTGAATAAAGCACAATGTAACTTATGAATTTAACATATGTTTCTATTTGCATAGGTGGTAGAACTCATCGACAAAGAAGATATTGATATTTCTACCAACCAAGTTGCAGAGATCATGTCACTGTTGCAGAAAGAGGAAAAACTAGAAGAAAAAGAGAAAATTAAAGAAAAGACTGAGAAGGAAGCTCTAGAAGTCAAGAATTAATGAATTAGTCTTCAATTTGATTTCAAGGCTGAAGTGGAACATCTTATGTTACCTTGTCCAGCACCTCCTATCTGTGAGATGATGAACATTATTGATATATAGGTTAATCAGGAAATAATAAGAAGTTGGGTAGGCAGAATGAAACTTTTCCCTGATCAAACATGGGCAATTTATCATTCCAGGAAGATGAGAGCAGTCTTGGTCTTTAAATAATGTATTCCTCCTTGTGGAATTTTGTGTACTCTTTGGTATTCTGTAGTGATTCAGTACATTTTATTGTCCCCAGATCATGATACAAATTAGGAATTTCCTTGCATTGTGCAAGGAATTTACATTTTTTTGTTAAATAATATTACGTATACTTGGCATGCAGTTTGTCTTCTGTACTTGGCAAAGAGGTGAAATTCTGTGCAGCAAAATTAGCAGTATATAAACCATCCAAAAATATCTTAAATTCCCATTATTATTTTTTAATGAAGCTTCAAAAGGGCTTATATAGCAAACACATTAGTTCTGAAAGTGCTGTCATTGTGTTGGCCTAGCGCATCCTCCAAAGTTACACTTTTAGAACTTTAGAAATTTTTAACATGCTCAGATGCTTTAAAAAAACCCCAGCTTCTCAACACTAAATAATGTACATGCAGAAAATTAAATATAAGGGGGATTGCAGCAATATCCCACTCAGTTCCTTGCTCTGCTTTAATTTTTCCCATACTTCTGCTACACTCTCTCTGGTCTCCCCCCCCCCCCCCCCCGTTGCAATTTGTAATAGGAAATCCTATCAGACTTCTGTCATTTTTAAAAGCCACAGGGCAACCAGCAATCTCAGCAGCTGCATTTCTCCAGATCCCTACACACCCTCTTCCCTGTGGATCTGAAGGCTACGTAAGGGACACATAGGTAGAGAGAGGGGAGCGCCCTGAAAGCTTTGATGCCTTGACTGAAGGCAGTCACCCAAGCCACCCCTCACTCACTTCCTTAAAGCTGCCTTTAACCCTAGCAATTAAAAGACTTCTTGATGAAGTAAACTGCATTTTTTTTGAATTAAAACGAGGAGGAAACCAGACTTTTAAACATTTAAACATTTTGAAAGTGCAGCTCTGTATGTGTGTCTTATTTATGTGTAAAGGAAGTGTCCATTTGTGTTGATTATTTTTGTTCATTGGAAATTGTGAATGTCACATCTCTGTGCGTGGAACATCAGCACAGATCCGAAATGACTGACCCAGTTAATTAGGAACATGGTACAAAAATAACCTTTTCACTGCATACTTCAGGTTTTCATTTGACCTTTTTTGTTACCATCTCGAGTCATTTAGTAGTAGCAGTTAATTGAGCTGGATATGAACACTGTTTTGGTAACTCAAGCTTTAAAATATTCACATTGGCTTTTCTTTGTTTTCCAATGAGGCTAAGGATGCTGTGAAGCCAATTTCCCAGGAAGCAATTCATAATGAAATCAATGACATTTAGTTTGAGTAGCTGGCTTTTTGAGATGTAGTGCAAAGGGCTGCATCTGCAACTCAAAGGACTGCTAAGCTGCGGATTCCTTGTTGTATTGGATTAAACATTCTTTTTTGTAACCAGTAGTCCAAGGGGGAAAAAATATTTGTCACCTTTCATAAATTGTAGTTGTGGTATTTATGGGTGGCAAATATTTTTGACTGTCTGCTGATGGAAGAAGGTTATCCATAGCAAGGTGGGGAGGCAACTCCTGCAAATCTGACCCATTTCTCTGGAGGGAATTTTCAGGGAAGGAGGGAGGGAGGTAGAATTGAACTACTTGGCTTCCCTGTCTAGCCAACTAATTTTCTTCCACCAGTGAATGAACAACATTGGCCCTGTGGTTCCAGAACTTGAGAAATAAGTTGCATGAAAAAAGTGTTCAGTTCGGGAATTTTTTTCTATATAGATGTCAAGATATTCAATAATGTCAGTTCATCATCTGACAGCCCACCTAAGTCCAAATTTATTGCCAACGTCCTGTTTCTATCTGTGTCCTTTCAATTCCCATTGATTACAGTTGACTTCATACAGGTACCAAAGATATTCTGCAAGTGCTTGCTTTCACTTTTGGCAACTTCTCTGTTACAATTCCTTTAAATTTAAATTGCAGGTAGTTTTCTGCCAGGACTGCTGAAGTAATACTTTGCTGCCGTAAAAATCTCGGGTTTTTTGTGAATGTCAAGCACAGTGCGGGGAAAAAAGCATGTGGTGGAATTTGGATTTGAAATGATACACTTCTGTAGAAAGTTAAAATTCTCACGTTCTGCATGACGGACCATGATGTTTACTGAATTGCTTTTAGCGGCAATGTTCTTGGGGCAGATTGGCAAAAGGGATCAAAGGTGTGTGGTATACATGTGCAATTTGGATTAAAAGATGACTCATGCAGTGGGTAGCATAGTAGATGGCTGAATATTTATTAAAACAATTGCACTTTATGACCCATGAATTTGTTGTGCCAGCAAAATTTGTTAATAGGGCACTTGTGTATTTGTATCTCTGCATTATTGCAGAAGATGTTGGAATCGAATGTCAGGCTGTAGATTTATAATTTAGAATGTGAGTGAGATGTTAAAGCAGCCACACAAAATTTGTTGTCTGCATGCATAATATCAGTAACTTCAGATTGGGAAGGTGTCCACGGTGGACTTCCATATCCTGTTAGTAAAAGACAACAACAATACCCAATAGTGACAGTTTAGCTCCCTGGTCTTGATTTTGAATGAGCTTCCATCAGACTACCTAATTTGGTCTTGATTGGGCTTGAATGTGAACTTCATTTGTTTACACTCAGTTCTGTTCTGAGTGAAGACGCTGTTGTACTCCTTGTGATATCAACCACTTGAAGGCCCTCCCCACTCTACCCAAAACCAGGCAACAATGGAAACAAAATGCAGTTGGTAGGATCCACTTGAGGCATCAGACTGTTGATGTGGCTGTGCAAGAACAGCCTGTATATAAGCATTGATGGGTGGGAGGACCTATATCACACCTAAATCGTTGCACTCAAGGTGCTGGCACCACAGTGCCAAACATCTATTGGGAGTCTTGGACTGAGTCACAACCCTCCCTCTTGCAATTATGGGGAAGGGAGTAGCTGCGTCTGGAAGGGATTGCAGCTGAGGCTCTGCATTGCGAGGTCCACCTGAAGCTCAGAGGGTGTTCAGACTCCTCTTAGGAAAGGCGCGAGTGTTTCCCCACTGGGAAATTTACTTTTACCCCACTTTTAAAGTTCTGTGCCATCCATAATGCCCAGTAATTTCCTCTCTTTAAATGGGACTGGAGGAAAACGAGCTGGCTTTAAAGCCTTGTGTACTAGTGGTGGACTGCTGTGCTAAATTTCTGAGAATTCTTAAGAGTTGCAAGTTTTATTTAGAGCTGTACTTTTGAACAACAGGGGAGGAAACCATAGCCAAGTACTTTGAGATATTCCTGGGGTGTTCTTTGCCAGTTGTTCCACTATATTTAGACTTAGGATACCAGAAAGGGCATTTGTAGTGCAAGGTGTTTTTGTACCTGTGATTTGATATAGTAGTGTTTGTTTCTTATGAGGTCTGAAAGTAAAATGCACAAGCTATTTATTTTAAAAAAATTGCAAACCCCTTTCTCATGGAAAATTGTAACCCAGGATTCTAATTCAGGGCTGATAAGTGGGAACTTTCATGTTTCTGTATGAGATTGCTGTTCATTGCACAGCATCTATGGGTTGCATCCAACTCTGTTTTACTCAGAATATACCCACTGAAATTAATCTACTTAAGTCAGTCCTATTAGGGTTTCAGTGGGTCTTCTCTGAGCCTGACTAATGTTGGGTACAATCCCATATCTGGAATAATCATGTGAACATTTTTAGGTTCCAAATATATTTTTCTACAGAAATGAATTTGCCGTGTGCTGCTCTTGGATACAGTCATACGTAGTGATTGGTCCCGGTTGTTTGTATTGCACCAATTGTTTGAGGGGAGAGACGAGTCTCAGGTTCACAAAACGGATGAAATTCGTTCCCTCTGATGGTCTTGATTGATCATCGTGTTAGGAGTTGGCAAATAATTATCTTCTTCCCCTCTCCCACTCAAATTAATTTAGTGATTAGATGGAGTAGCTTAGTTTTCTTGAATAGCCAGGAGTCCGTTTCCCCCCTGTAGTACACATTGTGGTATGAAATGCCTAAGCTGTCTCATGAGACAAGACCAGAGGTGGTCAACTGGCAATGCTTGGACAAGATTAAGCCCCCAAAACCAATTTGTCTGGTACCTAGCATTTTAATCAAGAGGAGGTAAATATTTTGTCCACAATTTGCCCTTTAAGGAATAAAAAGTTTGTTCAAAGTGGTGTTGGGTGGGAGAGAGAGGGAGAGTAGATTACTGTATTTTTCGCTCTATAGGACGCACTTTTCCCCCTCCAAAAATGAAGGGGAAATGTGTGTGCGTCCTATGGAGCGAATGCAGGCTCCTTGGCTTCAGCGATAGCAACGCGAAGCCTCCGAAGCGCAGAGGGAGCGCTCCCACCGCGCTCCTGAGGCTTCGGGTTGCCTTCACTGAAGCCTGGAGAGTGAGAGGGGTCAGTGCGCACTGACCCCTCTTGCTCTCCAGGCCTCCAAGGTAGCCACCTGAAGCCTCCAGAGCGGAGGCTTCGGGTGAACGCACAAAACACACCTTGTTTTAGAGGGGGAGATTTTTTCCCCCTTGTTCTCGCCCTCTAAAACAAGGTGCGTCCTATGGTCGGCTGCCTCCTATAGAGCGAAAAATACGGTACATTTTAATGTTGCTTCTTGGGTGTCACATAGTTTGTGCCATTTAAAAAAATGTAAGCTCTGCCCTGGGAATGCTTATTGGAAGGCAGTTTATGCTGCTTCATTATAATTGTATATAATACAAATTCATAAAGCTACCTTATACCAGGTCAGACCATTGATTCTTCCAGGTTAGTATTGCCTACACCAGGGCTAGCCAATGTAGTGCCCTCCATTTGTTTTGGTCTTCATGTTGGCTACCCCAGATCTACTGGGCACCGTCCCGTCCTGAAAAATGCACTTCGCACATAGGACTGCCATACTTTATCTTCTTAAAACCAGAGTTGTTTGCTAAAATAAGTCATATTTGAGGGAATACTATAATACCCTTTCTTCATGGAAGGTAGTTCTATGAGCCGATTCCTATTTTACATTTACCTAGCTTGGTAGAGCTCTTATGTCAAGTCACACGAACGTTTGCTTGTTCCTCTGACGTGCTTGAAAGCAGCAACTGGGAAAGGATCGGACTTGCATTTTCAAATATTATGAAGATACGTGCACTTAGTTTTGCACACGCCTCTCCCTTTTAAGATTTGATGGGAAGTGTACACATTTGAGAACTTGTAGTCTGGTACAGATATCTAAATGTAGACACTGAACTGACCCAAACCAAATACCAGTGATCAGCTGTAGCCATCCTTCACAGTATAGAATGGTGATCAACGTTTCTGCCTTTAGGGAACACTTTCCCAAACTGATTTGGCAGTCAAGAACTGCCTTAGGTTTGTGGACTTTCTCTCCTCTCTATCTTCCTGTTGGCTTCTGCTGTAGTCTTGCATGTACCATCTGCCCTAATGAAAAGGCCTCAAATGAAAAGGCCAATAGCGGTGGGGAAGTCTTTTGGAGACTCTTCTCCACCAACATTGATCTTTATATTGAGGGATCCGTGACAAGTTCCAGAGAAGTCCTAGAGTTCCCTGGGACCTGGTTTGAAAATGCCATGAGATGGGACTGAACGAAGGAACAGATGCCACAAAAACAGCCGATGTGTCTCTTTCCGCTTGTGCTTTTGAAATTCCAGGGTTGGGAGTAAGAGGAGAGAACCATCTTGCCACTTGATTCAGTGAACATGCACACACAAAATTTGGCTTAAAGGGTCTTGAGGAGCTGATTTCTCCTAGTTTTTCTAAATTGTTTACTGTTAAACTGAGAACGAGGGCGGCAGAGAGTCTTGCATTTCATATCAGGATGGCTTAGGCAATGCCTATATAGATGCTGGCTTGTACATCATCTTTGAGGGACAGTTTGATGGTGGATCCAGTTTGGGGTCATAAGGTTCCAGCTCTTATTACTTCCGTTATATCTTGGTGTATGTCTTGGGATTGCAAAATATATATTTTCTTAAAACCATAGCTATTGACAAGGGATGCAAGTTTAGGCTGCTGCGACGTGTACATAGAGGTCCTTGTGTGGTTCAAAAGGAAATACTGGCCTTGCTTTGGGAAGTATACTGCACTCCATTGTGTGTGATACTGACGCAGACACACACAACTTGCAAAAATCCCCAAAAGACTTTATTTTGATGCATGCAAATCCTTGGAAAAGCATAGTTTTCTCTAAATAGTAGATGCTCATATCCTGTTAAAAGAGTATTCTGGAAAGCAAAGCAGCCTGGCAAAACAGGCTAGCAGGCAGGCACCACTAGAGCTGGGAAGGCCTGGAAAAAAACCTGGAACAATTGGGGGAAAAGCCCAGGTTTTCCAACGGCTTTGAAAAAAAGCCCCTTTTTCCAGTTTTTTTTCCAGGCCTTCCCATTTCTAGGTACCACACTAGCATATAAGGATTTCGCATTAATCATGAGAATTGCCCTGTTGTTTTTTCTAGAATGCAGATATACTGTCTCTGGAAAAGAGACTTGTGCCACCATGATGCAAGATACATGTGTAATTAAATCTAAATGTGCAATGCTAGTGATGTTTTTGTGCTTTGATGTGTATAAAAGAACTTTTCTACCTTTTTACGGTTAAATTATTACACAA
The DNA here is from genome assembly GCF_965112155.1 of Podarcis liolepis. NCBI lineage: Eukaryota > Metazoa > Chordata > Lepidosauria > Squamata > Lacertidae > Podarcis > Podarcis liolepis. Next base: position 14,127,441 of record NC_139556.1, read on the forward strand.
AGCCCAGACATTATGAAATAAAAGTATACTTATTCCACCTTTAAATGTTGGATTATTTATTAACAAAAGAACAAATCTGTCAATACTTGTCGATCACTGCAAACAGAATACATTGCTTGCTTCTTAATGTGCAGCAAAATAAAACTGGTTAAAGTTTTTGATGTACGCATTTTGCTTTTTTAAAAAAAATGTTAATTTTTTTCATGACGTTTTCCCCAAATGATCTGGAGTTAAGGTTGGGCAATTTTGCTGATGACATGGAATGCTTCAGGGATTCTTAGACCGAGGTAAAGTTCTCAAACCAAGACACTATTTCCGGTTTTGCGGAGTTTGTAAACCAAATTGTTCTTAAACTGAGGTACCACTGTATGGTTCTTTGTAACCAAGTGTAAAGTATTGCACATGTTGAGAGTGGGGAATACAGTTGTACCTTGGATGCCAAACGCCTTGCGAGTTGAATGTTTTGGCTTCCAATTGGCTGCAGGAGCTTTCAGTAGCCAATTGGAAGCCACGCCTTGATTTCCGAACATTTTGGAAGTCAAATGGACTCCCGGAACGGATTCCATTTGCTTTCCGAGGTACGAATGTACCGTATTTTTCGCACCATAGGACGCACTTTTTCCCTCCTAAAAAGCAAGGGAAAATGTGTGTGCGTCCTATGGAACGAATGCAGGGGGGAGGCAGGCGGGAAAAGCCCCCAAGAGCCGCACACAAGCTCCATGCGCTCTTGCGGGCTTTTCCACAGGAGGGAGAAGGGACTGACTGGCGGCATCAGTCCCTTCTCCCACCTCCCAGAAAAGCCAGAAGAAGCCACAATCTCTTTAAAGGGGTTGCACGGCTTCTGCGAGAGGTGAGGAAATCCCCCCACCCTCCCAGAAAAGCCAGGAGAAGCCGTGCAGCCCTTTTAAAGTGCGCACGGCTTCTGCCGGTTTTGCGGGAGGTGAGGGAATTCCCCCACCTCCCAGAAAAGCCAGGAGAAGCCACAATCTCTTTAAAGGGTTGCGCAGGGAGGGAGAGGCTGCACGGGGCTAAAGGGGAGCCAAAACAGCGAGCAGAATCCATCCCGCTCGCTGCCTTGGCTTGATCCATAGCTGCGCGCAACCCCTCCGCCAAGGAGAGGCTGCACGGGGCTATGGATTCTTTAGCCCCACACAGCCTCTTCCGGGAGGGAGAGGCTGCACGGGGCTAAAGGGGAAGCCAAAACAGCGAGCAGAATCCATCCCGCTCGCTGCCTTGGCTTGATCCATAGCTGCGCGCAACCCCTCCGCCAAGGAGAGGCTGCACGGGGCTAAAGGGGAAGCCAAAACAGTGAGTGGGATCCATCCCGCTCGCTGCCTTGGCTTGTTCCATAGCTGCACGCAACCGCTGCTCTTTGGGGCTGGGGGGGGAAGATTTTTTTTCTTGAATTCCCCCCCAAAAAAACTGGGTGCGCCCTATGGTCCGGTGCGCCCTATGGTGCGAAAAATACGGTAACTTCATATGTTTGCATAAAAGCTCTAAACTTGGAATGACTGACTAATAATAATAATAATAATAATAATAATAAATTTGATTTATACCCTGCCAGAGCCGGGCTCAGGGTGGCTAACACCAGTAAAATTACAATAAAAACATAATAGGATTCCCCCCCAAAAAATACAGTTTAAAATGCAGCCTCATTTTAAAAGTAGCCCATAGATCAAAACCATAAGGGGAGGGAAACATAAGGGTCACACTGAGTCCAAACCAAAGGCCAGGCGGAACAGCTCTGTTTTGCAGGCCCTGCGGAAAGATGTCAAGTCTCGCAGGGCCCTAGTCTCTTGTGAGACTGAAAGGGGGGGGGGCGCTAGGATGCCGGGGTGGAAAGGGCCAGGAATGGCTGGAGCCCTGAACGTCACTCTGACCTCGATGCACTAGGCTACATTCCAATCACGCAAAAGGAGAGCGGTTTCTACACCTCCACGTGTTTCCATCTCTCCATGTAGATGCGTTTCAGCCAGCCAAAGGCATTGGAAGAGGGGGCAAGGTCTCTCTCTGGCCTTTAAGGGCCATATTTGGCCCCCGGGCTAAAGGTTCTGTCCCCCTGCTCTAGAAAAAGTCACTAGTGGCAGTCTCAGGTGCAATACTCCTAAATCTGTAAGGTAAAGAACCCCTGACAGTTAAGTCCAGTCGCGAACGACTCTGGGGTTGCGGCACTCATCTCGCTTTACTGGCTGAGGGAGCCGACGTTTGTCCGCAGGCAGTTTTTCCGGGTCGTGACCAGCATGACTTTGGTGAAACTGGAGCAGCGCACGGAAACGCCGTTTACCTTCCCACCGGAGTGGTACCTATTTATCTACTTGCACTTTGACGTGCTTTCGAACTGCTAGGTTGGCAGGAGCAGGGACCGAGCAACAGGAGCTCACCTCGTTGCACAGATTCGAACCACCGACCTTCCAATCAGCAAGCCCTAGGCTCTGTAGTTTAGACCATAGCACCACCCGCTGTCAAGGGGGAATCTAACATACCATGTGGCAAGATCTTCCTGTATAAAATTCAAAAGTATTGATTTATGGATCAGTCCAAGACTCCAAACTGTGCCCTACCCTAGCACTCTGCTGCGGGCACCAAAATATTTTAATTTTCTTTTGATTCCCCCCACTTCCTTATATGTTTTTTTAGCACTGACATTCTGTTGTCTAGTTCTTCTGCACAGGTTAACTTTTGCTTGAAGCTGATACATCTGGACAGATTTCTTACCTTCACTAGATGGCACTGCAGTGCTTTAGGAGTCGAATGAACAGACGTATTTATAGTGCCTGACACACAAAACAAATGTAATGGAAGCAACATTTCCCACTCTGTTGAGCTGCTTGCCAAGAGATTTACACAAATAGGCTGCTCAAACGCTGATACAGGCAACCTTCAGAGCAGCGGTGTCCTTGTTCTTTGACGCCCTTTTTTTCACAGGAACCAATTTTGTCAGAAAAAAACAGCTGTTAAGAAATTGTGGGACGCCGGCAAGACACCCTTGATGAAACTTGCTTTCTTTATTGTGTCATCCTTCTCTGGGGTGGCTTGAGATGAAGGGTGGGTTAAAACTATTTTAAATTTTAAAAATGGAAATAAAACTCTTGCCAACTTGAGACTCCTGAAGGACTGGGCCTCTGTTGGTTAAATACTTTGCTGTGCTGGTCTCTCGATTTTCCAGTTCTCAAAATGGAGTCTCAGCAACTAACCATTTCAGTTCCAGGGCACATCCACTTTCATTTCACTGTGTGGTAGGTGTAAATCTCATTTGAGTGTCAGAGCTACAACGTCTCTTTCAAATCCACAATGAGTTGTACCAGCATCAAGAGCCTGAAAACACCAGAGTTAATCTTGAATTTTCTGTTTAAATTATCTTCTCCTTCCCCTTTTCGTAAAGATGCATACCAAACATAACCACATTTCTTAATTAGGATGTAGGCTGTTTTTGTGTCAGATGAATTCGGAGTAGGTTGCAATCCAGAATGCAAAATAAACTCTTCAATTACCCAATCTAATAATCATCAATCAATTTCAGCAGCCCCAAAGCAACTGTTCCAATTGCCCCCTGCCCCCACTGCTTGAGTGAATTGTGTGTTGCTGGATTTTGCTACAAGATTTTCAGGTATCCAGGTTGCAGCTTTATTTTTATATTGTTTTAAGATCCACAGACCGTACGGCCAATGTTCTCTGCCGTTTTTCTTTTTTTTAAAGGCGATTCTACTTAATATGCTTGTCAAATTTAGTGATGCAGCCTTCCACTCAGTGATACTTGCTGCTTCAATCAAAGCTATTTTAGCATGTCTGATTCAAAGCTGACTCAAGTCACAGAAATTGCCTACCCATTTTGTTTTATAACTTTCCTTCCAGGAGGGCTAGAATATTTTAAAAACAAACAAGCTCCAAGTGTGGGTTCCCTTGCAGGCTGGGCTTGGTTGCAATTGCATCATTATAATCCAGTCACTCATCCATCCAGACTGTTTGCACTTTTAAATGTTCCAACATTAAAAAAGAAAGGAAAGACAATCGCATATGAAATAATATGCAAAGTAGAGCAGGTGCTCCTGTCTTTAATATAAACTTAGGTTTTTCCAACCCTCTCGAGCTCAGGTAAGACATGCACACTAGAGATACGTCATATTGTGGAGCCCCACCTGTATGTACAAATAGCAATATCTCTTTTCTTGATATTTATCATAGGTAGGCAAACTAAGGCCCGGGGGCTGGATCCAGTCCAACCGCCTTCTAAATCCGGCCCACGGACGGTCCAGGAATCAGCGTGTTCTTAGCTGTCAACTTACAGATTTGAAAATAAGGGACCAGCTGCCTCAAAAATAAGGGATCAGCAGCCAAAATAAAGGATTTTCCAGGCACAGGCAGGTTCAGCTTCTGAGACCCTCTGAGCCAAAGGCAAAAAGCCCAGCCAGCAGCCAAACGAAGCCTCAAGCAGTGGTTCCCACAGCGCAGCAACCCGGCAAAGGGGATGCAGCAAGGAAAACTACCGTCACCTCTCCGCTGGGAAGCGCTGAGCAAAGGTGAGTCCCCAGGCAACACAGCCAATTTGATCAGCACAAGGAATGCAAGCTCCACCCCCAGTCGTTCTTAGACTCCTTATTGGGTGAGCAACGCAGCCAAGCAACACAGCTGGAGCCTCCCTCCTCCCTGGCTGGCAGGGAGGGAGGGAGAGGAGTTGCTTCCTTTGAAACCCGGGAAATTTAAGGGACATCATCAATAAGGGACAGCAGCGGGACACAGCGCTGGGATAAGGGACTTTCTCGCCAAATAAGGGACGGTTGACAGCTATGGTTCTACATGAGTAGAATCTGTCCTTTTGTTTAAAATGCATCTCTGGGTTATTTGTGGGGCATAGGAATTTGGTTTTTGATTTGTTTTTTCAAACTATAGTCTGGCTCCCCACAAGGTCTGAGGGACAGTGGACCGGCCCCCTGCTGAAAAAGTTTGCAGACTCCTGATGTAGATATTGATACGGCCGAAATAGTCCATTCACAAGAGGGAGACTCGAGGGCCGTGAGGTGTGCAGAAGTACAAAAATATTTTTTGGGGGGGACGGGACCCAATGGGGAATAAACTCCGGAACAGCCTGATGAAATTTGAACAAGCCCAGTGGACATGGAGTGCCAACTGATAATTCGAGGGGGGAAAGGGGGCAGAAAACCGGGGAGGGGGGGCAATTGAGTGGCGAATCCTTGGAGACGTAGTATGCTGTGGATATTACGGCAGGCTTTTTAAATCACCAGCTCCACCTGTATTTCTATTTGGATTCAATCCACAGTGGAAGATTGGTTTAAATTTTAATGTCCTTGAGGTTCCAGATGGCTTTTAATAATGCCAACGTCATGTAAGTATGCTGGGGGTAAAAACCTGGAAGGTATTTATTCTGTTGCCTGATTTCTCCTTTAATAATCTCTACAGCTCGATGAATCTGCCTTATCCCACCTTCAGGTATAAACAGGTCCCTCAAGAAGCACTTGAATTGACAGAACTAAATATTCAACAGAAGCTGGACTGCCCCACTGATGCTCCGAATAATGTTTTTAAGCATCTTGGTCCGTCACTGCTGATTCCTCGATAGCTCATTCATGGGCCAAGAAAAAGTAGCTTTCTGAAGACACCCCCTGAGGGCAGACCATTGAAAAAGCGCAGTGGCATTTTGTCATTCCTGAACATGGTTCTTTGTCATATTACGGTCAGGACATAAATCTTCAAAGTGGTAATTGCTTTGCCATATTCCTTTTAATTATGTAATGAGCTTTTTGCTCCCTTCAGAAACAATATTATCATTATCATTATTGACTGACTGACTGACTGAGTGAGTGAGTGATTGATTGATTGATTGATTGATTGATTGAATTTATATATTGTCCTGTACCTGGAGGTCTCAGGGTATAAAAAGATCACAGTATATATAATAAAAATAAAAGCAATACCCAATAATACCGTCCCCCAAAAGAGCCACATTTTAAAAGGGTATGGGATGTTGATCAGGTCAGCCAGTATATGCTATGCTATGCTATTATATTATATTATATTATATTATATTATATTATATTATATTATATTATATTATATTATATTATATTATAAATTATTTCCCATCCCATCAGTTTGTTCCAGCTCTCTGAACAGTTTTGTCCTCCTCCTCCTCATTATTTATTACTTTCATCAGTCACTGTTTCTTGCCAAAGGCAACTCAGAGTGAACTACAACCTATTTTGACAATTTATGTCAAAAGAAGAAGAAGTATACAAGCTTACGGACCATGCTTGGTTTGAGTACCCAGTCTACTAGTATTTATATCTGATACCGTGTTTTGTTTTGCAAATTGCTTTGAAACTTTGGTGCCAAATCAATTGTGAATCTAATATTTATCTGAAACAGTTATTCTGTCAAGAACTGGATAAACAAAGTTCTCCCATAGGAAAGAGGGCCGGCTACTTGCGGGATAAATGTTTGAATGGGGATCTTCAGTGAGATGTTCTGCAAACAGCACAGACCCTCTTTTTCTTATGCCTGCAACTGCTTCTTTCCCAAGCTAAACAACCGAAAAAAAGTGCTTCTCCACCTCGCTTTAAACACGAGGCGCAAGTGAATGCTGAAATGAAAATGGGACAGGACCTGTTAAACCTCTGTTAACGGAAAAATCCGAGGGCTCACTTGGACAAAAACAAAGACACCAACCAGGATAACTTGGAGCAAAACAGCAGCCTGTAGGCTTGGCCTTTATTGATCTGTTGCAACAGGGTGCTCCCCTCACCTGCAGGGGAGAGGAGGGACCCAGAAAAATGGTGTGCAAGGCCTTATAAAGACTTTTGAAATTGCCACCCTGTAGATCAAGACCACCCCCAGAAACATCATACCTACATCACAGAAGGGGTGTAACCTAAGACCACCCCTCAGATACATCATACCTACATCACAAAAAAGGCGGTCTAAAACAGAAATTTGAATATTGTTTTTCTCCTGTCCTTGTTTATCTCCTGTCTGGCAGGTTACTTAATTGGATTGCCTGGGGAGCCTGGCCAGTCTTTTGTACAGTGATGCCCCGCAAGACGAATGCCTCGCAAGACGAAAAACCCGCTAGACGAAAGGGTTTTCCGTTTTTGAGCTGCTTCACAAGACGATTTTCCCTATGGGCTTGCTTTGCAATAGGGTTGCTTCGCAAGACGAAAAAACCGCTAGACGAAGAGACTCGCGGAACGGATTAATTTCGTCTTGCGAGGCACCACTGTAGTGATAAATACTTAGTTCCTGGGCCAGGTCACAGGCTCACACCCTATTCAAACACAAACATACCCTTCTGACAGGATTTGTGAAGGAAAAGACAATGGGGAGGCTTTTCCAGTTTGACCTTGCAGAGAAAACATTTGCTCAGTTTAGGAATCAAAATGGTTCCAGGTTGGCCTTCCTGTGCTGATCTATGTATGTGCTTGGTTGGTACACTTAGGAACATTACCATAGATCTAAGACCATAAAATTCCTATCACACCTCAGAGTATGCGACCATGTGAAGTTTCTACATACGCGTTTGTGTTGTGTGGTGGCTAAAAGAGAGAGAAAATTTGTTAAGCATTACTCACCCTGCTCTCGGGTGAATGTGCCCCAGGTCAAACAACAGAATGTAAACCTGAAGTAAATGTTTGCTGATGGTTTTTTAAGAACCAGCTATCAAGCTGGGAGGAACACAGGTTTCTGCTTGTTGCCATCTAACTCTTCAGTTCTTATGTGTACATGTGCGGCAGGCCCTATTTTTAACTATTCTGAACCCCCGGGCGGTTTGATCCTGTCATTAGGCAAAGGTTCAAAGGGCGGGATCTTTTTTTTTCACGTGTTCTGGTTCTGCCTCCCCAAATATTTGATCCCTCAAAATAACTGGGTGCGGGCTCTGATATTTCTGCAGTGCATGGGTGGCAAGAAACAACAGGCCTTTAACATTTTAATGTTGGCGTTGCTTTTCATCAGAATTTCAGAAAGTTGCTGACATGCACACACCCTGCATGTGTTGTGTTCATACATGTCCTAATTAAAACAAAACAAAACAAAGGTTTCCACAGCAGAAGGGTCCTTTTAAGGCAGTATTTATCATAGAGAATCCTGATGCAAGTTAAAATATCATCGACTGCGGTGGAGTGTTTAGCATACCTTTCAAAGTATTCCCTATATAAAAAGGATGGCCGTCTTCAATTTCATTTTTTTTTAAAAAAATTATTAAAGATTTTCTTGTTTTACAGAAGTATGTGTAATGTCTCTCGTATTTTTTCCATGTAACATTTTTACAAATCAGTTTCATTTCTTGAGACCTTGGGGGGGGGAAGGGGCGGAAGATGGGTGGGGTGGGGTCGGGTGGCGATGCTTCTATTTTGCTTAATGTATGTAGGGTTTGGTGTCAGCGTTGCTCGTGCTGTTCATTTGTGTTTCTTTGGTGGTGAGAGAGGTTGGGGTTGGCCTAGGGTGTGGTTGTTCGTTTGTGATTGGCTGTGGTGATCTTTGTTTTCACGTGTGAGTGGGGTGGGTGGGTGTTTTGGATTAGATTAGCCTTATTGATTTGTATGCTGTTGGTGGATTATTGTTGGGCTGTGTATGTGATAAAGGGGAGCCATACCGGGGTAAAGGCGTCTTCTTCTGTTTGCCTCCATGTCAGTTTCAGTTTATTGGTTATTTTTTCTAGTAGGGCTGTTTCCCATACGATTTGGTCCCATTGGTCCATGCTTACTCCTGACAGGTCTCTCCAGTGTCTGGTTATGGTGTTTCTGGTTGCTGAAAGCAGGTGGGTTATGAGTTCTTTGTGGTGTAAATGGGCATTGTTGTCTTGGAAGATGTTTAGTAGGGCCAGTCCAGTTCCGTCTTGCACTGCCCACAAGTTGCTTATCCCAGCAAATTCATGGCAAATTCGTGGACAGGATGATAGCCAACGAACTGAAGGTCGATCTAGATAAGACTGAGATACTGTTTGTGGGTGGTTCCTCTGTTCAAATGAGTTACACGTGTGTTCTGGACAGGAACGTGTGCACAGCTTGTGGGCAGGGGCGAAATGAGAAGGTGCTGTGTCCCCATCCCCATCCAGGCCTTGCTTACTAGGGTCACACAGTGGTGGCTTCTGGTGAGATTTCATGAGATCTCATGGAACTCTTGGAAGATCTCACAAGATCTCACTGGAAGAACCCACTTCTCATTGTCCTTGCTTCTCTGACTGTGGTATTCTTGGATTCAACATGTTCTCACGTATATTCCAGGGTGTCTGAAACCAAGACAAGCATTTTGGTTTGGTATTAGCAGCCTAAACCCTTTGGCTAAAGTACAATTTTGAAAATTGCTTTAAACACTGGTGTTTATTGACGTGTGAAATTATGTTTAGCAGACCTCTGTTTGGGCTAATGTGCTATTGGAAGCCAAAATACTTTAGTCTAAAATGTTTAATGCTCCACGAGCCATGCTTATAGGAATCCAGAAGAGTTCTTTCCTGCTAATCCCTTGGAATTCCACCCTAAACCAACTACAAGCTGATGAGCAGAGCGGTCTTTCCCTCTTTGTTCTTGAAAGGCCGGGGGGAAATACTGCTGAGCTCACCGCATATTCTGTTGGTCTGAGCTGAATCGACTTGTTATTTCTATTTCCACTTGAGCTGTCTTCCCACACTGTCAAACTTGCAAGATGGTCAAATAGCCTAAAGCTATTTCAAAGGACTTTACCCTAGAAAAGGTATTTGTCACACTAATTTTTTGTTGTTGTTGTTTAGTCGTTTAGTCGTGTCCGACTCTTTGTGACCCCCTGGACCAGAGCACGCCAGGCACTCCTGCCTTCCACTGCCTCCCGCAGTTTGGTCAAACTCATGCTGGTAGCTTTGAGAACACTCTCCAATCATCTTGTCTTCTGTCGTCCCCTTCTCCTTGTGCCCTCCATCTTTCCCAACATCAGGGTCTTTTCCAGGGAGTCTTCTCTTCTCATGAGGTGGCCAAAGTATTGGAGCCTCAGCTTCAGGATCTGTCCTTCCAGTGAGCACTCAGGGCTGATTTCCTTCAGAATGGAGAGGTTTGATCTTCTTGCAGTCCATGGGACTCTCCAGAGTCTCCTCCAGCACCATAATTCAAAAGCATCACTTCTTTGGCGATCAGCCTTCTTTATGGTCCAGCTCTCACTTTCATACATCACTACTGGAAAAACCATAGCTTTTACTATACGGACCTTTGTTGGTAAGGTGATGTCTCTACTTTTTAATGTTACACTCATTAATATCTCCCAAAGACTACCCTAAAGACTAGGCTGGAGCTACCCAAATATTTTCTGCCATTGCAGAGTCTGACGCTGTGTACTCAGGCATAGTTAGGACAATGTTTTCAGAAGGCTGCATGTTTGATCAACACAGGCCCAGTTTGCATTTTGTAGCAACAGAGGCTGCTCTTCATTGGAAGTGGCTTCCAACATAGGTCAGCTGATTTCTTCCGCAGGGCCAGCATGCCCATAATCAAAGTAAGGCAGTATCCACAGGGTGGCAGCCTCTGGACAACTCGGAAGGGAGCTGTGGCCCCTCACAGCTGCCAGAAAGGCTGTGGAGGAGAAAGTGGGTTTTGCCCAGGGCGGCAAGACATCCTGGGCCAGCCTTGTTCCTGTGCCTTCATTCTCTTTAAAGCCCTAAATGGCCTCGGCCCAGAATACCTAAAGGAGTGTCTTCACCCCCGTCGTTCAGCCTGGCCACTGAGGCTCAGCGCCAAGGGCCTTCTGGCGGTTCCCTCACTGCAAGAAGTGAAGTTACAGGGAACCAGGCAGAGGGCCTTCTCGGTAGTGGCACCTGCCCTGTGGAACACCCTCCCACCAGATGTCAAGGAAATAAACAACTACCTGACTTTGAGAAGACATCTGAAGGCAGCCCTGTTTAGGGAAGTTTTCAATGTCTGATGTTTTATTGTATTTTTTATATTTTGTTGGAAGCCGCCCAGAGTGGCTGGGGAAACCCAGCCAGATGGGTGGGGTATAAATGATAAATTATTATTATTATCATACCCTCCAAAGCTCCTGTGCCCCGTTAAAAAGAAAAACACAACACTCAATTTCTCCACAATTTCCTCACGCACACCATTTTTGTTAATTTAGCCATGCAGGCAGTATCCCATATTGTACTAATCTTCCAAAGTTGGGCGGAAATTTGTCAAGCACCATTGCAAAATGAGCTTTGTGTGAGGCTCACTCTAACTTTTCAGGTGTGCTGCTGGGTGCAATGCTATGAGAGGTTTTGAAAGAAGATGAGCAAAGAGGAAGGGTCTAAGAAGCGGGCAAAAGTCCCTTCTTACCAGAAAGGTGAGTGCGGGTGGGGTGAGGAGGCGAAATTGCGCTGTGGAGGGAATGGCCCAGAGGGCATCGTGTTCAGGGTCTCTCAAAGCTAGCCGGGGGCTGTGGCAAGCACCCTGAAAGCCTGATTCCTCTTCTAGTGCAGAAGTCCTAAGGAAGGCTACAGAGTCTGTTAAGTTGTGGCTGAACATATCAGACGACCCAGCGATTCTTCAAACAGCTCTTGTTTATTCACAGGCCAGAACAGAACTGAACTGAAGGGTTCAGCCAGCCTGCTTATATAGAGCTCCACTAGAACGCAACAGTAACCATTTTCTGTAACTATCCAATCACTGAACGTCACTTTCAATCCCTTATTTGCATATGTGGACCTGAGTGAAAACTATCTACAGTATCCCCCTGCTGGCCCAGGGTGAGAACTTTAGTACATAACATGGTCAGCGACGGTGGAGTGGTTTGTGGAGTGGTTTTCAGCTTCAGCAGTCACCCTCTTTGCAATCAAATCCTGACAGGTCCTCTTGGGTCCGGCCAGCACATGTCACAAGCCTCCTCTCCTGTGATTTCTGCAGGAACTGTCCGCTGTACCAAGGCAGCTTACAGGCTTGTCAGGAATTTTCCCAGAAGTGTTACCTTGCTGCAATTGCAGTTTGCCTCCAGCAACCTTCAAATCTGCATACTAAACAGATTATTTGCTGAAAGCATCAATACGCGTTGCCACATTATGAAGCCAGCAGGATCCGATGTCGAAAGGTTCACTGATGCAAGAATGTAAGTTTAGGATGCATGCAGAGATGGGAAAACGTATTATCTTGTTGCATGGAAAGGGAACTTCCAGTTTCGCTGTGAATGCTGTTTTCAGGATGGAAGCGACAGCTGTCAACGGAGAACTCCAGGATTTTAGCATAGATACGAATGGGCAACAGTGTCTTTCCACCCTAGCCAAAACAAAAGCAAAAGCTGGCAGCCAATAGAGGGTTTTGAGCTTTTTATAACTGAGGTGCAGATTTTCTTTTCTTTTTTAGTTTAAATGTTTTTAAATGGTCTATCAGTTTCAGTCTACTATCTGTATATTGCAGCAGTGTGCAACCTATTCCATCAAGTCCTTATGGACTTTCCTGAATACAAAATAAATGTCAGCTCGAACATTTGATTAGATTAATTGGCACAAACATAGAACTATATACCGTATATATATGAATTAAGTGTAAACTAAGGCCCCTCTTAAGCCAGTGTTCTGAAGTTCAGAAAAGAGAACTGCCAACAATTGCCAATCAGTAATATCTTTAAAACGAACACATGCATTTGACCCAAAATGCAGTTATTTTAGGCTGAGGAGGAAGAAGAGGTCTTGTTCACAGATTTGAAAGCTGTCAAAGGACCAACTGAAGGGCTGGGTGGTCCAAGTTGAAAGATAAAGAACTCTAGGAAGGAAAAGCATCAGTAGGCCTGAAGTTGCCCATCCACATTTAAAGCAGCACATAGGCACTGGTCAGTTTTCAGCACTACGGGGAAGATGGACTGTATTTCTGTTTAAATTATGCTGTTTCTAAATTAGCATATACAAATACTCTGCAAGTCGATGTCCTCTGCTTTTGGCAATGTAGTAAACTCACAGAATGATGGTAAAACAACCAAGTACAGTGGTGCCCCGCAAGACGAATGCCTCGCAAGACGGAAAACTCGCTAGACGAAAGAGTTTTCTGTTTTGGAGGTGCTTCGCAAAACGAATCTCCTATGGGCTTGCTTCGCAAGACGATAATGTCTTGCGAGTTCCTGCAGGTTTTTTCCCCTTTCCCCCCCTTTTTCTAAGCCGCTAAGCCGCTTATCAGCTGATCCGATAAGCCGATAAGCTGCTAAAAGCCGCTAAAAGCACTAATAGCGCTAATCCGCTAATCCGTCAATGGGCTTGCTTCGCAAGACGAAAAAACCGCTAGACGAAGAAAATCACAGAACGGATTCTTTTCGTCTTGCGAGGCACCACTGTAGAATGTAGATGTTAAAATATCTCTAATTAGAGGATTTATGGAGCAGCTGAAGTTTCTGCAAAGATTGCAAGGGACAGATTTTCACAAAGCCGGAAAATGAGGAAGACCATGTTTTATGAATAAAACCATGCAATTCCAGTAACTTCCAACATCCCTGAGAGGAATAGGGGCCACTCTTGTTGGGCTGGGATATCAGCCCTGTAGCCCAGTGGCGTAGCGTGGGGGGTGCCAGGGGTGCCGGCCGCACTGGGCGCAACATCTGGGGGGGTGCGAGTCCAGAGGGAAGGGACAAGCAATCGAGGCTTGTTTGCGGTGGGGGGTCGTCGTCTCCGTTTGGCCGGCCCCCCTCGAGGAAGCGGGAACCTCTCCAAGGCGCAGCGCGCCGTCGGTGTAGGGAAAAGAGCCGCACAGCCGCAGCAGCAAAGCCGGGAGGAGGAGGAGGAGGAGGTGGAGGCGCCGCCTGCCGCAGGATCCGATCCGAGCCTGCTAATCGCTTGCTGGGAATTAAGCGGCTCAAAGAGGCAAAGGAAGAGGTGGAGCCGCTGGCCCGGCCGGGAGGAAGCTGGAGAAAGCAGCGCGAGGTTGGGTAGGTGCGCCCTGGCTGGCTACCCGCCTCCCGGGCTCAGTGCCTCCATGACCCCTCCAGCGGCGATGGGAGAGATGGGGGGGGGGGTCTGGAGCAGCCCCGGCTGGCCTGCTCCTGCTTCTCCCCCGCCTCCTTCCCGTTGCCGGCGCCTTGATCTCATCCAGATCAGGGACGAAACACGCCCATCCTTTGCTACTCCTTGTCGGGTCACTGCTTCATTTCTCCAGGGAGAGAGAGAGGAGAGGAGAGGTGCCGGGGATTGCCAAGCGCGCATGACGCAAAGGGCCTGCCCATGTGCAGGCTGAGCTCCGCATGGCGGGGGTGGAGGGAGGCGCTCTGCACATGCTTAGGAGGCGCTCGCGAGTGGCGTAGCGTGGGGGTGCAGGGGAGGCCAGCTGCACCGGGGGCAACATCTGGGGGTTAGGGTTAGGGGGCGCAAATCCACAGGTTAGGGGGCGCAAATCCATGGGTTAGGGGACGTAAATTACTTGCCTTGCCCCGGGTGCTGACAACCCACGCTACGCCACTGCTGTAGCCTGTGGTCTGTCCACAACATCTGGTTGACCATTGTGATAAAAGGATGCTAGACCGGATTGACCACTAGCCTAATCCAACATCTTGTGCTTTTACAATCTTTCCCATGTGAAGATGAAAAGATTCCCTCTTTTATAATATGATGATGGATTGCTTTATTCCCCATTTCCACACCTTCAACACTACTAATGGGCATAGTTTTAAAACATCCCTTGTTCAAAATATTCTAATTTTGATGCATCTAGCGGTACCTCTGGTTGCAAACGGGATCCGTTCCCGAGGGCCGTTCGCAACATGAAAAGAGCGCAACCCGCAGCGGCGCGTCTGCGCACGCATGGGTTGCGATTTGACGCTTCTGCACGTGCGCGAGTGGAGAAACCCTTTCTGGTACTTCCGGGTCACCGTGGGATGTGACCTGAAAGAACGTAACATGAAGCAAACGTAACATGAGGTACAGTGGTACCTCGGGTTAAGTACTTAATTCATTCCGGAGGTCCGTTCTTAACCTGAAACTGTTCTTAACCTGAAGCACCACTTTAGATAATGGGGCCTCCTGCTGCCGCCGTGCCACTGGAGCACGATTTCTGTTCTCATCTTGAAGCAAAGTTCTTAACCTGAGGTAATATTTCTGGGTTAGCAGAGTCTGTAACCTGAAGCGTATGTAACCTGAAGCGTCTGTAACCCAAGGTACCACTGTATGACTGTACATGCAGGGGCGTAGGAAGAGGGGTGCAGAGGGCGCGGTGTACCCTGGGTGTCACCCTGATGGGGGGGTGACAAAATGGCGGGCGGCACTCGTCACCACGAGGCCTGCAGTGTGCACGAGCCACGTGTCTTCGGGCCTGCAGGCTCCACTGTCTACCCGCTGCCTCTCCCCCAGCTGTAGGGTGTCTGAGGCCCCGCTGCACGCACCATCTCCTCCCTATGGGCGCCATGCGTCCCGTGGCACCCATAGGGACAGCACAGGATGACACAGCACGGGGTGCGCAGCGTCCATAGGGACGCGGTGCACCGCGGCGCCCATGGGGACAGCATGGGATGCCGAGCGCCTCGTTCTGTCCCTATGGACACAGTGCCCCACCCCTATGGGTGGTTCATCCCACCCCTGGGGCTTCCTCGGCCACTGCTGCAGTCTCATATTGTGCTGCCCTACAACTTTTATGTCAGATCCACACCATATATTTAAAACACATCCAAAGCACGTTTAAAGCACATTGGTGCTGGAGGAGACTCTTGAGAGTCCCATGGACTGCAAGAAGATCAAACCTCTCCATTCTGAAGGAAATCAGCCCTGAGTGCTCACTGGAAGGACAGATCCTGAAGCTGAGGCTCCAGTACTTTGGCCACCTCATGAGAAGAGAAGACTCCCTGGAAAAGACCCTGATGTTGGGAAAGATGGAGGGCACAAGGAAAAAGGGGACAGAGGGCGAGATGGCTGGACAGTGTTCTCGAAGCTACAAATGTGAGTCTGACCAAACTGCGGGAAGCAGTGGAAGACAGGAGGGCCTGGCGTGTTCTGGTCCATGGGGTCACGAAGAGGCGGACATGACTAAACGACTAAACAACAACAACACTTCCCCCAAAGTTTCCCCCTCACAGAGCCACAATTGCTAGCATCCTTAACAAACTACAATTCCCAGGACTTGGGGTGTGTGTGTATGTGTGTGTGCCATGTTTTATGTGTATGGCGTGGACCTCACTGTCTTCTCGTCCTTCAGCCCTAAACATCTTCCCTTGCAGGAGGAGCAGAGTAGGTAAGTCAAACCAGAGCAGGGGTCAGCAACCTTTTTCAGCTGTGGGCCGGTCCACTGTCCTTCAGACCTTGTGGGGGGGGGGGGCTGGACTATATTTTTTTTGGGGGGGAAATGAACAAATTCCTATACCCCACAAATAACCCAGAGAGGTATTTTAAATAAAAGGACACATTCTGCTCATGTAAAAACATGCTGATTCCTGAACAGTTCACGGGCTGGATTTAGAAGGCGATTGGGCTGGATCTTGGGGGGATGGAAGCTGAAATGCAAAAGTCAGACTATCAGTTCCTCGTGGGGGTAGGGCTCTTCCACATCTGAGAGTGCAGAGTGGGGGGCAAAGAGCCCGGGCAGCGGGGGGGGGGCAAGTCTGAGGGATCCACTCCCTGCTCTCGTTTTATCCAATACTCACCATTAGGGAAGGGATGTGGAACCCCAGCAAATCTGCAAAGAGAAGGACATGGGGACAGGTGAGTTCGTCCCTGAGCCCCTGGCAAGGCTATTCCAAGAGTTTTCAAAGTCCTACTACAGGGGAGGGACACCCAAGGCCTTGGGGGCCAATTCTGGCCTCCTGCCCCCAGAACATGGCTCCCCAGGGAAGGTGCCCCTCCTGCTGACAACTGCCCCCCCGCCTTGCCCCACAGCCCAGCCCCCTGCTTCCTCCATCGGACCCCACAAAACGGGGTGGTCGCTGGGGGGGGGGGTTGGGTTTCCAGACGCTGGCCCAGATGAACCTTGGGTCGGATCAAGCCATCTGGCTCTGCGCATCTTTTGACTAGCTGCCCCCCCAGCCCATTCCTGCCCTCCCCTGTCCCAAAAAGGAGGGCCACCGTGGCGCTTGGCCACTCATGATGGAGATGTCGTACTGGGGGGGGGAAGAGAAAGGGTTAATAGGCTGACCAATAAGAAAGCCCAGGGGCGGAGCCTAACTGTGCTTAAGGCTCAACACAGGGCTTTGGGCAGTTAGTTCAGTTGGTTTCTTGTGGGTGGGAGTCAGAGAGAGTTAGAGACAGAGAGAGTGAATCGGATTACAGTGTTTCAAAGTATTTAAAACTTGTTTGCATTCACAATAAACTGAAATCTTTGTTAGTACGTTGCAACCTGACTGAGTCTGAATATATTACTGGGGAAACCTGGTTGGTGGCCATGGAAGAGATAAGCCGCGGTGGTGCATGGTCAATAATCTGTGGGGCTCTGTGCAAATGCCACAGCCACTTGCTCACCTGACACCATGGGCTGCTCCAGGCCTTGCAGGGGGGCCACCCTGTTGCTGCGGCCCATCAGTATACCTGAAGGAGCGTCTCCACCCCCATCGTTCTGCCCGGATGCTGAGGTCCAGCGCCGAGGGCCTTCTGGCAGTTCCCTCATTGCGAGAAGCAAAGCTACAGGGAACCAGGCACAGGGCCTTCTCGGTAGTGGCGCCCGCCCTGTGGAACGCCCTCCCACCAGATGTCAAGGAAATAAACAACTACTTGACATTCAGAAGACATCTTAAGGCAGCCCTGTTCAGGGAAGTTTTAAATGTGTGATATTTTAGTGTATTTTTGGTTTCTGTGGAAGCCGCCCAGAGTGGCTGGGGAAACCCAGCCAGATGGGCGGGGTACAAATAATAAATTATTATTATTATTATTATTATTATTATTATTATTATTATTATTAATTATTATTTGGTGTCTTAAGCACCTGAACCTAGAAGAGACGAGCAGAGAGAGCGACTGAGAAGCCAGCAGTCCCAGTTCTTGGGGGGTGTTTGTGTGTGAGGAGGGGCGTCTGGCCCAATTCCTTCCATCTCTCTGCGGTTCAGTGATCTGAAAGGGCTTCACCAGAGCTGGAAAGAGGCAGCCCAGAGCACGAAGGGCTGGCAGAGAGAGGAAGGAGCCCCCAAGTGCTCTGGGTTCAAGAGCTCCAGCCCAGAGGAAAGAGAAGCATTGCCAGCTGTTAAAGGGCTGCTCTGCCTCATCGTCTTAGGACAGCCCTGACCCCTAGGAGGGTCCTCCAAGCCTCAAGGGGTCCCAGAAGAGGAGCAGAACATGAGGAAGGGGGTGGAGTCTTCCTTGGAGCCAGAGAGAGCCCCAGGAAGGGGGAGAAGGCCGAGGTTGTAGGGCAGCTGGAGAGATGCAAAACGGAGCCAGGCAGAGGTGTAGCGGTTGGAGGGCTGGACTAGCAGGACCTGGGAGAGCAGGGTTCGAATCCCCACTCAGCCATGAAGCTCCCTGGTGGACCTTGGGCCAGCCTAGCCTACTTTGAGGGCTGCTGGGAAGACAACAATTGGTGGCAGGGAGAACCGTGAAGGCCACTTTGAGCTCCTGGGAGGGAAGTGGGCT
Organism: Podarcis liolepis; assembly: GCF_965112155.1. Taxonomy (NCBI): domain Eukaryota; kingdom Metazoa; phylum Chordata; class Lepidosauria; order Squamata; family Lacertidae; genus Podarcis; species Podarcis liolepis. The sequence goes on from NC_139556.1 coordinate 14,145,907, forward strand.
AGGAGTGTCCTAGTAAATGTAAATGATGAGAGGGGAGAGAAGAGGGGAAGGCAGGGAAAGAGTGTGGAGGAGCTGAGCTCTTTGGAGAAGACTGGCCGGGTTGATTTCCAGAGAGCTAAGACTGTGCAGGAGACCCCACGACTCACCCCCACCCCCACCCCCAGGAGATCAAGAGAAAGCAGAGGAATGCTACTTACAGTCTGCACATTTTGTTCACGGAAAATTCCCACCCTCCTCTTTAAACTAGCTGTCTATCTACCCACCCAAGCCTAACTCTGACCACAACCCTGCCCTAAGCCTAAGCCTAACCCCTGCCCTAATCCTACCACTAACTACTTCTCTATGCACAAAATATATACAAAATATATTCAAAATGTGCACAAATGCACACAAAATAAAAATGTAAAATAAAAAAATTGAATACAGTGGTACCTTGGGTTAGGTACTTAATTCGTTCCGGAGGTCCGTACTTAACCTGAAACTGTACTTAACCTGAAGCACCACTTTAGCTAATGGGGCCTCCTGCTGCTGCCGCACCGCCAGAGCATGATTTCTGTTCTCATCCTGAAGCAAAGTTCTTAACCTGAAGCACTATTTCTGGGTTAGCGGAGTCTGTAACCTGAAGCATATGTAACCTGAAGCATATGTAATCCGAGGTACCACTGTAGAAAAAACCAAAAAGTAAAATAAGTGTTAAAATAAAAAAGTAAAATAATAAAATAAAAATAAATAAAATCAAATGAATCAAATAAAAGTAATAAATCAAATAACAATCAAATGAACACCTCTCCTTATCATCTCCAACCACCACCACCTCTCTCTACTACTCAACTCGCCTCACTGCTAACCCACAATGGCCGCCTGCAAGTCAATGGCTTTTAAGGGAGAAGAAAGAGATGTCACAAAGGAGGGCAGGTCCTTGTCACCGTGGCAAGGATGATGAAGGGTCTGGAAACCAAGCCTGATGAGGAATGGTTGAGGCAGTTGGAAACCAAGCCTGAGGAACAGTTGAGGCAGTTGGAAACCAAGCCTGAGGAACAGTTGAGGCAGTTGGAAACCAAGCCTGATGAGGAATGGTTGAGGCAGCTGGGTATCTTTAGCCTGGAGAAGAGGAGACTGAGAGGAGAGAGGAGAGGAGAGCTATCTTCCAATATCTGAGGGCTGCAAGAGGGAGCAAGCTTGTTTTCTGCTGCTCCAGAGGGGAGGGCAGGAGAGGAGATTTGGACTAAACATTAGGAAGAACTTTCTGATGGTAAGACTCTCTGGGATGGTGGTGGACTTTCCTTCTTGGAGGCTTTTAAGCAGAGGTGGGATGCCAATCTGCGAGGGATTCAGCCGCAATTTGGGGAGCGCATAGCACTGGCCTACTTTAAAGGGTTGTTGTAACCACACAAGGCTGCTGAGCATCCGAAAGTGCCTGACAAATGTTGAGCCTTCCATTTCATTGTGGGGAACAGCTGCAGCGCATCAGGAGGCGTCCCTCAATTTCCGTTTCTTCTCTCTCCTGCAGCCAAAGGGGCCGGGCTGGATTACCAAATAGGCAGAGTAGGCACTGCCCTATGGGCCCCACACTCTTTAGGGGTCCCACAACAATGGATCAAAGTAATACTGATCTTGAAAGAAAATGACAACCAAGCTTTCTTAGTTCAATTTTATTCCAGCGTACGCACAAGGCCTGCCCCCCACCCAGATTTTGACCGCCAAGGGGCCTCCACAGGGTTTAATCCACCACTGCCCCTTGAACGGCCCAGTATACCTGAAGGAGCATCTCCACCCCCATCGTTCTGCCAGGACACTGAGATCCAGCTCCAAGGGCCTTCTGGCAGTTCCCTCACAGAGAGATGTGAGGTTACAGGGAACCAGGCAGAGGGCCTTCTCGGTGGTGGCACCCATCAGGTGTCAAGGAAATAAACAACTATCTGACTTTTATAAGACACCTGAAGGCAGAGGCGTAGGAAGGGGGGTGCGGGCTGCCCTGGGTGTCATCACTGAGGGGGTGACAAAATGGCAAAAATATGTGTTTTTAAAATAAATATATAAAAAATTTCCAAGGTAAGGGACACTGCGCCGCGCCACTCCTGCCTGGGCAGCTGCCTCAGAGCGACTGAAGGAGACGCTGGCAGCGGTGCTGCTGCTATTGCAGGAGGAGGAGGGAAAAGAAGAGGAGGAGGGGGCGAAAGGAGGCGGGGCTGTGGCGCACTGCATGCCTGCCTTTCCTCGCGCTCCTGCTCTGGGCTTGGCTGGCGTGAGGGGAGAGCCCATAAAGGGGGCTGCCGGCGGGGAGTGCCGCCTATGCAAAGAGCGCCAGTGACACGCAGGGGGCGGGGAGGCCAAGCCGCTGAGAGGCTCTGGGTGGTGTAGCGGGTGCAAGGGGGGGGCGTGTGGGGAAGCTGGAAGGAAGCACCCCCAGCTGGAAGCACCCATAGACATTTCAGTTGCCGCACCACTGGGGTGGGGATAGGGCAAGATGAAATAATATTGTGCCTTTCAGAAGTTTGTACATAGCACCAGCAAAGGTGCAAGATCTTGCTGGTGCATAAAGATGTATTGGAACAGGGGTCAGCAAACTTTCAGCAGGGGGCCGGTCCATTATCCCTCAGACCTTGTGGGGGGCCGGACTCTATTTTGAAAAAATATATATGAATGAATTCCTATGCCCCACAAATAACCCAGAGATGCATTTTAAATAAAAGGGCACATTCTACTCATGTAAAAACACACTGATTCCTGGACCGTCCGCGGGCCGGATTTAGAAGGCGATTGGGTCGGATCCAAAACCAGAAAATAACACTTGCAATTGTAAGTATCTTATTTTTCCTTCTTTTAACAATTTCAATGTGGGCGGTGACAAGAAATTTTCCGCACCGGGTACCACCTGACCTTTCTACGCCACTGGATACATGAAATACTATGCGAAAGCGAAGGTTTGCTCTTGAAAAGACTCCTTAGAGACTGAGAAATGAATTGAGAGGCGAAATTACATTCAACTTTCCTTTTTTATTTTGAGGCCAGGCAAACAAAGGCAAAGCGGTGTCGGTTTGTTTCACATCTTTTAACAGCCGCAGCTGCCAAGCAAACATAATAATACAGAAACTAGGAGATAAAGAAGCTTTTCCTCAAAATATCAAATCATGTAAACGTATAGCTTGTGAAATCAGCAGGAATAATAGCAATCATAAAAAAAGATTTAAAGAAAAGTTTAAGCTTTTAAAATCCTGGCTATAAAATTGCATAAGAGCTGAATGTTAAAAGACTGGGCAAGTTTACAACAATACATCTTTGTAAAAACTCAATAAATTATATATATTTATATATAACGCTTATATATTTATAATATCTAAATGAACTCAGGCACACATTTGTACATTGTTCTGGATTGAACAGCAATTTTTCAGATTCTTGGAATGTACAAAACTAGCATACACTGTAGGAAAATACAATAATTCTTTATTGCAAAAAGTAGTTATCTATATATATATATATATTTTAAAAAACTCTTTGAAACTTCACTATAAATTAACTATTTTGATAAAATCCTTATTATAGAATGAGTACCAAACTGGAATGGGGACTATCTTGTTACTTCAGTGAAATTTACTGGAGATGGAAGAGAGAAACATCTCAGGATCACTACAGACATCTTTCTCTGTGGTGGGAAGAGTTAAAAGGTCCTAGCATTTACAATTCTATTGGTCTTATTCTATTTTGTATGTCTCCTGGTTATCGAAAGTGCTTTGACAGAATTGTCTAGCACACACAGTTTTTCAATGTACAAAACTGGGCACTATTGCCATCCCCCCCCTTCCAAACGAAATGTTAGGCTCAAAGACTACAATCAAACTTTCCCTACTCATAATTTAAATATTATTTTATCCCCATTTCTCCAGCAGGAAAATATAAATGGGACTGGCTGGTAAGTGGGGGGGGGGGGAACCCTCAAACACACACATCATTTGCAGTCAACTTTCAGCTTCGCTGTCATCAAGTCCACCACAAAGAACACCTTCATTCAAAAAATATAAAAAATGCACTCATTCCTACTCCCTCCCTTAATGCACAGTGGTAAAAGCGATGAAAGATTTCTTGGTTCTTACACAGAAGTAAAAAAAATCTCTGCTGCCATCTGTTTGGATTTAACACTAATGTATTACAGAATGCATATATACTTACTGCAACCTAGGGAAAACTTGTTTGTTTTATTTGAAAAGAAAAATCTAGTATTAACAGTGATTTGTTATACGACTGTACAACTATACATTCTTTTAATATTTCCCACAAACTCAGAAGAAAAATATTGATTAATTTATCTTCCCATACTTTCAATAAGTTAAAACCTCGGATTTTGTGAAAAAATTAATGTATACATTAACACTAAACAATTTAAACCGAGGAACAGAATATGTTAATATCTATAAATAATTTTACAAATATACATGATGTTAAAATATATTTTTTTTTAAACACAAGAAAGCAGGCGAGATAAAAAAACAACAACCACCCTCTTAAATCAGTATGTTCTAGATAGAAAGGTTTGAGACTTGGAGAAGTTCTTTTTCCGTCTGGCTAGCGGCTGCATTAATGGTTTCCACACACAAACATAAAAACAACGCGAGCGAATAGGAACTTTTTGTGATACGTTAAAAGGAGCTTTGTTTACAGGTACCCGTAATTACATTCTCCAAGTATCTGCTGGTAGAGGAAAAGAACCTTTGGGGGAAAAGGTTGTGGGAATTCATTGCGAGAAATTTTACGCCCCATTGTAGAATTTCTAAACACACTGGAAAGTCGGAAAATAAATAGAGCACGTAGCAAGATTTGGGTCCAACGCTGCTTACAATATATAAGCAACCCGCTGGAAAAATATAGAACAAGTTCACCACAATGCAATCATACACAAAAAGTGACACCCCCCGTGTGTTTTTTAAATTACACCTTGCAACACCTCCAGTCAAGTTCTTTCCTGTCTCCATATATTATTTTAATCTGTTCCTGAATCTAGTGCAAGAGACAGCTAATTCTTCACTGTGGCCAATCCAAGGCAACTTTTTAAGTGGACTAATACTTTTTAAGAGTGACAAACTCTTCAGAATGGCTTTCAAATTCCTCCAAAGCGGATGGTGAATATATATCTATATATTCCAAAAGATATTTACATAAATGTATGAATCCCTGCAGGCAATGGGGCTTTCGAGCTCCATCCAAAAGATTAATGTGATGATTGCATTCTGAAAAGGAATTCCTACATTCTTTACATGCTTTTCTCTTTAAAAGATGAAAAAAAAAAAACCCACTTCCCACCCTGGTACTGCAGGCACAGAAAAATCACAGTGGAAATCTGATTGGAGGCTGTGGGTTCGGCACCCTCTAGATAAGGCATTGTCTACCTGGATGCTGCTAACCTGCACAAAATTCGTTCCTTCAGACCAAACAGTGCTGGCGCTGGTTCCTTTTTTCAAATAACAAAACGGGGGGAATTTGTACGGCTTCGCGGCAAGACAAATCTTCTGTGCCACGGAGCAGAGTAATGAAATCCTCCCTCAGGTTTTTCTCCCGGACTTCCCCAAGACGTACATTCACGAGTCTCTTCCTTGCGGGTGTCTGCCATCATGTCCTGACGGTGCCGTTTCCTTGCTGTTTGGGAAGACAGGGTTCATCGGAGAGAAGATCGTGTGCAAATACAGAGTCGTCTCCTGAAGAGCAGGCACTCTGGGTATCCTGGTCCGCAGGCGAATATTGCTCAAAAGGCACTGACAGGTCAATGTACTCCTGCAAGAAGAACAATGGCACGGATAATAAGAGAGGGAGAAATCGGTGACTCTTTCGTAGCGATACCTCATGCCTTAGGTTAGAACTGGGAGTTCCACGTCTTGGTTGCAAAATACCCTGGTCTCTGCCCATGAAGATCTGTGGTGAGGGCTGCTATGATTCCAGGCACCGGTAGTGGTTGCATTGCTGACCTCATTTCCCACAATGCCACATGCCAGCAAGACTAAGCCGCTTCTGGCGAACCAGAGCAGCGCACGGAAACGCCGTTTACCTTCCCGCCGGAGCGGTACCTGTTTATCTACTTGCACTTTGACGTGCTTTTGAACTGCTAGGTTGGCAGGAGCAGGGACCGAGCAACGGGAGCTCACCCCGTCACAGGGATTCAAACCGCCGACCTTCTGAGTAGCAAGTCCTAGGCTCTGTGTTTTAACCCACAGCACCACCCGCGTCCCTTCTATGTTTGTATTGACTTATGGGAACCATTGGAAATGAATATGAGAAGCATTAGACGTATGAGATGATCAGGTCCCCTCCGACCTCAGAGCATGGTGAAGTCTCCCTGAAAAATTTATAATTTGGCATAATATTTGGATTGTTTAATTACTGAATAATTTGTATAATTCGGAATGTATGATGTGTTTTGATTGGAATGTTAAAATGGAAAAATTGATAAATATTATTAAAACACACACAACTGTATTTAATTTGTGACGTTTCAATGTTGTGTAATGGCAATGCAAACATATCCTCTCCGAGTTATAATGAAACTTAAAAGTGAAAGAAAGAAAAATGTATTATCTCGTGGGGCTGACTGCTAACATATTTACTCCCTTCACACGGTCTAGAGCACTGTAAGACTCACGCATGTTTGAATAAAGCATCTAAACTTTGAGAGGCAGGTGCAAATTAGCCCCAGCGTGCCAGAAAGTAAGGCAGTACTCACATCAGTTGAGGTCACTATCAGGACTCTATCCAGGTCTTCAACTAGTTGCTTAAAGGTTGGCCTCTGGGAAGGTACCGCATGCCAGCACTCCCTCATAATCATGTACCTGGGGAAAGGGAGAATATAGGGCAAATGTTTAGGAAGGACATGGGCATTCGCCAGTGGCTGGGGTTGCGCTTGCTGCAGATGGGAGTCCAAAATCTTACACTCAAAAAGAAATGGAAGGCCGTGAAACCGAAGCTTGAGCCAAACGCTATCCTACGAAACAGCAGCGAGAGATATAAAACGGACAAAAGGACTGGAACGGTTCCTTGTTTTTATGCATGCATGTGCACACACACGGCCAGACTTTCTAATGATTCACCAAAGAGCGGTCGGCTTAAAATGAAAGGAAATAAAAGAGTTTCAATCCCTCATTGCTACTCATCACTGTGAAGCTGAAGGGAGGCACACCGTGGCCAGAGTCCAAGAGCCCTTGAGAGGTTGCCTGCCTTTGCCCCGGGAATATCGTCCTGTCAAGGAAGAGACCAGCCTGGTCCCTTCCACTGATTGGAGAAGGAGTAGCTGCACCAATGTTTTCTTTCCTCCTCCCTCCCCACTTTTTTCATTTCTATTGTGTGCTTTGGTTTGTTCTCACGGCTCACAATCATTCCATGTGCAAAGCAGCATTCAAAATCCAACCAAGCCTGGTGAAAAATAGGTTTGTGTTGCTCACTATGCCATGACTGAGAGTTGGGCTGGACTCAAAGTGGAGTCAAGACAATCAGCCAACTATAGAAACGGCAGTTGCGAGTAAGTCTGCCTTATAGTATTTTATTGAAGGCATCAGCTGCAGTTTCTATGGTTGGTTGGTTGGTTGACTTCACCCTACTTTTGAGTGTAGCCCAACTCTCAATCATGGCATAGCAATAGCTTTACGTGGCTATCAAAACATCAAGAAACCTTTACTGTGTAAAGGTTTACACATGAAAGCAGGAGGAAGGCCCTTCACTGCAGGGATTGATGAATAATAATAATAATAATATCTTTATTGTCATTGCCCCCTTCGGGGACAACGAAATTACTTGACTGCTCCATAAAAACACTAATTAAACAATACAGTATAATACAGCAAGGGAGATTAGATGACTTTCAAAGTCCGGGCTTCCCATTCAGGGCCGAGATCGCTCTGTTCTTAAGACGGCTCGTTCTTGTCTTCATCGTCCTGTATCTCTGTCCCGACGGCAAGAGCTCGAAGAGACAGTGACCAGGATGCGATGGATCTTTTACTATGTCCAGTGCCTTCCTATGGCACCTTGTGGCATAAATCTGCTCTAAGGTGGAGAGTGGGCAGCCAACAATGCTCTCTGCTGCCTTAACAACCCTGCACAACCCCATCCTGTCCTGGGTAGTACAGCTTCCGTACCACACACATAAGCCATAAGTGAGCACGCTCTCAATGGCACAGTGATAGAAGGCAAGCAGCAGTTTCTGCGGAAGATGGTTTTTCCTTAGTATTCTCAAAAAGTACAGTCTCTGCTGCGCCTTCTTCCCAAGCCCCCTTGTTTTGACACTCCAGGACAGATCCTCTTGTAATTCAATGCCCAGAAATCTGAACGTTGTTACCCTCTCCACACAGACCCCATCAATCAAAAGTGGCTGGACGTTGCTCTTCTGTCTCCGTTTGGTAGAGGTGGCACCAAGAAATACACACACAAAGAGAGAATGTGGGACTGAAGCAGTTGAATTAAAGACACCCCCTTCTCCTCAGACTCAGAAACATGTCTTACAAAAATGGAAGTTGTTTCCAGACTGACAACTTACAAATCATGGGTGCAGTTTGCTGGCTTATCCATGCGATGGCCTTCCTTTAGGAGTTTGAAGAGTTCCTCAACTGGAATTCCTGGGTAGGGGGACCCTCCCAAAGTGAAGATCTCCCATAGCAGCACTCCGAAGGACCATCTGGGAACCAAAGGTTTTAGAATTCAATGAGACTTTTGGGAAAGGAGATGGAGGTGGGGGCTTCTGTTTTGTTTCTGGGCAGCCATGCACAGCTAACAAGTCATCAATAGAATGACTAATTGCCTGAGCCATTTTATTTTTTTACTAGGCACTTGCAGATCTCTGCTGAGGCAGCTCAATAGAAATCCCAGACACCTAGTCTGAAATTAAGATGAGCATTTAATCAGGTAGCTGACAGCCTGTCTATTACTCTTTGTTAAGTTTTCCACTACATCGGTGAATTCAAAATTATTCATGCACATATTGACAAGATCCCGTCTCAGCTTGGCATTACAATTGTTCCCATGACTTTTGTGTTTCGCTTTTTTTGCTTTCGCTGTTTAAAACCGCGGGCAGTGCTTACACATCACTCTGGTGCGTATACACACGGTCAAACAATGCTTCTGGAGCCATCCATTTCACAGGCAGTCGACCCTGTAATTTAGGGAGATGAAAAGGAAAGACCCATCAGCAATTTCACCCAGCCATTCTGGCACCAACTGAACATTCAACTATAATCCAGCCTGAAACATTTTCCTTAGTGACCAGGCCAAACAAATAATGAACATGGGTAAACTGATCAAGCTATTTGACCCCCACAGCCCACAATTACTTTCTCTTCATACTAATTGCATCCTTCAGTGCAAGGTGTTTAGTGCTCTGAAGTCATACGACATCCCTCACCTCAAGGGGTCATGGGAGAAGGCTTTGCCCACTATGCTGTCTCTGCTGTCCTTCTCTCCTAACCCTCTGACCACACTCTTTCCCACCTCCCTGACACAGGCAGTGTAGAGGAAAAGGCTTCACAGCCACAAACACAACACAGTATGAGATGGTACAGAGGTACCTTGGTTTTCAAACAGAATGCGTTCCGGGAATCCGTTTGACTCCCAGAATCCTTTGAAAACCAAAACGCGGCTTCTGATTGGCTGCAGGAACGTCCTGCAGCCAATCGGAAGCTGCACTGGACATTCAGCTTCCGAAAATCATTCAAAAACTGGAACACTCTTCCGGGTTTCGATCGTTTGGGAGCCGATTTGTTCAGGAACCAAGGCGTTCGGCTTCTAAGATACAACTGTATTTGAGTACAGTGCAGTGTTAGGAACGCAGATATATAAGCTAGATGCTAAATGGGTCCTTAGACCAAGGTTACAGTCTCCAGAACAGAATGCCTAGTTGCCATTTTGGGGTAAGTCTTATTTTTCAAATGATGGTCTGACTGTGATTAATTCTCAGTTAAACGTCCGGCTATTTCAGATGACTATCTTGAGCTAGGTTAAGAACTTCGAGAACTTGAAGAAAAGTCACTTGGTCCAGGGACAGTCCACATATATATTGGCCTGTTCCTACCTCTTTTTCTTAATGGTGACACGGACCATTCATAGTGTAGGAATATTCTTCACAACTGTGAGCAGGGTGGGGTAAGTGAAGACAAGCTACAACAATTAACTATAATCTCATTCACTGAAAAAAGCATTTTGGTTCCTGAAATTCATTCCAATTGTGCCACACTTTTAACATTTGAAAAAAAGGTACCAGTCTGCGCAACCTTGAGTACGCCCAGAAAAAAAAGCACTGAGTATTTGCCGGGTACAGCTATACCTATTGCCAGATGCAGCCGAGACTGCGACTACTTCTCTGTTAAAATGAATAAATCACATGGCTGAAGAAGTTTGACTTTTGAATAATTCCTTTGTTAGATCCCTTTTCTGCTTGTAGTATATATATATTAATTCTCAGCTTTTGTCAAAAATGTTTTTCTGAAAGTTGGGATAGTTTTTAATGTTAGTTTAAGAATAAATGTGTTATTTCTAGCCTATCCTGTTGAAAATACTGAACAAAATTAGATTGGGTTTTGTTTGTGGACTTGAAATTGAAAGGTGTCCAGAATGTGTGTAACAAGTTGTATTAATCTCTCTCTCAGAAGCCAACTGAGTTACTGACTTACAAAACAGAAAACAGTGAACATTCAAGTAAAACCCAGGGCCTCACTTTCACTTGAATTGCTAAAAAAGAATGCAAGGCAAAGCTATTTAATGCCCAGAAGATGTCCAGCTCTTTAAGTAGCCAGAATAGCTTCATGTTTGAGAGCTTTTCACTCACATTGGTTGTCTTCTTGTAATAATCAATGTTGTGAACATCTCTGGCAAGGCCAAAGTCAGCTATCTTCATCACATTGTCTTCTGTCACCAAAACATTTCTAGCTGCCAAGTCCCTATGGATACACTGAAAAAGAATGGGGGGGGGACCCAAGAAACGTGCATTAATTAAGATGTTTACAAAATGAAATAACAAGCATATATTGTTTATGAGCCGCTGCAACATCTAAATTCTAAGTTCAAGGCAGCGGGGTGCCATTTAATCCTTTGTGCAGAATGAACTGCTTTGTAGCAACCTATTTGTTGACGGAAGGTTGGTAGCTGAGGTTGGTGATCTTTTCTTTTGCACCTTCAACCTTGAGAGTGTGAAGGAGACGTTGAGGGGAATTGCAAAAGGTGGCAAGTATCAGCGAGGGGTGGGCTTTGCAAAGTCTTCCTGCCCTCCCCCTTTCAACCTCTGATGCTGGGATTTTGACAGGTGGGCAGGGCAACCCACCAATCGTGTGAGGTCACAATAACACCACATTATTGACATGTGGATTTCCCCACCCATCTGTTAATGTTGACCTATGAAGAGAGAGCCAAAAAGGTTCCTGGGGCGTGTTCAGAAAGTGGTGTTGGGGGATGAGTGTTCAGACCCCTGGGCTCTCACTTGTGGGGTGCCTCAGGGTTCTGCCCTCTCCCCCATGCTTTTCAACATCTACATGCTGGGAGAGATCATCAGGGGGTTTGGGCTGAGTGTCCATCGGTATGCGCATGATACCCAGCTCTACCTCTCTTTCAAATCAGAACCAGTGAAGGTGGTGAAGGTCCTGTGTGAGTGTCTGGAGGCGGTTGGAGGATGGATGGTGGCTAACAGATTAAGGTTGAATCCTGACAAGACAGAAGTACTGTTTTGGGGGGACAGGAGGTGGGCAGGTGTAGAGGACGCTGTGGTCCTGAATGGGGTAACTGTACCCCTCCCAGCTGTCCATGGAGGCGCAGGTCAATACTGTGTTCAGGGCAGCTGTTTACCAGCTCCATCTGGTACACAGGCTGAGACCCTACTTGCCCGCAGACTGTCTTGCCAGCGTGGTGCATGCTCTAGTTATCTCTTGATTGGACTACTGCAATGCGCTCTATGTGGGGCTACCTTTGAAGGTGACCCGGAAACTACAACTAATCCAGAATGGGGCAGCTAGACTGGTGACTGGGAGCGGCCGCAGAGACCACACAACACCGGTCTTGAAAGACCTACATTGGCTCCCAGTACGTTTCCAAGCACAATTACAAGTGTTGGTGCTGACCTTTAAAGCTCTAAACGGCCTTGGCCCAGTATACCTGAAGGAGGATCTCCACCCCCATCGTTCTGCCCGGACACTGAGGTCCAGTGCCAAGGGCCTTCTGGCGGTTCCGTCACTGCGAAAAGCAGGTTACAGGGAACCAGGCAGAAGGCCTTCTCGGTAGTGGCACCCGCCCTGTGGAATGCCCTCCCAGCAGATGTCAAAGAGAAAAACAACTACCAGACTTCTAGAAGATATCTGAAGGCAGCCCTGCTTAGGGAAGCTTTTAACGTTTGACGGGCTATTGTATTTTAGTATTTTGTTGGAAGCCGCCCAGAGTGGCTGGGGAATAAATAATAAATTATTATTATTATTATTCCTTGCACCTGGTCTAAGGGATTTGTGTTGGGGGTTTTTCCTCCCGCAAGGTCTAGGGAGATGGAGGGCTGGGTGAAGTTGGCAAACAGGGGGACAACCCCTAGTTTTTTATAAAGCTGCATGCTACTTACTTTCTGAGATGCCAGGTACTCCATCCCTCGTGCCACCTGGTAGGCGCAGGAGACTAAGTCTTTAAATGTTAACTGTTCCTCAGGCAGCTTGCAGGTGTCGAAAGAGTAGTCCATGCCAGGTGGCCGACGGGCTCTAAGGTATTCTCGCAAGTTCCCCTTTGATGCATATTCCACCAGGACATAGAGAGGACCTGGAGTAAAAACAATATATTTTTGTCCAAAATGAACTCTTTCCTACTGACAAGCTACCATTCTGATGAGTGGCAAGAAGATATTTCTGCATGTCTCCTGGCTTGTTCCTCCCCCTCTGAGTCCAGAAGGTAGGCACTTCTTCAGAAGAAGAGTGCTCCTCCACCATCAGATGAAAGAAACACACACAAAACCCAGCAACAACTGTGCCAAAGTAGAGGGTGACAGTGTCGAGGTGGTTGGAAACTCTGGGGGCCTTTCAAATATACCAGGAGCTCTGTATAGTTTGATAGGTCCTGCCCACCTACCAAATTTAGTCCACCAAGGGATGGGGAGGTAACAATCTGGCCTGCCAGCCAGAAAAAGCCCCCTGCTCCTGGTCTATAGCAGAGGACTCAAAGCATCCATGAAACTCATTTAAGCCACTAAACAGAAGCCCATTTAGACTGTGGTAATTTGGTACGTCTCTTCCAGAACGGAATACTTTTGGCTTCTCACAGAGATTGCAGCAAAGAGGCCTGAGGGAGAGCTATAAGGTAAAGGTAAAGGGACCCCTGACCATTAGGTCCAGTTGTGGCTGACTCTGGGGTTGCGGTGCTCATCTCGCTTTATTGGCCAAGGGAGCCAGCGTACAGCTTCCGGGTCATGTGGCCAGCATGACTAAGCCACTTCTGGTGAATCAGAGCAGTGCATGGAAATGCCGTTTACCTTCCCGCTGGAGCAGTACCTATTTATCTACTTGCACTTTGACGTGCTTTCGAACTGCTAGGTTGGCAGGAGCAGGGACCGAGCAACGGGAGCTCCCTCCGTCGCGGGGATTCGAACCACCAACCTTCTGATCGGCAAGTCCTAGGCTCTGTGGTTTAACCCACAGCACCACCCGCGTCCCATAGGAGAGCTATAGATGCATGCAAATTGTAAACACTGAAAACGGACCAGGCAGTAGTATCAATAATATTCAATTATATGACCACCTTCATCAACCGCCACAGTGCTCTGGAACATACCATCCTGTGTGCAGGCCCCCAAGAGATTAATGATGTTCTTGTGCTTCCCAATCATCTTCATCATTTCCATTTCTGAGACTAAGTCAGAAAGATCTTTGTCCGTGGCGTCATCTATACAGGAAAGGGAAAAGAAGCAATCAGGAAAAGCAGAGTTTTATTATGTGCCATGGATGGAATTCACTCAGTGCCATACAGCCCATGTCTACTCATACTTTGGCGCATATACTTCAAGAACACCCCAAGTCCTTCGTTTGCTGATTTGCAATGGAACTGGCTGCACATATGATCAGTAACCTCTGTCCCCATGAGGTGCCTCTCATCCAAGCCAGGTACACCAACTTGGTGCAATAAAGGATGCTTCCAGATGTGGTCCTGCCAGCTAGGGATGATGGGGATTGTAGTTCAAAAACAGATGGAGTCCCAAGTTTGGGGAACTCTGGATTACACCATACAGTGGGCTCAGGTGCCCGGTAAGGCCTTCCAATAATTACCGTATTTTTTGCTCTATAAGACTCACTTTTTCCCTCCTAAAAAGTAAGGGGAAATGTGTGTGCGTCTTATGGAGCGAATGCAGGCTGCGCAGCTATCCCAGAAGCCAGAACAGCAAGAGGGATTGCTGCTTTCACTTCACTCTTGCTGTTCTGGCTTCTGAGATTCAGAATATTTTTTTTCTTGTTTTCCTCCTCCAAAAACTAGGTGCGTCTTGTGGTCTGGTGCGCCTTATAGAGCGAAAAATACGGTAAATAAAATTATTATTATTATGCCAAATTTAACCTGACTTTTCAGTGACATGCTTAAGCAGGAGAAGGAGCTGGATGAACACAGTCAAGTAGAGCTGCTCTTCTGCTTAAACACTGACAATGATTCAAAACTGTCACAACAGAAATAATATAAGACTTCCGGTTGAAGGATGAGGAGAGCCACCAATTTGAATTAAATTATTCCTGCACCGCATACACCGCTTACTATTTCCTCTCTATCTTATTTCCTCCCTTTCAGCAGCTTGAAAATAAATGCAGACATAAACAAACGGGGCAAGAAGCAGCCATTGGGGCTTCTTTTCTTTTAAGACCATTTGTGAGGTGAAACTAGAGGAAGCGTCGCCGAAGAACTAGAGGGTGTAGCCTGACATAAGGTTATAAAGAGCTAGGACAGCTTGGCGAGGGGGTGGACAAGCTAAGCAGGGCCCCGGAAGTCTGAGAGGTGGCACAGAAGGCGGGAAACATAGCTGATTTTCCAAGCACAGGTATGCTCAACTTCTGAGCCCCTCCAAGCCAAAGGCAGAAAGCCCAGCCAGCAGCCAAACAAAGCCTCAAGCTGTGGTTCCCACAGCGCAGCAACCCGGCAAAGGGGATGCAGCAAGGAAAACCACCGTCACCTCTCCGCTGGGAAGCGCTGGCAATGCGGCAGATTTGAGCGGCACAAGGCATGCAAGCTCCATCCCCCAGTCATTCTTAGACTCCTTATTGGGTGAGCAACGCAGCCAAGCAACACAGTTGGAGCCTCCCTCCTCCCTGGCTGGCAGGGAGGGAGGGAGAGGAGCTGCTTCCTTTGAAACCCGGGAAATTTAAGGGACATCATCAATAAGGGACAGCAGCGGGACACGGCGCTGGGATAAGGGAGTTTCCCGCCAAAGAAGGGACGGTTGACAGCTATGGGCAGGAAACCTGGGAGCAACCAATGCAGAGGAACCCAGGGGAGGGCTGAAAATCAGGAAAAATATGGAGAGCAGAGGCACGTGGGAGACTAGTTCTTGCCATTCTCTGTTCTCAGTACCTTTCAGCATCTTGACAGCGACAGTGATAGGCTTGTTCGGTTTCTCTTTATCGATCCCCATTGCTTCTGCCATTACCACTTGACCAAAGCAGCCTTCACCCAATGGCTTTCCTAGAGTCAGGCTGAAGCAAAACACACAAGCAAAGACGTCAGCATGTAACTCGGGATGCTGTATGAAAGGTGGTATATTAAAGACCTAAAAAAGAGTCAACCAGCTCAAAACTACATTTTCCTCACCGAGATCTTGCCAGTTCCCACTTAGGGTCAGCAGGCAGCTCTAGCTCTGAGACGTTTGCCAGCATTGGTCCATCACTGGAGGAAAGGCGGGTGATCCTGACTAGAGGAGTATTAGAATTCATGGAGGAGTTGGACTCCAAAGATACCTGCTTGAATACAGCAAACGAGGTGTTATTGCCAACAGCTTCTATTAGCAAGCATATAAGGTCATAGAAAGAGAATAGCAAAAGGGGATTAGCTGAAGAGTCTTTGCTTCATTCAATAATCTGCAATATGGACACACGGTTCTTCCTTTCTTAATATGCAAATGTCAAGCTCATAAAAAGGTAAAGGTAAAGGGACCCCTGACCATTAGGTCCAGTCGTGACCGATTCTGGGGTTGCGGCACTCATCTCGCTTTACTGGCCGAGGGAGCCAGCGTACAGCTTCCGGGTCATGTGGCCAGCATGACTAAGCCGCTTCTGGCGAACCAGAGCAGCACACGGAAATGCCGTTTACCTTCCCGCCGGAACGGTACCTATTTATCTACTTGCACTTTGACGTGCTTTCGAACTGCTAGGTGGGCAGGAGCTGGGACCGAGCAACGGGAGCTCACTCCGTTGCGGGGATTCGAACCGCCGACCTTCTGATCGGCAAGTCCTAGGCTCTGTGGTTTAACCCACAGCGCCACCCGCGTCCTCATACTTTGTTTTAAATCAGCACAGCTCCCAAATTCCGCAACAGTGTTTAGCTGACAGGGGAAATAGCTGCAACATGCAGACATGCAATATAATCTGTCTCATCTAACTGGAGTGAATCTGCTAACTCTTGGACATTATCAGCCTGCCAGAACCTAGGTCTGCTCCTCAAGCCATCTACCTCTGCTAGATGCTTCCCATCAAAGATCTCCCCACCTGAGAAAACATTTCCAGTGTATAGGAAAAACACAGCCCAAGAGTGAGACTCCACACTTCCGCTTTCCCAAGACTTCATTGTTAGAGAAGTCACCACTTTTGACTCAGCTAATGCAGCAATGATTGAAGCTCAAACAAAGGAGAAACAAACGTCTAGAAAATGGAAAATTGCCCCCTTCAAGATCTCCCACACGAGGTGAACCCTGCACTACTGGTACTTGACCTTCCCTGTGCCTCCAGTTCTGCTACTACACAATGTGGAGGTCAAGACTTCATATGCACAACAGCACCCACCAGAAAGAGGCCTAATACTGTATTCAAATTACATCATTGGGGCAGAATCATGTTCAGCTGTGTCTTCTCTTGCTAGCACAGAACTATGCCAACATGAAAGGTCTACGCCTTTTTCTCAGCCAGCAGGTCTGTTTAACACACTATATAAATGTCAGACCTTAGCAGAACCAGATAAAGAAAACCAGGATCTATAAACCAGAACATTTTAAATCACCACCAGATTTTCAGGCCATATTTTACACATTTGTTTTGTTTTTAAATAATGAAAACAAAGATAAAATAGGTGGATGAAACCATTTCCTGCTAACAGCGTTCAAAGATCTCACTTAGAGCTTCCAGAGACATAAATCACCAGGGCAAGTTTCTGATCTGGACAGAAGATTGTGAAGGGGAAGGAAAGATAATAAGGAAGGAATAGGAACCTTGTATCTACTTTCTGTTACCTGTCTCTTGAGTGGGAACTTGGAGACTTTCTGAACAGTAGTGGTGTTAATCGGTTTTTTGGAGGGCCTTTTAATTCTATAGATAACCACCACCACGGCCACCAAGATGAAAAGAACAAAGCCAGTCCCATAGCTGAGGATGCCTGCATAAAGGGAACTGGAATCGTCCACGGCAACTCGCTTTTCCGCTGCAGAGTAATAGAGATATGTTAGGAATCTGAATGGGAGACAGGTAATTCAATTCAGACAATACCTAGCAAAGCTAGACTACACACCCCAAACGCCCAGCAAAGTGTATGTTCTCCAGCACAATGCCTTGTGTGGTACAGTCGGTATCTTAGAGGCCACCTGCAAACACCTAATATTCTACAGAATATCTGTGACATCCCAAAAGATAAAGAGTTGTCCTTCAAAGCCTATACAGCCTAGGACCCTCCTACCTACGAGACCACCTCTCCTGGTATGTCCCACAGAGGAACTTACGGTCTTCAAACAAAAACATCTTGAAGGTCCCAGGCCACAGAGAGGTTAGGCTGGCCTCAACCAGAGCCAGGGCTTTTTCGGCTGTAGCTCCGATCTGGTGGAACGCTCTGTCACAAGAGACTAGGGCCCTGCAGGACTTGACATCTTTCTGCAGAGCCTGCAAGACAGAGATGTTCCACCAGGCCTTTGGCCAAGGCACAGTCTGAGCCCCTCCTTTGGTAATCCTCACAGAACTGTAGCCCAATGATTGCCATTAATTTGATTGGAATTAATTTTATAATGAAATGATTTTAGAATGTTTTATCATTTTACTGTTGTTAGCCGCTCTGAGCCCGGCTTCAGCTGGGGAGGGTGGGATATAAATAAAATTTATTACTATTATTATTGTTATTGTTGTTGTTGTTGTTGTTGTTATTATTATTATTATTATTATTATTATTATTATTATTATTATTATTCCAATCAGTTGCCACAAAACAATTGAGCGGAACTAGGTAAGTGTGGCCAAATAAAATATGTTTTTGCGCTTAAAGTAATGTTCTGAATCTAAGTGCCACAAAGGTTTGTCATTTTGTTAACAGGGGTGAACAGATCAACCAATTTAATTTCTGTGTCAGTTTTGCAGCCATTTGTTCTGTCCCCCCCCCCCAAGATTAAAAATAATAATAATCATGGGGGGAAATGTGTTTTACATGCATTATTTCCCTAAAATATGTAATTTTAGTTAGTCATATTGTATGCCTGAAGAATCTTGAATAGATAGTTTGGGTTTCCTAAAGGAACTGCAAGTCGTGCATTAGTATTTGGTTCAG
Organism: Podarcis liolepis; assembly: GCF_965112155.1. Classification (NCBI taxonomy): domain Eukaryota; kingdom Metazoa; phylum Chordata; class Lepidosauria; order Squamata; family Lacertidae; genus Podarcis; species Podarcis liolepis. The sequence goes on from NC_139556.1 coordinate 14,164,600, forward strand.
TTGCAATAATACATAAGTAAAACCGAAGGGCTTAAAGTTGGCTGGTTGGCTGTTTTTTCAAACAAACTCCGGTTTCTTCAGTCTTGCTTGGAAATCTATAGAGTTTCTAGGACTTAAACACCAAGCATAGGCTGATCATATAAGACAATTTTCATTTAGCCTTGTTGTTTGTTTAACATCGTTTGTTAATGAAAGTATACCCCATGGAATACCTGGTTTTTGTACGTGGCCCGTAAGATATGTAACTCAGCCTGTTATATGCAGAGTGCACACTGAAACGCATCTACCTTCTCCACAACTCCCACTCTATTAACACACAAACAAAACTTCTATTACTGATACACTTAAAACTCTCATATGCTCCGGATCATTGGACTATCCAAGTCTGTTTAAGCAAAAATAAAGGATTGTGGGACATTGAAAAGCACCCTACTGCTCTGCCACATGTGGGACTGAGTCAATGTGTGGCTGTGCTGCCAGGGGCTGATGGAAACTGTAGTCCCAAACACCTGGAGGAAAGCAGGTTGGGGGAATGCTGTCGTGGATCCGGTTTCATTACTCAGTAATAAAATGGGTAGAATACTGAGCCCGATTCTGAGGTAATCATCACCACTATCTACAGAATTTAATAAAATTGTCTATAAAAAGTTTCTGATAGGTTTTTATAGAAAATGCTTTTCAAGGTAAGAGACATGAAGCATTATTTAATAATAAAAGTATTCATACAACGCCAATTCATACAATACAATACGGCGGTGTACAGCAATATGACTTAAAACACCATTAAAATAGTAAAAAAAAAATTTTTTTGAAATGACTGGTTGATTAAAAATAATAAATTAGAGTTACACAGGCCTATCTACATAGAAAGGTCTTCAAAAGATCTGTTTGTGCCTGCCGAATCTCTACTGGAGAAATCATATACAGCTCCTGGGGTGAAATGGTACCCAATAAACTCTATGGGGAGCTAGCACAGATAAAGGTATTTAATGAAAATGAATTTGCAGAGCACATGTTCTCAATTGTTGTCATGATGTGGCATTCATTCGTAACAGAGCTTCAACATTCCCACCCAACAGAAGCCTACAGGTATTAGAAAGACTGGTGATTGTGGAGTGGAAGCATGAGAGATTTTGTTCAGCAACAGTTAGCCTCCACCAAGAACATTATGGGAAATTAGCTGTCAGTGCTATAGTCCGTACTGTGTAGGATTTATGACATAGAAGGCCTTGGTGTTCTCCAAAACTAAATACGGACCCAATATAGCCAAAGAAGCACTTTTAATCAGATTCAACGATATTAAAAGCCACCCAATTCATAAAGTCAAGATACAGAAATGTCAAATGCTTGAGCGGCACATAGTCTGAAACAAACTGGTGGTACTATGGAGGTAAAATTGTGCATCACATCTCAACAGATGATGGCCATTTTGAGACGGAGCCATGAGCATTGCACCTGCCCACTGAGATGCAACTTCATTCTGGAGTGAGAATTTGAAGCATTTACTGCCAACTTGGTTAACAAGTTACATATCGCCGAAAAGGTGAAGTGTGCTTCAACGCAAGCTGGCTATAAGAGTAACACTCATCTACTGCTCAAGAATTTGGCATTTCGGAAGTGGGCGCCGAGGCCCTTAGGGAAGGAAAGGAAAAAAGTGACAGAGCCGAAGTACCTGGTAATACCGTCAGCCAAGCAGTATGGTGTGTAAACCCAATAGAATTCCCAGCAAGACAAGTATATGCCCCAGCGTCCTCAAAAGTAACATTGCGTAAGTACAGAATTTCTAGCTCCTTATCTGTTTTGTTAACACCTGCTGTCTACGGAGGGAAAAAAAAATACACAAGATAAAGAAGGAAGGGGGGAGGGGGAAACCCACAGGATTCCAAAGCCAAATCCCAGAGAAGGCAATACAGATGCTCAGGCAAATTTGAAAAGCAGATTTACAATATTTGAGAGGCCAGTAGCTTGTCCTCATGCCCTACCACAACCAGTTGTTTAAAAAGCAAGGGGTTCCCTTCACCAGGCTCTTACTCTGTCCCACTAATAATGCATGCAAGCAAAAGCGTAAGAATGAAAAAATTTCCTCCACATATATATGACTGTCTTTTGGTTAGTACGGCTGGGGAGGGAGACAGGGAAAGAGAGAGAGAGAAAGAGAAAGAGAGAGAAGAAAGAAAAGAGAGTAAGATGGTAAGTAAGGGCAATGAGCAAGGATTAAAATGCAGTTAATGTGAGTAATGAGTTAAACATGGGGAAAAGAGAGCTTAACTTTTAAAAATGTAAAATTGATCAGGATTTCCCCCCAACCCACCCAAACATCAAATCTGAAACCAGCGACTTGTTAACTCGTTCCCCACTTCTGGTGATTTTCATCACACTTACATGCCAAATTACTGAAAGATTCCTGATGCAAGCTGGAGAAGGAACGCTCTGTCTCTTTCTCAGTTTCCGTCAGAGATCTTTCAGTGACTGGCCTGTACATTGTTTTAACTGCAGGTAAGTTTTCTCTTCCTCCCCAATACCTGAATTTGATGTGCAGGAGATTTTTAGAGTTCAACAAACAATGAAATCAGTAAAGCCTATCTATAAATTATAATAAGGTTATGAGAGTTCAGGTTGTTAACATGCAACTCGAAGCGATAAGGATGTAGTGAGCAAAGTCAGACAGTCATCAATGTGGGAATTTTTCCTTTGCAACTGATTCGTTTTTTAAAAAGCATTTTATTACCTTAATATATAAGTAGTGACATCATGACATACAGTATCAGTCAACAGGAAAGACTACAAAATATTAATTTTTAAAACGACTAGCACCTTCAAGCGTTACAGCTCATTCTTGCAGTTGTTAAGCCTTTGGGACAGAGTCGAGGGTTTACCTGGTTTTGATTTGTCAATGTGGAGCCAAAATGATTTTTCGGCTCTGCCTACGAAATTGTTGGCTCTACATAGATATTCGCCTTCATCTTGTTCTGTCACTTTAGACAAATTTAGGTAAGCATCGGCTTCAGCGTTTGCACTGATCAGAGACTGCAGAATAGACAGAAACCTCAACTTCAGTAAACCAAACAATATCTCTGCATCACACATTAGACAGACAGGACTGAATTTCTGCTTCTTGTTTCTTAAAAATGTACACATTACTTGACCAAAAGGGACTCTCTGATTTTGCTAGGGAGCCAAATTCTGCGTCCTGTCCCCCCCCCCAAACCGGAGTTCCTTTCTTTCATTTTTTAAGCAGCCTGTGGAGCTGCTCATTTGAAAATTTTCTTTGGCTGAAGGTTCACGTTTTTAAAAATGAGCTCCCTTCAATTTGCCGCAGTTCTCAGAGTTTATTTGCACCTGACAAGCCAGTAAGTGTTGCAGCTACTAATGGAGATTTCCTTTCACGTTCACCTGGGGGACCAGGGTTATAGTGGTTAAAACAGGGATAGCCAATACAGTGGTACCTCGGGTTAAGTACTTAATTCCTTCCGGAGGTCTGTTCTTAACCTGAAACTGTTCTTAACCTGAAGCACCACTTTAGCTAATGGGGCCTCCTGCTGCTGCTGCGCCGCCTGAGCACGATTTCTGTTCTCATCCTGAAGCAAAGTTCTTAACCTGAAGCACTATTTCTGGGTTAGCGGAGTCTGTAACCTGAAGCGTATGTAACCTGAAGCGTATGTAACCTGAGGTACCACTGTACTGATGAGTCTCCAGCTCCCATTACTGCATGTCAGCAAGAGCAATGTTGGCTACCCCTCCCTGAAGGATCATCTTCATGCTGATTGGCTCGTTATTTGCAAATATTCTTGGCTGGCCAAATCTAGCCAAGACACAGTTTGTGTCACACAGACTAAAGCGAAGAATGAAAAGGAATCATCTTTGGCCAGACGTCACGAACCTGGAGGCCCTCAAGATGGACTCCCAACAGACTTAATTCAGCTCTGTGGTGGCTGGGGCTTATGGGAGTTGTAGTTCAAAATATTTAGAGAGGTTGCCAGGTTGGTTAAGGCTGTGCTAGAAGACTGTGGCCATGATCGTGGTTTAGGCAGGGGTGAAAACTCAGCAAGTGCCTGGGATTCACTGTGGGCCTGGGGAATAGTTCGATTTGCCTGCTTCACTTGCACCCTGACCGCTGAGTGATCTGCCAAGGTCCTGATGTTCGGCTTGCGTAAAGATCATGAGATCTTCATGATCTTCCAAGAGAACAGTACTTGCTTGGATGCCTCAAAGGTATGTCAGAAATGTAGTTTTGCTGGAGCTGGACACGAAGAGCTGAGAAAGCCAAATGCAAGCTCACAGACACAAGCAGATGGAGCTATGGCCAGCTATAAAAGCTGCATCCGGTCCTCATGCATAGTTTGGGGAGCACAGTTTCCCCATCATTTTTAAAGAGGGATCTCAGGATCAGTTGGAAGACTGCTGCCCCACCCCGTGGATCCTTCCCTATGGGATGTTTTAAGGATCCATAGTATCTTGCCTTTTATCATTTATCTGCTGAAGTATTACCGTATTTTTCGCTCCATAAGACGCACCTGACCATAAGACGCACCTAGTTTTTGGAGGAGGAAAACAAGAAAAAAAATATTCTGAATCTCAATAGCCAGAACAGCAAGAGGGATAGCTGTGCAGTGAAAGCAGCAATCCCTCTTGCTGTTCTGGCTTCTAGGATAGCTGCGCAGCCTGCATTCGCTCCATAAGACGCACACACATTTCCCCTTACTTTTTAGGAGGGAAAAAGTGCGTCTTACAGAGCGAAAAATACGGTAATAGTTTGCACTTTCATAGAACTATATCAAGGCCATATATAAGATCATGGTTAAGTCTGCCTCAATAAAAACATCAGTAAATGCTGGTTGGTTAAGGAAGGAGGGGGAATCGTGTTGTAAAGGCCTGCGTAAACAGCACAGTTTTCGGAAGATTATTTGAAAGATGGCAGTAATGATTCCTCCCGAGCCTCTGCTAGCAGAGCAGGCCCTGCCTCACTGAAGGCTAGTAACGGCCAACGGTTGTGGGGAGCCACCAAAAGTGCCCCATCAGTGATTCTTGTTAGATGAAGAAGTTTAGTTTAGAGCACTTTCCTAGCTCCCAGTTACATAGGGACTGGTGTTCCTCTCTGTAGGTCCACAAGTCTATGCTCAGTCCACATAATTCTGGAATCCTGGACTGGATAAAGGAATGGATCTGCCATAGATATCAAAGCTGGGGATTCCAATCCGGAACCAGGTTTTGGATGGATTTGCACTCCCCCTTAAAAAGTAAATTTCCAACTTGGGGGGTTCCACTTGACATTAGAAGGGAGGTGGTTGTTCTGGCTGGTACGGCAGCTGCACTCTGTCCTACAGACCTGGCTTCCATCATCCATGCCCTAGTCACAGCTAGATTGGATTACCACGATGTGCACTGCGAGGGGCTGTTTCTGAAGAACAGCTTGCAAACTTCAACTGGACCAAAGTATATACAATTTTAACAGCCGGTTATGAATTCTGTTATTTCTCCCTATCTTTTATGTTGAAATAGAGTGGTGCTTTTACATTCCATCACTCTCCATACAAACATAAAGGTAAAGGTACAGGGACCCCTGACCATTAGGTCCAGTCGTGACTGACTCTGGGGTTGCGGCGCTCATCTCGCTTTACTGGCCGAGGGAGCCGGCGTACAGCTTCCGGGTCATGTGGCCAGCATGACTAAGCCGCTTCTGGCGAACCAGAGCAGCGCACGGAAACGCCGTTTACCTTCCCGCCAGAGTGGTACCTATTTATCTACTTGCACTTCGAACTGCTAGGTTGGCAGGAGCAGGGACCGAGCAACGCGGGGATTCGAACCGCTGACCTTCTGATCGGCAAGTCCTAGGCTCTGTGGTTTAACCCACAGCGCCACCCGCGTCCCTCCATACAAACATACCACGTCCCTAAAATGACAAGCACCGTAATGCACTTTTCCTGTATATTATTTGGCAAAGGAGTTAATCATGTAGGAGAGGAAATAGGGTGTGCCTCTTGTTTGCTGGATCAGATGCTAAATGTGAAATCCTGTTACCTAATAATGGTCCTTTAAAGTAAGAATAATTATCCCTCTTTTTCATTTGGACCGTGTTTTCAAGTGATTCCTACCATTGTAGGGGTTTGGACTAGATGACTGCTGGTGTCCCTCACAAACATACAATTCTATGGGTCTATGATTCAAGCTTTCAACGTGTGCTATCCAGCTGCAATACTTACAATGACCCTGTAAGGCAAGTTAGTATAAACTTCTCTGTTGCACGACAGTCAATGCTGGGAGTTGAGGCTAAGAAGGAATGGCTTGCCTAAAAGACCACCTAACGAGATCATGGCAGGAGCGAGACTCAACTAGAAATTTCCTGACTGATGCAATCCTAACCATATCTCCTCAGAAAGTTCTATTAAATTCATTGCAGCCTACTTCTAGGTAAATGGGATTAGGATTGCAGCTGCAGTCTCTTAACCATTATGCTATACCAGCTTGTCACAAGTCTGGTAGTAGCCCTACCATATTTTGGATTTTGCAGAAGATTTCACCCCGAATGTACCTGCAAACTTGGGTGGAAATGAGAGTGATACATGGCTTTCTGCCTGCTTTTAAGGTATGTGCCTTTAGCGTCAATGATGCCCAAATTAAGGGGTTCCAGAAGTATTCACTGCTGTGAGGCGGTGCCTCAAGAGTATAGGTCAAACTCTAGCATGCAATGGTCATAGAGGGGATGTGTAGCTGTGTACCAACCTTTAGGACAGTGACATACGGAGTCCCATCTGGTCCATATTTGCTTCCATTGACCTCCACGTGTTTCAGCCACTGGATGTGAGGCTGGGCATCGCTGTACACTTTGCACAGGAATTTAACATCACTCCCAATCACCACAGTCTGGTTAGCAGGCAATCCTGCCTGGAGAATAGGACGGTGGGGTGATCTTTCTGCAGAAGAAAAGAAAGGAGGAATGAGCTGGCTCTTTTCCAGTCGTTCAACCGGGAACCTGATATATAGAGAGCGCTCTTTTGGAAAACGTTTCTTTTTTGGAAAGCCTTTGAATGCTGCTGTGTGAATTCAGTCAGAGGAATGATTCGCTGTAAACAACTGCAGGGCAACCGATTTATGGCAAAATGATGTTGGTGCTTTGACTTGTTATTCTATACAGTGCAGAATCTCAGATTAAGCATCAGCGGTGGTGCTGTGGGTTAAACCACAGAGCCTAGGGCTTGCCGATCAGAAGGTCGGTGGTTCGAATCCCCGCGATGATGAGCTCCCGTTGCTCAGTCCCTGCTCCTGCCAACTTAGCAGTTCAAAAGGACGTCAAAGTGCAAGTAGATAAATAGGTACCGCTCCGGCGGGAAGGTAAACGGCGTTTCTGTGCACTGCTCTGGTTCGCTAGAAGCGGCTTAGTCATGCTGGCCACATGACCTGGAAGCTGTACGCCGGCTCCCTCGGCCAATAAAGCGAGATGAGCGCCGCAATCCCAGAGTCAGTCATGTGGGGTCCCTTTACCTTTACATAAATTGCTAAATATTTATTAATAAATATAAATAAATATAAATAAATAAATAAATAAATAATATTATTGTTTATTAATAAATAAATAGCTAAATATTTATTAATAGATAAATAGATACCGCTCTGGTGGGAGGGTAAATGGCATTTCTGTGCGCTGCTCTGGTTTTGCCAGAAGTGGCTTAGTCATGCTGGTCACATGACCTGAAAAAAATGTCTGCGGACAAACACTGGCTTACTCATCCTGTAAAGCGAGATGAACGCCGCAACCCCAGAGTCATTCATGACTGGACTTAACTGTCAGGGGTCCTTTACCTTTACCTTTTTACATCAGCATGGCAGCAATACAGCCTCGGTCTAAGCTCAGACCATAAGAAAGACAGGTATATGCTCAGCGGAATCACACAAGGAAGGTAAATTAAAATAATACTGGGCAGTTGGAGGCTTTTCTCAAGGCAAAATAATTATCTTCAGAGCCAGCATCCTTGGGAGCCAGAGACTGGTGATGGCACTGAGCCCAACATTTGGCAGAGAAGCACTGAGAGAAGGGACTGGAGTCACTTCGTTTTACACTTCTCTGATGAATTCTGGGCTAAAAGAAAAAAGTTAAGAAGGGGGTGGTGGCTTAACCCCCAATGCTTCCTCTGAGCACCATGGGCCCTGACATTTGCTGCATGTTGACTCCAGGCCCAGTTCTCCTGGCCACATATAGCTATAACCTAACAGCCAGAAAGAGAGAAGCAACAAAAGACAGGTCTCTGCGGGGGCAGCATCAACAAAGTCAGTCCCAAGGGAATCCAAATTCTGCAGTCAGAGTACGTTGCATAAGCCGTATGCAAGCACCAGTCCATTTGGACGTCTGTAATGCACTGTGTGGAATTGAAGAACCTCTTAAGGAATTAAAGAACTTGTTAATGAGGGTGAAAGAGGAGAGCGCAAAATATGTTCTGAAGCTCAACATCAAAAAAACGAAGATCATGGCCACTGGGCCCATTACCTCCTGGCAAATAGAAGGGGAAGAAATGGAGACAGTGAGAGATTTTACTTTCTTGGGCTCCATGATCACTGCAGATGGTGACAGCAGTCACGAAATTAAAAGATGCCTGCAAGGACAAACCTAGACAGCATCTTAAAAAGCAGAGACATCACCTTGCTGAACAAAGGTCCGTACAGTCAAAGCTATGGTTTTCCCAGTTGTGATGTCTGGAAGTGAGAGCTGGACCATAAAGAAGGCTGATTGCTGAAGAATTGATGCTTTTGAATTATGGTGCTGGAGGAGACTCTTGAGAGTCCCATGGACTGCAAGAAGATCAAACCTCTCCATTCTGAAGGAAATCAGCCCTGAGTGCTCACTGGAAGGACAGATCCTGAAGTTGAGGCTCCAATACTTTGGCCACCTCATGAGAAGAGAAGACTCCCTGGAAAAGACCCTGATGTTGGGAAAGATGGAGGGCACAAGGAGAAGGGGACGACAGAGGACGAGATGGTTGGACAGTGTTCTTGAAGCTACCAGCATGAGTTTGACCAAACTGTGGGAGGCAGTGGAGGACAGGAGTGCCTGGCGTGCTCTGGTCCATGGGGTCAAGAAGAGTCGGACACGACTAAACAACAACAATTCACTGTATGTGAGGCTGCCCTTGAATTCTGGAGGCTGCAGTTGTGCAGACTCGTGACTACTAGGCCAGTAAGTGGAAAGCCCAGCAGGAAGGAACTAAATAACGTCCACCCCCAGCCCCAAGCCACCGGAGTAACACTGTCCACCTGGTTCAAACAGGCAGAAAGAACACTTACCAAGAACATCAAGCTGGTAGGTATGCCAAATGATGCCATATTTATTCCTCACCACACAGGTGTAGTTGCCTCGATCTGATGGAACCACACTTTCCATGACAAGGCTCCACTGCTGATGTCGCAACTGCAGAGGGGGAAATGAAGAATAACCACAAATCAGCCTCCTTTGCAGGATCTCAGAAGAGAGTGAAGTGAAATATGGCAAAAGGAAATCAGATTTAGAACCTGGTTGTTAAAAGTACTAAAGCAACAAGGAAGCCAAGTCAATCTCAGCTCTGATCCCATTTTAAAGACTTTCTATCAAAAGTTTAATATCCCGACGGAAACCTATTCCTATGTTGTTAAATATGTAGTCTGAGCCGGTTAATGTGAGAATTAATCTCAAACAAAACTTCAGCAATTTCCTATATCAGAATGGTCAGGAAGAAGTATTTGATCATAGCCAAAACAACTCTTGAACCCCCCCCCCCAAAAAAAAACCCCACTCTCCTTTTATAGGGCCCGATAAATGAGATTGGGGATTATTCACATGAACCAAAAAAACTTTTGAGGAATGAGTATTCATTTAATTCCTCAGGATGTTAATCACGGCAAATGTGCTAGTTTAAAGCTAACAGTATTACTTTGTATTACTTTGTTTTATTGAAGGGGCAGACATGCTTCCTGGTATTTTTTGTACATACACTAGATTCAGCAACATAGGAAAATTCTCACGAAATTTGTAAACGGGCTGCAGCTAGGGGTTGGGGAACATAATAATAATAATAATAATAATAATAATAATAATAATAATAATTTTTATTTATACCCCACCCATCTGACTGGGTTTTCCCAACCACTCTGGGCGGCTCCAACAGAATATTAAAAGCACAATAAAACATCAAACATTAAAAACTCCCCTAAACAGGGCTGCCTTCAGATGTCTTCTAAAAGTCAGATAGTTGTTTATTTCCTTGACATCTGATGGGAGGGCGTTCCACAGGGTGGGTGCTGCTACCGAGAAGGCCCTCTGTCTGGTTCCCTGTAACCTCACTTCTCGCAGTGAGGGAACCGCCAGAAGGCCCTCGGAGCTGGACCTCAGTGTCCGGGCTGAATGATTCAAGAACAACCTGAATCTAGTAATTCATCCAAATACATTGGTGTGTGTGTGTGTGTGTGTGTGTGTGTGTGTGTGGAATACCTACAACGTTGTTCATATGCTTCAACTGTCTCACCAACATATTCAGTTTATGACAGTATCCACGTCACATTTTGCATTCTAAAGATTATACCCAAGGAGAGAATCTGCAAAGCAGTTTGGCTATAAAGAAGTACAGACTGGAAAGGAAATTATCTATGATGTGAAAGTGGTGGATCCCATATCCAACTGCCCTTTCAAAACTGTTCAGTGAGCAAAACTTCAGGTGCGACAATTCCAAGAGCTTTTCAAAGCTGGAGGTTAAGGAATGGACCAAACTGATATTTAGACCGCTGACGTCTTACTTTGATGCCCCCAATACGGTGCTCTCCTTTGAATTCTTTGCCATTTTTCAGCCAGTGTATAGAAGGAGAGGGATTCCCAGCAGCCGGGCAGCGAAAGCGAACAGTGTTTGCAGCAGGAACAGCCAGAAGCTTCCGATCCATTATCTCGAGACGGGTCCAGTAAGGAGCAACTGTAGACACAGAGCAGACAACTGAAGAAACACACCATGTCCGTTGGCGAGCCTGTGATGCGATCTATTATGTGGAACAGCAGCCAGATGGCTACAGCTAGATTTAGTTTCAGCAAAATCATTGTTGTTTTCTCATATATATATATATATATATATATATATATATATATATATATATGTTTTAAAATATAAAATTATAAAACATACCACACAATTCATCACAAATACCCTCTTATTAGACTTCCATCAGCACCTTTGACAATCATCCGTCTTAATCACTTCTTACGCACTTCCTAACTTAATATTGCCTTTACATTTTTAACACAACTCATCTCCTTCTTCATTTTTGCAATATTTCTAATATTAGTCCTCACAGAGCCTCTTGCAAACCTACAAACGTCGTCTGGTCATCGCAAATACTTTTCAAATAATCCGTAAATTTAAAACCATTGTTGTTTTCATAGGTTTGGAAAGAGCAAGGTAGTTGTTATTTGAGCCTTGGAGAAGCTTGCTGATGAGACCCAATTCTTGAAAGAACTGAAGCAGCTCCAGAGTAACCTCAGTGAAATGAAACACAAACGCAATGCCAAGTTAGCATCGGATTAAGGTCCGCAGGCTATATGAATGAGAAAGCTCTCTCCTCAGTAAAATGCTGAGCTCAGCAAGTCAAAAAAGGTGGGCAAATCCACTCCACTTCCCAGTGGGGAGGAGTTGCGGTGGACCACGTGGCCAATCACTCCCCTCCAGGGGCATTCCCAGCCACGTCATTTCTAGCCAGCCAATCCGCTGGCTGGGGGCGTGGCCGGGCCCCATTTAAATGGAGGCGTGAGCTGGAGAGCTTCCTCTTGGCTCGCCTCCTCGATCTCCCACCTGACCTCCCTATTTTCAGGTTTCAACATTGGCCTTGCTTTGGACCTCGGTTGGTCACCGTTGAGGGGCCTGGTAGGAATTTTTCCACTTGGCAACCTGGCACGGGCCATTTGGTTTTCGCCTACAATCATCACAACTTTGTAAGGTTTGGCGGTTAGGCATTGGTTGACCTTATGATGGGGGAGGGAAGGTGTGGCCATCACCTGCCTCTCCAAGCTGAAGTGTATTCCGTTAAAGGAATCCGGGGGTGTGGATCTTGTCCGAAGCCAGGGGCGGGGCTAGGGCCATGCCACGACCCCGTCAGGAACCCAGGGGGAGTTTGAGTTGGTTTGCATCGACAGGGCTCCCCCTACTAGAAAGAAGATTCCACCTAAACATTAGGAAGAACTTCCTGACAGTAAGAGCTGTTCGACAGTGGAATTTGCTGCCAAGGAGTGTGGTGGAGTCTCCTTCTTTGGATGTCTTTAAGCAGAGGCTTGACAACCATATGTCAGGAGTGCTCTGATGGTGTTTCCTGCTTGGCAGGGGGTTGGACTTGATGGCCCTTGTGGTCTCTTCCAACTCTATGATTCTATGATTCTATGATTCTACCGGTGGTTGACCCTTACTGGACTCCCTGCGTGACGGGCAGGAGTCAGCTATGGTCCGAGCAACAGGAGCTCACCCCGTGGTTTAACCCACAGCGCCACCCGCATCCCTAGCAGTCAGCACAGAGGTCAGCAACGTTAATAATCAGTGCACCAATTCAGTGCATAGATATGTGTGACACTTGCAAAGCACTTTATCCAACTGTCCCAAATAACCCTAGTCCATACATAGGAAAAAACAAAGAGACTTTTAAAAATCATTAGGGATTTCAATTTTAAAGGGTTCTGCTACCTTTGAAGGCAGTAGTTTTGAAATACCACTGTCCTTCCCAGGTATTTCCCATGATTTTCTTTAAGTAGGCAGCACTCTTCCTTGCCACTGTTACAAATATCGCATATTGACTCCAAATTAAGGCAGTGGTAGAAGCGAATACAATATGTTGCATGGAAATCCCCCCTCCCCGCAATTCAGTAGCTATTTAAGGACAGCAGTGGGGGAGCCACAGAAACAGAAGAAGAGTTTACACACCCATTCTTTTAAGAAAGGGCTTCCTGATTAATTCTGAAACTCTCTTTACAAAATTTCTCTAGTGAAGAATGGATTGCTGCCCTTAGAAAACAACTGAGAAATTGAGGTCTTTGGTGCAGTAGCATAACCACTCAAAAAATAACAGTAAAAACATTGAAACACTGAAAAGTTTTGACTCAGTGCTAGATATTGTAAAACAAAGGTTGAAATCACTGGAGCCTACGTGCCAATCTCCCCCCCCCCCATCTGCACAAATGATTCCAACAGTTCCAAGCCCCATTGATGCCAATAGTTTAGCTAGTATAAGCATTCTTGAGAATTACTTTGCATGTGTCCCAAACCCCAGATATTTACCTCCGTCTTCAGAGTCATCTTCATCTTCATCTTCCTCTTCATCATCACCTGACGATGGAGAATCTTGAAAGAGAAGCAAGGGGTGGGGGTGGAAATTACATTTTGTGGAGGCAAAATTCTCAATTCATTCCTGCAATGGTTTTCCATTATCAAAACGTATTAATTGGCACATCCCAACGTTATCCCAATAAAGCTGTGATCATCTGAACTCAACTTTTACTTCTGAACTTACTAACACAAAAATCCACACATCCACAAACACAGGGATACAGCCCGGCTAAGCCCAGAATATCAATAATGATCTTCAGAACAAAGGGGATTAAAAACCACAGGTGGTTCAGTTTTAGCAATGTCCTTCTTAAACTAAGGCGTTCTGAACTAGAGGCAGTACAGTGGTACCTTGGTTTAAGAACAGCCCTGTTTACAAACTATTCGGTTTACGAACTCCGCAAAACCAGAAGTAGGTGTCCTGGTTTGCAAACTTTACCTCAGTCTAAGAACGGAATCCAAATGGTGGAAGGGCACTGGTGGCGGGAGGCCTCATAAGGGAAAGCGCTCCTTGGTTTAAGAACAGCTTTGGTTTAAGAACGGACTTCCAGAATGGATTAAGTTAATAAACCGAAGTACCACTGTACTCAAAATACAGCAAGACCAGTAAAAGACAGTGGAATTATTATTTCTTGCTATGTGGACACACCTTCTGTTTATGCAGCCTAAGACTGCAATTGCTTTTTTAGGAGTCAAATCAACTGTTGCTCACATTTAGTCTGTGATCAGCTAAAAGAGGCCTCTTCACCCCCCCAGTAAGAAATAGTGACGCAATTGCTGGGAAGTTGGGGTGGTTGTTCCACTCTACTTAGCCACTTCTGTTAAAAGGCGCTAATGAAAACCAACCAAAATCTCAATTCCACCATAAAAAAAACCAATGTCCCCATTTGTTTGCACTTTTCTACAAAATGAGGATGGTCAGAAAACCTTTATATATAAACAGTTCGAGCAAAGATGTACCCAAAGAAATTGTCCCTGAAGAAATCTGGTGAAATTGTCGGCCAGAAAGTGTTAAAGAAGGACAGAACTTTTTTATGTATGCGACTACAGCAGCAAGAATACTCATCGCAAAGCACTGGAAGACACAAGATTTGCCCACACTGGAAGAATGGCAGACGCAATTGATGGACTATATGGAACTGGCCGAAATGACTGGCAGAATCCGAGATTTGGGAGAAGAAACAATGGAAGAGGATTGGAAAAAGTTTAAGGACTATTTACAAAAACACTACAAGCTGTATGAATGTTAAGAAATTGCACGATTTAGAAAACTAAGGTTCCAGTAACTTGATTGAAAGATATAGAAAATTAAGTGATATATAAGAAAAGATCGAAACTTAAAGTAATAGTATGTTTAAATTTAAGTTACAACTATTTGATAAAAATTACTTGAAGTTTAGAAATATAACATTTGAAAGGTATAAATTAAGTAATGAAACAAGGTAATAATTTGCTGGCATTTTTAGTACAAAGAACGCACGGCAGGGAGATGTGAGGAAGTCCAATTAGTTACACAGAAAAAAGGGTTATGAACAGTTGTGTTTTTTCTATTTTTTTCTTTTTGCTTTGTTATATTATTTGTTGGTGTATTATTTTTTGTTTGTTATCTCTTTGGTGAAGGGTTTTTATGTAATTGTTAAATGATCCTCTACTTTATGTCTGAAAACCGAATAAAAATATATATATATATTTTTTTAAAAAAGAAATCTGGTGAAATGACAAGCTCCCACATGAGGAGAAAAATGGAACAACTGAAAGGATGGCATTTTACGCAGATCGCCTGGGCGGCTGCTACACATAACATAACTACAAGGGAACCTATTGACTGAGGTTTTTGTAGTCTGCTTTTAAAAACTCAAATAAAAAGAATGAAAACTTATCGTCTTTGATATTTATAAAAAAATCTCTTTCACGTCAACTCTCATCCAAAATAAACAGGGGCAACGCACAGGTACCCTTTCATAAGAACTCTCTCGTTTAGTGTGGCAGCACCTACAACTTTGGAACTGCCTGCCTATTGAGATCATCATGTGCCTTCACTGTACTCTTTTCAGTACCTGTTTAAGACATACTTGTATAGACAAGCCTACCCAGCTGCTTAGAAAGTTGAGGTAATTGTAATCTGTTTTAGTATTTTAACTTTGAACTTTTGTATGCCTTAAAGTGGGGTTGGGAATTTTTCTTGATTTTACCATCTATATTTTGTAAACCAATTTGAGGTTTTGTAAACCAATTGGCACATTCTAATCGTTTCCGTTTTCACAGTTTTGAAAGGCTCACAAGCTCGTTTTAAGTCGGCGGTTCGTCGATGCCCAATATAAAAGTGGTTTTGCTGAGGAAATCAGCTTGGCAAAATCATGTTCGTATTAGAATTCCCCACTGAAAAGGCCAGGCACTGCTAATGGGAAAAAAAACAAGCAAGATCATGTTTATTGCCCCTGTGCAGCTACGCGGACTCTATATTTACAGTCTGTTGTCGTAATATGAAAATATCTCTAGGTCCTTTTTGCTCTTCCACGTTGCTGTGAATGTTCTCTTCTGTTCTTTGGAAGCTCTTGAAACTCAAAATTTCTTTGGAAACCACAGCCTGAATGCAACATTCCAGGTGAGGGTGTGGCAATAAAGATATATAACATGCAGCAATATATTGTTTTTTTTCAGTACTCTTTCATTTACACTGCATAATGTAAAACTGCCCCTGTACCAAGAGAATATGCTTCCACTGTTGTTGTTTAGTCGTTTAGTCCTGTCTGACTCTTCATGACCCCATGGACCAGAGAACCCCAGGCACTTCAGTCTTCCACAGCCTCCTGCAGTTTAGTCAAACTCATGTTTGTAGCTTCGAGAACACTGTCCAACCATCTCGTCCTCTGTTGTCCCCTTCTCCTTGTGCCCTCCATCTTTCCCAACATCAGGGTCTTTTCCAAGGAGTCTTCTCTTCTCATGAGGTGGCCAAAGTATTGGAGTCTCAGCTTCAGGATCTGTCGTTCCAGTGAGCACTCAGGGCTGATTTCCTTAAGAATGGATAGGTTTGATCTTCTTGCAGTCCATGGGACTCTCAAGAGTCTCCTCCAGCACCATAATTCAAAAACATTAATTCTTTGGCGATCAGCCTTCTTTATGGTCCAGCTCTCACTTCCAGACATCACTACTGGGAAAACCATGGCTTTAACTATACGGACCTTTGTTGGCAAGGTGATGTCTCTGCTTTTTAAGATGCTGTCTAGGTTTGTCATTGCTTTTCTCCCAAGAAGCAGGCGTCTTTTAATTTCGTGGCTGCTGTCACCATCTGCAGTGATCATGGAGTCCAAGAAAGTAAAATCTCTCACTGCCTCCATTTCTTCCCCTTCTATTTGCCAGGAGTGTAAAACTGCCCCTGTACCAAGAGAATATGCTTCCACTGAGCTGGTTTTAATTAAGCGTTAACAGGTTATCACAGGAAACCAGGGCCCTGCGGGACTTGACATCCTTCTGCAGGGCGTGCAAGACGGAGTTGTTCCGCCTGGCCTTCAGTCCGGGCCCAGTTTGACCCCCCCCCTCTATAGGACCCTGTAAGTTAACTCTTTGGCCCTTTTATCGGCTCATGTGGGACCAACATGGATGAATACTTGAGGTTCCCGACCCCTATAGTTGTAATTCATGGGCAATCACTTAATTTTATCCTGATTCTAATTTTTAAGCTGTATTTTAATCAATTGTTTGATTGTGTTTAATGTATTTTATATTTGATGTTAGCCGCCCTGAGGCCACTCTTGGCCGGGGAGGGTGGGGTATAAATAAAAATTTACCTACTTACCATTTCAATCTGAAACATACCCATTTGGAAGTCAAAGGAACTTCCCTTTCAAAAACTGTGCTTACCGAGTCACAGTCAAAGCCCCCAGTTTTTGCACTGGTGCAACTAAAGCAACACCCTACATTCGAGCCATGCATGGCATGCCCATCCTTTGCTGCTGTTTATCAAAGGCAACTATCATTTTTTCGGTTGGACCAGTTTCATGCTGTATTTTTCACTTTCATCCTTGGGTCATTCATTATCTGAGAAGCACTCACTCTGCTGCGATCATGTTTTAGGGTGATGGGGATGTGCTGCCACGAGAAGCCACAAGACCTGTCGGATGGCATGTTGACTCCCACCCTTTGGCTGGCCCTGCCTAGGCGCTTTCGCACAAGAATACAACACCACATCTGATGCGGAGGGCTGAGACCCTACCTGCCCGCGGACTATCTCGCCAGAGTGGTGCATGCTCTAGTTATCTCCTGCTTGGACTACTGCAATGGGCTCTACGTGGGGCTACCTTTGAAGGTGACCCGGAAACTGCAATTAATCCAGAATGCGGCAGCTAGACTGGTGACTGGGAGTGGCCGCCGGGACCACATAACACCGGTCCTGAGAGGTCTGCATTGGCTCCCAGTACGTTTCCGAGCACAATCCAAAGTGTTGGTGCTGACCTTTAAAGCCCTAAATGGCCTCGGTCCTGTATACCTGAAGGAGCATCTCCACCCCCATCGTTTAGCACTGAGATCCAGCGCTGAGGGCTTTCTGGTGGTTCCCTCATTGCGTGAAGTAAGGAGACAGAGGGCCTTCTCAGTAGTGGTGCCCACCCTGTGGAACACCCTCCCTTCAGATGTGAAGGAAATAAGCAGCTATCCTACCTTTAAAAGACATCTGAAGGCAGCCCTGTTCAGGGAAGTTTTTAATATTTAATGCTGTATTGTTTTTAACACTTGATTGGGAGCCGCCCAGAGTGGCTGGGGAAACTCAGCCAGATGGGCGGGGTATAAATAATAATAATAAATAATAATAATAATAATCCACAGCTAGCTCAGAAGCAGAGGCGATTGCACAGGGCAACATCCCAATTTAACTAGCGATGTTGCAAGTCGTGTCAACTGAACGGCCTTTCCATTCGCCCCCTTGAAGACTGACGCTGATGGTTGGGCAGTGTTCTCTTCAGAAAGTATAGATTTGATAGCTTTAAATGCAAACTGAATCAAATTTCTTCCCATTCCCGGTCGTTATACATTGGGCCTGTGAACTTGAATGTGTATCATCAAAAGATCAAAACGAAAACGGAAGTTGGTAAAGAGATGCACCCTCCATAATGCAAGAATACTCAGCAGCGACGTTCCCTTCTCACATCTCCTCTGGGGGTTGCCCACCACCGTGAAAACCTCTGGATTCTTGAGCGAGTGCCATGGGTTCCACCCCATCATTTCTCTCCCCTCTCCCCAGTTTGCCCACAACCAAGAGAGAGACAGTCAAGAGACAATGGAGTGCGTCTCCAGGGATGAAGTCAAGCTGCTGTGTTTGGAGCACCCAAGGGACCTCCTGGGAGCTCAAATTTTTATGGAGGTCCTGGGCTGCTCTGACAACAAGACACCCCTCTTGGCCTTTCTGTTGCCGGAAGGAGGCGTACAAGGCACCATCCAACAGTCTTAGGGACCCCACTCCTTACTGGTGTAGGGTTCACTCCTTAGCCTTCTTCTCCTCCCAAAGATATCCCACAAGGCAGTGGAAGTTTGGACCAGAGCTTTCCTTCTCCTAGATGGGCTACCTTCTCTGGTTGACAAGCCCCGTCTGCCCCTCTACAGCAGGTGTAGAAACTGGCCTCGCCTGCTCAATCCGCCAGAACCTGTCTTCACATGCAGAGGAAGTCTCTGGGGTTTGAGGCCCACGGCTACCCTTGCCCAGTTTAGCTGGCCATTCAAAGCCGTTCCCAAGAAGCAGCTGCTGTTGCATGCACAGCTTCTAGGGGCCACAGGTGAGACCAAAGGTAGACAAACTACAAGAGTGGAAAATTCATTCGCATCCATGTCCAAGCACCTGGGGTCCTCCTATTATTCCACAGAGAGCATTCCAGAACCCGAGTTAGTCTTTAGCTTCTTTGTTAACCTAACACTTTTCAAGTCAGGAAGCTTCAACCTAGGCAGACTGAACAGTATCACAAACTTCATTGGATAATGCGAAGGAAACAACGTTGGTCAAACAACATTGGTCAAAGCAATTTGATTTTCAGATCAGATTAGAACCAGATGCAAAACTCTTTAAAATGCACTTTTGATTTGGGGATGTAAGCATGGATCCAGGTGATCTGCAGAAAAGAAGGGAGAAAACGGGGTGGGGACGTCACTGAACTCACCTGTTACTCGTACTGTGAAGTTCCTGAGCATTTCAGTGGAGTGCCTTGGCTTACAGCTGTACAGGCCAGAGTCATCGTAAGATACATTGCTAATCCTTAACAACTTCTGGACAAGATGAGTTCGGTTAGTAGGTGAAATCCCAATGCCATCTTTATACCAGAAGACAGACATAGAAGAGACCGGAGAGTTACACAGGAGTTCGATGTTCTCGCCGCTGCCAACCACCAGTTCCTCAAGGAATGTTGTATCGGTCCTTAAATAATCTGCAAGGAAAGAAAATGGAAAAGATGCCATACAATTCTAGTTTACTCAGAATATCTAAACATGATCATAACCATATTCTAGGTAAAAAGGTAAAGGTAAAGGACACCTGGACGGTTAAGTTCAGTCAAAGGCAACTATGGGTTTGTGGCGCTCATCTTGCTTTCAGGCCACAGATCACTTTCTGGGTCATGTGGCCAGCAGGATTAAATCGCTTCTGGCGCAACGGAACACCGTGATGGAAACCAGAGAGCATGGAAATGCCATTTACCTTCCCGCTGCAGTGGTACCTATTTATCTACTTGCACTGGCGTGCTTTCGAACTGCTAGGTTGGCAGGAGCTGGGACAGAGCAACAGGAGCTCACCCAGTCGTGGGGATTCGAACCACCGACCTTCTGATCAGCAAGCCCAAGAGGTTCAGTGGTTTAGACCTATAGGAGAGTCTCTCTCTCGTTTATTTGCCCTTGCTTTTCATGAGTCACAAGCTTCCTCTCCCCTGGTCCTGGGTCACCCATCTCTCCTCTCCTTCCCATGCCTCCATCTACTAACTCATCTGCCTTCTGGCTCCTGCTGCCACCACCAGCCACTTCCCCTTTATCTCCTGCTTCTCCACCCTTTCACAGGCACCAGTGTTTCTCCTATGTGCTTCCTTCCGCCAAGAAGATTTCCTATTTCATTTGCATCTCGCACCCTCTCATTTTCCTGCATATATTTCTTGCCTTCTCTGTCAAGGCAGCAGATTTGTGGAATACATCAATTAAACATGTTGATGCCTTTAGGAATGCAGAGACTGCTTTTCCTCTCATTTTTAGGACACTGTAGAACTGAAGAGCACTTTGTGATAGGTTGCCTAGCTCCCAAGCAAGCTTGAGACCCAGTACCACTCTGTTTATGCACACAACAGTCACTGAACCAAAGGCAATGAAAGACTGTTCCCTTGCTGCGTGGCTGTGAAATGAGGTTTCTTCTGGGCTGCAATACGTCCGGATTATCCAGGACAGAGCTGGAAAACATGCTTTCAAATGGCATCCGGACAGATTTTCTCTGAATCGGTGAAAACCGGTTGTATGGCAAGTGGGGTATTTTTTTTAATTTAAAAATTCTTTTACAATTGTTGTAGATCAATAACTTTGACAAGAAAGAAAGAAAGAAAGAAAGAAAGAAAGAAAGAAAGAAAGAAAGAAAGAAATGCTCAACAACTTTGTCCTGATTTTCACCTTTGGGAATATGGCAACTCTACTTTCTTCATGGGAAGAGAAGACTCCCTGAAAAAGACCCTGATGCTACACTGTATGGAATTAAAGAACCTCTTAAGGAATTAAAGAACTTGTTAATGAGAGTGAAAGAGGAGGGAGCAAATTTTGGTCTGAAGCTCAACATCAAAAAAATGAAGATCATAGCCACTGGGCCCACCACCTCCTGGAAAATAGAAGGGGAAGAAATGGAGGCAGTGAGAGATTTTACTTTCATTGGTTCCATGATCACTGCAGATGGTGGCAGCAGTCATGAAATTAAAAGACGCCTGCTTCTTGGGAGAAAAGCAATGACAAACCTAGACAGCATCTTAAAAAGCAGAGACATCACCTTGCCGACAAAGGTCCGTATAGTCAAAGCTATGGTTTCCCCAGTAGTGATGTATGGCAGTGAGAGCTGGACCATAAAGAAGGCTGATCGCCAAAGAATTGATGCTTTTGAATTATGGTGCTGGATGAGACTCTTGAGAGTCCCATGGACTGCAAGAAGATCAAACCTCTCCATTCTGAAGGTAATCAGCCCTGAGTGCTTACTGGAAGGACAGATCCTGAAGCTGAGGCTCCAATACTTTGGCCGCCTCATGAGAAGAGAAGACTCCCTGGAAAAGACCCTGATGTTGGGAAAGATGGAGGACACAAGGAGAAGGGGACGACAGAGGACGAGATGGTTGGACAGTGTTATCGAAGCATGAGTCTGACCTAACTGCGGAAGGCAGTGGAGGACAGGAGGGCCTGGTGTGCTCTGGTCCAGGGGGTCACGAAGAGTCGGACACGACTAAACAACAACAAACAACAACAACTTTCTTCAAAACTTGCTTCTGATGAGACCTGCTCCAACTCCCTCCTGTTGGGAATTTAGGGAAGGAAGCAGCTAGAGAAAAAAAAGTTTCCTGGAAAGTTCAACTCCCACTCAACACACACACAACAATTGTGTAAATTATAACTGTTAGCTTTGAGACTCCTTTGGGTAGCGATAAAGCAGGATATCAATCCAAACTCTTCTTCCTCTCCTCCCTGCTTACTTTTCACAAGTTTTGCTCTGCTGATGCAGCGGCAGTGCTAGGAGTCAACCCACCTCCATCTTTCCTCTCTGCTTCCTTCGGTGGGACGACTCCCTTCCTCAGAGCAAGGCAATCTGAGGGAGGTGGCCTGGGAGAACGCTTGTGTTGCCTCTGGCAGCTATAAATTCTTCTGAAAATTTGCTTAAATGTTACTTTAAGTCTTAAGAATCTCTAGCTGGTCCTACCTTCAGGGGCGGCAGAGAATTACTGTATTTTTTGCTCTATAAGACGCACCAGACCATAAGACGCACCTAGTTTTTGGAGGAGGAAAACAAGAAAAAAAATATTCTGAATCCCAGAAGCCAGAACAGCAAGAGGGATCGCTGCGCAGTGAAAGGGATAGCTGTGCAGCCTGCATTCGCTCCATAAGACGCACACACATTTCCCCTTACTTTTTAGGAGGCAAAAAGTGAGTCTTATCGAGCAAAAAATACAGTACTCTTTGCCTGCTTCTGCGTGACAGGTTCTTGAAAAGCACGATGTCTACCTTGTTCCTAATTCTTACATTTGTTGTCTACAGCCTTTAATGTCCTGCCTTTAAAGCCCTTAGCAAGGGCACAATTCTAAATTAGTCTGATTAAGACACTTAAGACTTCCCTAGTGCCTTTGTGGGGGGGAAACTTTGTGCTCCTTCTGGGGCGGTTTGCCCACCTAGTTTTTCAAGAATGAAGTTTTGCAGATTCTGCAGGTCTACGTTCTCTCTTCCTCCGGACTTCCCTGCCCCTTTTTAGATTAAATTTCTCTTAGATCAAATCTTCAGTTAAGGCAGACAGCTGGCACCCAATAATACCTCAAAAGCAAAATGCTGGACCCTGGATTGCCAAATCCCAGGCTGCTCTATAACGGGGGGGGGGGGGGGGGAGAGAACAGCTTCACGATAATTAACTGAAGGGACACAATGAACTAAATTTTGCCCAGCTGGCTAATTAAAAATGGAAGCCACCACACTCAACAGCCAATATAGGGCCAAATCACGAAAGAGGAGGGAAGGACCGGTAGAAAGAGCCAGAGTTCTTGTTCTATTCAGATACCGGCTTCCAGCAGGGATTCTGCCCACACGGCATTAATTGTCATTCCAGCTACAACCGTCCTACTTTCAGAGTAAAATTCGCTTTCCAACACGGCTAGTTAAAACCATCAGTTCCAATGCATGTATTGGCTGATTTTCCCCAACCACTAAAACTTCTTTTTTAATGTCAAAAACCTTGAAATCCATGACCAATTTCTTCCTTACTTAGAAAGGTGCAGAGCTTCATGCTAACTTGTGTCCATGAGATTATCAAAGGGCGCGTTCTGCTAAAGAGAATTACAGGCCTGTTTTGCATGCAGTCATTTCGTTCCAAGGGAAAGTGCACTTTCTCCCTTTCCATCGCTGGCATAGTTGCAAGGCGGAGATCAGAAGCTCCACCTGTTTTAAATTAACTAGAGATTAGTATGACATCTGAACCCTAAACTGTGGCTAATTTTAACTATGGTTAGTGAAAGCGACCCAATTCCATACATTATGGTTTGAGGTTGGCTGGTTTCCCCAAACCATAGTTAAAACTAATCAGGACTAGATGACATGACAAGCTGCAGCCGGTCTAAATATGGACGAGAATGTTTCTGAACTCCTCCCTGCAGCCATGCCAAATGAGGAAAGGGCAATGTATGAGCCCAAAGCTTTCTGTGATTCACCCTTGCAGCATGGAGAGGTAGAGGCTCTTACCTGACCCTCTCTCATTGGAAGAAGAAGAGAGAAGAGTTTGGATTTTGATATCCCGCTTTATCACTACCTGAAGGAGTCTCAAAGCGGCTAACATTCTCCTTTCCCTTCCTCCCCCACAACAAACACTCTGTGAGGTGAGTGGGGCCGAGAGACTTCAGAGAAGTGTGACTGGCCCAAGGCCACCCAGCAGCTACATGTGGAGGAGCGGGGAAGTGAACCCGGTTCACCAGATTACGAGTCTACCGCTCTTAAACACTACACCACACTGGCTCACAGGTAACTGCTGCACCTTACAGAGGTGGGGAGGGGGAATGTGATGGGGAAGTCAGCGTAGTGCAAATATACCAGCAGCACAAATCCAGCTCACCCTGCTGGTGTGTTTGAACTGTACCAAAATCCCAGTCATATCACCCAGTGAGTTGCAGAAACACCAGTGGCGGGAGGTCAGATAACCACCGCTGCCTCTGCGCCAGCTGCTATTGTGCATAACATTAACTAAGCCATAATTTAGGGCAGGGGTCAGCAAACCATTTCAGCAGGGGGCAAGTTCACTGTCCCTCAGACCTTGTGGGGAGCCGGACTATATTTTGAAATAAAGTAAAATAATGAACGAATTCCTATGCCCCACAAATAACCCAGAGATTCATTCTAAATAAAAGGACACATTCTACTCATGTAAAAACATGCTGATTCCCGGACCGTCCGTGGGCCAGATTTAGAAGGTGACTGGGCCACATCCAGCTCCTGGGCCTTAGTTTGCCTACCCATGATTTAAAGTGATGTGCAAACACAATTATATGCAAAGTGGTGGATAAAAGGAGGAATTTATGTATGAAGGAAAAAAGGTTTCTTGGATATATTTGGAATGTCAAAATTTGTACAGTGGTACCTCGGGTTACATATGCTTCAGGTTACAGACTCCGCTAACCCAGAAATAGTACCTTGGGTTAAGAACTTTGCTTCAGGATGAGAACAGAAACCGTGCTCCGGCGCTGCAGCGGCAGCAGGAGGCCCCATTAGCTAAAGTGGTGCTTCAGGTTAAGAACAGTTTCAGGTTAAGAACGGACCTCCGGAACAAATTAAGTACTTAACCCGAGGTACCACTGTACTTCAGAACATGGCAGACTACATTAGCAAATTATAAAAATGTTTCATGGAAAATATAGCACAAACAGAAATTATAGCACAAACAATTTCCTCAATGAATCAGAGTAATAACGGTCATCAACTTGGAAACTCAAAATGCAGGTAAGCGTTATATCTTCAGAATTCGTTATTCAGACGTATGTTGAAAATAGAGGTTCTATTCAGCTAACCATGCAACAGAACTGATTTTATTGATTTAATTACAGAGATTGGTTATAATGTATACGTTGCTACTTCTGCAGCAGCCTTCCACTTACAACTTTCCAGGCTTACCACAATCACTCCCAAATAGCTTTCAACGTGGTAAACAATGCAATTTTTTGGGTATTCCTTCAAACAAACTAAAAGGAAAACATTTCGCACGCTTTAAGAACAGCAAAAATGCGACACCTCCTAATAAGATGAAGGCTGAAGGCTCACAATGCCTTGTAAAGCCACCACTATTTCCCCAAAACCATGCAAACAATACTAGGCCCACGGAGTTCTTAACTAATGGAGAGCAACAGGTGGTGCAACCTTGTGCAGAGAATGGCAACCCTGGCCCTTATTTGAAAAGTAAATATTTAGAATTCGATATAAGGCTTGGCTTGGTTGTGTGAGTTATCTGGAGTGAAGAACCTGAGACGCTCTGTTTGCATGCTTCGCTCCGCACTTGTTAGAGGACTAACTGATGCGTATTCCTTTAGTAAAGGTAAAGGGACCCCTGACCATTAGGTCCAGTCGTGGCCGACTCTGAGGTTGCGGCGCTCATCTCGCTTTATTGGCCGAGGGAGCTGGCATACAGCTTCCGGGTCATGTGGCCAGCATGACTAAGCCGCTTCTGGCGAACCAGAGCAGGGCACAGAAACGCCGTTTACCTTCCCGCCGGAGCGGCACCTATTTATCTACTTGCACTTTGACGTGCTTTCGAACTGCTAGGTTGGCAGGAGCAAGGACTGAGCAACGGGAGCTCACTCCGTCGTGGGGATTCGAACCGCCGACCTTCTGATCAGCAAGTCCTAGGCTCTGTGGTTTAACCCACAGCGCCACCCATGTCCCTCTATTCCTTTGCTGAAGCCAACCTTTTCCAAACCTGGAACAGTGGCTAGGATGTGGATTAGTATACAGTGGTACCTCGGTTTATGAACTTAATCCATTCCAGAAGTCCGTTCTTAAACTGAAACCGTTCTTAAACCGAGGTGCGCTTTCTCTAATGAGGCCTCCCGCCATTGGTGCCCTTCCACCGTTCGGATTCCGTTCTTAGACCAAGGTAAAGTTCTCAAACCGAGACAATATTTCTGGTTTTGCGGCGTTTGTAAACCAAATCATTCTTAAAGCAGACTGTTCTTAAACCAAGTTACCATAATAATAATAATAATAATAATAATAATAATAATAATAATAATAATAATTTATTATTTATACCCTGCCCATCTGGCTGGGTTTCCCCAGCCACTCTGGGCGGCTTCCAACAAAAGATTAAAAATACATTAAAACATCAGTCATTCAAAACTTCTCTAAACAGGGCTGCCTTCAGATGTCTTCTGCACGTCAGATAATTGTTTATTTCTTTGACATCTGATGGGAGGGCGTTCCACAGGGCGGGCGCCACTACCGTGGCCCTCTGACTGGTTCCCTGTAACCTCACTTCTTGCAGTGAGGGAACTGCCAGAAGGACCTTGGAGCTGGACCTCAGCATCCGGGCTGAATGATGGGAGTGGAGATACTCCTTCAGGTATACTTGGTCTGACGTTCAGGACTTTAAAGGTCAGCACCAACAGCTTGAATTGTGCTTGGAAACGTACTGGGAACCAATGTAGGTCTTTGAAGAGTGGTGTTATGTGGTCTCAGCGCCCGCTCCCAGTCACTAGTCTAGCTGCCGCATTCTGGATTTGTTGTAGTATACCCATCTCCCCACCACCACATCTCTCTTTTCTACCCAACCACTGGCTTTTCACCCGAGAAACTGCACAGTGAGATGCCCATATGACAAATGCCCTGCAAGAGTTCATATGCAGTCTCAGTGCCAACAATTTGGTTAGCTTCGCAGTTGCCATACATCACTGTATCATCACAAAAGGACTTAGGACATCTAGAGCATGCACCAAACTCAGCCCTCCAGATGTTTTGGGACTACAACTCCCACCATTCCTAGCTAACAGGACCAGTGGTCAGGGGTGATGGGAGTTGCAGTCCCAAAACATCTGGAGGGCCGAGTTTGGGGATGCCTGATCTAGAGGATAGTTGTGCTGTTGGCCAACATTTGTAATACTGAGTGAAGACATTTGCTTTCCAATGTCAAGCGAGGCACTGGTTATTTTTGTATAAACAAAGAGAGAAAACTTTATTCTTAACAGAGCAATCAGAGTTCCACGTTCTAATCTTTTGTTGAAGACGAGCATGCGTTATAAGAGTGTGCTGGAAGTTATTGGAACACAAAGACCCAGAACATAACCCTTGAATTATCAACGTAAAGTCTATTCACATGCTAAAAGAGAGAGTGGTGCAGAAGAAATCCATCTGAATATGACAATTTTTGTTTTGTAAACAGATAGCATCAAGTTGACTTCTTTTTTTAAAAGTTTTTATTGTTAAAATAGTTTAGCATTAATACACACATATTGCAAATATACAAGCATACAAACATACATTTCATACAATCCTTAAAAATGTTCAAACATACCTACGTTCAGTCCCACAGATAATTCCTTTTCCCATCACCATCCACCACCCCTCACCCCATCTTTGTGTTAGACTTCCAATCTACTCAATTGCAATTTCTTTCCACTTCTATTACTTTCTTCCACACACCTTTAACCTAATTTCATGCTTCTTTTTCTATTACATATTGTTATCCATCTTATTTAGTATTTCAGTATTTAAAACAGAACTTGTTTATTCTAATAGGAGTTCTGATTTTTCAATATGGTTTTGCAAGTATCCTTTAAACACCTTCCAGTCCCTGTCTATCTTCTCTTTTGAGATCCTTCCAATTTCTCCCATTGTTTTGGATATATTGTAGTACTCCAATAATTTGGCAAGCCACTCTATTTTTGTCGGTATAATACCACTTTTCCAATTTTTCGCAATCAATAGCCTTGCGGCTACTGTTGCGTATAAATATAATGTCTTTTCTTCTTCCTTTAGACTTCCTGGTACTATTTCCATCAAGTTGACTTCAGTTCATGTCTGGGTCACAGTTGCCTTTCTGCTGCCTAATCTCAGAAAAACTTGCAATGTGGTAGATTTTAGGACTGGGAAATGCTGTAGCTATTCATGGTTTATTATGTTGGGATTTTTAAAAATATAATAATAATAATAATAATAATAATAATAATAATAATAATAATAATACAATTCTGTTTTCAACCGATTTATTACTGTTCAATACTGAGCAGTTTCCCATGATGGCTGAAATTCACCAGCAAATATTATAATATGTTAATATAATGTTCACCTTTCTTGCCTGTTTTTAACCCTGTTCGGTTACTGAGTGCCTTCCTCACTGAATTCACTGTGAAACCAGAATAACCGAACTGAGCAAATGTGTGTGGCCGAGCAGGGCTGGCTCAAAACATCTTGGCCCCTGAGGCAAACCACAAAATGGTGCCACCTTCTCTGCCAGGGAAGGAAGGGTGAGTGAAGATCTACATCAGGAAGAAGTAGGAAACAAAGATCCGAATCAGGATTTGCTCCTTCTGTGGATCCTCATCGCTTGCCTCATCTTGCCTCTTGGGTGGGCCAGCCCTGAATGAAGATCTCCATTGGTATCTGCTGATTCCGTGGATTCTGCCACCTGAGGCAGTCACCTCCCATCGCCCCATGGGTGGGCAGGCCCCATAGCCAAGAGACGGCAGAATCCAACTCTTGTTAACTACCAATCATTACTAATTCAGGGTAATAGCCTGCTACCCCTAATCCAACACACCTTTAATCACGACTTTTTTCACACATCACTTCCTCTCATCCTCAAAAACCCTGTCCTTTTGGACTGGCAGACAATACTTCACAAATCGTATTATTCAATAAAGTTTGACCATTTCCCATGCCATTGAAATATAGTTCACTTGTGAAATAACATCTCTGTAACAAGATGAAAGGTTTAACAGCAAAACAAGCTAAAACCTAAAAAAAAAATTGTTCAATGGAAGAGTCCAACACTATGGTCCCTGTTTCTGCCAATGCTCTCCATAAAGACAGGTACATATTTAACTTTAGCAACATTGCTTTTTCTAACAATGCTAAGATACTGCCTTGGCTGCTCCCTCCGCAAATGCAACCAATATGGTGGCTGTAGCCACCATATGCCGACCCACCTTTATCTCAACCCACACTCTGCTGTATCACCAGAAAGGGACTAATATCAAAAGCCTTTTTATTGAGATTTTCCCACTTGGGCATTCGTAGGGCATCTCTGTGCAAAATGACTATTTCTACCGGGCTGGCTCAGGACAATTTAGCAAAGACAACTCTACAGCCTCCTCCCCACCATTCAAACGATTCAATTTAATTGTGCTATCTGTTCAGTGTACTGGAAGGGACACGATTCTCCAGTCCTCCTTTCCCTTTTCCTCACTGCTTTCCCTTTCAATGCAACTAAACCCCATCAGGAAATCGGCCCTGAGTGCTCACTGGAAGGACAGATCATGAAGCTGAGGCTCCATTACTTTGGCCACCTCATGAGAAGAGAAGACTCCCTGGAAAAGATGTTGGGAAAGATGGAGGGCACAAGGAGAAGGGGACGACAGAGGACGAGATGGTTGGACAGTGTTGTTGAAGCTACCAGCATGAGTTTGACCAACTGCGGGAGGCAGTGGAAGACAGGAGTGCCTGGCATGCTCTGGTCCAGGGGGTCAACAAGAGTCGGACACGACTAAACAACTAAACAATAACAACAAACCCCATCCACCCGGCACACCAAGATGCACGAGGCTGTGATCTAGGAGCGCACTAACTATTACAGGGTCTGTGGGAGAACAGCAAAGCTCCATTCTAATTCTCTTGAAATTCAAGTACACAAACTAGCTACAGGGTCTTCCCAATTTTTTGTTTCCCTCTCAACTCCCTTGCACTTTGCAAGATTAAAGTGCAAATCTGCCAACGGCAACAATGCCACGCTAGTAATCATTTGCCAGAAATATTGAAAACATTTAAATCAGTGTTTTTTCAAGACATATGAGGCTCAGAAATAAAACGCACAGTTGGACAGTCTGCTTAAAAACAAACTTTGCTTGAGGCAAAGACGAAAGGCGGGGGGAGAGAAGAGGACTCACAGCAACTTTTACCTCCATCCTAATAGCTTTGCTTGTTTCCCGCAGAAGTTTTCTTGTCTGAAAGTACAGCGTGTACCAAGACTTCTGCTTTGTATGTTAGCTGAGGCACAGAGTGCTAACTACATTCATCAGATTGTCACAACCTTTTATTACTATGCAAATTGAGACAGTATTTTCAAACTCCAAGTTATGGCAGTACTGTCTTATTTCCTTCAAGAATGGAGATTGCCAATGAAGAGACTCAGCCTCGACCTCCTGAAGGGGAATGGCAACACTATCACCATTGTATTGTTCCGTCTGCAAGCTGCAGTACTAAATACTAATCCTGTGTAACACTGGCAGAACAAAATGCCTAACGTGAAGGAATGGCTAATAAGACAGTGGACAACACACTGTAGAATCCCTTTCTCCCCAGAAGAAAAACGAGGCTCAATAAACCATGTAAATCACAACAATTTCCCATCACCTTTGCTCTAGTAGTCCAAAAGCAGAAAAATAGATGGTTGGTGTAGCGCTGTCATATTTCAAAAAGGTGATAATGCGGACAGAAAATTTGTGGAGTTGGTTTTTTGTTTTTTAGGGGGGCAAAGCTGTTGAGCTTTTTTTTTATTTTGGCCCAAAGTTTTTGAGTTGGTTTTTTTTTGGTACAAAATTGTAAAGAAATTTGACATTTTAAAGCGATTTCTGAGGGAAATCGGCAAAAACAACACAGCCGGCGATTTCCCCAGACATTTTGCCAGTCTCCACCCGGACACTGCTTGCGGCTGCAGTATTCCGGATATATCTGGGAAATTCCAGACGTACGGCAACTCTATCATGTGTCATCTACATTTAAGTTAAGAGTGAGATAAGAGCAAACTACCAAACTTCTCTCCCCCCCTCCAATATTTTGTGAGGAAATATACTATGAAAATTTAAAATGCAAGGACAAAGTTTGTCTTAGTTGTTTAACACACTTGGGGTTGTGGATTTTTCCAAAGGGTTACCAGTTACAGTACTTGCTACTGCCAGCTGTTGCTGCCTCAAATGAAACCCATGGTTTCTGATGCCAACTGGAAACTGCGTTCTGAACGCAGCAGGACTAGGCGCTAGCTAGCTTTGAAAAGGAGGCAAATGGTATGTTTGAGACGTTTCACATTTTCAACACTACTTGGTATTCAAAAGAGATCGAACAGAAATCTGTTTATGGAGAGCCAGCCCGTGGCACGCTTCCTAGGAACTTGTTGATCTTAGGAAGGGTACCCAGGGGCATTGTACTCATTTCTCCAGGTTTCCTCCAGTGGTCTAAACGGTTCAGAGAACATGGCTCAAAGCGGAACTGCAGGCACTCTGTCGGGGACTTATACTAACATTTGTCAGTTGCCCCCTGTTGCCCCCTTCCTTACTTCAGAAAATAACTTAACCACCAAGCTTAGAATGTCTTGCCCTGGAAGTTAAACCGAGACCACCTGGATTGCATGAATATAAGCCCAAATATCTGGATGAGGGGGAGGGGGCAGACCTCTCCTTCCATGGAAAAAAACAACCCTGTTTTCTCTGCTTTGTAATTCTCTCCCCCAGCGCTTTCTGCAAGCTAAAACAGTCCCACACTACCACCCACTACCTGAATCTCCAGGAAAGAAGTATAAGCTCAGATCACTATTTGTACTTTCTATAAATTCGCTGATCTTGTGCTGCAACAGCCCCAGCCCCCCAACTTTTCAGAACATTTATTTCAGGCATTCACTGAAGCTGGGGGCAGAATACAATTGCTTTCAATATAACAAGACTGGAAGCTTTTCATCAGTGTCAAAATGGGATTATTATTTTTAATTGGCTATCTTTTTTCTAGTTTTGTTCCCCTGTTTTGCAGAAGGTTTAGCTGTGCAGTGATATGGCTAAGGAAGTGTGCCGGTGTGCATCATTTATACAGTTGCCCATTTCTAGTAAAAAGCCCTAAAGTCATGTTGTTGTTGTTTCAATTAATATACTGCCCTTTATCAAAAGAAATCAGGGCGATGTACATTAGAAACACATTCCAAAACATCAATGATAAAAACATAGTAAAAAGCATAGAGACAGGCAGCCTGATAGTAAAATAATCATAATAATAACAGTCTTCTCCAGCCAGCAAACATCTCCAACCAGATGCTGTCCAGATGTTTCAGACCACAACTCCCATCAGCCCCAGTCCCAACTTAATCCAGTATCCAAATTCTGTGAGTTCTCTGGTTTCCCTTCACCCAGAGGGGATGGGGAATGGACATTAAACCCTTATCACGCACTGCCTCTGATGTTCTCAGGTACTGTGTGGAGCAAATCTGGTGGTGTTCTTCATGAAGACCTTGGGGCCCAGCTAAATGCCCAACTTTGTCACCCACTGGAAACAACCACCAGTTCATCTTTTAAAGGCAGGGGGGAAGCCAGTCCCCCCCCCCTCTCTCTAGGAAAGCATCTTATTGAAGATCCAATAATGTGGGAGTTCATACAATGGGGATCTTTCTTTACTTAGAAGATTATCAAATATCCTCCTGGAATGTTCTGCTGCTTCTGCTCTCCAGAGATATGTTCGCAAAGAGGAGAATATTCACTGCTCCCACTCATGTACTGCACAGTGGTACCTCGGGTTAAGTACTTAATTCGTTCCGGAGGTCCGTACTTAACCTGAAACTGTTCTTAACCTGAAGCACCACTTTAGCTAATGGGGCCTCCCGCTGCTGCCACGCCACCGCCGGAACACAATTTCAGTTCTCATCCTGAAGCAAAGTTCTTAACCTGAAGAACTATTTCTGGGTTAGCGGAGTCTGTAATCTGAAGCGTATGTAACCTGAGGTACCACTGTACTGTGAACATAAAACTGGTGGAACTGAAGGGGCGGGGAGCGAAAGACTAGAGAAACTGAGAAGAACTTTGCAGAGGAAGCCAGAAGTGTGACGAGAAGAACAGGGGTAGAGTTCTCAAGCACCCACTTTTTTGCAGGCCACCAAACGGCATCACAGAGATGGATTGGAGATATTCCTACCCGTGGACCTACTCATGAGCAATCTTAATATGAGAGCCCTCCTCAGCTAGCCAATCTGCAGCTCCAGATCAGCCAGCTCCTGAGCGCTGACCCAGCAGATCCACTGTTCCTGAGATGCCAGCTCAAACAGTGTGGAAACATTCCTCCCTTCCCCACCCCAAACCCAGAAGTGGACCACTAGCAGCTTCATTTGGAATTGGATGAGAATGGCACCAGACTTCCTAATGGCACCAGTAAAATATGCACGCCCTCATTTTTCATATCGATGCAAATGATGTTCTTCCAAGCACCAGCACAGTTTCAAGACAAGAAGGCAGAACGAAACAGGCTTTTACACAACACAGTAAGACGTGGTGTGTTAACTACACGCCCCCAAAGAAGAACGACAGGGTAAGTTTAATCGGATTACTTTTCACATTTAACTACCAAGTTTACCTAGGGCTTTGCTCTTCTCGTATCTCAGGCTCCTTGTTTGCTTTTGATATCGCAAAGCCTTCCTGCTAACTAAAGACAAAGGTTATGAGGGTAATGAATATCAAATTCGCTGTATAAAGGTTCCCTTGTCTCACCCACCCGACAGTCTCCATAGCATCACAAACAGGAGGGTGTGTCATACACAAAGCGGGGAAATAAAGCACAACTCAAACAACATTATATTTTTAAAAGCGCTAGGTGTATACATTCACAGATGGGTACAATAGCGGTACGGCTGTTAAAAGTGACGCAACACGTCAAAGGTCTTGGCCTACTACTCTTCCTCAAGGAGAAATCTCACAAGCAGATGACGCTGGTATTCTTTAAAGGTAAAGGTAAAGGGACCCCTGACTATTAGGTCCAGTCGTGGCCGACTCTGGGCTTCGTTTGGCTGCTGGCTGGGCTTTCTGCCTTTGGCTCTGAAGTTGAACCTACCTGTGCCTGGAAAAATCCCTTATTTTGATGAATGTTAAAGGAATGTTGGATTGAAAATAAGCGGTATTGGTAAAAATATTAACAAGAATATGTGAATACGGATTGATAATGGTTTAAAATATATAGTTATAATAGGTTAAGATATTGAGTAAAGATAAATGATAGAGGGTAAGGATTTGCTGAATTAACTATGTGAACTGGAATACAAAAAAGGGGTGTGTGAGGAGGTCAGGAAACAAGTAGATGAAATATAAGACATGAAAATATTGATATATTTTTTTAAAAATCTTACTTTTTATGTGTTTTGTCTTTCTATTTTTGTATCTTTTTTCTTTTATTATTGTTATTCTTTATTTTTTATTTTTAATCTTGTAACTTTTTATTGTCTGTAAAATTTCAATAAATATCTTTAAAAAAAAAGAAAAAAGAAAAATCCCTTATTTTGGCTGCTGATTCCTTATTTTCGAGGCTGCTGGTCCCTTACTTTCAAATCTGTAAGTTGACAGCTATGAATTGACACACAGAGGGTCCATTTAATTATTGTGTCTAATTCCTTTCCATAGGCCTGTCTTCTGTGAACTGAAGGCAAGAGAGGAGAAGCAAAAGGAGATGGGCCACACATTCGCTCCATAAGATGCACAGACATTTCCCCTCACTTTTTAGGAAGAAAAAAGTGCATCTTATGGAGCGAAAAATACGGTAATTGCTACAAGGTCTCTGTTGTCCAATAATGAAGTCTTTGCTTCAGTTAGTTTTTGTTTCATTCATCTAATGAAGCATTCGGTTTTCAGCAGTGGTCAGCTCCTACCTAGGGCAGGAACAATTGCCTCTACATGTTCTTTGTCTCCAGTAGCTAGTCCACAGGTATCCCACTTCTGTACATGTATCTATTCTGCAAATATTTGATAGAGCTTTCCTCCATAAATGTCCCTAACTAATCCCTTTTTTAAAAGCTGTCTAGGTTCCTGAGAAGAGAAGACTCCCTGGAAAAGACCCTGATGTTGGGAAAGATGGAGGGCACAAGGAGAAGGGGACGAAGGAGGACGAGATGGTTGGACAGTGTTCTCGAAGCTACAAACATGAGTTTGAGCAAACTGCGGGAGGCAGTGGAAGACAGAAGGGCCTGGCGTGCTCTGGTCCAGGGGGTCACGAAGAGTCGGACACAACTAAACGACTAAACAACAACAAGGTTCCTGGGCATCACCAATCTTGTGCTAGTGAATTCCATGTATTGTTTGAAATCATTCCTTTTGCCTGTCCTCAACCTACACTCACTAGCCCTACTGAAGGAATCCAGGGACTTGATGGTTTGGTCGACCCCAGAGAAGGGATTGTGCCCATGCCTGAGTCCAGGGGAGCATCTGGGGGAATGAACAGAGTCTGTTCCCGGGCTTTTCACCTACCTCAGGTGTTCACCCTTGTCTGACCTATGATAGAGCTCTGGGTCAGCGCTACCTGCAACGGTGTAGGGAGCTAGTCGAACCAAAGCAAACACTCACTTTTTCTGTAATCAATAAAGTTGTGTCCTAAATTCTGCCAAAAACCAAAACTAAAATTTGAGTCCAGTGTGTATTTATTTAGGGGGGAGGTCTCTGGGTCTGAACACACAAAAGGTTCCAAGAGCAGTTTTCCCAAGATCAATAAAAACAAGGTGGTATCTGCCTATGGGTGGGTTAGAATCTTAAAAGACACAACACAGAAAAGAAAAAGGGGATGAGGAAAAAAGAGGAAAAGAAGAAAACTCAGGCACCAATTCTAAAAGTTAGAATCACTTGTAGTCATAATGCCTTCAGTGTAATGTATCTTACAAGTTTCCCCTTGTTTTGATGGCGGAGGCAACCGGGGGGTGGGGGAGTCCACCAAAATAAGGATGAGGCCAATGCATTCACACAGAAGAAGCTAAAAATTAAAGTAATAATTAAGGCTCTGCCCATCCCCTATCTTAAGAAAAACAACACAATTTTATCAACACCGAGTTAAGTTTCAATCCGATAATACAGGAAGCTTACCATCAAAGAGCTGGTTTGTTCAAATGTGTATGTGAAATCCAGTGCCTAGCATAATCTTAACCACAGATGTGCTGATGAAATAATAATGCCAGAGTCAGTCTTCTGTGCAACCCTCTCAGGGTCTAGACTTGGCAACCCTGCACAGCCTTTATGTGCCCTGGCCCTCAGTCCCCAAGTCTTCTCAGTCTCAAGATCCTGATGCTTCCATCTGCACTTGGGTTACACACCTTGATCTCACTCTGCTACTTGCTGTGACCCTTTCCACCTAGCCTCTGGGCTCTCTGATACCTGCTGCGTTCTCTTTCTCCCCACCTTTCCAGTCCCTCACCTGCCCTGGCCAGATCTTCTGTCTACAGGCCTGTATCATTTAATAGAACCATAGAATCGTAGAACTGTAGAGTTGGAAGGGACCTATTTCATTAAACTACATTTCCCAAGGCATGTGCTTCCCAGGTGGGCACCCATCCAGGCCAAGACCTGCTTAGGTTCAGCAGGGCTGTTGCCTTGTATGCCTTTGACAGTTAAGTCCAGTCGCAAACAACTCTGGGGTTGCGACGCTCATCTCGCTTTATTGGCCAAGGGAGCCGGTGTACAGCTTCCAGGTCATGTGGTCAGCATGACTAAGCCGCTTCTGGCAAACCAGAGCAGCACATGGAAACGCCGTTTACCTTCCCGCCAAAGCGGTACCTATTTATCTACTTGCACTTTGATGTGCTTTCGAACTGCTAGGTGGGCAGGAGCAGGGACCGAGCAACGGAAGCTCACCCCGTCGAAGGGATTCGAACTGCCAACCTTCTGATCGGCAAGCCCTAGGCTCAGTGGTTTAGACTACAGCGCCACCTGCATCCCCTGTATGCCTTTACACCACACCATATAAGGGATGCCAATCCCCCAAAGGCTGAGGCCTATCCTTTCTAACAGAAGCCAGGCTGTGAAACCTTTGTTGCTAAAACCTTGTTCCTCAAGCAGGAATGTTCCATGCCATCACAGCAGCTCAGCCAATCAGTGTCAAGAAACTACGCTGCTACAAGCAGAATACAATATAGACCAGTCTTCCTCAAACTCGGCCCTGCAGATGTTTTGGGACTACAATTCCCATTATCCCTGACCACAGGTGCTGCTAGCTATGGATGATGGGAATTGTAGGCCAAAGACATCTGGAGGGCTGAGTTTGAGGAAGCCTGATATAGACTGTCAGCAGATAAAAATATAATTAGATATGATTGTTGTTGTTTTTTTAAGAAAACAAAAACTGCTCCAATAATAATAATAATAATTAAACGCGGCAAGATTACAAATCTTGTTCACGCCATACAACAGCTTGTTACGAAAGTGTCAGGTTCCAATTACGATGTCAACGACGTGATTTTGCTTGGAAGAAGAAAGTGATTTATAGCAACTTAAAGCAAGCCCTTCGTACGAGCACTTGCGAAAACCCAACTCCGCTACAGAAATCCATGTTTCAACCCCTTTCTGTACAGAAAATCCACATCAAAACAGCAACAGATAATGTAAACGTGGCCACGAAACACAGTAAGACCAAACAGGAGATCAGGATCCAGCCCCTGCTCAAGCTTTGCTGCATGATGGCCACGCATCCCAGGTTGGCCGGCCCATCCCACTTGCACAATATCCATTTGAAAGGCATAAAAGATACCCAGCAGCCCTTTTTGGATGACTGCATCTGCACTTGGCAGCCTGATATGCTTCTGTTTCCAGCTGTACAACTTAATCAAAGTATATTTCCTACAGGCACAGAGCGAAAGAAAAAAGGCAATTCTCCCAAGAAAGAAACATCTTAGTTGCTTTAGTTGGTGCACTTTTCTTTCCCAGCAGAAAAGGTATAGGAGTCTTTCTTTCTGGGAAGAATCAGTGGGCGAGTTCAGGCATCACAATAAACCATGGTTTACCACAATGGGAACAAGGTTCAGCTAACCTCGGGCTTTGGAGCCTCTCCCTCCTGTTGTAGCCACAAGCTTTAGTTTCCATTAGCGTTCTGTCTGAACCCATAACTGTGGTTCATTGTAACTGCGGTTTGTTGAAACAGGACAATTTCACAATCCATGGTTTCACACCGGCTTGTTTTAATTAAGCAAGCTACTGCTCATAATAACCGCACTGTGTTGGGTTCAGACAAAACAGCGAGCTGTGTTGAATCTAAAGTGAAAATGAATGCTTCTCCTGGCTTATTGTCCAAACTAGCTCAGTGACTATGTTGGGAATACTGTACCGTCCCAACTTGTTGACGAAGAGGCATCAATTTCTCCTTGACCAATTCAGCCATTCCTGTAAGGAAAATGAGCAATCTCTCTGCACTGAGCAGGAATTCTGATGTGCTCAAAGGTGACCCAAGGGGTTCCTAGGTCTTCCTACCCACAAATTACGCTTCTTCACTTTGCATGTATCAAGACCAAACACAAGATACCTGCACTCTACTAAATGGCCTCGGTCCAGTATACCTGAAGGAGCGTCTCCACCTCCATCGTTCTGCCCGGACACTGAGGTCCAGCGCCGAGGGCCTTCTGGCGGTTCCCTCACTAAGAGAAGCAAAGCTACAGGGAACCAGGCAGAGGGCCTTCTCGGTAGTGGCACCCGCCCTGTGGAACGCCCTCTCACCAGATGTCAAAGAGAAAAATAACCACCAAACTTTTAGAAGACATCTAAAGGCAGTCCTGTTCAGAGAAGCTTTTAATGTTTAATACCGTATTTTTCGCTCTATAACACGCACCCGACCATAACACGCACGTAGTTTTTAGAGGAGGAAAATCCGTAGGCATGCCACCCATAGGCATTCCCTCCATAACACGCACAGACATTTCCCCTTACTTTCTAGGAGGAAAAAAGTGAGTGTTATGGTGCAAAAAATACGGTAGGTTATTGTATTTTAGTGTTTTATTGGAAGCCGCCCAGAGTGGCTGGGGAAACCCAGCCAGATGGGCGGGGTATGTATAAATAAATAAATAAAAAAATAAAAATAATTATCTCCCCCCACTTGTTTTAATGTCAAAATCTGCTCCAGTTTACTCCTAACAGAGGGGTTATTTTGCTTTTAAGTTTGCACTTTTAATGCTGGTATGACCCTGGTGTTTTGTTTTGTTTTAAAAAGAAGCTTTTCTGGGGTGCTCTTCTGGTTTTTTAAATAAAGAAGTTGTAATTGTCAATGGGTTGCTTTTTCAAACTACTGTAAGCTGCTCAGAGAACCCCTGGGCTGAAAACCAGCATATAGCTATTTCAATAAAATAACTGTATGGTTCAAATAGTTTTCTCCCCAAAAGTATGGGATTGTTGTTCTGTTTGTTACTTTGTTATGTATTCTATACTGTAAACCTCCCTCTGATTCTCAGATGAAGGGTGGTATAAATGTTTAATAACAATAAAATAAAACATATTTGTTGCTCTTGGAATATTACAGATACTTTTATCTGCCAGCTAATAAACATTCTGTCTCAAGAATATCATTAGATCCAGAACACTTAATGGGTAAGATAAGGGGAGGGCGAGTTTCGTTCGTAATGGGGCAATGGGATTTTTTTTTTCTGTGGAAAAGAATTAAAATGGGTGTTGTGGAAACCACAGGACAATTGGGAAAGAGCACCTCACAAACTCCTTAAAATATGCCGCTGCTATTTTTATCTGTCTGCTGTCTAACAACACAGTAAGCACTACTTGACATTCACTGATCGTACCAAGTAATATCTTTATCTGAATAAGAATGCAAATTGTGGGAGCTTTTTTTTTTTTACTATTCCAACGCCTATTCTGTGGTGGCTGAATAGAGTGACCACATGTTCAAGGCTGCAAACAAGTTCGCTGACCTCCCTAATCATCTCTGCCATTGCGAGTGAATGACATACACGGTCAGTTCTGCCTTGCCTCTCCACTTTCATTCATAAAAAATAAAATGACATTGTTCTTGCAGCAGTCCTGAGAAAAGGGAGGCGAGAAAAATGCAGCCCAAATGAGGCCCCCAGTATTTTTCTATTCAGCAGCAACCCCACCATCTGCCTTCTTCCTGCTAACAGCAGAACACCTCCCTGTAGAGATGTCAGAATTTGCACCACCTCCACTAATAGCTAGTATTCATATTAGCAAACATACACATACCTCCAGAATGCCTCCTTTCAATGTGTGTTTTATGTAGCTGAGCAGAAGCACACAAGGCAGTAGCTGTTACAACTTTCACAGCCCCGTGTGGAGAATTAGATCACTGGGGAAAAATGCTTCCAAGCCCCTTTATGGAAAATAAGGTCTTGAGCTGTGTTAAAGGCAAAAAGTGGCTGAACAACAAGCCTCAGTAATGAATCAGTACCCCCACGGCCCATTTGACCAGGAGAAAGTGTTTGCTTGTGACTGTGCAATTTACAGATTCAAAAGTAAACATCTGTGTTTTGCTTGGCTCTGAATTTCTGTCTTCTATATACAAGTGATTCAACAGAACCTTTTCTTATGGACCATTTTATATTGATAGTTTGTTCAAAAACAGGGAATGATCAATCAAACATCACTATATCATCTATCTATCTATCTATCTATCTATCTATCTATCTATCATCTATCTATCTATCTATCTATCTATCTATCTATCTATCTATCTATGTAAGCTAACCATCCTTCTTGCCCAAACAGACACACTACAAAGCTTAGTGCAACTTTGCTCGTGCTGCTAAGCATTGGGAACCATTGGGACCAACGTGCATTTTACTTAACAATCTGAAACCACTTGTTGCCGTTTATTCCACTGGGATTATACCAACTTCTGCGCTCAGCAAACTGCACTCTTAGATCCCTAGTCCGAGATACAGTTCTTGGAAATAAAAGATAGTCGCACTCAGGTAGGGCCATTCTTGGTAGCGTATATCTGACAACAAGCCCAAGCCGATCCTGCTATATTTGTACAATAACATGTTCGTTGCATTTATATTTTTAAGTGCATGCTTTTAGAATGAAAATCACACACACACACATACAACGTAATGTATGAAAAGGCCCTTAAGACTGCCTAAAGACTAAGACTAGCCATCGGAGTCTATACAGCTGGACAGTTCTACCTCTTTGAAAACGTAAAGGAGTGAAAATACTATTGCCAGAAAGCAATTTTGTAGACCCAATCTAGAGATTTCATCATTCTAAGACATCTCTGCCGGGCAGTGGCGTAGCGTGGGGGGTGCAGGGGGGCCGGCCGCACCGGGCGCAACATCTGGGGGTTAGGGTTAGGGTGCGCAAATCCACGGGTTAGGGGGCGCAAATTACTTGCCTTGCCCCGGGTGCTGACAACCCACGCTACGCCACTGCTGCCGGGCCCTTCCATCTTAACATTCTAAAAATATGTACACCATTCAAGTACTTATTCCTTCAGAATGGTAGTGTAGCTACATTATCAGCAGTCATAATAGCAGTACAGCACAATACTGTACAGTGAAGGAACTCAGTCCTAAACTTGCTTGTTCAGAGATCCCATTCTGAACCTTACAAAACGTGGTTACATATTCCAAAGGAATCCACTAGGAAAGAAGGAGCAAACACTGGATCAACAAACTGACTATATACCTAGTGAGTTTCTGGACTGTTCTACAAGGCATGGAGCTTGTTTCATATACAGTACAAAACTTATCCACTTGGATCGAATTGGCTGCTCCATTATTCAACCAATTTAGTTGTGGGGAAATGAGCCAGGCAATCTTCATGGAGAACCCAGCATTTTAGTCAAACTTTTTTGAAAATAAAACAATGACCCTGGTTCAGGTCTCTCTCCCCCTGCCCCCATAGACGGAACTCAATTTCGGCGCCTCTCAGGTGGGCACCATTGGCATTCTAAGAGAAAGAGGGAGGTGTTCGTGGTGAGTTCCGGCACCTCTCTTCTTTGAAAAATAGCACTGCCCTGGGTGATCTATAGCTGTACCAGGAAAACAGAAGGGAAATAATGTCCTGGTGTGAATAGCTGCCATGAAGCACATTTATTCCACCCTCATTTGTTTGCTAAGCATATTTCATCTCTTTCCCAAACAATGGAAACCTGACACAACTTTTTGTGCATGGTGTATACAGATGTATACCCTGACTTTTACTGTCTGCCAACAAAGGGGGAAACGATTAACTCTCTCTCCAAATGTTTAGTTTAAGCGATATTGTACAAGGAGTTTCCCGCTTAAAATAAACTGAGTCAGTTAGATATTTAAAATTGAGTCATTTGGATATTTAAAATGTTCAGCACAAATGTTAATGTCTCTCTTGTTTCAATTTCTAGTTTCCCAAAGACCCCCAAACAACCCTGTTTCTCCATTCACTTAAATGCAGAATTTGGCTGGAAGATATAACACCACAAGGCACAGAACATTTCATTGCACGTGAGACTGGGAAAAATGATTTGAAAGAAGGACTTGTTTCTTTCCAGTCCAGATTTTCAAATTTCAAAAGTACAAAGATATTTTGTGTGGGCTGAACACCCACTATTTCCAGCATGGAAATCAAGTTACGCTTTTCTGTGAAGCCACAGGCATCTAAGTGCATACACCCTAGCATTTGTCATTTGGTTAATGCTACAATAACCATTTGAGGTGCTTCTGTTTATTATTGGAGACTTTGCCCTTGACCTGTAACAGTTTGGTGTTGGAATACTTCTGGTGGATCCAGCAGCAGTTTGCAGGTATGCAGGGAAAGTATCGCAAACGTGCAGAGCAGACCGTTCTGGAGGCAACAGAGGCAATTCTATCCTTGCGTACTTCTCAAGAGAGCAAACTTAAGAGGCATAGCTGTGTTTCTCTTTCGCAACAAAAACTACAAAGTCCTATGGCACTGTAAAACTGCGCACAGGGGGATGGCATTGGAAAGGAAAAGTTGCCAAACTGAAGCCAAGTCTTCTGGGATCAGACACTGAGACCCTTTCAGGCAGGTAGACATCCAAAGCGTGTTCCCATTTTAAAAAGGCTTATAACCTTTTTAGCCTATATACCATGGAATACAAAAAAAAAACCCAATAAAAAACCCCCAAACTTGTCAACTATATTCATGCCGTCCTGTGCTTCCCAAAAAGACGATTAAGCTGTTTATGTATGTAATGACAGCAGCTAGGATTCCTTATGCGCAAAAAGGAGAGGAAGGAGGAATTCCCACCGAAGAGGAATGGATAAGTAAAATGATGGACTCTGAGGAATCAGCAAAGCTAACAGCTAAAACGAGAGAACCTAATGATTATTGTTTTGTTGAAGAATGGAAGCCTTTTTCGGGACTATTATAGCATGATGGATTCGTGATCAGGATTTGAACTATGAGCAACAGAGGGAATGAGAGATCATTGTAATTAGGGTTATGTTATAAGAGAGAGGAGATAGGGGTGCAGAAATAAGAAACTACAGAAAACGGGATGGGAAGTGGATGAAAGAAAAGAAAAAAATTCTTACGTTTTGGAATGCACCCGTGAAATGCTTAAAAATGCAATGCAGCATAACTGGGAAAAGAAGCCCTCCTGCTTCCTTACCTAATGGTGCTCTTGTCGGCGTTTCTTCGGGGTCTGGAATAGGAATCCTGGCTGCAGGGAGGCTGTGCACAGTGGCGACCAGGAAAAAGCAAGACCAGGCTCCCCACGCAGCAATCATTCCTCTCCTCTCGCTTCGGGGCAGCCCGCCGTGGGTGGTGGTGGCAGCGCTTCCTCGGCCCGCCTCAGCCATCCTCCAGATGCATGCTGCTCCGTGGGCTGGCCGGGGGTCTCCTGTTCTGGGTCCCCGAAGTGGCGGCCCCGTGCCCTGCAAGGAGTCGGGAGGAGAGGGACGCTCGCGGAGGCTCCTCAGCGGAGAGGGCAGCTCCTCTCCCCCTCGGGAAAAGCCAGCCTGGGAAAGCCAGCCCTGCCCCAGTACCGCCCGCCACCTCGGAAGGCGCGTCGAGCGCGCCTCGGAAGAACCATTTTTGCGCACCATTTCCCCCTTCCCGGCCGGGTTTGCCCCGACAGCAGCCCGGAGCAGCCGCTCCGCCTCCCCTGAGGCTTCCCTTCCCGCAACCCGACGCCGCTTCTAGGGTCCCGCGAGGGGCGCCGCCCTCCGGTTAAGCTGGCGGTACCCGCCGGGGATGGCGCGGAGCAGCCGGCTGCCCTGCCCGCTGCGCTTACCTGCTCCTTGGCGCCGCTGGAGCGCTTCTGGGCAGAGGCGCGGGCGGCTCTGCTCCGCTCCGCTCGCTCCCTCGCTCGCTCGCCAGCCTTGCCAGACAGCCAGTTCGCCTGCCTGCCTGCCTGCCCCGCCTCACTGAGAGGGCTGGGCTGGGCGGCTGGGCTGGGCTGGCCGGCGGCCCCCAGCGGCAGAGAGGGGGCGGCGCGTATTTGCGCCCAGGGCGCACGAAGCCCTCGAGGGGCGGCCCTTCGGCTGGACGGCGAGGAGGAGCGCGCGGCAGCCTACCTGAAGAACAGGGCGGGAAAGGCAGCCAGCGGGAAGCCGCCCCCCCTCGGGCTTTCCCCTCTTTGGTGGCCGTGGGTGTGGGCGCCCGTCTGCCTCAAGAGACGGCGTGTGCGGGTTTTTGGCGCTGCTGGGCGACGAACCAGGGCAGCTGCCCCCTGAGCTTTACCACTGAGACTAAACGCTTTCCCTTCCGTAGTGGCCACAG
Source organism: Podarcis liolepis (assembly GCF_965112155.1). Taxonomy (NCBI): domain Eukaryota; kingdom Metazoa; phylum Chordata; class Lepidosauria; order Squamata; family Lacertidae; genus Podarcis; species Podarcis liolepis. Next base: position 14,209,244 of record NC_139556.1, read on the forward strand.
GTAAAGGTAAAGGGACCCCTGACTATTAGGTCCAGTCGTGGCAGACTCTGGGGTTGCGGTGCTCATCTCACTTTATTGGCCGAGGGAACCGGGGTACATCTTCCGGGTCATGTGGCCAGCATGACTAAGCCGCTTCTGGCGAACCAGAGCAGCACACGGAAATGCCGTTTACCTTCCCGCTGGAGTGGTACCTATTTATCTACTTGGACTTTGACATGCTTTCGAACTGCTTTTGGGACAGAGACGGCTCTGGTTGCCCTAACAGATGATCTCCGTAGACAACTGGATCGAGGCGGGTCAGGACTGCTGATCCTTTTAGATTTGTCATAAGCCTTTGACATGGTCGATCATGATCTTCTGGACCACCGCTTCGCAGACGTGGGGATACAGGGCATAGCCCGTAACTGGTTGTGCTCTTTTATCTCTGGTCGGGGACAGAGGGTGGCACTAGGGAGGGAAATGTCGCGCCACACCTTGGTGTGTGGAGTGCCGCAGGGCGCAATTCTCTCCCTGATGCTTTTTAACATCTTTATGCGCCCCCTTGCCCAGATTATCCGGAGCTTTGGGCTGGGCTGTCACCAATATGCTGATGACACTCAGCTCTATCTGCTAATGGATGGCCACATCGACTCGGCCCCTTACACACTCACCAGATGCTTGGAAGCTGTGGCTGGATGGTTTCGTGGGAGCCGATTGAAACTAAATCCTTCGAAGGCAGAGGTCCTATGGCTAGGTCGGGATGGCATGGGGATGAGGGACCAACTCCCTTCTCTTGCGGGGGCCCAATTAGTGCCATTGCCTTCCGTTAAGAGTTTGGGTGTAATCCTTGACGCCTCCCTTTCCATGGAGGCGCAAGTTACAGCAACAGCCAAGGCGACATTTTTCCACCTTCGCCGCATCAAGCAGTTGGTCCCTTACCTTTCCCGCCCCAACCTGGCCACAGTGATCCATACGACGGTCATCTCCAGGCTTGACTACTGTAATTCGCTCTACGCGGGGCTGCCCTTGAAGCTGTCCCAGAAACTCCAGCGGGTACAGAATGCTGCAGCGAGGCTCCTCACGGGGTCTCTGCCATGGGAGCATATTCACCCAGTGCTTTTCAAGCTGCACTGGCTCCTGGTGGAGTACGGGACCGCCTCTCCTGGTATGCCCCACGGAGAGCTTCAAGGTCCATAAATAACAACAGCCTAGTGGTCCCAGGCCCTAAGGAAGTTAGATTGGCTTCAACCAGAGACAGGGCCCTAGTCTCTTGTGACAGAGCGTTCCACCAGATTGGAGCCGCGGCCGAGAAAGCCTTGGCTCTGGTTGAGGCCAGCCTAACCTCTCTGTGGCCTGGGATCTTCAGGATGTTTTTATTTGCAGACCGTAAGTTCTTCTGTGGGACATACCAGGAGAGGCGGTCCCGTAGGTACGAGGGTCCTAGGCCGTATAGGGCTTTAAAGGTTAAAACCAGCACCTTAAACCTGATCCTGTACTCCACCGGGAGCCAGTGCAGCTGGTATAGCACTGGGTGAATGCGAACTCGCAGCAAGCACCCTGTAAGGAGTCTCACCGCGGCATTCTGCACCCGCTGGAGTTTCTGGGTCAGTCTCAAGGGCAGCCCCACGTAGAGCGAGTTACAATAATCCAGTCTGGAGGTGACCGCCGCGTGGATCACAGTGGCTAGGTCAGGGCGAGAGACATAAGGAGCCAACTGCTTAGCTTGGCGGAGATGAAAAAATGCCGCCTTTGTTATAGCTGCAATCTGCGCCTCCATAGAGAGGGAGGTATCAAAGGTTACACCCAAACTCTGTAGTCAAGCCTGGAGGTGACCGTCGCATGGATCACTGTGGCCAGGTTGTAAGCATATCTGGCGCTGTGGTGCAAAGATCCCTCCGGCGCCCCCCCTCCCAGAGTTGTTGGCCTTTTTTTAGGGCTGGAGGAGGCGGGCAGTGGTTGGAGGACGGCTCCTCCGCCGGGAAAGAAGCGGAGGCTGGATGTGACGCCTCCCGGCTCAGCTGGGCGGTTCGTGCCACGGTGGCCACGGCAGGCAGCGAGAGTGCATGCGCCGAGAGAGCAGAATTCGGCGCCTGCAGACTAAAAGGGGGGAATTCAGCAGGAGTGGCGCACACACCTTTGCTCACTCAGCGCACTCGTTCGGTGTTCCCCGGACTCTTGCCTGGCGCCCTCCAGAACTTGGGGCCCTGGCACCCTGCGCCACTAGCCTCTATGGGTAAGACGGGCCTGACTAGGACCTTGCCTGGCTAATTCAGCAATGGAATCCGCCGTTCGATTTTTAACCCTTGCTGGACCCCCAGAATTAGAATGGATTCGGGCATGATACAGACTGACACAAGCACCACAACTCACAACACTTTTTAAATTTAGAATAAGGAAAACATCAGAACCACACTTTTCAGGCTTCAGCAGGAGGTCTGCTAAAAATAAATGTCTGCTCTTTGGAAACAGGGGTGTGTTGTCAGAGAATCCCACTTCAGTGACAAGCTAGCTATGCAAAAGCCAATTTCTCTCAGGAATGATTATATAACTGGGGCAACCTTTATTTTATTTGGGAATGAAATTAATTAGGGGAAAAAAATGAGTCGTAGATGACTCAGATTATCCCACAGGGGCAAAAAGCCTCAAAAAGTGAATGATTCAGAACGGCACCTTGAATGCAGAATTGCACAAGTTAACAGTGTTTTTGTGCAGAGACTCGAGTCTGTCTGTAAATGCTGTGAATTGCTGAATTTGCTGCATGAAATCAGTGGGTTATACTCTACCACTTTGTAGAAACTTTGCTACTGAATGATGATAACTTTTTCAGCAAATGCTTTCTTTCAACTTCATTATACAGTGGTACCTTGGGTTACATACACTTCAGGTTACATATGCTTCTGGTTACACACTCCGCTAACTCAGAAATAGTGCTTCAGGTTAAGAACTTTGCTTCAGGATAGGAATAGAAATCGGGCTCTGGCAGCGCGGCAGCAGCGGGAGGCCCCATTAGCTAAAGTGGTGCTTCAGGTTAAGAACAGTTTCAGGTGAAGAACGGACCTCCGGAACGAATTAAGTACTTAACCCGAGGTACCACTGTATGTGATCTGAAATGTTACGAAGAAGCTGAGATGGAGAAGCTGTCATTGTGGCATGCTTACCTTCATGCTATATTAGACTTACGCATCATTTAAAAAGCAAATACAATTATTATTCACAACAAAATTATATTCTGCCCAGGGTTGGATTTAGGTTTGATGGAGCCCTAAGCTACTGAAGGTGATGGGGCCCTTTATATGTCCAGCTGTCCATTGTCAACAAAAAATTGTCGCTGTTTTTTGTGTTTAATATATGCTATATGCTACCCTATATATAGAAATGAGCAAACCAGTGATATTTTAGGGAGCAGGCTAGCAGGCAGGGCCCATTAGTTACATCATAGGAGCCTACACAACACAAAACACTGTTGCTGTATGTAGATTTTATTTTATTTGTTTTTTATCTTATATTTTGGAAATGTACATCCAGTTTTTTTCTTTAAAATTTTTTTGGGGGCCCCAAGAGAGTGGGGCCCTAAGCTATAGATTGTTTAGCTTATACGTAAATCTGGCACTGATTCTGCCCCAATGATGAGTGACTCACAATTCAAGGACAGTGTAACCCTGTGCGTCTTCCCTCAAAAGTAAATCCCATTATTTAAGGTTCCATTGTCCAGACTAAATCAATGAAGGATGACAACTAGAAGAATGAGCCTCACCGAGATTGGGAAATTGTTCCAAATTCCTAGGTTACAGTGTCAACACCTCATGGGCAATGCATTCCTTTTGGCAGCCCAGCCCCACTGCAGCCCAGCTGCTACCTCACACCTTTCTGATGGTGTTAAAGGTAAAGGTAAAGGGACCCCTGACCATTAGGTCCAGTCGTGGCCGACTCTGGGGTTGTGGCGCTCGTCTTGCTTTATTGGCCGAGGGAGCCGGCGTACAGCTTCCGGGTCATGTGGCCAGCATGACTAAGCCGCTTCTGGCGAAGCAGAGCAGCACACGGAAACGCCGTTTACCTTCCTGCCAGGGTGGTACCTATTTATCTACTTGCACTTTGACGTGCTTTCGAACTGCTAGGTTGGCAGGAGCAGAGACTGAGCAACGGGAGCTCACCCCTTTGCGGGAATTCGAACCACCGACCTTCTGATCGGCAAGTCCTAGGCTCTGTGGTATAACCCACAGCGCCACCGTTGTCCCTTCTCTGATGGTGTTACCTGTACTCAATTCTTTCCCCAAATCATCACTGTCAACTTCCTTGTGGCAAGTGTGCAAGTTGTCTCTCCCCCTTCCCCAGATTTAGAAAAATTTGGAGCATCAGAAAAATACTTTCTGCTTGGTTTCCCAGAACCAAGCAAGCGAAAATCACTAGGTAAGATCAGGATTTTTTTAAAAAAAGGTAAAGGACCCCTGACAGTTAAGTCCAGTTGTGAACGACTCTGGGGTTGTGGTGCTCATCTCGCTTTACTGGCTGAGGGAGCTGGCGTTTGTCCGCAGACAGTTTTTCCGGGTCATGCGTTGTATGTAGTGATGCCACACATGCGCCCTACGCAGCGACGCCCGCCCCGGGGGTTACGATGTGTTCCTTCGCCCCTGCTCTCAGCAGCCAGAAACATCGTAAGGAAGAAGAAGAAGAGTTTGGATTTGGATTTGGATTTGATATCCCGCCTTTCACTCCCTTTAAGGAGTCTCAAAGCGGCTAACATTCTCCTTTCCCTTCCTCCCCCACAACAAACCCTCTGTGAGGTGAGTGGGCCTGAGAGACTTCAAGAAGTGTGACTAGCCCAAGGTCACCCAGCAGCTGCATGTGGACGAGCGGGGAATCGAACCCGGTTCACCAGATTACGAGTCCACCGCTCTTAACCACTACACCACACTGGCTCTTATCCCGCTTTATCACTACCTGAAGGAGTCTCAAAGCGGCTAACATTCTCCTTTCAAAGGAGACTTTGGGAAGACTGGTCAGGAGTGAATATAGAGCACTTGGTACCGGACTGTATGGGAAACAGCCCCATTAGAAAAGTTAACCAACAACTTAAACTAGCAAAGGAGGACGCCTTTACCCAGGTGTGGTTCTCCTTTATCACATACACAGCACAAGAAGAAAATGACGTATTGCTCCATCAACACACAGCATACAAATTAATCTGACTAATCTGACTCAGCAAGCTCCGCTCCACACACACACACACACACACACACACACACGTACAAACAAACAAACAAACAAACCACACTACAACCAAGCAAGCTCTAGACCCTCCAAGCTCTTGCAATGCCAACAAAAAGGAATTAATTACCTCCCCACATGTGATGCTGAGACAAAAACCCTGCACAAACACTACGCAGTAGAAAGATCTTTCCTTTCCCCCCAACCTCATAATGCAAATGGCAACAGGGACTCATAAACACTGTAAACAAATTGTGGAAAAGACTCTATGAGCGGAAAGTGGAGACGCTATATGTACTTTCCTTTGTTTGCTTGCTTGCTTGTTACACAAGAAAATATTGAATAAAAATAGGAAGACGCTTGCAATACGATGAATAATGTACAAAATTGGAAATTATTGTGAATTGAAGTTATTATGGACATGAATGAACAAATGTAAAACAAAAGAACCAAGAAGGAGAGTGGAGGGAAGTTAAGGGATTTTTGGAAATGCCATGTGTGGGAGCTGTTATGTGATATTTATTTATTTATTTTGTTATGGTAAAAATTTATAAAATAGTATTAAAAATATTAAATAAATACAAAATGTAACAACAACAACAACAACAACAACAATAAAAACAACCTTCTGTGCAGGAACTAGTGTGCAGCCAGGAGGTAGCTGATTGCAAAGGCTTGTGTTTTGCCAGCGTCCATTCAGCATACACTGCTCAACTCTTTAAAATATGTGAGCTTTTTGCAAGTTTATTAATCAATTTCTATTTTTACTCCCCTCACAAATTTACTACCCCCCCCCCCAGGTTTCTTCAGGGAACATTCTGGTAGTTCATCCTGTCTGAAACCTACTTAAGCTTGTGTGCAGAATATGCCTGCCATGTATAGATGTTGTTCTCAAAGCCATTTGTGGGTTAAAAAGTACATCCCAAGAGGATAAATCATTATCTAAAGAGAGATAATATAAAGTTAATTGGCACATGCTGTAAAACTGCGTGACTCACTTAAATTCCTACCTAGCTCCATAACCACAAAAAAACTCTTTGTTCTCAAATTATCTGATGATAGCTATCTTTAATGACTCCAGAAATAACAAGTTCTAGGTTGGAAATGGGGTGGGTGGGTGAATAGGTCTCAGTTAAGGAAATCTAAATAGTGCCTCTGAATAGGAGCATGGAAACTCAAAGGTTCCTTTGTCAAATGAAAGAAGCATTTTAGTAATAAATGCTTTGAGACCTTCTCTAATTATTTATAGGATATTGGGGGGGGGGGGAGAGGTTAAATACAAACCGAGTCTGAATTCTTTATTTACAGAGGTAACATCCTACACTGATGCAAGACAAATATTTTTTTTAAAGTGCTAGGCAGTAGTGAATTGGGCCTTGTAGGTGTTTTCAGAAGATAAAGCATGCCAGTCCAAAGTGATTGTGGATTAAAACAGTCTCTGCAGAAGTTTTCAAAGGTGCAGCTCTGAAGTTTCCCTGAGGTAATTGCAAACTGTTTGACTGTGACTGAATGTTTCTGTGCCATGCCAGCCAACATTCCATTGATTCTTCAAAGTAATTTCGGTGCTTACTGAGAATCCAAGGGGTTAACTTACGTCCTAATTATTCTTACAGTGTGCCAGAGTGAAATGTACACAGTATTAAGAATACATTTTACTGCATCATCCTTCCCTTATCTTTTAACAACTTTGCAGTGTGTGTGCGGGCGTGGAAGAGAAAGAGGCAAGGAGTCAACTGTACTTTAAATATTTGGTCTGGTTCAGATGTTATTATCTCAGTCCTATAAAACATAGTTTATGGCCTCTCTCCTTTAGCTCCAATCCCGGATTGGAGGGAAACCTTAATCCATAGTTTCCCAGTTAGGCTGTCACTTGAAACTGTAGCATGTAAGAAACCAACATGGCCTCAGTGACACTAGACACCACAAGGAGACGGAAGGGGACTTGTAGATTTCATTAAGGTCTCTCCTACATTTCCCCCAAAATTTGAGCACTGTGCTGCTTCCTGCTAGAGGCTCTGGAGTTGCCTTGCGAGTTTCATCAGCAGAAACCTTGCCGTTTCCCCCCTCACCTCAGATGTAACACAGAACCATGATGGGAACCTCACTAGTTGCGGGAGCTGGATGAAACCGTACAAAATCACATTGCACGGAAGAGATTAGCGGCCAAAAGTTTCAGGGTTCCATTTGGGGACACATGACTATATAGCTTTTCATGCAGTCGTAGCATCCCCCCTTTGTTCCTACCTCTGCACCTTGATTCTTAAAAGGTAAAGGGACCCCTGACCATTAGGTCCAGTCATGACCGACTCTGGGGTTGTGGCGCTCATCTGCTTTATTGGCCAAGGGAGCCGGCGTACAGCTTCTGGGTCATGTGGCCAGCATGACTAAGCCGCTTCTGGCGAACCAGAGCAGTGCATGGAAACGCCGTTTACCTTCCCGCCGGAGCGGTATCTATTGATCTACTTGCAGTTTGACGTGCTTTCGAACTGCTAGGTTGGCAGGAGCTGGGACCGAGCAACGGGAGTGCTGCTGCACAATTTTTTAGAAAATTTATTTCGACTGCATCAGACCAACACGGCTACCTACCTGAATCTGCCGTCAGCTGGTGTAGAATTGGGTGATGGTATTAAATGCAACAAACCTTTCACGTACAGAGCGTAGATCTATAAACAGGTGATCTCTTTTCGTCTTCTTCAGTGGGAACAATTCACCCAGTCGTAACTACTCTTTCAAAGCACAGGTCAAAAGTTGAAGGCTTGAACAAATGAAGGAGGGTGGTGGGGAATCGTACTTATCCTTTTGGAGACATGCATGTGTTCCAGACAACATTTTCGAATGAAAGGGGGCGTTTAATAATACGTTATATTGGGAACAAAAGTTGAAAAAGCAAATAATAACTCACTGGAGCGAGTTTATGCAAGCAAGCAAGCAAACTTTCAACATTGAGTTGCATTATGAGGCTATTAGGGAAGAGTAAAGTTGTAAACAACTCGCCCCAGCATTACTTCCATCGAAGCCAGTAAACAAGTTTTCCTTTGGCATACAAGCCATGCCGTTGTGAGTTTATTGGCTCATTTGCCTACAGGAGACCCACAACTCAGAGTACAACTGGAGTTAAGTGACCCTCTAGAGCTGCCGCCACAGTTTTTACTGGCAGCTGCTTTTGTGTATTTAGTATTGTTTCTAGTACAGTGGTACCCCGGGTTACAAACGCTTCGGGTTACAAACTCTTCAAGTTACAGACTCCACTAATCCGGAAGTAGTACCTCAGGTTAAGAACTTTACCTCAGGATGAGAACAGAAATCGTGTGGCGGCAGCAGGAGGCCCCATGAGCTAAGGTGGTACCTCAGGTTAAGAACGGTTTCAGGTTAAGAACGGACCTCTGGAACAAATTAAGTCCTTAACCAGAGGTACCACTGTATGTAGCAAAATGACAGGTCACCATATTTAGATAAAACCCTTGCTGGCACTTTTAGCTATGGGCAAAACACAGATCTCACTTCCTAAGGCATTCTGCCACTTCTCTTGGCGGCGACCAAGCAAACGATAGGACATAACTGGGAATCAAATGAGGGAGGATCAATACAAGAATGGGCATTTACAGTTGAGCATGTTGCCTTATTAGAAAAACTGACGATGCAAATTGAAGCCATAAGACAAGAAAACACTACAGGTGACTTATATGGTCATTGGTATGGATTCGCTCAATGGACAAAAGATAACCGTAGCAAACTGGGAAGACTTGGACTGGATCTTGTTGTTGTTTAGTCATTTAGTCGTGTCCGACTCTTCATGACCCCCTGGACCAGAGCACGCCAGGCACTCCTGTCTTCCACTGCTTCCCGCAGTTTGGTCAAACTCATGCTGGTAGCTTCAAGAACACCATCCAACCATCTCATCTTCTGTCATCCCCCTTTCCTTGTGCCCTCCATCTTTCCCAATATCAGGGTCTTTTCCAGGGAGTCTTCTCTTCTCATGAGGTGGCCAAAGTAATGGAGCCTCAGCTTCAGGATCTGTCCTTCCAGTGAGCACTCAGGGCTGATTTCCTTCAGAATGGAGAGGTTTGATCTTCTTGCAGCCCATGGGACTCTCAAGACTCTCCAGCACCATAATTCAAAAGCATCAAAAAAGTGTTTCAGGAAAACGCCTTGTAAACCTCAAAGTGGGAAATCATGTTGGCAAAAGGCAGACCTCCATAGCGCCATCTGGTGTCACAGATAAGCAAAACATCTGTACATCGCAGCTCCTTGTTGTTATTCCATGTTTTCTTATGGAACAAAATTTAAAATAAACATGTGTATGAAAAAGGGAGTGGTTTCATTTTTTGAGCTCAGATGCACACTTGTTCCTTTGCCTTGCACTCAGTTTGTGGGTTGGGATAGATCTCTTTCTTTGCATGTGGTCCAGCACTCTGCTTTCAATAATGACCAGCCAAATTTCTCCCGGAGCCTAACAGGAGGACAGCACCCCTCTGTTTCATCATTTGGTATAGAGAGGTATGGAGATGTTTCAGCCTGCAGTTCTAGCCAGCAAATACATAACAAAACAAGTGGTACCTTAAGGCAGGGACCCTTTGTATAATCCACAGCTTAAACTGGGGAGGGAAGATTGCAGCCTTCAAGAGCATAGCTGTAACAACAGAAGAAGAAACAAGCTTTCCATGAGATAATTTTATTTTAACAAAATGTGTTCTTCTAAGGGCGAGAATTCTCTCTGAATGAAGACATTGTGAGAGCCAAAACAGACCCAAAGGATATTTTCAAACCCGGCACCTCCTGCATAAACAGAAATAAATACAGCTCCTCGATTGCAAATGAGTAATTTCGAGTGTATTAAAGAGCAAGGCGCTTTGGCAAACAGCTCAAATCACATCTTAATTAAGGCTGGGGGTTGGGGGTGGGTGGGAAGGCATGGTCAAGACTCATTTTGGAGCATCTGAAATTACAACTCAAACAGCAGAGGCTACAACATGTGCTTTGATGAGCATCCAGGGGCCTGAATTCAATTGTGCTGGGGTGATCCCACTTTACAGAGGTGACAGCAGAGCCAATCACGGTTCTCATTAGCATGCGCGGCAAATGGGAGTTCTCTTTTCTCAGGATTGCAACAGATGGTCTCAACCACTCCAGCAACTCCTCACTCCTAATCCCCCGCCTCCTGTTTGCTCCAGTGAGTGCAGATATTTGCATTTACTCAACAATAACCTATTGAAGCCAACCAGTTTGTTTCCATCCCAGGAAAGGCGGCCGGCTGCTGCCCAGTGTGAATCTCAGCATGAAGGAGCTAGCACTTATTCATAGGAAAATAACGAAACACACACACAGGTGCCCCAATATTTTTAAGTAAGTGGGTAATTAATTGCGTATGCTGGCTTACAAAGCGCTGAAAGTATTATCTTCTTATTAGCGCCAGCGGTTAAAAAGATGGGAGTTCTACCTTTCTTTTAAACAGGCTTTCGTACCAGAAAAAAATTGCAATTTGATTTTGAGAGCCAGAATATTGTATGCTCCATTCCAAACAACTGGAAAGTGTGTACAATGAAAGTGTGTTCATACCCAGAGCTATTCCGCCTGGCCTTCAATTTGAATTAGCCTGATCCTCTAGTCCCTTTCCCCCTTTCCTCTTCTATGAAGTAACCCTTTCTGGGATCCCACATTTAAATTCTTCCCTGGTCTCCTTGCTGGCCCTAGTGGGACTAACTTGGCCAGTTAGCCATGGTGATCATTCGATGTCTACTGACTGGGTCCCCCCCCCCCCCCGAAAATGACCTCTGAATTTTAGAATTTTATTGATATTGATGCTGCATTTTATGTTGTATTCTATGCTGTTTTATGCTGTTTTTAAGTTGCATTTTAATTAATGATTTATATTTGCTGTTAGCCGCCCTGAGCCCGGTTTTTAAACCGGGAAGGGCGGGTATAAATAAAAATTATTATTATTATTAAAAATAATCAAAAGTTGGGCACTTCATAAAGACCATTCATCCCAGAGGTTTGTATATGAGGAATGTTCCGTTAGGCTGGATATATTATATCAACTTAGGGCTTGTCCAGTCTACTGCTTGACCCGCCAAGAAAACCCATTGTTTACCACTGAATCAGAACAAATGCCAGTCGGTTTTTCTGTGGATTGATAGATGCTTGTTCTGATTCAGTTGGGACAGGTGGGAAACCTCTCAGACCTGTGCTTTCTAGGCATGGGACAAGTGTGGGCAAGCCCTTAGAAATATAATCTTGTGTTCATACCCGTGATGGCCTGTTTAATAGCCCTGGCACCTGTGAATCAGTATTCCGCCCCAGCTCAGAAATGTTTTGTGTCATCATGAGCACCAGGTACCAGCTGTTCCTCAGCAGAGGGGGCCAGAAGTGAGGTTACAGGGCCTTTTTGGTAGTGGTGCCTGCCCTGTAGAACGCCCTCTCATCAGATGTGAAGGAAATAAGCAGCTATCTTATCTTTAAAAGACATCTGAAGGCAGCCCTGTTTAGGAAAGTTTTTGATATTTAATGCTGTATTGTTTTTAACACTCGATTGGGAGCCACCCAGAGTGGCTGGGGAAACTCAGCTAGATAAGCAGGGTATTAATAATAATAATAATAATAATAATAATAATAATAATAATAATAATGAAAGATGGGGAACATGGCAGCAGTCAGTGACAGCTTTATAACCCACAGTACAATGGCTGGAGGGAGACGATCCTATCGTAGGCTGCTCCAACACCCGCCTGCCCTCGCCCGTCCCTCCAGCGCAGCAGCTTTGCAGAATGAGCCGGCAGATCTGTCACAAAGGTCCTAGCCGAGAGGCCCAGATGGACATGCACCATTGTGCTGTGCGCTACTTAGCAAAACAAAAAAGCATTTTATAATCAACTTATTGTACCTCACCAGGGACCGAAGGCGGGTACTGTTGCCTAATGGGAAGGCGACCCCTGTGTCCTCTGGGGTTTCTATGGGGTGTAATAGAGATATTTTGCGCTTCATGTCCTAGCATGACAAGACGCACCAAGCCTTTTCTCAAGGGCAGTCTGACATCTTCATTGTCTTCGCTGGAGGTTGATGCACTCCCGAAAGCAAATTATTTCTTCTAGGATTAAAAACGAAACGAAACCTTCCAAATGCCCATTTTACTATGAACAAACACAGGTCTGTTTTGAAAGAGTGAAAGTTGGAGAAAAGAAATTCACATGGTTGTCTATTTAAGTGGTCTTGGTGCATTTTCAAAATGCATAGATGTCATCAAAGGGGATTTGTACAAAAGAACTTTAAGTTGTTTTAGAAAACGTGCCTCTCTACCCTAGCTCTAAAGTGCTCAGTGTTTGCATAGCACTGATATATCACAGACTTTAGATCCTACGGTAGACTTCAGCTGATAAACCAAACCCAGCTTTTGATGCCAGAATCCATTTGAACATTCCTTGTTAACTATTTCTGCACCACAGTCTATAGAAAGAGGGTTTTTCCTTTTGTTGTGTTTTTGAGACAGTGTGTCTGCTCCTTCTGCCTTGTAAAGAGCGAGTGGATGGGAAAGAAAAAACTTTTTGATGAAAAACAAAATAATTATCAAAATGACCCTTTAAAGTTATTGATATTGGGTTGGATCCAGTTGGGCAGAGTAATCCTTAGCCCAGCCAGGGAGCAATGGGGTGAAGCAAAGCAGTGGATTGTCTGTTGCATCCCAGAAACGTAGTATAAAAAGCAACAATTGGGAAACACTGGCCTGTGAGAGCTCCAGTTGGAGAACAGCCTTTACCAAAGGTGTCATGGGCTTTGAAGACACTCGAACTCAGGATGCAAGGGAGAAATGTGCTAAGAGGAAGGCACACTTGCAAATCCACACCGTGATCAACTCCTGCCCAGAAACCAATGTCCCCACTGTGGAAGGATGTGTGGATCCAGAATTGGCTTCCAGAGTCACTGGAAGACAATCTTACTTGGCTAAGAGTGATCGAAGAAGAAGAAGAAGAAGAAGAAGAAGAAGAAGAAGAAGAAGACATTTCCCCGACTTAGGATCCAGAACATTCTGCTCTTGAAAGATATCATACACACCGTATCCCAAGTCAGCTGTAGGAAACGATATTATGCTTTCTATTTATGATAGCATATCAAAAGAAAAGACATCACCTTGCCAACAAAGGTCCGTATAGTTAAAGCTATGGTTTCCCCAGTGGTGATGTATGGAAGTGAGAGCTGGACCATAAAGAAGGCTGATCGCCGAAGAATTGATGCTTTTGAATTCTGGTGCTGGAGGAGACTCTGGAGAGTCCCATGGACTGCAAGAAGATGAAACCTCTCCATTCTGAAGGAAATCAGCCCTGAGTGCTCACTGGAAGGACAGATCCTGAAGCTGAGGCTCCAATACTTTGGCCACCTCATGAGAAGAGAAGACCCCCTGGAAAAGACCCTGATGTTCGGAAAGATTGAAGGCACAAGGAGAAGGGGATGACAGAGGATGAGATGGTTGGACAGTGTTCTCAAAGCTACCAGCATGAGTTTGGCCAAACTGCGGGAGGCAGTAGAAGACAGGAGTGCCTGGCGTGCTCTGGTCCATGGGGTCACGAAGAGTCGGACACGACTAAACGACTCAACAACAACAACAAACATCAAAAGAAAAAGAGATGCCAGACTGAAATTCAGAAATATAAGTTCACCTTAACCAAGTGTTAAAAACACCCAGCATTATATCCTTTGGAGTCAGATGGGTGGAATGGAAAAACCATGTCATCAACTCACCCCTTGTTAGCTAACTCAGTGGTTTTCGACCAGTGTGCAATGGTACACAGGGGTGACTTGAATGGAGGTCAGGGGTGCCGCGGGCAACACAGGCCTCTGTCCCTCTTTCCTTCTCTCCCTCATCTGATGTTATCTTGCGTCTCTGCCTCCCAAAGGCTTGCACGGCTGTTTGTTGCAGCAGCCCTGGCTACAAGTTCCCCAGGCGAATGGGGCCTCTGGGGCTGGCCAGGGGTGCTGGTTGTCAGGAGCTGAGGCGGCCTTGGAGCAAGCAAGCAGGCGAGGGAGGCCAGCCAGCCAGTCAGCCAGCCCTTGCTGTTGGGAATGGACAGACAGATGGGAGACCAGGCAGGTGGGCACCATGCTGGCCTTCCTTGTGTGGGAGCTGAGTGCCCGGCGCTGCCATGCAGGCCCGGTGGTGCCCGCTGCTGCCTCCCAAGGAGAGAAAGATGGTGGCCTCACATTTGGGCCGGTCTCTGTTGGGCCACTAAGGCTGGGGGCATCCTCTTCCCCGGCCCCTGTGGGGCAGTGTGAGAGACCAGGGATGGCGGTGGCAGCTGCCCAGAGGACCCCCAAGGAGAGAGGAAGGGAGAGGAGAGGAGGCTGAGGAAACACTCCCCAAGGGAGGGTATTTGAAAAGGGGTGAGAGACTGCCAGCTCTGCAGGCAAGGGGTGACATAACTGGGCTCCTGAGCCCCACAGGGGTGCCACAGAAAGAAGGTAGTTGGTCAAGGGAGCCGTGGACTCAAAAATGTTGAAAACCTCTGAGTTAACAAAATTAATTGTGTCTTGGCCTGCTATTACATTTGGGGATCCCCGCCTTTTTACTGCTTTTTCTTTCTTTCTTCTGCTCTTGCCTGAGGTTTAACCACCTGAGCTTTGTGGGGAGAATCTGAGTAGACAGAGCAGGTCAGCTCTGTAGAAAGACTCAAGTTTCCCAAGAGAGAAAACAACCAGAGCAAGCTAGCAGGAGAGTTTCTCTGCCTCTTCTCTTCCACCTTTGCACGACTGCTGAGGAGCAGGTCCTCTCCTGCTATTCCTCCCAGCCTCTCCCTCTTGAGCTCTTCTACTCTGATTCTCCACCGCCTTGTGTCTTGACCCCTTTCTCTTCATTTCCTTTGCTCCATTCCTGTGTCAATAGGCTCCCTGGCTCCATCTTCCTTCCTCCTCTCAGTCTCACTTTCCTCCTCCCTCTGTCTCCAAAATCCTTTACTTGGGTGAGGATAGAAAGCAGAGACATCACCTTGCCAACAAAGGTCCGTACAGTTAAAGCTATGGTTTTCCCAGTAGTGATGTATGGAAGTGAGAGCTGGACCATCAAGAAGGCTGATCGCTGAAGAATTGATGCTTTTGAATTCTGGTGCTGGAGGAGACTCTTGAGAGTCCCATGGACTGCAAGAAGATCAAACCGATCCATTCTGAAGGAAATCAGCCCTGAGTGCTCTCTGGAAGGACAGATCCTGAAGCTGAGGCTCCAATACTTTGGCCACCTCCTGAGAAGAGAAGACTCCCTGGAAAAGACCCTGATGTTGGGAAAGATGGAGGGCACAAGGAGAAGGGGACAACAGAGGACGAGATGGCTGGACAGTGTTCTCGAAGCTACCAGCATGAGTTTGACCAAACTGTGGGAGGCAGTGGAAGACAGGAGTGCCTGGCGTGCTCTGGTCCATGGGGTCACGAAGAGTCGGACACAACTAAATGACTAAACAACAACAGAGACAGCAGGGAGAGTCCTGCAAGCATCACAGCATGGGCCCGCACTGGGGAATGGTGACTTACAGCTGTACCAAGCATGATGTTAGCCAAAGTTAAGGTCTCAAAATGAATTTGAATTTGCCACCCGGAGCCCATATAATAGGTCAGGATGTAAATATAACAATCGAGTTTGTTTCTCTTGTATTGGTTGATTAGGAGATATTCTCATGCAATCCTGGATGTCACTTCAGTGATGCAACACAGATGAAAAATAGGTCTTTGACAGGGATTCTAGAATAGGCGTGTTGTGGTAAAAGCGAAACATTTCTGTGATGTTATATGGTCAACCTTTATTTGATCTTGGAGTATTGCTTTTAGTCCAGTGAAACTTTTCATGAGTCTGTTAAACCCTCTGGCGTGTTCAAGAATTAAGCGGGGGGAAATGGGTGTTCTGTCTCTCTTTTAAATTAAAATGGGTATACGTACTGAAGAATCTGATGCTCATTTAACTTAATCTCACAGCTGCACAAATCCTGCATGTGTGTAGAACTTGAATCCCACAACAGGAAATGTGTGGAGCAAAGCTGATGAAAGTGAAAGGAGATTGAAATTATACACGTTCAGCACCATTTTTACTGAGTCATCATAGGCGGTGTTACGTTACAGCACTTCCCTCGAGATAATGTTTTTATCTTGGTATTCTGGTTTTTCAGGTATACCTCCAACTATGTTTATAGTCAAGAACATTGCAGTTGCTCTGTATGTTTAATACTGAGGAGCAGAACAGCTACTAGTTAAACAATGGAGGAGCCTTTAAGTGCCACTCCCTGTCAAATATTGCAAGCCCTGTGCCGCTAATTCACATCACTAAATTCTTCCAAACAGTTGTGGTGTGGAAAGATGATCATATACAAAAAGCTTAGAATGAGTCCTTGCTCCCTGTAGCCATGGACCTAGAGATACACAGTTGTAGGAGAACAGAGTTGGCTTGCAGGAAGCACCTAGACTGGTTGCACAAAGCTGTAAATTTTCACTTAGAATGCCTTCTAGAACATCCTTGCTATATATTTGTGGTCTGAACCACTGAGCTTCTTGGGCTTGCCGATAGGGAGGTCGGCGGTTCGAATCCTCGCGATGAGGTGATCTCCCATTGCTCTGTCCCAGCTCCTGCCAACCTAGCAGTTCGAAAGCACACTAGTGCAAGTAGATAGATAGGTACCATTGTGGTGGGAAGGTAAATGGCGTTTCCGTGTGCTCTGGTTTCTGTCATGGTTGTGCCAGAAGCGATTTAGTCACGCTGGCCACATGACCTGGAAAGCTGTCTGTGTACAAACGCCGGCTCCCTTGGCTTGAAAGTGAGATGTGCACCATAACCCCATAGTCACCTTTGACTGGACTTTACTGGTTTTTTACCTTTTACCTTTACCTATATATCTGTAGCCAGATAATCTGACTTGCTGTACTCAAGAGTTTAATCCACATGGACACATGGTTTATATACATTGTCAGGGAACTGACATCGGAGCTAGAGGCGGAGGGAAGGCTCTCAAATGATGCTGGAGAAGGGCCCAGCAGGGAGAGAGGCAGCTCCGCAGATGGGGAAGCAAATCAGCGCAACGCCAGGGATATAGAGGGGCTGATGGGGGAATCGGCGAGAGGGCTCCAGGACTCTTCACCGGACACCAGCGGGGAGAGCACGGGTCCTCCGCTACCCACGCCCACCCTGCGCAGAAGACTTCTGCGCAGAGAGAGTAGGAGGAGACTGGGTGTCAAACAACTTTTATGTTGGAAAAAATTTAAGAAACGCCCACTGACGGATTCTGCTAGTGACTGAGGCAGCCACGAAGTGAAGGGCTGCCCAGACTGAAAGATTTAGCAAGGCAACAAAGCCTGGAGAGGCGGCAACTTACGCACGAGCAACCCACACACATTACATACATGATATAAAAAAGGTCAAAAGACCCATGAGCATATTGGCCAAAAGATGGTTTGGATGCAACCTAATTTAAAAAGTACTGTATGTATTTAAAGAATGGATTATAACTTGGTACATGTTTGGCTCTCCAGGTCTCTCTTCTCTCCCCCCCCCCTTGCATACAAATGAAACAGTTAATATTACCAGCTGAGGGGTGTGTGTGTGTCCAGTTATAAACATGAATTTAGCTAGGCTCTGTTGGCAAACCCTACGATAAAGAAAAATGAATTTAGCTGGTTTCAAACTATGTAATATAGTGGTACCTTGGATTAAGAACTTAATTCGTTCTGGAGGTCTGTTCTTAACCTGAAACTGTTCTTAACCTGAGGTACCACTTTAGGTAATGGGGCCTCTTGCTGCTGCCGCACCACCACCATGCGATTTCTGTTCTCATCCTGAAGCAAAGTTCTTACCCCGAGGTACTATTTCTGAGTTAGCGGAGTCTGTAACCTGAAGCGTCTGTAATCCAAGGTACCCCCCCCCTCTCTCTCTCTCTCTCTCTCTCTCTCTCTGTGTGTGTGTGTGTGTGTATTCACACATAATTTGCTGTTTTAAAATCAAAGCTTAAGTCTTTGAATTTTATCCAGTTTTATCTGACTTCTAGAGCAGATTGCTTCAACTGTGAAAGTGCGGTTCAAATACTTCCAAGATGCCTAATCATCTTTTTATACAGTGGTGCCCCGCAAGACGAATGCCTCGCAAGACGGAAAACTTGCTAGACGAAAGGGTTTTGCGTTTTTTGAGCTGCTTCGCAAGACGAATTTCCCTATGGGCTTGCTTGCAAGACGAAAACGTCTTGCAAGTTTGTTTCCTTTTTCTTAACACCGTTAATACAGTTGCGACTTGACTTCGAGGAGCAACTCATAGAACGCGGTGTGGTAGCCTTTTTTGAGGTTTTTGAAGACTTTGGTGATTTTTTAAGCTTTTCCAAAACTTTCCCGACACCGTGCTTCGCAAGACGAAAAATTCGCAAGACGAAAAAACTTGCGGAACGAATTAATTTCGTCTTGCGAGGCACCACTGTATTCCAAATAAACAGAAAGTAGAATTGTTCCAACAATATTTTTTCCTCTGCACTATTTCTTCTGCATTCTGTCAAGGATTATAGGGGCAGAATCAAAGTACTCCCAGAACATCCCAGTGATGTATTCAGTATCCCTGTGCCTCTAAATTTCATGGCAGCGAAATATTATTCAGACGTGAATATCAGTTTGGGGCCAGAGTCCGATGGCATCAGATGATTTAACAGCCACGGCCAACCTCTCCTCAGATCGTTACCATTCATTTAACTACAAAAGGCAAACCTGATGAGAAAATGAAATGCGAAAGGCATTTTTGTGTTTGCTATAAATGACCCTTTCTTTCAACCATAAATTTTGTGCGAGTAATCCCCCCCCCCAATTTCTCTTTCCCCCACTGCTAGCTTGAGGACAAAGGATTGCTCCGTGAAGGATGCCTTTCTGGGGGATTAAACAGCTTTTGTTGACAAAATACAAATTACAACTCCTTTACTGGGTGTCCCGCCTTCTCAGCTGGGGCCTGGCCTCTCAGGGACAAGTGCTATTATCTCTGCCTGGGTGAAGAGTCCAGGATGGGCAGATGTAATTATTAAAACCATTCCATGGGGGGGGGGGATATCCTTCTGAGCTATCAATTAAGCACCTCACTATTTTCTTTGCGCTAAGTGCTTCCTCCTGATGCCATTTAATTTTGACAATGCACTTTTTATTTGAAGGACAGGGGACATGGCGGCCCGTTCCTAGGAACTGGCCAGCGATCAAATAAGTTTTTCCTCGTTGTAGGATTGGGGAACCTTTCATAATGGATCTGACTCAACGTCGGCTACAAGCCAGTCATATAGAAGTCAGAGGCTTCTATGCACGTCTCTCCATCTAGGCAGGCAAAAGGCATATCATAGCTCAAGGATATAGTCCAGTCATGGATGGTGCAATGCAAGCAATAAAATAGTGCTGTGAGATTGTGGGCCTGGGCTGGACTGGAGCCACACGGGCTTCTTGAAGCATTTTTAACAGTCAGTGGCAGAGCAAACCAGGCACATTTTCCCTTAGGAACACCCACTGTAAGTTTCTTAGGACCCTTCTTCCTCACAAGATTTGGCCCAAAGTGGTTCCCGACAGATCACGTAAAAAGGTAAAGGAACCCCTGACCATTAGGTCCAGTCGTGGCCGACTCTGGGGTTGTGGCGCTCATCTCGCTTTATTGGCCGAGGGAGCCGGCGTACAGCTTCCGGGTCATGTGGCCAGCACGACTAAGCCGCTTCTGGCGAACCAGAGCAGTGCACGGAAACGCCGTTTACCTTCCCGCCGGAGTGGTACCTATTTATCTACTTGCCCTTTGACGTGCTTTCGAACTGCTAGGTTGGCAGGAGCTGGGACAGAGCAACGGGAGCTCACCCCATCACGGGGATTCGAACTGCCGACCTTCCGATCGGCAAGCCCAAGAGGTCTGTGGTCAAAACCACTGAGCCAGCCATGTCCCCTAGGAAGGGACCATGAGGATAATCTACTCCAACCGCCTTCAAGGTAAGAATCTTTCATCCAAACTGGGGCTCACAACCCTGAAATTGAGAGACTCACGCTCTTACCAAATGAGCTATTCCAAATAAATCAATCAAAACCCAACAATTTAAAATTAAGTAGGCGAGGGCCCTAACATGCTGATGTCTCATTGAAAAACAGACAGACAGACAGACAGACAGACAGACAGACAGACAAACAGACAGACAGGCAATTCCAGAGTCAACACCTAGTGTGGAAACACCCCTTGATTTTCAGCAGTGGTTGTGGAGGAGCAGAGAAACAGCAGTGATAGCATGCCCTTTTATTCTGCTCCTAACTCAATCCTGGAAGGGAGGTGGGTGGTGCTGTGGGTTAAACCACAGAGCCTAGGACTTGCCGATCAGAAGGTTGGCGGTTTGAATCCCCGTGACGGGGTGAGCTCCCGTTGCTCAGTCCCTGCTCCTGCCAACCTAGCAGTTTGAAAGCATGTCAAAGTGCAAGTAGATAAATAGGTACCTTCTCTGGCGGGAAGGTAAACGGCGTTTCCGTGCGCTGCTCTGGTTCGCCAGAAGCAGCTTAGTCATGCTGGCCACATGACCCAGAAGCTGTAAGCCGGCTTCCTTGGCCAATAAATCGAGATGAGCGCCGCAACCCCAGAGTCAGCCACGACTGGACCTAATGGTCAGGGGTCCCTCTACCTTTACCTTAACTCAATCCTGGCTTTCTGAGATGTAATGAAGGGAAGAGTTAAAACTTGACCATTTCCTTTTCCTTGCAATTTGTTCTCTCGTTGCCTTCTTCTTGTGACTCCTGTCCCTTTAAAATTCGCCCAGCGTGAAAGATTCAAAGTGATCTTGTTTTACTTGAATAACCCGTTATGACATACACTAGTTAAACTTTAAACAATGTTTCCCCCCCTCTGTGGTATGTCCTCCTGATGTTATCATTTCATATTTTATTCTGACTAAAATATTCGTATGTTCAGGGTTGCCCAGTTGGGCTATGCACAGGTTGAACATTGTTGCAGAGTTTCATTTCTGATGTGTGCTCAGAGCATTTACATAATATTTCAGACTACGGCCCTGACGTTATGTGTTGTGGTGTCTCAGTCTCATCACTATTTAGCACAGAGCTGCTTGCTGGGTGGCCAAAGTAAGGCAATGTCACAGAAACCTCTTTCTGTCATTGTGTTTAGTTCTTATTTCAACAAACCAACCTGAATTCTGTGGCAGGAAGAATAACACTCTAAACATGAGAGGCCTGTGTTACAGATCTGTCTGAACCATGAGCTACAATATTTGCATACTACTTCCATGTTGAAATCAGCGGCAGACACAAACTTCACATAGATAACCTTTTCCTATATAGGCTGCTTATTTTTCTGATATAATTAGGGATGTGCAAATTGCACTGGACGGCTGTTATCATGAAACAGTGGCTATCTCCACCTCCATCGTTCTACCCGGACACTGAGGTCCAGCACCGAGGGCCTTCTGGTGGTTCCCTCACTGCGAGAAGCAAAGTTACAGGGAACCAGGCAGAGGGCCTTCTTGGTAGTGGCGCCCTCCCTGTGGAACTCCCTCCCACCAGATGTCAAAGAGAACAACAACTACCAGACTTTTAGAAGACAAGGGGGGGGGGGGACAAGGATGATATGCTTTTGGATAATATGTCTTGTTATAATTTTGAATTTTAAAAAATTTTAAAAAAGAAATGACCACAACTTTATTGATTACAGATACAGGTGGGTTTTTGGCTCAGGCATTGTTTGTATATTTTTTCCAACAGCAACAAAATTATTAAATTTTCAAAAGGAAGGAAACTCAGTTCCCCTGAGTTCCTGCTCAACCCCCCCCCCCGTGCCTTTTCTTCAAAACAAAACAAAAGCACACAGAAGACGCATAAAGTGTATATCGTGGATATTTGCAAAAACAGCAGAAAGGCCAACTATGAAAGCAAGGTTAAGATTTCATAAACAGGGTACTGAGTTTCACACAACCTAACCAGAAAATGTTCCTTTGTAAACTGTAGTTCAATGTGGGGCAAGGTTCAGTTCAGAAGAGGGCGTGAAACCCAGCTCATAAAGTCCCCCCCTTCTTTTGCCTCCTAGGCTCGGTGTAACAGCTCAAAGATTGGTGCCTCCAAGAGTTAAGGTCAGAAGAATTAAAAAAATTATTTTTGAACATTCCAAGCGATGACAAATTGATTTAAGAAAGAGCATGTCTTGACAGTGGCTCTCGGCACAAGCTGTACGTGGCTGCCTGTCTCGAAAGTCCATTTAATCTCCCAACTTGACTGCAAATTGAAACATCACTTGGGGGTGGGGAGTGGGTGGGGACGGCCCTTTTCTTATTAAAGGAATGTGCGCTCTTTGGATTGCAGAGGTGAAATGCCCAACGTCTGTCAACAGTAGGAGGGACAGCTCCCAAGGCAGTTTTGCCCATGAAGAATGCTGAATGGCAGTCTCTTAGCATTGGAAAACACAGCTAGAGATCTTCAAGCAGAACAGGGCGCACATTTTGCCAGGTGATAACTCTCTGGCCCAACATGCTCAGAGGCATAACTGAATACCTCTCATTCAGGTTTAAAAAACCCAAACAGAAATGTATAATAGTTGGCACTGTTAACGGAGGAATTCGAGGGCTCCCTTGGGCAAAAAACAAAGACACCAACCAGGACAATTTGGATGTAACAGCAGCCTGTAGGCTTGGCCTTTATTGGAAACTGTCGTGACAGGACTCCCACACACAAGAAGCAAAATGGAAGCCCTGCATAGGCGCCGACTCCATGGGGCCTGAGGGGGCCCGAGCCTTCTCAAAAATTCGATTGGGGGGGCAGAGCCCCCCCCAATAATTTAAGAAAATTATTAGTGTGCGAACCTTCGTGTAAAGTCTGGCGGGCCAGCGCTGCGGCCGCGGCGACAGGACTGGAGAGTCCAGAGGAGATGGCACGGCGGGGGAGAGAGAGAGGGAGAGAGAGAGAGGCAGGAGGTGCACTCGCTCGCCGCGCGCACGCACACGCAAATACAAACACACCGAGGGAGAGGGAAAAGTGTTTTGCAGGAGGAGCTGCTGCCGCCGCTGCCGCCGCTGCTGCCAGGACGCGCCAGAGGAGCCGCCGGGTGGGAGGGGGAATCCGAACGGAACAACAACAAGAGAGAGAGAGAGAGAGAGAGAGAGAGAGAGAGAGAGAGAGAGAGAGAAGCAGCAGCGTCTCTGAATGGGCTGGATATTCCTCCTCAGGCGGCGCTGGCTCTGTGGCTCCTGGGGCCTGGGCGGCAGCAAGCAAAGCAAAGGAGCCGCCGACCGAACAGCAGCAGCAGCCGCCTGCCTGCCTGCCTGCGGCCGCCTGGCGCTTCTATATGAAGGTACCCGGTCTACCTGGAAGCAGGCAGGCAGGCAGGCAGGCAGGCAGGGGTACCCGGTCTACCTGGAAGCAGGCAGGCAGGCAGGCAGGCAGGCAGGCAGGCAGGGGACGGCCATGCTGCCTGCCTGCCTGCCTGCCGCCCGCCTGTCGCTTCTATACAAAGGGCCAGGTTCCTACCCGGTCTACCTGGAGGGAGGCGGGCAGGCACGGGGGTCCTGCTCAAGCAAGGAACTGACGCCTACCCGGCCAACCCGCTGCCTTGAGGCAGGAGCAGCAGCTGCGCGGGGTCTCGCGTTCTCTCACAGGCTCGCGCTGCTTCTCGCGTTCTCCCTCCCCCAGGACCCCGGTATGGGCCCCCCCAATATTTTTTATAAGTCGGCGCCCCTGAAGCCCTGAACAAAAGAAGACCCCAACTTTTATTAGCTACTAATCCCCCAAGCTACACCCCTAGAACTACATCACAACTACATCATGACTACAACACTGACACATCACAAAAGGGAGGGGTTGTGGAAGTAACCTGAGTATCTTGTCACCTGGCTGGTTCCTCCTTTCCCCTTCCCCATGAGTCATTTCCAGAGGACAAAGGGGAGTTGGCAGTTTCCTGCCCCCAGAGGGAAGATCTGATCATTGTCCTTTGTTCCAGTCCATGTTGAATCCACTCCCATATGCAAGTCCGTTGTGTCCTTGATGGTCTTCTGTCTGGGAACATCAAGGTTGCCATGCCAACTGGGCAGGGCTCCTGAGTACGTGTTGGTACTGTTAAGGGATTGTGGCCGTCCTGTATCAAAATGTCCCCCTTTGATAGTCCTTCCTTCATGGAGCAAAATAAAAGTGGACCGGTGTAAATCCGATGTACTTTTGATTTACTATGAATTTATAACAGAAACGTCACGTATGCCGTGTGTGTGTGTGGTGTTTGTACAAACTGAATGATTTGGGGGGGGGGGTCCTGTAACAGCTCACAGCATACTGGACACTCACAGTGCCTCTGAAATGTCTGGTCGATTTTCAAATACACAAAGAGAGCACAGCGATAAGGGAGAAGATCAGATGCAAAAAACAGATTAAGGTGGTCGGGGGGCCCTGGGGCAATTCCCCAATTAGGGTTGCCCTCCTGCTCAAAAGGAAGGCATGAAATTAGATGCCACAAAAAAAAAAAAAGACCAACACGTTTATAGTGGCAAAAAGTTTTGTGGACCAGCAGCGCACTCTACCCCTGAGCACAAAGCTTCAAAACTCTTGGCAAGCTGCAAATTCCTTTTTTTGTTTGTTTGTTGCTAATCTTGATTTAAAAAAAGGAAAATATTCTGAGCACATGCACTTACAATTCCTTTTGCTCACTTCCTGCCTTGGCCAGCCACCCACTCTCAGTCTCACTTCGCATATTTGTTGTTGTTTAGTCATTTAGTCGTGTCCGACTCTTCGTGAACCCCTGGACCAGAGCACGCCAGGCACTCCTGTCTTCCACTGCCTCCCGCAGTTTGGTCAAACTCATGCTGGTAGCTTCGAGAACACGGTCCAACCATCTTGTCCTCTGTTGTCCCCTTCTCCTTGGGCCCTCCATCTTTCCCAACATCAGGGTCTTTTCCAGGGAGTCTTCTCTTCTCATGAGGTGGCCAAAGTATTGGAGCCTCAGCTTCAGGATCTGTCCTTCCAGTCAGCACTCAGGGCTGATTTCCTTCAGAATGGATCGGTTTGATCTTCTTGCAGTCAATGGGACTCTCAAGAGTCTCCTCCAGCACCATAATTCAAAAGCATCAATTCTTCGGCAATCAGCCTTCTTGATGGTCCAGCTCTCACTTCCATATATCACTACTGGGAAAACCATGGCTTTAACTATACGGACCTTTGTTGGCAAGGTGATGTCTCTGCTTTTTAAGATGCTGTCTAGGTTTGTCATTGCTTTCCTCCCAAGAAGCAGGCGTCTTTTAATTTCACTTCGCATATAGGAGGTATAAAATGCTTGGGCGGGGGGCAGGGGTAGATCTAATTTTGTGTCTAACCAAAGGAGTGCAACTGCTCTATAAAGGGACATGCTTGCTTTCTGTCTGCCCTACCAGCAACGTACACGTCCGAGGCTTCAACCAATCTTAATATGCTGAGCAGATTGGTAAACACAAGGGACTTCTTGCCATGAACCCTTCCCATTAAATGCAGAGAGACTTCTTACTAGACATGTATACCATTTGCATTTCCCCTTTTCTTTTTAACTGGTTGGGGGAGGATTATTTAACACCCACTCAGGAAACACTGCATAGTAGAATCTGCAGGAAATAATTTATAAGGTATACCTGATCTCATACAGAGATTGCAAGGAAACAGAAGCCAGAAGGTTAAGTGGGGTGTGTGTGTGTGTGAGAGAGTGAGAGAGAAGCTTTTTAGGACCCCAGGCATTCCTGGTGTCCTAATTCTCGCTTGCCAATCTGACTTTCCTCATTGGCTAAAAGCACTGAAAGACAGGAGCAGCCAATCTGGTTTATCCCACGAAATCTCTTAAAACATTAAGCCTTGCCTGCATGTTTTGCTTAGTGTATAACTAAGATGTTGACTTATTTTTTTTTTTAATGAAACTTAAGGATCTTTGGTCCCTGCTGGTTTGGTGCCTGGCACATGTACACCCCCTGGACCCCCCGGAAGTGCCTCTTGCCACAGAAATAAAATCTCCATCCTCAGGAGAGAGAATTTAGTGCTGTAGCTCTTGCATCATGGAACATGCTTCCTAGTGGAGATGAAGCAGACACTTAAACTGTATAGATTTTGGGGTTTAATGAAGACATTATTTTAGCAATATTTTAGGAATGATAATTTTGACCTGGCTGCTCTTTGTTGTACGCTGTGATCTGTGTGATTGTAGATTATTCACAGATTCTCATAACTATTTCAAATAAACAAATGTTTGTTTTAGTTCAGGAGAAAAAGTAATGTGCAGTCTTTGATCACTGGGGGAAAAAATCCTGAAGCCAGAATGCCATTACAGTGGTACCTCGGGTTACATACGCTTCAGGTTACATATGCTTCAGGTTACAGACTCCACTAACCCAGAAATATTACCTCGGGTTAAGAACTTTGCTTCAGGATGAGAACAGAAATTGTGTGGCGGCAACAGGAGGCCCCATTAGCTAAAGTGGTACCTCAGGTTAAGAACAGTTTCAGGTTAGGAACGGACCTCCAGAAGTTCTTAACCTGAGGTACCATTGTATCTTACATTCTTAATGCTGTAACTATACTTAGAACAAAATATATCCAATCATCTGCTAGAAAATGTGTGTTTTTTTAATCTGCCAAAAGAGCTGGGGAGGAGAAAGCTCCTTTTGTGGTACATGTAAGTGGCTCTCAACATCTCCATTCTAAGTGCTCTCTTTTATTCATTCCTTCCCCTTGCCCCCCCCAAAGCCTTACTTGCTATAAAACTAGCAATCCTTTCCCCACGGAACGAAGAATGCTTGAATCATGGAATAATCTTAGGCAGCTGATCTAAGGTTCAACAGACAATCTATATCTTATCAGATCAACAGAGTCTCTCATGGGCATTAACTATGCAAAATAAGTAGCTTGCCCATCCATCGCCAGTTACCAGAAGACTCCGCCACACATTTCCCCCAGTAGATCTGCTCCAGAATTGTGCTTTGTGTGCATTTTAATTAAAAGTCACTTTGGAGCCAATGTTGATTTGAGAAACTGAGTAGGCCGGCAATCATTTTATTTGTTTAGCTATAAGCAAAAACAAAACAGGAAGCAAAAGAAGCAAAAAGCAAAACAACATTCAGAGTTGACCCACACACATTTCGTTCTTCATTTCCTGGCTGCCGGCGCAAATAAACACATTCGCACAAAACGGTTTTTATTATCAGACAGCAAAAAGCATGCAACTCCATTAGGTGTGACAAATTTCTTCCTGCAGCTAAATGGCAACAAATATTTTCCATGGGGATCTTTATATAAAGTGGATACTGAGCAATACAGCAGACAATGTTCTCTGTAAGAGTTTCGCAAGGAACACAAAGGTGCTGTTCTAAGGGTAATTTCTTATAATGTCCACCCAGAAAAGCAGAGGGCATGACATTAAATCTTAGTTCTGTAAAAGCATTCTGATAAGTCCGCTCCCTTTCCCTGGGGGGGGTGGCATTGCGGGAGGGCATCTGGGCAGAGGGTTGTCGCTTGCATCATTGGGACTCCCCGCTGCGTCACATACCCCAGCTGACCAATCAGGATGGCTGGGGGGGCGTGACCACCTGCCGTTTAAACCAGGGGTAGGCAACCTAAGGCCCGGGGGTCGGATGTGGCCCAATTGCCTTCTCACGGACGGTCCAGGAATCAGCATGTTTTTACATGAGTAGAATGTGTGCTTTTATTTAAAACGCATCTCTGGGTTATTTGTGGGGCATAGGAATTCGTTCAGATTCTTTTTCAAAATATAGTCTGGCCACCCACAAGGTCTGAGGGACAGTGGACCGGCCCATGGCTGAAAAAGGTTACTGACCCCTGGTTTAAATGGTGGCATGGCGGAAAGGGGAGGGCGACCTCCTTTCACCTCCTTGCAGGCAGCAGCCATTTGGTTTGCGCCTACCTTGTATCAATCGTCACAACTTTGTAAGGTTAGGCATTGGGTAAGCCAACCTAGCAGTTCGAAAGCACGTCAGAGTGCAAGTAGATAAATAGGTACCGCTCTGGCGGGAAGGTAAACGGCGTTTCCGTGCGCTGCTCTGGTTTCGCCAGAAGCGGCTTAGTCATGCTGGCCACATGACCTGGAAAAACTGTCTGCGGATAATCGCCGGCTCCCTCGGCCAGTAAAGCGAGATGAGCGCCGCAACCCCAGAGTCGTTCGCGACTGGACTTAACTGTCAGGGGTCCTTTACCTTTACCTTTAAGCCTTGTTTATGGGAAGGGAAATGGTTTCCTCCACCTGCCGCTCCTCATTAAGGGTATCCCGTTAAAGGGATGGGGGGCGTGGTTCCTGTCCAAAGCCTGGCGTGGGCAAGGGCCATGGCACGACCCCATCAGGGACTCTGGGAGTGCCCCGATTTGAAGTATATCACAGGACTCCCCCTATCTGTGGTTTACCCTTATGAGACTCCCTCAGACGGGCAGGAGTCAGGATATAGTTCGGTTTCACCCAATGCCTAAGCCAAACCGCTCACATTTGTAACCAATAAAGTTGTGACCTATTTCATCCCATTAACCTAAACATTTGTGTCAGTGTGTTTATTATCTAAGGGAACCGTGGGGCCCGGGGCCTCACCACGCAATGGAACTTAATACAAAGACACAGTCTAGACAGAATCTGGAGGAAGCCCAGACAGATGGGTGGGATATAAATAATAAATTTATTATTATTATTATTATTATTATTATTATTATTATTATTATTATTATTATTATTTATATTATTATTATTATTCCCATATGCAAGAAAAGCCAACCATGGTTTCAACACAGACTGGATCTCGGTCCATTTGCTATCAAAATCTCTGGAAAGTGTCTATAGAGTGGCTATTCACTTTTGGAATTTTATGGGAGAGCCATAAATTGTAAAAACTGTACATGTGCCGAATGCAGAGTCAACTTTCTGTTGTGGAAATTTAATAGCCAAACTTGTATTCTAGCCTGAAGTGCTTAAATACAAAGGAACAAATGTGTATAATTGCCGTAGTCTCTAGCATAGTTTGTAACCTCTAGCATAGTGAGTATAAATATCCTAATTTGGAATTTTGTGATCAAAGAGAGCCAAGGCGCCTTTGTCGAATTACATAACTTCTCCATACATGTAACCCCGAAAATTGTCTAGCAGCCAGTAGCAGCCGCTTGCAGTCCCACTGCCTTTGCTCCCAGTGTCCGCATTCCTGCCAGTTCTTGGGGTTGGGTAGGAGGGGGTTCAGTAGATAGGGCAGGTAGAATGTGGAATGGGATACATAAGTAGCAGTCAAGTACAGCATTCCTCATTTTCCTAGAGTGGACATGCAAGGAGATGTTTGGTCCAGCCAGTCGAAACTTTCTTGTTCCTCCTGGGCTGGGGCATACTTCCTTTGCATGTGTGATGGCCTGGGATTCCGATTCGGAGGATGAAACAGAGGAATCCCAGCCTGCACAAGAGTCCCCGCCTCCAGGGCCGGCTGAACTGGGGCAAGGCCTAGATGCTGAAGAACCTGCACCTGTGGCAGTGCATCAGGAGCTGGCCCCAGGTGAAACCCTTCTGGCCCCAGAGAGGCTTGACGACTCAGTGGCCACAGGTGAGCCTCCTCCAGGGCCCAGTAACCCTTCGGCCTCTCCTGATCTGCAGAGGCTTAGGGCAGAGAGGCGAAGGGAACTGGTTGCCCCCAGGAGGAGTGCTCGCCTTAAGGCCAGAGGAGGCGGGGCTCCTGGGGGCCGGGACCGCCCCTGGCCTTAGAAGAGGATAAAAGCCCAGTCAGCCCGGCCCCAGGTTGCGGGAGCAACGTTGTTGTTGGCTTCGGACCTTCCTGTGTTCCTGATCCCTGCTCGGCCTCCTGTTCCTGACTATCCGGTACTCCTGTTCCCTGCTCGGCTTCCTGTTCCTGACTATCCGGTACTCCTGTTCCCTGCTCGGCCTCCTGTTCCCGACCATCCGGTGTTCCTGTTCCCTGCACAGCCTCCTGTTCCAGCGTACCTGTTCCCCGCCCGGCTCTCTGCCTCGGACCTTGCCCCTCTTCGTGTGGACTCTGCTACACCCAAGGTACCTTACCCCCGGGACCAGCACAGTTTGCTCCCGCCACACCCGCACTCCCCCTTCGTAGGGGTGCGTTCGGGAAGAGCCAGAGGCCATGGCTGAACAGGCGGCTGCACTGGTGGCTTTGGCCCAGGAGAACCAGGCCTTGACTCACACCGTGCAGCAACTCAGCGACGCGGTTGTGGCACTTCAGCAACGCTTGGAAGCCCTACCGGCTCCTGGGGCCGACGCCCCGGCTCCGGGCAAGTACCCAGTGGCTTTGCCTGAGAAATTTGATGGAGCCCCGGCCAGCTTTCCCATGTTCCTGGCCCAGGCCAAGCTGTATATTCAGGGGCGAGCCCGGAACTTTCCTGACGACCGCACCAAGGTGCACTTTTTGATTAGTTTGTTAAAGGACCAGGCGGCCAAGTGGGCGTTGCCGCTACTCAGGCAAGACTCCCCCTTGCTGGCAGACTATACGGGGTTTTGCAATCGTTTGGAGGCCGCGTTCGGCAACCCCCAGAAAGAGAGTCAAGCCAACCGGGCGATTCGGCGTTTGAAACAGGGCAAGTCCACGGTGGCCACATATACCACGGAGTTTCGGCTGTTGGCACAGGACTTGACCTGGAATGACTCGGCACTGCGGGACCAGTATCTCGAAGGGCTTTCGGACGAGGTACTGGACCAGTTGGCCACAATGGAACGCCCCACCACGCTGGACACCCTCATTCAACGGAGCCTACAAATAGACGACCGGTTGGAGGATCGTCGTCAGGCCCGGGGTCGCCGACACTCCCAGTTCACGGCACCAGCTTTTTCCGGCAGCCCCACGGTCACAACTGATTTAACGGAGGAGCCTATGCAGCTCGGGGCAGTGCGGCCACGCCTTTCCCCCGCAGAGAAGGCGCGGCGTCGGGAGGGAAATCTCTGTCTTTACTGTGGCGGAAGTGGACACTTCGCTCGGTCCTGCCCTGAGAAACGCCAGCCGCAGGGAAACCGCCAACCCCAGTAGCTGATGGCCCTAGCTACCGGGGGTCCCAAACCGTACAGAATGGGCCCGCACCAATGGACTTGCAACATCTTATGGTTTCGGTACGTTTATACCCTCCAGGGGGGCCCTGGATCCTCACCCATGCTTTGGTAGATTCAGGGGCAACCCGCTCCTATATGGACGCTGCTTTTGCCACCCATCATCAGGTGCCACTTCGGAACAAGCCAGTACCAATCCAGGTGGAAGCGATTGACGGACGACTTCTGCGTTCAGGTGCTGTTACTCAGGAGACCCAGCCCCTGGTCCTGTGTCTCCAGCAGCACCGGGAGTTGCGAACTTTGGACATTGCTTCTATGCCCCGCTTCCCCCTGGTGCTCGGGATGGACTGGCTGGAAGCCCACAACGTTCAGATTGACTGGGTCAAACGGACCGTGCACTTCCCAGACCCATGTTCCCATGCTCAATCCGGAACGCTGGCGGCCGCGCCCTCAGAGGAGGCAGCACCCACGCTCCCAGCCGTGTACCAGGACTACCAGGACGTGTTCGAGGAACGGGGGGCAGACCAGCTGCCGCCGCATCGGCCTTTTGACTGCGGCATAGACCTCCAACCCGGAGCGCCTTTACCAGTGAGTCGCTTATATTCCCTAACAGAGCCAGAGCGCGAGGCTTTGCAGGACTTCTTGCGCAAGAACCTGGAGCGTGGGTTCATTAGGCCTTCCACCTCGCGTACCGCGGCACCAGTGCTTTTCGTTAAGAAGAAATGTGGGGAACTCCGCCCTTGCCATGATTACCGAGCCCTGAACAAAATTACCGTCCCAGACCGGTACCCCTTACCCCTTATCTCGGAGCTGCTGGAGCGGGTGCAAGGGGCACAGGTGTTCACCAAGCTGGACCTCCGAGGGGCCTACAACTTGATTCGGATCCGAGCCGGGGATGAGTGGAAGACAGCGTTTGGGACCCGGTACGGGCAGTTCGAATATTTGGTTATGCCTTTCGGTTTGTGCAACGCGCCTGCTGTGTTCCAACGCTACATCAACCACGTGTTTCAGGACTTGTTAGACAAGTACGTGGTGGTGTATTTGGACGACATACTGATTTACTCCCGTGACCCGGCTCACCATGAGGGACATGTCCGGACCGTGCTGCAGCGCTTGCGTGAGCACCGTTTGTATGCAAAGCTCAGCAAGTGCGAGTTCCATCAGCGGACTGTGGACTTCCTTGGTCACCGGCTCTCTCCAGATGGGGTGCAAATGGACCCGGGGAAGGTGACAGCGGTTCGAGAATGGGCGGCACCCCGGAACCGCAAGGACCTACAGCGTTTCCTGGGGTTCGCCAATTACTACCGGACCTTCATCGCTGATTATGCTCATCGCACCACCCCGTTGACCCGGCTACTGCGCCCAAAGACGCCGTTTTCCTGGGACAAGGAGGCAGAGGAGGCGTTTCAGGGGTTGAAGGTCTGTTTCCAGAGGGCACCAATCTTACAACATCCTGACCCCTCTCGACCTTTTGTGGTGGAGACCGACGCCTCCAGTACGGCTCTCGGTGCCGTCTTGTCTCAACAGATTGGGCCTGAAGCGCCACTCTTACCCTGTGCTTCTATTCCCGCCAGCTCCTACCAGCGGAGCGTAACTATACTGTGTGGGAGCGGGAACTACTGGCCATCAAGGTAGCCTTTGAGGTCTGGCGCCACCATCTTGAGGGGGCACGACATCCGGTGGAGGTGAGAACCGACCACCGGAACCTGGAGTACCTCCAGACCACCCGCAAGCTGAACCAAAGACAGATCCGGTGGGCGTTGTTCTTTTCCCGGTTCCAGTTCCGGATCCGCTACATCCCTAGCTCTCAGAATCAGAAGGCGGATGCCCTGTCCCGGAAACCTGAAGACAACGCAGACACAGTACAGCAAGCAGAACCCACCACGATCCTACCTCCGGCTGCATTCCTGGCCACCCAGGAGGCGCAGCCACTGCAGGTTCGGGTGCGGGAACAGCAGCGGGTCGACGCTTGGGCCCAGGATCGGCTCCGGGAGCTGGCTGAAGGGTCCAGCCCACAGTATCCGGGACTGGTCCTGCATCAGGGCCTTCTGCTGCATCACGGTCGTCTGTACATCCCGCCAGGGCCACTACGGCTGGAGGTTCTCCAGATGGCCCATGATGCCCCAGCAGCGGGGCACTTTGGACGGTATCGGACCACCCATCTGGTCAGTCGAGAGTTTTGGTGGCCCCGCCTGAAGGCTGACGTGGCTCGCTACGTCGCTGGTTGTGATGTCTGCCGGCGCGCCAAGGGACCTACCGGGCGACCCCCCGGCCTACTTCAGCCATTGCCAGTTCCACCGCGTCCTTGGCACACGGTTTCATTGGACTTTATAGTGGACTTACCCTCGTCTCGTGGCTGTACCTGCCTTCTGGTTTTCTCCGACCATTTCACCAAGATGGTGCACTGCGCTCCCTGTCCATCTGTACCCACAGCCAAGGAAACTGCTCAGCTGTACCTTCAGCATGTCTTCCGCTTGCATGGCCTACCTGAGCGTGTGGTGTCCGACCGGGGCGTTCAGTTCACATCCCGGTTCTGGCGAGCATTACACCAGACCCTCGGGACAGAGGTCTGCCTCTCGTCAGCCTACCACCCACAGACCGATGGCCAGACGGAACGGGCGAACGCGGTGCTGGAGCAGTACCTCCGGTGTTACTGCAGCTACCAGCAGGATGACTGGGTCGACCACCTGGCATTGGCAGAGTTCGCCTATAACAACGCGGTGAATGCGTCCACCCAGCAGACCCCGTTCCAGGCCAGTTATGGTTATCATCCACGGCTGTTTCCAGAGGTGCTGCCGGCGTCTGCGGTCCCGGCGGTGACGGAGTGGCTTCAAGAGCTCCAGTCCCAGCAACAGCTTTTGGTGGAGCAACTGCACCAGGCCAAGGAAGCGTACAAAGCCCAGGCCGACCGCCACCGCCAGGTGGGGCCGGAACTTCGCGTTGGTGACCTGGTTTGGCTCTCCACTCGCCACCTCCACCCCTCTCGACCTTCGCGGAAGTTGGACGCCCGCTTCACCGGCCCGTTCCCTATCGTAGACCAAGTCTCTCCTGTGGCATTTCGTCTCCGGTTACCCGCAACCCTGAAGGTTCACCCGGTCTTCCACAGGTCCCTTTTGAGTCCGGTGGCCCCACCCGACGAGTTCCACCCGAACCGTCCCCGACCGCAGCCAGTGTTGGTTCAGGGAGAGCCTGAGTACGAGGTGGAACACATCCTGGACTCCCGATACCGCAGGGGAAAGCTGCAGTATCTCATTGACTGGAAGGGGTACGGACCGGAGGACCGTTCCTGGGAACCAGCAGCCAACGTCCACGCACCTGCCTGCCTCCGAGAGTTCCATGCGATGTACCCCGGCAAGCCGGGTCCGGACCCTCGGTTGAGGGGGGGGCCTGGGAGGGGGGATGGTGTGATGGCCTGGGATTCCGATTCGGAGGATGAAACAGAGGAATCCCAGCCTGCACAAGAGTCCCCGCCTCCAGGGCCGGCTGAACTGGGGCAAGGCCTAGATGCTGAAGAACCTGCACCTGTGGCAGTGCATCAGGAGCTGGCCCCAGGTGAAACCCTTCTGGCCCCAGAGAGGCTTGACGACTCAGTGGCCACAGGTGAGCCTCCTCCAGGGCCCAGTAACCCTTCGGCCTCTCCTGATCTGCAGAGGCTTAGGGCAGAGAGGCGAAGGGAACTGGTTGCCCCCAGGAGGAGTGCTCGCCTTAAGGCCAGAGGAGGCGGGGCTCCTGGGGGCCGGGACCGCCCCTGGCCTTAGAAGAGGATAAAAGCCCAGTCAGCCCGGCCCCAGGTTGCGGGAGCAACGTCGTTGTTGGCTTCGGACCTTCCTGTGTTCCTGATCCCTGCTCGGCCTCCTGTTCCTGACTATCCGGTACTCCTGTTCCCTGCTCGGCTTCCTGTTCCTGACTATCCGGTACTCCTGTTCCCTGCTCGGCCTCCTGTTCCCGACCATCCGGTGTTCCTGTTCCCTGCACAGCCTCCTGTTCCAGCGTACCTGTTCCCCGCCCGGCTCTCTGCCTCGGACCTTGCCCCTCTTCGTGTGGACTCTGCTACACCCAAGGTACCTTACCCCCGGGACCAGCACAGCATGTGACAACAACAACAACAACAACAACAACAATGTGTATCTGAAGAAGTGTGCATGCACACGAAAGCTCATACCAAGAACTAACTTAGTTGGTCTTTAAGGTGCTACTGGAAGGAATTTTTTAATTTAATAATAATAATAATAATAATAATAATAATTTATTAATACCCCGCCAATCTGGCTGGGCTTCCCCAGCCACTCTGGGCGTCTTCCAGAAAAATATTAAAATACTGTAATACATCAAAAATTAAAAGCTTCCCTAAACAGGGCTGCCTTCAGATGTCTTCTAAAAGTCTGGTAGTTGTTCTCTTTGACATCTGATGGGAGGGCATTCCACAGGGAGGGCGCCACAACCGAGAAGGCCTCTGCCTGGTTCCCTGTAACTTGGCTTCTCGCAGTGAGGGAATCACCAGAAGGCCCTCGGTGCTGGACCTCAGTGATGGGGATGGAGCTGGGTGATGGGAATGGAGACGCTCCTTCAGATATACTGGACTGAGGCCTGGACTAGAGGTGGGCGTGACCTTACCTATCCAGGTAACAAAAGGACGGGGCATGCTGCCACACTCTTTCTTTTTGACTTCCACCGTCGTTGGAGCAGCTTTTAGCTAGAAATACTTTCAGCCAACAGAGGACACTGGGATTATCTCCATATGGGATAGCTCCACACGTACAGGGTGAGTCCTTTAAAAGAGGCCCTGTGGATATAGAGCACACATGTTCCACGAGGCCTCTTTTAAAAGACTCACCCTGTATATACTTTGTAACTAAGTCTGCCTTCAGGGATCCAACTGTGAACTGATGATGTGAGTAAACTTCTTTTATTGACTTTGAAGAAGATTGTGGCATGTTTATTCTTTTAAGAGGGATATAAGGGAACTTACCAGGAACCTAATAGTGAGAGGCTTCTATAAGCCTGCAACCAGCTATCTGCTGTGTGTTTAAAAGGGGAATGTAAAACTCTGCTAAATAAAGGAACGTACCGTATTTTTCGCCCTATAGGACGCACCGGACCATAGAACGCACTGGACTATAGGACGCATCGGACCATAGGAGGGGGAGAACAAGAAAAAAAATATCTCCCCCTCTCTGCTCAGCGCCCCTTCAGAGAAGCGGCAGGTGAAACGGAGCCCCTTCCATTTCTCCTCCCGCTTCACTGAAGGGGCGCTGTGCAGAGAGGGAAAACTGTGCAGCGCCTCTCCAGCGAAGCAAAGCATGGAGAGCAAGCGGGATTGGTGTGCACTGACCCCTCTTGCTCTCCAGGCTTCAGGCGGCTATCCGCAAGCCTTTGGAGTGCAGTGGGAACTCTTCCTGCGCTCGGAAGGCTTGCAGATAGCTGCCTGAAGCCCCTGGAGCACAGCCTCTGAAGCCTCCGCAGAGCAGTGGGGTGAAGGCACCCCGCTGCCCTGTGGAGGCTTTACGCAGCCATCCCCAAGCTAGAACAGCGAGACGGAGCGCTGCGCAGGCTCCGTCTCCCTGTTCTGCCTTTGGGCTTAGCCGCGCAGCCTGCATTCGTTCTATAGGACGCACACACATTTCCCATTAATTTTTGGAGGGGAAAAAGTGCGTCCTATAGAGCGAAAAATACGGTACTAGCACACGTTAGGAATGATATTAATAAACAATATATCTTCTCCTGCCTCCCTGAACATTCCCACATAGGATCCTAGCTCACCTCCCTCTCTCTGTTAACAGAGAAATGAACCAGGACGTCCCTTCTTCAGGCAATGTGCATGTTCCTCTTTGTTTATCATTTGCAGGGTATGCATTTGCCAATCCTGGTTTCCCCCCTGCTCATTGGCCAAGAACTCCAAGCAGGTGGTATCACAGGTTTGTTTCTCCAGTGCACGCTGGACTCCCTCCTCCCCCTTCCCAAGGTGTCTCTTCTTCTGTCAGGTGAGCAGCAGTGATAGGTGTACCCATCTACCTGTCTGCCTCCTTCCCTTTTCTCGTCTGGTGGCTGCACTCTGCCCACTGCCCTTTCTCAGAGGCTTCTCTCGCAACCACTCCCAATCCCTGCCCTGGTGCTCCTTCTGCGAATCTGAAAAAAAAAGGAAGCTCCAGGGGCCACGGAGAAGCAGATGATGGATAGGAGGCAAGCAAGATTGGCTGCCAATAATTGGGGGGGGGGGGAGGGAGAGAAATCCCATTTTCTTGACGTTTTCATCCCCAACAAAGTTTTTGATTGAGTTTCCACTGAAATGAGGCTACATTTTCATGTTTTAATGTTGTATTTTAATCTTGTTTTTTAAGCTGTATTTCAATCAATTGTTTTTATATTTGGTGTTACCCGCCCTGAGCCCGATCTTGGCTGGGGAGGGCGGGGTAAAAATAAAATAAAATATTATTATTATTATTATTATTATTATTAATAATAATTATTTGAAATTATCAAATGCTTTCTGAGCATCAATAAACATGATAGCATATGCCTGTTTTGAACTGTAAATTAAATGAATTGTGTTGATTACTTCCATATAATTGCTGTGTGTTTACAGGTGTTTCTTTTTTAATAATTCCTGTCTGGCCACCGTTAATCTATTTACCAATATCACCTTTATTGCCAATACAGACATCCAGATCTTGAGATCCGGGTTTAATAAAGCAATTGGCTGTAAGATTTTTCCTTAGTGCAGTCTTTATAATTTCTTTTTGTATTACTACCAGTTTGGCTTGTTCCTGTGGGAGTTTAGTAGCCAAACCCAACAGTTGCATAGTCTTGCTAGATAGAATGACAAGGGGTTAAGTCCACAGAGCTGTGTGACTGAAAGGCAGATTTGTAGACCATAGAAATACAATTGGTAGAGAGGGCTCTGTGTGATGTCATTTCCCTTCCTCTCCTAGCAATGGTGCCCACCTGAGAGGTGCTGGAACTGAGTTCCGGCAGGTTCCAGCTGAAAAAAGCCCTGATGATAGCTATATTCCAGAGTAAGCGGTAGCTAGCACTGAGTGTAAAATTTTGGGCTGTTTTCCATTGAGTTGCAATTGCTATTCCTGCTGCCAGTATTATATATAAGACCAATTCTTTTACATTGGTATCATTTAAAAAATTCAGTAACATTAATTTGGGACACCAAACCATATTTTCTTTAGTAATATTTATCACTTCTGTCGAAATTAAATCCCAAAAATCTTTCACCAACTGACTTTTGCACTATAAAATGAGAATATGCACCTAGTTTATTGCAACCCCTCCTACAATTCGGTGCTATAGAAGAAAACATTTTTGACATTTGCAAAGGAGTGTGGACAGAAAATGCCTTCCGCCTGTTTTCTCATTGAAACGCCATCTCCTCTAGAAGCAATGACTAGCATCTTTCATATGTAATTGCTTCCAAAATGCAGAGCATTGGTTCTGTAATTGAGGAGCCAACTACAGCAGCACCTTTATACCTGGGTTCCATGAGGCTTTGTTGTGTCACCAGGAGAGCTGAACAACCTCTCCCTGTTGAGGAAAGTGATTAATACCCCCTTTCCAGCTTTCAATTAATCCTTTCAATGCTAGTGGAAAATGCGTGTGTCACAATCACCATTTTAATTTCATTCACCTAACCACCTCTGCATATCTTCTTTCATAAAGACTCCCATCTAAAAACTGAGCTATGTTATGTGGCTCAATAGTAAGCAGCAGAAAATAAGAATAAAAGCACTGTGGGCATAAAAGTGCATTACTTGTAGTTATTAATGGCAGCAAAGGTCCGTATAGTAAAGGCTATGGTTTTCCCAGTAGTGATGTATGGAAGTGAGAGCTGGACTATAAAGAAGGCTGATCGCTGAAGAATTGATGCTTTTGAATTCTGGTGCTGGAGGAGACTCTTGAGAGTCCCATGGACTGCAAGAAGATCAAACCTCTCCATTCTGAAGGAAATCAGCCCTGAGTGCTCACTGGAAGGACAGATCGTGAAGCTGAGGCTCCAATACTTTGGCCACCTCATGAGAAGAGAAGACTCCCTGGAAAAGACCCTGATGCTGGGAAAAATGGAGGGCACAAGGAGAAGGGGACGACAGAAGACGAGATGGTTGGATAGTGTTCTCGAAGCTACCAGCATGAGTTTGACCCAACTGTGGGAGGCAGTGGAAGACAGAAGTGCCTGGCGTGCTCTGGTCCATGGGGTCACGAAGAGTCAGACACGACTAAACAACAACAACAACATTAATGGCAAAGGCATTTTCACGTGCATATTTATTTGCAGGCCGTGGGGCTTTGTTGTACGCATGATGCTCCCGACCACAAATGCATGTTTCAAACATGTTCCCCTCATTGTTATGGAGGCAGCATGCCATTTTCTGGAAATAATCTGAATCGTGAGCTTTTGGAGAAGTATGCCTATATTAAGGCTGAGCCAAAACGCCTCTTGCGTTGGAAATGGTGTTCCTAATCATGCACTCAGAGTGTTCTGAGACACAGCCGAGAAATGCACAAAGCTTCTTTTGAGTTCCTTGCCACTGCTTCTTACATGCCCTTCAACACACCTTCAACAGACCCTTTTATTTCACTTACCACACCTAATGCTCAGAAGGCAGTTTTCTGGCACCAGCAGAAGCGAGCGTACAATTCCGCCATTTATTAAAACTTATGTGCCTCCAGCCACCACCTAAACATTTGTAGGATGCTATTATGATAGAGGAAAATGTGAATGACTTGTTGTCTTGTTCAGGACTCTCTAACTCCCCCCACCCAAAGAACACAATGACAACTCTTTCTTGTTGGAGTTCTCAGTCTCTGAGGGTTTCTCAGCCTCTGACATGATAGCAGCGAGAGACATTTAATGAATACGCTTTGCTTGATAACGGTACGGCGAGGCTTCCATGTGTAGGAGTGGTACCAAACACACAGGCGTGTAGAACTCTCTAACAGCAACAATGCAACAAGCGCTAAGGTAAAGGTAAAGGGACCCCTGACCATTAGGTCCAGTCGTGGCCGACTCTGGGGTTGGGCGCTCATCTCGCTTTATTGGAAGAGGGAGCCGGCATACAGATTCCGGGTCATGTGGCCAGCATGACTAAGCTGCTTCTGGCGAACCAGAGCAGCTCACGGAAACACTGTTTACCTTCCCGCCGGAGCGGTACCTATTTATCTACTTGCACTTTGACGTGCTTTCAAACTGCTAGGTTGGCAGGAGGCAACAAGCACTAGGTAAGAAGCTATTACAGAGCAGTAGACCCTCTTCAGTAATATGTCTATATCTGTAACTGTAAAAGGTAAAGTTAAAGGGACCCCTGACCATTAGGTCCAGTCGTGGCCGACTCTGGGGTTGCGGCGCTCATCTCGCTTTATTGGCCAAGGGAGCCGGTGTACAGCTTCCGGGTCATGTGGCCAGCATGACTAAGCCGCTTCTGGCGAACCAGAGCAGCGCACGGAAACGCCGTTTACCTTCCCGCCAGATTGGTACCTATTTATCTACTTGCACTTTGACGTGCTTTCGAACTGCTAGGTTGGCAGGAGCAGGGACCGAGCAACGGGAGCTCACCCCGCCTGATCGGCAAGCCCTAGGCTCTGTGGTTTAGACCACCCACGTCCCTATCTGTAACTGTAGCTTTAAGTATTAAATGGCAGGTATAACAAAGGTTCTACTAGGGAACAAGATGCTGATCATGACAGTGGGAGGGGACTGTGGCTCAGTAATGGAGCTGGTGCTTTGCTTGATGAGATCCTGGCATCTTCATTGAAGGATCTATGATAGCAAGTGATGGGGGAAGACCTCCCTCCGAGACTTGGGAGGACTGGGCTGGATGGATCAGTAGCAGTAACTTTGCATTTCTACTCTTCTACTTATATTCCTATACAGTGGTACCTCAGGTTAAGTACTTAATTCATTCCGGAGGTCTGTACTTAACCTGAAACTGTTCTTAACCTGAAGCACCACTTTAGCTAATGGGGCCTTCCGCTGCTGCCACGCCGCCGGAGCACAATTTCTGTTCTCATCCTGAAGCAAAGTTCTTAACCTGAAGCACTATTTCTGGGTTAGCGGAGTCTGTAACCTGAAGCGTATGTAACCTGAAGCGTATGTAACCCGAGGTACCACTGTACAGGCCCGTCTTAACCATAGATGCTAGTGACGCGGGGCACCAGGGTGTCAAGTTCTGGAGGGTGCCAGGCGGGAGTCCGGGAACACTGAATGAGTGCACTGAGTGAGCGAGGGTGTGTGCGCCACTCCCGCTGAGCATCGGCTTGGTTTTTTCCCTTTTAGCCTGCAGACGCCAAATTCTATGGGGTGGCAAAGAAGAAGAAATTCCAGCGGATGCAGAATGCTGCAGTGAGGCTCTCACAGGGTCTCTGCCATGGCAGCATATTCACCCAGTGCTTTTCCAGCTGCATTGGCTCCCGGTGGAGTACAGGGTCAGATTTAAGGTGCCTTCACGGCCTAGGACCCTCGTACCTACGGGACCGCCTCTCCTGGTATGCCCCACGGAGGACCTTAAGGTCCATAAATAGCAATACCCTAGAGGTCCCGGGCCCTAAGGAAGTTAGATTAGCCTCAACCAGAGCCAGGGACTTCTCAACACTGGCTCCGGCCTGGTGGAACGCTCTGTCTCATGAGACCAGGGCCCTGCGGGATCTGATCTCTTTCTGCAAGGCCTGTAAGACACAGTTGTTCTACCTGGCCTTTGGCTTAGAATTAGTTTGATTCCCTCCCCCTCTTTCTTTTTCCTTTCTCCTCCTATGAAGAGATCGCACCCTAATGTTTTAATGTTGCATCTTAATCTTTTAAATTATTGGTTGTTAGCCGGCCTGAGCCTGGTCTTGGCTGGGGAGGGTGGGGTATAAATGAAAATTTATTATTATTATTAAAAGGTAAAAAACCGAACTGACACTCAGCGGGAGCGGCGCACGAGCTCTTGCTCGCTTGGCGTAGGCCCGCTCACTTGGTGTGCTGCCTGTCGTGGCCACTGCGGCACGAAGCAGCTAGCTGAGCAGGATCCAGCCTCCACCTCTTCCCCACCGGAGGAGCCACCCTCCAGCCGCTGCCCACCTCCTCCAGCCCTAAAAAAAGCTCGACAACTCTTTGGAGGGAGGGTGCCAGAGGGATCTTTGCACCACGGTGCCGGTTATGCTTAAGATGGCCCTGTCCCTATATCTCCATCTTAACAAAAGGGATCTTCCCATCTCCACAAACAGATGCCCTCCTCCCAGCCCATTTAGTAAGTAAACTGAAATATACTCGGAGTCGAGAGTGGATTTCATGCTCTTTATTCAGCTCATAGTGGTGAGGAGGAATGGAAGTTCCCCCACAATATCTGCTTTATATACC
This sequence comes from Podarcis liolepis, assembly GCF_965112155.1. NCBI lineage: Eukaryota > Metazoa > Chordata > Lepidosauria > Squamata > Lacertidae > Podarcis > Podarcis liolepis. The sequence goes on from NC_139556.1 coordinate 14,251,741, forward strand.
TTATTTACACAATGGGCTGCGTGTGATTGGCTAATTCCGAGATTCTCCTGTAGGCCAATCAGGTTGCGGATTCACTTCCACCTGGAGCTGGATTGGGTGGCTCCTGCAGACCAATCATACTGCTGCATTGTTCTAGGACCAATCAGACTGCTGCATTTTGGATCCTATTGTTCTAGGACCTGCATTTTGGATCCTATTCAACTCAGTACATAACATAAACACTCAAATGAAAGTGTCACGATCTTCTTAACGTATTGTTCTAAGACTGGGGTTTTGACAGGAGAAAGGTTTCGGGGTCAGAATAACTGCAAATGTTTTGCGATAGTCCCGGCAAAATTGCCAATAAGCACCATTGTCATTGATACTGCAGACCTCAGCTTCCAGGTGGAAAAATCAAAATTAGAAACAGAACTGATAGAACCCAATACTAAGAACTTGTCAAGAACGTATAACTTGCTGTTGAAATGGAATACACAAGATGAAACAGTGAAATCAGCTATGATAAAGTGGGCACAAGATATTGGTCATAACATTATGTTTGCTGACTGGGAACAGTTGTGGACCACCGGTATGAAATTTACGGCATGTAATGCCTTAAAGGAAAATATTATGAAAATGATTTATAGGTGGTACATGACCCCAGTCAAGCTTGCAAAAATTTACCACTTGCCTGATAATAAATGTTGGAAATGTAAAGAAACTGAAGGTACTTTTTTTCATCTTTGGTGGACGTGCCCAAAGATTAAGGCTTTCTGGGAAATGATATATAATGAAATGAAAAAGGTATTTAAATATACCTTCCTTAAGAAACCAGAGGCCTTTCTCCTGGGCATTGTCGGCCAATTGGTGCCAAAGAAAGACAGAACATTCTTTATGTATGCTACAACAGCAGCAAGAATACTTATTGCAAAGTATTGGAAGACACAAGATCTACCTACGCTGGAAGAATGGCAGATGAAGGTGATAGACTACATGGGACTAGCAGAAATGACTGGCAGAATCCGAGACCAGGGAAAGGAAACGGCGGAAGAAGATTGGAAGAAATTTAAGAACTATCTTAAGAAACATTGTAAAATTAATGAGTGCTAGAATGATGTGGTGTGAGAAATTAGATGGAGTACAGCTGTAAAGATTAAGTTAAAAGAAAAGAAAGGTTGACAATTAGATAAAATTAAGGGTGAGGATTTGCTGAACTAAATATTTGAAATGGGAATGCAGATAGGGGAGGTATGAGGAGGTCGGTGAAGTAAGTTTTAAGAAAATAAGGTTTTGAAATTATACTTGTTCTTTTTTGTTTGTGTTTGTGTGTATTGTTTTGTCTGATATAATTTGTAAAATCTTAATAAATATTCTATAAAAAAAAAGATACTGCAGACCTCGGCGTGACTTTGTATCTCCAGTTCCACAATGCTCTTACAGGGGGTGCACGAAAATGCCCACAGGCACCCTAGGAGAATGTGAGAAACTGTTAAACTTTAATCCCTGCACAATCTTAGATGGCAAGAGGTTGTGACCATTTCAAAAAAAACCACACCAATGAGGTCCTCAAAGGCTCTGGCACTCAGCTTTTCAGGCGCTACCAAACTTTTAATCAGCCCATATGACTTTTCTTCACAAACACCCAGGAAAATGGCGCACTTCTTGGGAGTGTTTCTCTGTATGTTGGGCCCAGTCTTCCTGATCACCATCAAACACCTTCATAATCGCATAAGCAGCCATTTCCCAGTCATTCACTGTTGCTTACTGGGTGTGAAGAAACCAGGGACATGGGTGTATCCAGTTTGCCTCCTCTGTGCGCCAGTAAAATAAAAGAATAATCGATCTGATTTCTTGGTTTATTTATTTTTTAAGCGTTTTTATTGATTTTCCCAAAAAAAACATCCAATCAATATATCCAATCATAATACTTCAATTAAAATAAAAGCTGCTGCGCCATCAAAGATAACAGATTTGGACAACATCCCGAATTGGAATGGAATAAGAGGAAGCTGAGGTGATAAAAAAGACAGTTGGAAAAAATATATATTAACAAAGCTGTATTCAATGGATGAAAATACATGATATTTGACATGAATGAGAATCGTAGACCCAGGGATAAAGAATTAGGAAGCGTTGAAATCGAAATGTGGAAAATATGGAAACAACGAGGAGAAGCAGGAGTAAGATGTGGAGATACACTTCAGAGATTCAGACGAGGGGAGCTCTGAAAAATTAATAAATACAATTTGGACTATAATTTGATCTTTTTTATTTTAGTTTTTTATTTTGATTTCTTGGTTTATTTTTAAACAGTTCTCAGTCTGTCATCATACAACCACTCTGGAACAGCACCAGACTGGTAACACCAACTTATAAAATCTATATTTAGTTTAGAAAGTACAACGAAGGGTGACTTAGATGGCATTTGAAGTGTAAAGGCACACATTTAGTACAACAAACTATTATTATTATTAGCCAAGCTAATATGTGGAACCAGGCAGAGGGCCTTTTCGGTAGTGGCGCCCTTCCCTGTGGAACGCCCTCCCACCAGATGTCAAAGAGAACAACAACTGCCAGACTTTTAGAAAACATTTGAAGGCAGCCCTGTTTAGGGAAGCTTTTAATGTTTGATGTATTACAGTATTTTAATATTTTGTTGGAAGCCGCCCAGAGTGGCTGGGGAAGCCCAGCCAGATGGGCGGGGTATAAATGATAAATTATTATTATTATTACAACAGCTCAGCCAAAGGGGCAAAAGAAGAACGCAATTCTCTCGGCAAACCTTTCTGAAATGTGTTTGAGACCGTATACAGCGCCACAACCCCAGAGTCGCCCGTGACTGGACTTAATGGTTAGGGGTCCCTTTACCTTTACCAGTTGGTCTGCACCCAGTGTGCTCCCAGCGCTGGTTTGCAAAGCTGTCTACACAATACAATCCGCAATCCATATTTATCCAGTATCAATTCTGTCATTTCTTAGGAAAGACTGTGTTTTGATGTGCTTCCCCCAGAACCAGCTTCAATATGAAGTCAGAAAAGGAACGACCTAACTGCGTTTTAAGCTGGTCATGTGTACACAGCCTTTGACACAAATGTTTCCAGAATCTAATATTTCAAGCAGCATGTTGTTAACTGGAGAAGCCTTGTTTGAGCAGAGATTTTACCTTCCTACCTTACTGGAGGCTTGCCTTACCCTCTTTGCTGAGGCTGTCTGCTGTCAGACACACTGACTCCACTTAATAAACTCACTTAAAGCAGAGCTTTCTTAAGTAACAGAGTAAGTACATCAATTAGTTGCTTCAGCATAAAGACAAACATACATCTCCTCCATCACTTTCTCTGGCTCACCTAGTCAACAACAAGGAAGCCAAGTCAGTAATTAGTTGGGAGACAAAGAGTCCATTGCTGACCTTGTCTTAAGGCCAGAAACATGGAGGCTCACGGAGCTGTAGCTCCAAATGACTGCATTGAGCGCAAGTATGCTCTTCACAAGTAATAACAGTCATAAACAGCTACTTATGAACAATTTGGAGCATTATTTGAGGAGACTTCCTTTTCGCATTTGCACCCAGGCCTGAGAGGACCCGTGCTCACTTCACTCGTCGTTCTTAAGCAGGGGTCAGCAACCTAAGGCCCATGGGCCACAAGCAGCCCACGGGGGCGTTTAATTGGCCCATGAGTCGCCCCCGAACTGAGTCGCCCACTAGCGCGCTGCGCTAAACCAGCACAGCACAGCGCGGGGACTCGCTTTCACGGTGCTGGAAATTGTGCCTGCACAGACGCAGATGCCGGAAATCGTGTCTGCGCAAACGCTGGAAATCGCGGGTGCTTGCGCGCGCAATCCAGCCCACAGAGCATAGCTGTCAACCGTCCCTTATTTGGCAGGAAAGTCCCTTATCCCAGCGCCGTGTCTCACTGCTGTCCCTTATTGATGATGTCCCTTAAATTTCCCGGGTTTCAAAGGAAGCAGCTCCTCTCCCTCCCTCACTGCCGGCCAGGGAGGAGGGAGGCTCCAATTGTGTTGCTTGGCTGCGTTGCTCACCCAATAAGGAGTCTAAGAACGGCTGGGGGGGTGGAGCTTGCATGCCTTGTGCCGTTCAAATCTGCCGCATTGCCTGGGGACTCGCCTTTGCTCAGCGCTTCCCAGCGGAGAGGTGACGGTGGTTTTCCTTGCTGCATCCCCTTTGCCGGGTTGCTGCGCTGTGGGAACCACTGCTTGAGGCTTCCTTTGGCTGCTGGCTGGGCTTTCTGCCTTTAGCTCAGAGGGGCTCAGAAGTTGAACCTACCTGTGCTTGGAAAATCCCTTATTTTGGCTGCTGATCCCTTATTTTCGAGGCTGCTGGCCCCTTATTTTCAAATCTGTAAGTTGACAGCTATGCTACAGAGGGATCTCTGCTGGAGTGAATTGGCCCAGGTGAGGTAAACCTTGCCAACCCCTGTTCTTGAGAATGCAGAAAGACACGTCATGCACACCTCTTCAAGTGTGAATGAAGTGGAATTAGACAAATGGCTTTTTCAAAAACTGAGAAGCATGTAGACATGTGCTTCATAGGCAGGCAAAAGAACTACAAGTGTAAAATGCCTGGATTTTGGTCAGTATCATCCACGATGTCAGTGGCAGCAGAACAAAGTTCCCCTTTTATTAAACTGAATGTGCTTGTTGTCATTTAGTCGTGTCCAACTCTTTGTGACCCCACGGACCAGAGCACGCCAGGCACTCCTGTCTTCCACTGCCTCCCGCAGTTTGGTCAAACTCATGCTAGTAGCTTCAAGAACACTGTCCAACCATCTCGTCCTCTGTCGTCTCCTTCTCCTTGTGCCCTCCATCTTTCCCAACATCAGGGTCTTTTCCAGGGAGTCTTCTCTTCTCATGAGGTGGCCAAAGTCTTGGAGCCTCAGCTTCAGGATCTGTCCTTCCAGTGAGCACTCAGGGCTGATTTTCTTCAGAATGGATAGGTTTGATCTTCTTGCAGTCCATGGGATATGATAGCCATCTCCAAATATCTGAAGGCTGTCAAATGGAAGATGTGGCAAGCTCGCTTCTGCTGCTCCAAAGGGATGGACCTGAATCCATGGGTTCAAATTATAAGCAAGGAGATTCCTATTAAACCTTAGGAAGAACTTTGTGCTGGACCCGGGGGGGGGGGGTTACCGAGAGGCATGGTCAGAGTCCGGTCCTGGGTCAAGGGTCTGGAGACTGTCCACCAAGGGTGAAGTGGGGTCCAAAGGAAGAAGCCGGGCATGGTCAGGAACTCCGGAAGAACAGGTCTGGGTGCTGGCAGAAACAGGTTTCCAACGACGTTGCTCCCGCAACCTGGGACTGGGCTGACTGACCTTTATCTTCTTTGAGGCCAGGGGTGGTCCCGGCCCACAGGTGGCCCGCCTCTCCTGGTCTTAAGGCGAGCACTCCTCCTGAGAAAACCCTGTTACCTCCGCCTCTCTGCCCTGAGCCTCTGCAGCTCAGGAGAGGCTGGAGGTTTACTGGACCCAGGGGGAGGCTCACCTTCCCCTGACAGGGCTGGGAGAGGCGCACCTGCAGGCAATGAGTCCTCAACCACCTCCGGAGCCAGAGTGGATACATCTGGTGTCTGCTCCTGAGGATCCGGCACAGGTGCAGGCCCTTCAGATCCAAGCCCCTGCCCCGGCTCAGCTGGCCCTGGAGGCGGGGACTCCTGTGTAGGCTGGGATTCCTCCGGTTCAGCCTCTGAATCAGATTCCCAGGCCATCACAAGCTTTCTGACAGAAACAGTTCAACGGTGGAATGGAGTCTTTCAGAAGATGGTGGACCTTGTCAGGGATTCTTTAGCTGTGATTCCTTCATTGCAGGAGGTTGGCTTGGACGACCTTTCCAACTTCACGATTCTATGATTTCAGGCAGTCCAAACCATGCAAGTCAGGTATGGACCAGTGAGGGGTCCCAGTCTTCGTTTTAAAACTGAGGACTAGACTAATGCCTTCACCCCATTTTGCACACACGGCTTTTATTATCTCTGGAATTGCAAATATGGTTTTTCTTTTATTAGTGGAGGTGGATATCTCCCTCCCTGAACCCTGCTGGTAAAGTGAATCACCCTAATCCATGGCCTTGGCAAACAGATTAGTTGCATGTAGCTTCTTTTCAGAGTGGAAGAGTTGCTCTGTGTACCTGCTTGGGCTTGTATTTTAGTTTCAGATGTTGTGAAATCTCCTTAAACCCTGAGAGGGCCTGACTAGGCACCCTCCCAAACCGGCATGATAAATAAGTGAGGGGCGAATCCTTTTGCATGACATGCCTCTCTTCCTGCATGCTTTTCCAAAGAAGAGGACCTACTCACCCACTTGAAGAACGCCTAGTGCCCCAGAAAAGAGCTTCAACAAGAGCAGTTTCATAGTTCAAGCATCATTCTCAATGACAAATACCAGGGGGCGGGGGGAACAGGAGGTTCAAGTCCTGGGTCCTTCTTACCCTTCCTTTCCCCTTTAAAAACTTATTTTTTCTTCTTTTTTACGGGTCGGCTGGATGCACTGCAAAGTGAGGTTCTGCAGACCCTGTAAGTGTCCTTATTTTCCAGGAACAGGTCCAGATTTACAGAAGCCATCCCAGTTTCTGATTTGATCCTGGAAGGTCTCACTTTCCCTTAAGAAGTCCCTATTTTCATTGAAGAAATGTTGGCAGGTACAACAACAACAACAACAACAACAACAACAACAACAACAACAACTTATTTATACCCCGCCCTCCCCAGCCAAGACCAGGCTCAGGGCGGCTAACACCAGGTATAAAAACAATTGATTAAAATACAACTTAAAAGCAAGATTACAACTTACAAAAGCAAGAATACAACTTAAAAGCAGCCTCATTTCAGTAGAAACTCAAATCAAAAACTTTTTGGGAACGAAATCGTCAAATCTTCACCAAGGCCAACTATCCAGACTGGTCCTACGTGGGCCAGAAAAAAGCCAGGGAAGTCCCCAAATAGGAGTTCCATCACAGAAGGAGAAAGGAAAAAGGAAAGAGAGGGAGGGGATCAAGTTGATTCCAAGCCAAAGGCCAGGCGGAACAACTCTGTCTTACAGGCCCTGTAATATAGAGTTATGCATATGTGGTGGACCTGTCCCAAGGTGAAAGACTTCTGGGAAAAGATTTATAATGAATTGAAAAAAATGTTGAAATATACATATATAAAGAAACCAGAGGCCTTTCTTCTTGGAATAACAGGTTTGGAATTGCCCAAGAAAGATGTTAAATTATTTTTGTATGCCACAACTGCTGCTCGTATTTTGTTAGCTAAAAAGTGGAAAACCCAAGAATTACCATGTCCGTGACCAGAAGGAGGAGGAGTATCAGGAAGAGCGGATTAAATTTAATGATTATCTAGTTAAATCTGTTAAGTTAAATTAACTCAAAACAGCTTGCAGATACTTAATTGGCTTAGGATTTTATTTATGTTAAGTGATGAATTAATATGTTTAATTTCATAATGTGAAGATTTAAGCATGTTAATGTCTAAGTTGAATTTTATAAGAAATGTGATTTGGAAAGCCGTTAAAAGGACATGCAATGAAATTCAACCAAGGGGAAGCGAGGAAGTCACTTAACAAAGTTAATAACTGTAATTTTCAACAAGGCTATGATTTATGTTTGTCTTATGTGTTTGTTTGTTTATAATACTGTGAAAACCAATAATAATAATTTTTTAAAAAAGTAATATAGAGTTATGCAACCCCTAAGTCAAGGAGATAAGTAACTATTCAACTTTTAGAAGACATCTGAAGGCAGCCCTGTGTAGGGAAGGTTTTTTATGCTTCATATTTTATTATGTTTTTGTATATGTTGGAAGCCGCCCAGAGTGTCTGGGGCATCCCAGTCAGATGGGCAGGGTGCAAATAATAAAATTATTGTTATTATTGTTATTGTTACTACTACTACTATCAATATTATGGAACAAAACGTCCCAATTTTCATTAGAGAAATGTTGGAGGGTATGGGTTCTGGTGAGACTCCAACCACCCACCATCTTAATTTGCCATATAAATTAGTATGTGCACATTTTATGCAAATTTGTGTCGTGAGCCTGTACCCTGAATCTGCAGCATTGATGCAAACCAATTGTATTTTTTAATATACAATATTACTGCCTGTCCTGGTCTGCCCCGCAGAGGACCTTAAGGTCCATAAATAATCATAGTTTAGAGTGTCGGGCCCTAAGGAAGTCAGATTATCCTCCACCAGAGCCAGGGCCTTCTCAGTGGTGGCTCCGACCTGGTAGAACGCTCTGTCTCTTGAGACCAGGGCCCTGCAGGATTTAACTTCCTTCCGCAGGGCCTGAAAGACAGAGCTATTCCGCCTGGCTTTCAGTTTGAACTTAGCCTGATCTTTTATTCCCCTTCCTTCCCTCCCCCTCCCCTTTTTATGAAGATTACCCGCCCTGGGATCCCACAGCTAATTCTCCCCTGATCTCCTCGCTGGCCCAAATAGGACTAATTTAGCCAACTAGCCCTGGTGATCATCTAATGTTTATTGGATGGATTTCCCCCCTAAATTGATTTTTGATTTTTCAATTTATTGTTATTCACATTTTATACTGTATTTCATGCTGTTTTTGTTGCATCAATTAAGTGTTTTAAATTTAAAATTTTAAAACCGCCCTGACCCCGGTTTTCTGAACCTGGAAGGGCAGGGTATAAATAAAAATTTATTATTATTATTGTTGTTGTTGTTGTTGTTGTTGTTGTTGTTATTTCAGCATCTGGATTACCCTGTTAGAGATTTTACCACCCAAAAAATGTGTTAGTTCTTAAGGTGCAACAAGGCTCCTCTGAAGCTTGTTAAAACAGTTTTTGTAACCTTAGGGAAGGCGACAATGGTCAGTTGGGATTGGGAAAACCTTGGGGCTTCTCTTCTCTGCCTGCAATTTTCTTTTCCTTTTTCTTTGGCTAATTTTGAGCTTCATATGATCACTGCAGATGGTGACAGCAGCCACGAAATTAAAAGACGCCTGCTTCTTGGGAGAAAAGCAATGACAAACCTAGAGAGCAGCTTAAAAAGCAGAGACATCACCTTGCCAACAAAGGTCCATACAGTTAAAGCTATGGTTTTCCCAGTAGTGATATATGGAAGTGAGAGCTGGACCATAAAGAAGGCTGATCGCCGAAGAATTTACGCTTTTGAATTATGGTGCTGGAGGAGACTCTTGAGAGTCCCCTGGACTGCAAGAAGATAACCTATCCATTCTGAAGGAAATCAGCCCTGAGTGCTCACTGGAAGGACGGATCCTGAAGCTGAGGCTCCAATACTTTGGCCACCTCATGAGAAGAGAAGACTTCCTGGAAAAGACCCTGATGTTGGGAAAGATGGAGGGCACAAGGAGAAGGGGACGACAGAGGATGAGATGGTTGGATAGTGTTCTCGAAGTTATTAGCATGAGTTTGACCAAACTGCGGGAGGCAGTGGAAGACAGGAGGGCCTGGTGTGCTCTGGTCCATGGGGTCACGAAGAGTCGGACACGACTAAACGACTAAACAACAACAACAACAACAACAACAACAACAACAACAACAACAACATGTTGGGACAAACTAAACAAGGCTTACTTTCTCCATTCAGTTCTTTGGATTGAACTGGGCTGAAAGCATGGATGAACAAGTTGGACCCCCCCCCGTCGCCGCCGTCGTCCCCCCCCCCCGCCGGCACTCCATGCCGCAAACAGTTGAATGTTCATTTACAGGGGATGCTCTGTCTGTCTTAATTTGCTTTTAAGGAACTTCTTCAAATAGCACGGTCATTATTCTCTTAGGTGCTTTACAAAAACACGATCAATTAGCTGGGCTCCCCTGTGGATTTTCTCAGGGTTTTTTTTTTAAAAAAAACTAAAAAAACAACAACGAAAAAACACTCAGCCTTTTAGGGAGGCTTTGACATCTGCAAGAGCTGGAAGCTTTGGAGAGAGGAAAAAACCCCATGGAACAAAATATGGAACACTGGAAATCAAATCATTTTCTGGTTAGGACAGCCAGGCCCATTGTCGGTATGGGTGGGCTCTTAGCACCTGCAGGCAAAACTGGCAGCCCTGCCCAGATGAGGGACCATTCAGAAGACTGACGTTATGTTCCTCTCGGACAAAACTAGGTTTGTTTGAAAATCTGCCCTCAGACACAGAGTTTGTCTCCTTGCTTATACTTTTCAAATGGGATGCAGTCATTGGTTCATTGTTTGCACCAAATTTGCTTGGCGCTCCCTAAAGAAGCTATAGATTTGCCAGGCTGCTCTTTTCTTCCCAAATGGCCCGTGGCCAGTATTACTCCCGAGGTTTCATAAACAGAAGAGGGAAAGGCAGGCACAGATCCTCACGCGTGTGTTTCAGGGGTTGAGCAATAGCCACAACAGTCGACAATGTTCAACAGGAGCTAAAGAGCGATGGTTTTAACGGTTTGGAAAAAGTAGGGAACTCTCGTCTCTACAATCTGCCCAGCACTGCAATGGAAGAAGTCTCCCCGATTCTAAAACAGGGGTCAGCACACTTTTTCATCAGGGGGCCGGTCCACTGTCCTTCAGACCTTGTGGGGGGCCAGACTATATTTTGGGGAAAAAGAAAAGAACGAATTCCTATGCCCCACAAATAACCCAGAGATGCATTTTAAATAAAAGCACACATTATACTCATGTAAAAACACCAGGCAGGCCCCACAAATAACCCAGAGATGCATTTTAAATAAAAGGACACATAAGGTAAAGGTAAAGGGACCCCTGACCATTAGGTCCAATCGTGACCAACTTTGGGGTTGTGGCGCTCATCTTGCTTTATTGGCCGAGGGAGCTGGCGTACAGCTTGCGGGTCATGTGGCCAGCATGACTAAGCCGCTTCTGGCAAACCAGAGCAGCGCACGGAAACGCCGTTTACCTTCCCGCCGGAGTGGTACCTATTTATCTACTTGCACTTTGACGTGCTTTCGAACTGCTAGGTTGGCAGGAGCAGGGACCGAGCAACTGGAGCTCACCCCGTTTCGGGGATTCGAAACCACCGACCTTCTAATCGACAAGTCCGAGGCTCTGTGGTTTAACCCACAGTGCCACCCACGTCCTTTAAAAGGACACATACTACTCATGTAAAAACATGCTGATTCCCGGACCGTCCGCAGGCTGGATTGAGAAGGCGACTGGGCCAGAGCTGGCCCCCCAACCTTAGTTTGCCTACCCATGCTCTAAAACCTCACTGTCTCAGAGCAAAGTTATTGTCATTCACTACCGGTTTGTTTCCAGGTGCAATTCAAAGTGCTGGTTATGACTGATAAAGCCCCATGCAGCTAAAGTCCAAGCTATCTGAAAGGCCACCTTCTTTCATATGAACCTTCCTGGGTGGTGAGATCTCTGGTTGAGGCCCTTCTCTTGGTCATACCACCTTGGTGAGGACGTTAGAGAGGGCTTTCTCGGTGGTGTCTGCTTCCAGACAACTTCAGAACTGCCTCCCTGGAGAATTTAAACTAGTTCCCTCCTTTGAGTATCTGTCAGGGGAAAAGGCAGGGTATAAATTAACAGTAACAAAAATAGTGCCAGCATATTGTGCCCACCTAAACACACTGGGCATAGTGTTGCAGGTAGTGTTTCTTCTAGGAACTGAAATGGTATGCTTGTTTTAATTTTGGGATGAGATACGCTAAGTACTTAACCCAAGGTACCACTGTACATTATTTCCTAAGCATTATCTTTCAAAGTGTGGGCAACCTTGCCTAACCCTCTCACTATTATATATATATTAATTGTGTGTGTTTAATGTTTTGATTTGTTTTTTCTGGCAGAAGCTTCTTTTGCACGAACGATCAGCTTGTATTTTGAAGCCGCCTAGTCTGTTCGCCACCGTCTCCTTTGCATCAAAGCCAACGCAAATAAAAGACAAATGGTTCAGGGAACAAAACGGTTAGCTAGAATATTCCGTTTCCACTCCTGGAGATTTCTCAGTCCCACGGCAGAATTGCTGCACCTCGACAGGAGCTAAACAGAATGAAGCAATGTCAAAAGGTAGACGGCTGTTTGATAAACCAGTTTGGCTGCGCCTCTCTGGTCAATGTCTCCACCTTGCCTGCCTGCTCTTGTTCTGTTGAGATTAGAAGAGGTGAGTTTGTGGGGAGTAGCCAGCAAACGAAGCTCTGCTGTTGACTTCTCCCCGCCCAGGACTCCTGTTACTGGCTGCAAAGAGGGAGTATTCCAGAGTTGCATTTCATAGCTGTGAGGTCAGTCGGTTTTCTTGGTAGAGCAAAGACTGAACCTTGAAACAAAAACAGAAGCCGCGAAACTGCTACATAAGCAAACAGTGAGGAATGAGCGTGTCAGCATTCCATCGCAGGGGGATAACCTGAAGCCATTGAGCAAACAAATAAAACAACAGAGAGCAGAAAAGCAGCGTGCTGACCTTGGTTTATATCTTTGCAGTCACTCTCTCCGTTCGTTGAACCGCGGATGGAGCTGGAGATGCCTATCATATCTCCTCTTTTCCAGGCTAAACATATCCAGCTCCTTCAACCATTCCTCATACGGCTTGCTTTCCAGACCCTTGATCATCTTGGTTGCTCTCCTCTGCAAGAGACTGGTGTCATTGGGATGTTTGGATACAATGGCTTTTCAGGATTGTTGGCTGAAATCTGTTGGGGTGCTCAGAATGGAACACAGTATTCCAGGCATGGTCAGACCAAGGCAGAATAGAGCAGTACTATGACTTCCCTTAAGGGACACTGGTGGCGCTGTGGTCTAAACCACAGAGCCTAGGGCTTGCCGATCGGAAGGTTGGTGGTTCGAATCCCCGCGACGGGGTGAGCTCCCGTTGCTCGGTCCCTGCTCCTGCCAACCTAGCAGTTCAAAAGCACGCTCAAAAGTGCAAGTAGATAAATAGGTACCGCTCCAGTGGGAAGAAGAAGAAGAAGAGTTTGGATTTGATATCCCGCCTTTCACTCCCCTTCAGGAGTCTCAAAGCGGCTAACATTCTCCTTTCCCTTCCTCCCCCACAACAAACACTCTGTGAGGTGAGTGGGGCTGAGAGACTTCACAGAAGTGTGACTGGCCCAAGGTCACCCAGCAGCTGCATGTGGAGGAGCGGAGACGCGAACCCGGTTTCCCAGATTACGTGACTACCGCTCTTTAACCACTACACCACACTGGCTCTCAGGTAAACGGCATTTCTGTGTGCTGCTCTGGTTTGCCAGAAGGGGCTTAGTCTTGCTGGCCACATGACCCGGAAGCTGTACACCGGCTCCCTCGGCCAGTAAAGTGAGATGAGCGCCGCAACCCCAGAGTCGTCTGCAACTGGACCTAATGGTCAGGGGTCCCTTTACCTTTACCTTTATGACTTCTCTTGATCGGGACACTAGACTTCTGTTGATGCAGCCTAGAATAGCTTGTGGTCTACTAAGATCCCTAGGACTTTTTCACATGTACTACTGGTAAGCTAGGTGTCCCCCCATCTGATATTTCTGCCGCTGGTTCTTCCTGCCTAAGTGCAGAACTTTACATTTGTCCCTATTGAATTTTTGCTAGTTTGGGCCCAGTTCTCCTATTTGCTAAGATCATCTTGAATCCTGATTCTGTCTTCTGTGGCATTTGCTACCATTCCCAGTTTGGTGTCGCCTGCCAGTTGGATCCCCTCAATTCCTTCATCCATTTCGTTTATAAATTTGTTGAACAACAAAGCGTGTTCTCCTTCATGGAGAGCATGTGTTGCGGTGGGGGCTAGCAAGACACTCACTGTTGCTGGACAGGTAAAGAATTGGCCACCATTTCACTGAATTTGCTGTTGCTGGGGAGATTTAAATGTCGCAATTTCGTGATTGACAGCCATAGCCTTTAAATACCCTGCGTGCAGCGTTGAGCTTCCTCTTTTTGCTGTGCGCATCGGATCACCATCCCTCCCTATTTTCTGGTTGCTCGCTTGACTTTGCTATGCCTGTCATGGGGTCGTCTGCTTTGGGGCAGGGGCCTGGTAGGAATTTTGTCCATTTGGCTGATTGCCTGGTGCCATTTGGTTTTTGCCTACTGCGTAGCAAATCGTCACAACTTGTAAGGTTGCGGTTAGGCATTGGTTTAGGAGTTGGTTGGTGGAGGGGTATGGATTGGCTGTGCCTGCCCCTCCAAAAGTGCTGCTGCTGCAAGGGTTTTCCGTTAAAGGAACCCAGGGGCTCGCCATGCTTTTGTCCGAACCTTGTCAAGGGGCTAGGGCCACACAAGAGCCCCTGGGAGCATTTGGGGAGAGGTGAGGCATGGTTCCCAGTCCTGTCCGGGCGAATGTCAGTCTGTCCCCATGCGGGGTCAGATAGTCACAACCAGTGCCTAAGCAACCACTCACATCACTTGTAATTTCAATAAAGTTGTGGCCAAAATTATGCCCAAAACCTTAAAGCTAAAATCTTGTGTCAACTGTGTTTTATTGGGGGTGTCTTGGGGACCTCGACACGCAACAGGTCTAGGACAGAACCTCACTTGTCACTTTTTTCCAGGATGACAGGGAACCGTTAGGAATGGGAGTCATACATGGCCTAGAGGAATGACTGCAGAAAATGGCGAATAGTCAAGAAACATAATCTTAGGTTTATTATGATTAATGAGTTATTGATGGACTCTGTAAATCCCCACCCCCAGAAAACAAACTAATGCAGCATAGAATGGGTAGCAGAATAGTACTTTTAAATTAAGGAGGAACGGGGGTGTTATGTACTGAAGTTCTCACCCTGGGCCAGCAGGGGGATAGAATCATAGAATCATAGAGTTGGAAGAGACCACAAGGGCCATCGAGTCCAACCCCCTGCCAAGCAGGAAACACCATCAGAGCACTCCTGACATATGGTTGTCAAGCCTCTGCTTAAAGACCTCCAAAGTAGGAGACTCCACCACACTCCTTGGCAGCAAATTCCACTGTTGAACAGCTCTTACTGTCAGGAAGTTCTTCCTAATGTTTAGGTGGAATCTTCTTTCTTGTAGTTTGGATCCATTGCTCCGTGTCCGCTTCTTTGGAGCAGCAGAAAACAACCTTTCTCCCTCCTCTATGCGACATCCTTTTATATATTTGAACATGGCTATCATATCACCCCTTAACCTCCTCTTCTCCAGGCTAAACATGCCCAGCTCCCTTAGCCGTTCCACATAAGGCATTGTTTCCAGGCCTTTGACCATTTTGGTTGCCCTCCTCTGGACACGTTCCAGTTTGTCAGTGTCCTTCTTGAATTGTGGTGCCCAGAACTGGACACAGTACTCCAGGTGAGGTCTGACCAGAGCAGAATAAAGGTAAAGGTACCCCTGCCCGTACGGGCCAGTCTTGACAGACTCTAGGGTTGTGCGCCCATCTCACTCAAGAGGCCGTGGGCCAGCGCTGTCCGAAGACACTTCCGGGTCACGTGGCCAGCGTGACATCGCTGCTCTGGCGTCAGAGCAGAATACAGTGGCACTATTACTTCCCTTGATCTAGATGCTATACTCCTATTGATGCAGCCCAGAATTGCATTGGCTTTTTTAGCTGCTGTAGATAGCTATGCAAATGAAGGATCGAAAGTGACATTCAGTGATTGGATAGTTTTAGAAAATGGCAACAGTTACATTGTTCTGGAGCTCTATATAAGCAGGCTGACTGAGCTCCTCAGTTAGTTCTGTTCCAGCTTACAAATAAAGAGCTGCTTTGGAAGAATCACTGTGTCGTCTGATATGTTCGCCCACAACTTAACAGGGGGGGGGAGGGGAGGGTTTGAGGAACTTTCCAGTGTATTTTCAAATCCTGCCAGTACAAAGAAGGATCTGTGATTCTAGTTCAGCTAAGGAGACTGAAACACATTATGTCTCTACACAAATTACAGCATTTTAGCTGTGGTTGGTAAGATTTGACTTCGGATTCTGTACAAAAGCCATGACCTAAAACCCACCCCGTAAACACAGTGGTCAGCAGAAGACTGTGTCAAGCTTTGCTTGCGTGACCACAGATGCAATTTATGGAAACCCTATGGAAGGAGCTATATTTAGTGTTTTGAAGGTGGCTCAGTTTTTGCACTCTACCCAACACACAGTGTTCTTGATGACAGTATTGGTGCTCCCCTGGCTAAATTATTAGAGGCGATTCACCGCAGCCCAAAGCAGGTCAACATGATTTATCCCACCTGTCCCCAGGGATAATTCACACTCGCCTTTTGCCTCACTTTTTCTTTCTTCTTTTTAATAAATTGTATTAAGAAAAATACAACGCGGGTGGCGCTGTGGGTTAAACCACAGAGCCTAGGACTTGCCAGTCAGAAGGTTGGCAGTTCGAATCCCCGCGACAGGGTGAGCTCCTCTTGCTTAGTCCCTGCTCCTGCCAACCTAGCAGTTCGAAAGCACGTCAAAGTGCAAGTAGATAAATAGGTACCACCCTGGCGGGAAGGTAAATGGTGTTTCCGTGCGCTGCTCTGGTTCGCCAGAAGCGGCTTAGTTATGCTGGCCACATGACCCGGAAGCTGTACGCCGGCTCCCTCGGCCAATAAAGTGAGATGAGCGCCGCAACCCCAGAGTCGGTCATGACTGGACCTAATGGTCAGGGGTCCCTTTACCTTTATTAAGAAAAATACAAAAGTTATGGAAAACACAAGAATTACCAACGGCAGAAGAATGGCAGATGAAGATGATGGAGTTTATGGAGCTGGCTGATCTCACTGGGAGAATCCGTGATCAGAAAGAAGAGGAACACCAAGAAGACTGGAAGAAATTGAAAGACTATTTGAATAAATATTGTAATATTAAAGATATGTAACCACTTGAAAGAATCAATTAGGCCCAGGATTAAATTGGGATTAAATAAATAAATAAGAAAATGCACGATAAGAAAAGTTAGGAATTATGATTATGACTGTGATAGGGCTTTATGAAATAATGATATTGGAAACTGCTATATATAATTACTAAGAAATTCAGATGGAAGAGACTAGAGGAAGTCAAGTAATATGTTTATGAAGATGGATTTTAATTAATTAAGTTTTAATTTTTATGTGGTGATTTGATGTATTTTATGTTTTATACTAGGGACGCGGGTGGCGCTGTGGGTAAAACCTCAGTGCCTAGGACTTGCTGATCGTAAGGTCGGCGGTTCGAATCCCCGTGGCTGGGTGAGCTCCCGTCGTTCGGTCCCAGCTCCTGCCCACCTAGCAGTTTGAAAGCACCCCTAAGTGCAAGTAGATAAATAGGGACCGCTTTATAGCGGGAAGGTAAACGGCGTTTCAGTGTGCAGCGCTGGTGCTGGCTCGCCAGCTGCAGCTTCGTCACGCTGGCTACGTGACCCGGAAGTGTCTTCGGACGGTGTCGGCTCCCGGCCTCTTGAGCGAGATGAGCGCGCAACCCTAGAGTCGGACACGACTGGCCCGTACGGGCAGGGGTACCTTTACCTTTATGTTTTATACTCTTTTTTTCTTTTTCTTTCACTATTGTGAATTCTTTTTGTTTGTTTGTTATGTTTATGTATGAAAAAATAATAAATATTATTGTGGGGGGGGGGAAAGAAAAATACAAAAGTTGTTCAATAATTTTGCAAGATCCTCTGTCTCCTTGGTGGCGATACTAGAAAGCACGAGTTGGATATTGAAGGACATTTCTGCAAAATTCAGGCAAGCACGAATGTTTGCAAAAGTAAGGCTTGCCATCGTCAAACGTTTTGAGGCGCCTTTCTGTTTGAACTTTCTTGCTTGCTTCAGAGAACACTCCTGCCAGCATCCCTCCTCCTCTTCCTCCTCTTCCTCCTCTGCAGAGAGTACATATACCTGGGTCTTTAACCTCCTTGTCATCAGCCAGACTAAGATCAACAGAAGTGTAAGACTCTGATGAGACTATTTGCTCATGTAGTTCAAACAAACAGGGATGATGTAAAAGCAAGAGAAAACCAGGCACCCCGCAGATCTTTTTCTGGAAATTGAAAACAAACTACCAGACACATGATGCAGCCAAGAGAGGGTGAAGTTTTAGTACTACCAAAAAGAAAACGCAGAAAAACACCAGCAGAGACCAAGCAATTTGCATTGATGAATGTGAAAATGTTGCAGTTGGCGGATCACCTATGTCATTTTCTTTCTTTACACTTCTACTCCACTTAAAATAGAAAAGCATCTCCAAGCAGCATACAGAAGACTAAAGCAAATCCGCTTCACTTCCCAGTGGTGGTCACCCACTCCCCACCAGGGGCGGGGGACTCTGTCCCCCGTTGCCTGGGGGATCCCAGCCACGTCAGAGCCCGGCCAGCCAACCCACTGACCGGGGGGGGGCATGGCCGGGGCCGTTTAAACTGAGGAGCAAGCCGGAGGACTTCCTCTTTGGCTTGCTTCCTCAATCACTGCCCTCCCTCCCTATTTTGCAGGTTAGGCAATGGCCTTGCTATGGACTTCGGTTGGTCGCCTTGGTTGTCCGAGGGGCCTGGTAGGAATTTTTCCACTTGGCAAATTGGCACTGGCCACTTGGTTTTCGCCTACCTCGTAGCAATCGTCACAACTTTGTTAGGGTTGCGGTTAGGCATTGTTTGACCTTGTGTGGGGGAGGGGAGGTGTGGCCATCACCTGCCCCTCCAAGCTTAAGGGTACAGTATTCCGTTAAAGGAATCCGGGGGTGTTGATCTAGTCTGAAGCCCATCTGGGGGGCTAGGGCCTTGACACGACCCCGATGGGAACACCAGGGGGAGCTTGAGTTGGTTCACATCGACAGGGCTCCCCCTACCAGTGGCGTATCCTTACTGGACTTCCTGCACAATGGGCAGGAGTCAGATATAGTCAGGTCCAATCAATGCCTAAGCCAATGCTGCTCACATTCTGTAATTTCGATAAAGTTGTGGCCAAAATTTGCCCAGTAACATAAACCTAATATCTGGGTTCTTGTGTGAGTTATTTCCAATGAGGGGGTGGCTGCGGGGTCTCGACTGCGGGCAACTCAAACGACAATTATTACAAAAATACAAACCAAATTGTCACATGCGTACAACGTTACTAATAAATATGAACCAGTATCAATTCATTTTCCTTCTGACACAGGTTGTGCCTTATCCCTTATATTTCCAGTAAATCACTGTGGTATGTGGGAGAGCGTCTCCTGCAAGCTGCAAAGATCGCAGAAGCCCTCTCTGTAGAAACTTGGAGCAAAGGTTTCAGTGTGGCTCCCCAGTTTGGCAGAATAGCATTCCAGTTGAGATGCAGCAGTTGAGATGCCCACTAGCTGCCAGATTAATCCTGCCCGTTACATGTCAGCTCAGCAAACGTTTTACAGTGACCTAAATACTATTTGGAAGTAGACACCGACAAGCCTCATGTCTATTGCTACAAGAAAATCTATTTCAAATATATGAGTTGCTTTCAGCTAACTTTTACGCAGCGTACACCCACTGAAATTAATTATGACGTCTAAGTTGGCAGGGGATATTAAAACAACATTTCAAGATGTTCGACAACAAAAACAGAACAATAATAAATTCATTACGAAAGCAGTAAGAGTAGACAAGTGGAAAGTCCTTGTAAATAAGAAGTCATAATTCTCTGGTGGGAAGTTTTCGTGACTAATGGTTTTCCCAAGCAGACTATTCCATTGCAGAAAGCCACAAGACAAAAGACCCTTCAGCTGACTGCCTTTAATTCAAAAAAAGGACACAGAGATGTCCTAACATCTACCTGTAAACAATATAATTTCAGCGTTGGTGGGGGAATGCGGGCGAGGCCAATTACAGCAGTGAAACTCAGTTCTTTTTGCATAAACCCACCTCTCATGCTCAAACTAACACTTGTCTGAGAAGGGTGGGTCTGTAACATTCGAGGCCTTTCTCTCACGGTCTCCCTTCTTTCTCAATAAAGATCTGGAAAACCATTCCATTTTATATATAAGCAGTCAGGCTCTGAAAAAAGACAAATCAGCCCCGTCCGTGTGAATTCCAATAGCTTTCTGATGGTTCAAATCCAAATTTCACAGCTATTCAAGAGTTCTTTTGTGTAGCCAGTCCTTGTCTCGGTGTTTAGCACAACTCAATCCATTTTCCCTGGCTCCCTCCCTCCATCGTCTTCATTTACATTTCTAGGGAGATGAGAAAGAGGAAAAAAAGCTTGCTGCTTCTCTTCCTGGGGGGCCTTGAACTGGTTGTGCTCTAGCCAAGGCTCCTATTGTCCTTGTTGCTCTAACTGCAGGCTCCCTCTACTATAGGACTACTCAATTGGAATTTAAATACTCCAGGACTGTTGTCTCAGAGAATAGGGAAGCGCTGCATTAAAGAGAAAATTACAGCAGAGAAGTAACCGGCTTACACAAAATGGACAGGCAGACAAGCACATTCTAAGATTTCCAAAGATTCTTCCAGGTTTGGAACGGTACCACAACAAAAAATAACCCTAACTACGTAGATTCTGTTCAGCACCCACAGTTTTGATCTTGGCTAATAAAGAACAGAAAAGGAAACTTGTTGGGAGAAGAAGGTCAAACAAGAGAGAACAGTTTGAGATATCGATTTCTTTTTGTGTAGCACCCCCTCAGCTAGCAAAACAAAGTTGTCGCAAGTTCTTCAGAATGTCCCATTGATAGTACTTCCTTCTACTGATATTTCCCAATAATGTGCTCTTTTTGAGACTGAAGCAACTTCTGTATCAGTGCGTACATGTGGTTTTCGATCTGTATTTGTGGGAGCAGCCTTATTTAAAATGGCTCTGCAGGCCTGGGTGAATACAAGGCTCTTAAACATCAGTCCTTACTTTGAATTCCATCACTTGGCCTGGCTTGTCTCACAACCTTTTAACATGCATTGAAAGTAGCTTATTGTCGAGAAAGAAAAGAGCTTCGCTCTTCAGAAACTGCCTTCAGAAACTGACACACACAGTCAATTCCTGGAAGGGAAATTTTTCAAATACATTTAAAAACAGTCAAGGAAATCCCGGCTATACTTCTGCCTCTTTATAAGAATAAAATGTGCCAGTTTTGATTTCCTGCAGCTCAGTTTGCCCACAATGAAGAAGAATGGCTCCAGCACTGGCACCACACGCTATTATTCTGAAACTTGTGGAATGGAGGGCTTTCTTACCAAATCCCGCCGCCTTGATTTGATTAACACACAAGTATCTCTACCATCAAAATTATTCTTCATTATTAGAAGAAATAAATAATTGCACTCATTAGGTTTTATTCCTGCTGGAAAATGCAGATAACCTGTGGGCGTCCCAGACAGATTTGTTTTGGCTTGTATTTTTTATATCTTGTTTTCCACAAAACAAGGCTTGTGTATTCTGAATGCTGCAAGCCTCAACAGTACCTTGTGGCGGTGTTCTACATACTTCTTCCTAAAACAGTCGTTTGATTCACTTGCCATTATTTAGGAACTTTTTTTAAAAAAAAATACTGTACTCTTAAATATATTTGGAAGGGAAAAGGCTGCCACTCAAGCCATTTGCCCTACTCTTGGCCCCAAGAACATTGGCAGCTGAAATCTTTTATATATATATATATATATATATATATATATATATATATATATTTCTTGATTTTAACATATAAATTATAAAATGTACCACAAAACTTATCACTCCTACAGTCTTTTTAGACTTCCGTCACCACCTCTGATGATCCACCATTTTAACCATTTCTTAGGCATTTCTTAACTTTGTATTGCCTTTAAATCTTTTAACAAATCATCCTTCCCCTTATCCATTTTTGCAATAATTCCAATAATACTCCTCACAAAACTTCTTGCAAGCCTACAAAAGTCATCTGATCTTCACAATTACTTTTCAAATAGTCCGTAAATTTACTCCAGTCTTCCGTGAATTTCTGGTCCCGCCGGTTCCGAATCCTTCCTGTTAGTTTATCTAGTTCTGCATAGTCCATTAACTTCATCCTCCATTCTTCAATTGTCGGTAATTCTTCTTGCTTCCATTTCTGGGCCAGTAATATTCTTGCTGCTGTTGCTGCATATAAAAAGAGCTTACATTCCTTTCTATTTATACCACTCCCAACAATGCCCAGTAAAAATGCTTCTGAAATCTTCTGGGGGGGGTGTGGAGTGACACTGGCCTTTGGCCTTCAGTTTTGGGGGACAGCAGGGGTCTATTCAATGCATCAGAATCAAAACAGCAGCTACCGTGCATCGCCTCTCTGCCACAGTGCACATTCGTTCGTTTTCTGCAACCCCAGTGGGAAGAGAATCCTAGACAATAGGAAAACTAAGGGCCAAAATAAACATGATGGCAGCAGGTACATCACAGCGAAAGAGGAGAGTACGGGTGTCAGATCTTACTAGTAAGAGGCGGGCAAGGAGCACTCCCAATACCGTATTTTTTGCTCTATAAGACTCACTTTTTCCCTCCTGAAAAGTAAGGGGAAATGTGTGTACGTCTTATGGAGCGAATGCAGGCTACGCAGCTATCCCAGAAGCCAGAACAGCAAGAGGGATTGCTACTTTCACTGTGCAGAGATCCCTCTTGCTGTTCTGGCTTCTGAGATTCAGAATTTTTTCCCCCTTGCTTTCCTCCTCCAAAAACTAGGTGCGTCTTGTGGTCTGGTGCGTCTTATAGAGTGAAAAATACAGTGCAGTGGTGCCTCGCAAGACGAAAAAAGAATCGTCTTGCGAAGCAAGCCCATTGACGGATTAGCGGATTAGCGCTATTAGCGGCTTTTAGCGGCTTATCTGCTGATCGGATCAGCTGATAAGCGGCTTAGCGGCTTAGAAAAAGGGGGGGGGAGGAAAAAAAACCCAGCAGGAACTCGCAAGACATTGTCGTCTTGCGAAGCAAGCCCATAGGAAATTCGTTTTGCAAAGCACCTCCAAAACGGAAAACTCTTTCGTCTAGCGAGTTTTCCGTCTTGCGAGGCATTCGTCTTGCGGGGCACCACTGTACTTACTGGCGGAGGAAGCGGGGGGCGGGGAGAGCGCACCGTCCCTAGGACCACAATCCTGGTGGGGAGGCATCACGGCTGCCCCCCCTGCGCTGGGCACCACGCCCCCACAGGTGGCGCAACACGTCCCCGGCACACACACCAGCCACGCCACACCTGCTCTTACTACTACTGCTACTAATTAATTCCTTGATTAATTAAACCCTGCCCATCTGGCTGGGTTTCCCTTGCCACTCTCGGCGGCTCCCAACAGAATATTAAAAACACGATAAAATATCAAACATTAGAAAATTCCCTAGACAGGGCTGCCTTCAGATGTCTTCTAAAAGTCAGATAGTTGTTTATTTCCTTGACATCTGGTGGGAGGGCGTTCCACAGGGCGGGCGCCACCACCGAGAAGACCCTCTCTGCCTGGTTCCCTGTAACTTGGCTACTCGCAGTGAGGGAACCGCCAGAAGGCCCTCAGAGCTGAACAATGGGGGTGGAGATGCTCTTTCAGGTATACTGGGCTGAGGCCGTTTAGGGCTTCAAAGGTCCTAAACACACACACACACACACACACGCAGACAGAAGTCTTCAAATGATTGTTTTGACACTTCGCCACCTTTTCTGCTTGTCTTCTTATAATTTTCAGACTTGCAGACGTTCATGGAGAAATCTAGAAGAATGTGATCCATTCCCTAAACTTAAGTCAGGACAGACAAAGAGCTTGGGAGTGATTAGAGAAAGCATGTTCTTAGCCATTTCATATGGGCAAGACAATTAGCTCATTCTCTGCCACTTACTTAGAGAGAAGTACTGATTATCAAGATGATTTTTCTTTTCTTGCTAGAATGCCAAAGTCTATTTTCCTAGAGCAAAAGCATTATTAACCACAAAAAGAATTTTGTGTTGCATAATGAGCACAGGGAAGCAATTTTACCTAAGATAATGAACACCTGAGATAAGGAAGCAATTCTCTGACAGGTGGCAGTTGACATAAGTCTATATTTCAGTCAACTTTATGTTAGGCTTTAGATGTGCCTGGAATTTAAATGTAATGTTTTGGTAAACATTTCATAGAAACATAGAATTGTATAGCTGGAAGCAGTGCTAAATATCTAGAAAAAGAAGTGTCGGAACTCACCATGAACGTCTCCCTTGTTCTCTTGTAATGGCAATGGTGCCCAACTGAGAGGGGCCAGAACTGAGTTCCAGCAAGTTCCAGCTGAAAAAAGGCCTTTTTGGAAGGTGCCCCTGAGGGCATCTGGTCCAACCATCTGTGATGCAGGAATCTCAACAACCAATTTATGCCACCTCCACAGGCACATACCTCCACATGTGGTGGGAGTGCCCCAAAATCCAACTATTCCAAGACAACAATGCCCATTTACACCACAAAGAACTCATAACCCACCTACTTTCAGCAGCCAGAAACACCATAACAAGACACTGGAGAGACCTGTCAGGAGTAAGCATGGACCAATGGTACCAAATAGTATGGGAAACAGCCCTACTAGAAAAATTAACCAATAAACTGAAACTGACACGGGGACAAACAGAAGAAGACGCCTTTACCCTGGTATGGCTCCCCTTTATCACATACACAGCCCAACAAGACAATGACAATAACCCACCAACAGCATACAAATCAATATGGTTAACCTGATCCAAAACACCCACCCACCCCACTCACACACAAAAACAAAGATCACCACAGCCAATCACAAACAAACAACCACACCCTAGGCCAACCCCAACCTCTCTCACCACCAAAGGAACACAAGTGAACAGCACAAGCAACGCTGACACCAAACCCTACATACATTAAGCAAAATAGAAACATCGCCACCCGACCCCACCCCCACCCATCTTCCCTCCCTCCACCCCTTCTCTTTTTTTCTTCCCCTAATATCTCAACAAATGAAACGGATTTGTAAAAATGTTACATGGAAAAAATACGAGAGACATTACACTTACTTCTGTAAAACAAGAAAATCTTTAATAAAAATTAAAAAACAACAACCAATTTATGCCTTTGTAGCAACATTCTCCCTGATTCAGCAAGGGAGGTTTGCATGTAGAAACTACTTCCATAAACAGATTATTTATTTGGACCAGGAGCCCCACTTGTAGTTCAGATCTGATGGTCAGGCCATTCATGGAGGTACACACTGGTCCCCAAGCGAGCAGGGGGCAATGGACTCTCAGCTTTTATTTTAAAAAGGCAGGTCAACTGGACATTTATGAAGAAAGTTAGAAAACAAAATGTGTAGGCAGTGTGTTTTAGGGCAGAAACGAGAAGCTGCTGTTCCTAAGGATACTTAATCACTTAATCAGTTTTGCTAAGCAATCAGAGCCTTCTTTATGGTCTGATCGCCGAAGAATTGATGCTTTTGAATTCTGGTGCTGGAGGAGACTCTTGAGAGTCACATGGACTTCAAGAAGATCAAACATGTCCATTCTGAAGGAAATCAGCCCTGAGTGCTCACTGGAAGGACAGATCCTGAAGCTGAGACTCCAATACTTTGGCCACCTTAGGAGAAGAGAAGACTCCCGGGAAAAGACCCTGATGTTGGGAAAGATGGAGGGCACAAGGAGAAGAGGACAACAGAGGACGAGATGGTTGGATAGTGTTCTCGAAGCTACCAGCATGAGTTTGACCAAACTGCGGGAGGCAGTGGAAGACAGGAGTGCCTGGCGTGCTCTGGTCCATGGGGTCACGAAGAGTCGGACACGACTAAATGACTAAACAACAACAAAGCAATCAGAGAAAGGAATGCTGATCACCCCCACCTAGAACTCAGGAGTGGCAGCAGGAAAAAACAAGCAGGAGTAGCTCATTGTTTGTGTTATTCCCAGACACTGTCATCTGACCCGTGCTAACTATACTCCATACATTGTCATTATTACCCTACTTTGATAGAGGCAGATTCAATTTCATAAGCATGGAGATATTTTTGATATTTTTGGAGAAGTATTTATCCTTGCTGTCCAAGTATGGAAGTCTGAAAGCCATCTGAGCCCTGGTGACTTTCCCATTGATACCATAATCACGTTGAGGTTTAGAATATCTGTGGTAAATGTTTTTGGCTGTACTACTGGTGCTGTAATAAGATCCTAGCTTTGGAATAGGGCAGCCTTTAGCAAAGCAGCTTTTGCAGAAATATCCCGAGGAATTTCAGTGGCTGAAAACTGGTAGAAAACATGGCTAAGGTGAACCAATAATATCCAGGAAAAACAACCATAAATTATGACAGGGGATGGGATGGGTTGGATTTCCTTCCTCCATTTGAAATAACTGCAACGAGAGAGAAAATATTCTGCTGTTTCAGAGAACAAATAAGATTATACTGGCTGTTCGCGTTGGTACAATTCTTCCATCAGATTAAGTATTTCTGCTTGTCCGATAGCATGATCTCTGCTCATCCCCATGCAGTGTTCTAGGGCTTCTATGCTCAAGCAGATTTGTGTGGCACCCAGGGAAGGAGTGGAGTACCGTATTTTTCACTCTATAGGACACACCTTTTCCCTCCTAAAAAGCAAGGGAATTCCCCCGCCTCCTAGAAAAGCCAGCAGAAGCCACGCAGCCCCTTTAAAGAGTGCGCTGCTCTTGGGGACTTTTCCCCGAGGAGGGACAAGGGACTGACTGGCCGCGTCAGTCCTTTCTCCCTCCTTGTAGAAAAGCCTGCAGGAGCCGTGTGCTCCTTAAAGGGTGCGTGGCTCCTGTGGGCTTTTTTGGGAAATGGGGGAATTCCCCCACCTCCCGCAAAAGCAGGGAGAAGGTCTGGGAGAAGTGCACAGTCTACCTGCAGCCTGTCTGCTGCTCCCAGAGCTGGGGTGGGGATCATATTTTTTCCCTTGATTCCCCCCTCTGAAAACTAGGTGTGCCCTATGGTCAGGTGCGCCCTATGAAGCGAAAAATACGGTATATGCTACTGGGACTCATTGCACTGGCTTCTGCTAGCACAACTGTTTCATTGAATCCAGCCCTACCTCACAAGCATTACCTGCCTCACAGAGTATCAGGCCGCACACAGGCATTCTAATGTGCTAAGGAAAGGGAAATAGACAAAACACCAACATTCTTTCGAG
Source organism: Podarcis liolepis (assembly GCF_965112155.1). Classification (NCBI taxonomy): domain Eukaryota; kingdom Metazoa; phylum Chordata; class Lepidosauria; order Squamata; family Lacertidae; genus Podarcis; species Podarcis liolepis. The sequence continues at coordinate 14,278,606 of NC_139556.1, forward strand.
AAACACAAAGAGAGGTTTAAACCCAAATCCAATTGCCAGAAATTAGGGACATGGATATGTTGACATATTGATGTTGTTACACTCTCACTTTTTAGGACTGGAAGAGATTTTCTGCCTGAAACCCTGGGGAGTTACTGTTGATCAGGGCAGACAGGGCTGAGCTGGATAATGTTACTAGGCACAGGGCACCTTTCTGTGTTATGATGGCTATTTTCTGTGCTTTGTACACAGGGGTACACATACAGTGGTACCTCGCAAGACGAATGCCTCGCAAGACGAAAAACGCGCAAGACGAAAGAGTTTTCCATTTTTTGAGTCGTTCCGCAAGACGAATTTCCCTATGGGCTTGCTTCGCAAGACGAAACGCCTTGCGAGTTCTTGCGAGTTTGTTTCCTTTTTCTTAAAGCCGCTAAGCCGTTAATAGCCATGCTTCGCAAGACGAAAAAACCGCAAGACGAAGAGACTCGCAGAACGGATTAATTTCGTCTTGCAAGGCAACACTGTACCCCTAAACATTTTGGGAATCTTTGTACTTTTGTCCATTTAGTGTATTTATTTTCCCCGATTTGAACTACAAAATGGTGATTTTCTTGAGTCAAAATGAGAGTACAGTGGTACCTTGGGTTACATATGCTTCAGGTTACATACGCTTCAGGTTACACACTCTGCTAACCCAGAAATAGTATCTCGGGTTAAGAACTTTGCTTCAAGATAAGAACAGAATTTGTGCTCCGGCGGCGCGGCAGCAGCAGGAGGCCCCATTAGCTAAAGTGGGGCTTCAGGTTAAGAACAGTTTCAGGTTAAGAACAGACCTCCAGAATGAATTAAGTACTTAACCTGAGGTAACACTGTACCCCAAACATTCCCCCCCGAAAAAAAAGCACTGGCTATTTGTGTCTGGAGACATGAGGCAGAATACAGTGGTACCTCGGGTTAAGAACTTAATTCGTTCTGGAGGTCCGTTCTTAACCTGAAACTGTTCTTAATGTGAGGTACCACTTTAGCTAATGGGGCCTGCCGCCGCCGCTGTGCGATTTCTGTTCTCATCCTGAAGCAAAGTTCTTAACTCAAGGTACAATTTCTGGGTTAGCGGAGTCTGTAACCTGAAGCATCTGTAACCTGAAGCATCTGTAACCCGAGGTGCCACTGTACTTAGAAGGCAGCCTTACCCAACCTGCTTTGGATTACAAGTCCCATCAGACCCAGGCAGTATGGCCAATGGTACGAAATTATGAGACCTGTAGTCCGACAACATCATTACGGCACCAGGTTAGGAAGGCTGCTATAAGGTTTCTGAAAAGCAAGCGATGGTAATCCTCTCTTCCAATATTGGTTCTGAAGCCAGTCTGTTTGTGCCACCTGTTTTGTTGTTGTTGTTTTACTACAATTACCACCACCACATTTGTTCTTTGTGTACTCAGCATTCTCTAGACCTGAAGGCCGGTGTGATGCTATCTCAGATATGTGTTCTTTGTCTGGAGTTTAACAATATATTTGGCAGTGCTGGCAGAGAATAATTTTTTATTGGTGAACGTCAATATTTGATTAACTTCATGAGTAAGAAATGTTGGAGTAGAAGTTTTTGATTCGGTTTTCTGATAACCAACCAGCCACAAGATACACACACACACCCCACACACCCCAACACCCTCTAATTCATAGACAACACACCATCTTCTAATTGCAATGATCTCCACAAAACTATAGATGGGATCAACAGTAATTCTCAGGAAGTTTCACTGCCGGATGGCTTGCATCCCAGTGGAAAATACGAGGCCGCAGATTTGCAGGGTTAATCCCTATTCCGGTTTCAATTGGAGTTCAAATAGCTGAACAGAAGAAGCTAAAAGTCAGAGAATAATCGTGATGACAGGCACATCCATTCTTTCATGACAGGAAAAGTCAAGAGAGCTTAGGACTTCATATATTCTCTCGAGCTATTGTAGTCTTGTCATATCCTGCCGGAGCACTTTAATAATGGTGGTCAGCAGTTTCATTGCTATCCGTTGCCAAGGCTCAAAAAATTCTACAATCAACAAAGGCCAGCATCAGCTTTGCAGGGGCCCGACATAGGCCCCTTCAATGTACCTGAGTCTACTCCCTGTTCCCATTGTGTGGGATTGCTGGGCACAGCAACACCAGAGAGGTGCTTCTGCCTGGTTTACGGTGGGTGACTTCCTTTTCCGCCACTCCAGTGCCCAGTGGGAAAGGGGGAGAGGGATGACTGAATAAGTGAGAGTATCACAGGCCGCAGTTCTTCTCTCTGTTACTCGCTGCCGCTGCTTCTGCTACTGCCACCCACCTGGAATAGCACAGGTGGCGCCTCAAAGGAGGCTGAAGTTCCTTTGTTTCAGACTGGAGAGTTGGCATGTCTTCCTGCTTATTTAACTTATATGCAGAATTCATCATGCGAAAGGCTGGGCTGGATGAATCCCTAGCCGGAATTAAGCTTGCCAGAAGAAATATCAACAACCTCAGATGTGCAGATGAAACAGCCTTGATGGCAGAAAGTGACGAGGAATTAAAGAACCTTTTATTGAGGGTGAAAGAAGAGAGTGCAAAATATGGTCTGAAGCTCAACATAAAAAAAACGAAGATCATGGCCACTGGGCCCATCACCTCCTGGCAAATAGAAGGGGAAGAAATGGAGGCAGTGAGAGATTTTACTTTCTTGGGCTCCATGATCACTGCAGATGGTGACAGCAGCCACAAAATTAAATGACGCCTGCTTTTTGGGAGAAAAGTGATGACAAACCTAGACAGCATCTTAAAAAGCAGAGACATCACCTTGCCAACAAAGGTCCGTATAGTTAAAGCTATGGTTTTCCCAGTAGTGATGTATGGAAGTGAGAGCTGGACCATAAAGAAGGCTGATCGCCGAAGAACTGATGCTTTTGAATTCTGGTGTTGGAGGAGACTCTTGAGAGTCCCATGGACTGCAAGAAGATCAAACCTCTCCATTCTTAAGGAAATCAGCCCTGAGTGCTCACTGGAAGGACAGATCGTGAAGCTGAGGCTCCAATACTTTGGCCACCTCATGAGAAGAGGAGACTCCCTGGAAAAGACCCTGATGTTGGGAAAGATGGAGGGCACAAGGAGAAGGGGACGACAGAGGATGAGATGGTTGGATAATGTTCTCGAAGCTACCAGTATGAGTCTGACCAAACTGCGGGAGGCAGTGGAAGACAGAAGTGCCTGGCGTGCTCTGGTCCATGGGGTCCCAAAGAGTCGGATGACAGAGGACGAGATGGCTGGACAGTGTTCTTGAAGCTACCAGCATGAGTTTGACCAAACTGCAGGAGGCAGTAGAAGACAGGAGTGCCTGGCGTGCTCTGGTCCAGGGGGTCACGAAGAGTCGGGCACGACTAAACGACTAAACAACAACAACATCATGATCACTGCTCTCTGTTTCATACTTTTGAGTTTTGTACAGCATGTTCCCCAAAACTGTCAAACTAAAATGCAAGGCCTATACTGGTCCATTTTGGCAAATTCTTTGTAAGTAAAATGGTGCCTTGGTTTATAACCATAATCCATTCCGGAGGTCCGTTTGTAAACCAAAACAGGTTGTTACCCAAGGCGTGCTTTCGCCAATGGGGCCTCCAAGAAAAGATCTGTTCGTAATCCCCCAAAAATGTGTTGTGATCCAAAATAAGGTTGCAAACCGGGGAACACACTTCTGGGTTTGATGTGTTTGTAATCCAAAATGTATGCAAACCAAGGTACCACTGTACTACTCGCCTCCCTCCACAAAAAAGAGGTCTGGGGATATTTCTTACCCCTCAAAAGAAAGTCCCAAAATTTCCAGCTCCAGTCTTCGTTGGAAAGAAAGATTCATCTGAGAAACGTGAGAAAACTGGAAGTTTCAGGGAAGCGGGCTGGGAATTATCTCATGTATACAGGAAATGATTGGTTATTATATAAGAAGGATTCTTCCACAAGGTATTTTGGGTTATCTAGAGGAGATGTGTGACCAGACACTGTAATTTAGTTGGGATCTTGTTTATGTGCAACCAAACCGTTGATAGCAGCCCCATAATTCCAGCTGAACAACGGTTCAGTCAGATATGGTACATTGCTGTAAAGTCAGAACTTACTGAAATTGTACAATTAAGACAAGGAAAACAAAGCAAAGAAACATTTGAGAGACTCTGGTGGCCTTCTGTAAATTGTATGAAACAGGAGTACGGTTTAGAACTACTTAATGCTTTCCCCCCATAGCTCTAATTTATTAATACAATCCATAAGTTTATAAATTAAAAACGAACAAACAATTAAGGTACATTGCAGGTCAGGAGGAAATTTTCCCCAGTCCTATTTCCACCTCTCCCTCTTTGTGTCAATGAAACACAGGATTCAGATGAAGGTCACATCCACAGCATAAATTTAAAACACATAACTTCCTGCAAAGAATTCTGGGAACAGTAGATTGTGAAGCATGTTGAGAATTATCGCTTTGTAATAATAGTAGTAGTTGTTGTTGTTGTTGTTGTTGTTATTATTATTATTATTATTTGTACCCTGCCCATCTGGCTGGGTTGAGCAGCTTCAAACAAAAATCAAAAATATGTTAAAATTTCACACATTAAAAACTTCCCTGAACAGGGCTGCCTTCAGATGTCTTCTAAATGTCAGGCAGTTGTTTATCTCTTTGACATCTGATGGGAGGGCGTTCCACAGGGCGGGCGCCACTACCGAGAAGACCCTCTGCCTGGTTCCCTGTAGCTTTGCTTCTCTCGGTGAGGGAACCGCCAGAAGGCCCTCGGCCCTGGACCTCAGCGTTCAGGCAGAACGATGGGGGTGGAGACGCTCCTTCAGGTATACTGGACCGAGGCCGTTTAGGGCTTTAAAGGTCAGCACCAACACTTTGAATTGTGCTTGGAAATGTACTGGGAGCCAATGTAGGTCTTTCAGGGGTGATTACAATTACAAATCACTAGCAATATATAAACAGGAAGCCAGCATAACGTAGGTGCATCCCAAACTCTGTTCAGACTCAGCCCTGCTTCTGATCTGGAATCATGTTTAATTGCTGCACATGGAATTCTTCCCAAGGGTTTTAACATTTATACTCAGAGAGCGCTCAGAAGTATCACATGGGAAGAGAGTCACGAATGGGAGCGACAGAGTGTGGCAGCACAGCTTCTGGGACGACAGTCATTGGGCGCACCCGCAGCACCCCAGATGATGCCTCTGCTGGCATGGGTGTCATCAGCTCCCCAGCCAATAGAGAACTTTGTATCCCCAGGGTGCCTTCAAGAGAAACACAACAGGGAGGGGAGGAACACATTGAGCCAGACAAGTGCCAACTGGGCACAACCACACTACCTATCTGAATTAAAGGAAATGTATAAAAGCACTTTTGTTAAAAAACCAGAAGCCTTTTTACTGGCTAGATACCCCCCAAAAGATACTGGAGATACCCCCCAAAAGATAAAAGACTGTTCATGTATGCAGCAACAGCCCCCAAATGGAAACAACAAGAAGAATCAACGAAAGAAGAGCGGCGGATGAAAATGATGGACTTTGCAGAACTGGCGAAGCTGAGGGAGGAAACCCGAAACCAGTACGATCGAGTATTCCAAAAAGATTGGAGTAAATTTATACAATACTTGAAAGAGCATTGTAAGCAATTAGCAACATCAGTAGGGTTATCTGAAGACGTGTAATGAGATTTTTTTTTTTTTACCTTTCTATATTTATTTAAACTGTGAGGTATTTTGTAATGAGTTCTATTAGAGCTGGAAAACATATATAAAATGCTGTGGTAGAAAGTTTAGTTTTGAAAGCCAAGAGGCGGGAGGGAAGGAAGTTGACAGGCTCTAAGGAGCCAAAGAAGTAAAATGGATAATAATGATGTGATTATACAGGGTAAAAAAGAGGCCTCGTGAAACATAGGTACTCTGTATCCACAGGCCTCTTTTAAAGGACTTACCCTGTATATAATAATAATAATAATAATAATAATAATAATAATAATAATAATAACAACAACAACAACAATAGTAAATTTTATTTATACCCTGCCCTCTCCGGCCAGAGCCGGGCTCAGGACAGCTATCACCAGTAAAATTACAGTAAACACATAATAGGAAAAGGGGAAAAAAAACAATTTAAAATACAGGTTAAAATGCCATTTAAAATGCAGCCTCATTTTAAAAGTAGCCCATAGATCAAAACCGTAAGGGGAGGGAAATGTAAGGGTCAGACTGAGTCCAAACCAAAGGCCAGGCGGAACAGCTCTGTCTTGCAGGCCCTGCAGAAAGATGTCAAGTCCCGCAGGGCCCTAGTCTCTTGTGACAGAGCGTTCCATCAAGTCGGGGCCAGTACTGAAAAGGCCCTGGCCCTAGCTGAGACCAATCTAACCACCTTGTGACTTGGGACCTCCAAAGTGTTGTCATTTGTGGACCTTAAGGTCCTCTGCGGGACATACCAGGAGAGGCGGTAAATGGAAAATTAATAAAAATTATTTAAAAACAACCACCACCACACTACTTACCAGTTAGCTCTAGGGAGGAGCCCGGGCAGACAGCACTCACTTCTTGGGCTCCATGACAACTCCAGTGGTGCAATCGCAGAGTGGGTGAGCCCCCCCCCCCCACAGCTGGCACAGGGTAGCTGTGGCTTCACACCACCTCCACAGACAATTCCGTTATAAAGCTGCACAGCTTCCGCCTTGGGTTGGAGAGGCTGGGTTAGCAGATGAGAGGAAAACAGGGGATCCCCTCAGGTGGCCAGGGCAAGGATTTGGGGGCATGGGGTGGGTGGGGGTGGAAGGACATCACAGGCAATCCTGGATGCAGTTGCCTAGGCGCTGGACAGCTCCCCAGGCCCAATGCCTAGGCAGGGAGCTGTCCAGTTGAGGAAAAAAAAATCTGAACCATGCCTGACCCTGGCAGCAACAACTCACTTGCCTCTCCATCTGCAACACCTCATGCCACCTGGACTTGGCACCACTTGGCTCAGCAGTATGACGTAAGCTCATTCATCCTCCTGGTCTACCTGCTCGACGAACAGGAGTGTTGATGGCCAAGCTGTGCCTCTGTGTCCTCACCCTGACCAACTCGGAGTGCTGCCAGTTCTTCTGTCTGGACTGACGTGCTCTGCCTGATGCTTGTGACCCAACTGGAAGGTCCCCCCTCCATGCCCAGAGGAACATCTCTGTGGTCCAGAAGGTGCTTCTGGGCTTGAACTACCTGGCCACAGGGGACTTCCCCTGGCATGTGGGCTCACTCAGACCCCCAGCTCTCTGCCTGAAGGTGCCTATCTGACTATCTGGAAGCCATAGGGCATGGGTAGGCAAACTAAGGCCCGGGGGCCAGATCCGGCCCAATCGCCTTCTAAATCTGGCCTGCGGACAGTTCGGGAATCAGAGTGTTTTTACATGAGTAGATTGTGTTCTTTTATTTAAAATGCATCTCTGGGTTATTTGTGGGGCATAGGAATTGGTTCATTTTTCTTCTTCAAAATATAGTCCGGCCCCCCCACAAGGTCTGAGGGACAGTGGACTGGCCCCCTGCTGAAAAAGTTCACTGACCCCTGCCATAGGGACTCACATGCAGGAGTGTAGATTTTTTCAGTTGGTTGTCTTGAATAGGGTTGTTTTGTAAGCACAATTCAAAGTGTTGGTGCTGACCTTTAAAGCCCTAAACAGCCTCAGTCCAGTATACCTGAAAGAGCGTCTCCACCTCCATGGTTCTGCCCGGACACTGAGGTCCATCACCGAGGGCCTTCTGGCGGTTCCCTCGCTGGAAGAAGCCAAGTTACAGGGAACCAGGTGGAGGGCCTTCTCAGTAGTGGCACCCACCCTGTGGAACGTCCTCCCACCGGATGTCAAAGAGAACAACAACTACCAGACTTTTAGAAGACATCTGAAGGCAGCCCTGTTTAGGGAAGCTTTTAATGTTCTATGTATTACAGTATTTTAATATTTTTTTGGAAGCCCAGCCAGATGGGCGGGGTATAAATAATAATTTTATTATTATTATTATTATTATTATTATTATTATTATTATTATTATTATTATTTGGAGTGCAGACATTATGGGAGTGTAACTGGGAATATAGTGTTATATTAACAGCTGGCAATGGTGGGACAGAAAGGGGTATCTATCTGCTAAGCAAAAGCCCTCGAGGCCTCAACTCGTTCCTTCCAATTTGCACTGTAGCCCAAGCCTTCCCAGTTGCCTGTTCTCCTTCAAAGTGTGTTTGTTTAATATCGGACATGTTTATATATGTTAATAGTTTGCTATAGAGATCTGTCAGCCCAAACTGACAAAACCACAAACGAGAAGACTTTGCTGGTTGAAATTAAATGGCCACTTTGCTTTCGCATACAAAGGCGGAGAGCCCTCCAGAGCTGCTTAAATTATGGCTGAAATGTCTTTTATAAACATGCTTGGCACCTTTCAGGAGATTAATAGAGATAGCCATTTGCCAAGCGGCAGCTTGCTGCGATTGAGCTTATAACCCGTGGAACTGTATTCAGGGGACACCTTTTCGTATTCTGAAACTTCCTGAGAGGCAAGGCATTGGGGATGAGAATACAGCTACCCTCCCCTAGCTCCCTTTCGGTCAAACTCCAACACATGAGGTCCTCACGGAAGTTCCCTCCCTGTGGACTTTGGAATCCTGGAAAAACCAAAGTTATAAAACGAGCTTTCGGCAGCTTCACCACATTGCCCCCTGCAAGTTTGAGGGTGGTGGAAATGACAACAAGGGAAGAAAGACGCAGCACATTTGCCCCCACTGATTTGTTTGCAAAATACTAAAAGGTAATGCCTGGAGATGGCTTTGGTTTTCATATAAATATATATTTATAGGTTGCCTTTTTGAATCAAACTCTCTCGAGGCTTATTAAATAAAAGCTGTTTAAAAGTACACCTTCAACAATAAAACATAAGGGAGAATAAAGAGTCATTAAAGCAGCTGCAAGAAGATCAAACCTCTCCATTCTTAAGGAAATCAGCCCTGAGTGCTCACTGGAAGGACAGATCGTGAAGCTGAGGCTCCAGTACTTTGGCCACCTCATGAGAAGAGAAGACTCCCCGGAAAAGACCCTGATGTTGGGAAAGATGGAGGGCACAAGGAGAAGGGGACGACAGAAGACGAGATGGTTGGATGGTGTTCTCGAAGCTACCAGCATGAGTTTGACCAAACTGCGGGAGGCAGTGGAAGACAGCGTGCCCCACCCTCATGGGCGGCTTGCTTCAACCCCAGCTGCAGGACACGCACGCTGCACCCGGCACCTGAGCGGCTAACTACACCGCTGAAAAGAGCCCTGCTGAATCCCATCTAGAACAGAATCCTGTTCTCACAGTGGCCAGCTAGACGCCTATAGGAAACCCCCAAAACAACAATAAACCTCTGGTTACGTGAAGCATATTCAATAAACAGACAAGACGTAACAGGCTGTACGTTTGAAAAAATAATATATACTATTCATTACATTGAATTGTAGATTTCAACAGAAGTAGCTCATAAAGTTCAATGGAAAAAAGTAGAAGACCCAGTGGATCAGTTCATTCTCTAATCAGTTTATGCATAAGGTCCATATATGTGAAAGTGTCTATTCCACCTGTCTGTTCATAGAGTCCAACAAGCCACACAAAAGGTTGTTGCAGTTCCACAAAATCCTTTCACAGAGTCTAAGACAAAGATTTCCGGAATATTAGCCTTGTTTCGCCGTCTTGGGCTTCATCAGTAGTACAAACTCTAGGTAATGCAAATAAATACAATATTGTAATCTCACACATTTTTACAGCAAAAATAATATAAAAACCGTAAACAACTGTAAATACCATATATGATGGAGGCCATTGTGGGTTAGTAGTGAGGTGAGTTGAGTAGTAGAGAGAGGCAGTGGTGGTGGTTGGAGATGATAAGGAGAGGTGTTCATTTGATTGTTATTTTGATTGTTATTTGATTTATTACTTTTATTTGATTTGATTTATTTTTATTTTATTATTTTACTTTTTTATTTTAACACTTATTTTACTTTTTTATTTTACTTTCTGGTTCTCTATATTCATATTTTTTATTTTACATTTTTATTTTGTGCACATGTATATATTTTGTATATTTTTATTTTGTGCATAGAGGAGTAGTTAGGGGTAAGTATAGGGTTAAGGCGGGGGGTAGGCTTAGGCTTAGGGTGGGGTTGGGGTCAGAGTTAGGCTTGGGTGGGCATTTTAGATAGTTAGCTAGTTTAGAGAGGAGGGTGGGAATTTTCTGTGAACAAAATGTGCAGCTCGGCTCAGGGGGCTCCGAACCCTGAAGTGCTCCAAGCAGGAGACGGCCAAAGCTATTATGGTGAGTGATGGGTGAGTGAGGGACCCCCATGGGGAGGGAGGGGCAGAGAGGGGCTTTGGGCATTTGCCGGAGAGGAGGACCCTTCTGGCTTAGGGGTTGCCAATCCCCTGGAAAGACAGGTCTGGCGTTTGGGGTCAGAGCCGTCCTCTGGAGACCCCCAGAAGGAGCTGGCTTTCCTCCTCTGCTCTCTTCCAGCGAATCTTTGGCCACTTGGAGCGCTTCAGGGATTGCCCCCTGTGCCTGGCCTTGGCCTTGGAGGCCCTCCTCCAGCTGAGGTGAGTGGCGTCTTTGGGGTGGGCGGGGTTGCGGGGTGGGCGGGGTTGGGGGCAGAACTCCAGAGGGAGCTCCGGGTTGGGCAAGAGCAGGCAGGAGGGAGAAGGGGGCAAGGGAGGAGGCAGCGTCTAACCCCTTCCAGCTTCATGAGACCCCATTTCAGCTGTGATATGGTCAGCGCTATCCTGCATAGGACACTGGAAGCTGTTTTTGGGGGTGCAGAAAAGGAGGAGGACAAAGAGCTATGTCCTCTGCTTTGACATCCCTTTGCACATCTCTTTCTTCTTCTTACACCCTTGCAAGATTTAACCCAGCACTCAACTTCTCTTCTCTATTTTCCTGGAGGAACTGAAGAGGCACTTCCAGAGCCCGCTGGGGGGGGGTCTCCTCCTGGAAGCCCCCAATGCTGGCACCCTCCTCCAGCTGCTCACTGTAAGGGTCCTGATGGCATCAGGAGTGGGTTTAGGGTTGCCCCCCCCCCATTCCTTACCCAACAGACTGTCCCATTTCTGAGGCACCAAGTCCCCTGTCCCGTTTGGCCCCCAATTTGGCCCAAGACCAAAACTGGCAACCCTCATGGTTCAGGAGTGCCAGGGACTCCATGATGGAGGCTGTGGAGGGCCGCTTTGGCCCAGACTGGCCCCTGACTCTGAGACGCTGTCTCTTCCCGCAGGACCTCCGATATTACGCCCTTTGGGGAAGTGAGGCAGAAAGGAAACTGATGGCTGTTTCACAAAGATTCTCCCACCTCAGAGTAAGTATCGTGCCTTCCTGTATTCATTTCTTTGGTTGTTTCCATCCCCCCAAGAGCACATCTCCCAGCGACTTTTAATGCAGAAGATGTGGTGTGTGTCCCTGGATGCCAGGATGAGGCCAGAGGCTTTTTCTGCCCCCTTTCCTGGTGCTGTCCTTCCACCTCTGCCCAGGGAAGTCCTCTGAGGCAAAGGATTGTGCCCAAGCCATAGGGAGATCTGTCCTGCCTGGAGTGGGGCTGCTTCTGTGCTCTCTCTCTCTTTTTTTAATAAGATATTTATTGAGATTTTTTAACATATTACAATAAAAATGGAAAAAGAAAAAGAAAAATACAAAATAAAAACAGTTAAAAACACATTAATTTTCCGCTTCTTATTTTCCTTAAGCTTATTTCCCCGGACCTCCTCATACCTCCCTTTTTTGTATTCCACTTAGATTTATTAGTTCAGCAAATCCTTACCATTAAGCTTTTACCCATTTATAAGCTTTTTTTCATATTCTCTTAAAGCATTACAGCTAGAAACCACTTAATTTCTATCCAACATCATTCTAACATTCATTAATTTTACAATATTTCTGTAAATAATCTTTAAATTTCTTCCAATCTTCTTCCACCGACTCTTCTTCCTGGTCCCGGATTCTGCCAGTCATTTCTGCCAATTCCATATAGTCTGCTTCTGTGCTCTCTTGCACCCATCCAGGGTGGGGTTTGTAGTGTCATCTGATCCAGACATTTATTTCCTCTGCAGAACACAGTAATTCGTCCGGAGCGGGCCTGTTTCCGGCAAAATCTGAAAGAAGGTAAGCCCCACACCTTGGGGACAGCAAATTCCCTTGTCCCTTGTTTGCCCAAGACACATCTCCCAGGTCTTCCTGCTGGGAGTCCTGCAGGACCTGCTCCATGCCTGGCAGGCCTTTCCCATGAAGGCAGGTCCACACCATACACGTAAAACATGGCGCGTACATCCACCCACCCTAAGTCCTGGAAATTGTAGTTTGTTAAGGACGCAGGTGGCACTGTGGGTTAAACCACAGAGCCTACTCAGTACATAACACTAGGGCTTGCTGATCAGAAGGTCGGCAGTTCGAATCCCCATGATGGGGTGAGCTCCCGTTGCTCAGTCCCTGCTCCTGTCAACCTAGCAGCTCGAAAGCATATCAAAGTGGAAGTAGATAAATAGGCACCGCTCCAGCGGGAAGGTAAGCGTCGTTTCCGTGCACTGCTCTGGTTCGCCAGAAGCGGCTTAGTCATGCTGGCCACATGACCCGGAAGCTGTACGCCGGCTCCCTCGGCCAATAAAGCGAGATGAGTGCCGTAATCCCAGAGTCAGCCACGACTGGACCTAATGGTCAGGGGTCCCTTTACCTTTACCTTAAGGATGCTGGCAATTGTGGCTCTGTGAGGGGAAAACAGTTCTCAGGATCCTTTGGGGGAAGTAATGTACTTTGGATGTGTTTTAAATATATGGTGTGGATCTGACATAAAAATTTTAGGACAGCACAATATGAGACTGTAGCAGCAGTGGAGGAAGCCTCATGGGCACCTGGGGCAGCGTGCCCAGGGGCAGGGCAAACCACCCATAGGGGTGGAGCAGGGCACACGTCGCCCATAGGGATGGAATGGGGGCACTCAGCCTCCCATGCCGTCCCTATGGGTGCCACAGCACGCCCCATCCCTATGGGCACCGTGGTGCGTTCCGTCCCTATGGATGCTGCGCACCCCATGCCCTGTCATCCCATGCTGTCCCTATGGGCGTCGCATGCCATGGGGAGTGCGGTGCCCAAAGGGACGAGACGGGGGTGCGGTGCCCATACAGGATGGGGCGCCCGGTGCCCAAAGGGACAGGGTGCACAGTGGGGCATCAGCTGCCCTACAGCTGGGGGGGGGGAGCAGTGGGCCGACAGGGTAGCCTGCGGGCGCCGAGACACATGGCTCATGCGCGCTGCAGGTCCCATGGTGATGAGTGCTGGCCACCATTTTGTCACCCCCTGTCAGAGTGACACCTGGGGTGGGGCAGGCCACCCCACCCCCCATCCCCACCCCTTCCTACGCCCCTGCTGACAGGCTCTCCCAGCTGGATAAACAGGTCTTTACCACAAGTGCCTACTTTGCTAGAGTTTTAGTATTGCTTATCTGCTGTTTCGGTTTTTTAAACCGGTTTTAATCACCTTACGCGTAAATCACCTTGAGATGGTTAACAACAACAATTATATCAGCTACATTAGGCAAGAGCTGCTTCTGTGATTAAAAATGTGTTTTATGGCTTTTTTCAACAACTGAAAGGAACTTCAAGTGCCCTGAGTTCTGACCTGCTGAGCCTGTGAATAAGCCACTGAAGTATGATTTTTGGTCTCTATAAACTTATTCCTTTGGTGCCAGATGCAAACATGGATCTTTTGACTGATTAATACGGAAATCATTTTTAATCAGAAGACATTTGGGAGGTATTTTCCCAAGGCTAGTTCTTGTTCAGTAGAAACATTTCACATTCCTATTGCTTCGAAAGGGAGTTAAAGAGACATTTAGATTTCTTTGGAAGGGAGACGTGTATTTCTGGTCTTAAAAGCAGTGCTACTGCCACCCATGCCTGAAGCGGAAACTTTGACACGCAAGGAGTACCCGCGTGGCCTATTTCTCATCTTCCCACTCAACATCTTCAGCTGCACATCAGCAGATGTGATCACTCTCAGCGTGGGCTGCGAGAACGCCAAGGGCAAGTTTGATTCCATAGTCAAAACCTGAGCATGAAGGCAGAGTACGAACTTGCCCTCTGAGGTGCTTACCCTACGCTGAGATGCTTTTAAGCTCAGGTACCTGCCAGATAATTTTAATTATATCCTGCTTACCCTAAGGTAAAATACTTTTGTCAAGTTAAGAGCAATTTCCTTGTATGATCTTGAGATGAAACTCACCTCGAAAGTGTATGTTGGGAATGAGTCAAACAGTTATAGTGGGTGATGGATTACAAGCAACCATTGGCCTAGGAGCAATTTACCAGTAGATAGCTGGTAATCGTTTGCGCATTTGTGGATGAGAACCTCACCGCACAGACACAGCCAATCAGAAATCCAGGGAAACGGGTTGTGGGCAAATGAGCCTTGCTACCCGTGCCTTCCTCCTAGCACGTTTCTCCCTTGCATCCTGAGTTCGAGTGTCTTCAAAGCCCCAGGACAACCTTTGGTAAAGGCTGTTCTCCAACTGGAGCGCTCACAGGCCAGTGTTTCCCAATTGTTGGTGTTTATACTACATTGTTTAGATTTGCCTTGAGACAGTCTTTAAACCTCTTTTGTTGACCACCAGCATTACACTTTCCATTTTTTTTTTTGGGGGGGGGAGTTTTTATTATTAAAATAATTCAGCATTAATACACACATATTGTGAATATACAAGCATACAAACATACATTTCATACAATCCTTAAAAATGTTCAAACATACCTACACTCAATCCCACAGATAATTCCTTTTCCCATCACCATCCACCACCCCTCACCCCACCTTTGTGTTAGACTTCCAATCTACTCAACTGCAATTTATTTCCACTTCCATTACTTTCTTCCACACACCTTTAACCTAATATCATGCTTCTTTTTCTGTTACACATTGTTATCCATCTTATTTAGTATATCAGTATTTAAAACAGAACTTGTTTATTCTAATAGGAGTCCTGATTTTTCAATATGGTTTTGCAAGTATCCTTTAAACACCTTCCAGTCCCTGTCTATCTTCTCTTTTGAGATCCTTCCAATTTCTCCCATTGTTTTGGATATATTGTAATACTCCAATAATTTGGCAAGCCATTCTATTTTTGTCAGTATAATGCCACTTTTCCAATTTTTCGCAATCAAAAGCCTTGCGGCTACTGTTGCGTATAAATATAATGTCATGTCTTCTTCCTTTAGACTTCCTGGTACTATTCCCAATAGAAAACCTTCTGGTGTTTTCCTAAATGAATATCTGAACATTTTTTTCATTTCGTTATATATTGTTTCCCAAAATTGTTTGATGTTTAAACAATTCCACCATATATGCATCATAGTACCTATTCCAGTGTTGCATCGCCAGCAGACATCGCTACAATTTTTATTCATTTTTGCTGTTCTTTCAGCTGTTAAATACCATCTACGCTTTCCATTTTTAAGTTCGGAATAGAGTGGTTGCTTTGGAAGACGATTATCAGGCATCTGCACAACATGACCAGTCCAACAAAGTTGATGTTGAAGAATCATCGCTTTGACACTGGTGATCTTTGCTTCTTCCAGTACACTGGCATTAGTTCGCCTGTCTTCCTAAGTGATGTGTAAAAATTTTGTTCAGCTTGTGAAAAACTTCCCTATGTACTACTGGCAAAGTGGGTGTCCCCCATCTTATACTGGTGCAGCTGATTCGTCTTGCCTAAGTGCTGAACCTTACATTTGGAGTCCTTATTGAAATTCATGTTGTTAGTTTTGGCCTAGTTCTCCAATCTGTTAAGTTCATCTTGAACCCTGATTCTTTATTCTAAGTATTAGTTATCCTTTGGTGTCATCTACAAATTTGATGAGCATCCCCTCAATTCCTTTGAGGAGTTGAGCAGGGGCAGGTCAGTCATAAGGGACAGTAAATGGATAAGAGATGGGATTTACAAGGTTGCCCGAGGCTTGGATGAGATGAAGGATTTTGTGCCTCTCTCACATCCAGAAATGCCATGCATGAAATTTCCACTATTTGCATTATCAATAAACCCCCTGTCCCCCCCCCCAGTCTTCTGTTGGGCTTTTGAATGAGGCTGAGGCAACCATTTATTAAAATTCACTTGTTAGACTAAGAATGCAGCCTGTTTCTATAAACCGTTGGAGCAACAAGGTCTCCTGGTTCTCACATTACATACCATGCACGACAGAGTCTCACATTAGCAAGGCCCAATTAAACCAAGCCGTTGATTAAACAAGCCAATGAGAGTAATTAGCTTAATTAGATTCTTTCCAGAATGGTGCTGGACTATTGTAGAGAGGCAGCGAAAGAATAAAGCGAATCAAACTTTTCTTCTCCTCCTCCTTCTCCCGAAGTAATTAGAATTGGCTGGTACAATTTTTTAACTCACAGGTCTGAATAGTGGCTCAGGGCATTGTGGTGGGGGAGAGAATGATTAATGAAGGTGAGGATATGGAAAGCAAACAAAAAGAATGGAATGTATCTCAAATGAATGAAGAGGAGGCAGCTTTGGTAAGAAACAGCATCTTATATCCTGCAGCGGTTGCTAAAGTGTCTGTCTCAAGTACGCAGCATCGACACTGCTTCGTTCGGAAGAGGGGATGTCGCCCCCCTCACCTTTATTCTTACATTGTTTTCTATTCAGGTGTAAATTCAATTCCGTTAAAAGAAGACCCCCCCCTTCAGGAGCACATACAAGCTCAAAGATCTGGTCTGTGCATGCACTAAAAGTGTTTTCACATCTATCAGTGTATTCTACGATACAAAACAATAACCTTTATTGCCATTGTCCCATACAGAACAACGAAATTGAAAAATCTACACAAAACATTCAAAACCCAACAAGCCTGCTATCCCAGCCTGGTTAGCCCCTTAAAAACTCTGATACCCCATTTTTAAATACAATATACTCCCATAGAGACTCCTTAAAGTAAAGGTAAAGGGACCCCTTACCATTAGGTCCAGTCGTGGCTGACTCTGGGGTTGCGGCGCTCATCTCGCTTTATTGGCCGAGGGAGCCAGTGTACAGCTTCCGGGTCATGTGGCCAGCATGACTAAGCCACTTCTGGCGAACCAGAGCAGTGCACGGAAATGCAGTTTACCTTCCCGCTGGAGTGGTACCTCTTTATCTACTTGCACACTGACGTGCTTTCGAACTGCTAGGTTGGCAGGAGCAGGGACCGAGCAACGGGAGCTCACCCTGTTGCGGGGATTCGAACCGCCGACCTTCAGATCTGCAAGTCCTAGGCTCTGTGGTTTAACCCACAGCGCCACCCGCGTCCCTCCCAAGAAGGCTTAATTGACACCAATTCTGTGGTCATTTAGGAAGGATATTGCACCAATTCTGTGGTCTCTCAAGAAGGATATTGCAGCCGGTGGTATCTAGGGCAGCTCCTGGTTTTTCGCCCCCCGTGAGTCATCTGTGAGGGCAACCAGGGCAACTTCCATGATGGATTTGGCCCTGAAGCTTGCTTGAAATGCATCGTACTGAAAACACACTCGCTCAGGTAGGTAAGATTTGCAACCAACATACCTTCCAGTTTCAACGACAGCTTTTTCAGTAATCCTCTTCCGGGGCTTGTACGCTGCATGAGCGGCTTAGAGCACCTTTTGCCAGGTGAAGCGGCTGTACCAAATGCAATCCCTCCTGCTGAGAGATTGCCAGGCCCCAGTTGGCAAGTCCCTGGTAACCTTTGGGATTGACTACTCACAGTGCTTTATGTGGAGATGCTCTGGACAACTGTTGAGGATCATCCAAGTTCAGCAGCCCAGCCATCTAGTAGAAACCATATACCGTATTTTTGGTCCTATAAGGCGCACCGGCCCATAGGACGCACCTCATTTTTTGGGGGGAAAATGGATTTTAAAAAATTATTTCCCCCCCCCCCAGCCCTGGCTGCCGCCCCAAGCCTCGCGCACCCGGTGGGACCTCCTGCCGGGCACACGAGGCCTGCAGACACTCGCCCGAAGCAGGGGGAGCCCTCCGGAGGGCTCCCCGTGCTTCGGGCGACAGGCTGCCGCCCCAAGCCTCGCGCACCCGGTGGGACCTCCTGCCGGGCACGCAAGGCTTGCGGACACTCGCGGGGGCTGCAGGCTGCTGCCCGCAAGCCTTGTGAGCCCGCGGGTACTCCCACCGGGCTTGCAAGGCTTGCGGATAGCTTCCTGAAGCCTGGAGAGCGAGAGGGGTCAGTGCGCACCGATGCCTCTCGCTCTCCAGGCTTCAGCGAAAGCCTGCATTCGCCCCATAGGACGCACCCAGATTTCCCCTTCATTTTTGGAGGGGAAAAAGTGCGTCCTATGGGGCGAAAAATACGGTAGCTGCTTAAAAATCCTAACTGGTTTTTGGTCCATTTCTGAGCGCAATTCAGATGAAACACCAGTACACAGAAAAACAACTAATGGACTTTTAGAAAGCATCTGAAGGCAACCCTGTTGTGGCGATCACACAGGGTCCCCGGACGTTTGACGGTCTGTTGATCCCTGTGCCACCACTGTGATTGCTTCCCCGCTGCCACCAACCCGTTTCTCTCGGGTACACACAGAGTCCAGACAGTTGTTAACATTAACAAATAATCAAGTTTATTTTATGGGCATGAACTAGTTTATGGTTTCAGTTAATTTTTCTTGGCAGTTTCTTAATCTTAGTTTCATTACTGACCTATACGTTCCTAACAACTTCAAACTGATTATCCCAGCTATCTATCTCTGACTCCACCTAACAGTTCCTCTCACTCTCTCACAACACAACTCGACCAACCCACAGACTTATCCTCCCTCTTCCTTCTCCAACACCCAACTCTCAACTGACTTCCACACAACTCCAACTCTAACTCTAACTCCTCCCCTTGGGTTCCCACTGGCCAATCACTTCACACTCATTTAACCCTTTCCTTATGACCCACGTAGGAGGCAAACGCCACACCTGTTCAGGGAATTTTTTAAAACGTTAATGTTTTACTGTGAGAGACCCCCCCCCCTCAGATGGGAAATGGGGGCACTATGCTGCTCTGGTTCAGTTCCTACACAAAGGACTGCCAATTCCAGGTGGTAGTGCTTGAGAAGACTACTGCTCAGTGTAATACAGTGGTACCTCATGTTAAGTACTTAATTCGTTCCGGAGGTCTGTTCTTAACCTGAAACTGTTCTTAACCTGAAGCACCACTTTAGCTAATGGGGCCTCCCGCTGCTGCTGCCGTGCCGCCGGAGCATGATTTCTGTTCTTATCCTGAAACAAAGTTCTTAACCCGAGGTACTATTTCTGGGTTAACAGAGTCTGTAACCTGAAGCGTATGTAACCTGAGGTACCACTGTAGTGCTTCTCCTATGATTCACATGGTTCCACTTTGATGTCCATGCTTTCTACCAACTACATAATGCTAGTGAGTGAGATCATATGGGGATTTGGAAGGAGCTTTCCCTCTCTCCCTCCTGCTTTTCGTATGGCTTATAAAGAAGAAACAATCCCTCCCTCTCCAATGATAACTTCCAAGTCTCTCACTTGGACTACTGCAACGCGCTCTACGTGGGGCTACCTTTGAAGGTGACCCGGAAACTACAACTAATCCAGAATGCGGCAGCTAGACTGGTGACTGGGAGCGGCCGCCAAGACCATATTACACTGGTCCTTAAAGACCTGCATTGGCTCCCAGTATGTTTCCGGGCACAATTCAAAGTGTTGGTGCTGACCTTTAAAGCCCTAAACAGCCTCAGTCCAGTATATATAAAGGAGCGTCTCCACCCCCATCGTTCTGCCCGGACACTGAGGTCCAGCGCCGAGGGCCTTTTGGCGGTTCCCTCACTGCGAGAAGTCAAGTTACAAGGAACCAGGCAGAGGGCCTTCACGGTAGTGGCGCCTGCCCTGTGGAGCACCCTCCCACTAGATGTCAAAGAGAAAAATAACTACCAGACTTTTAGAAGACATCTGAAGGCAGCCCTGTTTCTGGAAGCTTTTAATGTTTGACAGAGTATTGTATTTTAATATTTTGTTGGAAGCCGCCCAGAGTGGCTGGGGAAACCCAGACAGATGGATGGGGTATAATAATAATAATAATAATAATAATAATAATAATAATAATAATAATAAAAAAAAATTTATATTCCACCTTATACCCAGAGGTCACAGAAAAGATCACAAAATCAAAATAAGAACAATAACCCAATACCCACCTCCCAAAGAATCATATTTTAAAGGATATATGATGTTCATCCGGTCAACCAAAGGCCTGCTTAAAAAGGAACATTTTGCCTGGCGCCTAAAGGTGTATAATGAAGGCACCAGGTGAACTTCCCTGGGGAGAGCATTCCACAGGCAGGGAGCCACTGCAGAGAAGGCCCCGTTCTCATGTTGCCACCCTCCGGACCTCTTAAGGAGGGGGCACACGAAAAAGGGCCTCAGAGGATGATCTCGGGGTCTGGATAGGTTCCTGTGGAAAGAGGCGGTCCTTGAGGTATTACGGTCCTGAGCCGTTTAAGCCTTATAGGTTAAAACCAGCACTTTGAATTGAGCCCGGAAACTAATTGGTAGCCTGTGCAGTCAGACCAGGATCAGTGTAATATCTTCAGACCGTCTTGCTCTGGTGAGCAACCTGGCCGCTGAATTCTGCACTAGCTGAAGTTTTCGAACCGTCTTCAGAGGCAGTGCATAATGTCCGGCTCTGTGTATACACTCCCATTTGCCCTGCACCCAAGGGGCTCCCACCACTGGTTTGGGAAGCAAATGTCCATGCGCCATACGAGCCACAATCCATATTGACCGTGTTGTTTCTTACGGAACGCTGCATCTGAGCTGCCAAACCAGCTGCGACCCAAATGGAGAAAAGGAACAGCCTAGCTTCATTCGAAGCTCCGTTAAAAAACAGATAAAAATGCAATCCCTTTTGGAATCTAACCCTTCAATCTCTGAAGAGCGCCAGGTTGTTGTTGTTTTTTACTGGAGAACCGGCAAGCCATAAAAAAAACATGGCAGCAGTTTCACAAGTTGCCCTGGAATGCTGTAGTAGTGAAACCCTGTGTGAACAAATCTCCCCCCCCCCAAAAGCCCAAACCAAAAAACTCTAATGTCAGGTGGTGCCCCTCCTTGGAACCCAACCCTGAGCAGTTTGCCCCCCCTCGCCTCGCCTCACAATGCTGCAGAGAGACCGCAATGGCCCCGTTTTACATGAAAAAGGCCCCTATTGAGGCTCGCTGGGCCAAGGAGTAGGAATTATTAATCACTCCTCCAAAAGGATCTGCCCAATTCATGGCAACCTAACTTCAAATCAATTAGTTCATTTGTCCTCCCCTATAGCTGTCCAGCGCACAATGGCGACATCTCCCGCAAAAGAAGACACGGGGGGAAGAAACCACAAAGAT
This sequence comes from Podarcis liolepis, assembly GCF_965112155.1. NCBI lineage: Eukaryota > Metazoa > Chordata > Lepidosauria > Squamata > Lacertidae > Podarcis > Podarcis liolepis. The sequence goes on from NC_139556.1 coordinate 14,299,987, forward strand.
TGCTTGTCCTAATGAGCAATTAGGAAAGCGTGTAGGTTTCCTCTTTCTTCGGCCCATTCTGAGGCCTGAATTCTAAAAGTGATGCTTTTCTTCTCAACTTCCTGTTTGTCAAATGAAGTGCTAATCAGGGCTCCTTGGGGATGGCGAAGGGGGGGGGGGCGGGATAGCACCTCTAGCCGACCAAAGTTGGATGGGGTGAAGTGGCTTCGTCCGCAGCGCAGGGTAGCTGGAAGAGAAAATAATCAGGAGCGGTGTGTCCCCCCACACCCCGCACCTTCGGAAAACAGGCTGCCCTCCAAGCAGTTCCACACACCTGAGTTAAAATCGGCACATCACTCGTTAGCCATGCCAACGCTCCGAGGGGGCTTGCACATGCAGCGATAAGCATGCCTCTTTCCCTTATGAAAGTTGTGTGGGAGACTGTGGTCACATCCAGCAATGCAGATTCTTGCTAGCTAGTGTGATAGGAATTTTGAGGTCTTTGTTGTTGTTGTTTAGTCGTTTAGTTGTGTCCGACTCTTCATGACCCCATGGACCAGAGCACGCCAGGCACTCCTGTCTTCCACTGCCTCCCGCAGTTTGGTCAAACTCATACTGGTTGCTTCAAGAACACTATCCAACCATCTCGTCCTCTGTCGTCCCCTTCTCCTTGTGCCCTCCATCTTTCCCAACATCAGGGTCTTTTCCAGGGAGTCTTCTCTTCTCATGAGGTGACCAAAGTATTGGAGCCTCAGCTTCACGATCTATCCTTCCAGTGAGCACTCAGGGCTGATTTCCTTCAGAATGGACATGTTTGATCTTCTTGCAGTCCATGGGACTCTCAAGAGTCTCCTCCAGCACCATAATTCAAAAGCATCAATTATTCGGCGATCAGCCTTTTTTATGGTCCAGCTCTCACTTCCATACATCACTACTGGGAAAACCATAGCTTTAACTATACGGACCTTTGTTGGCAAGGTGATGTCTCTGCTTTTTAAGATGCTGTCTAGGTTTGTCATTGCTTTTCTCCCAAGAAGCAGGTGTCTTTTAATTTCGTGGCTGCTGTCACCATCTGCAGTGATCATGGAGCCCAAGAAAGTAAAATCTCTCACTGCCTCCATTTCTTCCCCTTCTATTTGCCAGGAGGTGATGGGACCAGTGGCCATGATCTTCGTTTTTTTGATGTTGAGCTTCAGACCATATTTTGCGCTCTCCTCTTTCACCCTCATTAAAAGGTTCTTTAATTCCTCCTCTCTGTCTGCCATCAAGGTTGTGTCATCTGCATATCTGAGGTTGTTGATATTTCTTCCGGCAATCTTAATTCCTGTTTGGGATTCATCCAGCCCAGCCTTTCACATGATGAATTCTGCATATAAGTTAAATAAGCAGGGAGACAATATACAGCCTTGCCGTACTCCTTTCCCAATTTTGAACCAATCAGTTGTTCCATATCCAGTTCTAACTGTAGCTTCTTGTCCCACATAGAGATTTCTCAGGAGGCAGATGAGGTGATCAGGTCTTAGATACTGTATATGGTAATGTTCATAAGTGTACCAACCAAGCCCGTACAGAGATCAGCACAGGAAGACCGACCTGGAACCATTTTGATTCCTAAACTAAGCAAATTATTTCTCTGCAAGGTCAAAGTGGGAAACCTCCCCATTGTCTCTTTCCTCACAAATCCTGTCTTAAGCGCGCATTTAAGATATGAATAGGGTGTGAGTCTGTGACCTGGCCCAGGAACTAAGTATTTATCATTACAAAAGACTGGCAATCCAATCAAGTAACCTGCCAGACAGGAGATAAACAACGACAGGAGAAAAACAACATCCAAATTTCTGTTTTAGACCGCCTTTTCTGTGATGTAGGTATGATGTATCTGAGGGGTGGTCTTAGGTTACACCCCTTCTGTGATGTATGTATGAAGTTTCTGGGGGTGGTCTTGATCTACAGGGTGGCAATTTCAAAAGTCTTTATAAGGCCTTGCACACCATTTTTCTGGGTCCTCCTCTTTTCCTGCGGGTGAGGGGAGCACCCTGTTGCAACAGATCAATAAAGATCAAGCTTACTAGCTGCTTTGCTTCTCAATATTCTCTGGTTGGCCTCTGTTATTTTCTCCTACCAATAGGGAACCTATGGAAGGACTCTATATGGGCTCTTGGATACCCAATTATACCCAATTCCCTCAACCGTTCCTCATAAGGCTTGGCTTCCAGACCCTTGATCATCTGTGTAAGCTCTCCTCTGCACACGCTCCAGTTTTTCAATATCCTTCTTAAATTGTGGCACCACAGAACTGGACATGGGACTTCAGGTATGGTCTTACTAAGGCAGAATAGAGTGGTAGCATTACATCTCTTGATTGGGACACTAGATCTATGTTGATGCATCCTAGAATAGCGTTAGCCTTTTTTGCTGCTGCATCACACTGTTGCCTCGTGTTAAGCTTGTGGTCTACTAAGATGCCCAGGAGACAAAGTCGATTCAAGCTTTCTGGTTAAAAACTCCACATGAGCTTCCTGTAGTCAAAGAATTGCTTTAATGGTGGGGGGGGGGGTTGGAGGAGAGGAGAGGGGGGGGGAGGCGTTTGCCTGATGTGGGAGAGTTTGTCATTTGGTGTTGTCTGTATGGAGAGCTAATGTTACGTTTTTTATATGCTCAAACTTACAACACACACACACGCACACACACACAGAGAGAGAGAGAGAGAGAGAGAGAGAGAGAGAGAGAGAGAGAAGAGACTCTAATTTGGAAAGAGCCCTGGCCATCCTGACTCCACTGGCCCCACAAAAAAACCCCCACATTGTTATTTACTTATTTGTTGCCGTTGCCAGTCTAGGGTTTAACCTTTCCTTATATCTTGGTTGACAAACGCAGTGTGACTCAAGTAAGATTGCTTGGTGCCTGCATGCTTCCCAGTGGAAAGCATTTTGTAGCAAATAATTATAGGTTGTTCTTGGTGAGAAAGCAAAAAAGGAAGCCCCCACTGAAGCAGCACAGACTGTTTCTGTTAGGCTTTCTTTCTTTGTGTGTAATTATTTAAAGAGAAAACATACCCAAGCACAAAGGCATCCATATGATGGAGTTTCAATGGCTGGCGAAGCCGCTGCAAAACACTCAGACATTGGTCAAAGGCAAAACTTGCAAAATTGTAAATAAGCACATATATCATTCGGCTCCCTTTTGACGATGCTGTGATTTTGCGGCGGTGCATTATTTCTAATACGGGTTAAGCATATATCTGTGATTTTCCATTCCTGCGTTGAAAATTACAGATTCGCAGGCACAGGAAATTATCCCGAATAGGCTGTAGAGATTGTGAATATATTTGTGGTTCCAAAGAACAAAGATCAACCGGCAATTAAACCAAGTCTCTAAGTTTAGAAAAGGGTTCCAGTTACAGATAGGTAGCCGTGTTGGTCTGCCATAGTCAAAATAAAAAAATTCCTTCCAGTAGCACCTTAAAGACCAACTAAGTTAGTTCTTGGTATGAGCTTTCGTGTGCATGCACACTTCTTCAGATATCAGATATCTGTATCTGAAGAAGTGTGCATGCACACGAAAGCTCATACCAAGAACTAACTTAGTTGGTCTTTAAGGTGCTACTAGAAGGATTTTTTTTATTTAGAAAAGGGTTTTTTGTTTGGCTTTCACGTGACCAACGGCCGTAAATCGTGTCCTTCTCCCCGAGAGCACACGTTGCGGTGAGATCATCAAGACCGACCTCACTGCTGTAGTGGGTGGGAGTAATTGGATAGCCACAACAACCCGATTAGTGGTCCCTTGGTTGCTGGGCAATTCTGGCCAATGGGATCATTTCATGCATTAACTGAGTTTCCTCTTAGTGCCTTGTGCATCCGATCACCCTCCCACCCTCCCTATATTTAGGATGGCACTGTGGGTTTCACCACAGAGCCTAGGACTTGCCAATCAGAAGGCCGGTGGTTCGAATCCCCGCAACGGGGTGAGCTCCCGTTGCTCAGACCCTGCTCCTGCCAACCTAGCAGTTCGAAAGCACGTCAAAGTGCAAGTAGATAAATAGGTACCACTCCAGCGGGAAGGTAAACGGCGTATCCGTGCGCTGCTCTGGTTCGCCAGAAGCGGCTTAGTCATGCTGGCCACATGACCCGGAAGCTGTACGCCGGCTCCCTTGGCCAATAAAGTGAGATGAGCGCCGCAACCCCAGAGTCGGTCACGACTGGACCTAACGGTCAGGGGTCCCTTTACCTTTTATGACCTTGCTATGCCGTCGTAGGTCATCTGTTCTTGGGCCAGGGGCCAGGTAGGAATTTTCCCATTTGGCTGATTAGCTGGTGCCACTTGGGTTTCGCCTGCTGTGTAGCAAATCGTCGCAACTTTGTAAGGTTTGGTGGTTAGGCATTGGTTCGGTGGTGGTGGAGGGGATGTGTGCCTGCCCCTCCAATGCTAGGGTACTCCATTACAGGAATCCAGGGGCTCGCCTTGCTTTTGTCCGATCCCCTTCCAGGGGTTAGGGCTACACCAGAGCCCTGGGAGCATTTGGGGTGAGTTTGAGTCTGTGTCTGGTCCATTGCTCTCCCATGTTTACCTGTACTGACCTTTGCCAGTGTCCAGTCATCAGTGCTGTCCTGCTGAGGTCAGGTGCAGCTGGTCAGGAACCAATACCTAAGCAAACCACTCATGATCTGTAATCAATAAAGTTGTGGCCAAAATTATGCCAACACAGTGGTACCTCGGGTTACATACGCTTCAGGTGACAGACTCCGCTCACCCAGAGATATTACCTCAGGTTAAGAACTTTGCTTCAGGATGAGAACAGAAATCGTGCTCCAGCGGCGCAGTGGCAGCAGCAGGAGGCCCCACTAGCTAAAGTGGTGCTTCAGGTTAAGAACAGTTTCAGGTTAAGAACGGACCTCGGGAACAAATTAAGCACTTAACCCGAGGTACCACTGTAACCTTAAACTAAATTCTGTGTCAATTGTCTTTATTTATTGGGGGAGGTCTTGGGATCTTAACACGCCGACACAATTTCAGTTGCTCCTAATCCTATAGGAATCCTACCCCTTCCCTCTCCTAATGTATTCATGGGTGAAACTCATCAGCTTCCTTGACATTTTCGGGCCAGTTGAGAAACTTGCCTTCCTCCAAAACCAACCTCCAAACACACACACACACACACACACACACACACACACACACACCGATTTCAGGGTTAGTGGTGCTGACTACAACTGCTGCACTTTATTGCTCTTTGAAGAAGTGACCCCTTGGTGTTTTTAGTAGCTCCAAATTCTTGTTAAACAAGTCAAGAACACTCGGCCTGTTTCTGTCCTTGAGCCATTGTTATGTCATTAAACTGACAAAAACTAACGCAGTATGCATTAGATACCAGAGGCCAGAGGCCTTCTTGCAGGGGATACGAGACAGCGAAATCCTAAAGGGAGCCTCAACAGTATCTATGTATGTGACTACAGTGGCAAGGATTTTTTATGCACAGAAATGGAAGGAGGAGAGAACACACTCAAAGGGGGAATGGTCAGGGGAAATCTTGGAATATGCAGAGATGGCAAAATTGGTGGCACTATTAAAATACATAAATTGCTGAAATATACTCTGAGTTGAGAGTGGATTTCATGCTCTTTATTCAGCTCATAGTGGTGAGGAGGAATGAATGTCCTCTCAAAGTATCTGCTTTATATACATTATTTACACAATGGGCTGCACGTGATTGGCTAGTTCCGGGATTCTCCTGTAGGCCAATCAGGTTGCGGATTCACTTCCATCTGGAGCTGGATTGGGTGGCTCCTGCAGACCAGTCATACTGCTGCTTTGTTCTAGGACCAATCAGACTGCTGCAATCTGAATCCTATTGTTCTAGGACCAATCAGACTGCTGCATTTTGGATCCTATTGTTCTAGGACCAATCAGACTGCTGCATTTTGGATCCTATCCACTCAGTACATAACAGTTGCCCAGATCTGATTATTGGCGCAAGGTCACCCCAGCATCTGACCTTAATCCATAACAATGGCCCTGTCTCTTTTGGTTAAAATATGAGATCTGAGGTGCTCATTTGTTTCTCATTCCTTGTGTTTTATGCTTTCTGCATGGCTTCCTGTTTTTTTTCCCCTTCCTTTAACTGAAGACCTTTGCTGGAGCGGGTGGCGCTGTGGTCTAAATCACTGAGCCTCTTGGACCTGCCGATCGGAAGGTTGGCGGTTCGAATCCCCACGACCGAGTGAGCTCCCGTTGCTCAGTCCCTGCTCCTGCCAACCTAGCAGTTGGAAAGCACGCCAGTGCGAGTGGATAAATAGGTACCACTGCGGCGGGAAGGTAAACGGCGTTTCCATGCACTCTGGTTTCCGTCACGGTGTCCTGTTGCGCCAGAAGCAGTTCAGTCATGCTGGCCACATGACCCGGAAAGCTGTCCGTGTACAAACTCCGGCTCCCTCGGCCTGAAAGCAGGATGAGCGCCGCAACCCCATAGTAGATTTTTGAACTTAACTGTCCAGGGGTCCTTTACCTATATCTAGAGTGCATTCTACTGTGACTGTATTGCCTCTATGAAGCCTATGTTTGAAGGCATACTCCTTGCACCGTTTATCATCAAAACCACACAAATACCTTGTCTTTTTCACTATGCCACTGTCCTGCCTTTTGTTTGTTTAAATTTTAAAGAGAACACTGGTATGCCCAGTATGGTGTTGTTGTTGTTGTTGTTGTTGTTGTTGTTGTTGTTGTTGTTGTTGTTGTTGTTTAGTCGTGTCCGACTCTTCGTGACCCCCTGGACTAGAGCACGCCAGGCACTCCTGTCTTCCACTGCCTCCCACAGTTTGGTCAAACTCATGTTAGTAGCTTCAAGAACACTCCCCAACCATCTCATCCTCTGTCGTCCCCTTCTCCTTGTGCCCTCCATCTTTCCCAACATCAGGGTCTTTTCCAGGGAGTCTTCTCTTCTCAGGAGGTGGCCAAAGTATTGGAGTCTCAGCTTTAAGATCTGTCCTTCCAGTGAGCACTCAGGGCTGATTTCCTTCAGAATGGAGAGGTTTGACCTTCTTGCAGTCCATGGGACTCTCAAGAGTCTCCTCCAGCACCATAATTCAAAAGCATCAATTCTTTGGCGCTCAGCCTTCTTTATGGTCCAGCTCTCATGGTGTAGAAAGGACTTATTCTGGCTCAGCATGCTTTTCAACAGAGGTTCTTGGGCTTGAGATTTTCCTGGTTGTGTTTGCTTCTCCTCCTCTCACCAGATTACAGTATTCCCCTTTGTTTGCGGTGGAAATTCCTATGGGGTGTGTGTGAACAAAAACCCCAGAGCAAGGAGCCTGGGTGAACTATCTCTGCTCAGACTGTCTCAGCACCTCTTCTAGCCTGGGAATTTCATTTTGCAACGTTTACCCAAGACTGGTTTCCATGGTTTTCTTCTCTCTTACTGACTAGGCCTCTCTTTTATGCCACTCAGACTTCTGGACTCTCACGTAACCATTGTACTTGAGCTTGCTTTTCCGCTCTGTTGCTCCACAGCTGGGGTGACCCACAACCCTCTGTAGCTGTAGCCATCCTTAAAGGTTCAGACTAGTGATGGATGGGCAGGAGATTTTGGGAGATCAAGGCCACTTCCCGAAAACTCCATTTTTAAGAGGCCCGGGACTTGACTATGCCATTGCCATTGTGGAGTGCATGGCAGCATGGCTCACGACAGTCCAATAGCAGTTTTTGAAAGGAGCATTAACTTCAACAGGGGTGGTTTCTAGCCGAGAAATGTTGGGTTGATGTTTTCATCGCTCTACTGTACAACTTCTTTCCCCAGAATGCCATGCCATTTCTCCGATGAAAATAGGGATGTCCTATTTAATAATAATAATAATAATAATAATAATACCCCACCCATCTGACAGGGTTGTCCCAGCCACTCTGGGAGGCTTCCAACATATATAAAAACATAAGAAAACATCACACATTAAATAACTTACCATACAGGGCTGCCTTCATATGTCTTCTAAAGGTTGTATAATTTAGGGCTGTCTTACTGGGATTTCAAAGGTGGAATTGACGTTGGAGGGAATTTCCGAAAGGCGGTGCTGGGTCATTAATTAATTAAATTGATTGATTAATTACCATATTTTTCGCTCTATAACACGCACCAGACCATAACACGCACGTAGTTTTTAGAGGAGGAAAACAAGAAAAAAAATATTCTAAACGAAATAGTGGATATATGATTTCTGTGGTTCATGCTGTGGCCACAGACATGTGATCTGACAGTGAGTTCGGAGTAGCCCAATGCAAAAATCCTGAGGATCCATGTGGATCCATGCTTTGTAACCACGGAGGAGGGAAGGAAGGGGAACCATGGATCCTCTGCTCACGACTGCAGCAGATCCCCCCCCCCCGCCACCCGCAGGCATTCGCTCCATAACACGCACAGACATTTCCCCTTACTTTCTAGGAGGAAAAAAGTGAGTGTTATGGTGCAAAAAATACGGTAATTAATTATTATTTTTTAATATTATTTTTTATTAGTTTTCAAATTTTAACAAATCCATCCTAATTGTTTAAATTTAATACATTTTTTCAAAAAGTAATTAGGTTTCCCACTCCAACTTTGGGGTTTGTCTAATAAAAGCTTAACAATTTTTCGGGTGTTCCTAGTATAGTTACTTATCTCCTTGGCTTGGGGGTTGCATAACTCCATACCCTCTAACATTTCTCTGATGAAAATAGGGACGTCCTAAGGAAAAGTGGGACATTCCGGGATCAAATCAGAAACCGGGGCGGCTTCTGTAAGTCCAGGACTGGCTCTGGAAAATAGGGACACTGGGAGGGTCTGCATATTTCTGAGATATCATTACATAGGCTGGTATTGAATCTGCAGTTCCACCCTCAATAGAAGATCCTCTCTTACCTCTGCTAGCGAATTTGGTGATTTACTTACTTTGAAAGCCAGTGCTACAAACCATGACATTCTTGCTTACAATTTGCAGCCTGACAACAAAAAGTCAAGTAAATGGCTGTTATAAAAGAAATAGCAATTTAAATTATCTGTGGTCAAGAAGCTGCAGGGTCTCCCTCCCACCCCAATAGTTGTTATGGGTAGTAAATTAAGAAATTGGCTATTTTTCAGGGACACAATTATTCCAACACCATTCAAGCAACAGAATATCTGTACCATTATGTACTATGCTGTCCTATGCATTCTGAACCGAGAGCTAAGTACATTAACTATTGTGTAAGATACCTGATGTGGACGATTAAGTGAAGATCCTATATTTGCTGTCTGGATACAATAAGTTCAAGGCAGACAAAGTTGCAAGATTCATGGCTGCAGCCCCAAAACTGAGAAGAACGTTCATCAGAGACAATATGGTGGACTGTAAAGTCTGATCAGTAATGTAATATAGAAACTTATTTGTGTATGTCTGCATTTTAATGCTTGTACAGTGGTACCTCGGGTTACATATGCTTCAGGTTACATACGCTTCAGGTTACAGATTCCGCTAACCCAGAAATAGTGCTTCAGGTTAAGAACTTTGCTTCAGGATGAGAACAGAAATCGTGCTCCGGTGGCGCGGCAGCAGGAGGAGGCCCCATTAGCTAAAGTGGTGCTTCAGGTTAAGAACAGTTTCAGGTTAAGAACGGACCTCCGGAATGAATTAAGTACTTAACCCGAGGTACCACTGTATGTACAAATTGGTTATATTTCCACAGTGTGCATAGAATACTTTTATTTCCTTTTTTGGGGAACCAGGATAGTTGCAACAACAAATAAACATTGAGCTAAAAAATGTTCCAACAATTTCTTTGTAGAAAGAGGTAGTTTGGTTCCTTCCACAGATTTCTGAGTCTTTCATTCCTTCCAAGCAAATTGGGGATGCTGCCAAAGAAATCTGGAATTACACAGTTTTGGCAGCGGGTTTTTAGTTGAGCGGACTTTTTCTGAACTCCAAGGAGGGGGTTTCATGACCCTCCAGAAGTTCTAAACTGGTCTGGGGAGCAAGGCGTCTTGCCCAGACATGTGTCAACAAAGCCACTCACCCACACTGGTTGCTCAGCCTTGGGCCTGAGCGTAGCAGGACTTGGTGTGCCACAAAGGTCTCACCTCCTGTGTGAGAGGGAGTTGCTACCAACAGGCTACTACCCTGTTTCCCCGAAAGTAAAACATCCCCCGAAACTAAGACCTACTGGTACTTCCAGTTTTGTCTCTCACTGTAATATAAGGCCTCCCCCGAATATAAGGCCTCCCCGATACAGTGGTACCGCTGGATGCGAACGGGATCCGTTCCAGAGCCTCATTCTCGTCTAAGAAGCAAATGTAACCCGTGTCTGCACGTGCGCAGGTCACATTTCGGTGTTTGTGCACACGCGCATGACATCATTTTGAGCGTCTGCGCATGCGCAAGTGGCGAAACCCGGAAGTAGCGTATTCCGTTACTTCCAGGTCGACGGGGAGCGCAACCCAAAATTCTTAACCTGAAGCGTATTCATCCCGAGGTATGACTGTATGGCCTTCTTGTTGCCTTATTCTGTATGTTAAACCTGCAAGTTGTGCATATTCTGTCAATTTAAGTTGCCAAACCTCTTTCGTTCGCACCTTGCTCACTATCCATTTTTGGGCTAGCAAAACACAGGCTGCAGTTGTTGCATACATAAATAACCTGCTGCAGCCCGTACATTGGTAGCAATGAACTGGAAAGGGGAAATAGTCCCAACTCTATCAGATTGGCAAGTGAAATTACAGGAATATGCAGAAATGGTGCAAATGACCAACAGATTGAGAGGTAATACAAAACAACCATTTATTCAAAAATGGGAAATGTATAAGAGTTACTTACAGAAATATAAAAGAATTCATTCCAGTAGCACCTTAAAGACCACTTTAAGGTGCTACTGGAAGGATTTTTTTTATTTTGACTATGGCAGACCAACACGGCTAACTATCTGTAACTGGAATTACAGAAATATAATAGTAGTATCATATCTATGGCAGCATTCGAATGACCCTTGTTTAAAGTGAGAGCAAAGAAATAAGGCAAAGGGTACAAACTGTTGTAAGAATGTATTAGAAAATATAGAAAGAATAAGGTAACAATGAAGTACATTCAACAATAGAAAGGAACTTTACACGGGGAATGATAGGAAGTCTACTTTATGTTAGGAAAAAGATAGGAAAAAGGAGACTGTACAAATGTAACCAAAGTTTAATTTTTGTAAATTCATAGAAGAACATTTGTACATGGACACTTTCTTTTTTGTCGAATTAAGAGTGTGTATACTATTTACATTATTCTTGAATTTCAATAAAGGGGGGGGGAATGCATAAATAACCTTTTCTGATACCTAGGAATTTCAATCTGGATTATCCCCAACGAAAAGGACTCTGTTTTTTTTGGGTGGGGGAAGTAGTTTTCAACATTTTTTTTCATTCATCATAAATCATCTCCCAAAACCCTTTTACCTTTTTACATGTCTGGCTTTCATTGAGTTTTCAGAGACATTGAGAGGCGTGCTTGTTTTTTCTCTGCCATTTTCTGATTTTCTGTGATGCATGTTTTCCTCTCTTCTCCCGGGCCAAGTGGGTATAAGATCTGGCAGCCATTCCATGCCATAGCTCAAACATAGGATTGGGTGGGTGGTTCTTGTTCAGCCCCCCACTTCTGTTTTTTAAGTATTCTTCCTCTAAGTCACTTTTCTAGAAGAAACAAGAGGTGTGAAGAACCTCTTGGAAAATGTCCCACCCACAGTTTCCTGCACAGATGCAACGCTGTATGCCAATAGCAGAGAGGGTTTCTCTTTTAAATCAGAACCAGTGAAGGCGGTGAATGTCCTGTGTGAGTGCCTGGAGGCAGTTGGAGGATGGATTGAGGTTGAATCCTGAGAAGACAGAAGTACTGTTTTGGAGGGGCAGGCGGCGGGCGGGTGTGGGGGACTCCCTGGTCCTGAATGGGGCAACTGTGCCCCTGAAGGACCAGGTGCGCAGCCTGGGAGTCATTCTGGACTCACAGCTGTCCATGGAGGCGCAGGTCAATTCTGTGTCCAGGGAAGCTGTCTACCAGCTCCATCTGGTACACAGGCTGAGACCCTATCTGCCCACGGACTGCTCGCCAGAGTGGTGCATGCTCTAGTTATCTCCCGCTTGGACTACTGCAATGCGCTCTACGTGGGGCTACCTTTGAAGGTGACCTGGAAACTGCAATTAATCCAGAATGTGGCAGCTAGACTGGTGACTGGGAGTGGCTGCTGAGACCATATAACACTGGTCCTGAAATACCTACGTTGGCTCCCAGTACGTTTCTGAGCACAATTTAAAGTGTTGGTGCTGACCTTTAAAGCCCTAAATGGCCTCGGCCCAGTATACCCAAAGGAGCGTCTCCACCCCCATCATTCAGCCCGGACACTGAGGTCCATCTCTGAGGGCCTTCTGGCGGTTCCTTCATTGCGAGAAGTGAGGTTACAGGGAACAAGGAAGAGGGCCTTCTCGGTAGTGGCACCCACATGTTGAATGCCCTCCCATCAGATGTCAAGGAAATAAACAACTATCCTATTTTTAAAAGACATCTGAAGGCAGCCCTGCTTAGGGAAGTTTTTAATATTTATATTGTTTTTAATACTCGATTGGGAACCGCTCAGAGTGGCTGGGGAAACTCAGCCAGATGGGTGGGGTATAAATAATAAATTATTATTATTATTATTATTATTATTATTATTATTATTATTATTACTACTACTACTACTACTACTACTACTACTACTACTCTTAGGTCCAAATTAGTTTTCTGTATGTCTTGCTTCATGGCTTTAAATTTTTTCCCCCATCAAATACATTTGTACAACATGTTTTACCACATGGCAAAGCTACAGCTTAAGTGTATGAACATTAATGGTGTGCAGTAATATGGTTGGAATTGGCAGACTGCGTTGGCAGTCACAACCGGAAACAGACAACAGCTGTAAATTACAAAAACCATGTTCTTCTCCCATGAAACTTTAAGAGGAATTAATTCCTCAGAGGCTTCTGCTCTTTTATGTTTTGGATTTCACGGCAGCGTATTGTTACCCTGAAACATTCTGTCTTTCGCTCCAAATCTTTGCCAAACTGTGGCCGGCAGTGCATCTCTTCAAGAAAAATAGGTGCTGGAACTCAGTATGACTTTTATTGCAGAGGTATTCATGAGGTGTGCAGGGGGTGTGAAATCCTGCTTCTTTTAATTATGTCGCTGAGACAACTCCTGCACTGTAGAAAATTCACAGTCCTTGAAAGCATAAGGATATTTGGCCCATAGGGAGTCCCACATGCTTCCCTCATTGAACACATCTGGTGCGTCACTGCAAGCGCCAAAAAATCAATGTGCCTGTCAAATGCTGAGTGTTTACCAGAATTTTCAAAGTCACAGATTTTGAGTTTTGTTAATTTTTGTTTTAATCCGATTGTCAGTTGCAAGTAATAGTTTTGCTCGCATCTCAGGGGAGTACTGAACACTGTGGGAACACATTATTTACTGTCTATGAAACAGACGAGATGCACCACTTTTGTCTCAGATTATAGCTACAAGCAAACTCCATAGACAGGCTCAGGTCAGTACACTATTTATCTAGCTGTGTCTGAGTGTACACAGGCACTCTGGAACTGCCACAACACATAAGATCCCTGATCCGCACTGGATCAATAGAATACCGACAACATTTCCAAATACCTACCAATTAATTGCAAGTGTCATCAAACACTGACAGTAGTTAACAAAAGAAGCAATGTCAGTTGCCTTCTGGGAAATGCACAGAGTAATGGATTGCTGCCACTGTTTCCGAGCCCAGAACCACCATCTGCTTATAGTATAGCCAGGTGACCTGATCTAGTGGGACAGATCCACGCTGAAGCAGGGTTTCATGGGATGATTACGGTGCTTGTTGTTGTTTAGTTGTGTCCGACTCTTCGTGACCCCATGGACCAGAGCACCCCAGGTACTCCTGTCTTCCACTGCCTCCCACAGTTTGGTCAAACTCATGCTGGTAGCTTCGAAAAAACTATCCAACCATTTCGTCCTCTGTCGTCCCCTTCTCCTTGTGCCCTCCATCTTTCCCAACATCAGGGTCTTTTCCAGGGAGTCTTCTCTTCTCATGAGGTGGCCAAAGTCTTGGAGCCTCAGCTTCACGATCTGTCCTTCCAGTGAGCACTCAGGGCTGATTTCCTTAAGAATGGAGAGGTTTGATCTTCTTGCAGTCCATGGGACTCTCAAGAGTCTCCTCCGGCACCATAATTCAAAGGCATCAATTCTTCAGCGATCAGCCTTCTTTAGGGTCTAGCTCTCACTTCCATACATCACTACTGGGGAAACCATAGCTTTAACTATACGGACCTTTGTTGGCAAGGTGATGTCTCTGCTTTTTAAGATGCTATCTAGGTTTTTCATTGCTTTTCTCCCAAGAAGCAGGAGCTATTGGGGCCAAATACGATGTTCTGTGAGGAGCAGGAGTTGCCTCCTGTACAACAGCAGTGGTTTGAAACTGATCTACATGGTCTTTTTCAGTCATTGATTTTATTTATCACTTTGTACATTGCCCTTCATCTGAACACCACAGGGCGGTTCACAACCGCCCCAGAAGGAAACCATGGTCAATGGTATTGAAAGCTGCTGAGAGGTCGAGGAGAATAAACAAGGACACATTTCCCCTATCTCTCTTCTGACAGAGGTCATCATACAGGGAGACCAAAGCAGTTTCTGTGCCAAAACCTGGCCTAAACCCCAATTGAAATGGATCTAGAAATCTGTTTCCTCCAAGAGGGCCTGCATCTCATCCACAACCACACTCTGAAGAACCCTGCCGAAGGAGGGGAGATTAACAAACTGTCCAGCAGTTATGTAGATTACTTAAGTTTTAATTTTTTGGAAGCCGCCCAGAGTTGCTGGGGGACCCAGTCAGATGGGCAGCATATTATTATTATTATTATTATTATTATTATTATTATTATTATTATCATCATCATCATCTGAGTCCAGGGTTTATTGAGGAGTGGTTTTATCACTGCTTCCTTCAAGCAGGCCAGGACCACTCCTACTCGTAAAGGTAAAGGGACCCCTGACTATTAGGGTCCAGTCACGGACAACTCTGGGGTTGCGGGCTCATCTCGCTTTATTGGCCGAGGGAGCCGGTGTACAGCTTCCGGGTGATGTGGCCAGCATGACTAAGCTGCTTCTGGCGAACCAGAGCAGCGCACGGAAACACCATTTACCTTCCCGCCGGAGCGGTACCTATTTATCTACTTGCACTTTGATGTGCTTTTGAACTGCTAGGTTGGCAGGAGCAGGGGAGCAACAGGAGCTCGCCCCGTCGCGGGGATTCGAACCACCGACCTTCTGATCGGCAAGTCCTAGGCCCTGTGGTTTAGACCACAGCACCACCCACATCCCACTACTCCCTCTCACAAGGAGGCATTAATCACTTCCCTGGCCCAGCCAGCCGTCACCTCCTTGCGAGTTTTTATAAGCCAAGAGAGACAAGGGTCCAGAGGCCAAGGGGTCGCCCTGACTGATCCAAGCACTTTGTCTGCATTGTTGAGCCTTACCAGCTGAAACTCATCCAACACAATGGGACTAGACAGTGCTCTGGACGCCCCTTGAGAGTCATCTGCTGTATTAGCCCAGAAATGGAAACAAGAGGAAATTCCGACGAAAGAAGAATGGCAGACAAAATTAATGGACTATGCAGAATTGGACAAAATGACAGGAAGGATTCGAAACCTGCGGGACCAGAGATTTACAGAAGAAGTATACAAATTATTTGAAGAGCAACTGTAATCAACAAATTACACTAGTAGGACTACAAGAAGTTTTGTAAGGAGAAATATACGAAGTGTTACAAAGTAGAAAAAGATACGAGATATTGGTTATGAGTTTGAAATGTAATAGGGAAGATAAGAAATGCAGCCCGAGAGATTAGATTGGAAAATTTTCAGACAGGATTGATGGAAGTCAAAAATTTGAATAAGATGTAAAACTATGTTTAATTACTGTTGAAAATGATATGTAAAAAAAACACCTAATAAAAATTATATTAAAAAAAAGAGAGAGTCATCTGCTGTAGCAGCAGAGTCAATTTCTTTTTTAAAAACCAAAACCAGATTTGGGAGAGGGAAATAAGAAGTGTGGGAGCCGTATGTAGGTGTGTGTAGATGCACAGTTTTTTTAAGAGCAACAAATATATATACATTAGGAGAATGCTACCCACATCTATGTGTGACATCTAGTTTGGCTCCAAACAGCGCTGAGAGTGTTGGACCAATTTCATCTGAAAGCCGGCAATTTTATTTATAACATTTAGACGCTTGTGTATTTGTTCCAACATTGCATTCATTGTGGGCTGCTTATAAATGAGGAGAAAATTAATGAAACAAGATCTGAATTGAAAACAGGCTCCCCAATTATTTCAACTTCCCTCAGTTTGAGAAATCCACACAGCTTCCAAAAAATAATAATGAAAATTATCCCAACTTCATCAGACATTTAAAGTAACGCTCGCTCGCTCAATAGTGTGCAAAAAGTGATATCACCCCAAACCCCCAATACATTTTGATTCTATTTGGGTTCATGGGACATTTGCTGCTCATCTGTGTGCCAGGGGTGAACTCTCCAAAAAGAATCTAGTGCTCCTCTCCCCTTATGGACCACAACAGTGATGTAATTTCTTTGTCTCTCCTTAATCAAGTTAAGTGGTTCTGAAGTTGTTTAATAAAAAGTGGGTATCAGCTTATCACAGGATGTTGTTTTTCCATCACTGTAATGATTATGTTTTCAATGTGCTTTTATTACCTTCACTTTTTA
The DNA here is from genome assembly GCF_965112155.1 of Podarcis liolepis. NCBI lineage: Eukaryota > Metazoa > Chordata > Lepidosauria > Squamata > Lacertidae > Podarcis > Podarcis liolepis. The sequence goes on from NC_139556.1 coordinate 14,316,759, forward strand.
CTGCAAAATTTCAGTGTGAGAGCCAGTGTGGTGTAGTGGTTAAGAGCGGTAGTCACGTAATCTGGGGAACCGGGTTCGCGTCTCCGCTCCTCCACCTGCAGCTGCTGGGTGACCTTGGGCCAGTCACACTTCTCTGAAGTCTCTCAGCCCCACTCACCTCACAGAGTGTTTGTTGTGGGGGAGGAAGGGAAAGGAGAATGTGAGCCGCTTTGAGACTCCTGAAGGGGAGTGAAAGGCGGGATATCAAATCCAAACTCTTCTTCTTCTGCTGCTCCTCTCCCCTTATGGACCACAACAGTAATGTAATTTCTTTGTCTCTCCTTAATCAAGTTAAGTGGTTCTGAAGTTGTTTAATAAAAAGTAGGTATCAGCTTATCACAGGATGTTGTTTTTCCATCGCTGTAATGATTATGTTTTCAATGTGCTTTTATTACATTCACTTGTTATTGCGAAATTCCACATTGTTAATACTTGTAGAGGAGCATGTTCCACACGCAAGGAATTCATGCCATTAACCCCCCCCCATAATGTTTATTAAGTTTCATATAAAAACATAACTTTAACATAACCGAAAAAGAAAAAACAATAATGAGAAAAAAGAAAAAAAGAAAAGAAAAGAAAAGAAAAACCAAAGAAGTAAAATATTTCCAACCCCACATAATACCACCACATACATAGATACAATAAAGCTTTATTAGTTATAATCCAACTTCATAAACATATTACTTGACTTCCTCTAATCTCTTCCATCTGAATTTCTTTGTAACTGAATGTAGCAGTTTCCAATATCATTATTTCATATAACAATAATCCTGTCATAATCATATTTCCTAACTTTGCTTATGGTATTGTTTCTTATTCATTTATTTATTTATTTAATCCTGATTTAATCCTCAGCCTAATTAATTCTTTCAAGTAGTTACAAATCTTTAATATTACAATATTTATTCAAATAGTCTTTAAATTTCTTCCATTCTTCTTGATATTCCTCTTCTTTCTGGCCGTGGATTCTCCATAAAGTCCAACATCTTCATCTGCCATTCTTCTAGCGCTGGTAATTCTTGTGTTTTCCATTTTTTGGCTAACAAAATCAGTGCTGCAGTTGTGGCATGCAAAAATACTTTTACATCTTTTTGGGACAATTCAGAACCTGTTATTCCAAGGAGAAAGTCCTCTGGTTTCTTCACAAATGTATATTTCATCATTTTTTAAAATTCATTATAAAATTTCCCCCAGAAGTCTTTTACCTTGGGACAAGTCCACCACATATGATAGAAGGTACCTTCCTTTTCTTCACATTTAGTGTGAAGAAGTTTAGAGGGCCATGACTCTGTTGGATTTCGAAAGTTTTAGGAAGGCTTCCCATTTCCATCTGTTTAGTGCAGCCAATCACAATTAGTACCCCAGCATTCAATACAGACGCTTCTCTTTAACTTGGAGTTTGCCTCAAGTTCAGTCTTGCCCTCTCCTCTCATTCCCAAAGGATTTCTAGGGAGGGAGGGGCCAATTCGATTCTCATTATTCACTCCCTCCAATCTTGAGCTTGGAGGTGGAGTAACTTATTCCATAGCTCTGTCTCAGGGTTTGGAGGACATGGCAACAGTAATGACAGGAGAACCTCTCAACCCCCACTTTTCATTTCTGACTATCCATCATGGATGCTGAGCATAAGTAAGGAGTAGCATCAAGGACAACAGCTGAATCGCTTGATTGTAGGGTAACCAGCCTCATATAACCATCATGCTTGAGTCTCTTTGGTGCATGAAAGGGTTAAAACCATAGAGCAAGCTGTCCTGCCAGGCTTAGCCTATGTTACAGTGGTGCCTCGCAAGACGAAAAGAATCTGTTCCGCGAGTCTCTTCGTCTTGTGGTTTTTTCGTCTTGCGAAGCAAGCCCATTAGCGGATTAGCACTATTAGCGGCTTAGCGGATCAGCTGATAAGCGGCTTAGCGGCTTAGCGGATCAGCTGATAAACGGCTTAGCGGATCAGCTGTTAAGCGGCTTAGCGGCTTAAGATCAGCTGATAAGCGGCTTAGCGGCTTGGGAAAACGGGGGGGGGGGAGGAAAAAAACCCCGCAGGAACTCGCAATACATTTTCGTCTTGCGAAGCAAGCCCATAGGAAATTCGTTTTGCGAAGCACCTCCAAAACGGAAAACCCTTTCGTCTAGCGGGTTTTCCGTCTTGCGAGACATTCGTTTTGTGGGGCACCACTGTACTTTCCCTCAGCTTGGGAGGAAATGAGTAACCAAGTCTTTGTTATCTCACTCTCATTGCATACAGTCAGTATGGAAGGAGATCTGAGCTGGTCGTTCCAGCACATGACTTTAAGTAGCATCTTTTGTTTCATACCAGAACACAGTCTGAAACTAGTATTTTCTCTACCAATAGTATAGATTTTTTTAAAAACCTTTTGCAACTAAGCCATGTTCTTAACCATATGTGCATTTTTTCCCTAACTGCTGTATGGAAAAGCACATGAATCCAAGCTTTGAAGAGTTTTGTAAGTAAATTATTTTGCGACTTTCCAAATGTGTGGTCCATCTCTGTGCTAGGGATGTGGGAAGGCTTGAAAAGAACGTAAAAGGAACATTTGGGGCCAGACTGGAAAGGCACATTTTAAAGGTTTCACAGCCTGTGCTTCCACAAGTTTATTTGCTGCATGTTTTGCAATGTTAAATCTCTGCCAGGATTCTTTCACCCAAGAGTACATGATTCGAACACTGATAAAAATGTTGAGAAACTGGAATGATCAAAGAATAAACAATGGGTACAAGCAAATCACTGACAATACTGTAGCAGCTGCCAGATTTTACTACATGAACTCAGAGAATATAAGCAGGGAGTTTTTGAATGGTTTTGAAGAGAGGTTACTGAGAGAAACAGTCATTGTACTCTAGCTACTGGTGGGAGCTTAAAAATAGATCGGTGCTCTGGGAGTGAAATCTGGAACACAGCAGGGTGGTAAATTATTCCCCGTGTGGTGGGATTATTTAGGGCATGAAAGGGTTAAAACCATAGAGTAAGCTGTCATGCCAGGCTTATCCTATATCTTGCTCTCTTATTTTGTTTTGTTTTGCTTATTAAACAAATTTACAGACTGCTTCTCTGCATAATGCCATCAAATAATAATAATAATAATAATAATAATAATAATAATAATAATAATAATTTATTATTTGTACCCTGCCCATCTGGCTGGGTTTCCCCAGCCACTCTGGGCGGTTTCCACAAATACCAACACTAATATGTCATACATAAAAAACTTCCCTGAACACGGCTGCCTTAAGATGTCTTCTGAATGTCAGGTAGTTGTTTACCTCTTTGACATCTGATGGGAGGGTGTTCCACAGGGCGGGCGCCACCACCGAGAAGGCCCTCTGCCTGGTTCCCTGTAGCTTTGCTTCTCGCAGGGAGGGAACTGCCAGAAGGCCCTCGGAGCTGGACCTCAGTGTCCGGGCAGAACGATGGAGGTGGAGACGCTCCTTCAGGTATACTGGGCCGAGGCCGTTTAGGGCTTTAAAGGTCAACACCAACACTTGGAAACGTACTGGGAGCCAATGTAGGTCTTTCAGGACCGGTGTTATATGGTCTCGGCGGCTGCCCCCAGTCACCAGTCTAGCTGCTGCTTTCTGGATTAGTTGTAGTTTCCGGGTCACCTTCAAAGGTAGCCCCACATAGAGCGCATTGCAGTAGTCCAAGCGGGAGATAACCAGAGCATGCACCACTCTGGCAAGACAGTCCGCGGGCAGGTAGGGTCTCAGCCTGTGTACCAGATGGAGCTGGCAGACAGCCGCCCTGGACACAGAATTAACCTGCGCCTCCATGGACAGCTGTGAGTCCAAAATGACTCCCAGGCTGTGCACCTGGTCCTTCAGGGTGATGAACAGGGAGAAAACCGAATAAAAGACAGAAGCCCAAGCTCTAAGAAGAATAGCATCAATTCAATGGGGTCTAAAACAATTAAACCACCCACACAGATTCTAAAAGCAATGACAGCATTTCACCAAATATAAAATTGACTTTCCATAAATGATTGGGTTGCGCTTCAGGGAAAGCCTTCCTGAACAAAAATGTATTTGGTAGACACCTAAACATAATCTCGCCAGTGGACTACATGGAACTGGCAGAAATGACTGGCAGAATCCGAGATCAGGGAGAAGAGGTGGAAGAAATTTAAAGACTACTTGCAGAAATACTGTAAAATTAATGAATGTTGAAGGGATGTTGGATTGAAAATAAGCGGTATTGGTAAAAAGATTAACAAGAATATGTAAATACGGATTGACAATGGCTGGAAATATATAGTTATAATAGGTTAAGATAATAAGTAAAGATAAATGATAGAGGGTAAGGATTTGCTGAACTAACTATGTGAACTGGAATACAAAAAAGGGGTGTGTGAGGAGGTCAGGAAATAAGTAAATGAAATATAAGACATGAAAATATTGATTTCTTGTTAACCTTGCTTTCTTTTTTACTCTATGTATTTTGTCTTTGTATTTTTGTATTTCTTTGTTTCTTATTACTGTTAGGTTTTTCTTATTTTCTATTTTTAATTTTGTAACTTTTTATTGTCTGAAAATTTTTAATAAATGTCATTTAAAAAAAAATAAACATAATCTCGCCAGGCACTTGTCTGACTTTGTCTGCTTGTTGATTCCAGAGAGCTGCAGCTGCAGCACCAAAAGCTCAATTTCTGGCACAGTAGTACCTTGGTTCTCAAACGCCTTGGTACTCAAATGCCTTGGTTCTCAAATGCCGAAAACCCGGAAGTAAGTGTTCTGGTCTTTGAGCATTTTTCGGAAGCCGAACGTCCAATGCGGTTGTCGGCTATTGTTTCTGGGGCACCTGCACCAATCAGAAGCTGCGCCTTGGTTTTCGAACACTTCGGAAGTCAAACGGTCTTCCGGAACGGATTAAGTTTGGCGTTTTTGTTTTTGAGGCTTTTTCGGTTAATTTGTTTTTGTGACTGTGTGGAACCCAGTTCAGCTACTGATTGCTTGCGTGACTGTGGAAATAGATAAAAGCTATTTATTATAATGACTACCATCAGTGCAGATAGGGGGAAAAATTATTTTATTTTTCATCATCTACAATATTATCTGATTTATTTTACAGTACAGCACATTGATTATTGCTCTCATTTTATGGATCCATGGTCTCGCTAGATAGTAAAATCCATGTTAAATTGCTGTTTTGGGGGTTGTTTTTAAAAGTCTGGAACAGATAAATCCAGATAAATCCATTACTTTCAATGGGAAAGCGTGCCTTGGTTTTGGAACGCTCTAGTTTTGGAACAGACTTCTGGAACGGATTAAGTTTGAGAACCAAGGTGCCGCTGTACAAGCTAAGGGCACCTCTAGCTTTCCTCCACACAACCAGTCTTGGAGACGTAAACATACTGGATCAGAGAAGCTGAGATTCTCAAAGGCAGTGTCCTGGTCCCTTGGGTTCCCCGAGAGGTGAGGTCCAAGTCCGGTCCATGGTCAAAGGTGCAACATGTCCGTAGTAGCTGAAGCTGGGTGCAGGACAGTCGGGTGAAGTCAGGAATGGGTCAGGAGCTCTGGCAGAAAAGCAGGACAGGGTTCAGGCAGGAACTAGCAACCATCAATATTGTTCCTGCAACTTGGGACTGGGGCTGGCCAGCTTTTATCTGCCCCGAGACATAGGGCGGCCCTGATCCTCTGGTGACTCGCCTCTCCTGGTCTGGAGGCGAGCACTCCTTCTGTGGGAACTTAGTTCCCTCCGCCTCTATGCCCTGAGGCTATGTAGCTCAGGAGAGGCTGGAGGGTTACTGGACCCAGAGGCAACCTCAGCTTCCTCTGACGGGGCTGAGAGTGGAGCACCTGTAGGCAATGGGTCCTCCGTCACCTCAGGAGCCAGAGCAGACTCAGCTGGTGCCTGCGCCTGAGGATCCAGCACAGGTGGATTCTGGAGGCAGGGAATCCTGTGCAGGCTGGGATCCCTCAGGTTCAGCATCCGAGTCCGAATCCCAGGCCATCACAGGCAGGTTCAGCCTACATTGGTGTTGTTATCCACATTCTCCCATATCAGTGAATGGTGACCATTTCTTCCATGAGGATAATAAAGCGCTGCAATGGATGACCCAACAGTAGAGATAATAACAGCAGCAGCAGCAGCAACAACAACAACAATAACAATTTATATGCTGCCCATCTGACAATGTTAACCAGCCACTCTGGACAGCTTCCAACAAATAAAAACACAATGCAGTCAAACCTCGGTTGTCGAACATACTGTATTTTTCGCTCTATAGGACGCACTTTTTCCCCTCCAAAAATTAAGGGGAAATGTGTGTGCGTCCTATGGAGCGAATGCAGGCTCCTTGGCTTCAGCGATAGCAACGTGAAGCCTCTGAAGCACAGAGGGGTGCGCACCGACCCTCTCGCTCTCCAGGCTTCAGGGGTAGCCGCCTGAAGCCTTCAGAGTGCAGCATGAGTTCCTGCTGTGCTCCGCAGGCTTCAGGTTCCTTTCGCTGAAGCCAGGAGAGTCTTGCTCTCCCGGCTTCAGCAAAAGGAACCCGAAGCCTGAGGAGCGCAGTGGGAACTTGCACTGTGCTCGGAAGCCTTCAGGGATAGCCGCACGCAGCCCCTCCGGCAGGGAGAGGTTGCGCAGGGCTAAAGAGGAAGCCAAAACAGTGAGCGGGATCCATCCCGCTCGCTGTCTTGGCTTGTGCCATAGCCGTGCGTAACCCCTCCGGCAGGGAGAGGTTGCGCACAGCCTGTACGCTGCTCTTTGGGGCTGGGGGGAGAAATTAGATTTTTTTTCTTGATTTCCCCCTCTAAAAACTAGGTGCGCCCTATGGTCCAGTGTGCCTTATGGAGCGAAAAATACGGTAATCCATTATGGAAGGCCGTTCGACTTCCAAAACCTTCGACAACCGAGGCACGGCTTCCAATTGGTTGCAAGAGCTTCTTGCACACAAGCAGAAGCTGTGTCGGACATTCGGGTTCTCAAAAGTGTTCAAAAACCAGAGCATTTACTTCTGGGTTTTCGGCTTTTGAGAGCCAAAACATTTGAAAACGGAGGCATTCCGGAACCAAGGTTTGACTGTACCACCCAAAAGTTGGGTGGTCCCACATTACGTAGAGACCTTTGCCTTCTCAGCTGTATGTGAGAAGAAGACAGGGAGGGGCTAGTCTCTGCACCCCTGCGGCAGCCCCATCCTGCGTTAATTTAAACACTTAAGTAGAATGTCTGAATAAGGCTCCTGTTATCAGTTTTAAGTCTGCTGCTTAAAGCACAGAAGTGTTATTTTCTCAATTTCGTAGATGAGGAAAGGGAAATATTTTCAACAGAGTGCTCACTCCAAGCCCACCCAGAAAGTGTGGCAAGCCCTCAAATGAAATCCTCCTGGCTCCGAGACAATCTTCCTCCCCATCTTCCCTCTTAGAACAAGACTTTCCTTTCCTGTGAAGCTGTCGCAGAGCAGGCTGGCATCAACAGAGTCGGTCGAGGCAAACCTTCACGAAGCCTCAGGAATGCTTTCGGCACCGTTTTCAAGCCGTCAGGGGGCCAGTCAGCTGTCTCAGAAGAAAACGCTTCCAGGAAAAATAGGACAGGAAGATTAAGTCGTGAGCAGCGCAGTTTTGGCGCATGTGCTTCCGTCTTCCCTTTTCTGCATTGCAATCCTGTGTCTTGAATCAGAACACTTTCCTGTATTCTGTATTTTTTGCTCTGTAAGACTCACTTTTTCCCTCCTAAAAAGTAAGGGGAAATGTGTGTGCATCTTATGGAGCGAATGCAGGCTGCGCAGCTATCCCAGAAGCCAGAACAGCAAGAGGGATCGCTGCTTTCACTGCGCAGCAATCCCTCTTGCTGTTCTGGCTTCTGAGATTCAGAATATTTTTTTTCTTGTTTTCCTCCTCCAAAAACTAGGTGCGTCTTGTGGTCTGGTGTGTCTTATAGAGCGAAAAATACGGTAAGTGGAAAGCAGAATACCCTCATACCCCTCAACATTTCTCTGATAGAAATAGGGATGGCCTATTCTGTAATAATAATAATAATAATAATAATAATAATAATAATAATAATAATATTTATACCAACCCCATCTGATTGGGTTATCCAAGCCATTCTGGGAGGCTTCCAACATCAATAAAAACATAACAAAACATTAAAAAAACCCTCTTCCCTATACAGGGCTACCTTCAGATGTCTTCTAAAGTTTGTATGGTTACTTATCGCCTTGGCTCAGGGGTCACATACCGTATTTTTTGCTCTATAGGGTGCACCGGACCATAGGGCGCACCTAGGTTTTTTTTTGGGGGGGGGGAAATAATAAATTTTGGGCTTCCTCTTTAGCCACACACAACCTCTCCAGCCGGGAGAGGCTGCGTGCGGCTTTGGCAGAAGCCAAGACAGCGAGCGGGATGGATCCTGCTCGCTGTCTTGGCTTCCTTTTTAGCCACAGGGCTGGGGCGGGGGAAGCCCGAGCTTCCCCTGACCCCAGCCCCCAGAACGGGTCCGGGAGCTTGCTTCGCTCCCGGAGCTTGCTGCTATCCGCAAGCCTTCGGAGTCCACTGCGCTCCCCGGGCTTTGGGCTGCAGGCTGCTATCCACAAGCCTTCGGAGCGCGGCCAGAAGCGGCTTAGTCATGCTGGCCACATGACCCAGAAGCTGTACACCGGCTCCCTCGGCCAGTAAAGCGAGATGAGCGCTGCAAGCCCAGAGTCATCTGTGACTGGACCTAATGGTCAGGGGTCCCTTTACCTTTACCTTATTCTTCCTTAAATTCGTTGTTGTCTCTTCCTCTTAATTTCATTGTCAGTTTTGCCATTTCAGCATATTCCGTTAATTTGACTTGTCAATCTTCTTTAGCTGGGACACTTTCCTCTTTCCAGTGTTGTGCTAATAATGTCTGTGCAGCCATGGTTGCGTACATAAACAAGTTCTTTTGTGATTTTGGTAAATCTATTCCTGTGATACCTGGTTTTTAAACAAAGGTTATTTTAAACATCTTCTTCATTTCATTATAAATCATTTCCCAATACTTCTTGACAATTTTGCAATCCTACCACATATGAAAAAAGTACCTTCTATTGTTTTACCTTTCCAACACTTATTTTCTTTAGTTTTGTACATTTTTGCTAATTTAAGCAGAGTTGGATACAATCTACCCATCATTTTCATATAGTTTTCTTTAGTCACCGCACATGCTGTAAATTTTATATCTTTCTTCCGTAGTTTTTCCCATTCCTCCATCTGAATATTGTGTCCCACAACTTGTGTGAAACTCAATGCCTTGGGAAAAGCCTGGGGAAAAGGAGATGGAGGGGAGATATATGAGAGTTGCCTTTGAGTAACTCTAGGGCAGTCACATGGATAGGTTCACCATACATCAGGAAATTCCTGACATGTCCTGGTTTTCGGGTGTAAAAAGGGCGTTGGGGGGAATTCGCCGAATCAGCAGAATGTCAGGGGAAACCCGGGTGTATGTCAATGTTATGGAAAAAGCAGCAGAAACGGCTCCAAAAACCTAAATTCAATATTGGGGGAGGCAGGTTTCCCCCCATAAGCTCAACAATTTTGGGATTGCTTTTCACTTTTTGAAATATGGCAACCCTACACATGGAAGATGGAGCAAGCTTATTTTCTCCTGCTCTGGAGGGTAGGTAAAAAGGTAAAGGGACCCCTGACCATTAGGTCCAGTCGTGGCCGACTCTGGGGTTGTGGCACTCATCTCGCTTTATTGGCCGAGTGGAGCTTCCGGGTCATGTGGCCAGCATGACTAAGCCGCTTCTGGCGAACCAGAGCAGCGCATGGAAACGCCGTTTACCTTTCCGCTGGAGTGGTACCTATTTATCTACTTGCACTTTGATGTGCTTTCGAACAGCTAGGTTGGCAGGAGCAGAGACTTAGCAACGGGAGCTGACCCCTTTGTGGGGATTCGAACCGCCGACCTTCTGATCGGCAAGTCCTAGGCTCTGTGGTTTAACCCACAGCACCATGGCTTTAAGTTACAAGAAAGGAGATTCCAACTAAATCTCAGGAAGACCTTTCTGACAGTAAGAGCTGTTCAACAGTGGAACTGACTCCCTTGGGAAGCTGTAGACTCCCCTTCCTAGGAGGTTTTAAAGAAGAGGTTGGATGGCCATCTGTCACGGATGCTTTAGTAGAGATTCCTGCATTTTAGAGGGTTGGCCTAGACAACCCTTTCAGCCCTACAGTTCTATGATTCTAACTGCCTAGGCCAGTGATGGCCAAACTTGGCCCTCCAGCTATTTTTGGACTACTACTCCCATCATCCCTAGCTAACAGGACCAGTGGTCAGGGATGATGGGAACTGTAGTCCCAAAACAGCTGGAGGGCCATGTTTGGCCATCACTGGCCTAGGGCAAGTCCTCAAACTGCCATGTCCTTAAGATTAAGGGAGTGTCAACAAATTACAAGCCCAATTGTCGTCATGCCCTTCTATTGTCACTAGTTTTGTGTCTGGTAGAGAACCACGTGGTGTCATGGTTAAAAGGATGACCTGTGAGCCAAGGTGTCCCTTTGCTCAAATCTGACCTAAGGTTAACCTTAGATAAGTCACTATCTCAAAGAAGGAGTCCCACATCAGTAACACTAGCCTGCTTTACAGGAGTGGCTTTTGTTTCGTGATTTTTAAAGGTAATGTAGGAAATGGCTTTCCAGCGAATCTGGAAAAATACAGTGGAAGAATTACAGTGGTACCTCGGGTTAAGTACTTAATTCGTTCCGGAGGTCCGTTCTTAACCTGAAACTGTTCTTAACCTGAAGCACCACTTTAGCTAATGGGGCCTCTTGCTTCCGCTGTGCCGCCACCGCGTGATTTCTGTTCTCCTCCTGAAGCAAAGTTCTTAACCCGAGGTACTATTTCTGGGTTAGCGGAGTCTGTAACCTGAAGCATATGTAACCTGAAGCATATGTAACCCGAGGTACCACTTTATAATAATGCGTACAATAAGTCTACACCTGACAGTCTGTCTTGGCCCACTGACTCATAATTTCCCAGTTTCCAAAGATATCTTATTTGACCACTTCCTCACAATGCACAGCCAAAGAATGAAAGGAAATTCTTACTGTGGATTTCTATTCCCAGTGACTCCTGGAGGACAGCCTTAACTAGGGGTCAGTGAACGTTTTCAGCAGGGGGCTGATCCACTGTCCCTCAATCCTTGTGGGGGGCCGGACTATTTTTTTTTGGGGGGGGGAGAACGAATTCCTATGCCCCACAAATAACCCAGAGATGCATTTTAAATAAAAGCACACATTCTACTCATGTAAAAACACACTGATTCCCAGACTGTCTACAGGCTGGTTTGAAAAGGCAATTGGACCGGATCCGGCCCCCAGGCCTTAGTTTGCCTATCCATGGCCCTTAACACTGGGCTTTGCTCCTCCTCCTTCAAAGAATTGGCTGATTAAGTAGCAATTGGCCAGATCTCATCAGCTTAGAATTGGTTTAGTATTTACAAACCTCCCCGGCAAGCATTCTGAAAAAGCTTGTCTGTATTCCGGGAGTTCCTTCCTGGCTCATACTGTTGGCCCATGCCTGTTGATGGTGCCGCGTGAATTCACACTATTTTATTGGCCTGTAGGAGTTGTACTTTGGTTTTACTTGCTCTGTGAAAAGCACCAGCCATGGCAGAGGGCCGCTTGGAAATTCAGCCCTGAAACAAACACACTCAGAAAAAGAGGAGGTTATAGTTCTACAACGGGAACAGAAAGCTCATAAATTTGTTTCGCAGGAGATGATCAAGAGGGTTGAGCCAAATAGACAAATGCCTTGCCAGCAAAGATCGTCGGGCCACATACAGCGGTACCTCAGGTTAAGTACTTAATTCGTTCCAGAGGTCCGTACTTAACCTGAAACTGTTCTTAACCTGAAGCACCACTTTAGCTAATGGGGCCTCCTGCTGCTGCTGCGCTGCCGGGGCACGATTTCTGTTCTCATCCTGAAGCAAAGTTCTTAACCTGAAGCGCTATTTCTGGGTTAGCGGAGTCTGTAACCTGAATCGTATGTAACCTGAGGTACCACTGTATTTCACAGCAACCAAGCTAAGATTCATTGAGAATAAGGGTAAATAACTTCCACTCAAGTGCCTTGCCTACCTTAGTTATGGGTGTTGTTTTTTAGTCATGTCCGACTCTTCGTGACCCCCTGGACCAGAGCACGCCAGGCCCTCCTGTCTTCCACTGCCTCCCGCAGCTTGGTCAAACTCATGCTGGTAGCCTCGAGAACACTGTCCAACCATCTCGTCCTCTGTCATCCCCTTCTCCTTGTGCCCTCCATCTTTCCCAGCATCAGGGTCTTTTCCAGGGAGTCTTCTCTTCTCATGAGGTGGCCAAAGTATTGGAGCCTCAGCTTCAGGATCTGTCCTTCCAGTGAGCACTCAAGGCTGATTTTCTTCAGAATGGATAGGTTTGATCTTCTTGCAGTCCTTGGGACTCTCAAGAGTCTCCTCCAGCACCAGAATTCAAAAGCATAATTCAAAAGTTGGAGGAATACTGCACGCCTGAAAAGAATGCAGATGGCCCCAATTTGGCTCTCAAGAGTCTCCTCCAGCACCATAATTCAAAAGCATCAATTCTTAAGCAATCTTAGTTCAAATTCTGAGCGGTGACATTTGCAGAATCATCTTTAATATTCCAAGCCGAAGGAGAACTGCGGAAATGACACTTGATTCACAGAGCAGTTGAGTATTATGAGTTGGACAAAATATTGTATACTGAACCTAAGTATTTATAAATTTATCAACATCACAGGTCGCATTGAGTCAGCAGCGTGATGCAGCAGCAACAAAGGGCTAGTACTATCCTAGGCTGTAGGGTGGTGCTGTGGGTTAAACCACAGAGCCTAGGACTTGCCGATCAGAAGGTCGGCGGTTCGAATCCCTGCGATGGGGTGAGCTCCCATTGCTCGGTCCCTGCTCCTGCCAACCTAGCAGTTCGAAAGCACGTCAAAGTGCAAGTAGATAAATAGGTACTGCTCCAGCGGGAAGGTAAACAGCGTTTCTGTGTCCTGTTCTGGTTCACCAGAAGCGGCTTAGTTATGCTGGCCACATGAGCCAGAAGCTGTATACTGGCTCCCTCGGCCAATAAAACGAGATGAGCGCCGCAACCCCAGAGTCGGTCACGACTGGACCTAATGGTTGGGGGTCCCTTTACCTTTTCCTTACTATCCTAGGCTGCATCAACAGAGGTCTAGTGTCCCGATCAAGGTAAGGAATAGTACCGCTCTATTCAGCCTTAGTCAGACCACACCTGGAATACTGTGACCAGTTCTAGACGCCACAATTTAAGAAGGATATGGACAAGCTGGAACATGTGCAGAGGAGGGCATTCCAGATGACCAAGGGTCTGGAAAGTGAGCCATCTGAAGAACAGTTGAGGGAGTTGGAGATGTTTAGCCTGGAAAAGAGAAGGACACTGGAAAGGATGTAAGAAAAAAATGGAGTTGGCTTTGACAGCCCAACTCCCCATCAAAGGACCCCGTGTCGCCTAAGTCATGTAGGTCAAAACTGCAACTAAATCTCTTCTCAGGCTCCTGGCAGAACCTTCCATGTTTTGTCTCTTGAAGACTACTTCTTGATGTAGATCAGGCATGGCCAAACTTGGCCCTCCAGATGTTTTGGGACTACAATTCCCATCACCCCTGACCACTGGTCCTGTTAGCTAGGGATGATGGGAGTTGTAGTCCATAAACATCTGGAGGGCCAAGTTTGGCCATGCCTAATGTACTGTATTTTTTGCTCTATAAGGCTCACTTTTTCCCTCCTAAAAAGTAAGGGGAAATGTGTGTGCGTCTTATGGAGCAAATGCAGGCTGCGCAGCTATCCCAGAAGCCAGAACAGCAAGAGGGATTGCTGCTTTCACTGTGCAGCGATCCCTCTTGCTGTTCTGGCTTCTGAGATTCAGAATATTGTTTTTCTTGTTTTCCTCCTCCAAAAACTAGGTGCGTCTTGTGGTCTGGTGCGTCTTATAGAGCGAAAAATATGGTCTATAAATAGATATAACACAGAGAGAGAGAGGGAGAGGGGGAGGGAGGGAGGGAGGGAGAGAGGGAGTGTTTTGCAGCCCAGTGAATAGAGAAATCTCTTTCCAGGTCAATGTAAGAAATTGTAGAGCACTGGAAAGGCCTAGTTTTATCTCCTGCCAAAGAAGGGATTAAGATACCATGATTCACAGGCCTAAGGACTTTCTCCCTGCCTTTGCCTTTGCTTCTCTGAGGGTAAACTGACAGAGACGAGTTTTTACTCCAAACAGCTGTCTGTTATTTGAATGGAGACAGCTCTTAATCCCGCACATGACAGCCATCAGAGTCTGCTGTAGTGGAAATGTTTCTTGGATCCAGACAAAGCCTCTGGCACAGCACTGAAAATAACGCTGCGTTTGTAAGTTGTAACCCTACAGGCTCTGTTTTCGGCGAGGCTGCAGCCTGCTGGCTAGTCGTCACCGATTCAATTAAAAAGAGAGATGAAGCCAGACTTGCATACGCAGGAAGAAAGGAAAATAAATGGAATTCATTCTCCAAGATCCTTTTCGAAAGCAGGAGGGGAATCAGAAATTGCGCTGCAGCAAATTAGCTGGGGTGGTTCTGTTCAGAGTGCTGTTTTCAAGAGCACTCCACTATTGGGGAAGCTGTGCACTGATAGAAAATATCTTGATTAGTTTTAATTAATCGGCGTATCTGCGGCACCACTCATTTTGAGCCATCTGTGACTGAAAATTGCAAAAGTGCCTCAGCCCATGTCCTATTGCTGAAAGCTGTTCATTTCCATTCCTCGGCTGAGTTCAGATCCATGAAAGGTAGCAATACTTAGAAGAGGAAAAATCCTTCCTGTTTTTGTTGTTTAGTCGTTTAGTCGTGTCCGACTCTTCCACATTGCATCAAATATATGTGAAATATACTCAAGAGTCCTGTAGTGATTTCATGCTCTTTATTGCAGCTTGTCAAACAGTGATTGAATTGCCCCCCAAACCTCAGGCTTTTATATACATTATTCACACAATGAGTGCCATCTGATTGGCTGATTCTGCTTCCCTCCTGGAGCCTGATTGGTCTTTTCCTGTAGGCCAATCAGTTGTTGCATTCTAGGATCCTACCAGCCTAATAGGCTGATTAATTTCTTCCTGGAGCTTGATTGGTCTTCTCCTGCAAGCCAATCAGTTGTTGCATTCTAGGATCCTACTTGCCTATTGTTCTAGGATCCAAGCTTAGTACATAACAATATGAATGAGTGTATAGATGCTGAAATGCACAGATATTTACACACCTTTATAAAGTTTTCGGTTGTTGTTGTTTAGTCGTTTAGTTGTGTCCGACTCTTTGTGACCCCCTGGACCAGAGCACGCCAGGCACTCCTGTCTTCCACTGCCTCCCCCAGTTTGGTCAAACTCATGCTAGTAGCTTCAAAAACACTATCCAACCAACTCGTCCTCTGTTGTCCCCTTCTCCTTGTGTCCTCAGTCTTTCCCAACATCAGGGTCTTTTCCAGGGAGTCTTCTCTTCTCATGAGGTGGTCAAAGTATTGGAGCCTCAGCTTCAGGATCTGTCCTTCCAGTGAGCACTCAGGGCTGATTTCCTTCAGAAGGGATAGGTTTGATCTTCTTGCAGTCCATGGGCCTCTCAAGAGTCTCCTCCAGCACCATGATTCATAATTTCGGTTAATTAATTGAAAATAATTTGCCAATAATTTGCTAATCCTGCAGTGTGAATTTTGAAATGGTATACCATACCCTCCACCATTTCTCCAATGAAAATAGGGACGTCTCATTCCATAATAATTATTTTACTATTTATACCCCACACATCTTTCTGGATTGCCCCAGCCACTCTAGGCAGCTTCCAACATATATAAAAACTTAATAAAACATGAAACATTTTTTTAAAAAAACTTCCCTATACAGGATTGCCTTCAGACTGCTTGGGAGCTGCATAACTCCATACCCTCCAGCATTTCTCCAATGAAAATAAGGACATCCTAAGGAAAATTGGGACATTCCGGGATCAAATCAGAAACCGGGGTGGCTTCTCTAAATCAGGGATGTCCCTGGATAATAGGGACACTTGGAGGTGTCTAGTGTACTTTTTGAATATCATGCATACAGTATCTGTATTTAATACCTGATAATATTTAACTTCTGATATGTGACAATATATGGCAGGTTTTTTTACCATTGCTATCTTATGTGTTTCTTTATTTCTTTTTTCTATTATTGTCTTTTGCCTGGGTAAATTCATATTAATGCAGAATAAGTTCTTGACCTCACACCCATCCCATTTGGGGGTTATATTTGTATTCTTTCCTTTGTCTGTTGTACATACTGTATTTCTCTTTATTGCATAACTGAAAATTGGGAGTTGTTGGGAAGGATTTATCCCTTAAGGCACTAAATTATAGCAATAGTATGAAACAAATATAAAAACAGTTAATAGCAGATGGTTGAGTCAATTTCGGCCACTTATATCTCCCTTCAATAATAATAATAATAATAAAATTCAAGGGAACTTAACAGTAAGTAAAAAAAACAACTGATAATATTTGATAGCTTAACTACAATGATATTTCACTATATGCTTGTATTTGATCTATGGAGATAGACTGATATTTGAACCACGACGTAACCACAGAATCAGTAACATGTTTGGAGCACACAGATTTTATTTTTGAAGTTGAGAAGAAAAGGTTGAATTTAAAAACAGAATCCCGAGGCTTGTTTCTTTTTTACATGTGAAACAAAAAAATAATGAATTTGACATTTTAAAAATATTTCAAAATTCATATCCAGCTCTATGAATTCAGTATATTTAGTAAAAACTAATGAAAGTATGGATATGTATGAGGAAAAGTATAGGAAATACAGTGGTACCTCGGGTTACATACGCTTCAGGTTACATACGCTTCAGGTTACACACTCCGCTAACCCAGAAATAGTGCTTCAGGTTAAGAACTGAAATTGGGCTCTGGCGGTGCGGCGGCAGCAGGAGGCCCCATTAGCTAAAGTGGTGCTTCAGGTTAAGAACAGTTTCAGGTTAAGAACGGACCTCCGGAACGAATTAAGTACTTAACCCGAGGTACGTAAATTGGTACAGGTAAAATGAGGCAGTAATGGAAGCTCAGAGTCTGGTCCTCTGGCTGGTATGGGCTCTGATACAATTGCTTCAACTGCACCACTGAAAACCTGGCCTTGCAAGGCAGCTACAAGTGAATTTATTCTCGATTCCAAGTGCTTAGCAAACATGTCCCAGCACGCTTCAGAGCCTGCCTTCATCCCACCCGACAGGGTCAAGTCACAACTGGTCCCAAATAGCATGGAAAAATAATAATAACACAACACAAAATTTCCCCAAACTCTTGGTTCTTAAAAAAAAAATCTTTTAAGGAAACAAGATATTCTTCATTCCATCTTTAGGTGCTTTCTCACTTTTCATTGCACACATTTACAGGCTGACTTCTTCACACCTCTACCACCATAGTCCCACAACCAATTTTTAGGAACAGGACTTGAAAACACCAGCTGATTTAGAAGCTTGTTCAGGTGTAGCATTTATGCATACAGTGGTACCTTGGGTTAAGTACTTAATTTGTTCTGGAGGTCCGTTCTTAACCTGAAACTGTTCTTAACCTGAAGCACCACTTTAGCTAATGGGGTCTCCTGCTGCTGCCGCGCTGCGGCAGCGAAATTTCTGTTCTCATCCTGAAGCAAAGTTCTTAACCCAAGGTACTATGTCTGGGTTAGCGGAGTCTGTAACCTGAAGCGTATGTAACCCGAGGTACCACTGTACTATATTCATTAGGTGGGTTTCGATTTTAAAAGACACCTTTGAAAAGTACCGTACTTTTCCGTGTATAAGATGATCTTTTTTCCTGATAAAACAATGTTAAAAAATTGGGGGGCGGGGGATTTGTTGCTTTCACGAGTATGAGATTGTCAGCGGTGATTCTGCGGTTGATTGGTGGGTGCGGCAAGGGCTGCTGTTGATTGGCTACTGTTGTGGCAATTGGGCAGGCTAATGGCGGGTGCTTGCGGCAGGCAGACGATAGTTGGCTCCTGCGACGTGTGAGCTTTGCAGAGTTGATCATTAGGGTGAGCGATTTTCGGGATCCCCTCCCCCCCAAAGCTCAACAACTGGGCAATCCTCTCCCCCAAAAGCTCAACAACTCTTGGCAATCGCCCCCCCCCATTTTCTTAATTTTGTGTCCCCCAAAATCTTATACACAGGGGCATTTTATACACGGAAAAATATGGTAAGTAGTGAATGTAGGGAAGTATCATAAAAGTGGACATGAATAATGTAGGGTGGCAAACAATCCATATCCGAAAAGCTTTGGATATGCATATTTGTACACGGGTGGCTTGCCGACTTGCCGATCAGAAGGTCGGCGGTTCGAATCCCCGCAAAGGGGTCAGCTCCCGTTGCTAAGTCCCTGCTCCTGCCAACCTAGCAGTTCGAAAGCACGTCAAAGTGCAAGTAGATAAATAGGGACCGCTTTGGCGGGAAGGTAAATGGTGTTTCCATGCGCTGCTCTGGTTCACCAGAAGCGGCTTAGTCATGCTGGCCACATGACCCGGAAGCTGTACGCCGGCTCCCTCGGCCAGTAAAGCGAGATGAGCGCCGCAACCCGAGTCGGCCACGACTGGACTGAATGGTCAGGGGTCCCTTTACCTTTCTACACATTGCTTGGCTGGAGAATGGAGTGGCAAAATCTGGAATTTTGAAAGACAGCTGTGATGCAGTCTGCGCAGGGGGGAGCCCAGCAGGCCGACACAGCTTTTAGCACGTGAATCCCCCGGACACCCACGGAGAGAAGAGACGGGTCGTGTTGTGCTGTGGTCACTCCTTGCCCACCTCCCTTCATCCGTTACCTCTTGCCATGGGCCTGGGCTGCTCTGCAGCCTTCACCAGTGCCCCCTCAGAATTTTGCACCTGAAGCCACGCCCCTCCACAGCGGCGGAGCAAGCTGATTGGGCGCCTGGGGCAGCATGAGTGTCCTGTGTCCAGGGGCGGGACCAACCGCCCACAGGGCAGAGACAGCCGGGGCAGGACTCTCGATGGGGCCTCCAAGGAGTCTGCCGGCCTCCTCCCACTCAGCCACCCTACAGCTGGGGGGGGGGGGCGGCAGCGGGCGGACTGTTTGGGGTAGCGCGGAGCCTGCAGGCACCCAAGCCACCATGTTAGTCTCAGGAGAGACACATGGCTGAGGCGCGATGCAGGCTCCGAGGTGAGTGCTGCCTTCAGGGGTGACACCCGGGGCGGCCCGCCCCCACTGCACCCCCTTCCTCCGCCTCTGCCCCTCCAGCTCCCGAAGCTACACCACAGGCTACACTCCCAGGCTGAAATGATATATAATGATGCTTTTAATTCAAAAGCATCAATTCTTCGGCGATCAGCCTTCTTTATAGTCCAGCTCTCACTTCCATACATCACTAATTGGCAAATTATTTTCAATTAATTAAATGGGTACAACCGAAATTATGAATTATGGTGCTGGAGGGGACTCTTGAGAGTCCCATGGACTGCAAGAAGATCAAACCTATCCATTCTGAAGGAAATCAGCCCTGAGTGCTCACTGGAAGGACAGATCCTGAAGCTGAGGCTCCAATACTTTGGCCACCTCATGAGAAGAGAAGACTCCTTGGAAAAGACCCTGATGTTGGGAAAGATGGAGGGTACAAGGAGAAGGGGACGACAGAGGACGAGATGGTTGGACAGTGTTCTCGAAGCTACCAGCATGAGTTTGACCAAACTGTGGAAGACAGGAGTGCCTGGCGTGCTCTGGTCCATGGGGTCACAAAGAGTCAGACACGACTAAACGACTAAACAGCAACAACAACAACAACAACATGGCCTAATGTTGTTACATGCACGTGCGTGTAACGTGTGGTTTGAGCCTTGGGGGGAAAAGTGACTGCGTTTACTCTCCAGTTCTCAACAGAAGTCCAGGGCTCCGTCTCTCTCCTCTTGGCCTGCAGCCAATAAAGGGTGTTGCTTGGCTCTGTCATCTCCTTGCTAGACAAAGTACAAATAATCCAAGTGAAAGACAAATGGCTGAGCTGCGAACGAGACTTGGGAGTGGTAGCGTTTTCTTTTATCAGACTCGACACGTTTCATTAAGCCAGACTGACCAAACTCTTTTTACAGAGCCAGTTTCCTCTTTGTATGATCAGCCGCCTCCAACATTTTTCTGATGAAAATAAGGTACAGTGGTGCCTTGCAAGACGAAATTAATTCATTCCGTGAGTTTTTTCGTCTAGCGAATTTTTCGTCTTGCGAAGCACAGTGTCAGGAAAGTTTTGGAAAAGCTTCAAAAATCACCAAAGTCTTCAAAAACCTCAAAAAAGGCTACCACACCGTGTTCTATGAGTTGCTCCTCGAAGTCAAGTCGCAACTGTATTAACGGTGTTAAGAAAATCGAAACAAACTTGCAAGACGTTTTCGTCTTGCGAAGCAAGCCCATAGGGAAATTCGTCTTGTGAAGCAGCTCAAAAAACGCAAAACCCTTTCGTCTAGCGAGTTTTTCGTCTTGCGAGGCATTCGTCTTGCGGGGCACCACTGTAAAGGTAAAGGTACCCCTGCCCGTACGGGCCAGTCTTGCCAGACTCTAGGGTTGTGGGCTCATCTCACTCTATAGGCCGGGAGCCAGCGCTGTCCGCAGACACTTCCGGGTCACATGGCCAGCGTGACAAAGCTGCATCTGGCGAGCCAGCGCAGCACACGGAACACCGTTTACCTTCCCGCTGGTAAGTGGTCCCTATTTATCTACTTGCACCCGAAGGTGTTTTCGAACTGCTAGGTTGGCAGGCGCTGGGACAGAACGACGGGAGCGCACCCGCCACGGGGATTCGAACCGCTGACCATGTGATCGGCAAGTCCTAGGCGCTGAGGTTTTACCCACAGCGCCACCCACGTCCCATCCTCTGATTAAAATAGGGATGTCCTATTCAACAACAACTTTATTATTTACGGACTTAGAGTTAACCAGGATTTTGTATATTTCCAATAGTACCCCTTTTGTATTACATCCAGTCATACCCTCCAATATTTCTCTGATAAAAATGGGGGTGCCCTATTCACAACAAAAACAATTTTATTATTCACACTCCGCCCATCTGATACGGTTGTCCCAGCTACTCTGGGCGGCTTCCAACATATACAAAAACATAATAAAACATTAAACATTAACAAACTTCCCTCTACAGGGCTGCCTTCAGAATCCTTCTAATGGCTGCATCTCCTTGGATCTCATAACTCCATACCATCCAACATTTCTCTGATGAAAATAGGGGAAAGCGGAATTTTGGGACATAATATACAATGAACTCAAAAAGGTCTTTAAATTCTCATTTCAAAAAAACCCTGAAGCCTTTTTGCTAGGCATTATGCCCATTGATATACCAAAAAACCATAGAACCCTTTTTATGTACACAACCACAGAGGCGAGGATTTTAATAGCAAAAAACTGGGAAGGTGACGTGATCCCCACAAAAACTGATTGGCAAGCAAAAATGATAGAATATTTAGAACTTGCGAAGATAACTGGGAGAATAAGAGGAAACGCTAACCAGAAAGTCAGTAAAGATTGGACAATATGTAAAGAATATCTTGACAAATCTCCTGACAGATTTGGATTGATTCTTGAAGGTTAAGGAAATCATAAAAGCGAAAATTTCTCCTGATAAGTAACTGAAAAGAATAACAAATAATGAAATGTGTATAGATTAGTAAGGTATACTTGCTTCTTATTTGCAATAAGAAATGGATAAGTGTTGGTACATAATGAAATGTGAAAATGTGAATTTACAAATATAATGTATATGTATTATGTGAAGATTTCATATGTGTATTGCAACATTAATAATAATAATAATAATAATAATAATAATAATAATTAGTAAGACATAAAAAGCACAATGAGGTGAATCAGATGTTAAAGTGTATGTAATTTCAAATGAGGTATTGTTAGTCAGTGTCTATGGTCTGTTTATGTTCTTTTTTGTTTTGCTTATGTTTTATGTAAATTGTTTTGTAATAAATAATCTTTTAAAAATAAAAAAAATAAAGGGGGGGGGGGGAGAAAATAGGGAAAAGTGGGACATTCCAGGATCAAATCAGAAACCGGGATGGGTTCTGTAAATCCAGGACGGTCCCCGGAAAATAGGGAGACTTGAAGGGTTTGCAGCTGCAGACCCTCCTCTATACTACACACAAGTTATAAAGTGCATATTGCACTGTTACAACAGCCTTAATTCCCAGTCTTGTCCTCTCAAAAAAGTGCTGCAATACTATCCCTTCACCAGGATCCACTGACTTAATTCATTGTCCCCAAGATCACCATGCATGAACGTGGAGGATAAAGAGCTGCAGTTGGTCACATGTAAAAGCAGATTGGCAGAGTGTTATGTACTGAGTTGAATAGGGTCCACAATGCAGCAGTCTGATTGGTCCTAGAACAATAGGATCCATAATGCAGCAGTCTGATTGGTCCTAGAACAATAGAATCCATAATGCAGCAGTCTGATTGGTCCTAGAACAATGCAGCAGTATGATTGGTCTGCAGGAGCCACCCAATCCAGCTCCAGATGGAAGTGAATCCACAACCTGATTGGCCTACAGGAGAATCCCGGAATTAGCCAATCACGTGCAGCCCATTGTGTAAATAAGGTATATAAAGCAAATACTTTGGGGGAACTTTCATTCCCCCTCACCACTATGAGCTGAATAAAGAGCATGAGATCCACTCTCGACACAGAGTATATTTCACAGAGAGAGCTGGCAGATCTGCTTTCTAGAATTAGACTGGACAGCCCTTCAAATGGAGGTCTGTCCTCTATAATACAGCCATCCTGCAAGACTTTATTAAAATGTATTTACACACTTCATAGGGTGCCCCTTCCTGGAACTAGTGAGGCCGCAGCAGAAAGGAGAAGCCCTTCACTTACGGTGCTTTTCTGAGTTTTCCCAACGACATACGCTGAATAACTCTTGTTTCAAGTAAGGCTACTATAACATAGGATCACACCTATTTTTAGCTAGATTTATCTGTCAGCAGTGCGAACGTTCTTCTCGCCATTTGGAATTGTACTAGGCACTCTGACAAACCTGACCCAAATCTAAACCCAACCTGCTTATTAGTGAACACATATATTTCCAACATATACATTTGAGTCAGCACGGTTGGTTTCTCGTTATAAATAGTCACATTACTTTTAAGTTGCTTTCCATTTTTCCGAGCTGATTAACACCCAGATCCTGATGGTCTAATACAGGGGTTGGCAAGTTTTACCTCGCCTGGGCTGGTTTACTCCCATGGAGATCGCTCTGTGGGGAGGATGCGCAGACACGATTTCCAGCGCCGCGAAAGCAAGTCCCCGCTCCGCACTGCGCCTGTTATGTACTGAAGTTCTCACCCTGGGCCAGCAGGGGGATACTGTAGATAGTTATGCAAATAAGGGATCAAAAGTGACGTTCAGTGATTGGATAGTTTTAGAAAATTGTTACAGTTACATTGTACTGGAGCTCTATATAAGCAGGCTGACTGAACCCTTCAGTTCAGTTCTGTCCTGGCCTGTGAATAAACAAGAGCTGTTCGAAGAATTGCTGTGTTGTCTGATATGTTCACCCACAACTTAAGACTGGCAACGAAGGTGATTCTTCAAACAGCTCTTGTTTATTCACAGCCACAGTAGTGGGAGTCACTGGACCTCGCTCGTTCCAGGTGGCACTCGAAGATGGACACTTGTGGCGCCGGCACATAGACCAGCTTAGGCGCAGGGTTGGGGACTTGGACACTACCGTGGTGCCCCCAACTGTGCTCGTGGCTCCGGAACAGACACTTACAGATGGTGAGGCTCCACCTTACACCTCTCTCACAAACTGCCGGTGTGGAGCCACTTCAGAGGGTCTGCCAGACTTCCCACAGACTCAGACCACTGCCGTGCCTGACATTCTGCCAACTCCACTTGCGGAGGTTCCCTTGACAGCACCAGTTTAGCACAGCGCATGGGGACTTGCCGAGTGGGCAGCTTGGTTCGGGGGTGGCTCGTGGGCCATTTAAACAACCCCCGTGGGCTGCTTGTGGCCCATGGGGCACAGGTTGCAAACCCCTGGTCTAATAGCACACTTCCCGATCCTGAGGGCCTCAAGGTCAGTTGGACTACAACTCCCATCATCTCTGACTATTGGCCGTGCTTACTGGGGCTTATGGGAATTGTAGTCCAAAACATCTTGAGGAGGCCAAGTTGGGGAAGGCTTCTTGCCTTAAAACAGAGGCAGGAACACACATGTGCAAGCCTTGCCTTCAATGTCCCAGGGCATGTGAGCTGCTCTTGAAGCCTTCACATGGTTACTGCAAAGGTCTCCAAGTGTGTTTGGTTGAATGTACTTAGAAGCAGAAAACCTGTCTTATCAGGGTTCCCAATCATACAGAGCAGATCGCGAAGCTGAGGCTCCAATACTTTGGCCACCTCATGAGAAGAGAAGACTCCCTGGAAAATACCCTGATGTTGGCACAAGGAGAAGGGGACGACAGAGGACGAGATGGTTGGATACTGTTCTCGAAGCTACCAGCATGAGTTTGACCAAACTGTGGGAGGCAGTGGAAGACAGGAGGGCCTGGCATGCTCTGGTCCATGGGGTCATGAAGAGTCGGACACGACTGAACGACTAAACAACTAAACAACAGCAAATCATACAGAGAACATGCAACTGAACATGCTTAAAAACCCTCTTCAGACCTTTGCAGGGGTTTATTTCACCCAGATCAAAGACTCAGTTTGGCACACCCACCCACCCACATTTGTGTACACACAAAGGCTAGAAGCCTCAATGGTGCCCCCCCCCCTGGACAGGGGTGAAAAAAGGTGTTGTGACACCCGGAAAACCGCTATGTACAGCGCATGTGTGGCATCACTATATACGGCACATGTGCCATACGTAACTACGCTGCTGTTGGGAAACTGTGTACATGCAGCTACTCACACAGAGTCAATTAAGGTTTGGCAGACAGCCAGAAGGCAATCTGAAGGAGTAAGTCTGCCTGGTGATAACAGAGACATGGAGACTGCTCCCTAATTGGTCAAGCTCTCTTAAGGGAGTGATAATTAATGGCCTACTAACTGTTAGTTCAGTGTTTGGAGTTCAGTGGTTCAGTGTGTCAGTGAGTGTAGGAGTTGTGAGTCGTGTCAGAGAGAGCAAGCAAAAGATCCGTGTTCTGTTCCTGTAAATAGTCCACTGTATATAATAAACACCTAACTACAAGTTCCTGGTTCCTGCTTCGTCTATCCTGTCTGCAGCCAAGTCGCCAATTGCTTCCATGGATTCTGCGTTTGCTCTGCTAGGTCTGGCTAAGGTCCTGCAACTAGTCAGAAAGTTGCAAAACACCATATTGGTTTTGCCAATAGCTGCACATGGGCTATACCAGCAGCGCCGCTCCAGCCCCTTACGGACGGCGCAGAGATCCTCTGCTCGCGGCTTGCAGCCGCGAATGGAGGATCTTTCATTTGCCGCTGTAGTAGCGACGGAGGGATCCCACCACCGTCCGTATGGTACTCGAGCAAACCACTATGTACAGAACATGTGCGGCGGTGTTACGTACAGCACATGAATGCGACGCCGCACATGCGCTGTACATAGCCGTTTGCTGCTGGCACTGGGGTCCTCTGCTTGCAGCTGCGGCGGCACGAGCCTCCATGGGGTGCCTTCTTGTCACCCCCCCCGACATGGCACCCGGGGCACACCCGCCCCCCTGTCCCCTGTTGCGACACCACTGCCCCTGGAGGCTTCACCTGGTGCAAAAAACCTTGCTACCCCCCCCCCCAACTATGGCTCTAATTCATGTCAAGGAGGGGGGCGCTTTCCAGAGTCCTCCCATGAAGCTACAAACCAATCACACGGAGGCACAGAGTGGGTTATTGGGCTTTATTGCCATCTTCTCTGGCACCAGCTACAGAACCTCAAATATCAAGTCTAATCCACAGTTTGTTCTCTCTCTCTCCCCTGGGAAGGTTAACTCAAAAATTTATAGGGGCTGGGGCATTCTGGCAGCCAGCCAGCTCTATCATGTGTTCCCACTTCGGGGACTAATTGTTACTACCTGCCTGAGGGCCACACCCAGCGATACTTGCTCACAGGATCACTACTTCATGACATCCCTTCTTGTCTTCTGAAGATGAAATTCTAAATGTTAGAATTTTTGTCTTCAAGTAGACCTGGACTACAAACAAGATATTTACTTATATATTTATAAGCATTTGGCACTAATTGAAACTCTGAGCAGCTGCACCAAAGTTACAGTGTGCAAATATATGTGTGGGATCTAAGATGTGATGCAAGTTTCTGTGAGACAGGGTATGTGCCAAATTCCACAAATTCCACAAAAGCTAGAAATGCTACCTCTGTTTTTCACCTTTTGTTGTTGTTTAGTCGTTTAGTCATGTCCGACTCTTTGTGACCCCTTGGACCAGAGCACGCCAGGCACTCCTGTCTTCCACTGCTTCCCGCAGTTTGGTCAAACTCATGCTGGTAGCTTCGACCACACTGTCCCGCCATCTCATCCTCTGCTGTCCTCTTCTCCTTGTGCCCTCCATCTTTCCCAACATCAGGGTCTTTTCCAGGGAGTCTTCTCTTCTCATGAGGTGGCCAAAGTATTGGAGCCTCAGCTTCAGGATCTGTCCTTCCAGTGAGCACTCAGGGCTGATTTCCTTCAGAATGGAGAGGTTGATCTTCTTGCAGTCCATAGGACTCTCAAGAGTCTCCTCCAGCACTATAATTCAAAAGCACCAGTTCTTTGGTTCTCAGCCTTTTTTATGATCCAGCTCTCACTTCCATACATCACTGAATGCTAAAGAAGACCTGTCTCTGATTGATGCCTGGATGTTGGTGCTCAATGTTTTGGAAAGACGGGGAAATGGATGAGATCGGTTAAGGCCAGGGGTAGGCAAACTAAGGCCCATGAGCCAGATGCGGTCCAATCGCCTTCTCAATCCTGCCCGTGGACGGTCTGGGAACCAGCGTGTTTTTACATGAGTAGAATGTGTCCTTTTGTTTAAAATGCATCTCTGGGTTATTTGTGGGGCATAGGAATTCGCTCATATATTTTTTCCAAAATATAGTCCGGCCCCCCACATGGTCTGAGGGACGGTGGACCAGCCCATGGCTGAAAAAGGTTGCTGACCCCTGGGTCAAGGGGTCCCTTTCTTTGTCCTTTTCTACTGTCACTTGACTTGCTTTCCCATGTGGCGCATGGTATCTGGGCTCATGGCATGTCTGATGTGTGCATGTGGGGGAAAGTGCAGGGAGAGGGCTTCAGAAGAAAGGAGCAAATTGGGTGGAGTGGTCCCCCCCTTTGCTGACTTTCCTTACTGCTGCTTGGCCATAGCTGTCAACTTACAGATTTGAAAATAAGGGACCAGCAGCCTCAAAAATAAGGGATCAGCAGCCAAAATAAGGGATTTGGGCTTAGTTTATACAGAAATCTGGCACTGATAGAGCCATGCTGCTTTTGCTGCGACTGACTGTTTTGCAGGGGTTGGACTAGATAACCCTAAGGGTCTACAGCTCCCACCAAAGAAGAGTGGCAGACAAAACTGATGAACTACGTCGAGATGGCAAAGCTTACAGGCAGAATTAGAAACCAGGAAGAGGACCTCTTTAATAAAGAATGGGGAAAGGTTATAATTTAGTTGAAAAGCTATTGTAAAGAGTTACATACATTGGTAGGATTGACAGAAAACTTGTAGTAAAAATTTGAACTATGGATGGACAAATGATTTATAAAGAGAGTTATGAAACGGATGCAGAGGGGGAAAACACTACATTAAGATGCTGCACTGGTTAGAGGGGATGCTAAGCAGCACGTCAGGGCTGCCGTCCTGGCGCAAGGAGTTCCATCGGCCATTCCCCGCCTGAGAGGGAATCATAGAATCATAGAGTTGGAAGAGACCACAAGGGCCATCGAGTCCAACCCCCTGCCAAGGGAGAGAGACTCTTGCCCACGCCGCCCGTGAGCCCGGCATGAGGTGGTTGTGGTGCCGCCACGGCTGCTGAAGTGCCGCCCTTCTGCGTCCCTCCCCATCCCCTCCTCTTCCTCCTCCCTCAGGCTGCCTCCTCAGCCGCCGCCGCCACTGCCACCTCCGGCTTCCCCTGGCAGCACGGCGGAAGTCTCGCAAGAGAGGGGCTGTCTGCCCGCCCGCTGCCACCCGTCTCCTCACGATGCGCCCCTGAGGGGGAAAAGGGAGAGACGGAGACGCGGCAGCTTGTGCGCGCGCTCTCTCACGGCGGAGGACCCCGAGCCGCTGCTTCCCTCCCGAGCCGGGTGAGCTTGAAACCTGGAAAATTTAAGGGACATCATCAATAAGGGACAGCAACGGGACATGGTGCTGGGATAAGGGAGTTTCCCGCCAAATAAGGGACGGTTGACGGCTATGTGCTTGGCTCACTCAGGACCCCTGCTCATGAGGAGCAGATAGGGCTCATCAACCTAGGAAGGGAGCCCACCGAGGAGAAGAAAAACTCTGACCCTAGCTGTTAAAAGTGATTTGACATTTTGTATCCTAAAGTGTTATATGCCTCTCCTCCTGGGCGGGCGGAAAGGACAACTGATAACACTGATTTGTTTCACATTCTCCTCTGAGAGATCAGCTAAAGGTGAGACCATTTATTTGATAATGATGCCAGCTAGCTTGGAGACTGAAGCCCACCGACCCTAACGGCTGTCTCAGTCCATTCATTTTCACAAACAACCAGCAAGCTTAACCAATATTTTTGGAGATACGTGAAATTGTTGCTAAATAACCACATTCATAGAAAATTATAGGGCGCCCATTGGCAAACATCTTTATTTATATTTCCCCCTGGTTTGTTTTATGTTTTCAGCATTTCCCTTTCTGGCAACCGTTCAGTAATTCTCGGTTAGGACAAAATACTGGCTTCTGCTCCAAGGAACACCACTTAGTGGTTTATGCAAGGCTGTCATTAGACAGCTCTCCCTCTCTCAAATTTCTGAACAGCTCTACCATATCAAAATCTGTGGTGCGGCTTTCAGTTATGCTGGGCAAGGCAATAACAAGACCAAGCGCAAAGTTCTGGGGGAAGGCCTGGAACAGCAAAAGAACACAAGGCTTGCTTTCCGATTGCGCATAGTTCCGACATTGGCCTTTTCGCTTGTCCGACAGGTAGACAGAGACCCTGTGATGCTGTCTAATCCCATTGTAAAATATCGCTGCCAAATGTTAGGTGCAGTTTCCTCTGTTCCAGCATGCTTGCATAATGGCGGATGGAGCTAAGCAGAAACACTCGGGTAGCAGGGAGGCAGCTGGGGAGAGCATAAGGAAGTCTTGAGTCACATCCTTCCTACAAATTGATGAGGAACGCCACACAACACTACCCCACACCTTAATCTTGTGCCTCCAAGTCCTTTGCCAATAAAACACGAGTTTTGCGGCTTGAGGCCCAAGACCCAATTTGGGATTGCATATCCACAATCACCTGTAAAACATGGTGAGAGGGGTTGGGTTGGCTCACAATCCCAGTGGGATCCCACCATTTAAGGCTGAGGTGCAGCACTCCTTCGTAGAAACTCTCACAATGCTCTGGAGTTCTTAAATTGAGAGGAAAGTGCAAACCCTCCAACATTTCTCCGATGAAAATAGGGACGTCCTATTGACGCGGGTGGCGCTGTGGGTTAAACCACAGAGCCTAGGACTTGCCGATTAGAAGGTCGGCGGTTCGAATCCCCGCGACGGGGTGAGCTCCCGTTGCTCGGTCGCTGCTCCTGCCAACCTAGCAGTTCGAAAGCACACCAGTGCAAGTAGATAAATAGGAAGGTAAACGGTGTTTCTGTGCGCTGCTCTGGTTCGCCACAAGCGGCCTAGTCATGCTGGCCACATGACCGGGAAGCTGTACACCGGCTCCCTCGGCCAATAAAGCGAGATGAGCGCCACAACCCCAGAGTCGGTCACGACTGGACCTAATGGTCAGCGGTCCCTTTACCTTTACCTTACCCATCTGACTGGGTTGTCCTAGCCACTCTGGGCAGCTTTCAATTTATATAATAAACATAATAAAACATTAATCATTTTTTAAAAATGTTTTGCTCCACAGGGCAGCCTTCAGATGTCTTCCTTCAGCCAAGGAAATACGTAACTACACAACCTTTAAAAGACATCTGAAGACAGGTATACAGTTGTACCTTGGAAGTTGAACGGAATCTGTTCCGTTCAATTTCCAAAACATTCGAAAACCAAAACGCGGCTTCCGGTTGGCTGCAGGAAGCTCCTGCAGCCAATCGGAAGCCCCGTCGGACATTCGGTTTCCAAAAGAACGTTCAAAAACCGGAAAGCCACTTCTGGGTTTCAATCGTTTGGGAGCCAAAACGTTCGAGAACTAGGCTGTTCGACTTCCAAGATACAACTGTAAATAAAATCATCATCATCACTGTATAGGACATCCCTATTTTCATTGGAGGGGCGCGGGTGGCGCTGTGGTCTAAACCACTGAGCCTCTTGGGCTTGCTGATAGGAAGGTCGGTGGTTCGAATCCCCATGACGAGGTGAGCTCCCATTGCTCGGTCCCTGCTCCTGCCAACCTAGCAGTTCAAAAGCACGCCAATGCAAGTAGATAAATAGGTACCACTGTGGCGGGAAGGTAAACGGCGTTTCCGTGCACTGCTCTGGTTTCAGAAGCGGCTTAGTCATGCTGACCTGGAAGCTGTACGCCGGCTCCCTCGGCCAGTAAAGCGAGATGAGGGCCGCAACCCCAGAGTCATCCACGACTGGACTTACCTGTCGGGGTCCTTCACCTTTTTTTTTATGTGCTATTACCAGTTTCTGTGGCAGAAAGTGGTACCGTACAGAATTGTTGAAAAAATAAATGCATGAAACCTGAAATATACTCGGAGTCAAGTGTGGATTTCATGCTCTTTATTCAGCTCATAGTAGTGAGGAATTAACATTCCCCCAAAACATCTGATTTATATACATTATTTACACAATGGGCCGTACGTGATTGGCTAATTCCGGGATTCTCCTGTAGGCCAATCAGGTTGTGGATTCCCTTCCACCTGGAACTGGATTGGGTGGCTCCTGCGGACCAATCATACTGCTGCATTGTTCTAGGACCAATCAGACTGCTGCATTCTGGACCCTATTGTTCTAGGACCAATCAGACTGCTGCATTCTGAATCCTATTTTTCTAGGACCAATCAGACTGCAGCCTTTTGGATCCTTTCCAACTCAGTACATAACAAAACCCCAATTACATGGTGTTCTAGGTCATATGGAAGCTTTTGCACATGCAGCTACATGCATGAAGTTTTTCTCCCTACAAGTGCCTGGGATGTGGCCAATGATGGTCCCGCCTCACTTTGCAAGTTGGTTTAAGACGTAAGCAGACACCTGAATACGTCTCCTTTGTCTGTTCCAAACCGGCAAAATGTAACCATGATCTGAGAGCGATTTGAGTTTAGCATTCTTTCTCTCAATCGAGGCTTTCTACTTTTGAGTACGCTTGGCTGGAAGTAATTCAGGTCAGAAATGAATATACACCTCAGACTCAACAGTAGCTGCCAATTATGCCTGAACTTGTTTTAAGGTGATTCTAGGGAGACTAATTCTATTGTTCACTACCTGTCTCTTGAGTTGTTTTCCCCCCTTCGTTCAAGAAAACTTCTCAGCTTTCCATTCAAGAAGTCAGTTTGGCCGCTGTGAAAATATCGTTGTGGTTGCTTTCTCAGACAAGTGTTGTGTTAATGCAGACAAGCAAACATTTGATAAAAAAGATAGCTCCTTCAAATCTTGACATATGATTTTTGTTTTCTAAAAAAGGTAAACACTATTTAGTTTAATTTTCTATATAAAAATATAGCTTGAAGGAGAAATCCCGTCTGTATCGTATGTTTTCTTGTCACAGTTTTACAACTAGGAACCTGATATACTTTCTTTTTTGCAAAGTCATAGATTACATGTCTTGCAAAAAGAACCCCCAACAACCTTCTGTTTTTCTGAGATAATCCGGGGTTGTTGTTTTATAGCTTTCATCATTAGGTCTTTGAATTTTAAGTCTCCAAACTGAATCAGCACATCCCTGTTCCACTTAAATACTTTGGTTATTATATTAGTTCTGTATTGTCTGAATCCAGAATAGCTATAAATAGTTCTTCAAGGTTCTCAACTAGATTTTTCCCTTTGGACCTCTCTTTCAAGCCCCTGATTTTAATGCCCAATCTTCCGGCTGAATTATCTAGTTCCTTAATCCTATTTTCCAGTCCTTCTTTTTTATCACTTGCTCTGTTGATTTCACCTTCTTTCACTTTACCCTTAAATTCTCCTATCTGTTGCACAAGCAGTTTTTTATTTTCCTTAAGCTCATTCATAGCTTTAATTCCCCGTGCAGCAAATTCATTCTTCTCCTGCACCATTTTAAGCGTTTGATTTATTCCATTTATTTTTCTTCTTCTAATGCCGCTTTGTGGAATCCATTTTGTGTATAATTTTTGCCTCTGATTTTTCAAAATATCTTTGCAAAACTATATTTAACTCCCTGACAGACAGAGCCATATCCCATTAACCAACCATTTTCCCTTCTTCTTCCTCCTCCTCTTCCTCTTCCTCCTCCTCCTCCTCCTCCTCCTCCTCTTCTTCTTCTTCTTCTTCTTCTTCTTCTTCTTCTTCTTCTTCTTGACATTATGTTTGTTTCCTCAAGTTCCAAGGCTACCTTTTATTTTTTTCCCAAACATGAGAGAATGTTATTAACTGGAAGTAATCCCCAAGCCACTATCTGAAATACTCACTGAATCAATGAGGTCACCACTTCTCATAGGCTCCACTGTTCCAAACCATGATGATGATGTCACGTGATGTCACACAATGTCACACAGTACAGTTCTGTACAGCTGAAGCTCAGCAAAAGAGAGATGTTTTCACTCACTGACATAGGACCATCTCTTTCCTTCTGACTTCACTTAAGGAAGGCAGGGAATGAGATGAAGGGACAGCAAGGCAGGAAGGAACCAGTTGTTTTATTCTGAAATGGCATGTATCTGCAAAAAAATATCCTACCCAGTCCCCCCTCCCAAGATGCTCCAGAACAAGGGTGCCAACTGGAATAAAATACAGTGGTACCTCGGGTTAGGTACTTAATTCGTTTCGGAGGTCCGTACTTAACCTGAAACTATTCTTAACCTGAAGCACCACTTTAGCTAATGGGGCCTCCTGCTGCTGCTACGCCGCCGGAGCACGATTTCTGTTCTCATCCTGAAGCAAAGTTCTTAACCCGAAGCACTATTTCTGGGTTAGCGGAGTCTGTAACCTGAAACGTATGTAACCCGAGGAACCACTGTATGGGGTGGGGGGGATAGCCCCACATAATCGATCTCAAGATGCAACATTCAGGCAAGCACCATTTGAATGGTAATGCCCATCAACTTTGGGGAGGGGGGCCTTGTCTCCTCAAATATTTTAGGGGGGGGGCAAAGGGACCTCAGCTCCTGGGAGCTGACTCCTATGCTCCAATATCACGTGTAGCCAAATAGTCCTGAAAATTATAGGCCTATAAACCTTGGTTTGACCAAAGCAATGTGACTGTCTCTTTACTGACAAACAGTTTGGGGATTGCTATTTAAATACAGCTAGCAGTTCATTATCATTTGTGTTTCTCTGCTGAGCTTTTACCCTTTTGTAAATCCACTTACATCCTGGGATTGAGACATTCCCAAACCTGCCAGGTCACCGCTGCTTATCTTTCCCATGACACCCTGTCTTCTAATCTTCCCGGGGCCATGTCAGTACATTTCCACATAAAGCAATTATTCCAACTGAATGGAGATATTCCTCCCCCTTTCTCCCACAATGTTTTTTTGGGGGGAGGTGGGGTGGGATGCTGTGTGTGAGGTGATGAAACTATTAGCAAGGTTTAAACACAGACAAGTATGAGAGATGCATGGCGATTTTCTCATGCAGAATAGAGTCCGGGACCACGGACTGAATGTTAAATGGACCATACCCTAAACATAAAAACAGCCCAAACATGCCTGCTTGATTTATACTAATGCTTATTTTCTCTGTCTGGTCAAAGGTTTAGGCACTTCAAATCGTTTCCCAGGGCAACATGACTGCCACAGACTTTAAAGAAGCTTCAAGGCCTAAAATTGAATTACAGTACGCTTAGCTTGCGGTTGCTAGGGAAACTCACAAGACAGAGAGAAAGTTCCTGGCAATTCTTTGCTAGGTGAAATTAAAGCTTTATGGAAACTTTGCTGGGACAAAACTCCACCTATGGCCATCAGGTCCGAGAGAACAAACTTGTATGAAGCAGATTTGACAGAGAAGTCTGATAAAGCCAGGTGTTTTGAACATGTTTCATCTGATGGCAGACCTTAGGTAAAGATAAAGGGACCCCTGACCGTTAGGTCCAGTCATGGCCGACTCTGGGGTTGTGGCGCTCATCTCACTTTATTGGCCGAGGGAGCCGGCGTACAGCTTCTGGGTCATGTGGCCAGCATGACTAAGCCGCTTCCGGCAAACCAGAGCAGCGCACGAAAACACCGTTTACCTTCCTGCCGGAGTGGTACCTATTTATCTACTTGCACTTTGACGTGCTTTCGAACTGCTAGGTTGGCAGGAGCAGGGACTGAGCAATGGGAGCTCACCCCGTCACGGGGATTCAAACTGCCGACCTTCCGATCGGCAAGTCCTAGGCTCTGTGGTTTAACCCACAGTGCCACCTGCGTCCCCCGATGGCAGACCTTAAGACGTCTCTATTTTCATCGGAGAAATGTTGAAGGGGATGCAGCACGGTGATTGGAAAAGGCTGGGTCTGGTGAGATCTGTCTGGTCCTCTCTGCCCTGTCCCTCTCTCCATCCTGGCTTTGGTGCCGTCCATGAGGCGACATGAAGCCGTTCGCCTCAGGCGACAGATCCAACCCCCGAGCCACCCTTGCTCTGTGCCAGGACCACTGTGGCTTTCCCTGGGCTGCCACCAGCATGCAGCGGCAAGGGTGTAGAGGGCACAGCTGCAGCCAAGGTGGCAGGGGCAGGGAGGGGGCAGGGCACGGATCTGCCGTGGGTTTTCACGACGGGTGCATCATAGGGGCAGAGCAGCCCATTCCTGGGTGCTGCAGTTAATAATTGCAACAGTTTGGAGAGTGTATGGCTTTCTGAGAGACTTTCAAGCTACTCGTGAGCACAAATTGTTTGGGGACGACTCAACCCACTCTGTAGTGATTTGCAGCTGCTTCACCCAGATTCGGACAGGTTCAGGATTCAGCCAGATCTGGTACACAGCCTTCATAGAAATAACAACAACAACAACATATTTCTACTTCACCCATCTGACTGGGTTTCCCCAGCCACTCTGGGCGGCTTCCAGCAAAAGATTAGAAATACATTAAAACTTCAAACATTTAAAACTTCCCTAAAGAGGGCTGCCTTCAGATGTCTTCTAAATGTCATATAGTTGTTTATTTCCTTGACATTTGGTGGGAGGGCGTTCCACAGGGCAGGCGCCACCACTGAGAAAGCCCTCTGCCTGGTTCCCTGTAAACTTTGCTTCTCAGAAGGAGGGAGCTGCCAGAAGGCCCTCAGAGCTGGACCTCAGTGTCCGGGCTGAACGATGGGGGTGGAGACGCTCCTTCAGATATACTGGACCAAGGCCGTTTAGGACTTTAAAGGTCAGCACCAACACTTTGAATTGTGCTCGAAAACGTACTGGGAGCCAGTGTTAATCATGTCCCCTGCCTGGTAAACTATCCCATCTGATTGTTTTTATAGGGGGCAAATATCAGATCAGACCATCAAATATCCACCAAACCATAACAATTTCCACTGTACTACATTGGAACAGTATATGTTGGTTCTGAAATGATGAACCATCTTAGTAACAATAGAGAAAAAAATCATTATTTTTTTGGCTTCAGGAATAAATAATCTTGTGGTTCTTGACTTTTTATCAGCTTGCAAACATGGGGTGGGGGTGGGTGGGTGGGAATACCATACAAAACAGCTCAGGACAAACTCTCTATTACCTGCTCCTACATCAACCCCAAATCGCCCATCATTTCCCTATTATTAGGTGACTGTAAGGTGATGACAGGTGGATCCAATAAAAGCAGAACTGATGAAAACAAATTATTAGTTTTCCTTCTCACTGTACTTTCATCTGCTCCTTTAATCTCTTTTATGGGAGAATCACATTTTGGTTTGTAGACACTCATGAACTTCTCAGCCTTCCTTCCCTGTGATGCTATTGAGAGAAAGCATCCTCTGCATATTTAAACAACAGTTGGAAATCCCCCTTTAAATCTATATCAACGAAAAGAAAAGAACTCACTCGGAAACTCACCTACAGGTTGTACCTAACACCAAGAAAACTAGTGCTAATATGCCCAGGAACCTCACCAAAATGCTGGAGAGGGTGCACCTCCACAGGCACATACCTCCACATGTGGTGGGAGTGCCCCAAAATCCAACTATTCTGGACAATAGCCATACGAGAAATATGTAAAATAACTAAGCATTTATTAGACATAACCCCAGAATTGGCCCTACTAAACATCTTCCAAGACAACAATGCCCATTTACACCACAAAGAACTCATAACCCACCTGCTTTCAGCAGCCAGAAACACCATAACCAGACACTGGAGAGACCTGTCAGGAGTAAGCATGGACCAATGGTACCAAATAGTATGGGAAACAGCCCTACTAGAAAAATTAACCAATAAACTGAAACTGACACAGGGACAAACAGAAGAAGATGCCCTTTATCACATACACAGCCCAACAAGACAATGACCATAATCCACCAACAGCATACAAATCAATATGGCTAATCTGATCCAAAACACCCACCCACCCCACTCACACATGAAAACAAAGATCACCACAGCCAATCACAAATGAACAACCACACCCTAGGCCAACCCCAACCTCTCTCACCACCAAAGAAACACAAATGAACAGCATGAGCAACGCTGACACCAAACCCTACATACATTAAGCAAATAGAAACATCGCCACCCGACCCCACCCCCACCCATCTTCCCCCCCTCCACCCCTTATTTCCCCCTAATGTCTCAACAAATGAAACTGATTTTCAAAAATGTTACATGGAAAAAATACGAGAGACATTACACATACTTCTGTAAAACAAGAAAATCTTTAATAATAATAAAAAAACAGTTGGAAATGGATTTATTTTTCCAGGCCTTTGGAACCTGATGGTGCTCACAGGGGGTGGACTTCAGGCAGTGTTGGTGTTTCTACAATGGACGCAATATAAAATTTATATTATATTTACCATTAATATTTCAATGTTACGTTGTCAGCGACCTTGTGCTCTGATCTGGAGGGCCATTGGGCAATGTTCTGTGGAGGTGTTTAGAGCAGTCTGAACAGTGTTTCTACGGGATCAGCTCCAATTGCTGCGGCCTGAGGAGGTGGACAGGACACTTGCAGGAACCCTCTCAGTCCCAGGACATCCTGATTTGTTCAGTTGGTTGGTTGGGTCCAGGGTGTGGGAGATGCCTCATTGCAGGAGCAAACAATGCCCACCATTTTGAAAGAAGCAGCGGTGTCATAGAAACATAGAATCATAGAATCATAGAGTTGGAAGAGACCACAAGGGCCATCGAGTCCAACCCCCTGCCAAGCAGGAAACACCATCAGAGCACTCCTGACATATGGTTGTCAAGCCTCTGCTTAAAGACCTCCAAAGTAGGGGACTCCACCACACTCCTTGGCAGCAAATTCCACTGTCGAACAGCTCTTACTGTCAGGAAGTTCTTCCTAATGTTTAGGTGGAATCTTCTTTCTTGTAGTTTGGATCCATTGCTCCGTGTCCGCTTCTCTGGAGCAGCAGAAAACAACCTTTCTCCCTCCTCTATGTGACATCCTTTTATATATTTGAACATGGCTATCATATCACCCCTTAACCTCCTCTTCTCCAGGCTAAACATGCCCAGCTCCCTTAGCCGTTCCTCATAAGGCATCGTTTCCAGGCCTTTGACCATTTTGGTTGCCCTCCTCTGGACACGTTCCAGTTTGTCAGTGTCCTTCTTGAAGTGTCGTCAGGCGTCAGTGTCGTCAGGCGTCAGTGGATCCAACCCCAACGGTAGGTTGCCAGGAACAGATAAGACAAGGAAAGTTCTTTCCAACTTCCTTTTATTCAGTATTCACAGAGAGAGGCTCAGAAATGCATCCTCTTGGAATAATGGCGTTGATCTGAGTCAATCTCCACCTACTTCTCTCCCACTTTCTCATTTGTCAACATCACCTTTAGGGCCCTCTGTCTTTGGGCTCTTTGCTCTCCTACTTTCAAGGCTTGCTAGGTTCTGGGAGATGGTGGTTCTGGAATGCTTTCCAGCGATAACATGTCAGCCAGCTGTCCCTGCTCTGCCTCCTCCTCCTCCTCTCCCATTATTTCCCAACTTTCCCCCTCATCTGCCTCTGAGCTGTGACCTCCCTGGTAATTCAGAACTTCTCTGAAAGTTCTTTGCCCAGGTGTCCACCTCCATGGATCCTGAAGTTTCAAACAACCGCTGCCCAGCTGGGAATATCCCTTTCTTGTGCAAGATGGCAGAGAGGGTGGTTAGTTGCGTGTCGAGGCCTCCCAGGACACCCCAAATAAAGACACAGTTCACACAACATTTTTGTTTTGGTTTTTGGCATAATTTTGGCCACAACTGTATTGAATTACAGTATGTGAGTGGTTGCTTAGGCATTGGTTAGCGACTATCTGTTCCCACACAGAGGTAGAAGCAGAACTGACAACCGCAAGCCTGTGGAAGTCAGTAGGGGTAAACATTTTTGGGGAGAGAATAGAGCTGGGCGCCAGGCCCTCACCTCTCCCCAAATGCTCCCAGGGGCTCTTGTGTGGCCCTAGCCCCTTGACAGGGGTTCGGACAAGAGCATGGTGAGCCCCTGGATTCCTTTAACGGAATACCCTTGCAGCAGCAGCATTGGAGGGGCAGGCACAGCCAACCACATCCCCTCCACCAACCAAAACTAACCAATGCCGAACCGCAACCTTACAAGTTGTGACGAT
This sequence comes from Podarcis liolepis, assembly GCF_965112155.1. Lineage (NCBI taxonomy): Eukaryota > Metazoa > Chordata > Lepidosauria > Squamata > Lacertidae > Podarcis > Podarcis liolepis. The sequence continues at coordinate 14,355,783 of NC_139556.1, forward strand.
TTGCTTCTCAGTAGGCAAAAACCAAATGGCACCTGCCAATCAGCCAAATCGTAAGAATTCCTACCAGGCCCCTGCCCCCAAATCAGGTGACCCCATGACAGGCATAGCAAGGTCAGCACGAACAAACCCTAAATATAGGGAGGGTGGGCGGGTAATCCGATGTGCGCAGCGAAAAGAGGAAGCTCAACGCTGCTCACAGGGAATAAATGGCACCCCCATCAATCAAGTAATTTTGCAACATTAAAATTTCCCCAGCAACAATTGGAGGTGCCCTATCAAATTTGTGGCCATTCATACTAACCTGCCCAGCAACAGGGGATGTCATGGTTGCCCCCACCGCAACATGTGCTCTCCATGAAGGAGAATGCGCTCTGGCCAACTGCAGACATTCCTAGATGAAGTGGATTATCTAGACTCATTTCAGTCTGGCTTCAGACTTGGGTTTAGTACTGAAACTGCTTGGGTAACTTTGATTGGTGACCTTTATTGGGAGAGAAGAGGACTGGTATCCTATGGGTTCTCCTTGACGTTGCACCAGTGACCAGTACCATTGACCAGTGGAATTTGCTGCCAAGGAGTGTGGTGGAGTCTCCTTCTTTGGAGGTCTTTAAGCAGAGGCTTGACAACCATATGTCAGGAGTGCTCTGATGGTGTTTCCTGCTTGGCAGGGGGTTGGACTCGATGTCCCTTGTGGTCTCTTCCAACTCTATGATTCTATGATTCTATGACCCATACCTAGTGGTCTGTGCTTTGAGATTGGTGGGAGATAATATTTTTATTATTTATATCCCATTTTCCATCCCAAAGAAGTCCAGAGCAGCAGTTCAGGGCTGCCTGCTGCACCACCCATACTGATAATACGCAGCAAAAATTTCCCATCTTTAGCGCATTACAGGAGTGCCAACTTGGACTCACAACCGTTGGTGCCCAGGGCTGTAGGTGCCATGCAGCTTGCATAGCCCTGGCACCAACATTTGTGGGTGCCTAACTGGGCCATAAAGAAGGCTGATCGCCAAAGAATTGATGTTTTTGAATTATGGTGCTGGAGGAGACTCTTGAGAGTCCCATGGACTGCAAGAAGATCAAACCTATCCATTCTGTAGGAAATCAGCCCTGAGTGCTCACTGGAAGGACAGATCCTGAAGCTGAGACTCCAATACTTTGGCCACCTCATGAGAAGAGAAGACTCCTTGGAAAAGACCCTGATGTTGGGAAAGATGGAGGGCACAAGGAGAAGGGGACGACAGAGGACGAGATGGTTCGGGAGTGTTCTCGAAGCTACCAGCATGAGTTTGACTAAACTGTGGGAGGCAGTGGAGGACAGAGGTGCCTGGCGTGCTCTGGTCCAGGGGGTCACAAAGAGGCGGACATGACTAAACGACTAAACAACAACAACAAACCCCTTCAGGGGAATTTTATAGGTGTTCAGGCACCCAGGGCCCTGGGTGTTGGCACCTATGACCCATTAGGATTGCTCTCAGTCAATGGGGAAAGCATTGACCTCATCTTAGCCATCGCAAAAAGTCAGGTGTTGAAGCTGCAGATTTATGATACTGAATTATATAGACTTACAGCATCAACAGTGCCAACAACGAAACAGGCGTAATTCAAAAAATATCAGTCAGCTTGCCAAACGATATCTGAACTTTGCAGGGTATAATTTTTAAAAACGGAGCTGGTGAGCTAGTACCAAATTACAACCCTCAAGGAACCAGCAACACCCACTGGACTTATTGCACAATATATTGAAATTAAGCGTAATTGGAAAAAGATGGGTGTGAGGGTTGCTACAGAAAATCTTAGTGTGTGTGGGGGGGGGGAGGGACATATAAGAACCCATTTCCTTTAATAATAATGTTATGATAAGGTTGGTTTTTTTAGGCAAGTGAAACCTTTATTTTCATTCAATGGTCTATTGCTTTTGGGCAGGAATGCCTGGGGCGCTCATCTTATGGGCAAAGGCTGGCTCAGAGTTGTATAATTTCAGCTTTATTACCTCCACTGAATAGGTTCTGGGCAATCCAAAAATAACTTGAAGGACTTGGTCATAAGCATCCACTTTGGGAAATAGTTGTCTTCAGATTTCAGGGAAGGGTGGGAGGGATTTTGCAATCCTGCCTGAAATGGTCTCTCCCCTCCACTCCTTCAAGGGAAGCTCAGGCTGCAGAGGGGGCAAGGGGTGGCAGAGGGGGCAAGGGGTGGCAGACCCGCACCGTGCTGGACTGGCAGGTGGGGGGCAGTTGAGGAGGGAATAATAATAATAATAATAATAATAATAATAATAATAATAATAATAATTTATTTATACCCCGCCCATCTGGCGGGGCTTCCCCAGCCACTCTGGATGGCTTCCAACAAATTATTAAAATACAACAGTCTACTAAACATTAAAAGCTTCCCTAAACAGGGCTGCCTTCAGATGTCTTCTAAAAGTCTGGTAGTTGTTGTTCTCTTTGACATCTGGTGGGAGGGCGTTCCACAGGATGGGTGCCACCACCGAGAAGGCCCTCTGCCTGGTTCCCTGTAACTTGGCTGAGGGAACCGCCAGAAGGCCCTTGGAGCTGGACCTCAGTGTCCGGGCTGAACGATGGAGGTGGAGACGTTCCTTCAGGTATACTGGACCGAGGCCATTTAGGGCTTGAATGGTCAGCACCAACACTTTGAATTGTGCTCGGAAACGTACTGGGAAACCTGCAAGAGGGAAGGAAGCAGGACAGAGGACACTTTTGTCCAAAAAACAGGACAATCCCATTTTTTCTAGTATGATAAATTTTTATTAATTTTCATTTGCAACAATCCAATAAGAGCCACATTGATACAATACCAAATCATAAAAGAGCCAATTTATTCAATACCAAATTAAAGAGTTTTGCTTGGCTCCCCATGCTCTGGTTTCCGGGGGTTGCTATTCTTATTTCGTCCTGCTCCAAAACTTGTAGTTAGTCCAAATGCATCAGTTCCGACATGGATCCTTTGTTTTATTTTGACAGCCACTGATCTGGTGACTTTCATTTGTATTTAAATATTCCATGTCCATTCATTTTGCAAGGGGGTTTTCATCCTGTGGATTTCTGCGTGAAATGTTCGTTTTACATTCATCTTTTCGTTTTTCGGTTGTAATCCGACGTCTTCAAGCCTTACTTTCGCTTTCTCAAGGACTGAGATTCTCACTGCGACACACACACCATTCGCCATTTTGCTTATCCAAGGCAATTAGAGATGCGGCGTTTCACCAGCATCCCGGGCAGATATCCAGCTTCTTTCATCTGTCATCCAACAACTAACAAACTGGTATCCTTCCAAAGTCATAAAAAATAAGTGCTCTTTACCGTTCCATGTACCCCATTTTTCTAGGGATGGGTGGCAACCCTATACAGGACACTGCACCCACAGCTACCCTGCTGTCTGTCATTGTCCCTGGAGGAAACAGTAGTTTTAATATCACCAGGCATTTGAGCTGTCAAGATGTAAACGCTTGCCTCTAAGGAACCCTGGTGGTCCTGGCATATGTTGCATCCCAGTTAAACCAGTGAGTTTCCAGCAGCTTGTTTGTGCCTTCTGTGAAAGAGAGGCAATAAAGAAACAAAACTACCGTATTTTTCGCTCTATAGGACACACTTTCCCCCCTCCCAAAATTAAGGGGAAATGTGTGTGCATCCTATGGAGCGAATGCAGGCTCCTTGGCTTCAGCGATAGCAACGCAAAGCCTCCGAAGCACAGAGGGAGGGCTCCCCCCGCGTTCCTTGGCTTCGTGTTGCTTTTGCTGAAGCCTGGAAAGCGAGAGGAGGCAGTGTGCACCGAAATGGGGATGTCTGGTAACCTTGCATTAAAGGCCAAACTGCATGCAACAGGCAGTTCCATGGTTCTTCCTCCTGGCAATGTGGGATTGGTTTGGTTTTTTGACAAAAAGCAGCTGCAGAACACTGGAATCGGGAGCAAAGGGATGAGAAGGGGCCATAGCTGTCAACTTACAGATTTGAAAATAAGGGACCAGCAGCCTCGAAAATTAGGAATCAGCAGCCAAAATAGGTGTTAAGTCGTGGGTTGACATAGCAGCCGGCACAGCGATTTCTTCAAGTAGCTCTTTATTTTAGTAAGCTGGAATAAAACTGACTGCGAACAGCTCAGCCGGCCTGTATTTATAGGCAGCCGGCTGTCAACATTGTAACCACAACAGCCCAGAGTTCCCGCCTAAAATAACTGCCGCGGACCTGAGTGAAAACTATCTACAGACCTGAGTGAAAACTATATACAGTATCCCCCTGTTGGCCCAGGGTGAAACTACACTACATAACACCCCTCCCCACCGAGATAAGGCGTTAGTTACAATCGTAATGGTTTCCTTATATACAGCACTACGCGTAATGGTTCAATTAGGCACAAAAGCATATCGGTTACATTTCCCATACTTAGGCCAACAGTGATACCTGTCCAACAACATAGTCCTTTAAATAAGTTGGGCGCTTGGAAACTCTGCCAGACCTCCGGGGACTGGTAGCCAAGTCCGGAGGGCCACACAGTTCTCGCTGAGGCTGTGGTGCGACCCTAGGTGGCGTTGGAACCAACTCCCCTGGATCCGCTGCTGTGGGTGGAGCCTCCGCAAGTGGAGTGGTCTGAGTCTGTTCTGAAATGGCTTGGTTCGGCTCCACGCTGGCAGTTTGCGAGGGAGGTGTAAGTGGGGCCTCGCCATCTGTACGTGTCTCTTCTGGAGCCGCAAGCGCAGTTGGGGGCACCTCGGTAGTGTCCAAGTCCCCAACCCTGCGCCTAAGCTGGTCTATGTGCCGTCGCCACAAGCGTCCGTCTTCGAGTGCCACCTGGTACGAGCGAGGTCCAGTGACTCCCACTACTGTGGCTGGCACCCAAGGGATGTCCCCCACATAGTTCCGGGCAAAGACCTGGTTTCCTGGGACAAATGACCGTGGTGCGTTGGCACAGCCTGGGGGTTCAGCCACGGCAAAGTCTGGGTGTAGCCGGTCGAGCGGTGACCTGAGGCGGCGGCCCATAAGCAGTTCAGCAGGACTCCTCCCTGTGGCCGCATGAGGGGTGATGTGTTGCACGAACAAGTATTCGGTGACCCGCTCATGCCAGTCTCCCCGGTCCAGGCGCGCCAGTGCCTCTTTTGTCGAGCGCACCATTCTTTCCGCTTGCCCGTTGCTGGATGGATGAAAGGGTGCCGTTAGGGCATGGCGGATGCCCAGTCCCAAAAGATACCGCTCAAACGTGCCTGACGTGAACTGCGGTCCGTTGTCAGAGACAAGGACATCAGGACACCCATGCGTTGCAAACAGGCCTCGCAGCACCCGGATGACAGCTTCGGTGGTGGTGGAGGGCATCAGGGCGACCTCCAGCCATTTGGAATAGGCGTCCACCACTACCATAAAGGTCCGGCCGTGAAAGGGGCCAGCCAGATCGATGTGCACCCTCGACCAGGGTGTCTTTGGCGTCTCCCAGGTGTGTCCCTTAGCTGCCGGTGGTGCAGGCCTCGACTCTTGGCACGCTTGACAGGCGGACACCCAGGCAGTGATGGCATCGTCCATATTAGGCCACCAGACGTAACACCGAGCCAACGCCTTCATTTTGACAATTCCTGGGTGGCCAACGTGCAGAGCCTCCAGGACGCGCTGACGGAGTCCCTGGGGAATCACGACGCGGTCTCCCCACAGCAGACAGCCGCGATGAGCTGAGAGTTCATGTTGTCTGGTTGCGAAGGGCTGGAACTCTGATGCAAAAGGCCCTTGTGGCCACCCCCTCCACACCCAGTTGAGCACCCGGCTGATGGTGCGATCCTGGGCAGACGCGGAGGCCACAGTGGCAGCCGATACAGGCGCTGCCGGAAGATCCTCAATCAGAAGGAGCGATGAAGCTGGAGCCGGGTCTTCCACAAATGCTGGAAGAGGGCAACGGCTGAGGGCGTCGGCATGGCCCATCGATTTCCCGGGGCGATGGATGATCCGGTAGTGGTAGGCAGCCAGGAAAACAGTCCATCGCAGCATGCGTGGTGAGAGGACCGGTGGAGTTGGACGATCACCGGCGAGGAGGCCCAGGAGTGGCTTGTGGTCAGTGATGAGGTCAAAAGTCCTGCCATAGAGGTATTCATGGAACCTCTTCACTCCAGCCACAAGTGCCAATGCCTCCTTGTCGAGCTGGCTGTAATTCCGTTCCGTCGGAGATAGTGTCCTGGAAAAGTAGGCGAGCGGTGCTTCTCTTCCATCTGGAAAACGGTGACTAAGGACAGCACCTATGCCAAAAGGTGAGGCGTCGCAGGCAAGGACCAGCGGCCTGGATTCACTGTACTGTACCAGCACACTGTCTGAAGAAAGGAGAGCCTTGACCGCGTTGAAGGCCGCCGTCTCCCGATGACCCCAGGCCCAAGGCGTCTTAGTGCTAAGGAGTCGGTGAAGAGGCTCAGCCACTGTGGCTTTGTGGGGCAGGAACATGTTATAAAAGTTCAGCAGCCCCAGGAATGCCTGCAACTCCGTTTTGTTCTTTGGGGTGGGGGCCTGCTGGATAGCGCGGATCTTGGATGTGGTTGGATGAAGGCCGGAGGCATCGATAAGATAGCCCAGGAACTCTACCTGTGGAACGGCAATCTGGCACTTCTCCCTCTTTACCTTGAGCCCGGCCTCCTGGAACCTGGTCAGCACGGCACGGAGGCGCTCGAACAGCTGCTGGTGTGAGTCTGCAGACACCAAGACGTCATCAAAATATGGTACCACGCCCGGAAGCCCTTGCAGGAGACGCTCCATAAGGCTTTGGAAGATGCCAGGAGCCACACTCACCCCGAACTGCAACCGGCGGCAACGGAATGCCCCCCGGTGGGTGACGATCGTCTGGGCTTCAGCAGTGGCATCATCGACTGGCAGTTGTTGATAGGCTTGGGCAAGGTCCAGCTTAGCGAAGACCTTACCCTCACCCAGGGAATGCAGCAGGTGTTGGACAACAGGAACCGGATAAGCGTGCTGCTGAAGTGCCTTGTTGATCGTGCACTTGTAGTCAGCGCAGATTCTCACCGACCCATCTGGCTTGACAGGCGTGACGATGGGGGTTTCCCACTTTGCGTGGTCAACCGGCTCCAAAACTCCTTGGGCGATCAGTTTGTCCAGTTGTTCGTCCACCTTAGCCTTGAGAGCAAAGGGAACCCGGCGTGGCTTTAGCTTGATGGGGGCGACTTGTGGATCAAGGCTAAAGGAGATGGGCGTACCTGTATATTGGCCCAAGGTGCCGTCAAAAACCTCGGCAAAGTCTTTGACCAGACCCTCAGTCTCTGCGTTAGAGATGCAGTTGATGCCGGTGACTTCCAGGCCGAGGGCATCAAACCAGTCTAGCCCTAGGAGGCTTGGCCGCTGACCTTCGACCACCACCAACCGGAGCAGGCCCGAAAAATCCTTGAAGGCGATCCGGAACCGGCCAACGCCTACCACGGGAATGTCGTTTCCCTGGTAGTCTCTCAGGTGTACGCGGTGAGAGTCGAGTTGCCTTTTGGACACTCTGGGTACCAGTCTTTTGATGGTGCTCCATGACACGATGGACAGGGCAGACCCGGTGTCGATCTCCATGTCACATGGAGCTCCTTCAATGAGCACCGTGACGTTCAGCTTGCGTCGCGTAGGCGAGTCGGTTTGGCCAATCGTGGTTCCAGACGGGCAGCGGCAGTTGGTGAGAGCAAAACAACTTTCCTTGGCAGACTGGAGTGAAGACTTGGACTTGCGAGTCGATGAAGGGGGGGTGTCAGACGGAGCCGATCGGCAGACCTTAGCGATGTGGCCCCTTCTGGAACACTTCCTACAGATGGCGTCTCTGAATCGACACTTGGCACGGGAATGGTTGCCTCCGCAGCCAGCACATTCCGGTTGGCCCTTGGACGTCTGTTGGAACTTCCTGCGCTCCCGCTTTGTCTGGTGCACGTCATCGTCTTCACTGGAGGATGCCTCCTCACTGCTGGCCTCTTCATGATGCACCGGAACTGGCTCCCTAGCAAGACGCGGGCTGCTGGACTTGCGGATCTCCTGGGCGGAGCGTTCAGCAGCTTCTGAGGCCACAGCCTCCTCAATGGCTTTCTGTAGCGTGAGGTCTGGCTTGGCTAGGAGGCGCCGTTGCAGATGGATGTCCCGGACCCCGCAGACGATTCGATCCATCAGGGCATTGTCTAAGTCTCAGAACTCACAGTGCATTGCAGCCTGTCGCAGGGCGGTGGTGTAGTTGTTGATTGACTCCCCTTCTGCCTGGTTCCGGTGGTAGAACGCATGGCGGGCAGCAATCTTGGACGGCTTCGGTGCGTAGTGGTTGCGGAGCTTCTCTTGGATCGTGTCCCATGGTGTTGCCTGGACTGCTTCAGGCGCAACCAATGCTCGGGCCGTCTCAAACACCTCAGGCCCACAGAGGCTGAGGAATAGGCCCCGCTTCCGATCCGTTGATACTGCTGTCAGCTCGTTGGCTTGGAGGTAGCAGTCGAACCAAGCGAGGTAGGAGTCCCATGATTCAGAGGCTGACGCAAACGGCGGTAGAGGCACAAGTGAAGCCATGATTCCGATGCCGGCGTGAAGGGCGATGGATGGAACACAGTGCTCCAGCCAGAACAGTCAGCTCTGAATTGGTTCTGCCCAGTGATTTCGCTCAGTGATTTCGCTCAGTGATTCAGCTCAGTTCAGAGGCTGGCCGCATCTGGCTGTGCTCTGATGTCCATCGATCCCACCTTCGTCGCCAGTGTTAAGTCGTGGGTTGACATAGCAGCCGGCACAGCGATTTCTTCAAGTAGCTCTTTATTTTAGTAAGCTGGAATAAAACTGACTGCGAACAGCTCAGCCGGCCTGTATTTATAGGCAGCCGGCTGTCAACATTGTAACCACAACAGCCCAGAGTTCCCGCCTAAAATAACTGCCGCGGACCTGAGTGAAAACTATCTACAGACCTGAGTGAAAACTATATACAGTATCCCCCTGTTGGCCCAGGGTGAAACTACACTACATAACACCAGGGGATTTTGCTTAGCTTATAAAGAAATCTGGAACTCATGCTGCTTTTGCTGCGACTGACTGTGTTTTGCAGGGGTTGGACTAGATGATCCTAAGGGTCTTCAACTCCCACCAAAGAAGAGGGGCAGACAAAACTGATGGACGACGTCCAGATGGCAAAGCTTACAGGCAGAATTAGAAACCAGGAAGAGGACCTCTTTAATAAAGAGTGGGGAAAGTTTATAAGGGGGAAAAGGGAGAGACGGAGATGTGGCAGCTCATGTGCGCGCGCGGAGGACCCCAAGCCGCTGCTTCCCTCCCGAGCTGGGCAAGCATGAAACCCGGGAAATTTAAGGGACATCATCAATAAGGGACAGCAGCGGGACACGGCCCTGGGATAAGGGAGTTTCCCGCCAAATAAGGGACGGTTGACAGCCATGGAAGGGGCTGCTTATGCCTTTCCTGCCTTGCCCCATGTCTGCTCAGTAATGTGCCTCTCCTTCAGCTGCCTGCCTTGATAGGGAGCAGAAGGAAGGGCATCTGATGCCTGAACAGATAGATACAGGCATAATTTGTCCCCGTGCTTTCAGCTCACCAGTAGGAGGCATTATAGCAGGGCCAGTAATGGACCTCTGCTCCCCGCTCACACAATTGCAAGCACTCATTCATTCGTTCATTCATTTATAAATCAGTTGATCAATCAAACTCAGTTTAGCCTAGTAGGTTAACACTGCTGTTTTTACTGCATCCATTGACGGCCAGTGTCCTCAGGCACCATGGTAATTCTGGTATATAAGCACAAGACAACAATTTTAAGGGAAACGAAAGGGGACTTTTCCTCTTCTTGTCTTTAAGCTGTAAACTGGAAATGTCTTACATGCTAACTACTGCCATCTCTGTCATCAGGGAGCATTTATTGACTGTATAAAGGTAAAGGTAAAGGTACCCCTGCCCTTACGGGCCAGTTGTGTCCGACTCTAGGGTTGTGCGCCCATCTCACTTAAGAGGACGAGGGCCAGCGCTGTCCGGAGACACTTCCGGGTCACATGGTCTGCGTGACGAAGCTGCTCTGGCGAACCAGCACCAGCGCAGCACACGGGACGCCGTTTACCTTCCCACTATAAAGCGGTACCTATTTATCTACTTGCACTTAGGGATGCTTTCGAACTGCTAGGTGGGCAGGAGCTGGGACCGAAAGACGGGAGCTCACCCCGCCGCGGGGATTCGAACCGCCGACCATGCGATCGGCAAGTCCTAGGCACTGAGGTTTTACCCACAGCGCCACCCGCGTCCCATTGACTGTATAGGCAATTATTATTATTATTATAATCATCATCATCAGCAGCAGCAGCAGCAGCAGCAGCAGCATTACTAACATCCATCATCCAAGTTCATGATAAATTGTGGTGCTCAGCTCTAGATCATTTTCAGGCATAGCACATGACTTTATTTTGGAAAACACACAGGTCTCTTTGATGGCAGGGAGAGGTTTGGTGAAAGGCTTCAAGAATTCAGTTTTATTGCACGTAGCAGAGTTTATATTTTATTTTCTTCTCATACCCACACTATATAATTGTGGGTTACTTATGCGTGTGGTCCCATTGGCAAAGGTTCCTTTTAATTGCTTCTGTGGCGATACTCTGGGCAGAATCGTCATTGCCACAGTTGCCTTCTCCCAAACGATTTCTGCCTCTCAGGTCAGTCCTTTGGGCTTTTAGAGCTCAGATCTGGCTTGAGGTTTGGAGTTCACTCCTCTGATGCCGGTTTCCATTGCAGCCATACATTACAGTGGTACCCCGCAAGACGAACGCCTCGCGAGACGAAAAACTCGCAAAACGAAAGGTTTTTTCGTTTTCGAGTTGCCTCGCAAGACGAATTTCCCTATGGGCTTGCTTCGCAAAACGAAGCTTGCCCCGGGGACAGCGGATCTTCTCTTTGAAGCAAGGGGCCGCGGGGAGATAGCGATCTCCCTGCAGCCCCTTGCTGCAAAAGACCGGGGGAAGCGGGGAAGCGAAGCGCTTCGCTTCCCGCTTCCCCCGCACCTCTTCTAAAGCAAGGGGCTGGGGGGAGATAGCGATCTCCCCGCAGCCCCTTGCAGCGAAAGATGTCGGGGGAAGCGGGAAGCGAAGCGCTTCGCTTCCCGCTTCCCCCGCACCTCTTCTAAAGCAAGGGGCTGGGGGGAGATAGCGATCTCCCCCCAGCCCCTTGCAGCGAAAGATGTCGGGGGAAGCGGGAAGCGAAGCGCTTCGCTTCCCGCTTCCCCCGCACCTCTTCTAAAGCAAGGGGCTGGGGGGAGATAGCGATCTCCCCCCAGCCCCTTGCAGCGAAAGATGTCGGGGGAAGCGGGAAGCGAAGCGCTTCGCTTCCCCGCTTCCCCCGACGTCTTTTGCTGCAAGGGGCTGGGGGGAGATCGCTATCTCCCCCCAGCCCCTTGCTTTAGAAGAGGTGCGGGGGAAGCGGGAAGCGAAGCGCTTCGCTTCCCGCTTCCCCCGACATCTTTCGCTGCAAGGGGCTGGGGGGAGATCGCTATCTCCCCCCAGCCCCTTGCTTTAGAAGAGGTGCGGGGGAAGCGGGAAGCGAAGCGCTTCGCTTCCCGCTTCCCCCGACATCTTTCGCTGCAAGGGGCTGGGGGGAGATCGCTATCTCCCCCCAGCCCCTTGCTTTAGAAGAGGTGCGGGGGAAGCGGGAAGCGAAGCGCTTCGCTTCCCGCTTCCCCTGACATCTTTTGCTGCAAGCGGCTGAAGGGAGATCGCTTCTCCCGGTGCTCCGAAGCCGGGCGGGGGGCATGGGACACCTCCCGCCGCAGCGGGGACACCTTTTGAAGGCAGGCGGGGGGGGGGCAAAGACTTTGGCCCCCCGCCCGCCTTCAGAAGAGGTCCAGGACCTCTTCTGAAGGCTGGCGGGGGGCCAAAGTCTTTGTCCCCCCTGCCTGCCTTCCCAGGGGCTTTTAAATCGCCCCGGACAGCGGAGAAGTCCTCCGCTGTCCGGGGCGATTTTAAAATGCCGCCCGCCAGCATTTTAAGATCGCCCCGCACAGCGGAGAAGTCCTCCGCTGTTCCGGGGTTTTTTAAAATGCTGGGGGTGGGAAGAAAAGCCCTTGTCCCCCCCCCCCAGCCTTCAGACGAGGTCCGGGGACAGACTGTCCCCGGACCTGGTCTGAAGTCGGTTTCCCTAGGAACGCATTAATTGATTTTCAATGCATTCCTATGGGAAACCGTGCATCGCAAGACGAAAAAACCGCAAGACGAAGAGAATTGCGGAACGAATTAATTTCGTCTTGCGAGGCACCACTGTACTTTTAATATATGCATGTCTTCATTTATTTGATATCTCTTCTTGCCAGCCAAAAAGCAAAAGCATACAAGGATGGTTTACGCTACTGAATTTCCCCACATGGTTGGATGTGGGAATGTGTCCCTATGAACTGGTTGATGTGTGAGGTTGTAGCCCTTGCTGTGATCATGGTTGTACCATTCAGCTTAGAAAATGTGGCCGGGGTGCCATCGGTGGGGGGTTGGGCAAGGGCCCCCCCTGCATAGCTGTCAACTTACAGATTTGAAAATAAGGGACCAGCAGCCTCAAAAATAAGGGATCAGCAGCCAAAATAAGGGATTTTGCTATTGTAAAGAGTTACAGGTACATAGACTGGTAGGATTGACAGATGCTGTCAATCCGGCATGAGGCTGTTGCGGCGCTGCGGCGGTCGCTGAAGCACCACCCTTCTGCGTCCCTCCCCATCCCCTCCTCCCTCAGGCCGCCTCCTCAGCTGCCACCACCGCTGCCGCCTAGTGGGTTCGCAGGCGGCATGGGCGAGAGTCTCTCTCCCTCCCCCCCTCTCGGGTGGACAAGGGCCGATGGAACTCCTCGCGCCAGGACAAAGGCGCCAGTGCGCTCTCTCTCGCACGGCGGAGGACCCCACATGAAACCCGGGAAATTTAAGGGACATCATCAATAAGGGACAGCAGTGGGACACGGCACTGGGATAAGGGAGTTTCCCGCCAAATAAGAGACGGTTGACAGCTATGCCCCCCTGAAATTTTCGAGGAGGGGACTGGGCTCCTCAATATCATGCCGCCTGTGGTAGACCTCACCGGCTCTTCCAGTAATATGAGGTAATGCGTGCTCTTTGTACTTTTGTCCATTTGCTGTATTTATTTCCCCCAATTTGAACTATAAAATGGTGATTTTCTTGAGTCAAAATGAGAGTACCCCTAAACATTTTTTTCAGAAAAGGAACTGTGTACACACACACACACACACACAAATTTAGTTTCATTTTTACCCACACCAAAACTGTAAAGGCTACTATTGCATGAAAATCACTGGATACCAAAGTTGGTTCAACCATGGTACTGATAACACCAAAGAAGTTTTGAAGGAGAACTCTACGAAATATTGCAGAAAAGATTTATGAGAATGGATTTTAAGGTATGGACTATTAAAAGTAATAGTTAGGAACAAATGTAAGATTAAGAGATGAGGTTTGAAAATCATTAGATGTGGTTGATGGAAGCCTCAGGCTAAAATAGCCAAAATGTTGTATAAGATGAGATGATGTGTTCTGTTCGGAAAATATATGTAAAAACTAATAAAAATGTATATTAAAAAAACAACACCACCAAAGTTGCAGGTTCAATTCTGGTCCCTTCCAATTCTATGATTCTATGAGGTATCCTTTTGAAACTGGGTAGGATAACATACCCTCAAAATGGCATACCAAAGTAATCCAGTAATTCTCCCCATATTAATAAAGCTATAGTTTTCTGCAACAAATAACAATATTTGTTGTTAAAGGTGCCTAGCAGAAACACCCCTTTGTGTCTAAATTAAGGAAGGGTCCCAATAGATTGACTCCTCCCACTAACTGCAAGTGCTTTCAAATCTGGTGAAGAATGAGCAGCTATCCTAAGTTATCACTATCTTAAGTTTGGTAATCTATATGCACACACTTCAGATAGCTGCTTGATTTGCCTGGCAATGGAATATAGTTCCCCATCTGTTCCTCATTAAAAAGGAAGGATTATAGAGGGGAAAGGATTTCTTATGTGGGGTGCTTGGTGGCAAAACAGTTGGCAACATAAAAAAGAGCTGTACACCAGGTTTAGTGTTCCACGGCACCTGAAACATGAGCTTCACTTTGCTCTGCGTTGGTTATCGTGGCTTTGAGCCACCAAGATTTGAATATAATGTTTACTGAACTAACTTTAGTTTAGCCTGATGCATGACTGAAACCCAGTTTATTCTGGCTGTGGCACTGGGAATATTTTGGATTGGGAAATGTGGTATTCAGCAGTGACACTGACTCAGGGTATGCCGTTTCGTATTTCCATCTTAAAATTAGTTTTCCAAATGGCTTCTATCGTTCTGCAGAGGTCAGCTGTCATTAAATGGATAGTGTAGATCAACTCCTCGAAAGATTCCACCAATGGTGTCTCCGAAAAATTTTACACATCACTTGGGAAGACAGGCGAACTAATGCCAGTGTACTGGAAGAAACAAAGATCACCAGTGTCAAAGCAATGGTTCTTCAACATCAACTTCGTTGATGTGCGGATGCCCAATTATAATCTTCCAAAGCAACTACTCTATTCAGAACTTAAAAATGGGAAGCGTAATGTCAGTGGTCAACAAAAAAGGTTTAAAGACTCTCTCTCAAGGCAAATATTTAAAAATGTCCCCCAAAACTGGGAAACACTGACCTGCGAGCGCTCCAATTGAAGAACAGCCTTTACCAAAGGTGTCATGGGCTTTGAAGACGCTCAAACTCGGGACACAAGGGAGAAACGTGCTAAGAGGAAGGCACGTTTGTCAAACCCTCACCAAGATAAACTCCCACCCGGAAACCTACCGTATCTTTTGCTCTATAAGACTCTTTCCTTCCTAAAAAGTAAGGGGAAATGTGTGTGCGTCTTATGGAGCGAATGCAGGCTGCACAGCTATCACAGAAGCCAGAACAGCAAGAGGGATTGCTGCTTTCACTGCGCAGCGATCCCTCTTGCTGTTCTGGCTTCTGAGATTCAGAATATTTTTTTTCTTGTTTTCCTCCTCCAAAAACTAGGTGAGTCTTGTGGTCTGGTGCGTCTTATAGAGTGAAAATACGGTATATCCCCACTGAGGAAGGATGTGTGGATCCAGAATTGGCCTCCATAATCGCTTAGAGACTCACTGCTCATGGAAGACAATCTTACTCGGCTATGAGTGATCACCAAAGAAGAAAGAGTGCGGATCATGCAACTCAAGAGATGACATCCCAATTTAACTCCAAAGTTAAACTTTTCCATTTATGGAGAAAGGAGGTGCTTCATTTAAACCAAGTGCTGGAGTCCCCAAGATGCTATGGAACAGTCTTCTCACTGTACATGCACAACACATCATAACCGTTCACCATGCTGGCTTGGGCTGTTGTGACTTGGATTCCACCAACATCTGCAGAGTCAAAGGCCTAGTCATTCATAACTTGGAGGCAGGTTCTGGCCCTGACACTTCAGAAACAAATCCACGTTTGCATCAGCACACGCGTGAAGAGAAGGAACCTGGTGCTCATAGGACAGGAGACACAGCAGCTGCAGTCTTGATGCTGAGAATGGCAACCATTTCTGCCAAAAGCTTGCCAATGAGTCTAAGCACTAAACTTCCACAAGTATTTTAGCCAACTACTGCTTCAACGGAAAAGCAGGGTGAGCCTATCAAACCTTTTCTAAGGCAAATAAGGCAGGCCAGAGATCATTTTAAATCCTGCAACGTTGAAAGAACATCCACATGGAAACAGTGGCACCTGCTGGTTAATACTGAAATGAAAAGTTCAGAAACACTGTAACGTGCAAGGTAATGCTTATGGAATTTTACAATTTCTTTTCAACCTGGTCTAAGAGCCATACATTTCAGGCAAAGATCTGTGATCCAATTACAATGAGAAAAACGTAAACGTGTGCACACGCAGAGCTATTTCCCTCAATATGTGGTCTTGTTTCTTAACAAATGTTCTGAGTAATTTGTACCTGTTACTCAACTTGGAGGGGCTGGTACAGCTGTGTTTGCCATCTCTTTAAAGATTTTTATTTAAAAAACCAGTGTCACATAAAACATTGGTATGCGTAACTATCAAATCAATTATGACCCCCTTTTCCCAGGCTCTGACCAAGAAATCAATGAAACTCATTACTCCAGTTGGGAATATCTCGAAGGAGGACTTCAGATCTGATTGTTTGTTCACATGCATATTAATGTATACCAGATTTCCAGAAAGCCATCATCTGCCTGTTGTACTTTTAATGTTTTACTTGCTTTGTAAGTTTTTCCATGAATGCAACTGTTCATACTTTTCGTCTCCAGTTATGCATATGTGAATTGTCCTGGCTCTCCCAGCTTTGAGCTATTCATTGCCAGGTTGCAAGTAAAAGAAAAATTACCTGCTACTGTGGGGGAGAGCAAGCTGAGGAGTATTCTGTATGTCCTGTTGTGTTATTAAGCTTAGCTCCTTAAATATAGCACCACAGACAGGTTTGATCACGTCATGTGTCTACCATATATTAAACATAGCACCAACACAGTCATAGCCCCTCCAGCATAGGGGCGAAAGCTGCGGGCTAATCTTAGACTTTTAAATACCAGCTATGCAACATAATCTTGTCCAAAGTAAAACTCCCCCCCCCCCCCCCGTCCACATACTACACCAGTCAGTTTGTTCAAACTGGAACATTTCATTTAAGTACCGTATTTTTCGCTCTATAGGACGCACTTTTCCCCCTCCAAAAATGAAGGGGAAATGTGTGTGCGTCCTATGGAGTGAATGTAGGGGGGAGGCAGACAGGAAAAGCCCCCAAAAGCCGCACACAAGCTCCGCGTGGCTCTTGCAGGCTTTTCCTCAGGAGGGACAAGGGACTGACGCGGCCAGTCAGTCCCTTCTCCCTCCTCGTACAAAAGCCCACAGGAGCCACGCGCTCCTTGCACGGGTCCTGTGGGCTTTTGCGGGAGGTGGGGGTATTGCCATAGCCGCGCGCCACCTCACCAGGCAGGAGAGCGTGCGCGGGGCTAAAGGTCAAAGAAACCTGAAGCCTGGAGAGCGAGAGGGGTCGGTGCGCACCGACCCCTCGCTCTCCAGGCTTCCAAGGTAGCCGCCTGAACGCACCTTGTTTTAGAGGGGGAAAACAAGGGGGGGGATTCTCCCCCTCTCTGCGCAGCGCCTCCTGCCGCTTCGCTGAAGGGGCACTGGGCAGAGGGGGAGAATTTTTTTCTTCTTGTTCTCCCCCCCCCCTAAAACAAGATGCGTCCTATGGAGCAAAAAATACGGTATATAAGGTTAGTTCTGAAAGAATTCCCAGCCCATATTATTTCCATGGGGTTGTACAAGAGGAACACACTGCAGAATGGCCCTTCAACACACTCTGCTTTCACAAATCACTCAGAGCCACTGCTATTCTTCAGTCAACAAGAGGGTGCTCATTTAGTTTTCCATGAAAGGGGGGGGGGGGAAATCTTGCAATTTCCTTTCACACGGGAAGCAACACCTTTGGAGGCTGTCTAGATCTACCAGGTAGCAAGAGAAACAAATTGTAGTCTGAGTAAGAGGAAAGCAATCTGCAGGGCACTTGTCATTACAGGAGAGTTAAAAACCAAACCAAAACCTCAAAGTGCACAAAAAGCTTTATTTACATACAAAAATACAGGCATGGGCATTCAGTCGTTTTTTGTATCTCATAAAAACCAACATTAATAGACAAATCAGTGCAAGTAAGTTAGTAGTTATTTTTTGTAATTAAACTATTCAAAGCACAGACTTGTGAAATTAGAAATAAAACAGGAATTGTGTTACGAAACAATTTCGCTCATTTTTGCACCATCCTAGAAATCAAGTCTTCACAGATTTTTGTGAGTTCGTTGTTTTCCTTTGTCTGTGAAAAGAGAAGGAGACATATCAGAGACTGTAGGAGTTGCACAAATATTCAGAAAAGTCACCCATATTTTTACAGATTAGAATATAGTGGTACCTCGGGTTAAGTACTTAATTCGTTCCGGAGGTCCGTACTTAACCTGAAACTGTTCCTAACCTGAAGCACCACTTTAGCTAATGGGGCCTCCTGCTGCTGCCATGCCACCGGAGCACAATTTCTGTTCTTATCCTGAAGCACCATTTCTGGGTTAGCGGAGTCTGTAACCTGAAGTGTATGTAATCCGAGGTACCACTGTAGTTTGCACAGTGGGCCTCATTTTTAAGTAGCAAAATGAAAGCTGAAGGAGAAGCCTGAGAGGTGCTTGTGTCTGGAGTACACAAATCACAGCATTCTTGTTTCATTTCAGGGATCTCAGCTGGAGCTAATGAGTAGCCTAGATGACATGCAATTTGGGTCCAGCAGATTTTCATATAATACAGATTTCAGATGTGTTTTGCAGGTATGGATTTAATTTGCAAGCGGCAAAGCCTTTGGAAGGCGGCCCCTCCACTCCTCTGCTTGAACCACCACTAACAGTCCCAAGCCTCCAATGAGAATTTAAGACTGACCTTTTGCTCAAGGCTGCTCTCTAGCGATTGGGCTCTCATCTGTTCTTTGCGCAAACTGGCTTGGAGCGCTGCCTCTTCGGCTTTGCCTTTGCTTCGTACTTGGGCAATCTCTTCATTTGCCCTGTCAAAAAGGCATTCAGGCGTATTAGCTTCTTAGATAACGCGGGCGCGTTACTTAAATGCACTGCAATCTGAAAGACGGCCGGATCCCAACACCTCATTACTCACCGGCATAGCTTTTCTTCTGCGTGGGCCTTCAATGCTTGATATTTCTGTTCCTCCTTCTTAAGCCTTGTATTGTAATCCTCAACACATTTTTTCAAAGCCTCTTCATTCTAGAAGAAAAAAAAACCCAGGCCATTTCAGAGGAGAGAGGACCTCTTAAAACTAATTGCGAGGGCAAGCCCAAATCTTGATCTGTCAAAAAGTAGAATCTACACCAACACCACAAATTACACATTCAGCAAAATTCTGTTAAAACCTCTACAAGTGCATTGAAATATAGAAAGCTATTCTGTTTGTATTCAGAAGAAAACAGGTTGAATGCATGTGTGCCCCCTGTGCTATATCAAGTAATAACACTTTAAGACATTTGGGATAACAGAGAACCTTCCATACAGTTTCTTTAGTTTCCTGTCCAGAACTAACATCTCAGCAAATACTACATTTGGCACCAATGAAGCTCATCTAGCATTACTGATGTATGGTCCTTTAAGGGAGGGATTGGCAATGTAGCACCCGCGAGTGTCCTTGTGTTTTTCTGGTTTGTTTTTAAGAATAGTTTGGGAGGGGTTGTATGGGGGGTGGGTGGGTAGAATAGCAGCTCTTCATCCAGAGGGTTTTGCTAAAATATGCTCTGTGTGTGATTAAGGGAAATGCACATGGGCGGAGAGGGGGAGTTGTGTTGTGTGGGGGAGGTTGCTGTGTGGTCCGTACGCATCACCTGCACAAGAGAGGGAGAAAAGCAGGTGCAGCTTTTGCTGTATTGGTGTAAGAAAAATCTATGGATGAAGAGCAGTAAACTAACTAAATAGTGGCCACCTTGTACAGTGGTGCCTTGCAAGACGAAAAGAATCCGTTCTGTGATTCTCTTCGTCTAGCGGTTTTTTTCGTCTTGCGAAGCAAGCCCATTGACGGATTAGCGGCTTATCTGCTGATCGGATCAGCTGATAAGCGGCTTAGCGCTATTAGCGGCTTTTAGCTGCTTATCTGCTGATCGGATCAGCTGATAAGCGGCTTAGAAAAAGGGGGGGGGGGAGGGAAAAAAACCAGCAGGAACTCGCAAGACATTGTCGTCTTGCGAAGCAAGCCCATAGGAGATTCGTTTTGCGAAGCACCTCCAAAACGGAAAACTCTTTCGTCTAGCGAGTTTTTCGTCTTGCGAGGCATTCGTCTGGTGGGGCACCACTGTATATTTTTCCTGGTACTGAGAAATGCTCTGTATTAGACAGCAAGTGTGTGTGTGAGAGAGTGAGAGAGAGAGAGGAGGAGAAGAGAGATTGATTGATTTTGTATGATCCCCACAATTACGACCAGCAGGACATAAGCAACTTCCCATGTCAAACATGAGGCTGCCTGGGATTGGGAAAGCAGCGATGACTGCAGTACAGTGGTACCTCGGGTTACATGTGCTTCAGGTTACAGGCTCCGCTAACCCAGAAATAGTGCTTCAGGTTAAGAACTTTGCTTCAGGATGAGAATAGAAATCGTGCTCCGGTGGTGTGGCGGCAGCAGGAGGCCCTATTAGCTAAAGTGGTGCTTCAGGTTAAGAACAGTTTCTTGTTAAGTACGGACCTCCGGAAAGAATTAAATACTTAACCCTAGGTACCACTGTATCTCCAGTTTTCTTATGCTATCGCCCCCATCCAGCCCTGGTCCAAAAAGTTGGGAGACTGCTGCTTTACATTTGACTCTGCAATTATTTTGCTGTTTGTAGTAGTAAATGAATTTATTTTCAACCAAAGATGTCACGCTTGCCAAGTTTCCCCCCTTGGTAATTAAAATACAGTGCAGTCTTCATAACAGGATCTCAAAATAGCATGCCTCCACAGTTATAGTTGTTACATACGTGTTGAAATGCAATGTGTAATCAGGGATACACATTGGCTTTGCAGGCTTAAGAGTTGCAAAGGTGGGTGTGGCGTTTACCCACTCCTTGTGACTATGATTGTACAGGGGGATGGAAATGGTTAATGTAGATTGACCAATGAGAAAGCTCAGGGGCAGAGCCTACCTGGTTTTGAGGCTCAGCCCAGGAGTTTTACCATTGGTAGATAGGAGTCATAGCAGTTGTGACAGATGGAGTGAGAGACAGGGATAGAACTGAGAGAGAAGAGTGTGACAGTGAGATAGTGCCACATCTAGTTAAGGGTGCGCATTTGAGAAACCGTTCTGAACATATTTAAAACTTGTTTGTTCTTCAATAAACTTTAATCTTCGTTGACGACTTTACAACCTGACTGAGACTCAGTATTTCACCAGAAGAAACCTGGTTGGTGGCAGCGGAAGAATAAAGCAGTGGTGTACAGGCCAATAGTCCATGAAATGACCGGGGGCTCTGTACGAACGCCACAGTGGGAGACCCGTGTTTAAAGAAACAAGAAACATAAGTGGCTGGCAGAGTTAGAAATGCTCACTTTCTGATATCCTTCTATTGCCTCCTTCTGCTTTTCAAATCGTTTGAAGAGCTCAGACAATGATTTTTCCACCGAATTCAGATCAGAGCTAATCTGCCGTTTTTCATCCAGTACTTTCTGCAGTTCTTTCTGGGCAAGCTCCTTTTCTTTCTGGGAATTCTCTAGAGAAACAGATAGATACAAATGAAATGCACTGCTTGCTCTCTAGGATCCAAAACAGACAACAGTTCAGAGATCTTTGTGCAGAAGCGCCCCATTACCCCCATGTCTTAGGAGAGGCAGTTTTCAAGAAACCTCGAGAAAGTCTGCAGATATTCAGAAATGTCAGATATAGATTCCATGGTGCAGAATTTAGGACACAATGTGCAACAAAATAGAACAGGGTTTCTGAAACTCAGGGCTCCAGCTCCTTTTTGAACTACAACTCCCATCATCCTGAGCTAGCAAGACCAATGATAAGGGGTGATGGGAATTGTAGTCCAAAAATAGCTGGAGACCCAAGTTTCAGAAACCCTGCATTGTTTGAACAGCTTCCTCTTAAGTTCATATTCCAATAATGCATATAAAACTGGCTTCTGTCAGCAGCTAGGCCTCACTAGTTTTCAGTGTCTTAAGAGGACATTAGCCTATAATAATGAAATATACAAATTAATACTGTCCCTAGGCTTAGAAGAGTGGGAGAACCACATGTTCCTGGACTCCAGTCCCCATTATCCCTGACCATTTGCCATGCTGGCTAGGGCTAATGGAAGCAACATCTGGAGGGTCAGATTCCCCACCCTGTCCAAGTTCAAGTTCATTAATAGAAGCAGCCACTATGGAGCAATCATCTTAACACTTAGATTGAACTATTCCTTGTGGATGTGAGGCTTAATCTCTAACATAATTTTTTTTCCCTAGTTTGTTTTTGATGTCATGTGGATGATTGCATACTATATTTATGTATTTGTCTTGGAAACAACACTTTGGTTTTTTTAAAATATATATAGAGAGAGTATACCAAAGACTGACAGTCAATTTCTTCCAAATTAAGTTGATGGGCTAAGCCAGCCTCTCTCAAACATGCCCCCCCCCAGATGTTGTTGGACTACAACTTCCTTCATCCCTGACTGGTCTTGATAGCTAGGGATGATGGAAGCTGTACATCTGGGGGACCATGTTTGAGAAAGACTGGGCTAAGCCAATATCAAGTAATCTCGAATCTCTGCTGCTGTCCCATACTTCTGTGATTCTCAATTCATGTGCTTTCCTAGTCTTTGAAAAGTTTGGCAAGAATGGAGCTGGAGACTCTCAAACACATCTTTGGAGCAGGAATACACAATGGTAGAGCACAAGCTTTACACACAAAGTTTCGAAAGTTGAATGCCTTGGTTGTACCAGGCCTCCAAACAAACAAACAAACAAACAACAACTCCTCACATCTGGCTGGGAGCCTTTGAAAGCTGCTGGTAGTCAGCATATAGTTCTGGCCAGATAAAACAGCGGTATGATTCAGTACAAAGCACCCCCGCCCCCGTCTTCATGCTTTTGTAATTTGTACTTACCCATCACTTGTGCTACGGTAACTTCAAACTCCGCAACAATTGTTCTAAAAAAGAGAAAGAGCTTATTTTAATATGTATAGCAAGAAAGATCACTAATGACCCAGAACACTAAGCTTCCCATGAATGCTCTTCTACTTGAAGAAAGGTCATCTTGCACAGGGTGACTATTTGTCTGTTGCTGTTTTTAATTACATTTTTTAAATCTCCATTGTAGTGGTAGTGGTGACAGTTCCCCCTCCTTTTGAGATAAGCCGCAAATAAAAATAATTTGCCCCTCCTAACAAAAATGGTCCTAATAAAGTTAGGCAACTCATGGAGGATCTAGACCAAAACAGGTATTTCACTTGGCAATAGTGAAACATGGCCCGCCTGAAACCCTGGAAAGCAGCTGCCAGTCAGGGCAGAGGATCCTGGGCAAGATGGACCAATGCCCTGACTCAAAATTACTTTAATAATTAGCAAAGCTTCAGCAGCACAGGACCATAGCTGTCAACCGTCCCTTATTTGGGGGGAAACTCCCTTATCCCAGCGCCGTGTCCCACTGCTGTCCTTTATTGATGATGTCCCTTAAATTTCCCGGGTTTCATGCTCGCCCGGCTCGGGAGGGAAGCAGTGGCTCAGGGTCCTCCACTGTGAGAGAGAGTGCGCGCTGGTGCAGTCATCCTGGCGCGAGGAATACCATCGGCCCTTCCCTGCCCAAGTGAGGGAGGGGAGGGAGACTCTTGCCCATGCTGTCCGCAAGCCCGGAGGCGGCAGCAGTGGTGGCAGCTGAGGCGGCGGCCTGAGGGAGGAGGGGATGGGGAGGGATGCAGAAGGGTGGCGCTTCAGTGGCCATGGCGCCGCCGCAACCGCCTCATGCTGTATTGACAGCATCTGTCAATCCTACCAATGTATGTAACTCTTTACAACAGCAAAATCCCTTATTTTCGAGGCTGCTGGTCCCTTATTTTCAAATCTGGAAGTTGACAGCTATGCACAGGACCCCTCCTAGGCCACGTTGCCCAGAATGCCTTGCTCCAAGGAAGGGCCCCAGGCATTTCTCAGAGCGAGGCTCACGGGAAGCCCGAGGCATGCCTGGCACTTTTGCCGCATCAGCAGAGCCAAAACAGTTCAACAGCTGAGGGGAAAGAAGTTTAGGAGGAATCAAAGGTGAGGAGGCAGCAATGACAGAGGCACCTTGGGCAGAACAATTATCCCAGTCAGTCCAACAGGTATCAGGTACTGCCCAAGGAGACAGCACTTGTTGCCTACCAGGAAGGAAGAGGAAGCTTCAGTTCCAAAGCGGTCAGATACCAGTTGAAATGGATACAGTGGTGCCTCGCAAGACGAAAAGAATCCGTTCTGTGATTCTCTTCGTCTAGCGGTTTTTCGTCTTGCAAAGCAAGCCCATTGACAGATTATCGGATTATCGGATCAGCTGATAAGCGGCTTAGAAAAAGGGGGGGGGGAAGAGGAAAAAAACCCAGCAGGAACTCGCAAGACATTGTCGTCTTGCGAAGCAAGCCCATAGGAGATTCGTTTTGCGAAGCACCTCCAAAACGGAAAACTCTTTCGTCTAGCGAGTTTTCCGTCTTGCAAGGCATTCGTCTTGCCGGGCACCACCGTATTTGGTGGTATTTAAGTCTTGTGAGAAAGCAACCGTAGAACATGCTTCTGTATCCCAGTTGTACACCTACCCCATTTCTTTGTTTTCCAAATAGATCTTGTGATGCTTCCTTTCCCATTCCAAAGCTTCCATCTCCTTTTCTTGTACCTGAAACCACAAGGTCCCCAAAATGAGAGCGTAACAGTAATGGATGTCACTTTAGATCTGGGCTAGAATCAAAGCAACATCCAGAAATGTCCTTGGCTAGACCTCATTCTACCTTAAGGACAACTGTACCATTTGATAAGGAAGCTTACTCTCTTTTGTATGGGCATTTGAGGAAGCCATTTATTTATAATCACCCAAGGAAAAAAGCAAAAATAAATGACACTGGTGGTTTATATTGATCAGGAGCATTAGATGGAACTAATTTGATTAGTATTCCAAAGATCAGTTTGAAAACTCCCATTGGTAAAGAAAATCTGCAGAAAAGTCTTGCAAAGTGGGCAAATGTTACCGGTCAGCAGGAAATCAAAAGCCATTCTAAACAGTATTTTTCTAAATAGTATCAACTCAAATATTCCTTCCCATGTTCTCACCTCGGAAGTAAGCTTTTTGATAACCGCGTCCTTCTCAAGTTTAACCCTTTCGATAGCTGTATCCATGTCTTGCTGAGTGTATTTCAACACTTCCACAATAGCCTCAGTAGGCAGCGCAGAAGGCAAAAATGAAATATCCTTAGTGGTTGGAATATCTGGAGAACCTCTGGCCTGTGACAAGAATTTAAAAACACATTTACATGTGATACTTTTATAATGCATTTTTGTGCTAACAGATACTCTAAGATGCATCAAGCTGAATCAGACAAACCATAGTTCCCTTGATGTCTAAACTGTCCCTTGATGTCTAAACGGTTTTAAAAAACCGTAGTTGGTTCATTTGAGTTTAAAATGTAATGCTTCTGACCTCTTCCAGCATGCAAGCCTGAGGTTCACCATGGCTCATTCACAAAACAGGAAACCATGATTTCATACTATTTCTGAACTGAGCCAATGTGCTGATCTTTTTTAAAAAAATTACAAACCACCTGTATCTGCAAACTACTGGAGATATTTAGATGGCACTTACCAGATTTGTTGAAGCTCCTAAAAGGTCTAGTCCCAATGCCTTTTCTTCAGGTTTAGATGTTTTTATTTCATTGACTGCCATTTCTCTAGATGGTCTAATTTAAAATAAGAAAAAATACTGAAACAATCCTAAATAGGCTCCAAAATTGAAGAGCACTAAAAATTGAATGCTTACCCATTTCGAACTGCATGTTCATTTGCACCAGGAGCACTTTTCTTAGGGCTTTCATTGAGCAGTGGATCAAATTTCAAGTACAGAGATTGCTTCCTCAAGACAGATTCTTTAAACTATAGGGAAGGAATTTGTAAGTAAGCGACGTACAGGCACAAGTCAGTCAGCCAAAGATGTGATTGTTTGGGGTACAGATCTTCCAAGTTGTATTAAAGAGCATCTCACAACCAAGGAAGTTTTGATACAATTCTAAAACAACCCAATAAAAGTAGATTCTTCTATATCTGTTTTGTGATTTAAGCAGCATATACCGTATTTTTCGCCCCATAGGGCGCACCGGCCCATAGGGTGCACCTAGTTTTTTTTTGGGGGGGGGGGGAAATAAAAATATATTATTTCCCCCCAAGGCATGGGAAGCCCGAGCTTCCCCCGAGCCCAGAACAGGCTGCTATCTGCAAGCCTAGGGAGCCCGGAGGGAAGTCGCGCCGATCTCCCCAGGCTTGCGGATATCTGCCCGAAGTTGCACATCTCTCCCACGGCTTGCGGAGAGCTGCGCGAAGCTCGAAGCCTGAACTCAGCGTGCCCCAGGCTTCAGGCAGCTCTCCGCAAGCCGTAGGAGAGCTGCGCAACTTCACGCCGGGCTCCCACGGCTTGCGGATAGCTTCCTGAAGCCTGGAGAGCAAGAGGGGTCGGTGCGCACCGACCCCTCTCGCTTTCCAGGCTTCAATGAAAGCCTGCATTCGCCCCATAGGACGCACCCACATTTCCCCTTCATTTTTGGAGGGGGGAAGTGCGTCCTATAGGGCGAAAAATACGGTAGTTTAACTGGAAGAGAATGAAGACAGGGCAGTGTTTTGCCACAGAGCAAGTTTAGCTCTTGTGTAAATGAGAAAATATACATAACACTGAGTTTATATTGGTAGGTAGACGTTTAGAGCTCTCCTCTGCAATTGCCTTCAGATCCTTAGGAGTATCTACTCCAGCCAAAGTCTCCTCTGCTTGAAATACCTTTAACTCTCTTTTATAGACTGTTCTAGTATAGTAAGCTCAATGCTGTAAAAATCTTAAAATCAGTTCACATAATGGTTACTTACTGAGGCCCTTCCAAATTGCTCCAGATAGTCCACTTCAATATTGAGTCCTAGAACTAAGCAAATGTGTTAATAAATGCAGAAAGCAATGGTTTTTATGTTATTAAAACTAGAAGTAGCATGGGCAAAGATAAGATAGTCCTTTCTGGAGATGAGAAGTGCAAGCACATCTTCCTGCAATTTTTAGTAGCCTGTGCACCTTGTGGGAGTTACTAGGCACAGTTGAGCTCTTTCTACTTTTCATTTAAATTAATTTAACTTATGATTTAATCATGAAGGAACAGATAATTCGTCAAAGGTTCAGATCTAACATTATTTTGAAAACTTTTGGAGTCACATGTGGCTAGATGAGGGATGGGGAGCCTGTGGTCAATTATCAGAATCTGACAGGCTACAGGTTCCCAGCCCCTGGCTTGGTGGAGACATTTACTGGATCCATGGCTGTGCCTGGAACTTCAGTGAAAGCTAGAAGCACATATTGGTAAACTATTTAGAAGTTTATTATTTTTAGAATTAAGCTATATATAAATGAATAAAAAGCTATACTAGGCATGCTCCAAGTGATTTGCAGAACTTTGAGAATGGCAGTAGTCTGTCCTCCAATCAGGGTAGCACATGAAGACAGAGCCACAATAGTGCTTTATCGACAAATATTTGCACACTGATTTTTTGGGGGGCGGATCCTTAAGACAAACGCCTGCAAAGCGGTCCTCATAGGAGGAGGAGATATGATAGCCATCTTCAAATATCTAAAGGGCTGTCACATGGAAGATGGAGCAAGCTTGTTTTCTCCTGCTCTAGTAGTTAGGATGCAAACCCATGGATTATAAGGAGATTCCTACTGAACATCAGGTAAAAGCTGTTCAACAGTGGAAGATGGTGGACTCCCCTTCCTTTGAGGTTTTTAAGGAGAGGCTGGGTGGCCACCTGTCATCTAGCTGAGATTCCTGCTTTGCAGTGGGTTGGGCTAGGTGACACTCAAAATCTTTATAATAAATCTGGTAATTTGTACTTATGATGTCAGTTTGTTTGTGCTCTATGTAATTGCCCAAACATGGGAAACAAAATTAGGTATAACTAGAAAAAAAATTGCACAATAATTAGAAGGGCCTAAAAGGTCCATAGTTCCAACTACTCTTACCTTCTGAGGGTGATCGGAACTCTTCGTTTTCTGTATCTGCAACCTGGTTGTTTTCATGCATTACTGTTGCAGGCTTTTCGCAAGAAGGCTGGAGCAAAAAGCCATCTCCAGGCATCTCTCCATTTAAAGACAAGTTACCCTAAGAAGCAAAGTTTAATGAAAAGATTCCTTAAAGTGGAGAGATGAAATAAATCGCACAGTAGGGTAATTGCTCCTCTTCACTTTACTGAGTAGCTTGGGGCAGAGGACCAAGTTCTCAAAAACCAATAAACACATTTTAAAGTCATTTTGCCATTGCAGACGGCTGCTTTTTTGTATGTAAGTAGTGTTACATTAAAAAGTGTTTTTCTTCCCCAAGGTTGTTATATTAGCAATATTATTGCTTTCCCTTGAATTCTGGAACTTGATTACAAGGTCTTTAAGATCGTGGATTTATTATTCAAATACCACAAGTCTTCTTATAAAAGGTGAATGAACTAATATTAATAAAAACTTTACTATAGCAGTATGGTGACGACTATTATATCACTGCATCAAATGAGACAAATGACCTACAGACCTCAGTAGCAGCAGGATTATTCTATTTTGCAAGGCAAATATTTGCCTATGAGAGCCTTAAAAGTACTTTGTTGCTGACTGTGACTACAACCCTATACCCATTTACCTGGGAATTAGACCCACTGGAAGCAATGGAACATACTTCCAAGTAGACAGCATTGTTAGACGTAGCCAAAGCTCCGTTTTCCATGAAGTCATACAGAATGCATAAAACTAACATAACTTTAATGCCTCCCAGAGCAAATAATTTTACTTTTGGAATCTGAATGAGGGAAGTGGAGAGGGTGGGGTTTTGTTGTTGTTTGGAAATGCAATACTCCGTTAAAAACAGAGGAACCATTTATTATTCCAAAAGTACAGAATGTGATATTCTGTGCAGAATCCTGAGCATCTTAACTTTCCAGAAAGAGGGCAGGATTTCTAGCCATTAAGGCTTCATGGACTTCAAAGTTTATTTTAAAACCACTGAAGAGGTTTTACTACAATCAAGTGGTATTTACATCTGTTAAATAAAATAAATTGGCCAAGTAGTACATCTGTTGAAATCTCAGAAGTATGTTTGTGTTTACTTCAAACGACCAAGACTGAGATAGGCTTTCCTGCTCTGCATAGTGCCTCTCACTCACCATAACAAGCAGGGGTGATTCAAAACCACTACAAGCATATGCAAAACTTGCCTATGCAGGTGACAGAATTCAGCTTTGAAACTGAATGCTTGTGCAGTTTTGTTTTCCATTTTGGCAAGTATGCACAGCTTTGAGTATAACAATGTACACAGGGCCATATCATACCATCAAATCCACTGACTGTTCAGCTGGAGTTTCTGCTTCAGCCACAGCTTGATCTTCAGCTATAATCTGCTCATCACTCTCTTTCCTATAGGGAACAAGACAGCATATGTTATAGAACCTGACAGCTAACAAAGCCTGGTTCAACGTGCTTTATAAATTACCTTCCATAACTTTATAATTCAATTTTGTGCACAAACAGTATAACTTGCACAATTTCAATCTTGAATGGCAGAAAGGCAGTCAGGTTATTTGCACCCCAATCCGACAAATCAATCACATGCAGGGTAGAGAGCTAAAAAGCTCCTCTTGTGCCCCTGGGTTTTCCCCATCACTGAAAGAGCTTTAAGCTCTCCGCCTTGCTCACTGGGTTCTGGGATGCTCTTGCAGGAGCTCAAATGGTCCTGCAAATCACATGGGAGCATCCCAGAGCCCAGTAAGCAAGATGGAGATTTTAAAAGCTCCCTGCCTTCCTTGAAAGGTAAGGATGGTCGTGGGGGCAGTTCCAAGGGGGTAGTTACAGTATAGAAGTTTTGTATATACACATGCCACCCACAGAACACAACGCCCATGCAAGATGCAATAGTACTATATTTAAAACACCACCATTTTTAGCAAGAACCTGTCTTTTGATGTGCGGGATAATCGCTAGTGTCAGACTAAGACCTGGAAAACCAGGGTTCAAATCCCCACTTGGCCTTGAAGCACACTGGGTGACCTTGGGGCAGCCACTGCCTCTCAGTCTAGCATACCCCACAGAGTTGTGGGGGTGACATGTTAACCACACCACCTTAAGGTCCTTGGAGAAGAACAAGACTGTTTATGAACACTATCTTCCTTAAGCATGTTATTAAACAGTTTCTAGCTAGTTCTACTACACAGAACTGAGTAGCATGAAATGATAAGAGAAGCCTGAATAGTTCCAATATATGCTGTTTTCTTCCCCTACCTGTCTTGGGTTCTCTAACTTGTTAGTTTTTGGGATTGATATAAAGTTGCAAGCTTTTTCAATTTGTACTACTTCATTTCCCAAGCCCAGGATTTGCTCCAGATTTAGTGTTAAAATACTTACAATTTCTCACTTAATAGTTCTGCAGCTCCAAAGTCATCCGGTTGATTGTGCAACTGTGCTTGAAGTATTTTGGACAAAATACTATCCTCCTGGGTATCTGTTGTTTTAGTTCTGGGCATAGGACACTCAAGGGAATTTTGCATTTTTGAAACACCTCCTAATGGATTGAAGTCAGGATCATCAAATTTATTGCAGTCCAGGCTATAAGATGCTTTGTGGACAGAACTCTTTGTTGCAGTGTTGGTTCTCTCTTCAGCTTCCTCCAGCACTTTGTGAGTTGAAGCTGGTTTCCCAGAAGGAACCTTCATTTCAGCACCCTTGCCTGGTTTCCTTGGAGATACCTTATTAGTTGCCTTTTCAAGCATATCTGGTTCCAGTTTTATGAACTCAGGTTTTGTTACGTGAACCTCCCCCCCACACTCCGGCAAGATGCTGTTCACTGCTGTGGAATGTTGCCACTCTGATTCCTCAGTCTGAAAAGGTTTTATTTCACCGCAGCTGACATTCTCAGAGCTACAGGATCCTTGCACGTGTTGCGAGGGAGAATTTTGTATGTGGGATATTGACGACGGCTGAGTTTTGCAGACTCTGTTAGAAACTGTTGCCAAATCGGAGCTTAGAAATTGCTTTGTCACACCATTGTTTGCCGATGGGGTTTTGCAACCTGTTTCCTCATCAGATGGATTGTTCTCTGTAGCAGTCTGAGGCAGGCAAACTGCATCAAGAGAACCGCCATCCTGTTTCTCAGCTGCAGCAAACAGTGCCAAAGACGATATTTTCACAAAGTCGTCAGTAGGCAAGTCAGGGATATTTGCTCCTTTGCTTTTTGCTGACATTACATCATCTGAAGAATCAGGATTTACCTTTCCTTCCACCTCTATCTTCTCACTTGCAATATCAGCATCTAGGGTAACTGTTTGTTGACTCCTGTTGAAAGGTAGACCCATCACTAGCTAGTTAATACGGCCTTTGAAGAATAATTAAAATAAAAGAGCCGCATTTGGCACACAGGAAAAGAGGCTTTTGTTAGGTGCAGCCCAATGCTTACGAACAGGGCATTTACTATCCACTTCTGTTTGGCACAAAACTGGAAAATTTATGTCAAACTTAGGTTTTTCAATGTTTGTCTTCTACATTGTATTCAATGTGGAACTGGAAATGTATACCCCAAAACAAGCTTTTGGCCACCTCAAATGCTATATCCACACCTACAGGAGAGAGTCTTCTATGAGAAGGCAATAAGTAGTGGCCTGCCCAATGCTTCATTTGGTTGCAAGACACTGTATGTGCACCCTAAAAGAAGGCTTTGTGCTGCCCCAAATGCTGCACCCAGATTTACAGGTAAGTGCCTCAATGCATTCTCTGGGCACAATACACTGCCAAGTATGAGCCCAAGCCAAAATTAGACAAACTATCTCTAAATAAGGAATGGAGGTGTGCACGCCCACAACACTCAGGAGTCAGTTTGTACATATTTTGGCAATTATTGGTGTGGAACCATGCACTTGTCAGTAGCTTACACAAAGTCTAAGTGTATGACATCTACACATCCTGGGTTGTGTAGGTATATGACTTGTGGTGGGCGATTTTGTCTGGGCTATTATAGGCATAGGTTTACACCATCAACAGTATCTTGCACCTAAATTAAGTGTGGGACTAGACACTACTCACTGCCACCTTGTAGATGACACCCTTGAGAATGACTTCTGCAGACTTAGGCCACTCTTCACATATCCACTCAATATTTCTAATGCCCCAAAATGTCACCAAATGGAAGACTCCTTCAGAAATCATGGGCTGGTGCAACAATCTGTTCCAGCATTTAAGTCAATGCTGCTGCTCTTAGCTTTGAAGGACCAAAAGGAACACTTCCCGTAAAATCTCAATTGTCAGCTTCTAGGAAGAAAAAGTCAGTCACCTCTCTCAATGAATCAGAAAAGACAGCTGCAAGAGAGTATTCTAGAGAACAGGGGCCATCATACAATCTTTTCTAGTTTTAATTTTTAAAAAATACATCAAGAGGATCTGATTTACTCACACAGCACTGGATGCAGACAAGACAAAATCCTCTGGGATGTCTGTGCAGTCACCTCCTATAACAGGTGTTTCAGGAATCTTCCTTTTATCTGGACTTAGGATTCTGTGAGTCTGAGAATCCCGCATAGGAGTATGAAAAGTTACCTTGGAAGAGAAAGTCGCACAGATCACTTGAGCAAGCGCGCACACACACAAAAACCCCTGAGAGAACACATGCATGCACATCCATGGGCATTGATACCCTTCCTTTCCACTAAGGAGGCCCCTCAAGGAATCAATAAAGATGCCCATAAATATGATTAATAAAGAACAGATATTAAGCAACTAGAAGTATTAAAAACTAAACAGAGCTAGTACTAATACAAGTACTAAGCAACAGAGATCCTGTGTTCCTTTACAGTGATGGGTACATTTCAAAGGAGTTCTATAATAAGTCCTCCCTCACATTCCCATCACTGTAAAGGAACACAACCGCCCAACAGGCATGGTGGTAACAATTGGGGAAATTCTGCGTATGAGTTACAAAGTCTGTCCGCTATAGTTATCCCATAATAAAGTGAGACCTGAATATCAAACGCTTGGGCCATGTAATGCCTCTCCATGGTTCCATGTTACACATACCTACAATGAAGACCATTGCCAGTGTATACATTACACTTGCTGCTGGTCCATGACCCTTGAAGAGCCAGCTCGCTGTTGTCAGTGCACTTGGTGAAACAAGTACCGTATTTTTCGCACAACAGGGCGCACCCAGTTTTTTTTTTGGGGGGGGGGGGGAATCAAGAAAAAAAGTCTCCCCCCCCCAGCCCCAAAGAGCAGCGTACAGACTGCGCACAACCTCTCCCTGCCGGAGGGGTTGTGCGCAGCTATGGCACAAGCCAAGGCAGCGAGCAGGATGGATCCCGCTCGCTGTTTTGGCTTCCCCTTTAGCCCCATGCAGCCTCTCCCAGCCGGGAGAGGCTGTGTGGGGCTAAAGAAGCCATAGCCCCGTGCAGCCTCTCCTTGCTGGAGGGGTTGTGCGCAGCTATGGAACAAGCCAAGGCAGCGAGCAGGATGGATCCCGCTCGCTGTTTTGGCTTCCCCTTTAGCCCCATGCAGCCTCTCCCAGCCGGGAGAGGCTGTGTGGGGCTAAAGAAGCCATAGCCCCGTGCAGCCTCTCCTTGCTGGAGGGGTTGCGCGCAGCTATGGAACAAGCCAAGGCAGTGAGCGAGATGGATCCCGCTCGCTGTTTTGGCTTCCTCTTTAGCCCCACGCAGCCTCTCCCTGCCGGACGGGTTGCGCGCAGCTATGGAACAAGCCTGCATTTGCTCCATAGGACGCACACACACTTCCCCTCAATTCTTGGAGGGGGAAAACTGCGTCCAATAGAGCGAAAAATACGGTATTTGTCACCAAAGAAACCCGTTGAACTAGGCCTTTAACACAGAAAATTATGCTGGACAGTAACAGCAGACATACCTTCATAGGCTTCACCATCCCCTTTGGTGGCACATTTTCTTTCTGTGATGGGCGAAGAATAGAAGGTCTGCCTACAACTTCTGGAGATGTGAAAAGTATGGCACAGCTTTCAGCAGCTATGTCGTTGCTACCGTTATCTCCACTTAAGGTATGCAGACTCATTCTAGAAATGAAAGCAAAGGTGTTAACAACCATAGCCAGGCTGACAATGTTGTTTTAATGCAACTGGATACTTCTAGGAGGAAACCTGTGGTCTCAATGTCAAACCCTGTGGCTCTCCAAGTTATTGGACTCAACTCCTATGGACAGAGATGATGGGAGTTGTAGTCCTGCAAGTACTCAGAAATCCAGTTTCTCATCCGTTCTCTAAAGTGTAGAGCTCTTGTAAACAAAATTCAGTGTCACTCAGGTTACCATTGACACTATTCTAAGCCACAATGAAGTATAAGCTGTGCTGCCAAAAGCAATACTGCAAAAACAAGATTAAGCATCTCTTCAAATGTAGGATGTTCTCACTTGGTGCTGTGGCTGTAAGTTTAGGGTGTTTTGAGACTGTGGGTGTGGAAGGGCTTTTCTTAAAAAAATCAAGGACATATATAGATATCCCTTACAAGTGAATAAACAAACAAACAAAAAAAACAAAACAAAAAAAGGAACATCCTGGCGTCCCCCTCCATAAAAAAAAGTAAGTTAACCAACTAATAGCCAGTTACAGTACAGTGTTTTGGGCTTACAAGTTGTAGTAGAGGAAACTTAGATCCTGGATCAGGAGCATTTCAAGGGTGTCACTACAGTGGTGCCCCGCAAGACGAATGCCTCGCAAGACGGAAAACTCACTAGACGAAAGAGTTTTCCGTTTTGGAGGTGCTTCGCAAAACGAATTTCCTATGGGCTTGCTTCGCAAGATGAAAATGTCTTGCGAGTTCCTGCTGGTCCCCCCCCCCCTTCTAAGCCGCTTGACGAAAAAACTGCTAGACGAAGAGAATCACAGAACGGATTCTTTTCGTCTTGCGAGGCACCACTGTACGGGCGTACAAGAACAAAAAAGAAAGTGGTGGTTTGAAAGGGCACTTAGCCTCCACATGGCTTTCAAACGCCACCCCAGGAGAAGCTAAACTGGCTCCCTCCTTGTTGTCCTTCTGCCGGCATATCCAAGGGAAGACCACCTTGTTCCAACAGGTTTTTGGGAACAGACTGCTCCCAGTACATTACCGAGCACAAGTCAAAATGTTGGTGCTGACCTTTAAAGCCCTAAATGGCCTCGGCCCAGTACAGTGGTGCCCCGCAAGACGAATGCCTCGCAATACGGAAAACTTGCTAGACGAAAGAGTTTTCCGTTTTGGAGGTGTTTCGCAAAACGAATTTCCTATGGGCTTGCTTCGCAAGACGACAATGTCTTGCGAGTTCCTGCTGGATTCCCCCCCCTTTTTTTCTAAGCCGCTAAGCAGCTTATCAGCTGATCCGATCAGCAGATAAGCTGCTAAAAGCTGCTAATCCTTCAATGGGCTTGCTTCGCAAGACGAAAAAACCGCTAGACGAAGAGAATCACAGAACGGATTCTTTTCGTCTTGCGAGGCACCACCGTATACCTGAAGGAGCGTCTCTACCCCCATTCAGCCCGAACACTGAGGTCCAGCTCCGAGTGCCTTCTGGCGGTTCCCTCACTGTTAGAAGTGAGGTTACAGGGAACCAGGCAGAGGGTCTTCTGGGGAGTGGCGCCAGCCCTGTGGAACGTCCTCCCTTCAGATGTTAAGAAAATAAAACAACTATCTGACTTTTAGAAGACATCTGAAGCCAGCCCTGTTTAGGGAAGCTTTTAATGTTTGATGTATTTATCAAGTTTTTAATATTCTATTGGGAGCCACCCATAGTGCCTGGGGAAACCCAGCCAATGGGTGGGGTCAGGGCCAGAGTTAGGTTTGATGAGGCCCATAGCTACTGAAGGTAATGGGGCCCTTTATATGTCCAGCTGTACTTTGTCAACAACCAATTGTCATTGTTTTTGGTGCTGAATATATGCTATATAGTAATTTATGGAGCTAATAGGTATCTAAACAAAACATGTATTTTACCATAGTAATTGTTGAACTTATATTTTGGAAATGTACAACCAGTTTCCCCCCCTGTATTTTTTTTTGGGGGGGGGGAGCAAGAGAGTGGGGCCCTAACTATAGCTTGTTTAGCTTCTATGTAAATCCAGGTGGGGTATAAATCATTATCATTAATTAAAGCAATCATTTTCCCACAATCATTACTATAGCATAGCCGTTCTCATTCCCATTATCTGTACAGTATATTTTTTGCACATATACGAAGTATTAATGTTTAACTGGTTAAAAAGAGAGAGATGCCGCCCATCCCCCCCGTTTTTAGCTGCTTTCCTTTTCTCTGTCACCTTGAGGTCAAAATGCGCGAGGGGGACAGGGGACTGGACAACGTTAAGGCCTAATAGCCAAAGACGGACCAAGGCCGGATGTACATTTCCAAAATATAAGGTAAGTTCAACAATTGTTGTTGCAACAACAACAATTGTTGAACTTATCTTATATTTTGGAAATGTACATCCATTTTTTGGGGGGGGGTCGCAAGAGAGTGGGGCCCTAAGCTATAGCCTGTTTAGCTTCTATGTAAATCCGGCACTGGGTGGGGGATAAATCATTATCCTCATTACTATAGCATGGCCGTTCTCATTGCAATTATCTGTACGGTATATTTTATGCACATATACGCATGCATATACGAAGTACAGTGGTACCTCGGGTTAAGTACTTAATTCGTTCTAGAGGTCCGTTCTTAACCTGAAACTGTTCTTAACCTGAAGCACCACTTTAGCTAATGGGGCCTCCTACTGCCGCCGCACCGCCAGAGCACAATTTCTGTTCTCATCCTGAAGCAAAGTTCTTAACCTGAAGCACTATTTCTGGGTTAGCGGAACCCGAGGTACCACTGCATTAATGTTTAACTGGCTAGAAAGAGAGAGACATGTTGCCCCCCGCCTTTTTAGCTGCCTTCCTTTTCTCTGTAAGCCACCTTGAGGTAAAAAATGCAGGCAATAAAAACGGGACGACGCTAAGGCCTAATAGCCCAAGACGGACCAAGGCAGACAGGTTCCTCCTCCTTTGGGGGGGCGCGACCCCCTCCAGCCGCTTTCCCGTTCCTCACGGCCCTCCCTCTTTCCGCTGAGGGCCTGGACCAGGGGCCGGAGCCTCCTCCCAAAAACCAGCGGGAGGGTTAGGAGACCGAAGGGGGGCTTTTCCCGCCCCCCCAACACCCCTCCCCCGCCTTCCCTGAGGGAGAAACCGCCGCCCGACTCCGCTCACCTGCCTCCCTTCCAAAGCACTCGCCGACCCGAGAGACGCCTATTCACCAACTGAGGGAACCGCCGCCGCCGCGTTCAAATTTTCAGCGTCGGCCCGCCTCCGCCAATAAAAAAAGCCCATCGCCGCGTTGCGTCAGAGGCCACGTGGCCTGTCGCCGGCCAACCAAGAGAGCAGGCGGCGGTGGCAGGCACGAAAAGCGAGCCCAGTGGGCGGGGGAGGCGGAGCTTGCCTAATATTATTAACGCATGCGCACAACCGCCTGCCGTGCAATTTCCTAAGCTAAGTGCAGGGAATAAGGTGCTTTATACGTCCAGCTGTCCTTTGTCAACAGCAAATCGCCGCTGTTTTGTGTGCTGAACATATGCTAAATGTCTAAACAGAATTTTAAAATTTCGTCCTTTTTATTTTGTTTCGACTAGGGCAGACCAACACGGCTGCCTGCCTGTAACTAGAAATATGCTATATGGGAATTGATGGACCTAATAGGTATCTAAAGCCATTTGCACATAACAAAAGATGTATTTTATCAAAGTAATGGTTGAACTGAAATGTAGTTAAGAAGAAGTATATTAATAGTGAAATACAATTAAGAAGAAGCATATTAATAGTGAAATAATTATGAAGCTCTAACTTAAAATGATTTTTTTATTCATATCAAACTTAATAATGCAAACACATTGGCATTTGGCAATAACAAAAGTCCCTTTAGAAACACAATTTACAAAGACTCATAATTTAGTCTCTAGAAACATGAAATAGCAATAGGTGTAAATATATGGTACAAACTACTAATAATTATCAATAGCTTTATTAACATTAATCAGTCCATGCAGAATGTAGGCACCCTATGTATAGAAATGAGCAAACCAGTGATATTTTATGGAGCAAGCTACACAACCCAAAACACTGTTGCTGCATGTAGGTTTTATTTTATTTGCATTTTATCTTATATTTTGGAAGTGTACATCCAGATTCCCCCCCCCCTTTAATTTTCTTTGGGTTCATCTAAACTATAGCTTGCTTAGCTCATAAGGAAATCCGGCCCTGGGGTTCTGGGGGCTCCTGCCCTCCGTGCTTCGAGTGCCCGTCTCTGGGACCATCGGACACTTTCCCCGCGGGCAGAGTGTCCTTTCCAGCTCCGCTCCGACAGAGGCTGGTTGAGCGCTGCCCCCTGGACTACACTTCCCAGAGTGCACCGCGCGCGGGGAGAAGCCCGGCCTGGAGCTCGGACCGGGCCTTCGCCGCCTCCCGGGGCCTCCAGCGGCCTTGCCCGCCCGCCCGCATGGAGAGCCCCGCCGCCACCTTCAGCCTGGCCTACGTGGTGCTGGCCGTCTGCTTCGTCTTCCCGCCCAACGAGTTCCACCTGGCCGGGCTGACGGTGCAGAACCTGCTGGGCGGCTGGCTGGGCAGCGAGGACGCGGCCTTCGTCCAGTACCACCTCCGGCGCGGCGCCGCCACTCTCCTGGCCCACGCCCTGCTGCCCCTCGGTGCGTGAGCGGGAGGCAGGGAGAGGGGGCTGCGGGGGGAGGAGGGGAAGGGCGGGCCCCTTACCATTTGCCTTATTTCTTTGAATTACTATTATTACTATTATTAATTTCTTTGGATTATTATTATTATTATTATTTATTTGGATCATTATTAATTTTTATTTCTTTGGATTATTATTATTATTATTATTATTATTATTATTATTATAATCATCATCTTTGTATACTGCCCCTCACGGTCCAGTGCCAGTGTATATGCCACAGAAGCTATAGCTTAGGGCCCCACTCTCTTGGGGGCCCCTAAAATTTTTAAAAGGCAAAAAAATTGTACAGTCATACCTCGGGTTGAATGCGCTTCGATTTGAGCGCGTTCGAGTTGCGCTCCTCGGCAGCCCGGAAGTAACGGAGCGCGTGGCTTCCGGGTTTTGCCGCTTGTGCAGGCGCTCGAAATGACGTCACACGCTTGCGCAGAAGCGGCAAAAAGCGACGCGCGTGCGCGCAGATGTGCCATCGCTACTTACGTTTACTTCTACATGTGAACGGGGCTCCGGAACGGATCCTGTTCGTATCTAGAGGTACCACTGTATTTCACTATAAAAAAATTCCTTCCAGTAGCACCTTAGTAAAGGTAAAGGGACCCCTGACCATTAGGTCCAGTCGTGACTGACTGGGGTTGCGGCGCTCATCTCGCTTTATTGGCCGAGGGAGCCGGCGTACAGCTTCCGGGTCATGTGTCCAGCATGACTAAGCCGCTTCTGGCGAACCAGAGCAGCGCAGGAAACGCCGTTTATCTTCCCGCCAGAGTGGTACCTATTTATCTACTTGCACTTTGACGTGCTTTCGAACTGCTAGGTTGGCAGGAGCAGAGACCGAGCAATGGGAGCTCACCCCGTCGTGGGGATTCGAACTGCCAACCTTCTGATCAGCAAGTCCTAGGCTCCATGGTTTAGCCCACAGCGCCACCCACTACTGAGCATACTTAGTCCTTATTGAGTTGTTTTTTGTTCCCCTCCCCTTAAAATTCCCATTTATTTAAAAAAGTACTCCTGCAATCCGCGTAGCACCTTAGAGACCAACTAAGTTTGTTATTGGCATGAGCTTTCGTGTGCATGCACACTTCTTCAGATGCCAATGTGGTGTCTTCCATAGTTCTAGTTACAGGTAGAGCCGTGTTGGTCTGCCGTAGTCGAAACAATTTTTTTATTTTGTTTTGACTACAGCAGACCAACTTGGCTACCTACCTGTGACTAGAACTATTAAAAAATTTCTTCTTAACTGTATTTCAGTTCAACCATTACTTTGATAAATTACATATTTTGTTATGTGCAAATGGCTTTAGATACCTATTCAGTCTATAAATTACCATATAGCATACGTAAAAAACAGCTGCAATTTGTTGTTGACAAAGGACAGCTGGACAGATTAAGGACCCCATTACCTTCAGTAGCACAGGGCCTCATCAAACCTAAATCCGGCCCTGCCGTCACCCC
Source organism: Podarcis liolepis (assembly GCF_965112155.1). NCBI lineage: Eukaryota > Metazoa > Chordata > Lepidosauria > Squamata > Lacertidae > Podarcis > Podarcis liolepis. The sequence goes on from NC_139556.1 coordinate 14,395,739, forward strand.
AGGATCACAGGGTGGTTTGCAATATTAAAAGCGCAAAAACGCAGGACATTCTGTGAACGTCCTTGAGACCTCTGGGTATAGATGTAAATTCAAGAAATGAAATAAAAATAGTAACAAACAAAAACAATGCCCTCCACAATTGGAAAGTCCAGAGATGGTTGAATCAAGCCAAAGGCCTGGGAAAGGAGGAATGTTTTTGCCTTTGCGAAGGCATTCCCTATCTAGAGGCCTGGGGAGAGGGCCCCACGAACATGTGCGCTGGGGAAAAGTTCCTAAGCGGTTGCTCCCTTTTTTTCTGTTTCTCCTTTCCTGCTCTCTCTTCACCGTTCTACACCTGTATCCCTAGAAAAACTAAGCCTGCCATGTAAGGTTTCACTTTGCTCGTTTGCTTTGAGACGCATGTAAAAGAGATGGTTGGAAGGGAAGTTCAAGTAGGGTTCTCTGTGTCTCCGGGGATGAAAGTGCAGCAGGGGGAAGAGTGTTTACAATGAGAGAAGGATATGTGGAAGTTCAGTGTCTGAAATGTGAACTGTCAAGATGTTAGGTTCTTGTTGGAAGCTTTAAGTGTAGCCTTATTAGACTATACCGATTGGTGGGGTCTGTGTTGCGCCCAGGAGGGAGAAAGGAAGTCAAATGACACCGAGGTTGATTCAGAGAAAGAGTTTATTCTGCTCTCCGGATAGCAGAAGGCACTTGCGTGGTCAGTTCACAGCAAGTCCAAAGAAATGAGAAATTTCATGCAGTATATATATCCTCCAGGCACCCTCTCCCCGCTTCCGCAGGAATCCAACCACGTCAGCTTATACACGTAAGTTGACATCCATGACCATAAACAGATATTCCTGTTCCGGTACTCTTGACCATAAAAGGTTGTTCTTGTTCCTATGCTCTTATCTTGGGGCAGGAGGTCACCAACTCTAAGAGCACTCCTGGCGCCGTTCCCGGGTCTCTTGTCAGACCTGACAAGGTCTGTGTGTCTTTGTGGTCAGGATGTAAGATAAGATCCAGACGTGCCATCCCTGCTCCACTCGGAACTGGCAAGGCCATCCATTGCCGTCACGGACTGATAAAGGAGAGGGCTTTGAGCACTTGTTTATACAGCTGGCTTTCTGTTTATACATTGACTCAAGAGCTCAAGTTAATGCATTTTAGAAATGCTCCCTTGGAGGAGGAAAAATGGGGATTTTGGGTCCCGTTTCAGACTGACTGCACAGAAACCCATTATTTCATAAGTAACACCTACATGTATGTCAGGTTATTTTCTCTCTCTCCTAAAAGTACTTTTTTTCTCCCTTGCAGGTTACTATGTTGGCATGTGCTTTGCAGCGCCCGAGAAACAACTTTGCAATTTTTATCAGGCTCCAGAAGGCTGGAGAGTCTTTTTATTGCTGGCTGTTCTTGCCCCAACCATTGCCGGTATCCTAATATATTACTGGTCACGAAATGGCTGGAATAACCACCCATTAGTCAAGACCCTTTCCCTTTATGCCCTCCCACAGTCAGGCTGGAGGGCAGTGGCTTCCTCTATCAACATCGAATTCAGGAGGATTGACAAGTTTGCTACGGGAGCCCCGGGAGCCCGAGTCATTGTTACAGACACCTGGATCATGAAAGTGACCACATACTGTCTACATATTGCGCAGCAGCGAGATATCTTTCTAACTGTGGTGGACTCCAGACAGCATGAACTCTTGCCGGACTCAAACATGCCTGCACAGTTCCTCACAATTCGTGTTGCCAGTATTAATCCTCATGTGAAACCTTTTACTATCCGGTAAAATGGGCATATTTTTTTTTTTAGTTTTGTCAAGGGGAATGTGATCTCAATACAATATTCCACTATCTCTTGGTTAGAGCTGTTTTTTTAAAGCAAGATTGCCTAAATGTGATAATTTGGTACAATTTGTTTCAATTAAATATATTCAGAGCTCAGGAAAACTTGGGTAATCATAAGAGTTTCAGAGGTTTTAAAGGTCTGTGTTGCCTGTTGCTCACAAGTTACTCAAGTGAGGGCATTCCAGAGGATGGGTGCTATCGCCAAGAAGGCCTGTTTCCATCAAGTGACAATCTGGTGGCTGTGAAACAGCCAATAGGATCTCCTCTGATCATAAAGATTGGCTTGGTTTGTACTTGTGGGAGGTGGGCTGCTAAGCATCCTGGTCCCAAGTTGTTTTGGGCTTTAAATAGCCACAAAACCTTGAACTTAACCAATGCAGATACTGTACTTTTAACACTGGTATATTACGTTGGACACCTGAGTGTTTGCCCGAGTGTTAGACACCTGAGTGTTTTCCCTAGCATAGCTTGAACCACTTAATGGCAGGATATCAGTGTTCAACCTAGTCATTTTAAAAGTGCTTTTCAAATCAATGGAGGAGACTTTAACAAAACATTTCCCTCCAGTTTGTGGAGGCACAAATGAATGCATAAAACGTTGTGAGTCATATGCAAACTCATTTGATGCTAGTGAGAGTTTTCAGTCATCTAAGACATTTAAATAACACACTGAAAAACAAAAGTTGAAATTTGGTTGTGATTTTTTTATATAATATGCTGCAAAAACAGTATGGATTTGTTTGTTCCTAGTCTGTAATTAAAATGAGATAAAAGTAGGCTTGGTATTTGAGACTGTGTCTCCTTTCTGTAAAGCTCACATATAAAATACAAAGTACAATTTCTTTTACACTTGCAAATGGCTGATATGAAACTCTATCTGTCTTAGGCTGAATTCAACAGAATATGGCGAACTGAGAGAAAAGCTCCATGCTCCCATCCGTAATGCTGCTAATGTGGTCATACATCAGAGCCTCAGTGACTTGTTTCTGGAAACCTTTACCTCTTTGGTAGAGACTAATCAGGCATACAGTGTTTCAAGCAATCAGGTAGGTTCAAGATTGGAGATTATAACTTATTTTTTCGAGTTGCCTTTATTTCACAGTTGGTGGAGTGTGGGCAAGCTGGTAGATTATGACTAAACCTAGAGTATGTTGCCAAATACCAGCTTCCCTGTTGAATATAAATAGCCTCAGGTTAATTGATAAGAATTAATTGATAAGAGGTTAATTGATAAGAGTTAATTGATAAGAATAATGATCTGTTGTGAGCTTGACGGAAGTGTACAAAAGATGAGCTTTCCTGCTTTGGCTCATCTTCCTTTTTCTTTTTCTTTTTTCTTTTCTTTTATCTTTCCCATAGTTGCTTATGTTCTGTGTTATGTACTTTGATATTTTTTGTAGTTTTTGTAGTTTTTCCCCCATTACTATTAAGGAATTTTCCTTTGTAATGTTGGTTGTCTATATTTATATGTACCTGTTTATATGTACCTGTTAAAAGCAAAATAAAAGTTATTTTAAAAAAATAGCCTCAGGTGACAGGATCTGCTTCATATCTTCTGAAGTACCGTATTTTTCGCTCTATAGGATGCACCCGACCATAGGACGCACCTTGTTTTAGAGGGGGAGAACAAGAAAAAAAAATTCTCCCCCTCTCTGCTCAGCGCCCCTTCAGCGAAGCAGCTGAAGCTCTCCCTCTCTGCTGAAGCCAGGAGAGTCTTGCTCTCCTGGCTTCAGCGAAAGGAACATGAAGCCTCCAGAATGCAGCAGGAACTCGCACTGACCCCTCTCGCTCTCCAGGCTTCAGCAAAAGCAATGCGAAGCCTCCGGAGTGCGGAGGGAGCGCTCCCTCTGTGCTTTCGAGGCTTTGCGTTGCTATCGCTGAAGCCAAGGAGCCTGCATTCGCTCCATAGGACGCACACACATTTCCCCTTCATTTTTGGAGGGGAAAAAGTGTGTCCTATAGAGCGAAAAATATGGTATATCTTAAGCATGCACTTGGCCATTTAAAAACCAATATTTTGCATATAGCAAGTTCAGCAATGGGGACAATATCCAACTAAACTACACAGTTCCACTAATGCGAGCACTTCTTGCTGCACAGCAGAACATTCCTCCCCTCTTCTCAAGTATCCCCTAAATTTGACTGGGGCAAGCTCAGAACCTATTTGGTGAATGTGCAAGGAAAGGAGAGGAATTTCTGCTGCAGAGCCAAAAGTGCAAGCAGAACTGTTCAGTTGAATTCCATCTACTATAAGTTTTTAGTATCCCTGTGTGAGTGACTGAAACAGGCTGTAGTGAAGTTGGGAACTTTTAGCAAGTTAAAACTTTGGCTCATGCCAAAGGAGAGCATTATGGGAGAGCCAAACACTATAGAATTCTGGGAAAGTGTCTTCAGAAGTGTAAATTGGGTGTCTCCTTTCTCAGTAGGAAAGGGGGTTTCTAGTTGATTTGTGCTTCTTGACACCTAGCTGTCCTGGTGGATTCAGTGTGAATGGGTTATCTGGTTAATTTACAACTCAAAGAATCTGGTTGTCTGTGGGAATGCTTTAATCTTCAAGGCCCCTCTGATAAACAGGATTCAGCTGTCAAGTCTCCTAACAAATCTGAAGAAGTGTATCTGAAGAAGTGTGCATGCACACGAAAGCTCATACCAAGAACTAACTTAGTTGGTCTTTAAGGTGCTACTGGAAGGAATTTTTTTTATTTTAACAAATCTGAGTTATTGTTCTGCTATCTAACCATTGGTGAATTGCTAATTAATCTAAAGAACTGATTGGCTTTTGAGGAGACTGTAGAAGATTTCCTTCCAGGAACTTCAAGATTGTTTATTTTTGGATCCAATCCTTTATCTAGATGTGTGTGCTTTGTTATGACTGGTTCTTTGGGCATTGACAGTTCAGGGAGCTTCAGGGTTTTCAGTTGCAAAGGCCTGCTTTGGAAGCATTTTGGAAGCAGAAAGGAGACAGAATAGTTCCTCCAAAGTTACCACAAGCAAAAAAAACCCCCATGTATTTCCCTTTAGCTTTTTAAAGAAATGTTCTAGTACTGCTGGAAAGATTGCTTCTGTCGACAGGTGTCTTTTGTACAGGTACTGTAATAAGCTGGGATTACAGGTAAGATCTTTCCCTTACAGCAGGTGCTTCTAATCTCAGCTCATTACATACAGTGAAGATACCAGGTAGCCTGGTATAGGGGATCAAATACTTATTTTACTCATTATAAATCACATCAATCTCTGACTTATATCTTCTGGGTTTCTGGGGGGTTTTCCTGTTGTTGTTCTGTCTCTCACAGCTACAATAAACCTACCATTAAAATTATGGACTGGTCATTTCTTCGTCAGAGGGCAAACGGGCAAATTTAGCAGGGGATCAAATACTTTTTTCCTTCACTGTATGCATAGCTAGGCTTGTAAAATTATGCATCTTCTACGTGAGCCAACTGTTTACTCAAATGAAAGTCCAAGCGGCTTCATTGGGATTTACTTCCAAGGAAATGTATCTTGGATTGTGGTTTTTAACGCATTAAAAATATTTTCAAAGTCATTTTGAAAAACACTTGCTGGAAATTCAGCTGATGGGAGGAGTTCTCCTTCAGTGGGTGTCAAAAAGCTTTAAAACTTTTACTGAAAATGTTCAGGGGGTGGGGAGCTTATAGCTAAGTAGACAGATTGGTAAGAAAGACTCACCTCTAAATAGAATAACAGCTTTTTCCAAGGAACAGCTAGCTTTGTTGTTGTTGTTTTGTCATTTAGTCGTGTCCGACTCTTTATGACCCCATGGACCAGAGCACACCAGGCACTCCTGTCTTCCACTGCCTCCCACAGTTTGGTCAAACTCATGCTGGTAGCTTCAAGAACACTGTCCAACCATCTCGTCCTCTGTCGTCCCCTTCTCCTTGTGCCCTCCATCTTTCCCAACATCAGGATCTTTTCCAGGGAGTCTTCTCTTCTCATGAGGTGGCCAAAGTCTTGGAGCCTCAGCTTCAGGATCTGTCCTTCCAGTGAGCACTCAGGGCTGATTTCCTTAAGAATGGAGAGGTTTGATCTTCTTGCAGTCTATGGGACTCTCAAGAGTCTCCTCCAGCACCATAATTCAAAAGCATCAATTCTTCAGCGATCAGCCTTCTTTATGGTCCAGCTCACACTTCCATACATCACTACTGGGAAAACCATAGCTTTAACTATACAGACCTTTGTTGGCAAGGTGATGTCTCTGCTTTTTAAGATGCTGTCTAGGTTTGCCATTGCTTTTCTCCCAAGAAGCAGGCGTCTTTTAATTTCGTGGCTGCTGTCACCATCTGCAGTGATCATGGAGCCCAAGAAAGTAAAATCTCTCACTGCCTCCATTTCTTCCTCTTCTATTTGTCAGGAGGTGATGGGACCAGTGGCCATTATCTTTGTTTTTTTGATGTTGAGCTTCAGACCATATTTTGAACTCTCCTCTTTCTCCCTCATTAAATGGTTCTTTAATTCCTCCTCGCTTTCTGCCATCAAGGTTGTGTCATCTGCATATCTGAGGTTGTTGATATTTCTTCCAGCAATCTTAATTCCGGCTTGGGATTCATCCAGCCCAGCCTTTCGCATGATGAATTCTGCATATAAGTTAAACAAGCAGGCAGACAATATACAGCCTTGTCGTACTCCTTTCCCAATGCCTTGTTGTGGCGAAGGGGCTTGAATAACTCGGAGAAGCTATGAGCAGGGCCACCCAAGATGGACAGGTCATAGTGGTTGTTTTGACTAAACGTGATCCACCTGGAGCAGGAACCGGCAAGCCACTCCAGTATCCCTGCCAAGAAAACTCCATGGACAACAGCTAGCTAGATGTCATGAATTTAAAATACACCATGCGTATACATTTTCTCATGAGTGGCAGAACCCAGGTGCAGATGACTTTTACCCAGTAACAGCCTAAGGTGAGAACACCCCAAAATCATGTCACTAGGTGGCGTTTAAATTTGTGGCAATCATTTGTGTTAACAGTGACCGAAAAAAATAGTTGGTTACTTCAGACAGATCATTAGTTTCTTTCTTCCCCCCCCCCCCCCCACTTTTTGTGTGCTTATGACATCCTGTCAAGTGTCATGTACATTGATGGCACTATATATTAAATAAAACATAATAATTATATTGTGACGTATTTTTTCCTCTCTCTGTCTGCAGGAGCTAGACCCATGCATTGGGTGTATGCAAACTACTGCAAATGTCAAGCTTCTGAAGAATTGTCAAGAGCCAAATGAAGGCGAGTGCCAACAATGCTACTGTCGTCCCATGTGGTGCCTGACTTGCATGGGCAAATGGTTTGCCAGCCGGCAAGACCAGCAGCACCCAGAAACCTGGCTTTCAAGCCGCGTGCCTTGCCCAACCTGCAGAGCCAAATTCTGCATTTTAGATGTTTGTGTTATACGATGAACAGGTCCCGGAACACTCCTTTAATCTGAATGTACTTCAAAGGTGGATGAATCCACCTGCTGTTTACTTTTTATTATTCTGTTCATGGGGACTTTCTCTTTGTTGTCTTTCTAATTATTTTTCTATTGGTTCAGTTTTTTAATTGCTGCAACCAAACAACGGAAAATGATTATTTTCACCAGCTTTGGCTACTCCCTTTGGTTACATTAAATATTGAGTGATAGTTTAGAATCGCATCAGACCTCTACTGAAGCAGAATTAGGGAACCCTGTGGCCTTCAAAGCTGTCCTTTCCACTAGTGGAACAGGGAAGAGGCAATTTCCATTGATTACGCTGCCTCCTCCCATCCGCTTTGGAGGGTTGGGAGAAACACAGGGGTGAGGGGGTGGGTTGCCAGAAATAGTCTCCCCACATAACCTAGCAGTGGAGGGAACAGTTCTGGCCACTATCGTCACGAGACCTGTTCAGGTTGAAATACGTAGCACAAAATGGGGTGATCATCAATTTAACTTTTTTGAGCAATACAGCCAATCAGTTCAGCTCTTGGCTACATAGCATATTAGAAGAAGGAGGAGGAGGAGCCCATCTGCTCAGTAGTGGTTGGGGGCTTGCCTATTAAACAATACATAACCAGTCTCATCTGGGCTGGTGAACTGATCACAATTGTATTATGCCTGAAATCAGAATAAAAGTCGCAGTATAAAAGTACATGTGTTAAGGTTTCAGGAATCTAGTATTACATGGATGCTTTCTCTCTTGAAACAGAAGTCTCAAATACTTGCCCTGGAATAGAACATCTGATTTTGCAAGAGTAAATGTTCTATGGGCTTTCCCCCTTTTAAAGTTTATTAAATAAGATGTATAAGTACCATAGTTGGCTGGGATTCTGGGAAATATGGGACAATTTCTGTTAGTCATGGAATATGTATCAGAAAATCTTTAGGTCAGAACTTTTTAATGCTTGTTGCTGCCCCAGCTTCTAAAGCTTGGGATTCAGATGAGACACCGAATAGACCAATTGTGCATGAGATACAAACTATTGTAAATAGATTAGTATCTTAAAATGCAATCATATTACTTTGTAAATCAATATTAATCTTTATGGAATCTCTGCACTTGCTTTTCCTTGATCTTCAGAGGCCTCCCATTATTAAATGAGAAGGATGACACTTCACTTACCCTTAATTTGTATGAAATTGAACTTCACTTATTTAAAATGCCTGCTGATTGGATTTCCCCTATCCCCCCTCCGTAACTTGTTTTCACATGTATGAGATATGTTCTTAACCTTACTAACCTTGAGGCTAGTCTAGCTGACATGCAGTTACTATTCTTCCTACTACTATGATGTGGGAAAATACAACAAGCCATAGTAAGTCTGTTTACATTCAGTTCCAGGAAACAAGAAGGCTTGACCACTGTCTCATAAATTGAAACATAATTCTGATCTGTTGCTCATATTAAGGCAGAGCCTTGTGGTCTCATCATACAAGGGGCAGGTTTCCCTGAGCATTTTGAACTCCAATAGCACCCAGTTGGGATGTGGGTGACTCTGTGGGTTAAACCACAGAGCCTAGGGCTTGCCAATCAGAAGGTCAGCGGTTCGAATCCCAGCGATGGGGTGAGCTCCCGTTGCTCGGTCCCTGCTCCTGCCAACCTAGCAGTTCGAAAGCACGTCAAAGTGCAAGTAGATAAATAGGTACCACTCCGGCGGGAAGGTAAACGGCGTTTCTGTGCGCTGCTCTGGTTCGCCAGAAGCGCCTCAGTCATGCTGGCCACATGACCTGGAAGCTGTACGCCGGCTCCCTCGGCCAATAAAGTGAGATGAGCCCCGCAACCCCCAAAGTCATCCGCGACTGGACCTAACGGTCAGGGGTCCCTTTACTTTTACTAGCACCCGGTTGCCATCTGGGTGTACACCATTAGACTGGAGCTGCTATCTGCCTCTAATGCATTTGTACAGAAACAGAGGGACAGGTCCCTATGGATTACAGCTATGTATTGCCTCGATAGACAAGGTCACAGTGGTTATCAAGGTTGCGAAAACATGGGTTGCATCTGCATTGCTATTTTGTTGGTCTATGCCCTGAATATTTCCTTTGATAGATGCCTCTGCCCAGGTGCCTTACAAGTATCTGTGCGTCTTGTAGAGCAACCCACTGGAGGGGAACCAGAAGCAGGCATTGATCTGCAGTTTCAACTCTTTTGTCTCCCACTCGCTTGGCAGTGATTTAAATTGGAGGATTATCCAGCTCTTGCTTGTGGGGTCACCCTGTAGTTTTGCTGGAGGATTGCTCAAGAATTGTTTTGTGTTCTGTTATTTTGCCATTGTACGCTATTTCTCCAGCTACCCCCATGGAAATTGGGCAAAGACTCTGCACTGTGAAGAGACATGCAATTCTAGTTCTCAACTGTTATGGGTAACTGCCATGGGGCAACTGCCTGTTTCCTCATTATTGATCCTTCACTCCAGGAAGTAACTCATGTTGCGATCTTTTAGTGGGTCTTTGAGGGTGCTCTGAAAGAGGCTCCACTCTGAATGATTGGAAGGGACGCACTGTAAACATTTCTCCAACATCTCTTTCTTGTATGAAATAAAAGATCATTTCCAGGGTCCTCTGTAATACTACCTTCTTTGTCCCCCGTCCCCCCGATGTATTGCAACCTTCCATGTTTTTTCACTTCCTTAGTATACATGAACTCATTTTTGTTGCTTCTGTATTTGCTTATGGATAATTAGCAATGCACAAACCCTCCGGGCAGAAGAGAGAGAGAGAGAGAGTGTGTGTATATCTGTCCCAGCTCCTGCCAACCTAGCAGTTCGAAAGCATACTAATGCAAGTAGATAAATAGGTACTGCTGCAGCGGGAAGGTCAACGGCGTTTCTGTGCGCTCTGGTTTCCGTCATGGTGTCCTGTTGCGCCAGAAGCTGTTTAAATCCTGCTGGCCACATGACTTGGAAAGCCGTCTGTGGACGAACGCCGACTTCCTTGGCCTGAAAGCGAGATGAGCGCCGCAACCACAGTTTCCTTTGACCAAGCATAAATCGTCCAGGGGTCCTTTACACCGTTTCTCTCTCTCTCTCTCTCTCTCTCTCTGTGTGTGTGTGTGTGAGAGAGAGAGAGAGAACACCAGTGTTCTTTCCTTCTGTATATTTATGGTCCCTTAGTTGCACTGATGTAATCAAAACAATTCTCTTTGGGCTTCCTGGGACTTAACGTTCTTTCTGGTTTAGATGAATCACTTAAGGATTGCAGAGCTCCTCTTATCCCTTGCTTGCTGGGTGCCTTTTGACAATGCCACCAACTCTCGTCTCCCTGGCATTTCTGTGACTTGAGTCAGCTGCGCTGCAGTTACTCTCCTTGCCTGACTTGCCTGTACTGCTTATTGCCTCAATGTAAGGACATGATTTGGTAATCACATGGCTGTGGTCCCATGGAAACGAGGAAATTATCCTCGTGCCAGTAATATTGCCAGAATTGTACTATCCATGTACAAAGACAGTGCAACCATCACTGGGGTGATTGTCAAGGATTGCAGGAGTACTTTTTTTAAATAAATGGGAATTTTAAGGGGAGGGGAACAAAAACCCCCAACTCAATAAGGACTAAGTATGCTCAGTAGTGGGACGCGGGTGCTGCTGTGGGTTAAACCACGAAGCCCAGGACTTGCCGATCAGAAGGTTGGCGGTTTGAATCCCCGCGATGGGGTGAGCTCGCGTTTCTCGGTCCCTGCTCCTGCCCACCTAGCAGTTTGAAAGCACGTCAAAGTGCAAGTAGATAAATAGGTACCGCTTTGGCGGGAAGGTTAACAGCGTTTCCATGCGCTGCTCTGGTTCGCCAGAAGCGGCTTAGTCATGCTGGCCACATGACCCGGAAGCTGTACACCGGCTCCCTCGGCCAATAAAGTGAGATGAGCACCGCAACCCCAGAGTTGGCCACGACTAGACCGAATGGTCGGGGGTCCCTTTACCTTTTAAGCTACTGAAGGGCCCTTTATATGTCCACTGTCCTTTGCCAACAACAAATTGTGGCTGTTTTTTGTGTTGACTGTGTGCTATGTATTGCTATATTGTTATGCTATAATGTTTTTAAGTTGTATTCATTCAACTTGTTTTTATTATTGCTTGTTATCCGCCCTGAGCCTGGCCTTGGCTGGGGAGGATGGGGTATAAATAAAAATTATTATTATTAGTATTATATGGTAACTTATGGACCTAATAGGTATCTAAAGTCATTTACACGTAACAAAAGATGTACATCATCAGAGCCTACACAACACAAAACACTGTTGCTGTATGTAGGTTTTATTTATATTTTGGAAATGTACATCCAGGTTTTTTTCCTTTAAATTGGGGGGGGGGGCAAGAGAGTGGTGCCCTTTCCCTTTCCCACCCTGACCTGGCCACAGTGATCTGTGCAACCTCCAGGCTTGACTACTGTAATTCGCTCTATGCGGGGCTGCCCTTGAAGCTGTCCCAGAAACTCCAGCGGGTGCAGAATGCTGCAGCGAGGCTCCTCACGGGGTCTCTGCCATGGGAGCATATTCACCCAGTGCTTTTCCAGCTGCACTGGCTCCCGGTGGAGTACAGGGTCAGATTTAAGGTGCTGCTTTTGACCTTTAAAGCCCTTCACAGCCTAGGACCCTCGTACCTACGGGACCGCCTCTCCCGGTATGCCCCACGGAAGACCTTAAGGTCCATAAATAGCAACACCCTAGTGGTCCCGGGCCCTAAGGAAGTTAGATTAGCTTCAACCAGAGCCAGGGCCTTTTCAACACTGGCTCCGGCCTGGTGGAACGCTCTGTCTCATGAGACCAGGGCCCTGCAGGATCTGATTTCTTTCCGCAGGGCCTGTAAGACAGAGTCGTTCCGCCTGGCCTTTGGCTTGGAGCCAATTTGATTCCCCCCCCCCTTTCTTTTTTCTTTTTCTTTTCTCCTGTGATGAGGCTGCATTTTAATATTTTAATGTTTCAATATTTTAATGTTGTATTTTAATCTTGTTTTTAAGTTGTATTCATTCAACTTGTTTTTATTATTGCTTGTTAGCCGCCCTGAGCCCGGCCTTGGCTGGGGAGGGCGGGGTATAAATAAATATTATTATTATTATTATTATTATTATTATTATGACAGAGTTGTTCTGCCTGGCCTTTGGCTTGGAGCCAATTTGATTCCCTCCCCCTTTCATTTTTCTTTTTCCTTTCTCCTCCTGTGATGAGGCTGCATTTTAATATTTTAATGTTTCAATATTTTAATGTTGTTTCTTAATCTTGTTTTTAAGTTGTATTCATTCAACTTGTTTTTATTATTGCTTGTTAGCCACCCTGAGCCTGGCCTTGGCTAGGGAGGGCGGGGTATAAATAAAAATTATTATTATTATTATTAAGCTATAGCTTATTTAGCTTATACGTAAATCCAGTTCTGGCAGGGGCATTGCCTCTTTTTGCCATTTGTCGTATGTCTGCATTTGCATTTCAGACCTTCCCGCCAACTGATCCCTCCGAGTGGGCGGAGCCTTTGAAAAGCGAGGCAAAATAGGCAGACAAAGGGAAGCGCGCGCTTATGTGCGGGGCGGGGGCGGGGGAGGAGCAGGCAGCTCAGAAGAAGCTCCCATTGGCGCAGCCCTTGGGGGACGTACCATCTTCATCGCTGAGTGGGGGTAACTAATCTATGAGGGGAGAGGGGGGGAATCGAGACTGCCGCTTTTGCCCCTCCCCCTTGCTAAACTGGGTTATACACACATCACATACACGCATATCTCGCCAAAGCGGTTTGCTCTCCGCGAAGGCGAAACCGTGTGACAAGGACAACCCCCCCCCCCGCCGCGCGCCCCTAATGGTAGGAGCTGCCCAGCCGGTGTCCGCGCAGGCGCTCTCTGTCTCTAGAGGCTCGCTTGAGGGAGGGGAGCGCAGTCGTTTCTTGTTTGGCGGGAGGGAAGGAAGGCGGCGGGAGCGAGGCGCTGAGGGAGAAAAGAGCGGCTATTTTCTGTTTTTATCCGGCTCAGCCATGTCGTCGCGTCAGCGGAGCCCGCTCGGTGGCCGCGCTCACAGTAGGTGCGTGTCCTCTGCCGCCTCCTGAGGGGAATTGGGATGGGGGTGGGGGCGGGGAGGGGTCTAGAGGCGACCCAGGCCCCGCTTTGTGTCGAGGGCCGCCTTTCGTGCCTCAGCCGGCGAGGCGAAGGGAGGGCGCCGTGAGGGGGCCGAGAGGGCCTTGAAACTCCTTCCCACCCCAACACCCCCATTCCCAAAATCTGCCTTTTATGGTTTCTGTGAAGTAGGTCACCGAGAAGGAAGGAGACCCTGGTAAGGCAAATGAGGGAACCAAGAAGAAAGGAGAAATATTTGTTTATGCGAGTAACGCCCCCCCCCCCAAATTTCATAATTTTAAGTTATTTTTTATTGATAATAGTTCAGCCATCGTTTATTATAATCGCTAATATAATATAATAATAATTCATTGTTTATGTATATATAAAATTTGTATACTGGCTATACCTGCAAGTCTCAATGTGGTTCACAGAATAAAATCACAATATAAAAACACAAAATGCATAATCAAAATAAAAACGAGAATGGCAGCCCAATAACAACCCCACAACCCTCCCCAACAAGCATTTTCTAGCAACTTTATAGTCTACATATACAAAATTGTTTACAGTTTCACTTTCTGATTGCTTCCTCACAGACCACCAGCTCGTTGGACTCAAGGAAGGAAGCGTGGAGCAGATGGCAAACACAGAAGCACACATGATCCAAGCATGTCCAATTCTGATGATAAAAATACATGCAGTTTGTCAGACAGTAGGCCAGATAGGTATGTATATAAAGTATGCTGAACTTAAAGCACAATTAAAGTTAACTTTTAATGCATAGATGATATGCAGCAATTTTTGACAACTGATTATGCACTTGCAGCATACTAGGTGTATACTACACTTTTAGAGGACGTTAAATGCAAAAATTCAAATTGAATTGTTTAATTTGTGGGCCTACTGGTACAGGACACATTTTATTGTACTTTTAAAAATATTGTTTTAAAGCTGCAATTCTATATTTATTGGGATTTGGTTTATAGTTTCACAACACCAGAAGGCCATAAACCCCGTTCACGATGTTCAGACTGGGGAAGTGCAGTTGAAGAAGATGAAATGCGGACTAATGTTAATAAAGAAATGGCAAGGTATGGCTGCATAATTCATTAAAAATATTTGTTGGGATGTAGAAATATTCAGTGGCTGCCTACTACTGATGAGATCAAAACCACCAGAGTGCCTATATTACGCAAATCCAATTGAAAAAAAATGTAATAGGCTGTATGATAACAATTACAAAGTTACCGTATTTTTCGCACCATAGGACGCACTTTTTCCCTCCTAAAAAGCAAGGGAAAATGTGTGTGCGTCCTATGGAGCGAATGCAGGGGGGAGGCACGCGGGAAAAGCCCTCAAGAGCCGCACACAAGCTTCGTGCGCTCTTGCGGGCTTTTCTCCAGGAGGGAGAAGGGACTGACTGGCCGCATCAGTCCCTTCTCCCTCCTGGGGGAAAAGCCCCCAAGAGCGGCGCCCTCTTTAAAGGCTGTGCGGCCCCTGCAGGCTTTTCTACGAGGTGGGGGAAGCCCCCCACCTCCCAGAAAAGCCAGGAGAAGCCGCACAGCCCCTTTAAAGAGTGCACGGCTTCTGCGGGAGGTGGGGGAAGCTGCAGCAGATTCCCTCCTCCCGGGCTCCCTTTGAAGCGGCAGTGTGGGAGGGGAGCAGCTTGCACTCATGTAAGCAGCTCCTCTCCCACTTTCCTGCTTCAAATCAACTACGGAGGAGGGAAGGAAGGGGACCATGGATCCTCCACTGCTTGCGGCTGCAGAGGATTCCCTCCTCCTGGGCTCCCTTTGAAGCAGCAAAGTGGGAGGGGAGCAGCTTACACTCGTGTAAGCAGCTCCTCTCCCACTTTCCTGCTTCAAAGTGGAGGGAATCCACTGCAGTTGCGAGCAGAGGATCCATGGCTCCGCTTCCTTCCCTCGAAGCAGGGTGCAGGGGGAAAGACGGCAGGAAATAGATGCCGGGCAGGAAGACACAACCACACTTTGACCACTGAAAGTCCACCCCAGCCTCCCCAGATTTCCACTGAGACGGCCAGGCTAATCTCGATGGCCATAAGTCAGGCTCAACGTTATTAACTGGACTTAGATAAGCCATGGTTCCCCTTCCTACCTTCCTCTGAGGCTCAATTTAAAGCAGCAAAGTGGACAGGAGCTGCCCGCTTTGCTGCTTTAAATAGTTTAGTGCAACATTTGATTCAGAATATTTTTTTCCGTATTTTCCTCTAAAAACTAGGTGCGCCCTATGGTCAGGTGCGCCCTATGGAGCGAAAAATACGGTATCTACTAGAAACTACTTCTCAGAAATTAGATACAGCTTCTCATTGTGTCAAAATCAACATTGTGAAATAATATATTAAAATTATGTCATGATGTTGATTTTGACAGTATGAGAAGCTGTATCTAATTTTTGAGATGTAGTTTCTAATAAATAACTTTGTAATTGTTATCATACAGCCTATTACATTTACGTGTTTTAGTACTGATGAGATGGCCAAATTTTAACTGTCTTACTTGGATGCTGGAAGTAGATCTTATTCTGAATGTGGGAGCATTGTGATTTATTCCTCTGAGCAGTGAGTTGAGAATAATAATATTGAAAACTCCCATATTCCGAAAAAGAGAACATTTTGGTCTTTTTCATTTGGCAACAAAAACAATTATTGATTATGTTATACTGTACAAAGTTATAATATAACTATAACTTTATTATTGTAAGTCTTTGAGAGACGATAATTGGTCTGTAAAGTGGGATAAAATATAGTAAAACAATTATGTAATGATAAAACTACCCATTTTGGATAAGTGTATTGGTATGCGAGCAGCCTGAGAAGCGACCTAGTAAGCTATATTAGTTGATTGCTTTTTGTTCTTGTCTTAGATCTTCATGAGCATTGCAGCTAGGGAGGGGAGGGTTAATCTTCCCCAACCACAATATCCCTAAAGATCACCTCTTCACCTGCACAGGAATTTATGCTTGCAAAATATCCACAACAGTTAAAAGGCTGTTTTCAATCCTAAATGGAGGTGGGGAAGGGGTTCTAGCTGTGCATGGGAAAGGAAGGGCCATGGCTTTCCAGCAGTAATATCTCCAGGCCTCCTGCACTGAAATGCTTGCTTTCTATTGCAAGACTGAGTGAATCTGTCTTCTTTGTTGAGGGATGCTTAACATTTGGGGAGTATAGCTCAAGTAGGGAAAATAAATTAGGAAATGATTATTATGGTCTGCTTGAATAAAACAATTAAAGCTATTTATTTATTGTAATTATGATTGAAGGATTTACATCTTGTTTTCTAATATTTTAAAGATATTAACGTTATGTGTAGTAATTTTCTTAATTAAGAAAAGGGGAATACTTTTTGAAGTCTAAATGATACAGAGGTGAGGGGGCTCCCACCTAGCATGTGGGCCAGTAATTTGCCACCTCTGAGCCACATGGTATCATTGTAATGTTAAAGTTGTAAAGTTGGTAAATCACTGTTATGAGTGGGATTGTTAAACTGGAAAGAAATGCACCTACGCTGTTAAGTGCTTGGGAAAAGGATAACGCTGTAGCTATTACACGGGCAACATAGCCTAAAGCTGAATGCAGTAATGACGTCAGATGTAAAGGTTTTTGGGAGAAGCTTCCAGTTTCTTAACTTGGAGAAACTGTTCTGATTATGAAGAGATTGAATGGGTCCTACTCAACTGAGTCTTTATTAAATAAGCCTCAATATCAGGTGACCAAGATTTAACGTTTCAGCAGTTAGTAGCCTTATGTAAAGGTCCTGCATCTTCATACTGTAATAGAGTGGCTATGATATTAAAATAGTGGAAATGTGTGCTAAAATAAAAGTACATTTTGTAGATACAAAAGAAAACTCTTGATAAATGAATATGGAAGAGAGAGGAAGCTGTCTTCTGGAAGGTAAGAGTCAAAAACTCATCTGTTGGGTGTGGTGAAATGCTTATTTTGAACTGTACTGTTTTTCTGGTTAGCTATGAAAAAGCTAGAGCTTTCCTGTTCTTTAATGTATCGTCTGTTTAGCCCTCATTATCAGTCCTTCACTAGTGAGTGCTTTTACTCTACCCTTCAGCATGCTTTGGAGGTGGCTTACAAAATAACAATATAAAATACTACACCCAAATATCCAAAATCTTTCGTTCTAGAAGTTGCATAAATCTCAAACCAAATGTAACACAATTTTAGTTTTAAAAGCCTAGAAAAATAAAAAAAGGTATTTGCCTGGCACCAAAATGAGAACTTTTTCATTTTTAGGAAAGCTTCTCAGGACAGAGTATTGCAAAGCTAGGATACCATTACTGAGAGGTGATGACCCACTGCCCCGGATGGCAAAAGAATGACCTTTGCTTAAGATTTTACTGTACAGACATGCACATGTAAGATAGGTACCCCAGTCCTAAGCTGAGAAGCGCTTAAAAGCAAACACCTTGAACTGAGCCCAGGATATTGATTGGGGTCTAGTTAGAATTGGGAGCCACTGGTTTAGTATGATCATAACACATAGCCCCAGTAACCGTGCTTTGAACTAATTGGGGTTTACAAACACCTTCAAAGGCAGCCTTTGTGTAAAGTGCATTACAGTAGTCCAATCTAAAGGGTACCACCAGAGCATGCCAGTGTGATGTAGTGGTTAAGAGCGGTGGACTCATAATCTGGTGAACCGGGTTCGCTTCCCTGCTCCTCCACATGGTACTGCTGGGTGACCTTGGGCTAGTCACACTTCTCTGAAGTATCTCAGCCTCACCTCACAGAGTGTTTGTTGTGGGGGAGGAAGGGAAAGGAGATTGTTAGCCGCTTTGAGACTCCTTAGGGTAGTGACAAAGCAGGATATCAAATCCAAAGTCGTCGTCGTCGTCGTCGTCCTCCTCCTCCTCCTCTTCTTCTTCTTCTTCTTCTTCTTCTTCTTCTTCTTCTTCTATATAGCAGAGTGGGTGGAGGGTTTAGGAGGGCAGTACAGCATCCCACCACCATCTATGCGCATCTGCATTTATGTTGGCCACTACTAAATAAATAGTTTGGCCTCCC
Organism: Podarcis liolepis; assembly: GCF_965112155.1. Taxonomy (NCBI): domain Eukaryota; kingdom Metazoa; phylum Chordata; class Lepidosauria; order Squamata; family Lacertidae; genus Podarcis; species Podarcis liolepis. The sequence goes on from NC_139556.1 coordinate 14,414,108, forward strand.
CTTGTTCAGGGCTTCTGCCTGAGTGAGGGATGGCTGCCTGCGATCAACCAGCAGTGCAGGGTGGGAGGTGCCTTCTCTCTGCTTCTCCTCCATTGCGTGCCTGCACCCCCCTCCTGGCACCAGTTCTGGTGGCGCCCTTCTTGCACTGGTTCCTTGCAGGCAGACAGGCTGGGCAGCAACCCTGAGCAATTTCCAGGCTGAGTCTCTCCTCCCTGTGTGCCTTCCTTAAAAGTGGGGTGCTCCCCATTTTACGTAATTACACTTTATGAGTGTAGGGGCCTGGAACATAACCCCTGTGTAACTCGGGGGACACCTATACCATATTGTGTTACAGCTTCGTTAGTATTTATATAGTGCTGTTAACCTGTCATGAAAAAGGTAGATTAAAAAAATTAAAATCAACATTATATTTTCAGTTCTGACTCCAAGGAGTCCACAGCAGCAGTGGAACTTGAGACGGATGAGGCTGTTCTGATGAGGAGACAGAAGCAAATAAATTATGGGAAGAACACACTGGCATATGACAGATATATTCGAGAAGTTCCAAAGTATGTTTTCTTGTTTACCAGGAACATTTGGGGTTTTTTTTATAACTTGCTACTGGTTTCATTGCAGACACTTATGGCAAGCATAAAGTATGGCTTGATTCTAATATACTGCCTTCGTTAAAGAATATAGCTATTTTTCACCCATAGTCTTATTTTAGTTAAATTTTTGAATATGTTTTAGCATTTCTGTGATTACTCACTTGAACAGGTCAGTTGTCTTTTGAAGTATACAGGCAGATAATGTTCTAAATTGAAGCATTCAGATATGTGTTAAATTAAGCAACTGTTTGGCTAAATTGCTAAAGGCAATAGTAAGCACAAAGAATGACACTAATGAAGTGAGATTTTGATTAATTAAAAATTACTGTAATTAATACTTGCTCTTTCATTTGGAATAAAAGCATGGCTTGGATTAAAATGCCATGTAAACAGTTTTTAATTTTTGTTCCAGGTGTCTACGAGTTCCAGGGGTTCATCCAAGGACTCCCAATAAATTTAAGAAATATAGCCGAAGATCCTGGGACCAACAAATCAGACTGTGGAAAGTTGCACTTCATTTTTGGGACCCTCCTGGTGAGAGAAGTTGTGACATGCAAGTAATGTAAGTACCAGGTATCTTTAGAGTGAATAGAAACTAATAACTTAAAAGAATGAGGGACTGTCTGTTTAGATCTTAAGAATTTCAGTTATAGTGATCTTCTCCTTAATATAGCTAGGTTTAAGAGAGTTATTCAGTTTAGACTTCGTTTTATAGCAAAGTTTAGCATACAATCTGTGTAACGGGTGAGCTTAAGAATATTGATTTTCAATAGCATTTATACACATATAACTGTGTGACTCAGAACTAAGACTGCCTTAACTCCCAGAAGTATGTGAACTGTTAAAGGTTTTAAAAACCAGCATTGCCAAGCTTAAGTAGCTATCAAAATACAGCTATGGGGCCAGATGTATAAACTTGGAAACCATAGGCCTGGAATCTTGGTTCTGATCACTCGTAGACATTGCTTGGGCAATATATAACTGTCAAAAATGAATAACTGATAATTGCTTTTCTCCCCTCATAGTAGTCCTGTTGATCTTGGTGACATGGAAACAGAATCTATAGGAAGCAATTCTGCTGGGTCACAAGGAAGCTCTCAGGATAATGATGTAAGTACTTTGAACCCTGGAATAAATATTTTGTTAGTCCTGCTTCAGTATCCATTACTGTTAGGGTGCTAGATCACTGATTAACCCAATCTTGCAACAAAGTCTGAAAGGTACCAGCTGCTTGCCAAAAGCTAGTGGACTGCCAACAGCTGATGCACTGCTGGGTTTGTTGATGTTGAACTACCCAGTATCTGCTTATTTTTGTCTCCAAAACTACCTCATCAGGGTACATAGCACCTCTATTTTTTCCATAGGCATTGTAAAACTCTTCTTCCCTTGTGTTCTCCACCTTCCCATACCTCTTCGGTCCCTCTTTTATCTGCCCACCCGGTACAGAATGTGTTTCCCCTTCCTTTAGTATGTTTGTGTATGCTTTTCCCACCACCTCACATACTTGCATTTGTCATTTCTCTCCTCCCACCCCGCCAACATTTTCTGCCTTTAGTATACAGCCCTTGCTTTGCTAGGTGATACATTTTCCTTAACCAGATTGACATATCTGACAAAAGTTGCATTATGAACATTTTTCAGAGTGACCTCCCACCATAAGTTAGAATAATTTTAACTATTATGGCATCGCAGCGCTTTAGCAATTGTAGAGGAAGAGGTTTCACAAACAACAGGAAGTTGATGATCAGTTTTCCTTTTCCATTCCCACATAGCATGGACATTATTTTAAGTTGTTCTGTGTCTTCAGAGGAATAATTGAAGTGTCACATTACAGTATAGAACGTAAAGGTTTACAGGGGAGAAAGGATGATTTGCACAGTCATAGGAAATTAACAAAAGGGGAAAAGGATGATTTGCACAGTCATAGGAAATTTACAAAAGCTGAGATAAACAAAGGTGGTGGTTCAAAATCTTATTGCCATTGACTGCTGCTGTGATGTCATGAATGATTCAATATTACAATTGCTAAGATTTTCTTTACGAAAGACCTGGAGGTGTAGAGGTTGTGGCTTTTTGTGAAAAGTGCAGTGAAAAGAGAATAATTTCAGTAATTAAGTTATAAGTGAAGGTGTGATGCAATGATGGCATAAAAAATGAGGTTTGAGTGAGTGAGTGAGTAGTAGATAGAGGGTGAATGTTGAACAGGAAGGGAAAATGTCTTAAATTTTCACAGATCTGCCTTTTTCTTCCTGAGAAAAACCCTAATGGTGTGAGGGAGAGGTATTCAGAACTTGGGAAAAATTAAAGCCATCTAGTTGCCCTTATGTGCTATTGGATTCCCTTGGCAAGATACAATTCTTTACAGTGGTACCTCTGGTTACGAACTTAATACGTTCCGGAGGTCTGTTCTTAAGCCGAAACCGTTCTTAACATGAGGTGTGCTTTCGCTAATGGGGCTTCCTGCTGCTGCCGCACTGCTGGCATGCGACTTCCGCTCACATCCCGGGGCAAAGTTTGCAACTAGGGGCATCTACTTCTGGGTTAGTGGAGCTCGTTACCCGAAGCATTTGTAAGGAGGACGGTATGTAACCTGAGGTTCCACTGTACTTTGGAAAAAAATTGCACTAAGAATGAATACTCAGGAGTGAGATTTTCCGTACCCCACTTAGAGACAATTGTAGCTAAGCAGTATATGAATTGTTCAAATAAATAAATAATAGTTTATCTATTTTTCTTGTTTGTTAATCGAGTTTTCCATTTGTTTTAGGAAAACTGTACAGGCACACCCACTAAAGTGAGAAGCATTGACCACCTGGTGGAAGATGAATTTGAGCTGGAGACATGTTAGGTTTTGACATACTTTATGACTGCAAAGCATGCATTCTACTGGCTGCTTTTTGAGAAAAGAATGTCTTACTCAGAAGACACATACACCTGAAACTGTCTTATCTAACAATCTGGAGAACTGGAGTATGGCAGCGGTGAAATTGCAATCAATGTTTTCGCCTGACTACTTTTTTTTATACAAAGCATAAAACTTGAGTTATATGTAATTGAGTGATTGCCTAATTTTATGTATACTCAGGAGGTAGCTTTATAAACAGTTTAATTATAGTCCAGAAGATAAACCAGCCCAAACAATGTTGACACACTTGAAGAGCTTGAACACTTGACACATTAGAAGGAGAACTTCAGCATCGGTGCTGAGCTACTGGCTCTTGTCCATAGACAAAGAATATGATAGGCAGCAAGTAGTAGTTCTCCAGTCTGTCCTATAATTCATATTGCAAAGGACCACTTGTTGATAGCACAAGGCGGTGGCATTTTATGCCTCTCGAACCTTTGTGTCCAGATATTGACAACATGTGTGCAATAACAAGGTAATGAGTGTGAACAGGCTCTTTATGATAAAAGGCTTTGACCCAGTTTCCAGGTCCACCTTATGGTGTCAGCTCTCAAGTTTATTCTGAATTGATGCTTGTAAATAGTTGTGTGCAGAACTTCACAAACTTTTAAAGAAGAATTAATGAACAGAACTTTGGAGACTGTTGACTTATTTTTTTCATAATGTAAAGCTATAGACTTTTTACTAAAACAGTTGCTGTTTTGTATGGGATAAGGCATAAATAAAGCAAGTACATCTTTATGTGTATGGTGCAAACACTGTCATGAAAACATTCTACAAATAAGATGCAAAGAGATGAAAGATCAAATTCTGAGGCTGCTTTAATCAGTGCTGTCATTCCACCTGGAAACTGATGATCACAGTGCCAGCATGTTAGGTAGATTTATTGCTTTATTGTTTGGCGCCCAGCCATGCTTCCCCTGCGAGCCTCTGTGGCTTCTGTTTACGCAGGGTGGCTTTGTAGCGGTCATAAAGCAATTAGCAGAATTACGCATCGGTGTGTGTCAAAAGAGCAGTAATCAAGTCCCACACGTTTCTTCTGTCCTAATATCCCTTTATTTGCTCAAAAGTAGCATATTTACAATTAATAACACCATCAGATTCAAGCTGCATTTTCTCTGCGTGCTTCCCTCAGTTTGCAGCTGCGTAACAAAACTGCTTTCACTTTTCACTCAGCTCACAGCATTCCAAGCTGCTTTCATCATGTCCTGGCGTACTTCCCCTGTACGCGCCTCCTCTCAGCCCCGAGACGCAGAAGGTTAACCCGTCGCTACACCCAACACCCCCTCTTGTCTCGCGCCTGAGGGGTGAATCGACCCTTGGTCGTCCCAAACCCAGACCTTTGCAAAATTCCCCATGTCTTTGGAAGGTGAGTGGCTTCATGAACCCATCAGCTAGGTTCTTGGCAGAGGGACAATACTTCAGTGCAACTAATCCCTCCTGAACACTCTGGCACACATTCCAAAAGCGAATGTCTAGGTGTTTAGTTCTAGCCTTGAACTGACCTGAATGCCAAACGCAGGCATGGTTGATTGTCCTCGAAAACACGTATTGGCTGAGAATCCACCTCGCAGAGTTCCTGCACCAAGCAAGCATAGAACTCTGCTTCTCTGCACACCTCTGAAAGAGCACTAAATTCAGCCTCAGTGGACGAGAGCGCTTTAAGACTTTGCTTCTTGGACCTCCATCCGACTACTGAGTTCCCAAACTTCACCACTAGGCCAGACACAGACTTGCGATCCTCAAGATTAGCCCAATCCGAGTCCACAAAGCAAGTCAGTTTGACTTCTTGTGCTGGCAACCTAAGACAAGAGTCTTTGGTCTCCTGCAAATACCTCAGAACTCTCTTGATGCCATTCCAGGCTTGCACACGAGGGTTTGAAGCTTCCCTGCTGAGCAGATTGACAGCAAACGCTATATCAGGTCTGCTCCACTGGGACAAGTACAACAAACTCCCTAGGGCTGACTGAAACACTTCAGTATTTTTGAACGCAGCGCGTTCTACTTGCTGGCTGTCCTTCACAAAACTAGTCTCCATAGGACTTCTCACTCCTGCACAATCACTCATCCTCATTTTCTGAAGCAATTGCTCAATTCTACCTCTTTGGCTGAGCAAAAAGCTTCCATCCTGTGTACGCTCAACAATGACACCTAGATAGGTTTTGACAGCACCAAGCTGTTTAAGCTTGAATCGTTTACCTAGCTCTTTGGCAAACTTCTCCACCTGTTCATCTGTTTCTGAGAAAAACAGCACGTCATCAACCCAAATCTGAAAATACTCTTGTGTTGCTCCTGATCCTCTCAAATAAAAGCAACTATCAGCAACACTTCTCCTGAAACCTAGCTCTTCTAAGGCTTCATTCAGGCACATGTTCCAGTTTCTAGCAGATTGACGTAATCCATAGATGGATTTGTGCAATCTCCACACAACATCCTGCCTTAAGTTCTCAAACCCCGGAGGAGGAATCATGTACAGCTCCTCCTGGAGATCTGAGTTAAGGTAGGCAACATCCACATCAAAGTGGTTTACTTTCCAGCCTCTCTGGAGCCAGTGTGGTGTAGTGGTTAAGAGCGGTAGTCTCGTAATCTGGGGAACCGGGTTCGCGTCTCCGCTCCTCCACATGCAGCTGCTGGGTGACCTTGGGCCAGTCACACTTCTTTGAAGTCTCTCAGCCCCACTCACCTCACAGAGTGTTTGTTGTGGGGGAGGAAGGGAAAGGAGATTGTTAGCCGCTTTGAGACTCCTTAAAGGGAGTGAAAGGCGGGATATCAAATCCAAACTCTTCTCTTCTTCTTCTTCTGTGCTGCACAAGCTAAAAGCATTCTCAGAGTCTCTGCTCGTGACGTTGGCGAATACACCTCCGTGAAGTGTATTCCCTTCCTCTGGGTAAATCCTCGAGCAACTAACCTGGCTTTATATTGCGGCTCTCCAGCGTCAGTGGGTTTCAAGCGGTAAACCCACCTGCAACTCACAGCTTGCTTGCCCGGTGGCAACTCTGAGTAAGAACACACCTAGATCTTTCATAGACTCCATCTCTTTGTCCATTGCCCTGTGCCACTTGCCTGCTTCTTCCTCAGGTAAACTCTGAATATCCTCAAAGGATTCAGGTTCACATCTAGCCACACCTACCCAGACGCTGGTGGCTTCATACCGATCAGGAGGCCTCCTTGTCCTCGCTGATCTCAGTGTGAATCCTGGTGACCCTGCTGCTTCACTGGGTCCAGCTAAATCATCCTCAACTTCAGTGTCTTCCCCCTCTGACCTGCTGTGCCTCTTGGGCCTTACAGCTGGTCCAGCAGGTGAAGAAGGCTCACTCTTTGGCTCAAACTTGACACTTGCCTGAGGAGGTGTTCTAGGTTCCCCCCTCTGAGGGATCCTGAGCTGTCCCTGCCTTGGACTCTGTCCCTGTGGTGGACCCTGTTGCTCTGGACCATGGTCCCCAGCACCAAGTTCCTCTTCCTCCTCAACGTCTGAGTCATAGAACTGCTATGGAATCACGTCTGGATTAGCGTGCAGATGCTTCCAACCGGCTTGCTCACAGAACTCAGCGCTATTGCTGATAACCAATCTAGACTGGTCTCCACTTGGGTACGCAAACCGCCAGGCCTTTGAGCCAGGCTCATACCCTACAAAGATCATTCTTTTAGATCTTGGCTCACCTTTCTTGCGTAGAGCCTTTGGAATAAGCACCCAAGCCTCACAACCAAACACACGGAGGTAGTGTACCTTAGGCTTCTTTCCATGCAGTAAGAAATGCGGTGTGTTTCCTACACTAGAGTTGTACACTCTATTCTGCGTATGGACCACAAATCTCCAAGCTTCAGACCAATATTTCTGGGGTAGCCCTGCATCCCACAGGATCGCAGACACAGCTTCCTGCACCCGTCCTGTTCCTTCTCTCTGCCAGCCCATTCTGTTGCGGAGAGTAAGGAGCGGTCAGTCTGTGGCTAATCCCCTTCTCCCTAAAATCCTGTAAAGCAGAACCAGTGAATTCAGAACCTCTGTCACTTTTAAAACCACGAACTTTGGTGGAAAAGGTTACCTCAACTGCGGTGATCCAATCCCTGATCATTTTAGCCGCCTCCCCTTTCGTTTTCAGAGAGAAGGTCCAAGCAGACCTCGAAAAATCATCAATCAAAAGCAGAGAATACTTCGAACCTCCCAGTGACTCAACTGACATGGGTCCACACAAATCTGCATGAATTAATTCAAAGGGTTGTGTGGTCTGCCTCTCTGATTTTGGATATGAGCATGTCACAATTTCCGCCTGTTTACATGCATTGCAATCTAAAAATTTGTCACAAACATTAAATTTGCACGCTTGTGTCAGCTCTAGTGCTTTCTGGAGATATCTCCAATTCAAATGGGCGAAGCGTCGGTGCCAAATATGTGAACAACCATGGTGGGGCGCTACATTCACACATTGACCCTTCGCATCTTCGATGTCATCCTCTCCTATGGAAAAAGGCACATTTACAGCAAACAAATTATCTTTAGACTGCACTGTGTACACGTGTTCCCCATCCTTGGAGAATTCACATTTGTCACCTGCAAAAGAGATATGAAAACCATCAATAAGTAGATCATACACACTTAACAAACAGTTAGTTAAACTGGGCACTGCATAAGCTTTGACTTCATGCTTAAGGAAAGGACAGAAGAAAAGGCCTGTCTCTGTTAGTCTTTTTCTGCTTCCATCTGCAATCATCACAAATTTCTCAGTTTTTACTGTCCTGCAATTCCTCAAAAGACCAGGAGATGGCACCAACGAGTTTGAGGCACCACTGTCGATTATTACAGTGAGAAAGTTTTGTTGTTGACATGCCTGGGTCGCCATGGCAACAATCTCCTTGCTAGCCCCCTCCTTTGGGCTTCTGCAGATGTCCTCTCTGGTTGTCACAGCAACAGACTCCCCCCGGCAGGAAGACTTGCCCACGACCTTCACAGCTTCCGTAGATGCAACTCTCTCAGTTGCCATGGAGACTGGACTTGTCTCGGCGTTCCCACACAACTCTGAAGCTCTTATCTCTACTTGCTGCAGGTGGCTAGCCTTGAAGCCTCCAGCTCTTTTCAGCTTCCCAGGCTCCGACTCACGACGTAAACAACTCTTGGCAGCTTTTGGAGAAAGAGGCGTCTCTGAGCTTTCACTGCTCACTGCCCCCCCCCACTGCTCATGGGGCCTCCAGGACGTTTTCCTGCACCCCCTTTGATGGGTAAAGGGCTCACAACACTTGGCCTCTCTCCAGGTTCCTCACACAGACACGTTGCAGCATCCACACAGCTCCCGGGCTCAGCAAAAGCACCAGCAGCATTGCTAGCAACAGCAACAGTCCCTTCGGCCCCTGTGGGGGCTCCCAGCTCCTCCCAGCTGTGTATCGGCTCTCAAGAATGCGGGCGGCGCCATCTTGCCTCTCCCTTTCGGATGCAGCCACTTCTCGGCCCTTGCTTCCCACCCCAGCTCCACAAGCTTCTCAGAGTGCTAGCCAAGCGGCCTCTGGCCTTCTTGCACCCAGGACAACTGGCACCAGTTGAGCATCCACACTTTCTGCCAAAAAAGCAAGCACACGCTTCTCAACTTCACTTTGCTCTGCAGCCCTCTTAGCCTCTGCTTTCCCAGCTGCATTCTGCGGGGGCTGGACTACGTCCCAAAGCTGCTCCCCCACCAGCAAAAGCTCTGCTTGAAAGCTCCACTGCAGCCAACTTTGGCTAGACAGTTTCTAACATGGCAGTTTAAACTCAAAGCCATGTTCACGGGGCTGAGCCATTGCCTCCCTGCTGTTGGCTTTTCCAAAAGCAGCCGATAATACTCACTCTGCAGCCAAACTAGGCTCTCAGCTCCCTCTCCGTCAGCCTCCTCCGATCTGCCCTTTGAAGTCTCGGCAGTCAATCAAACTGACGTTCAGCAAATAAAGCTTCAAAGCCCTTTCTCACATGCTTCACGTTGACCCATAACCTTTGTTAGGTAGATTTATTGCTTTATTGTTCGGCGCCCAGCCACGCTTCCCCTGCGAGCCTCTGTGGCTTCTGTTTACGCAGGGTGGCTTTTTAGCGGTCGTAAAGCAATTAGCAGACTTACGCATCGGTGTGTGTTGATAAAGCAGTAATCAAGTTCCACACGTTTCTTCTGTCCTAATATCCCTTTATTTGCTCAAAGGTAGCATATTTACAATTAATAACACCATCAGATTCAAGCTGCATTTTCTCTGCGTGCTTCTCTCAGTTTGCAGCTGCGCAACAAAACTGCTTTCACTTTTCAATCAGCTCACAGCATTCCAAGCTGCTTTCATCAGGTCCTGGCGTACTTTCCCTGTATGCGCCTCCTCTCAGCCCCAAGACACAGAAGGTTAACCCTTCACTACACCCAACACAGCAGTGTGCACAAAGTACCACCACTCAGAATCAGGCCAAAAATCCATGTATGTTTGGAAGTAAATCCTACAGAATTCAGTAGCCTTCATATCGACCTTGTTACGATTGTGGCTCAAAGTTGAGGTCCTTAGCATACAATTAAGATTTATGGGACATAAATGTATTAAAGAGTGATAAAGGATTGGGAGCATTCTACTGTTGGAAGATGATGTAGAATTGGCGAGTTTGGCACCATTTTTGAGTGAATTACAGAAGGTCAGATTTTTGCTGAAATTGTGACCGCGCGACTTAGGGATTTTTTGAAAAAAACGTTGTGCAGACGTTGAGGGCTAATTCTGTTTCCGATGATAGAAACCCATCTGTTTCCACCGAAAAACCTTTCAGGGGATCGTTTGCAACAGTTTGGCACCATTTTTGAGTCAATTGCAGAACGTCAGATTTTTGCTGGAATGGTGAAAAAAGAATTGTTCAAACGTCGAGGGCTAATTCTGTTTCCAGTGATAAAAACCTATCTGATTCCACTGAAAAACATTTCAGGGGATGGTTTGCAACAGTTTGCCAACATTTTTGAGTGAATTGCAGAACGTCAGATTTTTGCTGGAAGTGTGAAAAAAAATTGTTCAAACGTCGAGGGCTAATTCTGTTTCCGATGATAAAAACCTATCTGTTTCCACCAAATAACCTTTCAGGGGATCGTTTGTAACAGTTTGCCAACATTTTTGAGTGAATTTCAGAACGTCAGATTTTTGCTGAAATTGTGACCGCGCGGCTTAGGGATTTTCTCAAAAAAAGTTCTTCAGACGTCGAGGGCAAATTCTGTTTCCCATGATAAAAACCTATCTGATTCCACCGAAAAACATTTCACGGGATCGTTTGCAACAGTATGCCAACATTTTTGAGTGGATTTCAGAACGTCAGATTTTTGCTGAAATCGTGACCGCGCGGCTTAGGGATTTTTTCAAAAAAAGTTGTTCAGACATAGAGGGCTAATTCTGTTTCCGATGATAAAAACCCATCTGATTCCACCGAGAACATATCAGGGGATCGTTTGAATCAGTTTGCCAACATTTTTGAGTGAATTGCAGAACGTCAGATTTTTGCTGAAATTGTGACCGCGCGGCTTAGGGATTTTTTCAAAAAAACTTGTTCAGACGTCGAGGGCTAATTCTGTTTCCGATGATAAAAACCCATCTGATTCCACCGAGAAAAATTTCAGGGGATCGTTTGTATCAGTTTGCCAACATTTTTGAGTGAATTGCAGAACGTCAGATTTTTGCTGAAATTGTGACCGCGCGGCGTAGGGATTTTTTCAAAAAAACTTGTTCAGACGTCGAGGGCTAATTCTGTTTCCGATGATAAAACCCCATGTGTTTCCACCGAAAAACATTTCAGGGGTTCGTTTGCAACAGTTTGGCACCATTTTTGAGTGAATTGCAGAACGTCAGATTTTTGCTGGAATTGTGAAAAAAAATTGTTCAAACGTCGAGGGCTAATTCTGTTTCCAGTGATAAAAACCTATCTGTTTCCACCAAAAACATTTCAGGGGATCGTTTGCAACAGTTTGCCAACATTTTTGAGTGAATTTCAGAACGTCAGATTTTTGCTGAAATTGTGACCGCGCGGCTTAGGGATTTTCTCAAAAAATGTTGTTCAGACGTCGAGGACTTATTCTGTTTCTGATGATAAAATGCCATCTGATTCCACCGAAAAACATTTCAGGGGATGGTTTGCAACAGTTTGGCACCATTTTTGAGTGAATTGCAGAACGTCAGATTTTTGCTGAGATTGTGACCGCGCGGCTAAGGGATTTTCTCAAAAAAAGGTGTCCAGACGTCGAGGGCTAATTCTGTTTCCGGTGATAAAAACCCATCTGTTTCCACCGAAAAACCTTTCAGGGGTTCGTTTGCAACACTTTGGCACCATTTTTGAGTGAATTGCAGAACATCAGATTTTTGCTGGAATTGTGAAAAAAAATTGTTCAAACGTCGAGGGCTAATTCTGTTTCCGATGATAAAAACCTATCTGTTTCCACTAAAAAACCTTTCAGGGGATCGTTTGTAACAGTTTGCCAACATTTTTGAGTGAATTTCAGAACGTCAGTTTTTGCTGAAATTGTGACCGTGCGGCTTAGGGATTTTCTCAAAAATTGTTGTTCAGACGTCGAGGGCTTATTCTGTTTCTGATGATAAAATGCCATCTGATTCCACCGTAAAACATTTCAGGGGATCGTTAGTAACAGTCTGCCAACATTTTTGATTGAATTGCAGAACGTCAGATTTTTGCTGAAATTGTAAAAAAAAGGTGTCCAGACGTCGAGGACTAATTCTGTTTCCGATGATAAAAACCTATCTGTTTCCACCAAAAAACCTTTCAGGGGATCGTTTGCAACAGTTTAGCACCATTTTTGAGTGAATTTCAGAACGTCAGATTTTTGCTGAAATTGTGACCGCGCGGCTTAGGGATTTTTTCAAAAAAAGTTGTTCAGACGTCGAGGGCTAATTCTGTTTCCCATGATAAAAACCTATCTGTTTCCACCAAAAAACCTTTCAGGCGATCGTTTGTAACAGTTTGCCAACATTTTTGAGTGAATTTCAGAATGTCACATTTTTGCTGGAATTGTGAAAAAAAGGTGTCCAGACGTCGAGGACTAATTCTGTTTCCGATGATAAAAACCTATTTGTTTCCACCAAAAAACCTTTCAGGGGATCGTTTGCAACAGTTTAGCACCATTTTTGAGTGAATTTCAGAACGTCAGATTTTTATTGAAATTGTGACCGCGCGGCTTAGGGATTTTTTCAAAAAAAGTTGTTCAGACGTCGAGGGCTAATTCTGTTTCCCATGATAAAAACCTATCTGTTTCCACCAAAAAACCTTTCAGGGGATCGTTTGCAACAGTTGGCCAACATTTTTCAGTGAAATTCAGAACGTCAGATTTTTGCTGAAATTGTGACTGCGCGGCTTAGGGATTTTTTCAAAAAAAGTTGTTCAGACGTCGAGGGCTAATTCTGTTTCCCATGATAAAAACCTATCTGTTTCCACCAAAAAACCTTTCAGGGGATCGTTTGCAACAGTTGGCCAACATTTTTCAGTGAAATTCAGAACGTCAGATTTTTGCTGAAATTGTGAAAAAAAATTATTCAAACGTCGAGGGCTAATTCTGTTTCCAGTGATAAAAACCTATGTGTTTCCACCAAAAAACCTTTCAGGGGATCGTTTGCAACAGTTTGCCAACGTTTTTGAGTGAATTTCAGAACGTCAGATTTTTGCTGAAATTGAGACCGCGCGGCTTAGGGATTTTTTCAAAAAAAGTTGTTCAGACGTCGAGGGCTAATTCTGTTTCTGATGATAAAATGCCGTCTGATACCACAGAAAAACATTTCAAGGGATGGTTTGCAACAGTTTGGCACCATTTTTGAGTGAATTGCAGAACGTCAGATTTTTGCTGGAATTGTGAAAAAAAATTATTCAAACGTCGAGGACTAATTCTGTTTCTGATGATAAAAACCCATCTGATTCCACCGAAAAACATTTCAGGGGATCGTTTGCAACAGTTTAGCACCATTTTGGGGTGAATTTCAGAACCTCAGATTTTTGCTGAAATTGTGACCGCGCGGCTTAGGGATTTTCTCAAAAAATGTTGTTCAGACGTCGAGGGCTTATTCTCTTTCTGATGATAAAATGCCATCTGATTCCACCGAAAAACATTTCAAGGGATGCTTTGCAACAGTTTGCCAACATTTTTGAGTGAATTGCAGAACGTCAGATTTTTATTGAACTTGTGACCGCGCGGCTTAGGGATTTTTTCAAAAAAAGTTGTTCAGACGTCGAGGGCTAATTCTGTTTCCCATGATAAAAACCTATCTGTTTCCACCAAAAAACCTTTCAGGGGATCGTTTGCAACAGGTGGCCAACATTTTTCAGTGAAATTCAGAACGTCAGATTTTTGCTGAAATTGTGACCGCGCGGCGTAGGGATTTTTTCAAAAAAACTTGTTCAGACGTCGAGGGCTAATTCTGTTTCCGATGATAAAACCCCATGTGTTTCCACCGAAAAACATTTCAGGGGTTCGTTTGCAACAGTTTGGCACCATTTTTGAGTGAATTGCAGAACGTCAGATTTTTGCTGGAATTGTGAAAAAAAATTGTTCAAACGTCGAGGGCTAATTCTGTTTCCAGTGATAAAAACCTATCTGTTTCCACCGAAAACATTTCAGGGGATCGTTTGCAACAGTTTGCCAACATTTTTGAGTGAATTTCAGAACGTCAGATTTTTGCTGAAATTGTGACCGCGCGGCTTAGGGATTTTCTCAAAAAATGTTGTTCAGACGTCGAGGACTTATTCTGTTTCTGATGATAAAATGCCATCTGATTCCACCGAAAAACATTTCAGGGGATGGTTTGCAACAGTTTGGCACCATTTTTGAGTGAATTGCAGAACGTCAGATTTTTGCTGAGATTGTGACCGCGCGGCTAAGGGATTTTCTCAAAAAAAGGTGTCCAGACGTCGAGGGCTAATTCTGTTTCCGGTGATAAAAACCCATCTGTTTCCACCGAAAAACCTTTCAGGGGTTCGTTTGCAACACTTTGGCACCATTTTTGAGTGAATTGCAGAACATCAGATTTTTGCTGGAATTGTGAAAAAAAATTGTTCAAACGTCGAGGGCTAATTCTGCTTCCGATGATAAAAACCTATCTGTTTCCACTAAAAAACCTTTCAGGGGATCGTTTGTAACAGTTTGCCAACATTTTTGAGTGAATTTTAGAACGTCAGATTTTTGCTGAAATTGTGACCGCGCGGCTTAGGGATTTTCTCAAAAAAATTTGTTCAGACATCGAGGGCTAATTCTGTTTCCCATGATAAAAAACCTATCTGTTTCCACCAAAATACCTTTCAGGCGATCGTTTGTAACAGTTTGCCAACATTTTTGAGTGAATTTCAGAACGTCAGATTTTTGCTGAAATCGTGAAAAAAAGGTGTCCAGACGTCGAAGGCTAATTCTGTTTCCGGTGATAAAAACCCATCTGTTTCCACCGAAAAACCTTTCAGGGGTTCGTTTGCAACACTTTGGCACCATTTTTGAGTGAATTGCAGAACATCAGATTTTTGCTGGAATTGTGAAAAAAAATTGTTCAAACGTCGAGGGCTAATTCTGTTTCCGGTGATAAAAACCCATCTGTTTCCACTAAAAAACCTTTCAGGGGATCGTTTGTAACAGTTTGCCAACATTTTTGAGTGAATTTCAGAACGTCAGATTTTTGCTGAAATTGTGACCGCGCGGCTTAGGGATTTTCTCAAAAAAAGTTGTTCAGACGTCGAGGGCTAATTCTGTTTCCCATGATAAAAAACCTATCTGTTTCCACCAAAAAACCTTTCAGGGGATCGTTTGCAACAGTTTGCCAACGTTTTTGAGTGAATTTCAGAACGTCAGATTTTTGCTGAAATTGAGACCGCGCGGCTTAGGGATTTTTTCAAAAAAAGTTGTTCAGACGTCGAGGGCTAATTCTGTTTGTGATGATAAAATGCCGTCTGATACCACAGAAAAACATTTCAAGGGATGGTTTGCAACAGTTTGGCACCATTTTTGAGTGAATTGCAGAACGTCAGATTTTTGCTGGAATTGTGAAAAAAAATTATTCAAACGTCGAGGACTAATTCTGTTTCTGATGATAAAAACCCATCTGATTCCACCGAAAAACATTTCAGGGGATCGTTTGCAACAGTTTAGCACCATTTTGGGGTGAATTTCAGAACCTCAGATTTTTGCTGAAATTGTGACCGCGCGGCTTAGGGATTTTCTCAAAAAATGTTGTTCAGACGTCGAGGGCTTATTCTCTTTCTGATGATAAAATGCCATCTGATTCCACCGAAAAACATTTAAAGGGATGCTTTGCAACAGTTTGCCAACATTTTTGAGTGAATTGCAGAACGTCAGATTTTTATTGAAATTGTGACCGCGCGGCTTAGGGATTTTTTCAAAAAAAGTTGTTCAGACGTCGAGGGCTAATTCTGTTTCCCATGATAAAAACCTATCTGTTTCCACCAAAAAACCTTTCAGGGGATCGTTTGCAACAGGTGGCCAACATTTTTCAGTGAAATTCAGAACGTCAGATTTTTGCTGAAATTGTGACCGCGCGGCGTAGGGATTTTTTCAAAAAAACTTGTTCAGACGTCGAGGGCTAATTCTGTTTCCGATGATAAAACCCCATGTGTTTCCACCGAAAAACATTTCAGGGGTTCGTTTGCAACAGTTTGGCACCATTTTTGAGTGAATTGCAGAACGTCAGATTTTTGCTGGAATTGTGAAAAAAAATTGTTCAAACGTCGAGGGCTAATTCTGTTTCCAGTGATAAAAACCTATCTGTTTCCACCGAAAACATTTCAGGGGATCGTTTGCAACAGTTTGCCAACATTTTTGAGTGAATTTCAGAACGTCAGATTTTTGCTGAAATTGTGACCGCGCGGCTTAGGGATTTTCTCAAAAAATGTTGTTCAGACGTCGAGGACTTATTCTGTTTCTGATGATAAAATGCCATCTGATTCCACCGAAAAACATTTCAGGGGATGGTTTGCAACAGTTTGGCACCATTTTTGAGTGAATTGCAGAACGTCAGATTTTTGCTGAGATTGTGACCGCGCGGCTAAGGGATTTTCTCAAAAAAAGGTGTCCAGACGTCGAGGGCTAATTCTGTTTCCGGTGATAAAAACCCATCTGTTTCCACCGAAAAACCTTTCAGGGGTTCGTTTGCAACACTTTGGCACCATTTTTGAGTGAATTGCAGAACATCAGATTTTTGCTGGAATTGTGAAAAAAAATTGTTCAAACGTCGAGGGCTAATTCTGCTTACGAAGATAAAAAGCTATCTGTTTCCACTAAAAAACCTTTCAGGGGATCATTTGTAACAGTTTGCCAACATTTTTGAGTGAATTTCAGAACGTCAGATTTTTGCTGAAATTGTGACCGCGCGGCTTAGGGATTTTCTCAAAAAAAGTTGTTCAGACGTCGAGGGCTAATTCTGTTTCCCATGATAAAAAACCTATCTGTTTCCACCAAAATACCTTTCAGGCGATCGTTTGTAACAGTTTGCCAACATTTTTGAGTGAATTTCAGAACGTCAGATTTTTGCTGAAATCGTGAAAAAAAGGTGTCCAGACGTCGAGGGCTAATTCTGTTTCCCATGATAAAAAACCTATCTGTTTCCACCAAAATACCTTTCAGGCAATCGTTTGTAAGAGTTTGCCAACATTTTTGAGTGAATTTCAGAACGTCAGATTTTTGCTGAAATTGTGAAAAAAAGGTGTCCAGACGTTGAGGACTAATTCTGTTTCCGATGATAAAAACCTATCTGTTTCCACCAAAAAACCTTTCAGGGGATCGTTTGCAACAGTTTAGCACCATTTTGGGGTGAATTTCAGAACCTCAGATTTTTGCTGAAATTGTGACCGCGCGGCTTAGGGATTTTCTCAAAAAATGTTGTTCAGACGTCGAGGGCTTATTCTGTTTCTGATGATAAAATGCCATCTGATTCCACCGTAAAACATTTCAGGGGATCGTTAGTAACAGTCTGCCAACATTTTTGAGTGAATTGCAGAACCTCAGATTTTTGCTGAAATTGTGAAAAAAAGGTGTTCAGACGTCGAGGGCTAATTCTGTTTCTGATGATAAAATGCCATCTGATTCCACCGAAAAACATTTCAGGGGATGGTTTGTAACAGTTTGCCAACATTTTTAAGTGAATTGCAGAATGTCAGATTTTTGCTGAAATTGTGACCGCGCGGCTTAGGGATTTTTTCAAAAAAAGTTGTTCAGACGTCGAGGGCTAATTCTGTTTCCGATGATAAAAACCCATCTTATTCTACCGAAAAACATTTTAGGGGTTCGTTTGCAACACTTTGGCACCATTTTTGAGTGAATTGCAGAACATCAGATTTTTGCTGGAATTGTGAAAAAAAATTGTTCAAACGTCGAGGGCTAATTCTGCTTCCGATGATAAAATGCCATCTGATTCCACCAAAAAACCTTTCAGGGGATCGTTTGTAACAGTTTGCCAACATTTTTGAGTGAATTTCAGAACGTCAGATTTTTGCTGAAATTGTGACTGCGCGGCTTAGGGATTTTTTCAAAAAAAGTTGTTCAGACGTCGAGGGCTAATTCTGTTTCCCATGATAAAAACCTATCTGTTTCCACCAAAAAACCTTTCAGGGGATCGTTTGCAACAGTTTGCCAACATTTTTCAGTGAAATTCAGAATGTCAGATTTTTGCTGAAATTGTGACCACGCGGCTTAGGGATTTTCTCAAAAAATGTTGTTCAGACGTCGAGGGCTTATTCTCTTTCTGATGATAAAATGCCATCTGATTCCACGGAAAAACATTTCAAGGGATGGTTTGCAACAGTTTGGCACCATTTTTGAGTGAATTGCAGAACGTCAGATTTTTGCTGGAATTGTGACCGCCCGGCTTAGGGATTTTTTCAAAAAATGTTGTTCAGACGTCGAGGGCTAATTCTGTTTCCCATGATAAAAACCTATCTGTTTCCACCAAAAAACCTTTCAGGGGATCGTTTGCAACAGTTTGCCAACATTTTTGAGTGAATTGCAGAACGTCAGATTTTTGCTGAAATTGTGACCGCGCGGCTTAGGGATTTCTTCAAAAAAAGTTCTTCAGACGTCGAGGGCAAATTCTGTTTCCCATGATAAAAACCTATCTGATTCCACCGAAAAACATTTCAGGGGTTCGTTTGCAACAGTTTGGCACCATTTTTGAGTGAATTGCAGAACGTCAGATTTTTGCTGGAATTGTGAAAAAAAATTATTCAAACGTCGAGGGCTAATTCTGTTTCCAGTGATAAAAACCTATCTGTTTCCACCAAAAAACCTTTCAGGGGATCGTTTGCAACAGTTTGCCAACATTTTTGAGTGAATTTCAGAACGTCAGATTTTTGCTGAAATTGAGACCGCGCGGCTTAGGGATTTTTTCAAAAAAAGTTGTTCAGACGTCGAGGGCTAATTCTGTTTCCGGTGATAAAAACCCATCTGTTTCCACCAAAATACCTTTCAGGGGATCGTTAGTAACAGTCTGCCAACATTTTTGATTGAATTGCAGAACGTCAGATTTTTGCTGAAAGTGTGAAAAAAAGGTGTCCAGGCGTCGAGGGCTAATTCTGTTTCCGATGATAAAAACCTATCTGTTTCCACCAAAAAACCTTTCAGGGGATTGTTTGCAACAGTTTAGCACCATTTTTGAGTGAATTTCAGAACGTCAGATTTTTGCTGAAATTGTGACCGCGCGGCTTAGGGATTTTTTCAAAAAAAGTTGTTCAGACGTCGAGGGCTTATTCTGTTTCTGATGATAAAATGCCGTCTGATACCACCGAAAAACATTTCAAGGGATGGTTTGCAACAGTTTGCCAACATTTTTGAGTGAATTGCAGAACGTCAGATTTTTGCTGAAATTGTGACCGCTTAGGGATTTTTTCAAAAAAAGTTCTTCAGACGTCGAGGGCAAATTCTGTTTCCCATGATAAAAACCTATCTGATTCCACCGAAAAACCTTTCAGGGGATTGTTTGCAACAGTTTAGCACCATTTTTGAGTGAATTTCAGAACGTCAGATTTTTGCTGAAATTGTGACCGCGCGGCTTAGGGATTTTTTCAAAAAAAGTTGTTCAGACGTCGAGGGCTTATTCTGTTTCTGATGATAAAATGCCGTCTGATACCACCGAAAAACATTTCAAGGGATGGTTTGCAACAGTTTGCCAACATTTTTGAGTGAATTGCAGAACGTCAGATTTTTGCTGAAATTGTGACCGCTTAGGGATTTTTTCAAAAAAAGTTCTTCAGACGTCGAGGGCAAATTCTGTTTCCCATGATAAAAACCTATCTGATTCCACCGAAAAACATTTCAGGGGATCGTTTGCAACAGTTTAGCACCATTTTTGAGTGAATTTCAGAACGTCAGATTTTTGCTGAAATTGTGACCGCGCGGCTTAGGGATTTTTTCAAAAAAAGTTGTTCAGACGTCGAGGGCTAATTCTGTTTCCGATGATAAAAACCCATCTGATTCCACCGAAAAACATTTCAGGGGATCGTTTGGAACAGTTTAGCACCATTTTTGAGTGAATTTCAGAACGTCAGATTTTTGCTGAAATTGTGACCGCGCGGCTTAGGGATTTTCTCAAAAAATGTTGTTCAGACGTCGAGGGCTTATTCTGTTTCTGATGATAAAATGCCGTCTGATACCACCGAAAAACATTTCAAGGGATGGTTTGCAACAGTTTGCCAACATTTTTGAGTGAATTGCAGAACGTCAGATTTTTGCTGAAATTGTGACCGCTTAGGGATTTTTTCAAAAAAAGTTCTTCAGACGTCGAGGGCAAATTCTGTTTCCCATGATAAAAACCTATCTGATTCCACCGAAAAACATTTCAGGGGTTCGTTTGCAACAGTTTGGCACCATTTTTGAGTGAATTGCAGAACGTCAGATTTTTGCTGGAATTGTGAAAAAAAATTATTCAAACGTCGAGGGCTAATTCTGTTTCCAGTGATAAAAACCTATGTGTTTCCACCAAAAAACCTTTCAGGGGATCGTTTGCAACAGTTTGCCAACGTTTTTGAGTGAATTTCAGAACGTC
Source organism: Podarcis liolepis (assembly GCF_965112155.1). NCBI lineage: Eukaryota > Metazoa > Chordata > Lepidosauria > Squamata > Lacertidae > Podarcis > Podarcis liolepis. The sequence goes on from NC_139556.1 coordinate 14,434,598, forward strand.
AGATTTTTGCTGAAATTGTGAAAAAAAGGTGTCCAGACGTCGAGGGCTAATTCTGTTTCCGGTGATAAAAACCCATCTGTTCCCACCAAAAAACCTTTCAGGGGATCGTTTGCAATAGTTTAGCACCATTTTTGAGTGAATTTCAGAACGTCAGATTTTTGCTGAAATTGTGACCGCGCGGCTTAGGGATTTTTTCAAAAAAACTTGTTGAGACGTCGAGGGCTAATTCTGTTTCCCATGATAAAAACCTATCTGTTTCCACCAAAAAACCTTTCAGGGGATCGTTAGTAACAGTCTGCCAACATTTTTGATTGAATTGCAGAACGTCAGATTTTTGCTGAAATTGTAAAAAAAAGGTGTCCAGACGTCGAGGACTAATTCTGTTTCCGATGATAAAAACCTATCTGTTTCCACCAAAAAACCTTTCAGGGGATCGTTTGCAACAGTTTGCCAACATTTTTGAGTGAAATTCAGAATGTCAGATTTTTGCTGAAATTGTGACCACGCGGCTTAGGGATTTTCTCAAAAAATGTTGTTCAGACGTCGAGGGCTTATTCTCTTTCTGATGATAAAATGCCATCTGATTCCACAGAAAAACATTTCAAGGGATGGTTTGCAACAGTTTGGCACCATTTTTGAGTGAATTGCAGAACGTCAGATTTTTGCTGGAATTGTGACCGCCCGGCTTAGGGATTTTTTCAAAAAATGTTGTTCAGACGTCGAGGGCTAATTCTGTTTCCCATGATAAAAACCTATCTGTTTCCACCAAAAAACCTTTCAGGGGATCGTTTGCAACAGTTTGCCAACATTTTTGAGTGAATTGCAGAACGTCAGATTTTTGCTGAAATTGTGACCGCGCGGCTTAGGGATTTCTTCAAAAAAAGTTCTTCAGACGTCGAGGGCAAATTCTGTTTCCCATGATAAAAAACCTATCTGTTTCCACCAAAATACCTTTCAGGGGATCGTTTGTAACAGTTTGCCAACATTTTTGAGTGACTTTCAGAACGTCAGATTTTTGCTGAAATTGTGACCGTGCGGCTTAGGGATTTTCTCAAAAAATGTTGTTCAGACGTCGAGGGCTTATTCTGTTTCTGATGATAAAATGCCATCTGATTCCACCGTAAAACATTTCAGGGGATCGTTAGTAACAGTCTGCCAACATTTTTGATTGAATTGCAGAACGTCAGATTTTTGCTGAAATTGTGAAAAAAAGGTGTCCAGACGTCGAGGGCTAATTCTGTTTCCGGTGATAAAAACCCATCTGTTTCCACCGAAAAACCTTTCAGGGGATCGTTTCCAACAGCTTGCCAACATTTTTGAGTGAATTGCAGAACGTCAGATTTTTGCTGAAATTGTAAAAAAAAGGTGTCCAGACGTCGAGGACTAATTCTGTTTCCGATGATAAAAACCTATCTGTTTCCACCAAAAAACCTTTCAGGGGATCGTTTGCAACAGTTTAGCACCATTTTTGAGTGAATTTCAGAACGTCAGATTTTTATTGAAATTGTGACCGCGCGGCTTAGGGATTTTTTCAAAAAAAGTTGTTCAGACGTCGAGGGCTAATTCTGTTTCCCATGATAAAAACCTATCTGTTTCCACCAAAAAACCTTTCAGGGGATCGTTTGCAACAGTTGGCCAACATTTTTGAGTGAATTTCAGAACGTCAGATTTTTATTGAAATTGTGACCGCGCGGCTTAGGGATTTTTTCAAAAAAAGTTGTTCAGACGTCGAGGGCTAATTCTGTTTCCCATGATAAAAAACCTATCTGTTTCCACCAAAATACCTTTCAGGCGATCGTTTGTAACAGTTTGCCAACATTTTTGAGTGAATTTCAGAACGTCAGATTTTTGCTGAAATCGTGAAAAAAAGGTGTCCAGACGTCGAAGGCTAATTCTGTTTCCGGTGATAAAAACCCATCTGTTTCCACCGAAAAACCTTTCAGGGGATCGTTTCCAACAGCTTGCCAACACTTTTGAGTGAATTGCAGAACGTCAGATTTTTGCTGAAATTGTAAAAAAAAGGTGTCCAGACGTCGAGGACTAATTCTGTTTCCGATGATAAAAACCTATCTGTTTCCACCAAAAAACCTTTCAGGGGATCGTTTGCAACAGTTTGCCAACATTTTTCAGTGAAATTCAGAATGTCAGATTTTTGCTGAAATTGTGACCGTGCGGCTTAGGGATTTTCTCAAAAATTGTTGTTCAGACGTCGAGGGCTTATTCTGTTTCTGATGATAAAATGCCATCTGATTCCACCGTAAAACATTTCAGGGGATCGTTAGTAACAGTCTGCCAACATTTTTGATTGAATTGCAGAACGTCAGATTTTTGCTGAAATTGTAAAAAAAAGGTGTCCAGACGTCGAGGACTAATTCTGTTTCCGATGATAAAAACCTATCTGTTTCCACCAAAATACCTTTCAGGCGATCGTTTGTAACAGTTTGCCAACATTTTTGAGTGAATTTCAGAATGTCAGATTTTTGCTGAAATTGTGAAAAAAAGGTGTCCAGACGTCGAGGACTAATTCTGTTTCCGATGATAAAAACCTATCTGTTTCCACCAAAAAACCTTTGAGGGGATCGTTTGCAACAGTTTAGCACCATTTTTGAGTGAATTTCAGAACGTCAGATTTTTATTGAAATTGTGACCGCGCGGCTTAGGGATTTTTTCAAAAAAAGTTGTTCAGACGTCGAGGGCTAATTCTGTTTCCCATGATAAAAACCTATCTGTTTCCACCAAAAAACCTTTCAGGGGATCGTTTGCAACAGTTTGCCAACATTTTTCAGTGAAATTCAGAATGTCAGATTTTTGCTGAAATTGTGACCACGCGGCTTAGGGGTTTTCTCAAAAAATGTTGTTCAGACGTCGAGGGCTTATTCTCTTTCTGATGATAAAATGCCATCTGATTCCACAGAAAAACATTTCAAGGGATGGTTTGCAACAGTTTGGCACCATTTTTGAGTGAATTGCAGAACGTCAGATTTTTGCTGGAATTGTGAAAAAAAATTATTCAAACGTCGAGGGCTAATTCTGTTTCCAGTGATAAAAACCTATCTGTTTCCACCAAAAAACCTTTCAGGGGATCGTTTGCAACAGTTTGCCAACATTTTTGAGTGAATTTCAGAACGTCAGATTTTTGCTGAAATTGAGACCGCGCGGCTTAGGGATTTTTTCAAAAAAAGTTGTTCAGACGTCGAGGGCTAATTCTGTTTCCGGTGATAAAAACCCATCTGTTTCCACCAAAATACCTTTCAGGGGATCGTTAGTAACAGTCTGCCAACATTTTTGATTGAATTGCAGAACGTCAGATTTTTGCTGAAAGTGTGAAAAAAAGGTGTCCAGGCGTCGAGGGCTAATTCTGTTTCCGATGATAAAAACCTATCTGTTTCCACCAAAAAACCTTTCAGGGGATTGTTTGCAACAGTTTAGCACCATTTTTGAGTGAATTTCAGAACGTCAGATTTTTGCTGAAATTGTGACCGCGCGGCTTAGGGATTTTCTCAAAAAATGTTGTTCAGACGTCGAGGGCTTATTCTGTTTCTGATGATAAAATGCCGTCTGATACCACCGAAAAACATTTCAAGGGATGGTTTGCAACAGTTTGCCAACATTTTTGAGTGAATTGCAGAACGTCAGATTTTTGCTGAAATTGTAAAAAAAAGGTGTCCAGACGTCGAGGACTAATTCTGTTTCCGATGATAAAAACCTATCTGTTTCCACCAAAATACCTTTCAGGCGATCGTTTGTAACAGTTTGCCAACATTTTTGAGTGAATTTCAGAATGTCAGATTTTTGCTGAAATTGTGAAAAAAAGGTGTCCAGACGTCGAGGACTAATTCTGTTTCCGATGATAAAAACCTATCTGTTTCCACCAAAAAACCTTTCAGGGGATCGTTTGCAACAGTTTAGCACCATTTTTGAGTGAATTTCAGAACGTCAGATTTTTATTGAAATTGTGACCGCGCGGCTTAGGGATTTTTTCAAAAAAGGTTGTTCAGACGTCGAGGGCTAATTCTGTTTCCCATGATAAAAACCTATCTGTTTCCACCAAAAAACCTTTCAGGGGATCGTTTGCAACAGTTTGCCAACATTTTTCAGTGAAATTCAGAATGTCAGATTTTTGCTGAAATTGTGACCACGCGGCTTAGGGATTTTCTCAAAAAATGTTGTTCAGACGTCGAGGGCTTATTCTCTTTCTGATGATAAAATGCCATCTGATTCCACAGAAAAACATTGCAAGGGATGGTTTGCAACAGTTTGGCACCATTTTTGAGTGAATTGCAGAACGTCAGATTTTTGCTGGAATTGTGACCGCCCGGCTTAGGGATTTTTTCAAAAAATGTTGTTCAGACGTCGAGGGCTAATTCTGTTTCCCATGATAAAAACCTATCTGTTTCCACCAAAAAACCTTTCAGGGGATCGTTTGCAACAGTTTGCCAACATTTTTGAGTGAATTGCAGAACGTCAGATTTTTGCTGAAATTGTGACCGCGCGGCTTAGGGATTTCTTCAAAAAAAGTTCTTCAGACGTCGAGGGCAAATTCTGTTTCCCATGATAAAAACCTATCTGATTCCACCGAAAAACATTTCAGGGGTTCGTTTGCAACAGTTTGGCACCATTTTTGAGTGAATTGCAGAACGTCAGATTTTTGCTGGAATTGTGAAAAAAAATTATTCAAACGTCGAGGGCTAATTCTGTTTCCAGTGATAAAAACCTATCTGTTTCCACCAAAAAACCTTTCAGGGGATCGTTTGCAACAGTTTGCCAACATTTTTGAGTGAATTTCAGAACGTCAGATTTTTGCTGAAATTGAGACCGCGCGGCTTAGGGATTTTTTCAAAAAAAGTTGTTCAGACGTCGAGGGCTAATTCTGTTTCCGGTGATAAAAACCCATCTGTTTCCACCAAAATACCTTTCAGGGGATCGTTAGTAACAGTCTGCCAACATTTTTGATTGAATTGCAGAACGTCAGATTTTTGCTGAAAGTGTGAAAAAAAGGTGTCCAGGCGTCGAGGGCTAATTCTGTTTCCGATGATAAAAACCTATCTGTTTCCACCAAAAAACCTTTCAGGGGATCGTTTGCAACAGTTTGCCAACATTTTTGAGTGAAATTCAGAATGTCAGATTTTTGCTGAAATTGTGACCACGCGGCTTAGGGATTTTCTCAAAAAATGTTGTTCAGACGTCGAGGGCTTATTCTCTTTCTGATGATAAAATGCTATCTGATTCCACAGAAAAACATTTCAAGGGATGGTTTGCAACAGTTTGGCACCATTTTTGAGTGAATTGCAGAACGTCAGATTTTTGCTGGAATTGTGAAAAAAAATTATTCAAACGTCGAGGGCTAATTCTGTTTCCAGTGATAAAAACCTATCTGTTTCCACCAAAAAACCTTTCAGGGGATCGTTAGTAACAGTCTGCCAACATTTTTGATTGAATTGCAGAACGTCAGATTTTTGCTGAAAGTGTGAAAAAAAGGTGTCCAGGCGTCGAGGGCTAATTCTGTTTCCGATGATAAAAACCTATCTGTTTCCACCAAAAAACCTTTCAGGGGATTGTTTGCAACAGTTTAGCACCATTTTTGAGTGAATTTCAGAACGTCAGATTTTTGCTGAAATTGTGACCGCGCGGCTTAGGGATTTTTTCAAAAAAAGTTGTTCAGACGTCGAGGGCTTATTCTGTTTCTGATGATAAAATGCCGTCTGATACCACCGAAAAACATTTCAAGGGATGGTTTGCAACAGTTTGCCAACATTTTTGAGTGAATTGCAGAACGTCAGATTTTTGCTGAAATTGTGACCGCTTAGGGATTTTTTCAAAAAATGTTGTTCAGACGTCGAGGGCAAATTCTGTTTCCCATGATAAAAACCTATCTGATTCCACCGAAAAACATTTCAGGGGATCGTTTGCAACAGTTTAGCACCATTTTTGAGTGAATTTCAGAACGTCAGATTTTTGCTGAAATTGTGACCGCGCGGCTTAGGGATTTTTTTGAAAAAAAGTTGTTCAGACGTCGAGGGCTAATTCTGTTTCCGATGATAAAAACCCATCTGATTCCACCGAAAAACATTTCAGGGGATCGTTTGCAACAGTTTAGCACCATTTTTGAGTGAATTTCAGAACGTCAGATTTTTGCTGAAATTGTGACCGCGCGGCTTAGGGATTTTCTCAAAAAATGTTGTTCAGACGTCGAGGGCTTATTCTGTTTCTGATGATAAAATGCCGTCTGATACCACCGAAAAACATTTCAAGGGATGGTTTGCAACAGTTTGCCAACATTTTTGAGTGAATTGCAGAACGTCAGATTTTTGCTGAAATTGTGACCGCTTAGGGATTTTTTCAAAAAAAGTTCTTCAGACGTCGAGGGCAAATTCTGTTTCCCATGATAAAAACCTATCTGATTCCACCGAAAAACATTTCAGGGGTTCGTTTGCAACAGTTTGGCACCATTTTTGAGTGAATTGCAGAACGTCAGATTTTTGCTGGAATTGTGAAAAAAAATTATTCAAACGTCGAGGGCTAATTCTGTTTCCAGTGATAAAAACCTATGTGTTTCCACCAAAAAACCTTTCAGGGGATCGTTTGCAACAGTTTGCCAACGTTTTTGAGTGAATTTCAGAACGTCAGATTTTTGCTGAAATTGTGAAAAAAAGGTGTCCAGACGTCGAGGGCTAATTCTGTTTCCGGTGATAAAAACCCATCTGTTCCCACCAAAAAACCTTTCAGGGGATCGTTTGCAATAGTTTAGCACCATTTTTGAGTGAATTTCAGAACGTCAGATTTTTGCTGAAATTGTGACCGCGCGGCTTAGGGATTTTTTCAAAAAAACTTGTTGAGACGTCGAGGGCTAATTCTGTTTCCCATGATAAAAACCTATCTGTTTCCACAAAAAAACCTTTCAGGGGATCGTTAGTAACAGTCTGCCAACATTTTTGATTGAATTGCAGAACGTCAGATTTTTGCTGAAATTGTAAAAAAAAGGTGTCCAGACGTCGAGGACTAATTCTGTTTCCGATGATAAAAACCTATCTGTTTCCACCAAAAAACCTTTCAGGGGATCGTTTGCAACAGTTTAGCACCATTTTTGAGTGAATTTCAGAACGTCAGATTTTTATTGAAATTGTGACCGCGCGGCTTAGGGATTTTTTCAAAAAAGGTTGTTCAGACGTCGAGGGCTAATTCTGTTTCCCATGATAAAAACCTATCTGTTTCCACCAAAAAACCTTTCAGGGGATCGTTTGCAACAGTTTGCCAACATTTTTCAGTGAAATTCAGAATGTCAGATTTTTGCTGAAATTGTGACCACGCGGCTTAGGGATTTTCTCAAAAAATGTTGTTCAGACGTCGAGGGCTTATTCTCTTTCTGATGATAAAATGCCATCTGATTCCACAGAAAAACATTGCAAGGGATGGTTTGCAACAGTTTGGCACCATTTTTGAGTGAATTGCAGAACGTCAGATTTTTGCTGGAATTGTGACCGCCCGGCTTAGGGATTTTTTCAAAAAATGTTGTTCAGACGTCGAGGGCTAATTCTGTTTCCCATGATAAAAACCTATCTGTTTCCACCAAAAAACCTTTCAGGGGATCGTTTGCAACAGTTTGCCAACATTTTTGAGTGAATTGCAGAACGTCAGATTTTTGCTGAAATTGTGACCGCGCGGCTTAGGGATTTCTTCAAAAAAAGTTCTTCAGACGTCGAGGGCAAATTCTGTTTCCCATGATAAAAACCTATCTGATTCCACCGAAAAACATTTCAGGGGTTCGTTTGCAACAGTTTGGCACCATTTTTGAGTGAATTGCAGAACGTCAGATTTTTGCTGGAATTGTGAAAAAAAATTATTCAAACGTCGAGGGCTAATTCTGTTTCCAGTGATAAAAACCTATCTGTTTCCACCAAAAAACCTTTCAGGGGATCGTTTGCAACAGTTTGCCAACATTTTTGAGTGAATTTCAGAACGTCAGATTTTTGCTGAAATTGAGACCGCGCGGCTTAGGGATTTTTTCAAAAAAAGTTGTTCAGACGTCGAGGGCTAATTCTGTTTCCGGTGATAAAAACCCATCTGTTTCCACCAAAATACCTTTCAGGGGATCGTTAGTAACAGTCTGCCAACATTTTTGATTGAATTGCAGAACGTCAGATTTTTGCTGAAAGTGTGAAAAAAAGGTGTCCAGGCGTCGAGGGCTAATTCTGTTTCCGATGATAAAAACCTATCTGTTTCCACCAAAAAACCTTTCAGGGGATCGTTTGCAACAGTTTGCCAACATTTTTCAGTGAAATTCAGAATGTCAGATTTTTGCTGAAATTGTGACCACGCGGCTTAGGGATTTTCTCAAAAAATGTTGTTCAGACGTCGAGGGCTTATTCTCTTTCTGATGATAAAATGCTATCTGATTCCACAGAAAAACATTTCAAGGGATGGTTTGCAACAGTTTGGCACCATTTTTGAGTGAATTGCAGAACGTCAGATTTTTGCTGGAATTGTGAAAAAAAATTATTCAAACGTCGAGGGCTAATTCTGTTTCCAGTGATAAAAACCTATGTGTTTCCACCAAAAAACCTTTCAGGGGATCGTTTGCAATAGTTTAGCACCATTTTTGAGTGAATTTCAGAACGTCAGATTTTTGCTGAAATTGTGACCGCGCGGCTTAGGGATTTTTTCAAAAAAACTTGTTGAGACGTCGAGGGCTAATTCTGTTTCCCATGATAAAAACCTATCTGTTTCCACAAAAAAACCTTTCAGGGGATCGTTAGTAACAGTCTGCCAACATTTTTGATTGAATTGCAGAACGTCAGATTTTTGCTGAAATTGTAAAAAAAAGGTGTCCAGACGTCGAGGACTAATTCTGTTTCCGATGATAAAAACCTATCTGTTTCCACCAAAATACCTTTCAGGCGATCGTTTGTAACAGTTTGCCAACATTTTTGAGTGAATTTCAGAATGTCACATTTTTGCTGAAATTGTGAAAAAAAGGTGTCCAGACGTCGAGGACTAATTCTGTTTCCGATGATAAAAACCTATCTGTTTCCACCAAAAAACCTTTCAGGGGATCGTTTGCAACAGTTTAGCACCATTTTTGAGTGAATTTCAGAACGTCAGATTTTTATTGAAATTGTGACCGCGCGGCTTAGGGATTTTTTCAAAAAAGGTTGTTCAGACGTCGAGGGCTAATTCTGTTTCCCATGATAAAAACCTATCTGTTTCCACCAAAAAACCTTTCAGGGGATCGTTTGCAACAGTTTGCCAACATTTTTCAGTGAAATTCAGAATGTCAGATTTTTGCTGAAATTGTGACCACGCGGCTTAGGGATTTTTTCAAAAAAAGTTGTTCAGACGTCGAGGGCTTATTCTGTTTCTGATGATAAAATGCCGTCTGATACCACCGAAAAACATTTCAAGGGATGGTTTGCAACAGTTTGCCAACATTTTTGAGTGAATTGCAGAACGTCAGATTTTTGCTGAAATTGTGACCGCTTAGGGATTTTTTCAAAAAATGTTGTTCAGACGTCGAGGGCAAATTCTGTTTCCCATGATAAAAACCTATCTGATTCCACCGAAAAACATTTCAGGGGATCGTTTGCAACAGTTTAGCACCATTTTTGAGTGAATTTCAGAACGTCAGATTTTTGCTGAAATTGTGACCGCGCGGCTTAGGGATTTTTTTGAAAAAAAGTTGTTCAGACGTCGAGGGCTAATTCTGTTTCCGATGATAAAAACCCATCTGATTCCACCGAAAAACATTTCAGGGGATCGTTTGCAACAGTTTAGCACCATTTTTGAGTGAATTTCAGAACGTCAGATTTTTGCTGAAATTGTGACCGCGCGGCTTAGGGATTTTCTCAAAAAATGTTGTTCAGACGTCGAGGGCTTATTCTGTTTCTGATGATAAAATGCCGTCTGATACCACCGAAAAACATTTCAAGGGATGGTTTGCAACAGTTTGCCAACATTTTTGAGTGAATTGCAGAACGTCAGATTTTTGCTGAAATTGTGACCGCTTAGGGATTTTTTCAAAAAAAGTTCTTCAGACGTCGAGGGCAAATTCTGTTTCCCATGATAAAAACCTATCTGATTCCACCGAAAAACATTTCAGGGGTTCGTTTGCAACAGTTTGGCACCATTTTTGAGTGAATTGCAGAACGTCAGATTTTTGCTGGAATTGTGGAAAAAAATTATTCAAACGTCGAGGGCTAATTCTGTTTCCAGTGATAAAAACCTATGTGTTTCCACCAAAAAACCTTTCAGGGGATCGTTTGCAACAGTTTGCCAACGTTTTTGAGTGAATTTCAGAACGTCAGATTTTTGCTGAAATTGTGAAAAAAAGGTGTCCAGACGTCGAGGGCTAATTCTGTTTCCGGTGATAAAAACCCATCTGTTCCCACCAAAAAACCTTTCAGGGGATCGTTTGCAATAGTTTAGCACCATTTTTGAGTGAATTTCAGAACGTCAGATTTTTGCTGAAATTGTGACCGCGCGGCTTAGGGATTTTTTCAAAAAAACTTGTTGAGACGTCGAGGGCTAATTCTGTTTCCCATGATAAAAACCTATCTGTTTCCACAAAAAAACCTTTCAGGGGATCGTTAGTAACAGTCTGCCAACATTTTTGATTGAATTGCAGAACGTCAGATTTTTGCTGAAATTGTAAAAAAAAGGTGTCCAGACGTCGAGGACTAATTCTGTTTCCGATGATAAAAACCTATCTGTTTCCACCAAAATACCTTTCAGGCGATCGTTTGTAACAGTTTGCCAACATTTTTGAGTGAATTTCAGAATGTCAGATTTTTGCTGAAATTGTGAAAAAAAGGTGTCCAGACGTCGAGGACTAATTCTGTTTCCGATGATAAAAACCTATCTGTTTCCACCAAAAAACCTTTCAGGGGATCGTTTGCAACAGTTTAGCACCATTTTTGAGTGAATTTCAGAACGTCAGATTTTTATTGAAATTGTGACCGCGCGGCTTAGGGATTTTTTCAAAAAAGGTTGTTCAGACGTCGAGGGCTAATTCTGTTTCCCATGATAAAAACCTATCTGTTTCCACCAAAAAACCTTTCAGGGGATCGTTTGCAACAGTTTGCCAACATTTTTCAGTGAAATTCAGAATGTCAGATTTTTGCTGAAATTGTGACCACGCGGCTTAGGGATTTTCTCAAAAAATGTTGTTCAGACGTCGAGGGCTTATTCTCTTTCTGATGATAAAATGCCATCTGATTCCACAGAAAAACATTGCAAGGGATGGTTTGCAACAGTTTGGCACCATTTTTGAGTGAATTGCAGAACGTCAGATTTTTGCTGGAATTGTGACCGCCCGGCTTAGGGATTTTTTCAAAAAATGTTGTTCAGACGTCGAGGGCTAATTCTGTTTCCCATGATAAAAACCTATCTGTTTCCACCAAAAAACCTTTCAGGGGATCGTTTGCAACAGTTTGCCAACATTTTTGAGTGAATTGCAGAACGTCAGATTTTTGCTGAAATTGTGACCGCGCGGCTTAGGGATTTCTTCAAAAAAAGTTCTTCAGACGTCGAGGGCAAATTCTGTTTCCCATGATAAAAACCTATCTGATTCCACCGAAAAACATTTCAGGGGTTCGTTTGCAACAGTTTGGCACCATTTTTGAGTGAATTGCAGAACGTCAGATTTTTGCTGGAATTGTGAAAAAAAATTATTCAAACGTCGAGGGCTAATTCTGTTTCCAGTGATAAAAACCTATCTGTTTCCACCAAAAAACCTTTCAGGGGATCGTTTGCAACAGTTTGCCAACATTTTTGAGTGAATTGCAGAACGTCAGATTTTTGCTGAAATTGTGACCGCTTAGGGATTTTTTCAAAAAAAGTTCTTCAGACGTCGAGGGCAAATTCTGTTTCCCATGATAAAAACCTATCTGATTCCACCGAAAAACATTTCAGGGGATCGTTTGCAACAGTTTAGCACCATTTTTGAGTGAATTTCAGAACGTCAGATTTTTGCTGAAATTGTGACCGCGCGGCTTAGGGATTTTTTCAAAAAAAGTTGTTCAGACGTCGAGGGCTAATTCTGTTTCCGATGATAAAAACCCATCTGATTCCACCGAAAAACATTTCAGGGGATCGTTTGCAACAGTTTAGCACCATTTTTGAGTGAATTTCAGAACGTCAGATTTTTGCTGAAATTGTGACCGCGCGGCTTAGGGATTTTCTCAAAAAATGTTGTTCAGACGTCGAGGGCTTATTCTGTTTCTGATGATAAAATGCCGTCTGATACCACCGAAAAACATTTCAAGGGATGGTTTGCAACAGTTTGCCAACATTTTTGAGTGAATTGCAGAACGTCAGATTTTTGCTGAAATTGTGACCGCTTAGGGATTTTTTCAAAAAAAGTTCTTCAGACGTCGAGGGCAAATTCTGTTTCCCATGATAAAAACCTATCTGATTCCACCGAAAACATTTCAGGGGTTCGTTTGCAACAGTTTGGCACCATTTTTGAGTGAATTGCAGAACGTCAGATTTTTGCTGGAATTGTGAAAAAAAATTATTCAAACGTCGAGGGCTAATTCTGTTTCCAGTGATAAAAACCTATGTGTTTCCACCAAAAAACCTTTCAGGGGATCGTTTGCAACAGTTTGCCAACGTTTTTGAGTGAATTTCAGAACGTCAGATTTTTGCTGAAATTGTGAAAAAAAGGTGTCCAGACGTAGAGGGCTAATTCTGTTTCCGGTGATAAAAACCCATCTGTTTCCGCAGATTTGCAGAACGTCAGATTTTTGCTGAAATTGTGACCCCGGGGCTTAGAATTTTTTTTTCCCCACAGGATAAGTTGTCGAGGGCTGATTTCATGTCCTATGATAAAAAGCCTTCTGTTTCCCCCGCCAAACCTTTCAGGGGAGAATTTACAACAGTTTAGCACCATTTTTGAGTGAATTGGAGAATTTCAGATTTTTGCTGAAATTGTGACCCCGGGGCTTAGAATTTTTTTTTTCACAGGTTAAGTTGTCGAGGGCTGATTTCATGTCCTATGATAAAAAGCCTTCTGTTTCCACCGCCAAACCTTTCAGGGGAGTATTTGCAACAGTTTAGCACCATTTTTGAGTGAATTGGAGAATTTCAGATTTTTGCTGAAGTTGTGACCCCGGGGCTCAGAAATTTTTTTTTTCACAGGTTAAGTTGTCGAGGGCTGATTTCATGTCCTATGATAAAAAGCCTTCTGTTTCCACCGCCAAACCTTTCCAGGAAGAATGTGCAACAGTTTAGCACCATTTTCGAGTGAATTGGAGAATTTCAGATTTTTGCTGAAGTTGTGACCCCGGGGCTTAGAATTTTTTTTTTTTCACAGGTTAAGTTGTCGAGGGTTCATTTCATGTCCTATGATAAAAAGCCTTCTGTTTCCACCGCCAAACCTTTCAGGGGAGTATTTGCAAAACTTTGGCACCATTTTTGAGTGAATTGGAGAATTTCAGATTTTTGCTGAAGTTGTGACCCCAGGGCTTAGAATTTTTTTTTTTCACAGGTTAAGTTGTCGAGGGTTGATTTCTTGGCCTATGATAAAAAGCCTTCTGTTTCCACCGCCAAACCTTTCAGGGGAGTATTTGCAAAACTTTGGCACCATCTTTGAGTGAATTGGAGAATTTCAGATTTTTGCTGAAGTTGTGACCCCGGGGCTTAGAATTTTCTTTTTTCACAGGTTAAGTTGTCGAGGGTTGATTTCATGGCCTATGATAAACAGCCTTCTGTTTCCACCGCCAAACCTTTCAGGGGGGAATTTACAACAGTTTAGCACCATTTTTGAGTGAATTGGAGAATTTCAGATTTTTGCTGAAATTGTGACCCCGGGGCTTAGAAATTTTTTTTCCCCACAGGTTAAGTTGTCGAGGGCTGATTTCATGTCCTATGATAAAAAGCCTTCTGTTTCCCCCGCCAAACCTTTCAGGGTAGAATTTACAACAGTTTAGCACCATTTTTGAGTGAATTGGAGAATTTCAGATTTTTGCTGAAATTGTGACCCCGTGGCTTAGAAAATTTTTTTTCCACAGGTTAAGTTGTCGAGGGCTGATTTCATGTCCTATGATAAAAAGCCTTCTGTTTCCACCGCCAAACCTTTCAGGGGAGTATTTGCAACACGTTGGCACCATCTTTGAGTGAATTGGAGAATTTCAGATTTTTGCTGAAGTTGTGACCCCGGGGCTTAGAAATTTTTTTTTTCACAGGTTAAGTTGTCGAGGGCTGATTTCTTGGCCTATGATAAAAAGCCTTCTGTTTCCACCGCCAAACCTTTCAGGGGAGTATTTGCAAAACTTTGGCACCATCTTTGAGTGAATTGGAGAATTTCAGATTTTTGCTGAAGTTGTGACCCCGGGGCTTAGAAATTTTTTTTCCCACAGGTTAAGTTGTCGAGGGCTGATTTCATGTCCTATGATAAAAAGCCTTCTGTTTCCACCGCCAAACCTTTCAGGGGAGTATTTGAAACACGTTGGCACCATCTTTGAGTGAATTGGAGAATTTCAGATTTTTGCTGAAGTTGTGACCCCGGGGCTTAGAATTTTTTTTTTTCACAGGTTAAGTTGTCGAGGGTTGATTTCTTGGCCTATGATAAAAAGCCTTCTGTTTCCACCGCCAAACCTTTCAGGGGAGTATTTGCAAAACTTTGGCACCATCGTTGAGTGAATTGGAGAATTTCAGATTTTTGCTGAAGTTGTGACCCCGGGGCTTAGAATTTTTTTTTTCCACAGGTTAAGTTGTCGAGGGTTGATTTCTTGGCCTATGATAAAAAGCCTTCTGTTTCCACCGCCAAACCTTTCAGTGGAGTATTTGCAACAGTTTAGCACCATTTTTGAGTGAATTGGAGAATTTCAGATTTTTGCTGAAATTGTGACCCCGGGGCTTAGAATTTTTTTTTTCCACAGGTTAAGTTGTCGAGGGCTGATTTCATGTCCTATGATAAAAAGCCTTCTGTTTCCCCCGCCAAACCTTTCAGGGTAGAATTTACAACAGTTTAGCACCATTTTTGAGTGAATAGGAGAATTTCAGATTTTTGCTGAAGTTGTGACCCCGGGGCTTAGAATTTTTTTTTTCACAGGTTAAGTTGTCGAGGGTTGATTTCATGGCCTATGATAAACAGCCTTCTGTTTCCACCGCCAAACCTTTCAGGGGAGAATTTACAACAGTTTAGCACCATTTTTGAGTGAATTGGAGAATTTCAGATTTTTGCTGAAATTGTGACCCCGGGGCTCAGAAATTTTTTTTCCCCACAGGTTAAGTTGTCGAGGGCTGATTTCATGTCCTATGATAAAAAGCCTTCTGTTTTCCCCGCCAAACCTTTCAGGGTAGAATTTACAACAGTTTAGCACCATTTTTGAGTGAATTGGAGAATTTCAGATTTTTGCTGAAATTGTGACCCCGGGGCTTAGAAAATTTTTTTTCCCACAGGTTAAGTTGTCGAGGGCTGATTTCATGTCCTATGATAAAAAGCCTTCTGTTTCCACCGCCAAACCTTTCAGGGGAGTATTTGCAACACGTTGGCACCATCTTTGAGTGAATTGGAGAATTTAAGATTTTTGCTGAAGTTGTGACCCCGGGGCTTAGAAATTTTTTTTTTCACAGGTTAAGTTGTCGAGGGCTGATTTCTTGGCCTATGATAAAAAGCCTTCTGTTTCCACCGACAAACCTTTCCGGGAAGAATTTGCAACAGTTTAGCACCATTTTTGAGTGAATTGGAGAATTTCAGATTTTTGTTGAAGTTGTGACCCCGGGGCTTAGAAATTTTTTTTTTCACAGGTTAGGTTGTCGAGGGCTGATTTCATGTCCTATGATAAGAAGCCTTCTGTTTCCACCGCCAAACCTTTCAGGGGAGTATTTGCAAAACTTTGGCACCATCTTTGAGTGAATTGGAGAATTTCAGATTTTTGCTGAAGTTGTGACCCCGGGGCTTAGAAATTTTTTTTTTTCACAGGTTAAGTTGTCGAGGGTTGATTTCATGTCCTATGATAAAAAGCCTTCTGTTTCCACCGCCAAACCTTTCAGGGGAGTATTTGCAAAACTTTGGCACCATTTTTGAGTGAATTGGAGAATTTCAGATTTTTGCTGAAGTTGTGACCCCAGGGCTTAGAATTTTTTTTTTCACAGGTTAAGTTGTCGAGGGTTGATTTCTTGGCCTATGATAAAAAGCCTTCTGTTTCCACCGCCAAACCTTTCAGGGGAGAATTTACAACAGTTTAGCACCATTTTTGAGTGAATTGGAGAATTTCAGATTTTTGCTGAAGTTGTGACCCCGGGGCTTAGAATTTTTTTTTTTCACAGGTTAAGTTGTCGAGGGTTGATTTCTTGGCCTATGATAAAAAGCCTTCTGTTTCCACCACCAAAACTTTCAGGGGAGTATTTGCAACAGTTTAGCACCATTTTTGAGTGAATTGGAGAATTTCAGATTTTTGCTGAAATTGTGACCCCGGGGCTTAGAATTTTTTTTTTTTCCACAGGTTAAGTTGTCGAGGGCTGATTTCATGTCCTATGATAAAAAGCCTTCTGTTTCCCCCGCCAAACCTTTCAGGGTAGAATTTACAACAGTTTAGCACCATTTTTGAGTGAATAGGAGAATTTCAGATTTTTGCTGAAGTTGTGACCCCGGGGCTTAGAATTTTTTTTTTTCACAGGTTAAGTTGTCGAGGGTTGATTTCATGGCCTATGATAAACAGCCTTCTGTTTCCACCGCCAAACCTTTCAGGGGGGAATTTACAACAGTTTAGCACCATTTTTGAGTGAATTGGAGAATTTCAGATTTTTGCTGAAATTGTGACCCCGGGGCTTAGAAATTTTTTTCCCCCACAGGTTAAGTTGTCGAGGGCTGATTTCATGTCCTATGATAAAAAGCCTTCTGTTTCCCCCGCCAAACCTTTCAGGGTAGAATTTACAACAGTTTAGCACCATTTTTGAGTGAATTGGAGAATTTCAGATTTTTGCTGAAATTGTGACCCCGGGGCTTAGAAAATTTTTTTTCCACAGGTTAAGTTGTCGAGGGCTGATTTCATGTCCTATGATAAAAAGCCTTCTGTTTCCACCGCCAAACCTTTCAGGGGAGTATTTGCAACACGTTGGCACCATCTTTGAGTGAATTGGAGAATTTCAGATTTTTGCTGAAGTTGTGACCCCGGGGCTTAGAATTTTTTTTTTTCACAGGTTAAGTTGTCGAGGGTTGATTTCTTGGCCTATGATAAAAAGCCTTCTGTTTCCACCGCCAAACCTTTCAGGGGAGTATTTGCAAAACTTTGGCACCATCGTTGAGTGAATTGGAGAATTTCAGATTTTTGCTGAAGTTGTGACCCCGGGGCTTAGAATTTTTTTTTTTCACAGGTTAAGTTGTCGAGGGTTGATTTCTTGGCCTATGATAAAAAGCCTTCTGTTTCCACCGCCAAACCTTTCAGGGGAGTATTTGCAACAGTTTAGCACCATTTTTGAGTGAATTGGAGAATTTCAGATTTTTGCTGAAATTGTGACCCCGGGGCTTAGAAATTTTTTTTTCCACAGGTTAAGTTGTCGAGGGCTGATTTCATGTCCTATGATAAAAAGCCTTCTGTTTCCCCCGCCAAACCTTTCAGGGTAGAATTTACAACAGTTTAGCACCATTTCTGAGTGAATAGGAGAATTTCAGATTTTTGCTGAAGTTGTCACCCCGGGGCTTAGAATTTTTTTTTTCACAGGTTAAGTTGTCGAGGGTTGATTTCATGGCCTATGATAAACAGCCTTCTGTTTCCACCGCCAAACCTTTCAGGGGAGAATTTACAACAGTTTAGCACCATTTTTGAGTGAATTGGAGAATTTCAGATTTTTGCTGAAATTGTGACCCCGGGGCTCAGAAATTTTTTTTTCCCACAGGTTAAGTTGTCGAGGGCTGATTTCATGTCCTATGATAAAAAGCCTTCTGTTTTCCCCGCCAAACCTTTCAGGGTAGAATTTACAACAGTTTAGCACCATTTTTGAGTGAATTGGAGAATTTCAGATTTTTGCTGAAATTGTGACCCCGGGGCTTAGAAAATTTTTTTTCCCACAGGTTAAGTTGTCGAGGGCTGATTTCATGTCCTATGATAAAAAGCCTTCTGTTTCCACCGCCAAACCTTTCAGGGGAGTATTTGCAACACGTTGGCACCATCTTTGAGTGAATTGGAGAATTTAAGATTTTTGCTGAAGTTGTGACCCCGGGGCTTAGAAATTTTTTTTTTCACAGGTTAAGTTGTCGAGGGCTGATTTCTTGGCCTATGATAAAAAGCCTTCTGTTTCCACCGACAAACCTTTCCGGGAAGAATTTGCAACAGTTTAGCACCATTTTTGAGTGAATTGGAGAATTTCAGATTTTTGTTGAAGTTGTGACCCCGGGGCTTAGAAATTTTTTTTTTCAGAGGTTAGGTTGTCGAGGGCTGATTTCATGTCCTATGATAAGAAGCCTTCTGTTTCCACCGCCAAACCTTTCAGGGGAGTATTTGCAAAACTTTGGCACCATCTTTGAGTGAATTGGAGAATTTCAGATTTTTGCTGAAGTTGTGACCCCGGGGCTTAGAAATTTTTTTTTTCCACAGGTTAAGTTGTCGAGGGTTGATTTCATGTCCTATGATAAAAAGCCTTCTGTTTCCACCGCCAAACCTTTCAGGGGAGTATTTGCAAAACTTTGGCACCATTTTTGAGTGAATTGGAGAATTTCAGATTTTTGCTGAAGTTGTGACCCCAGGGCTTAGAATTTTTTTTTTTCACAGGTTAAGTTGTCGAGGGTTGATTTCTTGGCCTATGATAAAAAGCCTTCTGTTTCCACCGCCAAACCTTTCAGGGGAGAATTTACAACAGTTTAGCACCATTTTTGAGTGAATTGGAGAATTTCAGATTTTTGCTGAAGTTGTGACCCCGGGGCTTAGAATTTTTTTTTTTCACAGGTTAAGTTGTCGAGGGTTGATTTCTTGGCCTATGATAAAAAGCCTTCTGTTTCCACCACCAAACCTTTCAGGGGAGTATTTGCAACAGTTTAGCACCATTTTTGAGTGAATTGGAGAATTTCAGATTTTTGCTGAAATTGTGACCCCGGGGCTTAGAATTTTTTTTTTTCCACAGGTTAAGTTGTCGAGGGCTGATTTCATGTCCTATGATAAAAAGCCTTCTGTTTCCCCCGCCAAACCTTTCAGGGTAGAATTTACAACAGTTTAGCACCATTTTTGAGTGAATAGGAGAATTTCAGATTTTTGCTGAAGTTGTGACCCCGGGGCTTAGAATTTTTTTTTTTCACAGGTTAAGTTGTCGAGGGTTGATTTCATGGCCTATGATAAACAGCCTTCTGTTTCCACCGCCAAACCTTTCAGGGGGGAATTTACAACAGTTTAGCACCATTTTTGAGTGAATTGGAGAATTTCAGATTTTTGCTGAAATTGTGACCCCGGGGCTTAGAAATTTTTTTTCCCCACAGGTTAAGTTGTCGAGGGCTGATTTCATGTCCTATGATAAAAAGCCTTCTGTTTCCCCCGCCAAACCTTTCAGGGTAGAATTTACAACAGTTTAGCACCATTTTTGAGTGAATTGGAGAATTTCAGATTTTTGCTGAAATTGTGACCCCGGGGCTTAGAAAATTTTTTTTCCACAGGTTAAGTTGTCGAGGGCTGATTTCATGTCCTATGATAAAAAGCCTTCTGTTTCCACCGCCAAACCTTTCAGGGGAGTATTTGCAACACGTTGGCACCATCTTTGAGTGAATTGGAGAATTTCAGATTTTTGCTGAAGTTGTGACCCCGGGGCTTAGAAATTTTTTTTTTCACAGGTTAAGTTGTCGAGGGCTGATTTCTTGGCCTATGATAAAAAGCCTTCTGTTTCCACCGCCAAACCTTTCAGGGGAGTATTTGCAAAACTTTGGCACCATCTTTGAGTGAATTGGAGAATTTCAGATTTTTGCTGAAGTTGTGACCCCGGGGCTTAGAAATTTTTTTTTTCACAGGTTAAGTTGTCGAGGGCTGATTTCATGTCCTATGATAAAAAGCCTTCTGTTTCCACCGCCAAACCTTTCAGGGGAGAATTTACAACAGTTTGCACCATTTTTGAGTGAATTGGAGAATTTCAGATTTTTGCTGAAATTGTGACCCCGGGGCTTAGAATTTTTTTTTTCACAGGTTAAGTTGTCGAGGGTTGATTTCTTGGCCTATGATAAAAAGCCTTCTGTTTCCACCGCCAAACCTTTCAGGGGAGTATTTGCAAGACTTTGGCACCATCGTTGAGTGAATTGGAGAATTTCAGATTTTTGCTGAAGTTGTGACCCCGGGGCTTAGAATTTTTTTTTTTCACAGGTTAAGTTGTCGAGGGTTGATTTCTTGGCCTATGATAAAAAGCCTTCTGTTTCCACCGCCAAACCTTTCAGGGGAGTATTTGCAACAGTTTAGCACCATTTTTGAGTGAATTGGAGAATTTCAGATTTTTGCTGAAATTGTGACCCCGGGGCTTAGAATTTTTTTTTCCCACAGGTTAAGTTGTCGAGGGCTGATTTCATGTCCTATGATAAAAAGCCTTCTGTTTCCCCCGCCAAACCTTTCAGGGTAGAATTTACAACAGTTTAGCACCATTTTTGAGTGAATTGGAGAATTTCAGATTTTTGCTGAAATTGTGACCCCGGGGCTTAGAAAATTTTTTTTCCACAGGTTAAGTTGTCGAGGGCTGATTTCATGTCCTATGATAAAAAGCCTTCTGTTTCCACCGCCAAACCTTTCAGGGGAGTATTTGCAACACGTTGGCACCATCTTTGAGTGAATTGGAGAATTTCAGATTTTTGCTGAAGTTGTGACCCCGGGGCTTAGAAATTTTTTTTTTCACAGGTTAAGTTGTCGAGGGCTGATTTCTTGGCCTATGATAAAAAGCCTTCTGTTTCCACCGCCAAACCTTTCAGGGGAGTATTTGCAAAACTTTGGCACCATCTTTGAGTGAATTGGAGAATTTCAGATTTTTGCTGAAGTTGTGACCCCGGGGCTTAGAAATTTTTTTTTTCACAGGTTAAGTTGTCGAGGGCTGATTTCATGTCCTATGATAAAAAGCCTTCTGTTTCCCCCTCCAAACCTTTCAGGGTAGAATTTACAACAGTTTAGCACCATTTTTGAGTGAATTGGAGAATTTCAGATTTTTGCTGAAGTTGTGACCCCGGGGCTTAGAATTTTTTTTTTTCACAGGTTAAGTTGTCGAGGGTTGATTTCTTGGCCTATGATAAAAAGCCTTCTGTTTCCACCGCCAAACCTTTCAGGGGAGTATTTGCAAAACTTTGGCACCATCGTTGAGTGAATTGGAGAATTTCAGATTTTTGCTGAAGTTGTGACCCCGGGGCTTGGAAATTTTTTTTTTCACAGGTTAAGTTGTCGAGGGTTGATTTCTTGGCCTATGATAAAAAGCCTTCTGTTTCCACCGCCAAACCTTTCAGGGGAGTATTTGCAACAGTTTAGCACCATTTTTGAGTGAATTGGAGAATTTCAGATTTTTGCTGAAATTGTGACCCCGGGGCTTAGAATTTTTTTTTTTCCACAGGTTAAGTTGTCGAGGGCTGATTTCATGTCCTATGATAAAAAGCCTTCTGTTTCCCCCGCCAAACCTTTCAGGGTAGAATTTACAACAGTTTAGCACCATTTTTGAGTGAATATGAGAATTTCAGATTTTTGCTGAAGTTGTGACCCCAGGGCTTAGAATTTTTTTTTTTACAGGTTAAGTTGTCGAGGGTTGATTTCATGGCCTATGATAAACAGCCTTCTGTTTCCACCGCCAAACCTTTCAGGGGAGAATTTACAACAGTTTAGCACCATTTTTGAGTGAATTGGAGAATTTCAGATTTTTGCTGAAATTGTGACCCCGGGGCTTAGAAATTTTTTTTTTCACAGGTTAAGTTGTCGAGGGCTGATTTCATGTCCTATGATAAAAAGCCTTCTGTTTCCACCGCCAAACCTTTCAGGGGAGAATTTACAACAGTTTGCACCATTTTTGAGTGAATTGGAGAATTTCAGATTTTTGCTGAAATTGTGACCCCGGGGCTTAGAATTTTTTTTTTCACAGGTTAAGTTGTCGAGGGTTGATTTCTTGGCCTATGATAAAAAGCCTTCTGTTTCCACCGCCAAACCTTTCAGGGGAGTATTTGCAAGACTTTGGCACCATCGTTGAGTGAATTGGAGAATTTCAGATTTTTGCTGAAGTTGTGACCCCGGGGCTTAGAATTTTTTTTTTTCACAGGTTAAGTTGTCGAGGGTTGATTTCTTGGCCTATGATAAAAAGCCTTCTGTTTCCACCGCCAAACCTTTCAGGGGAGTATTTGCAACAGTTTAGCACCATTTTTGAGTGAATTGGAGAATTTCAGATTTTTGCTGAAATTGTGACCCCGGGGCTTAGAATTTTTTTTTCCCACAGGTTAAGTTGTCGAGGGCTGATTTCATGTCCTATGATAAAAAGCCTTCTGTTTCCCCCGCCAAACCTTTCAGGGTAGAATTTACAACAGTTTAGCACCATTTTTGAGTGAATTGGAGAATTTCAGATTTTTGCTGAAATTGTGACCCCGGGGCTTAGAAAATTTTTTTTCCACAGGTTAAGTTGTCGAGGGCTGATTTCATGTCCTATGATAAAAAGCCTTCTGTTTCCACCGCCAAACCTTTCAGGGGAGTATTTGCAACACGTTGGCACCATCTTTGAGTGAATTGGAGAATTTCAGATTTTTGCTGAAGTTGTGACCCCGGGGCTTAGAAATTTTTTTTTTCACAGGTTAAGTTGTCGAGGGCTGATTTCTTGGCCTATGATAAAAAGCCTTCTGTTTCCACCGCCAAACCTTTCAGGGGAGTATTTGCAAAACGTTGGCACCATCTTTGAGTGAATTGGAGAATTTCAGATTTTTGCTGAAGTTGTGACCCCGGGGCTTAGAAATTTTTTTTTTCACAGGTTAAGTTGTCGAGGGCTGATTTCATGTCCTATGATAAAAAGCCTTCTGTTTTCACCGCCAAACCTTTCAGGGGAGAATTTACAACAGTTTGCACCATTTTTGAGTGAATTGGAGAATTTCAGATTTTTGCTGAAGTTGTGACCCCGGGGCTTAGAATTTTTTTTTTTCACAGGTTAAGTTGTCGAGGGTTGATTTCTTGGCCTATGATAAAAAGCCTTCTGTTTCCACCGCCAAACCTTTCAGGGGAGTATTTGCAAAACTTTGGCACCATCGTTGAGTGAATTGGAGAATTTCAGATTTTTGCTGAAGTTGTGACCCCGGGGCTTGGAAATTTTTTTTTTCACAGGTTAAGTTGTCGAGGGTTGATTTCTTGGCCTATGATAAAAAGCCTTCTGTTTCCACCGCCAAACCTTTCAGGGGAGTATTTGCAATAGTTTAGCACCATTTTTGAGTGAATTGGAGAATTTCAGATTTTTGCTGAAATTGTGACCCCGGGGCTTAGAATTTTTTTTTTTCCACAGGTTAAGTTGTCGAGGGCTGATTTCATGTCCTATGATAAAAAGCCTTCTGTTTCCCCCGCCAAACCTTTCAGGGTAGAATTTACAACAGTTTAGCACCATTTTTGAGTGAATAGGAGAATTTCAGATTTTTGCTGAAGTTGTGACCCCAGGGCTTAGAATTTTTTTTTTCACAGGTTAAGTTGTCGAGGGTTGATTTCATGGCCTATGATAAACAGCCTTCTGTTTCCACCGCCAAACCTTTCAGGGGAGAATTTACAACAGTTTAGCACCATTTTTGAGTGAATTGGAGAATTTCAGATTTTTGCTGAAATTGTGACCCCGGGGCTTAGAAATTTTTTTTTTCACAGGTTAAGTTGTCGAGGGCTGATTTCATGTCCTATGATAAAAAGCCTTCTGTTTCCACCGCCAAACCTTTCAGGGGAGAATTTACAACAGTTTGCACCATTTTTGAGTGAATTGGAGAATTTCAGATTTTTGCTGAAATTGTGACCCCGGGGCTTAGAATTTTTTTTTTCACAGGTTAAGTTGTCGAGGGTTGATTTCTTGGCCTATGATAAAAAGCCTTCTGTTTCCACCGCCAAACCTTTCAGGGGAGTATTTGCAAGACTTTGGCACCATCGTTGAGTGAATTGGAGAATTTCAGATTTTTGCTGAAGTTGTGACCCCGGGGCTTAGAATTTTTTTTTTTCACAGGTTAAGTTGTCGAGGGTTGATTTCTTGGCCTATGATAAAAAGCCTTCTGTTTCCACCGCCAAACCTTTCAGGGGAGTATTTGCAACAGTTTAGCACCATTTTTGAGTGAATTGGAGAATTTCAGATTTTTGCTGAAATTGTGACCCCGGGGCTTAGAATTTTTTTTTCCCACAGGTTAAGTTGTCGAGGGCTGATTTCATGTCCTATGATAAAAAGCCTTCTGTTTCCCCCGCCAAACCTTTCAGGGTAGAATTTACAACAGTTTAGCACCATTTTTGAGTGAATAGGAGAATTTCAGATTTTTGCTGAAGTTGTGACCCCGGGGCTTAGAATTTTTTTTTTCACAGGTTAAGTTGTCGAGGGTTGATTTCATGGCCTATGATAAACAGCCTTCTGTTTCCACCGCCAAACCTTTCAGGGGAGAATTTACAACAGTTTAGCACCATTTTTGAGTGAATTGGAGAATTTCAGATTTTGGCTGAAATTGTGACCCCGGGGCTCAGAAATTTTTTTTCCCCACAGGTTAAGTTGTCGAGGGCTGATTTCATGTCCTATGATAAAAAGCCTTCTGTTTTCCCCGCCAAACCTTTCAGGGTAGAATTTACAACAGTTTAGCACCATTTTTGAGTGAATAGGAGAATTTCAGATTTTTGCTGAAATTGTGACCCCGGGGCTTAGAAAATTTTTTTTCCCACAGGTTAAGTTGTCGAGGGCTGATTTCATGTCCTATGATAAAAAGCCTTCTGTTTCCACCGCCAAACCTTTCAGGGGAGTATTTGCAACACGTTGGCACCATCTTTGAGTGAATTGGAGAATTTAAGATTTTTGCTGAAGTTGTGACCCCGGGGCTTAGAATTTTTTTTTTTCACAGGTTAAGTTGTCGAGGGCTGATTTCTTGGCCTATGATAAAAAGCCTTCTGTTTCCACCGACAAACCTTTCCGGGAAGAATTTGCAACAGTTTAGCACCATTTTTGAGTGAATTGGAGAATTTCAGATTTTTGTTGAAGTTGTGACCCCGGGGCTTAGAAATTTTTTTTTTCACAGGTTAGGTTGTCGAGGGCTGATTTCATGTCCTATGATAAGAAGCCTTCTGTTTCCACCGCCAAACCTTTCAGGGGAGTATTTGCAAAACTTTGGCACCATCTTTGAGTGAATTGGAGAATTTCAGATTTTTGCTGAAGTTGTGACCCCGGGGCTTAGAAATTTTTTTTTCCACAGGTTAAGTTGTCGAGGGCTGATTTCATGTCCTATGATAAAAAGCCTTCTGTTTCCACCGCCAAACCTTTCAGGGGAGAATTTACAACAGTTTGCACCATTTTTGAGTGAATTGGAGAATTTCAGATTTTTGCTGAAGTTGTGACCCCGGGGCTTAGAATTTTTTTTTTTCACAGGTTAAGTTGTCGAGGGTTGATTTCTTGGCCTATGATAAAAAGCCTTCTGTTTCCACCGCCAAACCTTTCAGGGGAGTATTTGCAAAACTTTGGCACCATCGTTGAGTGAATTGGAGAATTTCAAATTTTTGCTGAAGTTGTGACCCCGGGGCTTAGAATTTTTTTTTTTTCACAGGTTAAGTTGTCGAGGGCTGATTTCTTGGCCTATGATAAAAAGCCTTCTGTTTCCACCGCCAAACCTTTCAGGGGAGTATTTGCAACAGTTTAGCACCATTTTTGAGTGAATTGGAGAATTTCAGATTTTTGTTGAAGTTGTGACCCCGGGGCTTAGAAATTTTTTTTTTCACAGGTTAGGTTGTCGAGGGCTGATTTCATGTCCTATGATAAGAAGCCTTCTGTTTTCCCCGCCAAACCTTTCAGGGGAGTATTTGCAACAGTTTAGCACCATTTTTGAGTGAATTGGAGAATTTCAGATTTTTGCTGAAGTTGTGACCCCGGGGCTTAGAAATTTTTTTTTTCACAGGTTAGGTTGTCGAGGGCTGATTTCTTGGCCTATGATAAAAAGCCTTCTGTTTCCCCCGCCAAACCTTTCAGGGTAGAATTCGCAACAGTTTAGCACCATTTTTGAGTGAATAGGAGAATTTCAGATTTTTGCTGAAGTTGTGACCCCGGGGCTTAGAATTTTTTTTTTCACAGGTTAAGTTGTCGAGGGTTGATTTCATGGCCTATGATAAACAGCCTTCTGTTTCCACCGCCAAACCTTTCAGGGGAGAATTTACAACAGTTTAGCACCATTTTTGAGTGAATTGGAGAATTTCAGATTTTTGCTGAAATTGTGACCCCGGGGCTCAGAAATTTTTTTCCCCCACAGGTTAAGTTGTCGAGGGCTGATTTCATGTCCTATGATAAAAAGCCTTCTGTTTTCCCCGCCAAACCTTTCAGGGTAGAATTTACAACAGTTTAGCACCATTTTTGAGTGAATTGGAGAATTTCAGATTTTTGCTGAAATTGTGACCCCGGGGCTTAGAAAATTTTTTTTCCCACAGGTTAAGTTGTCGAGGGCTGATTTCATGTCCTATGATAAAAAGCCTTCTGTTTCCACCGCCAAACCTTTCAGGGGAGTATTTGCAACACGTTGGCACCATCTTTGAGTGAATTGGAGAATTTCAGATTTTTGCTGAAGTTGTGACCCCGGGGCTTAGAAATTTTTTTTTTCACAGGTTAAGTTGTCGAGGGCTGATTTCTTGGCCTATGATAAGAAGCCTTCTGTTTCCACCGCCAAACCTTTCAGGGGAGTATTTGCAAAACTTTGGCACCATCTTTGAGTGAATTGGAGAATTTCAGATTTTTGCTGAAGTTGTGACCCCGGGGCTTAGAATTTTTTTTTTTCACAGGTTAAGTTGTCGAGGGCTGATTTCTTGGCCTATGATAAAAAGCCTTCTGTTTCCACCGCCAAACCTTTCAGGGGAGTATTTGCAACAGTTTAGCACCATTTTTGAGTGAATTGGAGAATTTCAGATTTTTGCTGAAATTGTGACCCCGGGGCTTAGAATTTTTTTTTTTCCACAGGTTAAGTTGTCGAGGGCTGATTTCATGTCCTATGATAAAAAGCCTTCTGTTTCCCCCGCCAAACCTTTCAGGGTAGAATTTACAACAGTTTAGCACCATTTTTGAGTGAATAGGAGAATTTCAGATTTTTGCTGAAGTTGTGACCCCGGGGCTCAGAAATTTTTTTCCCCCACAGGTTAAGTTGTCGAGGGCTGATTTCATGTCCTATGATAAAAAGCCTTCTGTTTTCCCCGCCAAACCTTTCAGGGTAGAATTTACAACAGTTTAGCACCATTTTTGAGTGAATTGGAGAATTTCAGATTTTTGCTGAAATTGTGACCCCGGGGCTTAGAAAATTTTTTTTCCCACAGGTTAAGTTGTCGAGGGCTGATTTCATGTCCTATGATAAAAAGCCTTCTGTTTCCACCGCCAAACCTTTCAGGGGAGTATTTGCAACACGTTGGCACCATCTTTGAGTGAATTGGAGAATTTAAGATTTTTGCTGAAGTTGTGACCCCGGGGCTTAGAAATTTTTTTTTTCACAGGTTAAGTTGTCGAGGGCTGATTTCTTGGCCTATGATAAAAAGCCTTCTGTTTCCACCGACAAACCTTTCCGGGAAGAATTTGCAACAGTTTAGCACCATTTTTGAGTGAATTGGAGAATTTCAGATTTTTGTTGAAGTTGTGACCCCGGGGCTTAGAAATTTTTTTTTTCACAGGTTAGGTTGTCGAGGGCTGATTTCATGTCCTATGATAAGAAGCCTTCTGTTTTCCCCGCCAAACCTTTCAGGGGAGTATTTGCAACAGTTTAGCACCATTTTTGAGTGAATTGGAGAATTTCAGATTTTTGCTGAAGTTGTGACCCCGGGGCTTAGAAATTTTTTTTTTCCCACAGGTTAAGTTGTCGAGGGCTGATTTCATGTCCTATGATAAAAAGCCTTCTGTTTCCACCGCCAAACCTTTCCAGGAAGAATGTGCAACAGTTTAGCACCATTTTTGAGTGAATTGGAGAATTTCAGATTTTTGCTGAAGTTGTGACCCCGGGGCTTAGAAATTTTTTTTTTTCACAGGTTAAGTTGTCGAGGGTTGATTTCATGTCCTATGATAAAAAGCCTTCTGTTTCCACCGCCAAACCTTTCAGGGGAGTATTTGCAAAACTTTGGCACCATTTTTGAGTGAATTGGAGAATTTCAGATTTTTCCTGAAGTTGTGACCCCAGGGCTTAGAAATTTTTTTTTTCACAGGTTAAGTTGTCGAGGGTTGATTTCTTGGCCTATGATAAAAAGCCTTCTGTTTCCACCGCCAAACCTTTCAGGGGAGTATTTGCAAAACTTTGGCACCATCTTTGAGTGAATTGGAGAATTTCAGATTTTTGCTGAAGTTGTGACCCCGGGGCTTAGAATTTTTTTTTTTCACAGGTTAAGTTGTCGAGGGTTGATTTCTTGGCCTATGATAAAAAGCCTTCTGTTCCCACCACCAAACCTTTCAGGGGAGTATTTGCAACAGTTTAGCACCATTTTTGATTGAATTGGAGAATTTCAGATTTTTGCTGAAGTTGTGACCCCGGGGCTTAGAATTTTTTTTTCCCCACAGGTTAAGTTGTCGAGGGCTGATTTCATGTCCTATGATAAAAAGCCTTCTGTTTCCCCCGCCAAACCTTTCAGGGTAGAATTTACAACAGTTTAGCACCATTTTTGAGTGAATTGGAGAATTTCAGATTTTTGCTGAAATTGTGACCCCGGGGCTTAGAAATTTTTTTTCCCCACAGGTTAAGTTGTCGAGGGCTGTTTTCATGTCCTATGATAAAAAGCCTTCTGTTTCCACCGCCAAACCTTTCAGGGGAGTATTTGCAACACGTTGGCACCATCTTTGAGTGAATTGGAGAATTTCAGATTTTTGCTGAAGTTGTGACCCCGGGGCTTAGAAATTTTTTTTTTCACAGGTTAAGTTGTCGAGGGCTGATTTCTTGGCCTATGATAAAAAGCCTTCTGTTTCCACCGCCAAACCTTTCAGGGGAGTATTTGCAAAACTTTGGCACCATCTTTGAGTGAATTGGAGAATTTCAGATTTTTGCTGAAGTTGTGACCCCGGGGCTTAGAAATTTTTTTTTCCACAGGTTAAGTTGTCGAGGGCTGATTTCATGTCCTATGATAAAAAGCCTTCTGTTTCCACCGCCAAACCTTTCAGGGGAGAATTTGCAAAACTTTGGCACCATTTTTGAGTGAATTGGAGAATTTCAGATTTTTGCTGAAGTTGTGACCCCAGGGCTTAGAAATTTTTTTTTTCACAGGTTAAGTTGTCGAGGGTTGATTTCTTGGCCTATGATAAAAAGCCTTCTGTTTCCACCGCCAAACCTTTCAGGGGAGTATTTGCAAAACTTTGGCACCATCTTTGAGTGAATTGGAGAATTTCAGATTTTTGCTGAAATTGTGACCCCGGGGCTTATAATTTTTTTTTTTCACAGGTTAAGTTGTCGAGGGCTGATTTCTTGGCCTATGATAAAAAGCCTTCTGTTTCCACCACCAAACCTTTCAGGGGAGTATTTGCAACAGTTTAGCACCATTTTTGATTGAATTGGAGAATTTCAGATTTTTGCTGAAGTTGTGACCCCGGGGCTTAGAATTTTTTTTTTCCCACAGGTTAAGTTGTCGAGGGCTGATTTCATGTCCTATGATAAAAAGCCTTCTGTTTCCCCCGCCAAACCTTTCAGGGTAGAATTTACAACAGTTTAGCACCATTTTTGAGTGAATTGGAGAATTTCAGATTTTTGCTGAAATTGTGACCCCGGGGCTTAGAAATTTTTTTTCCCCACAGGTTAAGTTGTCGAGGGCTGTTTTCATGTCCTATGATAAAAAGCCTTCTGTTTCCACCGCCAAACCTTTCAGGGGAGTATTTGCAACACGTTGGCACCATCTTTGAGTGAATTGGAGAATTTCAGATTTTTGCTGAAGTTGTGACCCCGGGGCTTAGAAATTTTTTTTTTCACAGGTTAAGTTGTCGAGGGCTGATTTCTTGGCCTATGATAAAAAGCCTTCTGTTTCCACCGCCAAACCTTTCAGGGGAGTATTTGCAAAACTTTGGCACCATCTTTGAGTGAATTGGAGAATTTCAGATTTTTGCTGAAGTTGTGACCCCGGGGCTTAGAAATTTTTTTTTCCACAGGTTAAGTTGTCGAGGGCTGATTTCATGTCCTATGATAAAAAGCCTTCTGTTTCCACCGCCAAACCTTTCAGGGGAGAATTTACAACAGTTTGCACCATTTTTGAGTGAATTGGAGAATTTCAGATTTTTGCTGAAGTTGTGACCCCGGGGCTTAGAATTTTTTTTTTTCACAGGTTAAGTTGTCGAGGGTTGATTTCTTGGCCTATGATAAAAAGCCTTCTGTTTCCACCGCCAAACCTTTCAGGGGAGTATTTGCAAAACTTTGGCACCATCGTTGAGTGAATTGGAGAATTTCAGATTTTTGCTGAAGTTGTGACCCCGGGGCTTAGAATTTTTTTTTTCCACAGGTTAAGTTGTCGAGGGTTGATTTCTTGGCCTATGATAGAAAGCCTTCTGTTTCCACCGCCAAACCTTTCAGGGGAGTATTTGCAACAGTTTAGCACCATTTTTGAGTGAATTGGAGAATTTCAGATTTTTGTTGAAATTGTGACCCCGGGGCTTAGAAATTGTTTTTTCCCACAGGTTAAGTTGTCGAGGGCTGATTTCATGTCCTATGATAAAAAGCCTTCTGTTTCCCCCGCCAAACCTTTCAGGGTAGAATTTACAACAGTTTAGCACCATTTTTGAGTGAATAGGAGAATTTCAGATTTTTGCTGAAGTTGTGACCCCGGGGCTTAGAAATTTTTTTTTTCACAGGTTAAGTTGTCGAGGATTGATTTCATGGCCTATGATAAACAGCCTTCTGTTTCCACCGCCAAACCTTTCAGGGGAGAATTTACAACAGTTTAGCACCATTTTTGAGTGAATTGGAGAATTTCAGATTTTTGCTGAAATTGTGACCCCGGGGCTTAGAAATTTTTTTTCCCCACAGGTTAAGTTGTCGAGGGGTGATTTCATGTCCTATGATAAAAAGCCTTCTGTTTCCCCCGCCAAACCTTTCAGGGTAGAATTTACAACAGTTTAGCACCATTTTTGAGTGAATTGGAGAATTTCAGATTTTTGCTGAAATTGTGACCCCGGGGCTTAGAAATTTTTTTTTTCCACAGGTTAAGTTGTCGAGGGCTGATTTCATGTCCTATGATAAAAAGCCTTCTGTTTCCACCGCCAAACCTTTCAGGGGAGTATTTGCAACACGTTGGCACCATCTTTGAGTGAATTGGAGAATTTCAGATTTTTGCTGAAGTTGTGACCCCGGGGCTTAGAAATTTTTTTTTTCACAGGTTAAGTTGTCGAGGGCTGATTTCTTGGCCTATGATAAAAAGCCTTCTGTTTCCACCGCCAAACCTTTCCGGGAAGAATTTGCAACAGTTTAGCACCATTTTTGAGTGAATTGGAGAATTTCAGATTTTTGTTGAAGTTGTGACCCCGGGGCTTAGAAATTTTTTTTCCCACAGGTTAAGTTGTCGAGGGTTGATTTCATGGCCTATGATAAACAGCCTTCTGTTTCCACCGCCAAACCTTTCAGGGGAGTATTTGCAAAACTTTGGCACCATTTTTGATTGAATTTGAGAATTTCAGATTTTTCCTGAAGTTGTGACCCCGGGGCTTGGAATTTTTTTTTTTCACAGGTTAAGTTGTCGAGGGTTGATTTCTTGGCCTATGATAAAAAGCCTTCTGTTTCCACCGCCAAACCTTTCAGGGGAGTATTTGCAAAACTTTGGCACCATCTTTGAGTGAATTGGAGAATTTCAGATTTTTCCTGAAGTTGTGACCCCGGGGCTTAGAATTTTTTTTTTCCACAGGTTAAGTTGTCGAGGGTTGATTTCATGGCCTATGATAAACAGCCTTCTGTTTCCACCGCCAAACCTTTCAGGGGAGAATTTACAACAGTTTAGCACCATTTTTGAGTGAATTGGAGAATTTCAGATTTTTCCTGAAGTTGTGACCCCGGGGCTTAGAAATATTTTTTTTCACAGGTTAGGTTGTCGAGGGCTGATTTCATGTCCTATGATAAAAAGCCTTCTGCTTCCACCGCCAAACCTTTCAGGGGAGTATTTGGAAAACTTTGGCACCATTTTTGAGTGAATTGGGGAATTTCAGATTTTTGCTGAAGTTGTGACCCCGGGGCTTAGAAATTTTTTTTCCCCACAGGTTAAGTTGTCGAGGGTTGATTTCTTGGCCTATGATAAAAAGCCTTCTGTTTCCCCCGCCAAACCTTTCAGGGGAGAATTTGCAACAGTTTAGCACCATTTTTGAGTGAATTGGAGAATTTCAGATTTTTGCTGAAATTGTGACCCCCGGGGCTTAGAATTTTTTTTTTCCCACAGGTTAAGTTGTCGAGGGCTGTTTTCATGTCCTATGATAAAAAGCCTTCTGTTTCCACCGCCAAACCTTTCAGGGGAGTATTTGCAACACGTTGGCACCATCTTTGAGTGAATTGGAGAATTTCAGATTTTTGCTGAAGTTGTGACCCCGGGGCTTAGAAATTTTTTTTTTCACATGTTAAGTTGTCGAGGGCTGATTTCTTGGCCTATGATAAAAAGCCTTCTGTTTCCACCGCCAAACCTTTCCAGGAAGAATGTGCAACAGTTTAGCACCATTTTTGAGTGAATTGGAGAATTTCAGATTTTTGCTGAAGTTGTGACCCCGGGGCTTAGAAATTTTTTTTTCCACAGGTTAAGTTGTCGAGGGCTGATTTCATGTCCTATGATAAAAAGCCTTCTGTTTCCACCGCCAAAACTTTCAGGGGAGTATTTGCAAAACTTTGGCACCATTTTTGAGTGAATTGGAGAATTTCAGATTTTTGCTGAAGTTGTGACCCCGGGGCTTAGAAATTTTTTTTTCCACAGGTTAACTTGTCGAGGGCTGATTTCATGTCCTATGATAAAAAGCCTTCTGTTTCCACCGCCAAAACTTTCAGGGTAGAATTTACAACAGTTTAGCACCATTTTTGAGTGAATTGGAGAATTTCAGATTTTTGCTGAAGTTGTGACCCCCGGCGCTTAGAATTTTTTTTTTCACAGGTTAAGTTGTCGAGGGTTGATTTCATGGCCTATGATAAACAGCCTTCTGTTTCCACCGCCAAACCTTTCAGGGGAGAATTTACAACAGTTTAGCACCATTTTTGAGTGAATTGGAGAATTTCAGATTTTTGCTGAAGTTGTGACCCCGGGGCTTAGAATTTTTTTTTTTCACAGGTTAAGTTGTCGAGGGTTGATTTCATGTCCTATGATAAAAAGCCTTCTGTTTCCACCGCCAAACCTTTCAGGGGAGTATTTGCAAAACTTTAGCACCATTTTTGAGTGAATTGGAGAATTTCAGATTTTTGCTGAAATTGTGACCCCGGGGCTTAGAATTATTTTTTTCCCACAGGTTAAGTTGTCGAGGGCTGATTTCATGTCCTATGATAAAAAGCCTTCTGTTTCCACCGCCAAACCTTTCAGGGGAGTATTTGCAACAGTTTAGCACCATTTTTGAGTGAATTGGAGAATTTCAGATTTTTGCTGAAGTTGTGACCCCGGGGCTTAGAAATTTTTTTTCCCACAGGTTAAGTTGTCGAGGGCTGATTTCATGTCCTATGATAAAAAGCCTTCTGTTTCCCCCGCCAAACCTTTCAGGGTAGAATTTACAACAGTTTAGCCCCATTTTTGAGTGAATTGGAGAATTTCAGATTTTTGCTGAAATTGTGACCCCGGGGCTTAGAAATTTTTTTTTCCACAGGTTAAGTTGTCGAGGGCTGATTTCATGTCCTATGATAAAAACCCTTCTGTTTCCACCGCCAAACCTTTCAGGGGAATATTTGCAACACGTTGGCACCATCTTTGAGTGAATTGGAGAATTTCAGATTTTTGCTGAAGTTGTGACCCCGGGGCTTAGAAATTTTTTTTCCCACAGGTTAACTTGTCGAGGGCTGATTTCATGTCCTATGATAAAAAGCCTTCTGTTTCCCCCGCCAAACCTTTCAGGGTAGAATTTACAACAGTTTAGCACCATTTTTGAGTGAATTGGAGAATTTCAGATTTTTGCTGAAGTTGTGACTCCGGGGCTTAGAATTTTTTTTTTCACAGGTTAAGTTGTCGAGGGCTGATTTCATGTCCTATGATAAAAAGCCTTCTGTTTCCACCGCCAAAACTTTCAGGGGAGTATTTGCAAAACTTTGGCACCATTTTTGAGTGAATTGGAGAATTTCAGATTTTTGCTGAAGTTGTGACCACGGGGCTTAGAAATTTTTTTTTTCCACAGGTTAAGTTGTCGAGGGCTGATTTCATGTCCTATGATAAAAAGCCTTCTGTTTCCACCGCCAAAACTTTCAGGGTAGAATTTACAACAGTTTAGAACCATTTTTGAGTGAATTGGAGAATTTCAGATTTTTGCTGAAGTTGTGACCCCCGGCGCTTAGAATTTTTTTTTTTCACAGGTTAAGTTGTCGAGGGTTGATTTCATGGCCTATGATAAACAGCCTTCTGTTTCCACCGCCTAACCTTTCAGGGGAGAATTTACAACAGTTTAGCACCATTTTTGAGTGAATTGGAGAATTTCAGATTTTTGCTGAAGTTGTGACCCGGGGCTTAGAAATTTTTTTTTTCACAGGTTAAGTTGTCGAGGGTTGATTTCATGGCCTATGATAAACAGCCTTCTGTTTCCACCGCCAAACCTTTCAGGGGAGAATTTACAACAGTTTAGCACCATTTTTGAGTGAATTGGAGAATTTCAGATTTTTCCTGAAGTTGTGACCCCGGGGCTTAGAAATTTTTTTTCCCACAGGTTAAGTTGTCGAGGGCTGATTTCATGTCCTATGATAAAAAGCCTTCTGTTTCCACCGCCAAACCTTTCAGGGGAGTATTTGCAAAACTTTGGCATCATTTTTGATTGAATTTGAGAATTTCAGATTTTTGCTGAAGTTGTGACCCCGGGGCTTAGAAATTTTTTTTTTCACAGGTTAAGTTGTCGAGGGTTGAATTCTTGGCCTATGATAAAAAGCCTTCTGTTTCCACCGCCAAACCTTTCAGGGGACTATTTGCAAAACTTTGGCACCATCTTTGAGTGAATTGAAGAATTTCACTTTTTGCTGAAATTGTGACCCCGGGGCTTAGAATTTTTTTTTCCCCACAGGTTAAGTTGTTGAGGGTTGATTTCTTGGCCTATGATAAAAAGCCTTCTGTTTCCACCGCCAAACCTTTCAGGGGAGTATTTGCAATAGTTTAGCACCATTTTTGAGTGAATTGGAGAATTTCAGATTTTTGCTGAAGTTGTGACCCCGGGGCTTAGAATTTTTTTTTTCCCACAGGTTAAGTTGTCGAGGGCTGATTTCATGTCCTATGATAAAAAGCCTTCTGTTTCCCCCGCCAAACCTTTCAGGGTAGAATTTACAACAGTTTAGCACCATTTTTGAGTGAATTGGAGAATTTCAGATTTTTGCTGAAATTGTGACCCCGGGGCTTAGAAATTTTTTTTCCCCACAGGTTAAGTTGTCGAGGGCTGTTTTCATGTCCTATGATAAAAAGCCTTCTGTTTCCACCGCCAAACCTTTCAGGGGAGTATTTGCAACACGTTGGCACCATCTTTGAGTGAATTGGAGAATTTCAGATTTTTGCTGAAGTTGTGACCCCGGGGCTTAGAAATTTTTTTTTTCACAGGTTAAGTTGTCGAGGGCTGATTTCTTGGCCTATGATAAAAAGCCTTCTGTTTCCACCGCCAAACCTTTCAGGGGAGTATTTGCAAAACTTTGGCACCATCTTTGAGTGAATTGGAGAATTTCAGATTTTTGCTGAAGTTGTGACCCCGGGGCTTAGAAATTTTTTTTTCCACAGGTTAAGTTGTCGAGGGCTGATTTCATGTCCTATGATAAAAAGCCTTCTGTTTCCACCGCCAAACCTTTCAGGGGAGAATTTACAACAGTTTGCACCATTTTTGAGTGAATTGGAGAATTTCAGATTTTTGCTGAAGTTGTGACCCCGGGGCTTAGAATTTTTTTTTTTCACAGGTTAAGTTGTCGAGGGTTGATTTCTTGGCCTATGATAAAAAGCCTTCTGTTTCCACCGCCAAACCTTTCAGGGGAGTATTTGCAAAACTTTGGCACCATCGTTGAGTGAATTGGAGAATTTCAGATTTTTGCTGAAGTTGTGACCCCGGGCTTAGAATTTTTTTTTTCCACAGGTTAAGTTGTCGAGGGTTGATTTCTTGGCCTATGATAGAAAGCCTTCTGTTTCCACCGCCAAACCTTTCAGGGGAGTATTTGCAACAGTTTAGCACCATTTTTGAGTGAATTGGAGAATTTCAGATTTTTGCTGAAGTTGTGACTCCGGGGCTTAGAATTTTTTTTTTCACAGGTTAAGTTGTCGAGGGCTGATTTCATGTCCTATGATAAAAAGCCTTCTGTTTCCACCGCCAAAACTTTCAGGGGAGTATTTGCAAAACTTTGGCACCATTTTTGAGTGAATTGGAGAATTTCAGATTTTTGCTGAAGTTGTGACCACGGGGCTTAGAAATTTTTTTTTTCCACAGGTTAAGTTGTCGAGGGCTGATTTCATGTCCTATGATAAAAAGCCTTCTGTTTCCACCGCCAAAACTTTCAGGGTAGAATTTACAACAGTTTAGAACCATTTTTGAGTGAATTGGAGAATTTCAGATTTTTGCTGAAGTTGTGACCCCCGGCGCTTAGAATTTTTTTTTTTCACAGGTTAAGTTGTCGAGGGTTGATTTCATGGCCTATGATAAACAGCCTTCTGTTTCCACCGCCTAACCTTTCAGGGGAGAATTTACAACAGTTTAGCACCATTTTTGAGTGAATTGGAGAATTTCAGATTTTTGCTGAAGTTGTGACCCGGGGCTTAGAAATTTTTTTTTTCACAGGTTAAGTTGTCGAGGGTTGATTTCATGGCCTATGATAAACAGCCTTCTGTTTCCACCGCCAAACCTTTCAGGGGAGAATTTACAACAGTTTAGCACCATTTTTGAGTGAATTGGAGAATTTCAGATTTTTCCTGAAGTTGTGACCCCGGGGCTTAGAAATTTTTTTTCCCACAGGTTAAGTTGTCGAGGGCTGATTTCATGTCCTATGATAAAAAGCCTTCTGTTTCCACCGCCAAACCTTTCAGGGGAGTATTTGCAAAACTTTGGCATCATTTTTGATTGAATTTGAGAATTTCAGATTTTTGCTGAAGTTGTGACCCCGGGGCTTAGAAATTTTTTTTTTCACAGGTTAAGTTGTCGAGGGTTGAATTCTTGGCCTATGATAAAAAGCCTTCTGTTTCCACCGCCAAACCTTTCAGGGGACTATTTGCAAAACTTTGGCACCATCTTTGAGTGAATTGAAGAATTTCACTTTTTGCTGAAATTGTGACCCCGGGGCTTAGAATTTTTTTTTTCCCACAGGTTAAGTTGTTGAGGGTTGATTTCTTGGCCTATGATAAAAAGCCTTCTGTTTCCACCGCCAAACCTTTCAGGGGAGTATTTGCAATAGTTTAGCACCATTTTTGAGTGAATTGGAGAATTTCAGATTTTTGCTGAAGTTGTGACCCCGGGGCTTAGAATTTTTTTTTTCCCACAGGTTAAGTTGTCGAGGGCTGATTTCATGTCCTATGATAAAAAGCCTTCTGTTTCCCCCGCCAAACCTTTCAGGGTAGAATTTACAACAGTTTAGCACCATTTTTGAGTGAATTGGAGAATTTCAGATTTTTGCTGAAATTGTGACCCCGGGGCTTAGAAATTTTTTTTCCCCACAGGTTAAGTTGTCGAGGGCTGTTTTCATGTCCTATGATAAAAAGCCTTCTGTTTCCACCGCCAAACCTTTCAGGGGAGTATTTGCAACACGTTGGCACCATCTTTGAGTGAATTGGAGAATTTCAGATTTTTGCTGAAGTTGTGACCCCGGGGCTTAGAAATTTTTTTTTTCACAGGTTAAGTTGTCGAGGGCTGATTTCTTGGCCTATGATAAAAAGCCTTCTGTTTCCACCGCCAAACCTTTCAGGGGAGTATTTGCAAAACTTTGGCACCATCTTTGAGTGAATTGGAGAATTTCAGATTTTTGCTGAAGTTGTGACCCCGGGGCTTAGAAATTTTTTTTTCCACAGGTTAAGTTGTCGAGGGCTGATTTCATGTCCTATGATAAAAAGCCTTCTGTTTCCACCGCCAAACCTTTCAGGGGAGAATTTACAACAGTTTGCACCATTTTTGAGTGAATTGGAGAATTTCAGATTTTTGCTGAAGTTGTGACCCCGGGGCTTAGAATTTTTTTTTTTCACAGGTTAAGTTGTCGAGGGTTGATTTCTTGGCCTATGATAAAAAGCCTTCTGTTTCCACCGCCAAACCTTTCAGGGGAGTATTTGCAAAACTTTGGCACCATCGTTGAGTGAATTGGAGAATTTCAGATTTTTGCTGAAGTTGTGACCCCGGGGCTTAGAATTTTTTTTTTCCACAGGTTAAGTTGTCGAGGGTTGATTTCTTGGCCTATGATAGAAAGCCTTCTGTTTCCACCGCCAAACCTTTCAGGGGAGTATTTGCAACAGTTTAGCACCATTTTTGAGTGAATTGGAGAATTTCAGATTTTTGCTGAAATTGTGACCCCGGGGCTTAGAAATTGTTTTTTCCCACAGGTTAAGTTGTCGAGGGCTGATTTCATGTCCTATGATAAAAAGCCTTCTGTTTCCCCCGCCAAACCTTTCAGGGTAGAATTTACAACAGTTTAGCACCATTTTTGAGTGAATAGGAGAATTTCAGATTTTTGCTGAAGTTGTGACCCCGGGGCTTAGAAATTTTTTTTTTCACAGGTTAAGTTGTCGAGGATTGATTTCATGGCCTATGATAAACAGCCTTCTGTTTCCACCGCCAAACCTTTCAGGGGAGAATTTACAACAGTTTAGCACCATTTTTGAGTGAATTGGAGAATTTCAGATTTTTGCTGAAATTGTGACCCCGGGGCTTAGAAATTTTTTTTCCCCACAGGTTAAGTTGTCGAGGGCTGATTTCATGTCCTATGATAAAAAGCCTTCTGTTTCCCCCGCCAAACCTTTCAGGGTAGAATTTACAACAGTTTAGCACCATTTTTGAGTGAATTGGAGAATTTCAGATTTTTGCTGAAATTGTGACCCCGGGGCTTAGAAATTTTTTTTTTCCACAGGTTAAGTTGTCGAGGGCTGATTTCATGTCCTATGATAAAAAGCCTTCTGTTTCCACCGCCAAACCTTTCAGGGGAGTATTTGCAACACGTTGGCACCATCTTTGAGTGAATTGGAGAATTTCAGATTTTTGCTGAAGTTGTGACCCCGGGGCTTAGAAATTTTTTTTTTCACAGGTTAAGTTGTCGAGGGCTGATTTCTTGGCCTATGATAAAAAGCCTTCTGTTTCCACCGCCAAACCTTTCCGGGAAGAATTTGCAACAGTTTAGCACCATTTTTGAGTGAATTGGAGAATTTCAGATTTTTGTTGAAGTTGTGACCCCGGGGCTTAGAAATTTTTTTTCCCACAGGTTAAGTTGTCGAGGGTTGATTTCATGGCCTATGATAAACAGCCTTCTGTTTCCACCGCCAAACCTTTCAGGGGAGTATTTGCAAAACTTTGGCACCATTTTTGATTGAATTTGAGAATTTCAGATTTTTCCTGAAGTTGTGACCCCGGGGCTTGGAATTTTTTTTTTTCACAGGTTAAGTTGTCGAGGGTTGATTTCTTGGCCTATGATAAAAAGCCTTCTGTTTCCACCGCCAAACCTTTCAGGGGAGTATTTGCAAAACTTTGGCACCATCTTTGAGTGAATTGGAGAATTTCAGATTTTTCCTGAAGTTGTGACCCCGGGGCTTAGAATTTTTTTTTTCCACAGGTTAAGTTGTCGAGGGTTGATTTCATGGCCTATGATAAACAGCCTTCTGTTTCCACCGCCAAACCTTTCAGGGGAGAATTTACAACAGTTTAGCACCATTTTTGAGTGAATTGGAGAATTTCAGATTTTTCCTGAAGTTGTGACCCCGGGGCTTAGAAATATTTTTTTTCACAGGTTAGGTTGTCGAGGGCTGATTTCATGTCCTATGATAAAAAGCCTTCTGCTTCCACCGCCAAACCTTTCAGGGGAGTATTTGGAAAACTTTGGCACCATTTTTGAGTGAATTGGGGAATTTCAGATTTTTGCTGAAGTTGTGACCCCGGGGCTTAGAAATTTTTTTTCCCCACAGGTTAAGTTGTCGAGGGTTGATTTCTTGGCCTATGATAAAAAGCCTTCTGTTTCCCCCGCCAAACCTTTCAGGGGAGAATTTGCAACAGTTTAGCACCATTTTTGAGTGAATTGGAGAATTTCAGATTTTTGCTGAAATTGTGACCCCCGGGGCTTAGAATTTTTTTTTCCCCACAGGTTAAGTTGTCGAGGGCTGTTTTCATGTCCTATGATAAAAAGCCTTCTGTTTCCACCGCCAAACCTTTCAGGGGAGTATTTGCAACACGTTGGCACCATCTTTGAGTGAATTGGAGAATTTCAGATTTTTGCTGAAGTTGTGACCCCGGGGCTTAGAAATTTTTTTTTTCACATGTTAAGTTGTCGAGGGCTGATTTCTTGGCCTATGATAAAAAGCCTTCTGTTTCCACCGCCAAACCTTTCCAGGAAGAATGTGCAACAGTTTAGCACCATTTTTGAGTGAATTGGGGAATTTCAGATTTTTGCTGAAGTTGTGACCCCGGGGCTTAGAAATTTTTTTTCCCCACAGGTTAAGTTGTCGAGGGTTGATTTCTTGGCCTATGATAAAAAGCCTTCTGTTTCCCCCGCCAAACCTTTCAGGGGAGAATTTGCAACAGTTTAGCACCATTTTTGAGTGAATTGGAGAATTTCAGATTTTTGCTGAAATTGTGACCCCCGGGGCTTAGAATTTTTTTTTCCCCACAGGTTAAGTTGTCGAGGGCTGTTTTCATGTCCTATGATAAAAAGCCTTCTGTTTCCACCGCCAAACCTTTCAGGGGAGTATTTGCAACACGTTGGCACCATCTTTGAGTGAATTGGAGAATTTCAGATTTTTGCTGAAGTTGTGACCCCGGGGCTTAGAAATTTTTTTTTTCACATGTTAAGTTGTCGAGGGCTGATTTCTTGGCCTATGATAAAAAGCCTTCTGTTTCCACCGCCAAACCTTTCCAGGAAGAATGTGCAACAGTTTAGCACCATTTTTGAGTGAATTGGGGAATTTCAGATTTTTGCTGAAGTTGTGACCCCGGGGCTTAGAAATTTTTTTTCCCCACAGGTTAAGTTGTCGAGGGTTGATTTCTTGGCCTATGATAAAAAGCCTTCTGTTTCCCCCGCCAAACCTTTCAGGGGAGAATTTACAACAGTTTAGCACCATTTTTGAGTGAATTGGAGAATTTCAGATTTTTCCTGAAGTTGTGACCCCGGGGCTTAGAAATTTTTTTTTTCACAGGTTAGGTTGTCGAGGGCTGATTTCATGTCCTATGATAAAAAGCCTTCTGCTTCCACCGCCAAACCTTTCAGGGGAGTATTTGGAAAACTTTGGCACCATTTTTGAGTGAATTGGGGAATTTCAGATTTTTGCTGAAGTTGTGACCCCGGGGCTTAGAAATTTTTTCCCCCCACAGGTTAAGTTGTCGAGGGTTGATTTCTTGGCCTATGATAAAAAGCCTTCTGTTTCCACTGCCAAACCTTTCAGGGGAGTATTTGCAAAACTTTGGCACCATCTTTGAGTGAATTGGAGAATTTCAGATTTTTGCTGAAGTTGTGACCCCGGGGCTTAGAATTTTTTTTTTTCACAGGTTAAGTTGTCGAGGGTTGATTTCTTGGCCTATGATAAAAAGCCTTCTGTTTCCACCACCAAACCTTTCAGGGGAGTATTTGCAACAGTTTAGCACCATTTTTGAGTGACTTGGAGAATTTCAGATTTTTGCTGAAATTGTGACCCCGGGGCTTAGAAATTTTTTTTTCCACAGGTTAAGTTGTCGAGGGCTGATTTCATGTCCTATGATAAAAAGCCTTCTGTTTCCACCGCCAAACCTTTCAGGGGAGAATTTACAACAGTTTGCACCATTTTTGAGTGAATTGGAGAATTTCAGATTTCTGAAGTTGTGACCCCGGGGCTTAGAATTTTTTTTTTCCCACAGGTTAAGTTGTCGAGGGCTGATTTCATGGCCTATGATAAAAAGCCTTCTGTTTCCCCCGCCAAACCTTTCAGGGTAGAATTTACAACAGTTTAGCACCATTTTTGAGTGAATAGGAGAATTTCAGATTTTTGCTGAAGTTGTGACCCCGGGGCTTAGAATTTTTTTTTTTCACAGGTTAAGTTGTCGAGGGTTGATTTCATGGCCTATGATAAACAGCCTTCTGTTTCCACCGCCAAACCTTTCAGGGGAGAATTTACAACAGTTTAGCACCATTTTTGAGTGAATTGGAGAATTTCAGATTTTTGCTGAAATTGTGACCCCGGGGCTTAGAAATTTTTTTTCCCCACAGGTTAAGTTGTCGAGGGCTGATTTCATGTCCTATGATAAAAAGCCTTCTGTTTCCCCTGCCAAACCTTTCAGGGTAGAATTTACAACAGTTTAGCACCATTTTTGAGTGAATTGGAGAATTTCAGATTTTTGCTGAAATTGTGACCCCGGGGCTTAGAAATTTTTTTTTCCCACAGGTTAAGTTGTCGAGGGCTGATTTCATGTCCTATGATAAAAAGCCTTCTGTTTCCACCGCCAAACCTTTCAGGGGAGTATTTGCAACACGTTGGCACCATCTTTGAGTGAATTGGAGAATTTCAGATTTTTGCTGAAGTTGTGACCCCGGGGCTTAGAAATTTTTTTTTTCACAGGTTAAGTTGTCGAGGGCTGATTTCTTGGCCTATGATAAAAAGCCTTCTGTTTCCACCGCCAAACCTTTCCGGGAAGAATTTGCAACAGTTTAGCACCATTTTTGAGTGAATTGGAGAATTTCAGATTTTTGTTGAAGTTGTGACCCCGGGGCTTAGAAATTTTTTTTCCCACAGGTTAAGTTGTCGAGGATTGATTTCATGGCCTATGATAAACAGCCTTCTGTTTCCACCGCCAAACCTTTCAGGGGAGAATTTACAACAGTTTAGCACCATTTTTGAGTGAATTGGAGAATTTCAGATTTTTGCTGAAATTGTGACCCCGGGGCTTAGAAATTTTTTTTCCCCACAGGTTAAGTTGTCGAGGGCTGATTTCATGTCCTATGATAAAAAGCCTTCTGTTTCCACCGCCAAACCTTTCCGGGAAGAATTTGCAACAGTTTAGCACCATTTTTGAGTGAATTGGAGAATTTCAGATTTTTGTTGAAGTTGTGACCTCGGGGCTTAGAATTTTTTTTTCCCCACAGGTTAAGTTGTCGAGGGCTGATTTCATGTCCTATGATAAAAAGCCTTCTGTTTCCCCCGCCAAACCTTTCAGGGTAGAATTTACAACAGTTTAGCACCATTTTTGAGTGAATTGGAGAATTTCAGATTTTTGCTGAAGTTGTGACCCCGGGGCTTAGAAATTTTTTTTTTCACAGGTTAAGTTGTCGAGGGCTGATTTCTTGGCCTATGATAAAAAGCCTTCTGTTTCCCCCGCCAAACCTTTCAGGGGAGTATTTGCAAAACTTTGGCACCATCTTTGAGTGAATTGGAGAATTTCAGATTTTTGCTGAAGTTGTGACCCCGGGGCTTAGAAATTTTTTTCCCCACAGGTTAAGTTGTCGAGGGCTGATTTCATGTCCTATGATAAAAAGCCTTCTGTTTCCACCGCCAAACCTTTCAGGGGAGAATTTACAACAGTTTGCACCATTTTTGAGTGAATTGGAGAATTTCAGATTTCTGAAGTTGTGACCCCGGGGCTTAGAATTTTTTTTTTTCACAGGTTAAGTTGTCGAGGGTTGATTTCTTGGCCTATCATAAAAAGCCTTCTGTTTCCACCGCCAAACCTTTCAGGGGAGTATTTGCAACAGTTTAGCACCATTTTTGAGTGAATTGGAGAATTTCAGATTTTTGCTGAAATTGTGACCCCGGGGCTTAGAATTTTTTTTTTTCACAGGTTAAGTTGTCGAGGGTTGATTTCTTGGCCTATGATAAAAAGCCTTCTGTTTCCACCGCCATACCTTTCAGGGGAGAATTTGCAACAGTTTAGCACCATGTTTGTGTTAATTGGAGAATTTCAGATTTTTACTGAGGTTGTGACCCCGGGGCTTAGAATTTTTTTTTTCACAGGTTAATTTGTCAAGGGCTGATTTCATGTCCTATGATAAAAAGCCTTCTGTTTCCACCGCCAAACCTTTCCGGGAAGAATTTGCAACAGTTTAGCACCATTTTTGAGTGAATTGGAGAATTTCAGATTTTTGTTGAAGTTGTGACCCCGGGGCTTAG
Source organism: Podarcis liolepis (assembly GCF_965112155.1). Taxonomy (NCBI): domain Eukaryota; kingdom Metazoa; phylum Chordata; class Lepidosauria; order Squamata; family Lacertidae; genus Podarcis; species Podarcis liolepis. The sequence goes on from NC_139556.1 coordinate 14,479,060, forward strand.
AAATTTTTTTTCCCACAGGTTAAGTTGCCGAGGGCTGATTTCATGTCCTATGATAAAAAGCCTTCTGTTTCCCCCGCCAAACCTTTCAGGGTAGAATTTACAACAGTTTAGCACCATTTTTGAGTGAATTGGAGAATTTCAGATTTTTGCTGAAATTGTGACCCCGGGGCTTAGAAAATTTTTTTCCCCACAGGTTAAGTTGTCGAGGGCTGATTTCATGTCCTATGATAAAAAGCCTTCTGTTTCCACCGCCAAACCTTTCAGGGGAGTATTTGCAACACGTTGGCACCATCTTTGAGTGAATTGGAGAATTTCAGATTTTTGCTGAAGTTGTGACCCCGGGGCTTAGAATTTTTTTTTTTCACAGGTTAAGTTGTCGAGGGCTGATTTCTTGGCCTATGATAAAAAGCCTTCTGTTTCCACCGCCAAACCTTTCCGGGAAGAATTTGCAACAGTTTAGCACCATTTTTGAGTGAATTGGAGAATTTCAGATTTTTGTTGAAGTTGTGACCCCGGGGCTTAGAAATTTTTTTTCCCACAGGTTAAGTTGTCGAGGGTTGATTTCATGGCCTATGATAAACAGCCTTCTGTTTCCACCGCCAAACCTTTCAGGGGAGTATTTGCAAAACTTTGGCACCATTTTTGATTGAATTTGAGAATTTCAGATTTTTGCTGAAGTTGTGACCCCGGGGCTTGGAATTTTTTTTTTTCACAGGTTAAGTTGTCGAGGGTTGATTTCTTGGCCTATGATAAAAAGCCTTCTGTTTCCCCCGCCAAACCTTTCAGGGGAGTATTTGCAAAACTTTGGCACCATCTTTGAGTGAATTGGAGAATTTCAGATTTTTCCTGAAGTTGTGACCCCGGGGCTTAGAATTTTTTTTTTCCACAGGTTAAGTTGTCGAGGGTTGATTTCATGGCCTATGATAAACAGCCTTCTGTTTCCACTGCCAAACCTTTCAGGGGAGAATTTACAACAGTTTAGCACCATTTTTGAGTGAATTGGAGAATTTCAGATTTTTCCTGAAGTTGTGACCCCGGGGCTTAGAAATTTTTTTTTTCACAGGTTAGGTTGTCGAGGGCTGATTTCATGTCCTATGATAAAAAGCCTTCTGCTTCCACCGCCAAACCTTTCAAGGGAGTATTTGCAAAACTTTGGCACCATTTTTGAGTGAATTGGAGAATTTCAGATTTTTGCTGAAGTTGTGACCCCGGGCTTTAGAATTTTTTTTTTTCACAGGTTAAGTTGTCGCGGGCTGATTTCATGTCCTATGATAAAAAGCCATCTGTTTCCACCGCCAAACCTTTCCAGGAAGAATTTGCAACAGTTTAGCACCATTTTTGAGAGAATGGGAGAATTTCAGATTTTTGCTGAAATTGTGACCCCGGGGATTAGAAATTTTGTTTTTCACAGGTTAAGTTGTCGAGGGCTGATTTCATGTCCTATGATAAAAAGCCTTCTGTTTCCACCGCCAAACCTTTCAGGGGAGTATTTGCAACACGTTGGCACCATTTTTGAGTGAATTGGAGAATTTCAGATTTTTGCTGAAATTGTGACCCCGGGGCTTAGAAATTTTTTTTTCCCACAGGATAAGTTGTCGAGGTCTGATTTCATGTCCTATGATAAAAAGCCTTCTGTTTCCCCTGCCAAACCTTTCAGGGGAGAATTTACAACAGTTTAGCACCATTTTTGAGTGAATTGGAGAATTTCAGATTTTTGCTGAAATTGTGACCCCGGGGCTTAAATTTTTTTTTTTCCACAGGTTAAGTTGTCGAGGGCTGATTTCATGTCCTATGCTAAAAACCCTTCTGTTTCCACCGCCAAACCTTTCAGGGGAGTATTTGCAACACGTTGGCACCATCTTTGAGTGAATTGGAGAATTTCAGATTTTTGCTGAAGTTGTGACCCCGGGGCTTAGAAATTTTTTTTCCCACAGGTTAACTTGTCGAGGGCTGATTTCATGTCCTATGATAAAAAGCCGTCTGTTTCCACCGCCAAACCTTTCAGGGGAGAATTTGCAACAGTTTAGCACCATTTTTGAGTGAATTGGAGAATTTCAGATTTTTGCTGAAGTTGTGACCCCCGGGCTTAGAAATTTTTTTTTTCACAGGTTAAGTTCTCGAGGGTTGATTTCATGGCCTATGATAAACAGCCTTCTGTTTCCACCACCAAACCTTTCAGGGGAGTATTTACAACAGTTTAGCACCATTTTTGAGTGAATTGGAGAATTTCAGATTTTTGCTGAAGTTGTGACCCCGGGGCTTAGAATTTTTTTTTTTCACAGGTTAAGTTGTCGAGGGCTGATTTCATGTCCTATGATAAAAAGCCTTCTGTTTCCACCGCCAAAACTTTCAGGGTAGAATTTACAACAGTTTAGAACCATTTTTGAGTGAATTGGAGAATTTCAGATTTTTGCTGAAGTTGTGACCCCCGGCGCTTAGAATTTTTTTTTTCACAGGTTAAGTTGTCGAGGGTTGATTTCATGGCCTATGATAAACAGCCTTCTGTTTCCACCGCCTAACCTTTCAGGGGAGAATTTACAACAGTTTAGCACCATTTTTGAGTGAATTGGAGAATTTCAGATTTTTGCTGAAGTTGTGACCCCGGGGCTTAGAAATTTTTTTTTTCACAGGTTAAGTTGTCGAGGGTTGATTTCATGGCCTATGATAAACAGCCTTCTGTTTCCACCGCCAAACCTTTCAGGGGAGAATTTACAACAGTTTAGCACCATTTTTGAGTGAATTGGAGAATTTCAGATTTTTCCTGAAGTTGTGACCCCGGGGCTTAGAAATTTTTTTTTTCACAGGTTAAGTTGTCGAGGGCTGATTTCATGTCCTATGATAAAAAGCCTTCTGTTTCCACCGCCAAACCTTTCAGGGGAGTATTTGCAAAACTTTGGCATCATTTTTGATTGAATTTGAGAATTTCAGATTTTTGCTGAAGTTGTGACCCCGGGGCTTAGAAATTTTTTTTTTCACAGGTTAAGTTGTCGAGGGTTGAATTCTTGGCCTATGATAAAAAGCCTTCTGTTTCCACCGCCAAACCTTTCAGGGGACTATTTGCAAAACTTTGGCACCATCTTTGAGTGAATTGAAGAATTTCACTTTTTGCTGAAATTGTGACCCCGGGGCTTAGAATTTTTTTTTTTCCACAGGTTAAGTTGTTGAGGGTTGATTTCTTGGCCTATGATAAAAAGCCTTCTGTTTCCACCGCCAAACCTTTCAGGGGAGTATTTGCAATAGTTTAGCACCATTTTTGAGTGAATTGGAGAATTTCAGATTTTTGCTGAAATTGTGACCCCGGGGCTTAGAAATTTTTTTCCCCCACAAATTAAGTTGTCGAGGGCTGATTTCATGTCCTATGATAAAAAGCCTTCTGTTTCCCCCGCCAAACCTTTCAGGGTAGAATTTACAACAGTTTAGCACCATGTTTGAGTGAATTGGAGAATTTCAGATTTTTGCTGAAATTGTGACCCCGGGGCTTAGAAATTTTTTTTTTTCACAGGTTAAGTTGTCGAGGGCTGGTTTCATGTCCTATGATAAAAAGCCTTCTGTTTCCACCGCCAAACCTTTCAGGGGAGTTTTTGCAACACGTTGGCACCATCTTTGAGTGAATTGGAGAATTTCAGATTTTTGCTGAAATTGTGACCCCGGGGCTTAGAAATTTTTTTTTTCACAGGTTAAGTTGTCGAGGGTTGATTTCTTGGCCTATGATAAAAAGCTTTCTGTTTCCACCGTCAAACCTTTCAGGGGAGAATTTACAACAGTTTAGCTCCATTTTTGAGTGAATTGGAGAATTTCAGATTTTTGCTGAAGTTGTGACCCCGGGGCTTAGAATTTTTTTTTTTCCACAGGTTAAGTTGTCGAGGGTTGATTTCATGGCCTATGATAAACAGCCTTCAGTTTCCACCGCCAAACCTTTCAGGGGAGTTTTTGCAACACGTTGGCACCATCTTTGAGTGAATTGGAGAATTTCAGATTTTTGCTGAAGTTGTGACCCCGGGGCTTAGAATTTTTTTTTTTCACAGGTTAAGTTGTCGAGGGCTGATTTCATGTCCTATGATAAAAAGCCTTCTGTTTCCACCGCCAAACCTTTCAGGGTAGAATTTACAACAGTTTAGCACCATTTTTGAGTGAATTGGAGAATTTCAGATTTTTGCTGAAATTGTGACCCCGGGGCTTAGAAATTTTTTTTTTCACAGGTTAAGTTGTCGAGGGTTGATTTCTTGGCCTATGATAACAAGCCTTCTGTTTCCACCGCCAAACCTTTCAGGGGAGTATTTGCAAAACTTTGGCACCATTTTTGAGTGAATTGGAGAATTTCAGATTTTTGCTGAAATTGTGACCCCGGGGCTTAGAATTTTTTTTTTTCACAGGTTAAGTTGTCGAGGGTTGATTTCTTGGCCTATGATAAAAAGCCTTCTGTTTCCACCGCCGAACCTTTCAGGGGAGAATTTACAACAGTTTAGCACCATTTTTGAGTGAATTGGAGAATTTCAGATTTTTGCTGAAGTTGTGACCCCGGGGCTTAGAAATTTTTTTTTTCACAGGTTAAGTTGTCGAGGGTTAATTTCTTGGCCTATGATAACAAGCCTTCTGTTTCCACCGCCAAACCTTTCAGGGGAGTATTTGCTGAACTTTCGCTCCATCTTTGAGTGAATTGGAGAATTTCAGATTTTTGCTGAAGTTGTAACCCCGGGGCTTAGAAATTTTTTTTTTCAAAGGTTAAGTTGTCGAGGGCTGATTTCTTGGCCTATGATAAAAAGCCTTCTGTTTCCACCGCCAAACCTTTGAGGGAAGTATTTGCTAAACTTTGGCTCCATCTTTGAGTGAATTGGAGAATTTCAGGTTTTTTGCTGAAGTTGTGACCCCGGGGCTTAGAAATTTTTTTTTTCACAGGTTAAGTTGTCGAGGGCTGATTTCATGTCCTATGATAAAAAGCCTTCTGTTTCCACCGCCGAACCTTTCAGGGGAGAATTTACCACAGTTTAGCACCATTTTTGAGTGAATTGGAGAATTTCAGATTTTTGCTGAAATTGTGACCCCGGGGCTTAGATTTTTTTTTTTTCACAGGTTAGGTTGTTGAGGGTTGATTTCTTGGCCTATGATAAAAAGCCTTCTGTTTCCATCGCCAAACCTTTCAGGGGAGTATTTGCAACAGTTTAGCACCATTTTTGAGTGAATTGGAGAATTTCAGATTTTTGCTGAAATTGTGACCCCGGGGCTTAGAAATTATTTTTTTCACAGGTTAAGTTGTCGAGGGTTGATTTCTTGGCCTATGATAAAAAGCCTTCTGTTTCCACCGCCAAACCTTTCAGGGGAGTATTTACAACAGTTTAGCACCATTTTTGAGTGAATTGGAGAATTTCAGATTTTTTCTGAAGTTGTGACCCCGGGGCTTAGAATTTTTTTTCCCCACAGGTTAAGTTGTCGAGGGCTGATTTCATGTCCTATGATAAAAAGCCTTCTGTTTCCACCGCCAAACCTTTCAGGGGAGTATTTGCAAAACTTTGGCACCATCTTTGAGTGAATTGGAGAATTTCAGATTTTTGCTGAAGTTGTGACCCCGGGGCTTAGAATTTTTTTTTTTCACAGGTTAAGTTGTCGAGGGCTGATTTCATGTCCTATGATAAAAAGCCTTCTGTTTCCACCGCCAAACCTTTCAGGGGACTATTTGCAAAACTTTGGCACCATCTTTGAGTGAATTGGAGAATTTCAGATTTTTGCTGAAATTGTGACCCCGGGGCTTAGAATTTTTTTCCCCCACAGGTTAAGTTGTCGAGGGTTGATTTCTTGGCCTATGATAAAAAGCCTTCTGTTTCCACCGCCAAACCTTTCAGGGGAGTATTTGCAACAGTTTAGCACCATTTTTGAGTGAATTGGAGAATTTCAGATTTTTGCAGAAATTGTGACCCCGAGGCTTAGAAATTTTTTCCCCCCCACAGGTTAAGTTGTCGAGGGCTGATTTTATGTCCTATGATAAAAAGCCTTCTGTTTTCCCCGCCAAACCTTTCAGGGTAGAATTTACAACAGTTTAGCACCATGTTTGAGTGTATTGGAGAATTTCAGATTTTTACTGAAGTTGTGACCCCGGGGCTTAGAAATTTTTTTTTTCACAGGTTAAGTTGTCGAGGGCTGATTTCATGTCCTATGATAAAAAGCCTTCTGTTTCCACCGCCAAACCTTTCAGGGGAGTTTTTGCAACACGTTGGCACCATCTTTGAGTGAATTGGAGAATTTCAGATTTTTACTGAAGTTGTGACCCCGGGGCTTAGAATTTTTTTTTTTCACAGGTTAAGTTGTCGAGGGCTGATTTCATGTCCTATGATAAAAAGCCTTCTGTTTCCACCACCAAACCTTTCAGGGGAGTATTTGCAACAGTTTAGCACCATTTTTGAGTGAATTGGAGAATTTCAGATTTTTGCTGAAATTGTGACCCCGGGGCTTATAATTTTTTTTTTCACAGGTTATGTTGTCGAGGGCTAATTTCATGTCCTATGATAAGAAGCCTTCTGTTTCCCCCGCCAAACCTTTCAGGGTAGAATTTACAACAGTTTAGCACCATTTTTGAGTGAATTGGAGAATTTCAGATTTTTGCTGAAATTGTGACCCCGGGGCTTAGAAAAATTTTTTTTCACAGGTTAAGTTGTCGAGGGCTGATTTCATGTCCTATGATAAAAAGCCTTCTGTTTCCACCGCCAAACCTTTCAGGCGAGAATTTACAACAGTTTAGCACCATTTTTGAGTGAATTGGAGAATTTCAGATTTTTGCTGAAATTGTGACCCCGGGGCTTAGAAATTTTTTTTTTCACAGGTTAAGTTGTCGAGGGTTGATTTCTTGGCCTATGATAAAAAGCTTTCTGTTTCCACCGCCAAACCTTTCAGGGGAGAATTTACAACAGTTTAGCACCTTTTTTGAGTGAATTGGAGAATTTCAGATTTTTCCTGAAGTTGTGACCCCGGGCCTTAGAAATTTTTTTTTTCACAGGTTAAGTTGTCGAGGGTTGATTTCTTGGCCTATGATAAAAAGCTTTCTGTTTCCACCGCCAAACCTTTCAGGGGAGTATTTGCAGCAGTTTAGCATCATTTTTGAGTGAATTGGAGAATTTCAGATTTTTGCTGAAATTGTGACCCCGAGGCTTAGAAATTTTTTCCCCCCCACAGGTTAAGTTGTCGAGGGCTGATTTTATGTCCTATGATAAAAAGCCTTCTGTTTTCCCCGCCAAACCTTTCAGGGTAGAATTTACAACAGTTTAGCACCATGTTTGAGTGTATTGGAGAATTTCAGATTTTTGCTGAAATTGTGACCTTAGAAATTTTTTTTTTCACAGGTTAAGTTGTCGAGGGCTGATTTCATGTCCTATGATAAAAAGCCTTCTGTTTCCACCGCCAAACCTTTCAGGGGAGTTTTTGCAACACGTTGGCACCATCTTTGAGTGAATTGGAGAATTTCAGATTTTTACTGAAGTTGTGACCCCGGGGCTTAGAAATTTTTTTTTTCACAGGTTAAGTTGTCGAGGGCTGATTTCATGTCCTATGATAAAAAGTCTTCTGTTTCCACCACCAAACCTTTCAGGGGAGTATTTGCAACAGTTTAGCACCATTTTTGAGTGAATTGGAGAATTTCAGATTTTTGCTGAAATTGTGACCCCGGGGCTTATAATTTTTTTTTTCACAGGTTATGTTGTGGAGGGATAATTTCATGTCCTATGATAAGAAGCCTTCTGTTTCCCCCGCCAAACCTTTCAGGGTAGAATTTACAACAGTTTAGCACCATTTTTGAGTGAATTGGAGAATTTCAGATTTTTGCTGAAATTGTGACCCCGGGGCTTAGAAAATTTTTTTTTCACAGGTTAAGTTGTCGAGGGCTGATTTCATGTCCTATGATAAAAAGCCTTCTGTTTCCACCGCCAAACCTTTCAGGGGAGAATTTACAACAGTTTAGCACCATTTTTGAGTGAATTGGAGAATTTCAGATTTTTGCTGAAATTGTGACCCCGGGGCTTAGAATTTTTTTTTTTCACAGGTTAAGTTGTCGAGGGTTGATTTCTTGGCCTATGATAAAAAGCTTTCTGTTTCCACCGCCAAACCTTTCAGGGGAGAATTTACAACAGTTTAGCACCTTTTTTGAGTGAATTGGAGAATTTCAGATTTTTCCTGAAGTGGTGACCCCGGGCCTTAGAAATTTTTTTTTTCACAGGTTAAGTTGTCGAGGGCTGATTTCATGTCCTATGATAAAAAGCCTTCTGTTTCCACCGCCAAACCTTTCAGGGGAGTATTTGCAAAACTTTGGCATCATTTTTGATTGAATTTGAGAATTTCAGATTTTTGCTGAAGTTGTGACCCCGGGGCTTAGAAATTTTTTTTTCCACAGGTTAAGTTGTCGAGGGTTGATTTCTTGGCCTATGATAAAAAGCTTTCTGTTTCCACCACCAAACCTTTCAGGGGAGAATTTACAACAGTTTAGCACCATTTTTGAGTGAATTGGAGAATTTCAGATTTTTCCTGAAGTGGTGACCCCGGGCCTTAGAAATTTTTTTTTTCACAGGTTAAGTTGTCGAGGGCTGATTTCATGTCCTATGATAAAAAGCCTTCTGTTTGCACCGCCAAACCTTTCAGGGGAGTATTTGCAAAACTTTGGCATCATTTTTGATTGAATTTGAGAATTTCAGATTTTTGCTGAAGTTGTGACCCCGGGGCTTAGAAATTTTTTTCCCCACAGGTTAAGTTGTCGAGGGTTGATTTCTTGGCCTATGATAAAAAGCCTTCTGTTTCCACCGCCAAACCTTTCAGGGGAGTATTTGCAACAGTTTAGCACCATTTTTGAGTGAATTGGAAAATTTCAGATTTTTTCTGAAATTGTGACCCCGGGGCTTAGAAATTTTTTTCCCCCCACAGGTTAAGTTGTCGAGGGCTGATTTCATGTCCTATGATAAAAAGCCTTCTGTTTGCACCGCCAAACCTTTCAGGGTAGAATTTACAACAGTTTAGCGCCATGTTTGAGTGAATTGGAGAATTTCAGATTTTTGCTGAAATTGTGACCCCGGGGCTTAGAAATTTTTTTTTTCACAGGTTAAGTTGTCGAGGGTTGAATTCTTGGCCTATGATAAAAAGCCTTCTGTTTCCACCGCCAAACCTTTCAGGGGACTATTTGCAAAACTTTGGCACCATCTTTGAGTGAATTGGAGAATTTCAGATTTTTGCTGAAATTGTGACCCCGGGGCTTAGAAAAAATTTTTTTCACAGGTTAAGTTGTCGAGGGCTGATTTCTTGGCCTATGATAAAAAGCCTTCTGTTTCCACCGCCAAACCTTTCAGGGGAGTATTTGCAACAGTTTAGCACCATTTTTGAGTGAATTGGAGAATTTCAGATTTTTGCTGAAATTGTGACCCCGGGGCTTAGAAATTTTTTTTCCCCCACAGGTTAAGTTGTCGAGGGCTGATTTCATGTCCTATGATAAAAAGCCTTCTGTTTCCCCCGCCAAACCTTTCAGTGGAGTTTTTGCAACACGTTGGCACCATCTTTGAGTGAATTGAAGAATTTCAGATTTTTGCTGAAGTTGTGACCCCGGGGCTTAGAAATTTTTTTTTTCCCAGGTTAAGTTGTCGAGGGCTGATTTCATGCCCTATGATAAAAAGCCTTCTGTTTCCACCGCCAAACCTTTCAGGGGAGAATTTACAACAGTTTAGCACCATTTTTGAGTGAATTGGAGAATTTCAGATTTTTGCTGAAATTGTGACCCCGGGGCTTAGAAATTTTTCCCCCTCCCACAGGTTAAGTTCTCGAGGGCTGATTTCATGTCCTATGATAAAAAGCCTTCTGTTTTCCCCGCCAAACCTTTCAGGGTAGAATTTACAACAGTTTAGCACCATGTTTGAGTGTATTGGAGAATTTCAGATTTTTGCTGAAATTGTGACCCCGGGGCTTAGAAATTTTTTTTTTCACAGGTTAAGTTGTCGAGGGCTGATTTCATGTCCTATGATAAAAAGCCTTCTGTTTCCACCGCCAAACCTTTCAGGGGAGTTTTTGCAACACGTTGGCACCATCTTTGAGTGAATTGGAGAATTTCAGATTTTTACTGAAGTTGTGACCCCGGGGCTTAGAAATTTTTTTTTTCACAGGTTAAGTTGTCGAGGGCTGATTTCATGTCCTATGATAAAAAGCCTTCTGTTTCCACCACCAAACCTTTCAGGGGAGTATTTGCAACAGTTTAGCACCATTTTTGAGTGAATTGGAGAATTTCAGATTTTTGCTGAAATTGTGACCCCGGGGCTTATAATTTTTTTTTTCACAGGTTATGTTGTCGAGGGCTAATTTCATGTCCTATGATAAGAAGCCTTCTGTTTTCCCCGCCAAACCTTTCAGGGTAGAATTTACAACAGTTTAGCACCATTTTTGAGTGAATTGGAGAATTTCAGATTTTTGCTGAAATTGTGACCCCGGGGCTTAGAAATTTCCCCCCCCCCACAGGTTAAGTTGTCGAGGGCTGATTTCATGTCCTATGATAAAAAGCCTTCTGTTTCCACCGCCAAACCTTTCAGGGGAGTTTTTGCAACACGTTGGCACCATCTTTGAGTGAATTGGAGAATTTCAGATTTTTGCTGAAGTTGTGACCCCCGGGGCTTAGAAATTTTTTTTTTCACAGGTTAAGATGTCGAGGGCTGATTTCATGTCCTATGATAAAAAGCCTTCTGTTTCCACCGCCAAACCTTTCAGGGGAGTATTTGCAAAACTTTGGCATCATTTTTGATTGAATTTGAGAATTTCAGATTTTTGCTGAAGTTGTGACCCCGGGGCTTAGAAATTTTTTTTTTCACAGGTTAAGTTGTCGAGGGTTGAATTCTTGGCCTATGATAAAAAGCCTTCTGTTTCCACCGCCAAACCTTTCAGGGGACTATTTGCAAAACGTTGGCACCATCTTTGAGTGAATTGGAGAATTTCAGATTTTTGCTGAAATTGTGACCCCGGGGCTTAGAAAAATTTTTTTTCACAGGTTAAGTTGTCGAGGGCTGATTTCTTGGCCTATGATAAAAAGCCTTCTGTTTCCACCGCCAAACCTTTCAGGGGAGAATTTACAACAGTTTAGCACCATTTTTGAGTGAATTGGAGAATTTCAGATTTTTGCTGAAATTGTGACCCCGGGGCTTAGAAATTTTTTTTTCCACATGTTAAGTTGTCGAGGGTTGATTTCTTGGCCTATGATAAAAAGCCTTCTGTTTCCACCGTCAAACCTTTCAGTGGAGTATTTGCAACAGTTTAGCACCATTTTTGAGTGAATTGGAGAATTTCAGATTTTTGCTGAAATTGTGACCCCGGGGCTTAGAAATTTTTTTTCCCCCACAGGTTAAGTTGTCGAGGGCTGATTTCATGTCCTATGATAAAAAGCCTTCTGTTTCCCCCGCCAAACCTTTCAGGGTAGAATTTACAACAGTTTAGCACCATGTTTGAGTGAATTGGAGAATTTCAGATTTTTGCTGAAATTGTGACCCCGGGGCTTAGAAATTTTTTTTTTCACAGGTTAAGTTGTCGAGGGCTGATTTCATGTCCTATGATAAAAAGCCTTCTGTTTCCACCGCCAAACCTTTCAGGGGATTTTTTGCAACACGTTGGCACCATTTTTGAGTGAATTGGAGAATTTCAGATTTTTGCTGAAATTGTGACCCCGGGGCTTAGAAATTTTTTTTCCCCCACAGGTTAAGTTGTCGAGGGCTGATTTCATGTCCTATGATAAAAAGCCTTCTGTTTCCCCCGCCAAACCTTTCAGGGTAGAATTTACAACAGTTTAGCACCATGTTTGAGTGAATTGGAGAATTTCAGATTTTTGCTGAAATTGTGACCCCGGGGCTTAGAAATTTTTTTTTTCACAGGTTAAGTTGTCGAGGGCTGATTTCATGTCCTATGATAAAAAGCCTTCTGTTTCCACCGCCAAACCTTTCAGGGGAGTTTTTGCAACACGTTGGCACCATCTTTGAGTGAATTGGAGAATTTCAGATTTTTGCTGAAGTTGTGACCCCGGGGCTTAGAATTTTTTTTTTTCACAGGTTAAGTTGTCGAGGGTTGATTTCATGGCCTATGATAAACAGCCTTCTGTTTCCACCGCCAAACCTTTCAGGGGAGAATTTAAAACAGTTTAGCACCATTTTTGAGTGAATTGGAGAATTTCAGATTTTTCCTGAAGTTGTGACCCCGGGGCTTAGAAATTTTTTTTTTCACAGGTTAAGTTGTCGAGGGCTGATTTCATGTCCTATGATAAAAAGCCTTCTGTTTCCACCGCCAAACCTTTCAGGGGAGTATTTGCAAAACTTTGGCACCATCTTTGAGTGAATTGGAGAATTTCAGATTTTTGCTGAAGTTGTGACCCCGGGGCTTAGAAATTTTTTTTTCCACAGGTTAAGTTGTCGAGGGCTGATTTCATGTCCTATGATAAAAAGCCTTCTGTTTCCACCGCCAAACCTTTCAGGGGAGTATTTGCAAAACTTTGGCATCATTTTGATTGAATTTGAGAATTTCAGATTTTTGCTGAAGTTGTGACCCCGGGGCTTAGAAATTTTTTTTTTCACAGGTTAAGTTGTCGAGGGTTGAATTCTTGGCCTATGATAAAAAGCCTTCTGTTTCCACCGCCAAACCTTTCAGGGGACTATTTGCAAAACGTTGGCACCATCTTTGAGTGAATTGGAGAATTTCAGATTTTTGCTGAAATTGTGACCCCGGGGCTTAGAAAAAAATTTTTTCACAGGTTAAGTTGTCGAGGGCTGATTTCTTGGCCTATGATAAAAAGCCTTCTGTTTCCACCGCCAAACCTTTCAGGGGAGAATTTACAACAGTTTAGCACCATTTTTGAGTGAATTGGAGAATTTCAGATGTTTGCTGAAATTGTGACCCCGGGGCTTAGAATTTTTTTTTTTCACAGGTTAAGTTCTCGAGGGTTGATTTCATGGCCTATGATAAACAGCCTTCTCTTTCCACCGCCAAACCTTTCAGGGGAGAATTTACAACAGTTTAGCACCATTTTTGAGTGAATTGGAGAATTTCAGATTTTTCCTGAAGTTGTGACCCCGGGGCTTAGAATTTTTTTTTTTCACAGGTTAAGTTGTCGAGGGCTGATTTCATGTCCTATGATAAAAAGCCTTCTGTTTCCACCGCCAAATCTTTCAGGGGACTATTTGCAAAACTTTGGCACCATCTTTGAGTGAATTGAAGAATTTCAGATTTTTGCTGAAGTTGTGACCCCGGGGCTTAGAATTTTTTTTTTCCACAGGTTAAGTTGTTGAGGGTTGATTTCTTGGCCTATGATAAAAAGCCTTCTGTTTCCACCGCCAAACCTTTCAGGGGAGTATTTGCTACAGTTTAGCACCATTTTTGAGTGAATTGGAGAATTTCAGATTTTTGCTGAAATTGTGACCCCGGGGCTTAGAAATTTTTTTTCCCCACAAGTTAAGTTGTCGAGGGCTGATTTCATGTCCTATGATAAAAAGCCTTCTGTTTCCCCCGCCAAACCTTTCAGGGTAGAATTTACAACAGTTTAGCACCATGTTTGAGTGAATTGGAGAATTTCAGATTTTTGCTGAAATTGTGACCCCGGGGCTTAGAAATTTTTTTTTTCACAGGTTAAGTTGTCGAGGGCTGATTTCATGTCCTATGATAAAAAGCCTTCTGTTTCCACCGCCAAACCTTTCAGGGGAGTTTTTGCAACACGTTGGCACCATCTTTGAGTGAATTGGAGAATTTCAGATTTTTGCTGAAGTTGTGACCCCGGGGCTTAGAAATTTTTTTTTCCCCAGGTTAAGTTGTCGAGGGCTGATTTCATGCCCTATGATAAAAAGCCTTCTGTTTCCACCGCCAAACCTTTCAGGGGAGAATTTACAACAGTTTAGCACCATTTTTGAGTGAATTGGAGAATTTCAGATTTTTGCTGAAGTTGTGACCCCGGGGCTTAGAATTTTTTTTTTTTCACAGGTTAAGTTGTCGAGGGTTGATTTCATGGCCTATGATAAACAGCCTTCTGTTTCCACCGCCAAACCTTTCAGGGGAGAATTTACAACAGTTTAGCACCATTTTTGAGTGAATTGGAGAATTTCAGATTTTTCCTGAAGTTGTGACCCCGGGGCTTAGAAATTTTTTTTTCACAGGTTAAGTTGTCGAGGGCTGATTTCATGTCCTATGATAAAAAGCCTTCTGTTTCCACCGCCAAACCTTTCAGGGGAGTATTTGCAAAACTTTGGCATCATTTATGATTGAATTTGAGAATTTCAGATTTTTGCTGAAGTTGTGACCCCGGGGCTTAGAAATTTTTTTTTCCACAGGTTAAGTTGTCGAGAGTTGATTTCTTGGCCTATGATAAAAAGCCTTCTGTTTCCACCGCCAAACCTTTCAGGGGAGTATTTGCAACAGTTTAGCACCATTTTTGAGTGAATTGGAGAATTTCAGATTTTTTCTGAAATTGTGACCCCGGGGCTTAGAAATTTTTTCCCCCCCACAGGTTAAGTTGTCGAGGGCTGATTTCATGTCCTATGATAAAAAGCCTTCTGTTTGCACCGCCAAACCTTTCAGGGTAGAATTTACAACAGTTTAGCACCATGTTTGAGTGAATTGGAGAATTTCAGATTTTTGCTGAAATTGTGACCCCGGGGCTTAGAAATTTTTTTTTTCACAGGTTAAGTTGTCGAGGGCTGATTTCATGTCCTATGATAAAAAGCCTTCTGTTTCCACCGCCAAACCTTTCAGGGGAGTTTTTGCAACACGTTGGCACCATCTTTGAGTGAATTGGAGAATTTCAGATTTTTGCTGAAGTTGTGACCCCGGGGCTTAGAATTTTTTTTTTTCACAGGTTAAGTTGTCGAGGGCTGATTTCATGTCCTATGATAAAAAGCCTTCTGTTTCCACCGCCAAACCTTTCAGGGGAGTATTTCCAAAACTTTGGCATCATTTTGATTGAATTTGAGAATTTCAGATTTTTGCTGAAGTTGTGACCCCGGGGCTTAGAAATTTTTTTTTTCACAGGTTAAGTTGTCGAGGGTTGAATTCTTGGCCTATGATAAAAAGCCTTCTGTTTCCACCGCCAAACCTTTCAGGGGACTATTTGCAAAACGTTGGCACCATCTTTGAGTGAATTGGAGAATTTCAGATTTTTGCTGAAATTGTGACCCCGGGGCTTAGAAAATTTTTTTTTCACAGGTTAAGTTGTCGAGGGCTGATTTCTTGGCCTATGATAAAAAGCCTTCTGTTTCCACCGCCAAACCTTTCAGGGGAGAATTTACAACAGTTTAGCACCATTTTTGAGTGAATTGGAGAATTTCAGATTTTTGCTGAAATTGTGACCCCGGGGCTTAGAAATTTTTTTTTTCACAGGTTAAGTTGTCGAGGGTTGATTTCATGGCCTATGATAAACAGCCTTCTGTTTCCACCGCCAAACCTTTCAGGGGAGAATTTACAACAGTTTAGCACTATTTTTGAGTAAATTGGAGAATTTCAGATTTTTCCTGAAGTTGTGACCCCGGGGCTTAGAAATTTTTTTTTCCACAGGTTAAGTTGTCGAGGGCTGATTTCATGTCCTATGATAAAAAGCCTTCTGTTTCCACCGCCAAACCTTTCAGGGGACTATTTGCAAAACTTTGGCACCATCTTTGAGTGAATTGAAGAATTTCAGATTTTTGCTGAAGTTGTGACCCCGGGGCTTAGAATTTTTTTTTTTCCACAGGTTAAGTTGTTGAGGGTTGATTTCTTGGCCTATGATAAAAAGCCTTCTGTTTCCACCGCCAAACCTTTCAGGGGAGTATTTGCAACAGTTTAGCACCATTTTTGAGTGAATTGGAGAATTTCAGATTTTTGCTGAAATTGTGACCCCGGGGCTTAGAAATTTTTTTCCCCCACAAGTTAAGTTGTCGAGGGCTGATTTCATGTCCTATGATAAAAAGCCTTCTGTTTCCCCCGCCAAACCTTTCAGGGTAGAATTTACAACAGTTTAGCACCATGTTTGAGTGAATTGGAGAATTTCAGATTTTTGCTGAAATTGTGACCCCGGGGCTTAGAAATTTTTTTTTTCACAGGTTAAGTTGTCGAGGGCTGATTTCATGTCCTATGATAAAAAGCCTTCTGTTTCCACCGCCAAACCTTTCAGGGGACTATTTGCAAAACTTTGGCACCATCTTTGAGTGAATTGGAGAATTTCAGATTTTTGCTGAAATTGTGACCCCGGGGCTTAGAATTTTTTTTTTCCACAGGTTAAGTTGTCGAGGGTTAATTTCTTGGCCTATGATAAAAAGCCTTCTGTTTCCACCGCCAAACCTTTCAGGGGAGTATTTGCAACAGTTTAGCACCATTTTTGAGTGAATTGGAGAATTTCAGATTTTTGCTGAAATTGTGACCCCGGGGCTTAGAAATTTTTTTCCCCCCACAGGTTAAGTTGTCGAGGGCTGATTTCATGTCCTATGATAAAAAGCCTTCTGTTTCCCCCGCCAAACCTTTCAGGGTAGAATTTACAACAGTTTAGCACCATGTTTGAGTGAATTGGAGAATTTCAGATTTTTGCTGAAATTGTGACCCCGGGGCTTAGAAATTTTTTTTTTTTCACAGGTTAAGTTGTCGAGGGCTGATTTCATGTCCTATGATAAAAAGCCTTCTGTTTCCACCGCCAAACCTTTCAGGGGAGTTTTTGCAACACGTTGGCACCATCTTTGAGTGAATTGGAGAATTTCAGATTTTTGCTGAAGTTGTGACCCCGGGGCTTAGAAATTTTTTTTTTCCCAGGTTAAGTTGTCGAGGGCTGATTTCATGCCCTATGATAAAAAGCCTTCTGTTTCCACCGCCAAACCTTTCAGGGGAGAATTTACAACAGTTTAGCACCATTTTTGAGTGAATTGGAGAATTTCAGATTTTTGCTGAAGTTGTGACCCCGGGGCTTAGAATTTTTTTTTTTCACAGGTTAAGTTGTCGAGGGTTGATTTCATGGCCTATGATAAACAGCCTTCTGTTTCCACCGCCAAACCTTTCAGGGGAGAATTTACAACAGTTTAGCACCATTTTTGAGTGAATTGGAGAATTTCAGATTTTTGCTGAAATTGTGACCCCGGGGCTTAGAAATTTTTTTCCCCCCACAGGTTAAGTTGTCGAGGGCTGATTTCATGTCCTATGATAAAAAGCCTTCTGTTTCCCCCGCCAAACCTTTCAGGGTAGAATTTACAACAGTTTAGCACCATGTTTGAGTGTATTGGAGAATTTCAGATTTTTGCTGAAATTGTGACCCCGGGGCTTAGAAATTTTTTTTTTCACAGGTTAAGTTGTCGAGGGCTGATTTCATGTCCTATGATAAAAAGCCTTCTGTTTCCACCGCCAAACCTTTCAGGGGAGTTTTTGCAACACGTTGGCACCATCTTTGAGTGAATTGGAGAATTTCAGATTCTTACTGAAGTTGTGACCCCGGGGCTTAGAAATATTTTTTTTCACAGGTTAAGTTGTCGAGGGCTGATTTCATGTCCTATGATAAAAAGCCTTCTGTTTCCACCACCAAACCTTTCAGGGGAGAATTTACAACAGTTTAGCACCATTTTTGAGTGAATTGGAGAATTTCAGATTTTTGCTGAAATTGTGACCCCGGGGCTTAGAAAATTTTTTTTTCACAGGTTAAGTTGTCGAGGGCTGATTTCATGTCCTATGATAAAAAGCCTTCTGTTTCCACCGCCAAACCTTTCAGGGGAGAATTTACAACAGTTTAGCACCATTTTTGAGTGAATTGGAGAATTTCAGATTTTTGCTGAAGTTGTGACCCCGGGGCTTAGAATTTTTTTTTTTTCACAGGTTAAGTTGTCGAGGGTTGATTTCATGGCCTATGATAAACAGCCTTCTGTTTCCACCGCCAAACCTTTCAGGGGAGAATTTACAACAGTTTAGCACCATTTTTGAGTGAATTGGAGAATTTTAGATTTTTGCTGAAATTGTGACCCCGGGGCTTAGAATTTTTTTTTTCCACAGGTTAAGTTGTCGAGGGCTGATTTCATGTCCTATGATAAAAAGCCTTCTGTTTTCCCCGCCAAACCTTTCAGGGTAGAATTTACAACAGTTTAGCACCATGTTTGAGTGTATTGGAGAATTTCAGATTTTTGCTGAAATTGTGACCCCGGGGCTTAGAATTTTTTTTTTTCACAGGTAAAGTTGTCGAGGGCTGATTTCATGTCCTATGATAAAAAGCCTTCTGTTTCCACCGCCAAACCTTTCAGGGGAGTTTTTGCAACACGTTGGCACCATCTTTCAGTGAATTGGAGAATTTCAGATTTTTACTGAAGTTGTGACCCCGGGGCTTAGAAATTTTTTTTTTCACAGGTTAAGTTGTCGAGGGCTGATTTCATGTCCTATGATAAAAAGCCTTCTGTTTCCACCACCAAACCTTTCAGGGGAGTATTTGCAACAGTTTAGCACCATTTTTGAGTGAATTGGAGAATTTCAGATTTTTGCTGAAATTGTGACCCCGGGGCTTATAATTTTTTTTTTTCACAGGTTATATTGTCGAGGGCTAATTTCATGTCCTATGATAAGAAGCCTTCTGTTTCCCCCGCCAAACCTTTCAGGGTAGAATTTACAACAGTTTAGCACCATTTTTGAGTGAATTGGAGAATTTCAGATTTTTGCTGAAATTGTGACCCCGGGGCTTAGAAAAAATTTTTTTCACAGGTTAAGTTGTCGAGGGCTGATTTCATGTCCTATGATAAAAAGCCTTCTGTTTCCACCGCCAAACCTTTCAGGGGAGAATTTACAACAGTTTAGCACCATTTTTGAGTGAATTGGAGAATTTCAGATTTTTGCTGAAGTTGTGACCCCGGGGCTTAGAAATTTTTTTTTTTCACAGGTTAAGTTGTCGAGGGTTGATTTCATGGCCTATGATAAACAGCCTTCTGTTTCCACCGCCAAACCTTTCAGGGGAGAATTTACAACAGTTTAGCACCATTTTTGAGTGAATTGGAGAATTTTAGATTTTTGCTGAAATTGTGACCCCGGGGCTTAGAATTTTTTTTTTCCACAGGTTAAGTTGTCGAGGGTTGATTTCTTGGCCTATTATAAAAAGCCTTCTGTTTCCACCGCCAAACCTTTCAGGGGAGTATTTGCAACAGTTTAGCACCATTTTTGAGTGAATTGGAGAATTTCAGATTTTTGCTGAAATTGTGACCCCGGGGCTTAGAAAATTTTTTTTTTCACAGGTTAAGTTGTCGAGGGCTGATTTCATGTCCTATGATAAAAAGCCTTCTGTTTCCACCGCCAAACCTTTCAGGGGAGTTTTTGCAACACGTTGGCACCATCTTTGAGTGAATTGGAGAATTTCAGATTTTTGCTGAAGTTGTGACCCCGGGGCTTAGAAATTTTTTTTCCCACAGGTTAAGTTGTCGAGGGTTGATTTCATGGCCTATGATAAACAGCCTTCTGTTTCCACCGCCAAACCTTTCAGGGGAGTATTTGCAAAACTTTGGCACCATTTTTGATTGAATTTGAGAATTTCAGATTTTTGCTGAAGTTGTGACCCCGGGGCTTGGAATTTTTTTTTTTCACAGGTTAAGTTGTCGAGGGTTGATTTCTTGGCCTATGATAAAAAGCCTTCTGTTTCCCCCGCCAAACCTTTCAGGGGAGTATTTGCAAAACTTTGGCACCATCTTTGAGTGAATTGGAGAATTTCAGATTTTTCCTGAAGTTGTGACCCCGGGGCTTAGAATTTTTTTTTTCCACAGGTTAAGTTGTCGAGGGTTGATTTCATGGCCTATGATAAACAGCCTTCTGTTTCCACTGCCAAACCTTTCAGGGGAGAATTTACAACAGTTTAGCACCATTTTTGAGTGAATTGGAGAATTTCAGATTTTTCCTGAAGTTGTGACCCCGGGGCTTAGAAATTTTTTTTTTCACAGGTTAGGTTGTCGAGGGCTGATTTCATGTCCTATGATAAAAAGCCTTCTGCTTCCACCGCCAAACCTTTCAAGGGAGTATTTGCAAAACTTTGGCACCATTTTTGAGTGAATTGGAGAATTTCAGATTTTTGCTGAAGTTGTGACCCCGGGCTTTAGAATTTTTTTTTTTCACAGGTTAAGTTGTCGCGGGCTGATTTCATGTCCTATGATAAAAAGCCATCTGTTTCCACCGCCAAACCTTTCCAGGAAGAATTTGCAACAGTTTAGCACCATTTTTGAGAGAATGGGAGAATTTCAGATTTTTGCTGAAATTGTGACCCCGGGGATTAGAAATTTTGTTTTTCACAGGTTAAGTTGTCGAGGGCTGATTTCATGTCCTATGATAAAAAGCCTTCTGTTTCCACCGCCAAACCTTTCAGGGGAGTATTTGCAACACGTTGGCACCATTTTTGAGTGAATTGGAGAATTTCAGATTTTTGCTGAAATTGTGACCCCGGGGCTTAGAAATTTTTTTTTCCCACAGGATAAGTTGTCGAGGTCTGATTTCATGTCCTATGATAAAAAGCCTTCTGTTTCCCCTGCCAAACCTTTCAGGGGAGAATTTACAACAGTTTAGCACCATTTTTGAGTGAATTGGAGAATTTCAGATTTTTGCTGAAATTGTGACCCCGGGGCTTAAATTTTTTTTTTTCACAGGTTATATTGTCGAGGGCTAATTTCATGTCCTATGATAAGAAGCCTTCTGTTTCCCCCGCCAAACCTTTCAGGGTAGAATTTACAACAGTTTAGCACCATTTTTGAGTGAATTGGAGAATTTCAGATTTTTGCTGAAATTGTGACCCCGGGGCTTAGAAAAAATTTTTTTCACAGGTTAAGTTGTCGAGGGCTGATTTCATGTCCTATGATAAAAAGCCTTCTGTTTCCACCGCCAAACCTTTCAGGGGAGAATTTACAACAGTTTAGCACCATTTTTGAGTGAATTGGAGAATTTCAGATTTTTGCTGAAGTTGTGACCCCGGGGCTTAGAAATTTTTTTTTTTCACAGGTTAAGTTGTCGAGGGTTGATTTCATGGCCTATGATAAACAGCCTTCTGTTTCCACCGCCAAACCTTTCAGGGGAGAATTTACAACAGTTTAGCACCATTTTTGAGTGAATTGGAGAATTTTAGATTTTTGCTGAAATTGTGACCCCGGGGCTTAGAATTTTTTTTTTCCACAGGTTAAGTTGTCGAGGGTTGATTTCTTGGCCTATTATAAAAAGCCTTCTGTTTCCACCGCCAAACCTTTCAGGGGATTATTTGCAACAGTTTAGCACCATTTTTGAGTGAATTGGAGAATTTCAGATTTTTGCTGAAATTGTGACCCCGGGGCTTAGAAATTTTTTTTTTTCACAGGTTAAGTTGTCGAGGGCTGATTTCATGTCCTATGATAAAAAGCCTTCTGTTTCCACCGCCAAACCTTTCAGGGGAGTTTTTGCAACACGTTGGCACCATCTTTGAGTGAATTGGAGAATTTCAGATTTTTGCTGAAGTTGTGACCCCGGGGCTTAGAAATTTTTTTTCCCACAGGTTAAGTTGTCGAGGGTTGATTTCATGGCCTATGATAAACAGCCTTCTGTTTCCACCGCCAAACCTTTCAGGGGAGTATTTGCAAAACTTTGGCACCATTTTTGATTGAATTTGAGAATTTCAGATTTTTGCTGAAGTTGTGACCCCGGGGCTTGGAATTTTTTTTTTTCACAGGTTAAGTTGTCGAGGGTTGATTTCTTGGCCTATGATAAAAAGCCTTCTGTTTCCCCCGCCAAACCTTTCAGGGGAGTATTTGCAAAACTTTGGCACCATCTTTGAGTGAATTGGAGAATTTCAGATTTTTCCTGAAGTTGTGACCCCGGGGCTTAGAATTTTTTTTTTCCACAGGTTAAGTTGTCGAGGGTTGATTTCATGGCCTATGATAAACAGCCTTCTGTATCCACTGCCAAACCTTTCAGGGGAGAATTTACAACAGTTTAGCACCATTTTTGAGTGAATTGGAGAATTTCAGATTTTTCCTGAAGTTGTGACCCCGGGGCTTAGAAATTTTTTTTTTCACAGGTTAGGTTGTCGAGGGCTGATTTCATGTCCTATGATAAAAAGCCTTCTGCTTCCACCGCCAAACCTTTCAAGGGAGTATTTGCAAAACTTTGGCACCATTTTTGAGTGAATTGGAGAATTTCAGATTTTTGCTGAAGTTGTGACCCCGGGCTTTAGAATTTTTTTTTTTCACAGGTTAAGTTGTCGCGGGCTGATTTCATGTCCTATGATAAAAAGCCATCTGTTTCCACCGCCAAACCTTTCCAGGAAGAATTTGCAACAGTTTAGCACCATTTTTGAGAGAATGGGAGAATTTCAGATTTTTGCTGAAATTGTGACCCCGGGGATTAGAAATTTTGTTTTTCACAGGTTAAGTTGTCGAGGGCTGATTTCATGTCCTATGATAAAAAGCCTTCTGTTTCCACCGCCAAACCTTTCAGGGGAGTATTTGCAACACGTTGGCACCATTTTTGAGTGAATTGGAGAATTTCAGATTTTTGCTGAAATTGTGACCCCGGGGCTTAGAAATTTTTTTTTCCCACAGGATAAGTTGTCGAGGTCTGATTTCATGTCCTATGATAAAAAGCCTTCTGTTTCCCCTGCCAAACCTTTCAGGGGAGAATTTACAACAGTTTAGCACCATTTTTGAGTGAATTGGAGAATTTCAGATTTTTGCTGAAATTGTGACCCCGGGGCTTAAATTTTTTTTTTTCACAGGTTAAGTTGTCGAGGGCTGATTTCATGTCCTATGCTAAAAACCCTTCTGTTTCCACCGCCAAACCTTTCAGGGGAGTATTTGCAACACGTTGGCACCATCTTTGAGTGAATTGGAGAATTTCAGATTTTTCCTGAAGTTGTGACCCCGGGGCTTAGAATTTTTTTTTTCCACAGGTTAAGTTGTCGAGGGTTGATTTCATGGCCTATGATAAACAGCCTTCTGTTTCCACTGCCAAACCTTTCAGGGGAGAATTTACAACAGTTTAGCACCATTTTTGAGTGAATTGGAGAATTTCAGATTTTTCCTGAAGTTGTGACCCCGGGGCTTAGAAATTTTTTTTTTCACAGGTTAGGTTGTCGAGGGCTGATTTCATGTCCTATGATAAAAAGCCTTCTGCTTCCACCGCCAAACCTTTCAAGGGAGTATTTGCAAAACTTTGGCACCATTTTTGAGTGAATTGGAGAATTTCAGATTTTTGCTGAAGTTGTGACCCCGGGCTTTAGAATTTTTTTTTTTCACAGGTTAAGTTGTCGCGGGCTGATTTCATGTCCTATGATAAAAAGCCATCTGTTTCCACCGCCAAACCTTTCCAGGAAGAATTTGCAACAGTTTAGCACCATTTTTGAGAGAATGGGAGAATTTCAGATTTTTGCTGAAATTGTGACCCCGGGGATTAGAAATTTTGTTTTTCACAGGTTAAGTTGTCGAGGGCTGATTTCATGTCCTATGATAAAAAGCCTTCTGTTTCCACCGCCAAACCTTTCAGGGGAGTATTTGCAACACGTTGGCACCATTTTTGAGTGAATTGGAGAATTTCAGATTTTTGCTGAAATTGTGACCCCGGGGCTTAGAAATTTTTTTTCCCCACAGGATAAGTTGTCGAGGTCTGATTTCATGTCCTATGATAAAAAGCCTTCTGTTTCCCCTGCCAAACCTTTCAGGGGAGAATTTACAACAGTTTAGCACCATTTTTGAGTGAATTGGAGAATTTCAGATTTTTGCTGAAATTGTGACCCCGGGGCTTAAATTTTTTTTTTTTCACAGGTTAAGTTGTCGAGGGCTGATTTCATGTCCTATGCTAAAAACCCTTCTGTTTCCACCGCCAAACCTTTCAGGGGAGTATTTGCAACACGTTGGCACCATCTTTGAGTGAATTGGAGAATTTCAGATTTTTGCTGAAGTTGTGACCCCGGGGCTTAGAAATTTTTTTTCCCACAGGTTAACTTGTCGAGGGCTGATTTCATGTCCTATGATAAAAAGCCGTCTGTTTCCACCGCCAAACCTTTCAGGGGAGAATTTGCAACAGTTTAGCACCATTTTTGAGTGAATTGGAGAATTTCAGATTTTTGCTGAAGTTGTGACCCCCGGGCTTAGAAATTTTTTTTTTCACAGGTTAAGTTCTCGAGGGTTGATTTCATGGCCTATGATAAACAGCCTTCTGTTTCCACCACCAAACCTTTCAGGGGAGTATTTGCAACAGTTTAGCACCATTTTTGAGTGAATTGGAGAATTTCAGATTTTTCCTGAAGTTGTGACCCCGGGGCTTAGAATTTTTTTTTTTCACAGGTTAAGTTGTCGAGGGCTGATTTCATGTCCTATGATAAAAAGCCTTCTGTTTCCACCGCCAAAACTTTCAGGGTAGAATTTACAACAGTTTAGCACCATTTTTGAGTGAATTGGAGAATTTCAGATTTTTGCTGAAGTTGTGACCCCCGGCGCTTAGAATTTTTTTTTTTCACAGGTTAAGTTGTCGAGGGTTGATTTCATGGCCTATGATAAACAGCCTTCTGTTTCCACCGCCTAACCTTTCAGGGGAGAATTTACAACAGTTTAGCACCATTTTTGAGTGAATTGGAGATTTTCAGATTTTTGCTGAAGTTGTGACCCCGGGGCTTAGAAATTTTTTTTTTCACAGGTTAAGTTGTCGAGGGTTGATTTCTTGGCCTATGATAAAAAGCTTTCTGTTTCCACCGCCAAACCTTTCAGGGGAGAATTTACAACAGTTTAGCTCCATTTTTGAGTGAATTGGAGAATTTCAGATTTTTGCTGAAGTTGTGACCCCGGGGCTTAGAATTTTTTTTTTTCCACAGGTTAAGTTGTCGAGGGTTGATTTCATGGCCTATGATAAACAGCCTTCAGTTTCCACCGCCAAACCTTTCAGGGGAGTTTTTGCAACACGTTGGCACCATCTTTGAGTGAATTGGAGAATTTCAGATTTTTGCTGAAGTTGTGACCCCGGGGCTTAGAATTTTTTTTTTTCACAGGTTAAGTTGTCGAGGGCTGATTTCATGTCCTATGATAAAAAGCCTTCTGTTTCCACCGCCAAACCTTTCAGGGGACTATTTGCAAAACTTTGGCACCATCTTTGAGTGAATTGGAGAATTTCAGATTTTTGCTGAAATTGTGACCCCGGGGCTTAGAATTTTTTTCCCCCACAGGTTAAGTTGTCGAGGGTTGATTTCTTGGCCTATGATAAAAAGCCTTCTGTTTCCACCGCCAAACCTTTCAGGGGAGTATTTGCAACAGTTTAGCACCATTTTTGAGTGAATTGGAGAATTTCAGATTTTTGCAGAAATTGTGACCCCGAGGCTTAGAAATTTTTTCCCCCCCACAGGTTAAGTTGTCGAGGGCTGATTTTATGTCCTATGATAAAAAGCCTTCTGTTTTCCCCGCCAAACCTTTCAGGGTAGAATTTACAACAGTTTAGCACCATGTTTGAGTGTATTGGAGAATTTCAGATTTTTGCTGAAATTGTGACCCCGGGGCTTAGAAATTTTTTTTTTCACAGGTTAAGTTGTCGAGGGCTGATTTCATGTCCTATGATAAAAAGCCTTCTGTTTCCACCGCCAAACCTTTCAGGGGAGTTTTTGCAACACGTTGGCACCATCTTTGAGTGAATTGGAGAATTTCAGATTTTTACTGAAGTTGTGACCCCGGGGCTTAGAAATTTTTTTTTTCACAGGTTAAGTTGTCGAGGGCTGATTTCATGTCCTATGATAAAAAGCCTTCTGTTTCCACCACCAAACCTTTCAGGGGAGTATTTGCAACAGTTTAGCACCATTTTTGAGTGAATTGGAGAATTTCAGATTTTTGCTGAAATTGTGACCCCGGGGCTTATAATTTTTTTTTTCACAGGTTATGTTGTCGAGGGCTAATTTCATGTCCTATGATAAGAAGCCTTCTGTTTTCCCCGCCAAACCTTTCAGGGTAGAATTTACAACAGTTTAGCACCATTTTTGAGTGAATTGGAGAATTTCAGATTTTTGCTGAAATTGTGACCCCGGGGCTTAGAAAAATTTTTTTTCACAGGTTAAGTTGTCGAGGGCTGATTTCATGTCCTATGATAAAAAGCCTTCTGTTTCCACCGCCAAACCTTTCAGGCGAGAATTTACAACAGTTTAGCACCTTTTTTGAGTGAATTGGAGAATTTCAGATTTTTCCTGAAGTTGTGACCCCGGGCCTTAGAAATTTTTTTTTTCACAGGTTAAGTTGTCGAGGGTTGATTTCTTGGCCTATGATAAAAAGCTTTCTGTTTCCACCGCCAAACCTTTCAGGGGAGTATTTGCAGCAGTTTAGCATCATTTTTGAGTGAATTGGAGAATTTCAGATTTTTGCTGAAATTGTGACCCCGAGGCTTAGAAATTTTTTTCCCCCCACAGGTTAAGTTGTCGAGGGCTGATTTTATGTCCTATGATAAAAAGCCTTCTGTTTTCCCCGCCAAACCTTTCAGGGTAGAATTTACAACAGTTTAGCACCATGTTTGAGTGTATTGGAGAATTTCAGATTTTTGCTGAAATTGTGACCTTAGAAATTTTTTTTTTCACAGGTTAAGTTGTCGAGGGCTGATTTCATGTCCTATGATAAAAAGCCTTCTGTTTCCACCGCCAAACCTTTCAGGGGAGTTTTTGCAACACGTTGGCACCATCTTTGAGTGAATTGGAGAATTTCAGATTTTTACTGAAGTTGTGACCCCGGGGCTTAGAAATTTTTTTTTTCACAGGTTAAGTTGTCGAGGGCTGATTTCATGTCCTATGATAAAAAGTCTTCTGTTTCCACCACCAAACCTTTCAGGGGAGTATTTGCAACAGTTTAGCACCATTTTTGAGTGAATTGGAGAATTTCAGATTTTTGCTGAAATTGTGACCCCGGGGCTTATAATTTTTTTTTTCACAGGTTATGTTGTGGAGGGATAATTTCATGTCCTATGATAAGAAGCCTTCTGTTTCCCCCGCCAAACCTTTCAGGGTAGAATTTACAACAGTTTAGCACCATTTTTGAGTGAATTGGAGAATTTCAGATTTTTGCTGAAATTGTGACCCCGGGGCTTAGAAAAATTTTTTTTCACAGGTTAAGTTGTCGAGGGCTGATTTCATGTCCTATGATAAAAAGCCTTCTGTTTCCACCGCCAAACCTTTCAGGGGAGAATTTACAACAGTTTAGCACCATTTTTGAGTGAATTGGAGAATTTCAGATTTTTGCTGAAATTGTGACCCCGGGGCTTAGAAATTTTTTTTTTCACAGGTTAAGTTGTCGAGGGTTGATTTCTTGGCCTATGATAAAAAGCTTTCTGTTTCCACCGCCAAACCTTTCAGGGGAGAATTTACAACAGTTTAGCACCTTTTTTGAGTGAATTGGAGAATTTCAGATTTTTCCTGAAGTGGTGACCCCGGGCCTTAGAAATTTTTTTTTTCACAGGTTAAGTTGTCGAGGGCTGATTTCATGTCCTATGATAAAAAGCCTTCTGTTTCCACCGCCAAACCTTTCAGGGGAGTATTTGCAAAACTTTGGCATCATTTTTGATTGAATTTGAGAATTTCAGATTTTTGCTGAAGTTGTGACCCCGGGGCTTAGAAATTTTTTTCCCCACAGGTTAAGTTGTCGAGGGTTGATTTCTTGGCCTATGATAAAAAGCCTTCTGTTTCCACCGCCAAACCTTTCAGGGGAGTATTTGCAACAGTTTAGCACCATTTTTGAGTGAATTGGAAAATTTCAGATTTTTTCTGAAATTGTGACCCCGGGGCTTAGAAATTTTTTTCCCCCCACAGGTTAAGTTGTCGAGGGCTGATTTCATGTCCTATGATAAAAAGCCTTCTGTTTGCACCGCCAAACCTTTCAGGGTAGAATTTACAACAGTTTAGCACCATGTTTGAGTGAATTGGAGAATTTCAGATTTTTGCTGAAATTGTGACCCCGGGGCTTAGAAATTTTTTTTTTCACAGGTTAAGTTGTCGAGGGTTGATTTCTTGGCCTATGATAAAAAGCTTTCTGTTTCCACCGCCAAACCTTTCAGGGGAGAATTTACAACAGTTTAGCACCTTTTTTGAGTGAATTGGAGAATTTCAGATTTTTCCTGAAGTGGTGACCCCGGGCCTTAGAAATTTTTTTTTTCACAGGTTAAGTTGTCGAGGGCTGATTTCATGTCCTATGATAAAAAGCCTTCTGTTTGCACCGCCAAACCTTTCAGGGGAGTATTTGCAAAACTTTGGCATCATTTTTGATTGAATTTGAGAATTTCAGATTTTTGCTGAAGTTGTGACCCCGGGGCTTAGAAATTTTTTTCCCCACAGGTTAAGTTGTCGAGGGTTGATTTCTTGGCCTATGATAAAAAGCCTTCTGTTTCCACCGCCAAACCTTTCAGGGGAGTATTTGCAACAGTTTAGCACCATTTTTGAGTGAATTGGAAAATTTCAGATTTTTTCTGAAATTGTGACCCCGGGGCTTAGAAATTTTTTTCCCCCCACAGGTTAAGTTGTCGAGGGCTGATTTCATGTCCTATGATAAAAAGCCTTCTGTTTGCACCGCCAAACCTTTCAGGGTAGAATTTACAACAGTTTAGCACCATGTTTGAGTGAATTGGAGAATTTCAGATTTTTGCTGAAATTGTGACCCCGGGGCTTAGAAATTTTTTTTTTCACAGGTTAAGTTGTCGAGGGTTGAATTCTTGGCCTATGATAAAAAGCCTTCTGTTTCCACCGCCAAACCTTTCAGGGGACTATTTGCAAAACTTTGGCACCATCTTTGAGTGAATTGGAGAATTTCAGATTTTTGCTGAAATTGTGACCCCGGGGCTTAGAAATTTTTTTTTTCCCAGGTTAAGTTGTCGAGGGCTGATTTCATGCCCTATGATAAAAAGCCTTCTGTTTCCACCGCCAAACCTTTCAGGGGAGAATTTACAACAGTTTAGCACCATTTTTGAGTGAATTGGAGAATTTCAGATTTTTGCTGAAATTGTGACCCCGGGGCTTAGAAATTTTTCCCCCTCCCACAGGTTAAGTTCTAGAGGGCTGATTTCATGTCCTATGATAAAAAGCCTTCTGTTTTCCCCGCCAAACCTTTCAGGGTAGAATTTACAACAGTTTAGCACCATGTTTGAGTGTATTGGAGAATTTCAGATTTTTGCTGAAATTGTGACCCCGGGGCTTAGAAATTTTTTTTTTCACAGGTTAAGTTGTCGAGGGCTGATTTCATGTCCTATGATAAAAAGCCTTCTGTTTCCACCGCCAAACCTTTCAGGGGAGTTTTTGCAACACGTTGGCACCATCTTTGAGTGAATTGGAGAATTTCAGATTTTTACTGAAGTTGTGACCCCGGGGCTTAGAAATTTTTTTTTTCACAGGTTAAGTTGTCGAGGGCTGATTTCATGTCCTATGATAAAAAGCCTTCTGTTTCCACCACCAAACCTTTCAGGGGAGTATTTGCAACAGTTTAGCACCATTTTTGAGTGAATTGGAGAATTTCAGATTTTTGCTGAAATTGTGACCCCGGGGCTTATAATTTTTTTTTTCACAGGTTATGTTGTCGAGGGCTAATTTCATGTCCTATGATAAGAAGCCTTCTGTTTTCCCCGCCAAACCTTTCAGGGTAGAATTTACAACAGTTTAGCACCATTTTTGAGTGAATTGGAGAATTTCAGATTTTTGCTGAAATTGTGACCCCGGGGCTTAGAAATTTCCCCCCCCCCACAGGTTAAGTTGTCGAGGGCTGATTTCATGTCCTATGATAAAAAGCCTTCTGTTTCCACCGCCAAACCTTTCAGGGGAGTTTTTGCAACACGTTGGCACCATCTTTGAGTGAATTGAAGAATTTCAGATTTTTGCTGAAGTTGTGACCCCGGGGCTTAGAAATTTTTTTTTTCCCAGGTTAAGTTGTCGAGGGCTGATTTCATGCCCTATGATAAAAAGCCTTCTGTTTCCACCGCCAAACCTTTCAGGGGAGAATTTACAACAGTTTAGCACCATTTTTGAGTGAATTGGAGAATTTCAGATTTTTGCTGAAATTGTGACCCCGGGGCTTAGAAATTTTTTTTTTCACAGGTTAAGTTGTCGAGGGTTGAATTCTTGGCCTATGATAAAAAGCCTTCTGTTTCCACCGCCAAACCTTTCAGGGGACTATTTGCAAAACGTTGGCACCATCTTTGAGTGAATTGGAGAATTTCAGATTTTTGCTGAAATTGTGACCCCGGGGCTTAGAAAAAAAATTTTCCACAGGTTAAGTTGTCGAGGGCTGATTTCTTGGCCTATGATAAAAAGCCTTCTGTTTCCACCGCCAAACCTTTCAGGGGAGAATTTACAACAGTTTAGCACCATTTTTGAGTGAATTGGAGAATTTCAGATTTTTGCTGAAATTGTGACCCCGGGGCTTAGAAATTTTTTTTTCCACATGTTAAGTTGTCGAGGGTTGATTTCTTGGCCTATGATAAAAAGCCTTCTGTTTCCACCGTCAAACCTTTCAGTGGAGTATTTGCAACAGTTTAGCACCATTTTTGAGTGAATTGGAGAATTTCAGATTTTTGCTGAAATTGTGACCCCGGGGCTTAGAAATTTTTTTTCCCCCACAGGTTAAGTTGTCGAGGGCTGATTTCATGTCCTATGATAAAAAGCCTTCTGTTTCCCCCGCCAAACCTTTCAGGGTAGAATTTACAACAGTTTAGCACCATGTTTGAGTGAATTGGAGAATTTCAGATTTTTGCTGAAATTGTGACCCCGGGGCTTAGAAATTTTTTTTTTCACAGGTTAAGTTGTCGAGGGCTGATTTCATGTCCTATGATAAAAAGCCTTCTGTTTCCACCGCCAAACCTTTCAGGGGATTTTTTGCAACACGTTGGCACCATTTTTGAGTGAATTGGAGAATTTCAGATTTTTGCTGAAATTGTGACCCCGGGGCTTAGAAATTTTTTTTTCCCCCACAGGTTAAGTTGTCGAGGGCTGATTTCATGTCCTATGATAAAAAGCCTTCTGTTTCCCCCGCCAAACCTTTCAGGGTAGAATTTACAACAGTTTAGCACCATGTTTGAGTGAATTAGAGAATTTCAGATTTTTGCTGAAATTGTGACCCCGGGGCTTAGAAATTTTTTTTTTCACAGGTTAAGTTGTCGAGGGCTGATTTCATGTCCTATGATAAAAAGCCTTCTGTTTCCACCGCCAAACCTTTCAGGGGAGTTTTTGCAACACGTTGGCACCATCTTTGAGTGAATTGGAGAATTTCAGATTTTTGCTGAAGTTGTGACCCCGGGGCTTAGAATTTTTTTTTTTCACAGGTTAAGTTGTCGAGGGTTGATTTCATGGCCTATGATAAACAGCCTTCTGTTTCCACCGCCAAACCTTTCAGGGGAGAATTTAAAACAGTTTAGCACCATTTTTGAGTGAATTGGAGAATTTCAGATTTTTCCTGAAGTTGTGACCCCGGGGCTTAGAAATTTTTTTTTTCACAGGTTAAGTTGTCGAGGGCTGATTTCATGTCCTATGATAAAAAGCCTTCTGTTTCCACCGCCAAACCTTTCAGGGGAGTATTTGCAAAACTTTGGCACCATCTTTGAGTGAATTGGAGAATTTCAGATTTTTGCTGAAGTTGTGACCCCGGGGCTTAGAAATTTTTTTTTTCACAGGTTAAGTTGTCGAGGGCTGATTTCATGTCCTATGATAAAAAGCCTTCTGTTTCCACCGCCAAACCTTTCAGGGGAGTATTTGCAAAACTTTGGCATCATTTTGATTGAATTTGAGAATTTCAGATTTTTGCTGAAGTTGTGACCCCGGGGCTTAGAAATTTTTTTTTTCACAGGTTAAGTTGTCGAGGGTTGAATTCTTGGCCTATGATAAAAAGCCTTCTGTTTCCACCGCCAAACCTTTCAGGGGACTATTTGCAAAACGTTGGCACCATTTTTGAGTGAATTGGAGAATTTCAGATTTTTCCTGAAGTTGTGACCCCGGGGCTTAGAATTTTTTTTTTTCACAGGTTAAGTTCTCGAGGGTTGATTTCATGGCCTATGATAAACAGCCTTCTGTTTCCACCGCCAAACCTTTCAGGGGAGAATTTACAACAGTTTAGCACCATTTTTGAGTGAATTGGAGAATTTCAGATTTTTCCTGAAGTTGTGACCCCGGGGCTTAGAATTTTTTTTTTTCACAGGTTAAGTTGTCGAGGGCTGATTTCATGTCCTATGATAAAAAGCCTTCTGTTTCCACCGCCAAACCTTTCAGGGGACTATTTGCAAAACTTTGGCACCATCTTTGAGTGAATTGAAGAATTTCAGATTTTTGCTGAAGTTGTGACCCCGGGGCTTAGAATTTTTTTTTTCCACAGGTTAAGTTGTTGAGGGTTGATTTCTTGGCCTATGATAAAAAGCCTTCTGTTTCCACCGCCAAACCTTTCAGGGGAGTATTTGCAACAGTTTAGCACCATTTTTGAGTGAATTGGAGAATTTCAGATTTTTGCTGAAATTGTGACCCCGGGGCTTAGAAATTTTTTTTCCCCACAAGTTAAGTTGTCGAGGGCTGATTTCATGTCCTATGATAAAAAGCCTTCTGTTTCCCCCGCCAAACCTTTCAGGGTAGAATTTACAACAGTTTAGCACCATGTTTGAGTGAATTGGAGAATTTCAGATTTTTGCTGAAATTGTGACCCCGGGGCTTAGAAATTTTTTTTTTCACAGGTTAAGTTGTCGAGGGCTGATTTCATGTCCTATGATA
Organism: Podarcis liolepis; assembly: GCF_965112155.1. Lineage (NCBI taxonomy): Eukaryota > Metazoa > Chordata > Lepidosauria > Squamata > Lacertidae > Podarcis > Podarcis liolepis. Next base: position 14,511,692 of record NC_139556.1, read on the forward strand.
AAAAGCCTTCTGTTTCCACCGCCAAACCTTTCAGGGGAGTTTTTGCAACACGTTGGCACCATCTTTGAGTGAATTGGAGAATTTCAGATTTTTGCTGAAGTTGTGACCCCGGGGCTTAGAAATTTTTTTTCCCCCAGGTTAAGTTGTCGAGGGCTGATTTCATGCCCTATGATAAAAAGCCTTCTGTTTCCACCGCCAAACCTTTCAGGGGAGAATTTACAACAGTTTAGCACCATTTTTGAGTGAATTGGAGAATTTCAGATTTTTGCTGAAGTTGTGACCCCGGGGCTTAGAATTTTTTTTTTTTCACAGGTTAAGTTGTCGAGGGTTGATTTCATGGCCTATGATAAACAGCCTTCTGTTTCCACCGCCAAACCTTTCAGGGGAGAATTTACAACAGTTTAGCACCATTTTTGAGTGAATTGGAGAATTTCAGATTTTTCCTGAAGTTGTGACCCCGGGGCTTAGAAATTTTTTTTTCACAGGTTAAGTTGTCGAGGGCTGATTTCATGTCCTATGATAAAAAGCCTTCTGTTTCCACCGCCAAACCTTTCAGGGGAGTATTTGCAAAACTTTGGCATCATTTATGATTGAATTTGAGAATTTCAGATTTTTGCTGAAGTTGTGACCCCGGGGCTTAGAAATTTTTTTTTCCACAGGTTAAGTTGTCGAGAGTTGATTTCTTGGCCTATGATAAAAAGCCTTCTGTTTCCACCGCCAAACCTTTCAGGGGAGTATTTGCAACAGTTTAGCACCATTTTTGAGTGAATTGGAGAATTTCAGATTTTTTCTGAAATTGTGACCCCGGGGCTTAGAAATTTTTTCCCCCCCACAGGTTAAGTTGTCGAGGGCTGATTTCATGTCCTATGATAAAAAGCCTTCTGTTTGCACCGCCAAACCTTTCAGGGTAGAATTTACAACAGTTTAGCACCATGTTTGAGTGAATTGGAGAATTTCAGATTTTTGCTGAAATTGTGACCCCGGGGCTTAGAAATTTTTTTTTTCACAGGTTAAGTTGTCGAGGGCTGATTTCATGTCCTATGATAAAAAGCCTTCTGTTTCCACCGCCAAACCTTTCAGGGGAGTTTTTGCAACACGTTGGCACCATCTTTGAGTGAATTGGAGAATTTCAGATTTTTGCTGAAGTTGTGACCCCGGGGCTTAGAATTTTTTTTTTTCACAGGTTAAGTTGTCGAGGGCTGATTTCATGTCCTATGATAAAAAGCCTTCTGTTTCCACCGCCAAACCTTTCAGGGGAGTATTTCCAAAACTTTGGCATCATTTTGATTGAATTTGAGAATTTCAGATTTTTGCTGAAGTTGTGACCCCGGGGCTTAGAAATTTTTTTTTTCACAGGTTAAGTTGTCGAGGGTTGAATTCTTGGCCTATGATAAAAAGCCTTCTGTTTCCACCGCCAAACCTTTCAGGGGACTATTTGCAAAACGTTGGCACCATCTTTGAGTGAATTGGAGAATTTCAGATTTTTGCTGAAATTGTGACCCCGGGGCTTAGAAAATTTTTTTTTCACAGGTTAAGTTGTCGAGGGCTGATTTCTTGGCCTATGATAAAAAGCCTTCTGTTTCCACCGCCAAACCTTTCAGGGGAGAATTTACAACAGTTTAGCACCATTTTTGAGTGAATTGGAGAATTTCAGATTTTTGCTGAAATTGTGACCCCGGGGCTTAGAAATTTTTTTTTTCACAGGTTAAGTTGTCGAGGGTTGATTTCATGGCCTATGATAAACAGCCTTCTGTTTCCACCGCCAAACCTTTCAGGGGAGAATTTACAACAGTTTAGCACTATTTTTGAGTAAATTGGAGAATTTCAGATTTTTCCTGAAGTTGTGACCCCGGGGCTTAGAAATTTTTTTTTTCACAGGTTAAGTTGTCGAGGGCTGATTTCATGTCCTATGATAAAAAGCCTTCTGTTTCCACCGCCAAACCTTTCAGGGGACTATTTGCAAAACTTTGGCACCATCTTTGAGTGAATTGAAGAATTTCAGATTTTTGCTGAAGTTGTGACCCCGGGGCTTAGAATTTTTTTTTTTCCACAGGTTAAGTTGTTGAGGGTTGATTTCTTGGCCTATGATAAAAAGCCTTCTGTTTCCACCGCCAAACCTTTCAGGGGAGTATTTGCAACAGTTTAGCACCATTTTTGAGTGAATTGGAGAATTTCAGATTTTTGCTGAAATTGTGACCCCGGGGCTTAGAAATTTTTTTCCCCCACAAGTTAAGTTGTCGAGGGCTGATTTCATGTCCTATGATAAAAAGCCTTCTGTTTCCCCCGCCAAACCTTTCAGGGTAGAATTTACAACAGTTTAGCACCATGTTTGAGTGAATTGGAGAATTTCAGATTTTTGCTGAAATTGTGACCCCGGGGCTTAGAAATTTTTTTTTTCACAGGTTAAGTTGTCGAGGGCTGATTTCATGTCCTATGATAAAAAGCCTTCTGTTTCCACCGCCAAACCTTTCAGGGGACTATTTGCAAAACTTTGGCACCATCTTTGAGTGAATTGGAGAATTTCAGATTTTTGCTGAAATTGTGACCCCGGGGCTTAGAATTTTTTTTTTTCCACAGGTTAAGTTGTCGAGGGTTAATTTCTTGGCCTATGATAAAAAGCCTTCTGTTTCCACCGCCAAACCTTTCAGGGGAGTATTTGCAACAGTTTAGCACCATTTTTGAGTGAATTGGAGAATTTCAGATTTTTGCTGAAATTGTGACCCCGGGGCTTAGAAATTTTTTTCCCCCCACAGGTTAAGTTGTCGAGGGCTGATTTCATGTCCTATGATAAAAAGCCTTCTGTTTCCCCCGCCAAACCTTTCAGGGTAGAATTTACAACAGTTTAGCACCATGTTTGAGTGAATTGGAGAATTTCAGATTTTTGCTGAAATTGTGACCCCGGGGCTTAGAAATTTTTTTTTTTTCACAGGTTAAGTTGTCGAGGGCTGATTTCATGTCCTATGATAAAAAGCCTTCTGTTTCCACCGCCAAACCTTTCAGGGGAGTTTTTGCAACACGTTGGCACCATCTTTGAGTGAATTGGAGAATTTCAGATTTTTGCTGAAGTTGTGACCCCGGGGCTTAGAAATTTTTTTTTTCCCAGGTTAAGTTGTCGAGGGCTGATTTCATGCCCTATGATAAAAAGCCTTCTGTTTCCACCGCCAAACCTTTCAGGGGAGAATTTACAACAGTTTAGCACCATTTTTGAGTGAATTGGAGAATTTCAGATTTTTGCTGAAGTTGTGACCCCGGGGCTTAGAATTTTTTTTTTTCACAGGTTAAGTTGTCGAGGGTTGATTTCATGGCCTATGATAAACAGCCTTCTGTATCCACCGCCAAACCTTTCAGGGGAGAATTTACAACAGTTTAGCACCATTTTTGAGTGAATTGGAGAATTTCAGATTTTTGCTGAAATTGTGACCCCGGGGCTTAGAAATTTTTTCCCCCCCACAGGTTAAGTTGTCGAGGGCTGATTTCATGTCCTATGATAAAAAGCCTTCTGTTTCCCCCGCCAAACCTTTCAGGGTAGAATTTACAACAGTTTAGCACCATGTTTGAGTGTATTGGAGAATTTCAGATTTTTGCTGAAATTGTGACCCCGGGGCTTAGAAATTTTTTTTTTCACAGGTTAAGTTGTCGAGGGCTGATTTCATGTCCTATGATAAAAAGCCTTCTGTTTCCACCGCCAAACCTTTCAGGGGAGTTTTTGCAACACGTTGGCACCATCTTTGAGTGAATTGGAGAATTTCAGATTTTTACTGAAATTGTGACCCCGGGGCTTAGAAATATTTTTTTTCACAGGTTAAGTTGTCGAGGGCTGATTTCATGTCCTATGATAAAAAGCCTTCTGTTTCCACCACCAAACCTTTCAGGGGAGAATTTACAACAGTTTAGCACCATTTTTGAGTGAATTGGAGAATTTCAGATTTTTGCTGAAATTGTGACCCCGGGGCTTAGAAAAATTTTTTTTCACAGGTTAAGTTGTCGAGGGCTGATTTCATGTCCTATGATAAAAAGCCTTCTGTTTCCACCGCCAAACCTTTCAGGGGAGAATTTACAACAGTTTAGCACCATTTTTGAGTGAATTGGAGAATTTCAGATTTTTGCTGAAGTTGTGACCCCGGGGCTTAGAATTTTTTTTTTTTCACAGGTTAAGTTGTCGAGGGTTGATTTCATGGCCTATGATAAACAGCCTTCTGTTTCCACCGCCAAACCTTTCAGGGGAGAATTTACAACAGTTTAGCACCATTTTTGAGTGAATTGGAGAATTTTAGATTTTTGCTGAAATTGTGACCCCGGGGCTTAGAATTTTTTTTTTCCACAGGTTAAGTTGTCGAGGGCTGATTTCATGTCCTATGATAAAAAGCCTTCTGTTTCCCCCGCCAAACCTTTCAGGGTAGAATTTACAACAGTTTAGCACCATGTTTGAGTGTATTGGAGAATTTCAGATTTTTGCTGAAATTGTGACCCCGGGGCTTAGAATTTTTTTTTTTCACAGGTAAAGTTGTCGAGGGCTGATTTCATGTCCTATGATAAAAAGCCTTCTGTTTCCACCGCCAAACCTTTCAGGGGAGTTTTTGCAACACGTTGGCACCATCTTTCAGTGAATTGGAGAATTTCAGATTTTTACTGAAGTTGTGACCCCGGGGCTTAGAAATTTTTTTTTTCACAGGTTAAGTTGTCGAGGGCTGATTTCATGTCCTATGATAAAAAGCCTTCTGTTTCCACCACCAAACCTTTCAGGGGAGTATTTGCAACAGTTTAGCACCATTTTTGAGTGAATTGGAGAATTTCAGATTTTTGCTGAAATTGTGACCCCGGGGCTTATAATTTTTTTTTTTCACAGGTTATATTGTCGAGGGCTAATTTCATGTCCTATGATAAGAAGCCTTCTGTTTCCCCCGCCAAACCTTTCAGGGTAGAATTTACAACAGTTTAGCACCATTTTTGAGTGAATTGGAGAATTTCAGATTTTTGCTGAAATTGTGACCCCGGGGCTTAGAAAAATTTTTTTTCACAGGTTAAGTTGTCGAGGGCTGATTTCATGTCCTATGATAAAAAGCCTTCTGTTTCCACCGCCAAACCTTTCAGGGGAGAATTTACAACAGTTTAGCACCATTTTTGAGTGAATTGGAGAATTTCAGATTTTTGCTGAAGTTGTGACCCCGGGGCTTAGAAATTTTTTTTTTTCACAGGTTAAGTTGTCGAGGGTTGATTTCATGGCCTATGATAAACAGCCTTCTGTTTCCACCGCCAAACCTTTCAGGGGAGAATTTACAACAGTTTAGCACCATTTTTGAGTGAATTGGAGAATTTTAGATTTTTGCTGAAATTGTGACCCCGGGGCTTAGAATTTTTTTTTTCCACAGGTTAAGTTGTCGAGGGTTGATTTCTTGGCCTATTATAAAAAGCCTTCTGTTTCCACCGCCAAACCTTTCAGGGGAGTATTTGCAACAGTTTAGCACCATTTTTGAGTGAATTGGAGAATTTCAGATTTTTGCTGAAATTGTGACCCCGGGGCTTAGAAATTTTTTTTTTTCACAGGTTAAGTTGTCGAGGGCTGATTTCATGTCCTATGATAAAAAGCCTTCTGTTTCCACCGCCAAACCTTTCAGGGGAGTTTTTGCAACACGTTGGCACCATCTTTGAGTGAATTGGAGAATTTCAGATTTTTGCTGAAGTTGTGACCCCGGGGCTTAGAAATTTTTTTTTTCACAGGTTAAGTTGTCGAGGGCTGATTTCATGTCCTATGATAAAAAGCCTTCTGTTTCCACCGCCAAACCTTTCAGGGGAGAATTTACAACAGTTTAGCACCATTTTTGAGTGAATTGGAGAATTTCAGATTTTTGCTGAAGTTGTGACCCCGGGGCTTAGAAATTTTTTTTTTTCACAGGTTAAGTTGTCGAGGGTTGATTTCATGGCCTATGATAAACAGCCTTCTGTTTCCACCGCCAAACCTTTCACGGGAGAATTTACAACAGTTTAGCACCATTTTTGAGTGAATTGGAGAATTTTAGATTTTTGCTGAAATTGTGACCCCGGGGCTTAGAATTTTTTTTTTTCACAGGTTAAGTTGTCGAGGGTTGATTTCATGGCCTATGATAAACAGCCTTCTGTATCCACCGCCAAACCTTTCAGGGGAGTATTTACAACAGTTTAGCACCATTTTTGAGTGAATTGGAGAATTTCAGATTTTTGCTGAAATTGTGACCCCGGGGCTTATAATTTTTTTTTTCACAGGTTATATTGTCGAGGGCTGATTTCATGTCCTATGATAAAAAGCCTTCTGTTTCCACCGCCAAACCTTTCAGGGGAGTTTTTGCAACACGTTGGCACCATCTTTGAGTGAATTGGAGAATTTCAGATTTTTGCTGAAGTTGTGACCCCGGGGCTTAGAAATTTTTTTTTTCACAGGTTAAGTTGTCGAGGGCTGATTTCATGTCCTATGATAAAAAGCCTTCTGTTTCCACTGCCAAACCTTTCAGGGGAGAATTTACAACAGTTTAGCACCATTTTTGAGTGAATTGGAGAATTTCAGATTTTTGCTGAAGTTGTGACCCCGGGGCTTAGAAATTTTTTTTTTCACAGGTTAAGTTGTCGAGGGCTGATTTCATGTCCTATGATAAAAAGCCTTCTGTTTCCACCACCAAACCTTTCAGGGGAGTATTTGCAACAGTTTAGCACCATTTTTGAGTGAATTGGAGAATTTCAGATTTTTGCTGAAATTGTGACCCCGGGGCTTATAATTTTTTTTTTTCACAGGTTATATTGTCGAGGGCTAATTTCATGTCCTATGATAAGAAGCCTTCTGTTTCCCCCGCCAAACCTTTCAGGGTAGAATTTACAACAGTTTAGCACCATTTTTGAGTGAATTGGAGAATTTCAGATTTTTGCTGAAATTGTGACCCCGGGGCTTAGAAAAATTTTTTTTCACAGGTTAAGTTGTCGAGGGCTGATTTCATGTCCTATGATAAAAAGCCTTCTGTTTCCACCGCCAAACCTTTCAGGGGAGAATTTACAACAGTTTAGCACCATTTTTGAGTGAATTGGAGAATTTCAGATTTTTGCTGAAGTTGTGACCCCGGGGCTTAGAAATTTTTTTTTTCCACAGGTTAAGTTGTCGAGGGTTGATTTCATGGCCTATGATAAACAGCCTTCTGTTTCCACCGCCAAACCTTTCAGGGGAGAATTTACAACAGTTTAGCACCATTTTTGAGTGAATTGGAGAATTTTAGATTTTTGCTGAAATTGTGACCCCGGGGCTTAGAATTTTTTTTTTCCACAGGTTAAGTTGTCGAGGGTTGATTTCTTGGCCTATGATAAAAAGCCTTCTGTTTCCACCGCCAAACCTTTCAGGGGAGTATTTGCAACAGTTTAGCACCATTTTTGAGTGAATTGGAGAATTTCAGATTTTTGCTGAAATTGTGACCCCGGGGCTTAGAAATTTTTTTTTTTCACAGGTTAAGTTGTCGAGGGCTGATTTCATGTCCTATGATAAAAAGCCTTCTGTTTCCACCGCCAAACCTTTCAGGGGAGTTTTTGCAACACGTTGGCACCATCTTTGAGTGAATTGGAGAATTTCAGATTTTTGCTGAAGTTGTGACCCCGGGGCTTAGAAATTTTTTTTTTCACAGTTTAAGTTGTCGAGGGCTGATTTCATGTCCTATGATAAAAAGCCTTCTGTTTCCACCGCCAAACCTTTCAGGGGACTATTTGCAACCGTTTAGCACCATTTTTGAGTGAATTGGAGAATTTCAGATTATTGCTGAAATTGTGACCCCGGGGCTTAGAAATTTTTTCCCCCCCACAGGTTAAGTTGTCGAGGGCTGATTTCATGTCCTATGATAAAAAGCCTTCTGTTTCCCCCGCCAAACCTTTCAGGGTAGAATTTACAACAGTTTAGCACCATGTTTGAGTGTATTGGAGAATTTCAGATTTTTGCTGAAATTGTGACCCCGGGGCTTAGAAATTTTTTTTTTCACAGGTTAAGTTGTCGAGGGCTGATTTCATGTCCTATGATAAAAAGCCTTCTGTTTCCACCACCAAACCTTTCAGGGGAGTTTTTGCAACACGTTGGAACCATCTTTGAGTGAATTGGAGAATTTCAGATTTTTACTGAAGTTGTGACCCCGGGGCTTAGAAATTTTTTTTTTCACAGGTTAAGTTGTCGAGGGCTGATTTCATGTCCTATGATAAAAAGCCTTCTGTTTCCACCACCAAACCTTTCAGGGGAGTATTTGCAACAGTTTAGCACCATTTTTGAGTGAATTGGAGAATTTCAGATTTTTGCTGAAATTGTGACCCCGGGGCTTAGAAAATTTTTTTTTCACAGGTTAAGTTGTCGAGGGCTGATTTCATGTCCTATGATAAAAAGCCTTCTGTTTCCACCGCCAAACCTTTCAGGGGAGAATTTACAACAGTTTAGCACCATCTTTGAGTGAATTGGAGAATTTCAGATTTTTGCTGAAGTTGTGACCCCGGGGCTTAGAAATTTTTTTTTTCACAGGTTAAGTTGTCGAGGGCTGATTTCATGTCCTATGATAAAAAGCCTTCTGTTTCCACCGCCAAACCTTTCAGGGGAGTATTTGCAAAACTTTGGCATCATTTTTGATTGAATTTGAGAATTTCAGATTTTTGCTGAAGTTGTGACCCCGGGGCTTAGAAATTTTTTTTTTCACAGGTTAAGTTGTCGAGGGTTGAATTCTTGGCCTATGATAAAAAGCCTTCTGTTTCCACCGCCAAACCTTTCAGGGGACTATGTGCAAAACTTTGGCACCATCTTTGAGTGAATTGGAGAATTTCAGATTTTTGCTGAAATTGTGAACACGGGGCTTAGAAAATTTTTTTTTCCACAGGTTAAGTTGTCGAGGGCTGATTTCTTGGCCTATGATAAAAAGCCTTCTGTTTCCACCTCCAAACCTTCCAGGGGAGAATTTACAACAGTTTAGCACCATTTTTGAGTGAATTGGAGAATTTCAGATTTTTGCTGAAATTGTAACCCCGGGGCTTAGAAATTTTTTTTTTCACAGGTTAAGTTGTCGAGGGTTGATTTCTTGGCCTATGATAAAAAGCTTTCTGTTTCCACCGCCAAACCTTTCAGGGGAGTTTTTGCAACACTTTGGCACCATTTTTGAGTGAATTGGAGAATTTCAGATTTTTGCTGAAATTGTGACCCCGGGGCTTAGAATTTTTTTTTTTTCACAGGTTAAGTTGTCGAGGGCTGATTTCATGTCCTATGATAAGAAGCCTTCTGTTTCACCCGCCAAACCTTTCAGGGGTGAATTTACAACAGTTTAGCACCATTTTTGAGTGAATTGGAGAATTTCAGATTTTTGCTGAAATTGTGACCCCGGGGCTTAGAAATTTTTTTTTTCACAGGTTAAGTTGTCGAGGGCTGATTTCATGTCCTATGATAAAAAGCCTTCTGTTTCCACCGCCAAACCTTTCAGGGGAGTTTTTGCAACACGTTGGCACCATATTTGAGTGAATTGGAGAATTTCAGATTTTTGCTGAAGTTGTGACCCCGGGGCTTAGAAATTTTTTTCCCCCCAGGTTAAGTTGTCGAGGGCTGATTTCATGTCCTATGAGAAAAAGCCTTCTGTTTCCACCGCCAAACCTTTCAGGGGTGAATTTACAACAGTTTAGCACCATTTTTGAGTGAATTGGAGAATTTGAGATTTTTGCTGAAATTGTGACCCCGGGGCTTAGAAATTTTTTTTTTCACAGGTTAAGTTGTCGAGGGCTGATTTCATGTCCTATGATAAAAAGCCTTCTGTTTCCACCGCCAAACTTTTCAGGGGAGTATTTGCAAAACTTTGGCATCATTTTTGATTGAATTTGAGAATTTCAGATTTTTGCTGAAGTTGTGACCCCGGGGCTTAGAAATTTTTTTTTCCACAGGTTAAGTTGTCGAGGGTTGATTTCTTGGCCTATGATAAAAAGCCTTCTGTTTCCACCGCCAAACCTTTCAGTGGAGTATTTGCAACAGTTTAGCACCATTTTTGAGTGAATTGGAGAATTTCAGATTTTTGCTGAAATTGTGACCCCGGGGCTTAGAAATTTTTTTTCCCCCACAGGTTAAGTTATCGAGGGCTGATTTCATGTCCTATGATAAAAAGCCTTCTGTTTCCCCCGCCAAACCTTTCAGGGTAGAATTTACAACAGTTTAGCACCATGTTTGAGTGAATTGGAGAATTTCAGATTTTTGCTGAAATTGTGACCCCGGGGCTTAGAATTTTTTTTTTTCACAGGTTAAGTTGTCGAGGGCTGATTTCATGTCCTATGATAAAAAGCCTTCTGTTTCCACCGCCAAACCTTTCAGGGGAGTTTTTGCAACACGTTGGCACCATCTTTGAGTGAATTGGAGAATTTCAGATTTTTGCTGAAGTTGTGACCCCGGGGCTTAGAAATTTTTTTTTTCCCAGGTTAAGTTGTCGAGGGCTGATTTCATGCCCTATGATAAAAAGCTTTCTGTTTCCACCGCCAAACCTTTCAGGGGAGTATTTGCAACAGTTTAGCACCATTTTTGAGTGAATTGGAGAATTTCAGATTTTTGCTGAAATTGTGACCCCGGGGCTTAGAAATTTTTTTTTCCCCACGGGTTAAGTTGTCGAGGGCTGATTTCATGTCCTATGATAAGAAGCCTTCTGTTTCACCCGCCAAACCTTTCAGGGGTGAATTTACAACAGTTTAGAACCATTTTTGAGTGAATTGGAGAATTTCAGATTTTTGCTGAAATTGTGACCCCGGGGCTTAGAAATTTTTTTTTTCACAGGTTAAGTTGTCGAGGGCTGATTTCATGTCCTATGATAAAAAGCCGTCTATTTCCACCGCCAAACCTTTCCAGGAAGAATGTGCAACAGTTTAGCACCATTTTTGAGTGAATTGGAGAATTTCAGATTTTTGCTGAAATTGTGACCCCGGGGCTTAGAAATTTTTTTCCCCCACAGGTTAAGTTGTCGAGGGCTGATTTCATGTCCTATGATAAAAAGCCTTCTGTTTCCACCTCCAAACCTTTCAGGGGAGTATTTGCAAAACTTTGGCACCATTTTTGAGTGAATTGGAGAATTTCAGATTTTTGCTGAAGTTGTGACCCCGGGGCTTAGAAATTTTTTTTTTCACAGGTTAAGTTGTCAAGGGTTGATTTCTTGGTCTATGATAAAAAGCCTTCTGTTTCCCCCGCCAAACCTTTCAGGGGAGAATTTACAACAGTTCAGCACCATTTTTGAGTGAATTGGAGAATTTCAGATTTTTGCTGAAATTGTGACCCCGGAGCTTAGAATTTTTTTTTTTTCACAGGTTAAGTTGTCGAGGGTTGATTTCTTGGCCTATGATAAAAAGCTTTCTGTTTCCACCGCCAAACCTTTCAGGGGAGTATTTGCAACAGTTTAGCACCATTTTTGAGTGAATTGGAGAATTTCAGATTTTTGCTGAAATTGTGACCCCGGGGCTTAGAATTTTTTTTTTCCCCCACAGGTTAAGTTGTCGAGGGCTGATTTCATGTCCTATGATAAAAAGCCTTCTGTTTCCCCCGCCAAACCTTTCAGGGTAGAATTTACAACAGTTTAGCACCATTTTTGAGTGAATTGGAGAATTTCAGATTTTTGCTGAAATTGTGACCCCGGGGCTTAGAAATTTTTTTTTTCACAGGTTAAGTTGTCGAGGGCTGATTTCATGTCCTATGATAAAAAGCCTTCTGTTTCCACCGCCAAACCTTTCAGGGGAGTATTTGCAACATGTTGGCACCATCTTTGAGTGAATTGGAGAATTTCAGATTTTTGCTGAAGTTGTGACCCCGGGGCTTAGAAATTTTTTTTTTCACAGGTTAAGTTGTCGAGGGCTGATTTCATGTCCTATGATAAAAAGCCGTCTGTTTCCACCGCCAAACCTTTCAGGGGAGTATTTGCAAAACTTTGGCACCATCTTTGAGTGAATTGGAGAATTTCAGATTTTTGCTGAAATTGTGACCCCGGGGCTTAGAATTTTTTTTTTTCACAGGTTAAGTTGTCGAGGGCTGATTTCATGTCCCATGATAAGAAGCCTTCTGTTTCACCCGCCAAACCTTTCAGGGGTGAATTTACAACAGTTTAGCACCATTTTTGAGTGAATTGGAGAATTTCAGATTTTTGCTGAAATTGTGACCCCGGGGCTTAGAAATTTTTTTTTTCACAGGTTAAGTTGTCGAGGGCTGATTTCATGTCCTATGATAAAAAGCCTTCTGTTTCCACCGCCAAACCTTTCAGGGGAGTATTTGCAAAACTTTGGCACCATATTTGAGTGAATTGGAGAATTTCAGATTTTTGCTGAAGTTGTGACCCCGGGGCTTAGAATTTTTTTTTTCACAGGTTAAGTTTTCGAGGGTTGATTTCTTGGTCTATGATAAAAAGCCTTCTGTTTCCCCCGCCAAACCTTTCAGGGGAGAATTTACAACAGTTCAGCACCATTTTTGAGTGAATTGGAGAATTTCAGATTTTTGCTGAAATTGTGACCCCGGGGCTTAGAAATTTTTTTTTTCACAGGTTAAGTTGTCGTGGGCTGATTTCATGTCCTATGATAAAAAGCCTTCTGTTTCCACCGCCAAACCTTTCAGGGGAGTATTTGCAACACGTTGGCACCATCTTTGAGTGAATTGGAGAATTTCAGATTTTTGCTGAAGTTGTGACCCCGGGGCTTAGAAATTTTTTTTTTCCACAGGTTAAGTTGTCGAGGGCTGATTTCATGTCCTATGATAAAAAGCCTTCTGTTTCCACCGCCAAACCTTTCAGGGGAGTATTTGCAAAACTTTGGCACCATTTTTGAGTGAATTGGAGAATTTCAGATTTTTGCTGAAGTTGTGACCCCGGGGCTTAGAATTTTTTTTTTTCACAGGTTAAGTTGTCGAGGGTTGATTTCTTGGCCTATGATAAAAAGCCTTCTGTTTGCACCGCCAAACCTTTCAGGGGAGTATTTGCAAAACTTTGGCACCATCTTTGAGTGAATTGGAGAATTTGAGATTTTTGCTGAAGTTGTGACCCCGGGGCTTAGAAATTTTTTTTTTCACAGGTTAAGTTGTCGAGGGCTGATTTCATGTCCTATGATAAAAAGCCTTCTGTTTGCACTGCCAAACCTTTAAGGGGAGTATTTGCAAAACTTTGGCACCATCTTTGAGTGAATTGGAGAATTTCAGATTTTTGCTGAAGTTGTGACCCCGGGGCTTAGAAATTTTTTTTTTCACAGGTTAAGTTGTCGAGGGCTGATTTCATGTACTATGATAAAAAGCCTTCTGTTTCCACCTCCAAACCTTTCAGGGGAGTATTTGCAAAACTTTGGCACCATCTTTGAGTGAATTGGAGAATTTCAGATTTTTGCTGAAGTTGTGACCCCGGGGCTTAGAATTTTTTTTTTTCACAGGTTAAGTTGTCGTGGGCTGATTTCATGTCCTATGATAAAAAGCCTTCTGTTTCCACCGCCAAACCATTCAGGGGAGAATTTACAACAGTTTAGCACCATTTTTGAGTGAATTGGAGAATTTCAGATTTTTGCTGAAGTTGTGACCCCGGGGCTTAGAAATTTTTTTTTTCACAGGTTAAGTTGTCGAGGGCTGATTTCATGTCCTATGATAAAAAGCCGTCTGTTTCCACCGCCAAACCTTTCCAGGAAGAATGTGCAACAGTTTAGCACCATTTTTGAGTGAATTGGAGAATTTCAGATTTTTGCTGAAGTTGTGACCCCGGGGCTTAGAATTTTTTTTTTCACAGGTTAAGTTTTCGAGGGTTGATTTCTTGGTCTATGATAAAAAGCCTTCTGTTTCCCCCGCCAAACCTTTCAGGGGAGAATTTACAACAGTTCAGCACCATTTTTGAGTGAATTGGAGAATTTCAGATTTTTGCTGAAATTGTGACCCCGGGGCTTAGAAATTTTTTTTTTCACAGGTTAAGTTGTCGTGGGCTGATTTCATGTCCTATGATAAAAAGCCTTCTGTTTCCACCGCCAAACCTTTCAGGGGAGTATTTGCAACACGTTGGCACCATCTTTGAGTGAATTGGAGAATTTCAGATTTTTGCTGAAGTTGTGACCCCGGGGCTTAGAAATTTTTTTTTTCCACAGGTTAAGTTGTCGAGGGCTGATTTCATGTCCTATGATAAAAAGCCTTCTGTTTCCACCGCCAAACCTTTCAGGGGAGTATTTGCAAAACTTTGGCACCATTTTTGAGTGAATTGGAGAATTTCAGATTTTTGCTGAAGTTGTGACCCCGGGGCTTAGAAATTTTTTTTTTCACAGGTTAAGTTGTCGAGGGTTGATTTCTTGGCCTATGATAAAAAGCCTTCTGTTTGCACCGCCAAACCTTTCAGGGGAGTATTTGCAAAACTTTGGCACCATCTTTGAGTGAATTGGAGAATTTGAGATTTTTGCTGAAGTTGTGACCCCAGGGCTTAGAAATTTTTTTTTTCACAGGTTAAGTTGTCGAGGGCTGATTTCATGTCCTATGATAAAAAGCCTTCTGTTTGCACTGCCAAACCTTTAAGGGGAGTATTTGCAAAACTTTGGCACCATCTTTGAGTGAATTGGAGAATTTCAGATTTTTGCTGAAGTTGTGACCCCGGGGCTTAGAAATTTTTTTTTTCACAGGTTAAGTTGTCGAGGGCTGATTTCATGTACTATGATAAAAAGCCTTCTGTTTCCACCTCCAAACCTTTCAGGGGAGTATTTGCAAAACTTTGGCACCATCTTTGAGTGAATTGGAGAATTTCAGATTTTTGCTGAAGTTGTGACCCCGGGGCTTAGAATTTTTTTTTTTCACAGGTTAAGTTGTCGTGGGCTGATTTCATGTCCTATGATAAAAAGCCTTCTGTTTCCACCGCCAAACCATTCAGGGGAGAATTTACAACAGTTTAGCACCATTTTTGAGTGAATTGGAGAATTTCAGATTTTTGCTGAAGTTGTGACCCCGGGGCTTAGAAATTTTTTTTTTCACAGGTTAAGTTGTCGAGGGCTGATTTCATGTCCTATGATAAAAAGCCGTCTGTTTCCACCGCCAAACCTTTCCAGGAAGAATGTGCAACAGTTTAGCACCATTTTTGAGTGAATTGGAGAATTTCAGATTTTTGCTGAAATTGTGACCCCGGGGCTTAGAAATTTTTTTTTTCACAGGTTAAGTTGTCGTGGGCTGATTTCATGTCCTATGATAAAAAGCCTTCTGTTTCCACCGCCAAACCTTTCAGGGGAGTATTTGCAACACGTTGGCACCATCTTTGAGTGAATTGGAGAATTTCAGATTTTTGCTGAAGTTGTGACCCCGGGGCTTAGAAATTTTTTTTTTCACAGGTTAAGTTGTCGAGGGCTGATTTCATGTCCTATGATAAAAAGCCTTCTGTTTCCACCGCCAAACCTTTCAGGGGAGTATTTGCAACACGTTGGCACCATCTTTGAGTGAATTGGAGAATTTCAGATTTTTGCTGAAGTTGTGACCCCGGGGCTTAGAAATTTTTTTTTTCACAGGTTAAGTTGTCGAGGGCTGATTTCATGTCCTATGATAAAAAGCCTTCTGTTTCCACCGCCAAACCTTTCAGGGGAGTATTTGCAAAACTTTGGCACCATTTTTGAGTGAATTGGAGAATTTCAGATTTTTGCTGAAGTTGTGACCCCGGGGCTTAGAAATTTTTTTTTTCACAGGTTAAGTTGTCGAGGGTTGATTTCTTGGCCTATGATAAAAAGCCTTCTGTTTGCACCGCCAAACCTTTCAGGGGAGTATTTGCAAAACTTTGGCACCATCTTTGAGTGAATTGGAGAATTTGAGATTTTTGCTGAAGTTGTGACCCCGGGGCTTAGAATTTTTTTTTTCACAGGTTAAGTTGTCGAGGGCTGATTTCATGTCCTATGATAAAAAGCCGTCTGTTTCCACCGCCAAACCTTTCAGGGGAGAATTTACAACAGTTTAGCACCATTTTTGAGTGAATTGGAGAATTTCAGATTTTTGCTGAAGTTGTGACCCCGGGGCTTAGAAATTTTTATTTTCACAGGTTAAGTTGTCGAGGGTTGATTTCTTGGTCTATGATAAAAAGCCTTCTGTTTCCCCCGCCAAACCTTTCAGGGGAGAATTTTCAACAGTTTAGCACCATTTTTGAGTGAATTGGAGAATTTCAGATTTTTGCTGAAGTTGTGACCCCGGGGCTTAGAAATTTTTTTTTTCACAGGTTAAGTTGTCGAGGGCTGATTTCATGTCCTATGATAAAAAGCCTTCTGTTTGCACTGCCAAACCTTTAAGGGGAGTATTTGCAAAACTTTGGCACCATCTTTGAGTGAATTGGAGAATTTCAGATTTTTGCTGAAGTTGTGACCCCGGGGCTTAGAAATTTTTTTTTTCACAGGTTAAGTTGTCGAGGGTTGATTTCATGTCCTATGATAAAAAGCCGTCTGTTTCCACCGCCAAACCTTTCAGGGGAGAATTTACAACAGTTTAGCACCATTTTTGAGTGAATTGGAGAATTTCAGATTTTTGCTGAAATTGTGACCCCGGGGCTTAGAAATTTTTTTTTTCACAGGTTAAGTTGTCGTGGGCTGATTTCATGTCCTATGATAAAAAGCCTTCTGTTTCCACCGCCAAACCTTTCAGGGGAGTATTTGCAAAACTTTGGCACCATTTTTGAGTGAATTGGAGAATTTCAGATTTTTGCTGAAGTTGTGACCCCGGGGCTTAGAAATTTTTTTTTTCACAGGTTAAGTTGTCGAGGGCTGATTTCATGTCCTATGATAAAAAGCCGTCTGTTTCCACCGCCAAACCTTTCCAGGAAGAATGTGCAACAGTTTAGCACCATTTTTGAGTGAATTGGAGAATTTCAGATTTTTGCTGAAATTGTGACCCCGGGGCTTAGAAATTTTTTTTTTCACAGGTTAAGTTGTCGTGGGCTGATTTCATGTCCTATGATAAAAAGCCTTCTGTTTCCACCGCCAAACCTTTCAGGGGAGTATTTGCAACACGTTGGCACCATCTTTGAGTGAATTGGAGAATTTCAGATTTTTGCTGAAGTTGTGACCCCGGGGCTTAGAAATTTTTTTTTTCACAGGTTAAGTTGTCGAGGGCTGATTTCATGTCCTATGATAAAAAGCCTTCTGTTTCCACCGCCAAACCTTTCAGGGGAGTATTTGCAAAACTTTGGCACCATTTTTGAGTGAATTGGAGAATTTCAGATTTTTGCTGAAGTTGTGACCCCGGGGCTTAGAAATTTTTTTTTTCCACAGGTTAAGTTGTCGAGGGCTGATTTCATGTCCTATGATAAAAAGCCTTCTGTTTCCACCGCCAAACCTTTCAGGGGAGTATTTGCAAAACTTTGGCACCATTTTTGAGTGAATTGGAGAATTTCAGATTTTTGCTGAAGTTGTGACCCCGGGGCTTAGAAATTTTTTTTTTCACAGGTTAAGTTGTCGAGGGTTGATTTCTTGGCCTATGATAAAAAGCCTTCTGTTTTCACCGCCAAACCTTTCAGGGGAGTATTTGCAAAACTTTGGCACCATTTTTGAGTGAATTGGAGAATTTGAGATTTTTGCTGAAGTTGTGACCCCGGGGCTTAGAAATTTTTTTTTTCACAGGTTAAGTTGTCGAGGGCTGATTTCATGTCCTATGATAAAAAGCCTTCTGTTTGCACTGCCAAACCTTTAAGGGGAGTATTTGCAAAACTTTGGCACCATCTTTGAGTGAATTGGAGAATTTCAGATTTTTGCTGAAGTTGTGACCCCGGGGCTTAGAAATTTTTTTTTTCACAGGTTAAGTTGTCGAGGGCTGATTTCATGTACTATGATAAAAAGCCTTCTGTTTCCACCTCCAAACCTTTCAGGGGAGTATTTGCAAAACTTTGGCACCATCTTTGAGTGAATTGGAGAATTTCAGATTTTTGCTGAAGTTGTGACCCCGGGGCTTAGAATTTTTTTTTTTCACAGGTTAAGTTGTCGTGGGCTGATTTCATGTCCTATGATAAAAAGCCTTCTGTTTCCACCGCCAAACCATTCAGGGGAGAATTTACAACAGTTTAGCACCATTTTTGAGTGAATTGGAGAATTTCAGATTTTTGCTGAAGTTGTGACCCCGGGGCTTAGAAATTTTTTTTTTCACAGGTTAAGTTGTCGAGGGCTGATTTCATGTCCTATGATAAAAAGCCGTCTGTTTCCACCGCCAAACCTTTCCAGGAAGAATGTGCAACAGTTTAGCACCATTTTTGAGTGAATTGGAGAATTTCAGATTTTTGCTGAAATTGTGACCCCGGGGCTTAGAAATTTTTTTTTTCACAGGTTAAGTTGTCGTGGGCTGATTTCATGTCCTATGATAAAAAGCCTTCTGTTTCCACCGCCAAACCTTTCAGGGGAGTATTTGCAACACGTTGGCACCATCTTTGAGTGAATTGGAGAATTTCAGATTTTTGCTGAAGTTGTGACCCCGGGGCTTAGAAATTTTTTTTTTCACAGGTTAAGTTGTCGAGGGCTGATTTCATGTCCTATGATAAAAAGCCTTCTGTTTCCACCGCCAAACCTTTCAGGGGAGTATTTGCAACACGTTGGCACCATCTTTGAGTGAATTGGAGAATTTCAGATTTTTGCTGAAGTTGTGACCCCGGGGCTTAGAAATTTTTTTTTTCACAGGTTAAGTTGTCGAGGGCTGATTTCATGTCCTATGATAAAAAGCCTTCTGTTTCCACCGCCAAACCTTTCAGGGGAGTATTTGCAAAACTTTGGCACCATTTTTGAGTGAATTGGAGAATTTCAGATTTTTGCTGAAGTTGTGACCCCGGGGCTTAGAAATTTTTTTTTTCACAGGTTAAGTTGTCGAGGGTTGATTTCTTGGCCTATGATAAAAAGCCTTCTGTTTGCACCGCCAAACCTTTCAGGGGAGTATTTGCAAAACTTTGGCACCATCTTTGAGTGAATTGGAGAATTTGAGATTTTTGCTGAAGTTGTGACCCCGGGGCTTAGAATTTTTTTTTTCACAGGTTAAGTTGTCGAGGGCTGATTTCATGTCCTATGATAAAAAGCCGTCTGTTTCCACCGCCAAACCTTTCAGGGGAGAATTTACAACAGTTTAGCACCATTTTTGAGTGAATTGGAGAATTTCAGATTTTTGCTGAAGTTGTGACCCCGGGGCTTAGAAATTTTTATTTTCACAGGTTAAGTTTTCGAGGGTTGATTTCTTGGTCTATGATAAAAAGCCTTCTGTTTCCCCCGCCAAACCTTTCAGGGGAGAATTTACAACAGTTTAGCACCATTTTTGAGTGAATTGGAGAATTTCAGATTTTTGCTGAAGTTGTGACCCCGGGGCTTAGAAATTTTTTTTTTCACAGGTTAAGTTGTCGAGGGCTGATTTCATGTCCTATGATAAAAAGCCTTCTGTTTGCACTGCCAAACCTTTAAGGGGAGTATTTGCAAAACTTTGGCACCATCTTTGAGTGAATTGGAGAATTTCAGATTTTTGCTGAAGTTGTGACCCCGGGGCTTAGAAATTTTTTTTTTCACAGGTTAAGTTGTCGAGGGCTGATTTCATGTCCTATGATAAAAAGCCGTCTGTTTCCACCGCCAAACCTTTCAGGGGAGAATTTACAACAGTTTAGCACCATTTTTGAGTGAATTGGAGAATTTCAGATTTTTGCTGAAATTGTGACCCCGGGGCTTAGAAATTTTTTTTTTCACAGGTTAAGTTGTCGAGGGCTGATTTCATGTCCTATGATAAAAAGCCGTCTGTTTCCACCGCCAAACCTTTCAGGGGAGTATTTGCAAAACTTTGGCACCATTTTTGAGTGAATTGGAGAATTTCAGATTTTTGCTGAAGTTGTGACCCCGGGGCTTAGAAATTTTTTTTTTCACAGGTTAAGTTGTCGAGGGTTGATTTCTTGGCCTATGATAAAAAGCCTTCTGTTTGCACCGCCAAACCTTTCAGGGGAGTATTTGCAAAACTTTGGCACCATCTTTGAGTGAATTGGAGAATTTGAGATTTTTGCTGAAGTTGTGACCCCGGGGCTTAGAAATTTTTTTTTTCACAGGTTAAGTTGTCGAGGGCTGATTTCATGTCCTATGATAAAAAGCCTTCTGTTTGCACTGCCAAACCTTTAAGGGGAGTATTTGCAAAACTTTGGCACCATCTTTGAGTGAATTGGAGAATTTCAGATTTTTGCTGAAGTTGTGACCCCGGGGCTTAGAAATTTTTTTTTTCACAGGTTAAGTTGTCGAGGGCTGATTTCATGTACTATGATAAAAAGCCTTCTGTTTCCACCTCCAAACCTTTCAGGGGAGTATTTGCAAAACTTTGGCACCATCTTTGAGTGAATTGGAGAATTTCAGATTTTTGCTGAAGTTGTGACCCCGGGGCTTAGAATTTTTTTTTTTCACAGGTTAAGTTGTCGTGGGCTGATTTCATGTCCTATGATAAAAAGCCTTCTGTTTCCACCGCCAAACCATTCAGGGGAGAATTTACAACAGTTTAGCACCATTTTTGAGTGAATTGGAGAATTTCAGATTTTTGCTGAAGTTGTGACCCCGGGGCTTAGAAATTTTTTTTTTCACAGGTTAAGTTGTCGAGGGCTGATTTCATGTCCTATGATAAAAAGCCGTCTGTTTCCACCGCCAAACCTTTCCAGGAAGAATGTGCAACAGTTTAGCACCATTTTTGAGTGAATTGGAGAATTTCAGATTTTTGCTGAAATTGTGACCCCGGGGCTTAGAAATTTTTTTTTTCACAGGTTAAGTTGTCGTGGGCTGATTTCATGTCCTATGATAAAAAGCCTTCTGTTTCCACCGCCAAACCTTTCAGGGGAGTATTTGCAACACGTTGGCACCATCTTTGAGTGAATTGGAGAATTTCAGATTTTTGCTGAAGTTGTGACCCCGGGGCTTAGAAATTTTTTTTTTCACAGGTTAAGTTGTCGAGGGCTGATTTCATGTCCTATGATAAAAAGCCTTCTGTTTCCACCGCCAAACCTTTCAGGGGAGTATTTGCAACACGTTGGCACCATCTTTGAGTGAATTGGAGAATTTCAGATTTTTGCTGAAGTTGTGACCCCGGGGCTTAGAAATTTTTTTTTTCACAGGTTAAGTTGTCGAGGGCTGATTTCATGTCCTATGATAAAAAGCCTTCTGTTTCCACCGCCAAACCTTTCAGGGGAGTATTTGCAAAACTTTGGCACCATTTTTGAGTGAATTGGAGAATTTCAGATTTTTGCTGAAGTTGTGACCCCGGGGCTTAGAAATTTTTTTTTTCACAGGTTAAGTTGTCGAGGGTTGATTTCTTGGCCTATGATAAAAAGCCTTCTGTTTGCACCGCCAAACCTTTCAGGGGAGTATTTGCAAAACTTTGGCACCATCTTTGAGTGAATTGGAGAATTTGAGATTTTTGCTGAAGTTGTGACCCCGGGGCTTAGAATTTTTTTTTTCACAGGTTAAGTTGTCGAGGGCTGATTTCATGTCCTATGATAAAAAGCCGTCTGTTTCCACCGCCAAACCTTTCAGGGGAGAATTTACAACAGTTTAGCACCATTTTTGAGTGAATTGGAGAATTTCAGATTTTTGCTGAAGTTGTGACCCCGGGGCTTAGAAATTTTTATTTTCACAGGTTAAGTTGTCGAGGGTTGATTTCTTGGTCTATGATAAAAAGCCTTCTGTTTCCCCCGCCAAACCTTTCAGGGGAGAATTTACAACAGTTTAGCACCATTTTTGAGTGAATTGGAGAATTTCAGATTTTTGCTGAAGTTGTGACCCCGGGGCTTAGAAATTTTTTTTTTCACAGGTTAAGTTGTCGAGGGCTGATTTCATGTCCTATGATAAAAAGCCTTCTGTTTGCACTGCCAAACCTTTAAGGGGAGTATTTGCAAAACTTTGGCACCATCTTTGAGTGAATTGGAGAATTTCAGATTTTTGCTGAAGTTGTGACCCCGGGGCTTAGAAATTTTTTTTTTCACAGGTTAAGTTGTCGAGGGCTGATTTCATGTCCTATGATAAAAAGCCGTCTGTTTCCACCGCCAAACCTTTCAGGGGAGAATTTACAACAGTTTAGCACCATTTTTGAGTGAATTGGAGAATTTCAGATTTTTGCTGAAATTGTGACCCCGGGGCTTAGAAATTTTTTTTTTCACAGGTTAAGTTGTCGTGGGCTGATTTCATGTCCTATGATAAAAAGCCTTCTGTTTCCACCGCCAAACCTTTCAGGGGAGTATTTGCAAAACTTTGGCACCATTTTTGAGTGAATTGGAGAATTTCAGATTTTTGCTGAAGTTGTGACCCCGGGGCTTAGAAATTTTTTTTTTCACAGGTTAAGTTGTCGAGGGCTGATTTCATGTCCTATGATAAAAAGCCGTCTGTTTCCACCGCCAAACCTTTCCAGGAAGAATGTGCAACAGTTTAGCACCATTTTTGAGTGAATTGGAGAATTTCAGATTTTTGCTGAAATTGTGACCCCGGGGCTTAGAAATTTTTTTTTTCACAGGTTAAGTTGTCGTGGGCTGATTTCATGTCCTATGATAAAAAGCCTTCTGTTTCCACCGCCAAACCTTTCAGGGGAGTATTTGCAACACGTTGGCACCATCTTTGAGTGAATTGGAGAATTTCAGATTTTTGCTGAAGTTGTGACCCCGGGGCTTAGAAATTTTTTTTTTCACAGGTTAAGTTGTCGAGGGCTGATTTCATGTCCTATGATAAAAAGCCTTCTGTTTCCACCGCCAAACCTTTCAGGGGAGTATTTGCAAAACTTTGGCACCATTTTTGAGTGAATTGGAGAATTTCAGATTTTTGCTGAAGTTGTGACCCCGGGGCTTAGAAATTTTTTTTTTCACAGGTTAAGTTGTCGAGGGCTGATTTCTTGGCCTATGATAAAAAGCCTTCTGTTTGCACCGCCAAACCTTTCAGGGGAGTATTTGCAAAACTTTGGCACCATCTTTGAGTGAATTGGAGAATTTGAGATTTTTGCTGAAGTTGTGACCCCGGGGCTTAGAATTTTTTTTTTCACAGGTTAAGTTGTCGAGGGCTGATTTCATGTCCTATGATAAAAAGCCGTCTGTTTCCACCGCCAAACCTTTCAGGGGAGAATTTACAACAGTTTAGCACCATTTTTGAGTGAATTGGAGAATTTCAGATTTTTGCTGAAGTTGTGACCCCGGGGCTTAGAAATTTTTATTTTCACAGGTTAAGTTGTCGAGGGTTGATTTCTTGGTCTATGATAAAAAGCCTTCTGTTTCCCCCGCCAAACCTTTCAGGGGAGAATTTACAACAGTTTAGCACCATTTTTGAGTGAATTGGAGAATTTCAGATTTTTGCTGAAGTTGTGACCCCGGGGCTTAGAAATTTTTTTTTTCACAGGTTAAGTTGTCGAGGGCTGATTTCATGTCCTATGATAAAAAGCCTTCTGTTTGCACTGCCAAACCTTTAAGGGGAGTATTTGCAAAACTTTGGCACCATCTTTGAGTGAATTGGAGAATTTCAGATTTTTGCTGAAGTTGTGACCCCGGGGCTTAGAAATTTTTTTTTTCACAGGTTAAGTTGTCGAGGGCTGATTTCATGTCCTATGATAAAAAGCCGTCTGTTTCCACCGCCAAACCTTTCAGGGGAGAATTTACAACAGTTTAGCACCATTTTTGAGTGAATTGGAGAATTTCAGATTTTTGCTGAAATTGTGACCCCGGGGCTTAGAATTTTTTTTTTTCACAGGTTAAGTTGTCGTGGGCTGATTTCATGTCCTATGATAAAAAGCCTTCTGTTTCCACCGCCAAACCTTTCAGGGGAGTATTTGCAACACCTTGGCACCATCTTTGAGTGAATTGGAGAATTTCAGATTTTTGCTGAAGTTGTGACCCCGGGGCTTAGAAATTTTTTTTTTCACAGGTTAAGTTGTCGAGGGCTGATTTCTTGGCCTATGATAAAAAGCCTTCTGTTTGCACCGCCAAACCTTTAAGGGGAGTATTTGCAAAACTTTGGCACCATTTTTGAGTGAATTGGAGAATTTCAGATTTTTGCTGAAGTTGTGACCCCCGGGGCTTAGAAATTTTTTTTTTCACAGGTTAAGTTGTCGAGGGTTGATTTCTTGGCCTATGATAAAAAGCCTTCTGTTTGCACCGCCAAACCTTTAAGGGGAGTATTTGCAAAACTTTGGCACCATCTTTGAGTGAATTGGAGAATTTCAGATTTTTGCTGAAGTTGTGACCCCGGGGCTTAGAATTTTTTTTTTCACAGGTTAAGTTGTCGAGGGCTGATTTCATGTCCTATGATAAAAAGCCGTCTGTTTCCACGCCAAACCTTTCAGGGGAGAATTTACAACAGTTTAGCACCATTTTTGAGTGAATTGGAGAATTTCAGATTTTTGCTGAAGTTGTGACCCCGGGGCTTAGAAATTTTTTTTTTCACAGGTTAAGTTGTCGAGGGCTGATTTCATGTCCTATGATAAAAAGCCTTCTGTTTCCACCGCCAAACCTTTCAGGGGAGTATTTGCAAAACTTTGCACCATCTTTGAGTGAATTGGAGAATTTCAGATTTTTGCTGAAGTTGTGACCCCGGGGCTTAGAAATTTTTTTTTTCACAGGTTAAGTTGTCGTGGGCTGATTTCATGTCCTATGATAAAAAGCCTTCTGTTTCCACCGCCAAACCTTTCAGAGGAGAATTTACAACAGTTTAGCACCATTTTTGAGTGAATTGGAGAATTTCAGATTTTTGCTGAAGTTGTGACCCCGGGGCTTAGAATTTTTTTTTTTCACAGGTTAAGTTGTCGAGGGCTGATTTCATGTCCTATGATAAAAAGCCGTCTGTTTCCACCGCCAAACCTTTCCAGGAAGAATGTGCAACAGTTTAGCACCATTTTTGAGTGAATTGGAGAATTTCAGATTTTTGCTGAAGTTGTGACCCCCGGGGCTTAGAAATTTTTTTTTTCACAGGTTAAGTTGTCGAGGGCTGATTTCATGTCCTATGATAAAAAGCCTTCTGTTTCCACCGCCAAACCTTTCAGGGGAGTATTTGCAAAACTTTGCACCATCTTTGAGTGAATTGGAGAATTTCAGATTTTTGCTGAAGTTGTGACCCCGGGGCTTAGAAATTTTTTTTTTCACAGGTTAAGTTGTCGAGGGCTGATTTCATGTCCTATGATAAAAAGCCTTCTGTTTCCACCGCCAAACCATTCAGGGGAGAATTTACAACAGTTTAGCACCATTTTTGAGTGAATTGGAGAATTTCAGATTTTTGCTGAAGTTGTGACCCCGGGGCTTAGAAATTTTTTTTTTCACAGGTTAAGTTGTCGTGGGCTGATTTCATGTCCTATGATAAAAAGCCTTCTGTTTCCACCGCCAAACCTTTCAGGGGAGAATTTACAACAGTTTAGCACCATTTTTGAGTGAATTGGAGAATTTCAGATTTTTGCTGAAGTTGTGACCCCGGGGCTTAGAAATTTTTTTTTTCACAGGTTAAGTTGTCGAGGGCTGATTTCATGTCCTATGATAAAAAGCCGTCTGTTTCCACCGCCAAACCTTTCCAGGAAGAATGTGCAACAGTTTAGCACCATTTTTGAGTGAATTGGAGAATTTCAGATTTTTGCTGAAATTGTGACCCCGGGGCTTAGAAATTTTTTTTTTCACAGGTTAAGTTGTCGTGGGCTGATTTCATGCCCTATGATAAAAAGCCTTCTGTTTCCACCGCAAAACCTTTCAGGGGAGAATTTACAACAGTTTAGCACCATTTTTGAGTGAATTGGAGAATTTCAGATTTTTGCTGAAGTTGTGACCCCGGGGCTTAGAATTTTTTTTTTTCACAGGTTAAGTTGTCGAGGGTTGATTTCATGGCCTATGATAAACAGCCTTCTGTTTCCACCGCCAAACCTTTCAGGGGAGAATTTACAACAGTTTAGCACCATTTTTGAGTGAATTGGAGAATTTCAGATTTTTGCTGAAGTTGTGACCCCGGGGCTTAGAATTTTTTTTTTCACAGGTTAAGTTGTCGAGGGCTGATTTCATGTCCTATGATAAAAAGCCGTCTGTTTCCACGCCAAACCTTTCAGGGGAGAATTTACAACAGTTTAGCACCATTTTTGAGTGAATTGGAGAATTTCAGATTTTTGCTGAAGTTGTGACCCCGGGGCTTAGAAATTTTTTTTTTCACAGGTTAAGTTGTCGAGGGCTGATTTCATGTCCTATGATAAAAAGCCTTCTGTTTCCACCGCCAAACCTTTCAGGGGAGTATTTGCAAAACTTTGCACCATCTTTGAGTGAATTGGAGAATTTCAGATTTTTGCTGAAGTTGTGACCCCGGGGCTTAGAATTTTTTTTTTTCACAGGTTAAGTTGTCGAGGGCTGATTTCATGTCCTATGATAAAAAGCCTTCTGTTTCCACCGCCAAACCTTTCAGGGGAGTATTTGCAAAACTTTGCACCATCTTTGAGTGAATTGGAGAATTTCAGATTTTTGCTGAAGTTGTGACCCCGGGGCTTAGAAATTTTTTTTTTCACAGGTTAAGTTGTCGTGGGCTGATTTCATGTCCTATGATAAAAAGCCTTCTGTTTCCACCGCCAAACCTTTCAGGGGAGAATTTACAACAGTTTAGCACCATTTTTGAGTGAATTGGAGAATTTCAGATTTTTGCTGAAGTTGTGACCCCGGGGCTTAGAAATTTTTTTTTTCACAGGTTAAGTTGTCGAGGGCTGATTTCATGTCCTATGATAAAAAGCCGTCTGTTTCCACCGCCAAACCTTTCCAGGAAGAATGTGCAACAGTTTAGCACCATTTTTGAGTGAATTGGAGAATTTCAGATTTTTGCTGAAATTGTGACCCCGGGGCTGAGAAATTTTTTTTTTCACAGGTTAAGTTGTCGTGGGCTGATTTCATGTCCTATGATAAAAATCCTTCTGTTTCCACCGCCAAACCTTTCGGGGGAGTATTTGCAACACGTTGGCACCATCTTTGAGTGAATTGGAGAATTTCAGATTTTTGCTGAAGTTGTGACCCCGGGGCTCAGAATTTTTTTTTTTCACAGGTTAAGTTGTCGAGGGCTGATTTCATGTCCTATGATAAAAAGCCTTCTGTTTCCACCGCCAAACCTTTCAGGGGAGTATTTGCAAAACTTTGCACCATCTTTGAGTGAATTGGAGAATTTCAGATTTTTGCTGAAGTTGTGACCCCGGGGCTTAGAAATTTTTTTTTTCACAGGTTAAGTTGTCGTGGGCTGATTTCATGTCCTATGATAAAAAGCCTTCTGTTTCCACCGCCAAACCTTTCAGGGGAGAATTTACAACAGTTTAGCACCATTTTTGAGTGAATTGGAGAATTTCAGATTTTTGCTGAAGTTGTGACCCCGGGGCTTAGAAATTTTTTTTTTCACAGGTTAAGTTGTCGAGGGCTGATTTCATGTCCTATGATAAAAAGCCGTCTGTTTCCACCGCCAAACCTTTCCAGGAAGAATGTGCAACAGTTTAGCACCATTTTTGAGTGAATTGGAGAATTTCAGATTTTTGCTGAAATTGTGACCCCGGGGCTGAGAAATTTTTTTTTTCACAGGTTAAGTTGTCGTGGGCTGATTTCATGTCCTATGATAAAAATCCTTCTGTTTCCACCGCCAAACCTTTCGGGGGAGTATTTGCAACACGTTGGCACCATCTTTGAGTGAATTGGAGAATTTCAGATTTTTGCTGAAGTTGTGACCCCGGGGCTTAGAATTTTTTTTTTCACAGGTTAAGTTGTCGAGGGCTGATTTCATGTCCTATGATAAAAAGCCGTCTGTTTCCACCGCCAAACTTTTCAGGGGAGAATTTACAACAGTTTAGCCCCATTTTTGAGTGAATTGGAGAATTTCAGATTTTTGCTGAAGTTGTGACCCCGGGGCTTAGAAATTTTTATTTTCACAGGTTAAGTTGTCGAGGGTTGATTTCTTGGTCTATGATAAAAAGCCTTCTGTTTCCCCCGCCAAACCTTTCAGGGGAGAATTTACAACAGTTTAGCACCATTTTTGAGTGAATTGGAGAATTTCAGATTTTTGCTGAAGTTGTGACCCCGGGGCTTAGAAATTTTTTTTTTCACAGGTTAAGTTGTCGAGGGCTGATTTCATGTCCTATGATAAAAAGCCGTCTGTTTCCACCGCCAAACCTTTCCAGGAAGAATGTGCAACAGTTTAGCACCATTTTTGAGTGAATTGGAGAATTTCAGATTTTTGCTGAAATTGTGACCCCGGGGCTTAGAAATTTTTTTTTTCACAGGTTAAGTTGTCGTGGGCTGATTTCATGTCGTATGATAAAAAGCCTTCTGTTTCCACCGCCAAACCTTTCAGGGGAGTATTTGCAACACGTTGGCACCATCTTTGAGTGAATTGGAGAATTTGAGATTTTTGCTGAAGTTGTGACCCCGGGGCTTAGAATTTTTTTTTTCACAGGTTAAGTTGTCGAGGGCTGATTTCATGTCCTATGATAAAAAGCCGTCTGTTTCCACCGCCAAACCTTTCAGGGGAGAATTTACAACAGTTTAGCACCATTTTTGAGTGAATTGGAGAATTTCAGATTTTTGCTGAAGTTGTGACCCCGGGGCTTAGAAATTTTTATTTTCACAGGTTAAGTTGTCGAGGGTTGATTTCTTGGTCTATGATAAAAAGCCTTCTGTTTCCCCCGCCAAACCTTTCAGGGGTGAATTTACAAGAGTTTAGCACCATTTTTGAGTGAATTGGAGAATTTCAGATTTTTGCTGAAGTTGTGACCCCGGGGCTTAGAAATTTTTTTTTTCACAGGTTAAGTTGTCGAGGGCTGATTTCATGTCCTATGATAAAAAGCCTTCTGTTTGCACCGCCAAACCTTTAAGGGGAGTATTTGCAAAACTTTGGCACCATCTTTGAGTGAATTGGAGAATTTCAGATTTTTGCTGAAGTTGTGACCCCGGGGCTTAGAAATTTTTTTTTTTCACAGGTTATGTTGTCGAGGGCTGATTTCATGTCCTATGATAAAAAGCCTTCTGTTTCCACCGCCAAACCTTTCAGGGGAGTATT
The DNA here is from genome assembly GCF_965112155.1 of Podarcis liolepis. Classification (NCBI taxonomy): domain Eukaryota; kingdom Metazoa; phylum Chordata; class Lepidosauria; order Squamata; family Lacertidae; genus Podarcis; species Podarcis liolepis. The sequence continues at coordinate 14,540,636 of NC_139556.1, forward strand.
TGCAAAACTTTGGCACCATTTTTGAGTGAATTGGAGAATTTCAGATTTTTGCTGAAGTTGTGACCCCGGGGCTTAGAAATTTTTTTTTTCACAGGTTAAGTTGTCGAGGGTTGATTTCTTGGCCTATGATAAAAAGCCTTCTGTTTGCACCGCCAAACCTTTCAGGGGAGTATTTGCAAAACTTTGGCACCATCTTTGAGTGAATTGGAGAATTTGAGATTTTTGCTGAAGTTGTGACCCCGGGGCTTAGAATTTTTTTTTTCACAGGTTAAGTTGTCGAGGGCTGATTTCATGTCCTATGATAAAAAGCCGTCTGTTTCCACCGCCAAACCTTTCAGGGGAGAATTTACAACAGTTTAGCACCATTTTTGAGTGAATTGGAGAATTTCAGATTTTTGCTGAAGTTGTGACCCCGGGGCTTAGAATTTTTTTTTTTCACAGGTTAAGTTGTCGAGGGCTGATTTCATGTCCTATGATAAAAAGCCGTCTGTTTCCACCGCCAAACCTTTCCAGGAAGAATGTGCAACAGTTTAGCACCATTTTTGAGTGAATTGGAGAATTTCAGATTTTTGCTGAAATTGTGACCCCGGGGCTTAGAAATTTTTTTTTTCACAGGTTAAGTTGTCGTGGGCTGATTTCATGCCCTATGATAAAAAGCCTTCTGTTTCCACCGCCAAACCTTTCAGGGGAGAATTTACAACAGTTTAGCACCATTTTTGAGTGAATTGGAGAATTTCAGATTTTTGCTGAAGTTGTGACCCCGGGGCTTAGAATTTTTTTTTTTCACAGGTTAAGTTGTCGAGGGTTGATTTCATGGCCTATGATAAACAGCCTTCTGTTTCCACCGCCAAACCTTTCAGGGGAGAATTTACAACAGTTTAGCACCATTTTTGAGTGAATTGGAGAATTTCAGATTTTTGCTGAAGTTGTGACCCCGGGGCTTAGAATTTTTTTTTTCACAGGTTAAGTTGTCGAGGGCTGATTTCATGTCCTATGATAAAAAGCCGTCTGTTTCCACGCCAAACCTTTCAGGGGAGAATTTACAACAGTTTAGCACCATTTTTGAGTGAATTGGAGAATTTCAGATTTTTGCTGAAGTTGTGACCCCGGGGCTTAGAAATTTTTTTTTTCACAGGTTAAGTTGTCGAGGGCTGATTTCATGTCCTATGATAAAAAGCCTTCTGTTTCCACCGCCAAACCTTTCAGGGGAGTATTTGCAAAACTTTGCACCATCTTTGAGTGAATTGGAGAATTTCAGATTTTTGCTGAAGTTGTGACCCCGGGGCTTAGAATTTTTTTTTTTCACAGGTTAAGTTGTCGAGGGCTGATTTCATGTCCTATGATAAAAAGCCTTCTGTTTCCACCGCCAAACCTTTCAGGGGAGTATTTGCAAAACTTTGCACCATCTTTGAGTGAATTGGAGAATTTCAGATTTTTGCTGAAGTTGTGACCCCGGGGCTTAGAAATTTTTTTTTTCACAGGTTAAGTTGTCGTGGGCTGATTTCATGTCCTATGATAAAAAGCCTTCTGTTTCCACCGCCAAACCTTTCAGGGGAGAATTTACAACAGTTTAGCACCATTTTTGAGTGAATTGGAGAATTTCAGATTTTTGCTGAAGTTGTGACCCCGGGGCTTAGAAATTTTTTTTTTCACAGGTTAAGTTGTCGAGGGCTGATTTCATGTCCTATGATAAAAAGCCGTCTGTTTCCACCGCCAAACCTTTCCAGGAAGAATGTGCAACAGTTTAGCACCATTTTTGAGTGAATTGGAGAATTTCAGATTTTTGCTGAAATTGTGACCCCGGGGCTGAGAAATTTTTTTTTTCACAGGTTAAGTTGTCGTGGGCTGATTTCATGTCCTATGATAAAAATCCTTCTGTTTCCACCGCCAAACCTTTCGGGGGAGTATTTGCAACACGTTGGCACCATCTTTGAGTGAATTGGAGAATTTCAGATTTTTGCTGAAGTTGTGACCCCGGGGCTTAGAATTTTTTTTTTTCACAGGTTAAGTTGTCGAGGGCTGATTTCATGTCCTATGATAAAAAGCCTTCTGTTTCCACCGCCAAACCTTTCAGGGGAGTATTTGCAAAACTTTGCACCATCTTTGAGTGAATTGGAGAATTTCAGATTTTTGCTGAAGTTGTGACCCCGGGGCTTAGAAATTTTTTTTTTCACAGGTTAAGTTGTCGTGGGCTGATTTCATGTCCTATGATAAAAAGCCTTCTGTTTCCACCGCCAAACCTTTCAGGGGAGAATTTACAACAGTTTAGCACCATTTTTGAGTGAATTGGAGAATTTCAGATTTTTGCTGAAGTTGTGACCCCGGGGCTTAGAATTTTTTTTTTCACAGGTTAAGTTGTCGAGGGCTGATTTCATGTCCTATGATAAAAAGCCGTCTGTTTCCACCGCCAAACTTTTCAGGGGAGAATTTACAACAGTTTAGCCCCATTTTTGAGTGAATTGGAGAATTTCAGATTTTTGCTGAAGTTGTGACCCCGGGGCTTAGAAATTTTTATTTTCACAGGTTAAGTTGTCGAGGGTTGATTTCTTGGTCTATGATAAAAAGCCTTCTGTTTCCCCCGCCAAACCTTTCAGGGGAGAATTTACAACAGTTTAGCACCATTTTTGAGTGAATTGGAGAATTTCAGATTTTTGCTGAAGTTGTGACCCCGGGGCTTAGAAATTTTTTTTTTCACAGGTTAAGTTGTCGAGGGCTGATTTCATGTCCTATGATAAAAAGCCGTCTGTTTCCACCGCCAAACCTTTCCAGGAAGAATGTGCAACAGTTTAGCACCATTTTTGAGTGAATTGGAGAATTTCAGATTTTTGCTGAAATTGTGACCCCGGGGCTTAGAAATTTTTTTTTTCACAGGTTAAGTTGTCGTGGGCTGATTTCATGTCGTATGATAAAAAGCCTTCTGTTTCCACCGCCAAACCTTTCAGGGGAGTATTTGCAACACGTTGGCACCATCTTTGAGTGAATTGGAGAATTTGAGATTTTTGCTGAAGTTGTGACCCCGGGGCTTAGAATTTTTTTTTTCACAGGTTAAGTTGTCGAGGGCTGATTTCATGTCCTATGATAAAAAGCCGTCTGTTTCCACCGCCAAACCTTTCAGGGGAGAATTTACAACAGTTTAGCACCATTTTTGAGTGAATTGGAGAATTTCAGATTTTTGCTGAAGTTGTGACCCCGGGGCTTAGAAATTTTTATTTTCACAGGTTAAGTTGTCGAGGGTTGATTTCTTGGTCTATGATAAAAAGCCTTCTGTTTCCCCCGCCAAACCTTTCAGGGGTGAATTTACAAGAGTTTAGCACCATTTTTGAGTGAATTGGAGAATTTCAGATTTTTGCTGAAGTTGTGACCCCGGGGCTTAGAAATTTTTTTTTTCACAGGTTAAGTTGTCGAGGGCTGATTTCATGTCCTATGATAAAAAGCCTTCTGTTTGCACCGCCAAACCTTTAAGGGGAGTATTTGCAAAACTTTGGCACCATCTTTGAGTGAATTGGAGAATTTCAGATTTTTGCTGAAGTTGTGACCCCGGGGCTTAGAAATTTTTTTTTTTCACAGGTTATGTTGTCGAGGGCTGATTTCATGTCCTATGATAAAAAGCCTTCTGTTTCCACCGCCAAACCTTTCAGGGGAGTATTTGCAAAACTTTGGCACCATTTTTGAGTGAATTGGAGAATTTCAGATTTTTGCTGAAGTTGTGACCCCGGGGCTTAGAAATTTTTTTTTTCACAGGTTAAGTTGTCGAGGGTTGATTTCTTGGCCTATGATAAAAAGCCTTCTGTTTGCACCGCCAAACCTTTCAGGGGAGTATTTGCAAAACTTTGGCACCATCTTTGAGTGAATTGGAGAATTTGAGATTTTTGCTGAAGTTGTGACCCCGGGGCTTAGAATTTTTTTTTTCACAGGTTAAGTTGTCGAGGGCTGATTTCATGTCCTATGATAAAAAGCCGTCTGTTTCCACCGCCAAACCTTTCAGGGGAGAATTTACAACAGTTTAGCACCATTTTTGAGTGAATTGGAGAATTTCAGATTTTTGCTGAAGTTGTGACCCCGGGGCTTAGAAATTTTTTTTTTCACAGGTTAAGTTGTCGAGGGTTGATTTCTTGGTCTATGATAAAAAGCCGTCTGTTTCCACGCCAAACCTTTCAGGGGAGAATTTACAACAGTTTAGCACCATTTTTGAGTGAATTGGAGAATTTCAGATTTTTGCTGAAGTTGTGACCCCGGGGCTTAGAAATTTTTTTTTTCACAGGTTAAGTTGTCGAGGGCTGATTTCATGTCCTATGATAAAAAGCCTTCTGTTTCCACCGCCAAACCTTTCAGGGGAGTATTTGCAAAACTTTGCACCATCTTTGAGTGAATTGGAGAATTTCAGATTTTTGCTGAAGTTGTGACCCCGGGGCTTAGAATTTTTTTTTTCACAGGTTAAGTTGTCGTGGGCTGATTTCATGTCCTATGATAAAAAGCCGTCTGTTTCCACCGCCAAACCTTTCAGGGGAGAATTTACAACAGTTTAGCCCCATTTTTGAGTGAATTGGAGAATTTCAGATTTTTGCTGAAGTTGTGACCCCGGGGCTTAGAAATTTTTATTTTCACAGGTTAAGTTGTCGAGGGTTGATTTCTTGGTCTATGATAAAAAGCCTTCTGTTTCCCCCGCCAAACCTTTCAGGGGAGAATTTACAACAGTTTAGCACCATTTTTGAGTGAATTGGAGAATTTCAGATTTTTGCTGAAGTTGTGACCCCGGGGCTTAGAAATTTTTTTTTTCACAGGTTAAGTTGTCGAGGGCTGATTTCATGTCCTATGATAAAAAGCCGTCTGTTTCCACCGCCAAACCTTTCCAGGAAGAATGTGCAACAGTTTAGCACCATTTTTGAGTGAATTGGAGAATTTCAGATTTTTGCTGAAATTGTGACCCCGGGGCTTAGAAATTTTTTTTTTTCACAGGTTAAGTTGTCGTGGGCTGATTTCATGTCGTATGATAAAAAGCCTTCTGTTTCCACCGCCAAACCTTTCAGGGGAGTATTTGCAACACGTTGGCACCATCTTTGAGTGAATTGGAGAATTTGAGATTTTTGCTGAAGTTGTGACCCCGGGGCTTAGAATTTTTTTTTTCACAGGTTAAGTTGTCGAGGGCTGATTTCATGTCCTATGATAAAAAGCCGTCTGTTTCCACCGCCAAACCTTTCAGGGGAGAATTTACAACAGTTTAGCACCATTTTTGAGTGAATTGGAGAATTTCAGATTTTTGTTGAAGTTGTGACCCCGGGGCTTAGAAATTTTTTTTTTCACAGGTTAAGTTGTCGAGGGTTGATTTCATGGTCTATGATAAAAAGCCTTCTGTTTCCCCCGCCAAACCTTTCAGGGGTGAATTTACAACAGTTTAGCACCATTTTTGAGTGAATTGGAGAATTTCAGATTTTTGCTGAAGTTGTGACCCCGGGGCTTAGAATTTTTTTTTTTCACAGGTTAAGTTGTCGTGGGCTGATTTCATGTCCTATGATAAAAAGCCTTCTGTTTCCACCGCCAAACCTTTCAGGGGAGTATTTGCAACACGTTGGCACCATCTTTTAGTGAATTGGAGAATTTCAGATTTTTGTTGAAGTTCTGACCCCGGGGCTTAGAATTTTTTTTTTTCACAGGTTAAGTTGTCGAGGGCTGATTTCATGTCCTATGATAAAAAGCCTTCTGTTTCCACCGCCAAACCTTTCAGGAGAGTATTTGCAAAACTTTGGCACCATTTTTGAGTGAATTGGAGAATTTCAGATTTTTGCTGAAGTTGTGACCCCGGGGCTTAGAATTTTTTTTTTTCACAGGTTAAGTTGTCGAGGGTTGATTTCTTGGCCTATGATAAAAAGCCTTCTGTTTGCACCTCCAAACCTTTCAGGGGAGTATTTGCAAAACTTTGGCACCATCTTTGAGTGAATTGGAGAATTTGAGATTTTTGCTGAAGTTGTGACCCCGGGGCTTAGAATTTTTTTTTTCCACAGGTTAAGTTGTCGAGGGCTGATTTCATGTCCTATGATAAAAAGCCGTTTGTTTCCACCGCCAAACCTTTCAGGGGAGAATTTACAACAGTTTAGCACCATTTTTGAGTGAATTGGAGAATTTCAGATTTTTGCTGAAGTTGTGACCCCGGGGCTTAGAATTTTTTTTTTTTTCACAGGTTAAGTTGTCGAGGGCTGATTTCATGTCCTATGATAAGAAGCCTTCTGTTTCCACCGCCAAACCTTTCAGGGGAGAATTTACAACAGTTTAGCACCATTTTTGAGTGAATTGGAGAATTTCAGATTTTTGCTGAAGTTGTGACCCCGTGGGTTAGAAATTTTTTTTTTCACAGGTTAAGTTGTCGAGGGCTGATTTCATGTCCTATGATAAAAAGCCGTCTGTTTCCACCGCCAAACCTTTCCAGGAAGAATGTGCAACAGTTTAGCACCATTTTTGAGTGAATTGGAGAATTTCAGATTTTTGCTGAAATTGTGACCCCGGGGCTTAGAAATTTTTTTTTTTCACAGGTTAAGTTGTCGTGGGCTGATTTCATGTCGTATGATAAAAAGCCTTCTGTTTCCACCGCCAAACCTTTCAGGGGAGTATTTGCAACACGTTGGCACCATCTTTGAGTGAATTGGAGAATTTGAGATTTTTGCTGAAGTTGTGACCCCGGGGCTTAGAATTTTTTTTTTTCACAGGTTAAGTTGTCGAGGGCTGATTTCATGTCCTATGATAAAAAGCCGTCTGTTTCCACCGCCAAACCTTTCAGGGGAGAATTTACAACAGTTTAGCACCATTTTTGAGTGAATTGGAGAATTTCAGATTTTTGTTGAAGTTGTGACCCCGGGGCTTAGAAATTTTTTTTTTCACAGGTTAAGTTGTCGAGGGTTGATTTCTTGGTCTATGATAAAAAGCCTTCTGTTTTCCCCGCCAAACCTTTCAGGGGTGAATTTACAACAGTTTAGCACCATTTTTGAGTGAATTGGAGAATTTCAGATTTTTGCTGAAGTTGTGACCCCGGGGCTTAGAAATTTTTTTTTTTCACAGGTTAAGTTGTCGTGGGCTGATTTCATGTCCTATGATAAAAAGCCTTCTGTTTCCACCGCCAAACCTTTCAGGGGAGTATTTGCAACACGTTGGCACCATCTTTTAGTGAATTGGAGAATTTCAGATTTTTGTTGAAGTTGTGACCCCGGGGCTTAGAATTTTTTTTTTTTTCACAGGTTAAGTTGTCGAGGGCTGATTTCATGTCCTATGATAAAAAGCCTTCTGTTTCCACCGCCAAACCTTTCAGGAGAGTATTTGCAAAACTTTGGCACCATTTTTGAGTGAATTGGAGAATTTCAGATTTTTGCTGAAGTTGTGACCCCGGGGCTTAGAATTTTTTTTTTTCACAGGTTAAGTTGTCGAGGGTTGATTTCTTGGCCTATGATAAAAAGCCTTCTGTTTGCACCGCCAAACCTTTCAGGGGAGTATTTGCAAAACTTTGGCACCATCTTTGAGTGAATTGGAGAATTTGAGATTTTTGCTGAAGTTGTGACCCCGGGGCTTAGAATTTTTTTTTTTCACAGGTTAAGTTGTCGAGGGCTGATTTCATGTCCTATGATAAAAAGCCGTTTGTTTCCACCGCCAAACCTTTCAGGGGAGAATTTACAACAGTTTAGCACCATTTTTGAGTGAATTGGAGAATTTCAGATTTTTGTTGAAATTGTGACCCCGGGGCTTAGAAATTTTTTTTTTCACAGGTTAAGTTGTCGAGGGCTGATTTCATGTCCTATGAGAAAAAGCCTTCTGTTTCCACCGCCAAACCTTTCAGGGGAGAATTTGCAAAACTTTGGCACCATCTTTGAGTGAATTGGAGAATTTCAGATTTTTGCTGAAGTTGTGACCCCGGGGCTTAGAATTTTTTTTTTTCACAGGTTAAGTTGTCGAGGGCTGATTTCATGTCCTATGATAAAAAGCCTTCTGTTTCCACCGCCAAACCTTTCAGGGGAGTATTTGCAACACGTTGGCACCATCTTTGAGTGAATTGGAGAATTTCAGATTTTTGCTGAAGTTGTGACCCCGGGGCTTAGAAATTTTTTTTTTTCACAGGTTAAGTTGTCGAGGGCTGATTTCATGTCCTATGATAAAAAGCCTTCTGTTTCCACCGCCAAACCTTTCAGGGGAGTATTTGCAAAACTTTGGCACCATTTTTGAGTGAATTGGAGAATTTCAGATTTTTGCTGAAGTTGTGACCCCGGGGCTTAGAAATTTTTTTTTTCACAGGTTAAGTTGTCGAGGGCTGATTTCATGTCCTATGATAAAAAGCCTTCTGTTTCCACCGCCAAACCTTTCAGGGGAGTATTTGCAACAGTTTAGCACCATTTTTGAGTGAATTAGAGAATTTCAGATTTTTGCTGAAATTGTGACCCCGGGGCTTAGAAATTTTTTTTTTTCACAGGTTAAGTTGTCGAGGGCTGATTTCATGTCCTATGATAAGAAGCCTTCTGTTTTCCCCGCCAAACCTTTCAGGGGAGAATTTACAACAGTTTAGCACCATTTTTGAGTGAATTGGAGAATTTCAGATTTTTGTTGAAATTGTGACCCCGGGGCTTAGAAATTTTTTTTTTTCACAGGTTGAGTTGTCGAGGGCTGATTTCATGTCCTATGAGAAAAAGCCTTCTGTTTCCACCGCCAAACCTTTCAGGGGAGAATTTGCAAAACTTTGGCACCATTTTTGAGTGAATTGGAGAATTTCAGATTTTTGCTGAAGTTGTGACCCCGGGGCTTAGAATTTTTTTTTTTCACAGGTTAAGTTGTCGAGGGCTGATTTCATGTCCTATGATAAAAAGCCTTCTGTTTCCCCCGCCAAACCTTTCAGGGTAGAATTTACAACACGTTGGCACCATCTTTGAGTGAATTGGAGAATTTCAGATTTTTGCTGAAGTTGTGACCCCGGGGCTTAGAATTTTTTTTTTTCACAGGTTAAGTTGTCGTGGGCTGATTTCATGTCCTATGATAAAAAGCCTTCTGTTTCAACCGCCAAACCTTTCAGGGGAGTATTTGCAACACGTTGGCACCATCTTTGAGTGAATTGGAGAATTTCAGATTTTTGCTGAAGTTGTGACCCCGGGGCTTAGAAATTTTTTTTTTCACAGGTTAAGTTGTCGAGGGCTGATTTCATGTCCTATGATAAAAAGCCTTCTGTTTGCACCGCCAAACCTTTCAGGGGAGTATTTGCAAAACTTTGGCACCATCTTTGAGTGAATTGGAGAATTTCAGATTTTTGCTGAAGTTGTGACCCCGGGGCTTAGAAATTTTTTTTTTCACAGGTTAAGTTGTCGAGGGCTGATTTCATGTCCTATGATAAAAAGCCTTCTGTTTCCACCGCCAAACCTTTCAGGGGAGTATTTGCAACACGTTGGCACCATCTTTGAGTGAATTGGAGAATTTCAGATTTTTGCTGAAGTTGTGACCCCGGGGCTTAGAAATTTTTTTTTTCACAGGTTAAGTTGTCGAGGGCTGATTTCATGTCCTATGATAAAAAGCCTTCTGTTTCCACCGCCAAACCTTTCAGGGGAGTATTTGCAAAACTTTGGCACCATTTTTGAGTGAATTGGAGAATTTCAGATTTTTGCTGAAGTTGTGACCCCGGGGCTTAGAAATTTTTTTTTTCACAGGTTAAGTTGTCGAGGGCTGATTTCATGTCCTATGATAAAAAGCCTTCTGTTTCCACCGCCAAACCTTTCAGGGAAGAATGTGCAACAGTTTAGCACCATTTTTGAGTGAATTGGAGAATTTCAGATTTTTGCTGAAATTGTGACCCCGGGGCTTAGAAATTTTTTTTTTCACAGGTTAAGTTGTCGAGGGCTGATTTCATGTCCTATGATAAAAAGCCGTCTGTTTCCACCGCCAAACCTTTCCAGGAAGAATGTGCAACAGTTTAGCACCATTTTTGAGTGAATTGGAGAATTTCAGATTTTTGCTGAAATTGTGACCCCGGGGCTTAGAAATTTTTTTTTTTCACAGGTTAAGTTGTCGAGGGCTGATTTCATGTCCTATGATAAAAAGCCTTCTGTTTCCACCGCCAAACCTTTCAGGGGAGAATTTACAACAGTTTAGCACCATTTTTGAGTGAATTGGAGAATTTCAGATTTTTGCTGAAGTTGTGACCCCGGGGCTTAGAAAATTTTTTTTTCACAGGTTAAGTTGTCGTGGGCTGATTTCATGTCCTATGATAAAAAGCCTTCTGTTTCCACCGCCAAACCTTTCAGGGGAGTATTTGCAAAACGTTGGCACCATCTTTGAGTGAATTGGAGAATTTCAGATTTTTGCTGAAGTTGTGACCCCGGGGCTTAGAAATTTTTTTTTCCACAGGTTAAGTTGTCGAGGGAAGATTTCTTGGCCTATGATAAAAAGCCTTCTGTTTACACCGCCAAACCTTTCAGGGGAGTATTTGCAAAACTTTGGCACCATTTTTTATTGAATTGGAGAATTTGAGATTTTTGCTGAAGTTGTGACCCCGGGGCTTAGAATTTTTTTTTTCACAGGTTAAGTTGTCGAGGGCTGATTTCATGTCCTATGATAAAAAGCCGTCTGTTTCCACCGCCAAACCTTTCAGGGGAGAATTTACAACAGTTTAGCACCATTTTTGAGTGAATTGGAGAATTTCAGATTTTTGCTGAAGTTGTGACCCCGGGGCTTAGAAATTTTTTTTTTCACAGGTTAAGTTGTCGAGGGCTGATTTCATGTCCTATGATAAAAAGCCTTCTGTTTCCACCTCCAAACCTTTCAGGGGAGTATTTGAAAAACTTTGGCACCATTTTTGAGTGAATTGGAGAATTTCAGATTTTTGCTGAAATTGTGACCCCGGGGCTTAGAATTTTTTTTTTTCCCCACAGGTTAAGTTGTCGAGGGCTGATTTCATGTCCTATGATAAAAAGCCGTCTGTTTCCACCGCCAAACCTTTCCAGGAAGAATGTGCAACAGTTTAGCACCATTTTTGAGTGAATTGGAGAATTTCAGATTTTTGCTGAAATTGTGACCCCGGGGCTTAGAAATTTTTTTTTTCACAGGTTAAGTTGTCGAGGGCTGATTTCATGTCCTATGATAAAAAGCCGTCTGTTTCCACCGCCAAACCTTTCAGGGAAGAATTTACAACAGTTTAGCACCATTTTTGAGTGAATTGGAGAATTTCAGATTTTTGCTGAAGTTGTGACCCCGGGGCTTAGAAAATTTTTTTTTCACAGGTTAAGTTGTCGTGGGCTGATTTCATGTCCTATGATAAAAAGCCTTCTGTTTCCACCGCCAAACCTTTCAGGGGAGTATTTGCAAAACTTTGGCACCATCTTTGAGTGAATTGGAGAATTTGAGATTTTTGCTGAAGTTGTGACCCCGGGGCTTAGAATTTTTTTTTTTCACAGGTTAAGTTGTCGAGGGCTGATTTCATGTCCTATGATAAAAAGCCTTCTGTTTCCACCGCCAAACCTTTCAGGGGAGTATTTGCAACACGTTGGCACCATCTTTGAGTGAATTGGAGAATTTCAGATTTTTGCTGAAGTTGTGACCCCGGGGCTTAGAAATTTTTTTTTTTCACAGGTTAAGTTGTCGAGGGCTGATTTCATGTCCTATGATAAAAAGCCTTCTGTTTCCACCGCCAAACCTTTCAGGGGAGTATTTGCAAAACTTTGGCACCATTTTTGAGTGAATTGGAGAATTTCAGATTTTTGCTGAAGTTGTGACCCCGGGGCTTAGAAATTTTTTTTTTCACAGGTTAAGTTGTCGAGGGCTGATTTCATGTCCTATGATAAAAAGCCTTCTGTTTCCACCGCCAAACCTTTCAGGGGAGTATTTGCAACAGTTTAGCACCATTTTTGAGTGAATTAGAGAATTTCAGATTTTTGCTGAAATTGTGACCCCGGGGCTTAGAAATTTTTTTTTTTCACAGGTTAAGTTGTCGAGGGCTGATTTCATGTCCTATGATAAGAAGCCTTCTGTTTTCCCCGCCAAACCTTTCAGGGGAGAATTTACAACAGTTTAGCACCATTTTTGAGTGAATTGGTGAATTTCAGATTTTTGTTGAAATTGTGACCCCGGGGCTTAGAATTTTTTTTTTTCACAGGTTGAGTTGTCGAGGGCTGATTTCATGTCCTATGAGAAAAAGCCTTCTGTTTCCACCGCCAAACCTTTCAGGGGAGAATTTGCAAAACTTTGGCACCATTTTTGAGTGAATTGGAGAATTTCAGATTTTTGCTGAAGTTGTGACCCCGGGGCTTAGAATTTTTTTTTTTCACAGGTTAAGTTGTCGAGGGCTGATTTCATGTCCTATGATAAAAAGCCTTCTGTTTCCCCCGCCAAACCTTTCAGGGTAGAATTTACAACACGTTGGCACCATCTTTGAGTGAATTGGAGAATTTCAGATTTTTGCTGAAGTTGTGACCCCGGGGCTTATAATTTTTCTTTTTCACAGGTTAAGTTGTCGTGGGCTGATTTCATGTCCTATGATAAAAAGCCTTCTGTTTCCACCGCCAAACCTTTCAGGGGAGTATTTGCAACACGTTGGCACCATCTTTGAGTGAATTGGAGAATTTCAGATTTTTGCTGAAGTTGTGACCCCGGGGCTTAGAAATTTTTTTTTCACAGGTTAAGTTGTCGAGGGCTGATTTCATGTCCTATGATAAAAAGCCTTCTGTTTGCACCGCCAAACCTTTCAGGGGAGTATTTGCAAAACTTTGGCACCATCTTTGAGTGAATTGGAGAATTTCAGATTTTTGCTGAAGTTGTGACCCCGGGGCTTAGAAATTTTTTTTTTCACAGGTTAAGTTGTCGAGGGCTGATTTCATGTCCTATGATAAAAAGCCTTCTGTTTCCACCGCCAAACCTTTCAGGGGAGTATTTGCAACACGTTGGCACCATCTTTGAGTGAATTGGAGAATTTCAGATTTTTGCTGAAGTTGTGACCCCGGGGCTTAGAAATTTTTTTTTTTCACAGGTTAAGTTGTCGAGGGCTGATTTCATGTCCTATGATAAAAAGCCTTCTGTTTCCACCGCCAAACCTTTCAGGGAAGAATGTGCAACAGTTTAGCACCATTTTTGAGTGAATTGGAGAATTTCAGATTTTTGCTGAAATTGTGACCCCGGGGCTTAGAAATTTTTTTTTTCACAGGTTAAGTTGTCGAGGGCTGATTTCATGTCCTATGATAAAAAGCCGTCTGTTTCCACCGCCAAACCTTTCCAGGAAGAATGTGCAACAGTTTAGCACCATTTTTGAGTGAATTGGAGAATTTCAGATTTTTGCTGAAATTGTGACCCCGGGGCTTAGAAATTTTTTTTTTTCACAGGTTAAGTTGTCGAGGGCTGATTTCATGTCCTATGATAAAAAGCCTTCTGTTTCCACCGCCAAACCTTTCAGGGGAGAATTTACAACAGTTTAGCACCATTTTTGAGTGAATTGGAGAATTTCAGATTTTTGCTGAAGTTGTGACCCCGGGGCTTAGAAAATTTTTTTTTCACAGGTTAAGTTGTCGTGGGCTGATTTCATGTCCTATGATAAAAAGCCTTCTGTTTCCACCGCCAAACCTTTCAGGGGAGTATTTGCAAAACGTTGGCACCATCTTTAAGTGAATTGGAGAATTTCAGATTTTTGCTGAAGTTGTGACCCCGGGGCTTAGAAATTTTTTTTTCCACAGGTTAAGTTGTCGAGGGTTGATTTCTTGGCCTATGATAAAAAGCCTTCTGTTTACACCGCCAAACCTTTCAGGGGAGTGTTTGCAAAACTTTGGCACCATCTTTGAGTGAATTGGAGAATTTGAGATTTTTGCTGAAGTTGTGACCCCGGGGCTTAGAATTTTTTTTTTCACAGGTTAAGTTGTCGAGGGCTGATTTCATGTCCTATGATAAAAAGCCGTCTGTTTCCACCGCCAAACCTTTCAGGGGAGAATTTACAACAGTTTAGCACCATTTTTGAGTGAATTGGAGAATTTCAGATTTTTGCTGAAGTTGTGACCCCGGGGCTTAGAAATTTTTTTTTCACAGGTTAAGTTGTCGAGGGCTGATTTCATGTCCTATGATAAAAAGCCTTCTGTTTCCACCTCCAAACCTTTCAGGGGAGTATTTGAAAAACTTTGGCACCATTTTTGAGTGAATTGGAGAATTTCAGATTTTTGCTGAAATTGTGACCCCGGGGCTTAGAATTTTTTTTTTTCCCCACAGGTTAAGTTGTCGAGGGCTGATTTCATGTCCTATGATAAAAAGCCGTCTGTTTCCACCGCCAAACCTTTCCAGGAAGAATGTGCAACAGTTTAGCACCATTTTTGAGTGAATTGGAGAATTTCAGATTTTTGCTGAAATTGTGACCCCGGGGCTTAGAAATTTTTTTTTTTCACAGGTTAAGTTGTCGAGGGCTGATTTCATGTCCTATGATAAAAAGCCTTCTGTTTCCACCGCCAAACCTTTCAGGGGAGAATTTACAACAGTTTAGCACCATTTTTGAGTGAATTGGAGAATTTCAGATTTTTGCTGAAGTTGTGACCCCGGGGCTTAGAAAATTTTTTTTTCACAGGTTAAGTTGTCGTGGGCTGATTTCATGTCCTATGATAAAAAGCCTTCTGTTTCCACCGCCAAACCTTTCAGGGGAGTATTTGCAAAACGTTGGCACCATCTTTGAGTGAATTGGAGAATTTGAGATTTTTGCTGAAGTTGTGACCCCGGGGCTTAGAAATTTTTTTTTTCACAGGTTAAGTTGTCGTGGGCTGATTTCATGTCCTATGATAAAAAGCCTTCTGTTTCCACCGCCAAACCTTTCAGGGGAGAATTTACAACAGTTTAGCACCATTTTTGAGTGAATTGGAGAATTTCAGATTTTTGCTGAAGTTGTGACCCCGTGGCTTAGAAATTTTTTTTTTCACAGGTTAAGTTGTCGAGGGCTGATTTCATGTCCTACGATAAAAAGCCTTCTGTTTCCACCGCCAAACCTTTCAGGGGAGAATTTACAACAGTTTAGCACCATTTTTGAGTGAATTGGAGAATTTCAGATTTTTGCTGAAGTTGTGACCCCGTGGGTTAGAAATTTTTTTTTTCACAGGTTAAGTTGTCGAGGGCTGATTTCATGTCCTATGATAAAAAGCCGTCTGTTTCCACCGCCAAAACTTTCCAGGAAGAATGTGCAACAGCTTAGCACCATTTTTGAGTGAATTGGAGAATTTCAGATTTTTGCTGAAGTTGTGACCCCGGGGCTTAGAAATTTTTTTTTCCCACAGGTTAAGTTGTCGAGGGCTGATTTCATGTCCTATGATAAAAAGCCTTCTGTTTCCACCGCCAAACCTTTCAGGGGAGTATTTGCAAAACTTTGGCACCATTTTTGAGTGAATTGGAGAATTTCAGATTTTTGCTGAAGTTGTCACCCCGGGGCTTAGAAATTTTTTTTTTCACAGGTTAAGTTGTCGAGGGTTGATTTCTTGGCCTATGATAAAAAGCCTTCTGTTTGCACCGCCAAACCTTTCAGGGGAGTATTTGCAAAACTTTGGCACCATCTTTGAGTGAATTTGAGAATTTGAGATTTTTGCTGAAGTTGTGACCCCGGGGCTTAGAAATTTTTTTTTCACAGGTTAAGTTGTCGAGGGCTGATTTCATGTCCTATGATAAAAAGCCGTCTGTTTCCACCGCCAAACCTTTCCAGGAAGAAAGTGCAACAGTTTAGCACCATTTTTGAGTGAATTGGAGAATTTCAGATTTTTGCTGAAATTGTGACCCCGGGGCTTAGAAATTTTTTTTTTCACAGGTTAAGTTGTTGAGGGCTGATTTCATGTCCTATGATAAAAAGCCTTCTGTTTCCACCGCCAAACCTTTCAGGGGAGTATTTGCAACACGTTGGCACCATTTTTGAGTGAATTGGAGAATTTCAGATTTTTGCTGAAGTTGTGACCCCGGGGCTTAGAAATTTTTTTTTTCACAGGTTAAGTTGTCGAGGGCTGATTTCATGTCCTATGATAAAAAGCCTTCTGTTTCCACCTCCAAACCTTTCAGGGGAGTATTTGCAAAACTTTGGCACCATTTTTGAGTGAATTGGAGCATTTCAGATTTTTGCTGAAGTTGTGACCCCGGGGCTTAGAAATTTTTTTTTCCACAGGTTAAGTTGTCGTGGGCTGATTTCATGTCCTATGATAAAAAGCCTTCTGTTTCCACCGCCAAACCTTTCAGGGGAGTATTTGCAACACGTTGGCACCATCTTTGAGTGAATTGGAGAATTTCAGATTTTTGCCTAAGTTGTGACCCCGGGGCTTAGAAATTTTTTTTTTCACAGGTTAAGTTGTCGAGGGCTGATTTCATGTCCTATGATAAAAAGCCGTCTGTTTCCACCGCCAAACCTTTCCAGGAAGAATGTGCAACAGTTTAGCACCATTTTTGAGTGAATTGGAGAATTTCAGATTTTTGCTGAAATTGTGACCCCGGGGCTTAGAATTTTTTTTTTTTCACAGGTTAAGTTGTCGAGGGTTGATGTCTTGGCCTATGATAAAAAGCCTTCTGTTTGCACCGCCAAACCTTTCAGGGGAGTATTTGCAAAACTTTGGCACCATCTTTGAGTGAATTGGAGAATTTGAGATTCTTGCTGAAGTTGTGACCCCGGGGCTTAGAATTTTTTTTTTTCACAGGTTCAGTTGTCGAGGGCTGATTTCATGTCCTATGATAAAAAGCCTTCTGTTTCCACCGCCAAACCTTTCAGGGGAGAATTTACAACAGTTTAGCACCATTTTTGAGTGAATTGGAGAATTTCAGATTTTTGCTGAAGTTGTGACCCCGGGGCTTAGAATTTTTTTTTTTCACAGGTTAAGTTGTCGAGCGCTGATTTTATGTCCTATGATAAAAAGCCGTCTGTTTCCACCGCCGAATCTTTCCAGGAAGAATTTGCAACAGTTTAGCACCATTTTTGAGTGAATTGGAGAATTTCAGATTTTTGCTGAAATTGTGACCCCGGGGCTTAGAATTTTTTTTTTTTCACAGGTTAAGTTGTCGAGGGCTGATTTCATGTCCTATGATAAAAAGCCTTCTGTTTCCACCGCCAAACCTTTCAGGGGGTATTTGCAAAACTTTGGCACCATTTTTGAGTGAATTGGAGAATTTCAGATTTTTGCTGAAGTTGTGACCCCGGGGCTTAGAAATTTTTTTTTTCACAGGTTAAGTTGTCGAGGGTTGATTTCTTGGCCTATGATAAAAAGCCTTCTGTTTGCACCGCCAAACCTTTCAGGGGAGTATTTGCAAAACTTTGGCACCATCTTTGAGTGAATTGGAGAATTTGAGATTTTTGCTGAAGTTGTGACCCCGGGGCTTAGAAATTTTTTTTTCACAGGTTAAGTTGTCGAGGGCTGATTTCATGTCCTATGATAAAAAGCCGTCTGTTTCCACCGCCAAACCTTTCAGGGGAGAATTTACAACAGTTTAGCACCATTTTTGAGTGAATTGGAGAATTTGAGATTTTTGCTGAAGTTGTGACCCCGGGGCTTAGAATTTTTTTTTTTTCACAGGTTAAGTTGTCGAGGGCTGATTTCATGTCCTATGATAGAAAGCCTTCTGTTTCCACCGCCAAACCTTTCAGGGGAGTATTTGCAAAACTTTGGCACCATTTTTGAGTGAATTGGAGAATTTCAGATTTTTGCTGAAGTTGTGACCCCGGGGCTTAGAAAATTTTTTTTTCACAGGTTAAGTTGTCGAGGGCTGATTTCATGTCCTATGATAAGAAGCCTTCTGTTTTCCCCGCCAAACCTTTCAGGGGAGAATTTACAACAGTTTAGCACCATTTTTGAGTGAATTGGAGAATTTCAGATTTTTGCTGAAATTGTGACCCCGGGGCTTAGAAATTTTTTTTTTCACAGGTTAAGTTGTCGAGGGCTGATTTCATGTCCTATGAGAAAAAGCCTTCTGTTTCCACCGCCAAACCTTTCAGGGGAGAATTTGCAAAACTTTGGCACCATTTTTGAGTGAATTGGAGAATTTCAGATTTTTGCTGAAGTTGTGACCCCGGGGCTTAGAATTTTTTTTTTTTCACAGGTTAAGTTGTCGAGGGCTGATTTCATGTCCTATGATAAAAAGCCGTCTGTTTCCACCGCCAAACCTTTCCAGGAAGAAAGTGCAACAGTTTAGCACCATTTTTGAGTGAATTGGAGAATTTCAGATTTTTGCTGAAATTGTGACCCCGGGGCTTAGAATTTTTTTTTTTCACAGGTTAAGTTGTCGAGGGCTGATTTCATGTACTATGATAAAAAGCCTTCTGTTTCCACCTCCAAACCTTTCAGGGGAGTATTTGCAAAACTTTGGCACCATTTTTGAGTGAATTGGAGCATTTCAGATTTTTGCTGAAGTTGTGACCCCGGGGCTTAGAAATTTTTTTTTTCACAGGTTAAGTTGTCGTGGGCTGATTTCATGTCCTATGATAAAAAGCCTTCTGTTTCCACCGCCAAACCTTTCAGGGGAGTATTTGCAACACGTTGGCACCATCTTTGAGTGAATTGGAGAATTTCAGATTTTTGCTGAAGTTGTGACCCCGGGGCTTAGAAATTTTTTTTTTCACAGGTTAAGTTGTCGAGGGCTGATTTCATGTCCTATGATAAAAAGCCTTCTGTTTCCACCGCCAAACCTTTCAGGGGAGTATTTGCAAAACTTTGGCACCATTTTTGAGTGAATCGCAGAATTTCAGATTTTTGTTGAAGTTGTGACCCCGGGGCTTAGAAATTTTTTTTTTTCACAGGTTAAGTTGTCGAGGGCTGATTTCATGTCCTATGATAAAAAGCCGTCTGTTTCCACCGCCAAACCTTTCCAGGAAGAATGTGCAACAGTTTAGAACCATTTTTGAGTGAATTGGAGAATTTCAGATTTTTGCTGAAATTGTGACCCCGGGGCTTAGAAATTTTTTTTTTCACAGGTTAAGTTGTCGAGGGCTGATTTCATGTCCTATGATAAAAAGCCTTCTGTTTTCCCCGCCAAACCTTTCAGGGGAGAATTTACAACAGTTTAGCACCATTTTTGAGTGAATTGGAGAATTTCAGATTTTTGCTGAAATTGTGACCCCGGGGCTTAGAAATTTTTTTTTTCACAGGTTAAGTTGTCGAGGGCTGATTTCATGTCCTATGAGAAAAAGCCTTCTGTTTCCACCGCCAAACCTTTCAGGGGAGAATTTGCAAAACTTTGGCACCATTTTTGAGTGAATTGGAGAATTTCAGATTTTTGCTGAAGTTTTGACCCCGGGGCTTAGAATTTTTTTTTTTTCACAGGTTAAGTTGTCGAGGGCTGATTTCATGTCGTATGATAAAAAGCCGTCTGTTTCCACCGCCAAACCTTTCCAGGAAGAAAGTGCAACAGTTTAGCACCATTTTTGAGTGAATTGGAGAATTTCAGATTTTTGCTGAAATTGTGACCCCGGGGCTTAGAATTTTTTTTTTTCACAGGTTAAGTTGTCGAGGGCTGATTTCATGTCCTATGATAAAAAGCCTTCTGTTTCCACCTCCAAACCTTTCAGGGGAGTATTTGCAAAACTTTGGCACCATTTTTGAGTGAATTGGAGCATTTCAGATTTTTGCTGAAGTTGTGACCCCGGGGCTTAGAAATTTTTTTTTTCACAGGTTAAGTTGTCGTGGGCTGATTTCATGTCCTATGATAAAAAGCCTTCTGTTTCCACCGCCAAACCTTTCAGGGGAGTATTTGCAACACGTTGGCACCATCTTTGAGTGAATTGGAGAATTTCAGATTTTTGCTGAAGTTGTGACCCCGGGGCTTAGAATTTTTTTTTTTCACAGGTTAAGTTGTCGAGGGCTGATTTCATGTCCTATGATAAAAAGCCTTCTGTTTCCACCGCCAAACCTTTCAGGGGAGTATTTGCAAAACTTTGGCACCATTTTTGAGTGAATCGGAGAATTTCAGATTTTTGTTGAAGTTGTGACCCAGGGGCTTAGAAATTTTTTTTTTTCACAGGTTAAGTTGTCGAGGGCTGATTTCATGTCCTATGATAAAAAGCTGTCTGTTTCCACCGCCAAACCTTTCCAGGAAGAATGTGCAACAGTTTAGCACCATTTTTGAGTGAATTGGAGAATTTCAGATTTTTGCTGAAATTGTGACCCCGGGGCTTAGAAATTATTTTTTTCACAGGTTAAGTTGTCGAGGGCTGATTTCATGTCCTATGATAAAAAGCCTTCTGTTTCCACTTCCAAACCTTTCAGGGGAGTATTTGCAAAACTTTGGCACCATTTTTGACTGAATTGGAGAATTTCAGATTTTTGCTGAAGTTGTGACCCCGGGGCTTAGAAAAATTTTTTTTCACAGGTTAAGTTGTCGAGGGTTGATTTCTTGGCCTATGATAAAAAGCCTTCTGTTTGCACCGCCAAACCTTTCAGGGGAGTATTTGCAAAACTTTGGCACCATCTTTGAGTGAATTGGAGAATTTGAGATTTTTGCTGAAGTTGTGACCCCGGGGCTTAGAAATTTTTTTTTCACAGGTTAAGTTGTCGAGGGCTGATTTCATGTCCTATGATAAAAAGCCGTCTGTTTCCACCGCCAAACCTTTCAGGGGAGTATTTGCAACACGTTGGCACCATCTTTGAGTGAATTGGAGAATTTCAGATTTTTGCTGAAGTTGTGACCCCGGGGCTTAGAAATTTTTTTTTTCACAGGTTAAGTTGTCGAGGGCTGATTTCATGTCCTATGATAAAAAGCCGTCTGTTTCCACCGCCAAACCTTTCCAGGAAGAATGTGCAACAGTTTAGCACCATTTTTGAGTGAATTGGAGAATTTCAGATTTTTGCTGAAGTTGTGACCCCGGGGCTTAGAAATTTTTTTTTTCACAGGTTAAGTTGTCGAGGGCTTATTTCATGTCCTATGATAAAAAGCCGTCTGTTTCCACCGCCAAACCTTTCCAGGAAGAATGTGCAACAGTTTAGCACCATTTTTGAGTGAATTGGAGAATTTCATATTTTTGCTGAAATTGTGACCCCGGGGCTTAGAAATTTTTTTTTCCACAGGTTAAGTTGTCGAGGGCTGATTTCATGTCCTATGATAAAAAGCCTTCTGTTTCCACCGCCAAACCTTTCAGGGGAGTATTTGCAACAAGTTGGCACCATCTTTGAGTGAATTGGAGAATTTCAGATTTTTGCTGAAGTTGTGACCCCGGGGCTTAGAAATTTTTTTTTTCACAGGTTAAGTTGTCGAGGGCTGATTTCATGTCCTATGATAAAAAGCCTTCTGTTTCCACCTCCAAACCTTTCAGGGGAGTATTTGCAAAACTTTGGCACCATTTTTGAGTGAATTGGAGCATTTCAGATTTTTGCTGAAGTTGTGACCCCGGGGCTTAGAAATTTTTTTTTTCACAGGTTAAGTTGTCGTGGGCTGATTTCATGTCCTATGATAAAAAGCCTTCTGTTTCCACCGCCAAACCTTTCAGGGGAGTATTTGCAACACGTTGGCACCATCTTTGAGTGAATTGGAGAATTTCAGATTTTTGCTGAAGTTGTGACCCCGGGGCTTAGAATTTTTTTTTTTCACAGGTTAAGTTGTCGAGGGCTGATTTCATGTCCTATGATAAAAAGCCTTCTGTTTCCACCGCCAAACCTTTCAGGGGAGTATTTGCAAAACTTTGGCACCATTTTTGAGTGAATCGGAGAATTTCAGATTTTTGTTGAAGTTGTGACCCAGGGGCTTAGAAATTTTTTTTTTTCACAGGTTAAGTTGTCGAGGGCTGATTTCATGTCCTATGATAAAAAGCCTTCTGTTTCCACTTCCAAACCTTTCAGGGGAGTATTTGCAAAACTTTGGCACCATTTTTGAGTGAATTGGAGAATTTCAGATTTTTGCTGAAGTTGTGACCCCGGGGCTTAGAAAAATTTTTTTTCACAGGTTAAGTTGTCGAGGGTTGATTTCTTGGCCTATGATAAAAAGCCTTCTGTTTGCACCGCCAAACCTTTCAGGGGAGTATTTGCAAAACTTTGGCACCATCTTTGAGTGAATTGGAGAATTTGAGATTTTTGCTGAAGTTGTGACCCCGGGGCTTAGAAATTTTTTTTTCACAGGTTAAGTTGTCGAGGGCTGATTTCATGTCCTATGATAAAAAGCCGTCTGTTTCCACCGCCAAACCTTTCAGGGGAGTATTTGCAACACGTTGGCACCATCTTTGAGTGAATTGGAGAATTTCAGATTTTTGCTGAAGTTGTGACCCCGGGGCTTAGAAATTTTTTTTTTCACAGGTTAAGTTGTCGAGGGCTGATTTCATGTCCTATGATAAAAAGCCGTCTGTTTCCACCGCCAAACCTTTCCAGGAAGAATGTGCAACAGTTTAGCACCATTTTTGAGTGAATTGGAGAATTTCAGATTTTTGCTGAAGTTGTGACCCCGGGGCTTAGAAATTTTTTTTTTCACAGGTTAAGTTGTCGAGGGCTTATTTCATGTCCTATGATAAAAAGCCGTCTGTTTCCACCGCCAAACCTTTCCAGGAAGAATGTGCAACAGTTTAGCACCATTTTTGAGTGAATTGGAGAATTTCATATTTTTGCTGAAATTGTGACCCCGGGGCTTAGAAATTTTTTTTTCCACAGGTTAAGTTGTCGAGGGCTGATTTCATGTCCTATGATAAAAAGCCTTCTGTTTCCACCGCCAAACCTTTCAGGGGAGTATTTGCAACAAGTTGGCACCATCTTTGAGTGAATTGGAGAATTTCAGATTTTTGCTGAAGTTGTGACCCCGGGGCTTAGAAATTTTTTTTTTCACAGGTTAAGTTGTCGAGGGCTGATTTCATGTCCTATGATAAAAAGCCTTCTGTTTCCACCTCCAAACCTTTCAGGGGAGTATTTGCAAAACTTTGGCACCATTTTTGAGTGAATTGGAGCATTTCAGATTTTTGCTGAAGTTGTGACCCCGGGGCTTAGAAATTTTTTTTTTTAACAGGTTAAGTTGTCGAGGGTTGATTTCATGTCCTATGATAAAAAGCCTTCTGTTTCCACCGCCAAACCTTTCAGGGGAGTATTTGCAACAAGTTGGCACCATCTTTGAGTGAATTGGAGAATTTCAGATTTTTGCTGAAGTTGTGACCCCGGGGCTTAGAAATTTTTTTTTACACAGGTTAAGTTGTCGAGGGCTGATGTCATGTCCTATGATAAAAAGCCGTCTGTTTCCGCCGCCAAACCTTTCAGGGGAGTATTTGCAAAAATTTGGCACCATTTTTGAGTGAATTGGAGAATTTAAGGTTTTTGCTGAAGTTGTGACCCCGGGGCTTAGAATTTTTTTTTTTCACAGGTTAAGTTGTCGAGGGTTGATTTCTTGGCCTATGATAAAAAGCCTTCTGTTTTCCCCGCCAAACCTTTCAGGGGAGAATTTACAACAGTTTAGCACCATTTTTGAGTGAATTGGAGAATTTCAGATTTTTGCTGAAATTGTGACCCCGGGGCTTAGAAATTTTTTTTTTCACAGGTTAAGTTGTCGAGGGCTGATTTCATGTCCTATGAGAAAAAGCCTTCTGTTTCCACCGCCAAACCTTTCAGGGGAGAATTTGCAAAACTTTGGCACCATTTTTGAGTGAATTGGAGAATTTCAGATTTTTGCTGAAGTTTTGACCCCGGGGCTTAGAATTTTTTTTTTTTCACAGGTTAAGTTGTCGAGGGCTGATTTCATGTCCTATGATAAAAAGCCGTCTGTTTCCACCGCCAAACCTTTCCAGGAAGAAAGTGCAACAGTTTAGCACCATTTTTGAGTGAATTGGAGAATTTCAGATTTTTGCTGAAATTGTGACCCCGGGGCTTAGAATTTTTTTTTTTCACAGGTTAAGTTGTCGAGGGCTGATTTCATGTCCTATGATAAAAAGCCTTCTGTTTCCACCGCCAAACCTTTCAGGGGAGTATTTGCAAAACTTTGGCACCATTTTTGAGTGAATCGGAGAATTTCAGATTTTTGTTGAAGTTGTGACCCAGGGGCTTAGAAATTTTTTTTTTTCACAGGTTAAGTTGTCGAGGGCTGATTTCATGTCCTATGATAAAAAGCCGTCTGTTTCCACCGCCAAACCTTTCCAGGAAGAATGTGCAACAGTTTAGCACCATTTTTGAGTGAATTGGAGAATTTCAGATTTTTGCTGAAATTGTGACCCCGGGGCTTAGAAATTATTTTTTTCACAGGTTAAGTTGTCGAGGGCTGATTTCATGTCCTATGATAAAAAGCCTTCTGTTTCCACTTCCAAACCTTTCAGGGGAGTATTTGCAAAACTTTGGCACCATTTTTGAGTGAATTGGAGAATTTCAGATTTTTGCTGAAGTTGTGACCCCGGGGCTTAGAAAAATTTTTTTTCACAGGTTAAGTTGTCGAGGGTTGATTTCTTGGCCTATGATAAAAAGCCTTCTGTTTGCACCGCCAAACCTTTCAGGGGAGTATTTGCAAAACTTTGGCACCATCTTTGAGTGAATTGGAGAATTTGAGATTTTTGCTGAAGTTGTGACCCCGGGGCTTAGAAATTTTTTTTTCACAGGTTAAGTTGTCGAGGGCTGATTTCATGTCCTATGATAAAAAGCCGTCTGTTTCCACCGCCAAACCTTTCAGGGGAGTATTTGCAACACGTTGGCACCATCTTTGAGTGAATTGGAGAATTTCAGATTTTTGCTGAAGTTGTGACCCCGGGGCTTAGAAATTTTTTTTTTCACAGGTTAAGTTGTCGAGGGCTGATTTCATGTCCTATGATAAAAAGCCGTCTGTTTCCACCGCCAAACCTTTCCAGGAAGAATGTGCAACAGTTTAGCACCATTTTTGAGTGAATTGGAGAATTTCAGATTTTTGCTGAAGTTGTGACCCCGGGGCTTAGAAATTTTTTTTTTCACAGGTTAAGTTGTCGAGGGCTTATTTCATGTCCTATGATAAAAAGCCGTCTGTTTCCACCGCCAAACCTTTCCAGGAAGAATGTGCAACAGTTTAGCACCATTTTTGAGTGAATTGGAGAATTTCATATTTTTGCTGAAATTGTGACCCCGGGGCTTAGAAATTTTTTTTTCCACAGGTTAAGTTGTCGAGGGCTGATTTCATGTCCTATGATAAAAAGCCTTCTGTTTCCACCGCCAAACCTTTCAGGGGAGTATTTGCAACAAGTTGGCACCATCTTTGAGTGAATTGGAGAATTTCAGATTTTTGCTGAAGTTGTGACCCCGGGGCTTAGAAATTTTTTTTTTCACAGGTTAAGTTGTCGAGGGCTGATTTCATGTCCTATGATAAAAAGCCTTCTGTTTCCACCTCCAAACCTTTCAGGGGAGTATTTGCAAAACTTTGGCACCATTTTTGAGTGAATTGGAGCATTTCAGATTTTTGCTGAAGTTGTGACCCCGGGGCTTAGAATTTTTTTTTTTTAACAGGTTAAGTTGTCGAGGGTTGATTTCATGTCCTATGATAAAAAGCCTTCTGTTTCCACCGCCAAACCTTTCAGGGGAGTATTTGCAACAAGTTGGCACCATCTTTGAGTGAATTGGAGAATTTCAGATTTTTGCTGAAGTTGTGACCCCGGGGCTTAGAAATTTTTTTTTACACAGGTTAAGTTGTCGAGGGCTGATGTCATGTCCTATGATAAAAAGCCGTCTGTTTCCGCCGCCAAACCTTTCAGGGGAGTATTTGCAAAAATTTGGCACCATTTTTGAGTGAATTGGAGAATTTAAGGTTTTTGCTGAAGTTGTGACCCCGGGGCTTAGAAATTTTTTTTTTCACAGGTTAAGTTGTCGAGGGCTGATTTCATGTCCTATGATAAAAAGCCTTCTGTTTCCACCTCAAACCTTTCAGGGGAGTATTTGCAAAACTTTGGCACCATTTTTGAGTGAATTGGAGAATTTCAGATTTTTGCTGAAGTTGTGACCCCGGGGCTTAGAATTTTTTTTTTTTAACAGGTTAAGTTGTCGAGGGTTGATTTCTTGGCCTATGATAAAAAGCCTTCTGTTTTCCCCGCCAAACCTTTCAGTGGAGAATTTACAACAGTTTAGCACCATTTTTGAGTGAATTGGAGAATTTCAGATTTTTGCTGAAATTGTGACCCCGGGGCTTAGAAATTTTTTTTTTCACAGGTTAAGTTGTCGAGGGCTGATTTCATGTCCTATGAGAAAAAGCCTTCTGTTTCCACCGCCAAACCTTTCAGGGGAGAATTTGCAAAACTTTGGCACCATTTTTGAGTGAATTGGAGAATTTCAGATTTTTGCTGAAGTTTTGACACCGGGGCTTAGAATTTTTTTTTTTTCACAGGTTAAGTTGTCGAGGGCTGATTTCATGTCCTATGATAAAAAGCCGTCTGTTTCCACCGCCAAACCTTTCCAGGAAGAAAGTGCAACAGTTTAGCACCATTTTTGAGTGAATTGGAGAATTTCAGATTTTTGCTGAAATTGTGACCCCGGGGCTTAGAATTTTTTTTTTTCACAGGTTAAGTTGTCGAGGGCTGATTTCATGTCCTATGATAAAAAGCCTTCTGTTTCCACCTCCAAACCTTTCAGGGGAGTATTTGCAAAACTTTGGCACCATTTTTGAGTGAATTGGAGCATTTCAGATTTTTGCTGAAGTTGTGACCCCGGGGCTTAGAAATTTTTTTTTTCACAGGTTAAGTTGTCGTGGGCTGATTTCATGTCCTATGATAAAAAGCCTTCTGTTTCCACCGCCAAACCTTTCAGGGGAGTATTTGCAACACGTTGGCACCATCTTTGAGTGAATTGGAGAATTTCAGATTTTTGCTGAAGTTGTGACCCCGGGGCTTAGAATTTTTTTTTTTCACAGGTTAAGTTGTCGAGGGCTGATTTCATGTCCTATGATAAAAAGCCTTCTGTTTCCACCGCCAAACCTTTCAGGGGAGTATTTGCAAAACTTTGGCACCATTTTTGAGTGAATCGGAGAATTTCAGATTTTTGTTGAAGTTGTGACCCAGGGGCTTAGAAATTTTTTTTTTTCACAGGTTAAGTTGTCGAGGGCTGATTTCATGTCCTATGATAAAAAGCCTTCTGTTTCCACTTCCAAACCTTTCAGGGGAGTATTTGCAAAACTTTGGCACCATTTTTGAGTGAATTGGAGAATTTCAGATTTTTGCTGAAGTTGTGACCTCGGGGCTTAGAAAAATTTTTTTTCACAGGTTAAGTTGTCGAGGGTTGATTTCTTGGCCTATGATAAAAAGCCTTCTGTTTGCACCGCCAAACCTTTCAGGGGAGTATTTGCAAAACTTTGGCACCATCTTTGAGTGAATTGGAGAATTTGAGATTTTTGCTGAAGTTGTGACCCCGGGGCTTAGAAATTTTTTTTTCACAGGTTAAGTTGTCGAGGGCTGATTTCATGTCCTATGATAAAAAGCCGTCTGTTTCCACCGCCAAACCTTTCAGGGGAGTATTTGCAACACGTTGGCACCATCTTTGAGTGAATTGGAGAATTTCAGATTTTTGCTGAAGTTGTGACCCCGGGGCTTAGAAATTTTTTTTTTCACAGGTTAAGTTGTCGAGGGCTGATTTCATGTCCTATGATAAAAAGCCGTCTGTTTCCACCGCCAAACCTTTCCAGGAAGAATGTGCAACAGTTTAGCACCATTTTTGAGTGAATTGGAGAATTTCAGATTTTTGCTGAAGTTGTGACCCCGGGGCTTAGAAATTTTTTTTTTCACAGGTTAAGTTGTCGAGGGCTTATTTCATGTCCTATGAAAAAAATCCGTCTGTTTCCACCGCCAAACCTTTCCAGGAAGAATGTGCAACAGTTTAGCACCATTTTTGAGTGAATTGGAGAATTTCATATTTTTGCTGAAATTGTGACCCCGGGGCTTAGAAATTTTTTTTTCCACAGGTTAAGTTGTCGAGGGCTGATTTCATGTCCTATGATAAAAAGCCTTCTGTTTCCACCGCCAAACCTTTCAGGGGAGTATTTGCAACAAGTTGGCACCAT
Organism: Podarcis liolepis; assembly: GCF_965112155.1. NCBI lineage: Eukaryota > Metazoa > Chordata > Lepidosauria > Squamata > Lacertidae > Podarcis > Podarcis liolepis. Next base: position 14,568,509 of record NC_139556.1, read on the forward strand.
CTTTGAGTGAATTGGAGAATTTCAGATTTTTGCTGAAGTTGTGACCCCGGGGCTTAGAAATTTTTTTTTTCACAGGTTAAGTTGTCGAGGGCTGATTTCATGTCCTATGATAAAAAGCCTTCTGTTTCCACCTCCAAACCTTTCAGGGGAGTATTTGCAAAACTTTGGCACCATTTTTGAGTGAATTGGAGCATTTCAGATTTTTGCTGAAGTTGTGACCCCGGGGCTTAGAAATTTTTTTTTTTAACAGGTTAAGTTGTCGAGGGTTGATTTCATGTCCTATGATAAAAAGCCTTCTGTTTCCACCGCCAAACCTTTCAGGGGAGTATTTGCAACAAGTTGGCACCATCTTTGAGTGAATTGGAGAATTTCAGATTTTTGCTGAAGTTGTGACCCCGGGGCTTAGAAATTTTTTTTTACACAGGTTAAGTTGTCGAGGGCTGATGTCATGTCCTATGATAAAAAGCCGTCTGTTTCCGCCGCCAAACCTTTCAGGGGAGTATTTGCAAAAATTTGGCACCATTTTTGAGTGAATTGGAGAATTTAAGGTTTTTGCTGAAGTTGTGACCCCGGGGCTTAGAAATTTTTTTTTTCACAGGTTAAGTTGTCGAGGGCTGATTTCATGTCCTATGACAAAAAGCCTTCTGTTTCCACCTCAAACCTTTCAGGGGAGTATTTGCAAAACTTTGGCACCATTTTTGAGTGAATTGGAGAATTTCAGATTTTTGCTGAGGTTGTGACCCCGGGGCTTAGAATTTTTTTTTTTTAACAGGTTAAGTTGTCGAGGGTTGATTTCTTGGCCTATGATAAAAAGCCTTCTGTTTCCACCGCCAAACCTTTCAGGGGAGTATTTGCAAAACTTTGGCACCATCTTTGAGTGAATTGGAGAATTTCAGATTTTTGCTGAAGTTGTGACCCCGGGGCTTAGAAATTTTTTTTTTTCACAGGTTAAGTTGTTGAGGGCTGATTTCATGTCCTATGATAAAAAGCTGTCTTTTTCCACCGCCAAACCTTTCAGGGGAGAATTTACAACAGTTTAGCACCATTTTTGAGTGAATTGGAGAATTCTGATTTTTGCTGAAGTTGTGACCCCGGGGCTTAGAATTTTTTTTTTTCACAGGTTAAGTTGTCGAGGGCTGATTTCATGTCCTATGATAAAAAGCCTTCTGTTTCCACCGCCAAACCTTTCAGGGGAGTATTTGCAACACGTTGGCACCATCTTTGAGTGAATTGGAGAATTTCAGATTTTTGCTGAAGTTGTGACCCCGGGGCTTAGAAATTTTTTTTTTCACAGGTTAAGTTGTCGAGGGCTGATTTCATGTCCTATGATAAAAAGCCGTCTGTTTCCACCGCCAAACCTTTCCAGGAAGAATGTGCAACAGTTTAGCACCATTTTTGAGTGAATTGGAGAATTTCAGATTTTTGCTGAAATTGTGACCCCGGGGCTTAGAAATTTTTTTTTTTCACAGGTTAAGTTGTCGAGGGCTGGTTTCATGTCCTATGATAAAAAGCTGTCCGTTTCCACCGCCAAACCTTTCCAGGAAGAAAGTGCAACAGTTTAGCACCATTTTTGAGTGAATTGGAGAATTTCAGATTTTTGCTGAAATTGTGACCCCGGGGCTTAGAAATTTTTTTTTTCACAGGTTAAGTTGTCGAGGGCTGATTTCATGTCCTATGATAAAAAGCCGTCTGTTTCCACCGCCAAACCTTTCAGGGGAGTATTTGCAAAACTTTGGCACCATCTTTGAGTGAATTGGAGAATTTGAGATTTTTGCTGAAGTTGTGACCCTGGGGCTTAGAAATTTTTTTTTCACAGGTTAAGTTGTCGAGGGCTGATTTCATGTCCTATGATAAAAAGCCGTCTGTTTCCACCGCCAAACCTTTCAGGGGAGAATTTACAACAGTTTAGCACCATTTTTGAGTGAATTGGAGAATTTCAGATTTTTGCTGAAGTTGTGACCCCGGGGCTTAGAAATTTTTTTTTTCACAGGTTAAGTTGTCGAGGGCTGATTTCATGTCCTATGATAAAAAGCCTTCTGTTTCCACCGCCAAACCTTTCAGGGGAGTATTTGCAACACTTTGGCACCATCTTTGAGTGAATTGGAGAATTTCAGATTTTTGCTGAAGTTCATTTTTGAGTGAATTGGAGAATTTCAGATTTTTGCTGAAATTGTGACCCCGGAGCTTAGAATTTTTTTTTTTCCACAGGTTAAGTTGTCAAGGGCTGATTTCATGTCCTATGATAAGAAGCCTTCTGTTTTCCCCGCCAAACCTTTCAGGGGAGAATTTACAACAGTTTAGCACCATTTTTGAGTGAATTGGAGAATTTCAGATTTTTGCTGAAATTGTGACCCCGGGGCTTAGAATTTTTTTTTTTCACAGGTTAAGTTGTCGAGGGCTTATTTCATGTCCTATGATAAAAAGCTGTCTGTTTCCACCGCCAAACCTTTCCAGGAAGAAAGTGCAACAGTTTAGCACCATTTTTGAGTGAATTGGAGAATTTCAGATTTTTGCTGAAATTGTGACCCCGGGGCTTAGAATTTTTTTTTTTCACAGGTTAAGTTGTCGAGGGCTTATTTCATGTCCTATGATAAAAAGCCTTCTGTTTCCACCGCCAAACCTTTCAGGGGAGTATTTGCAACACGTTGGCACCATCTTTGAGTGAATTGGAGAATTTCAGATTTTTGCTGAAGTTGTGACCCCGGGGCTTAGAAATTTTTTTTTTCACAGGTTAAGTTGTCGAGGGCTGATTTCATGTCCTATGATAAAAAGCCTTCTGTTTCCACCTCCAAACCTTTCAGGGGAGTATTTGCAAAACTTTGGCACCATTTTTGAGTGAATTGGAGCATTTCAGATTTTAGCTGAAGTTGTGACCCCGGGGCTTAGAAATTTTTTTTTTCACAGGTTAAGTTGTCGAGGGCTGATTTCATGTCCTATGATAAAAAGCCGTCTGTTTCCACCGCCAAACCTTTCAGGAGAGAATTTACAACAGTTTAGCACCATTTTTGAGTGAATTGGAGAATTTCAGATTTTTGCTGAAGTTGTGACCCCGGGGCTTAGAAATTTTTTTTTTCACAGGTTAAGTTGTCGAGGGCTGATTTCATGTCCTATGATAAAAAGCCGTCTGTTTCCACCGCCAAACCTTTCCAGGACGAATGTGAACAGTTTAGCACCATTTTTGAGTGAATTGGAGAATTTCAGATTTTTGCTGAAGTTGTGACCCCGGGGCTTAGAAATTTTTTTTTTCACAGGTTAAGTTGTCGAGGGCTGATTTCATGTCCTATGATGAAAAGCCGTCTGTTTCCACCGCCAAACCTTTCCAGGAAGAATGTGCAACAGTTTAGCACCATTTTTGAGTGAATTGGAGAATTTCATATTTTTGCTGAAATTGTGACCCCGGGGCTTAGAAATTTTTTTTTTCACAGGTTAAGTTGTCGAGGGCTGATTTCATGTCCTATGATAAAAAGCCGTCTGTTTCCGCCGCCAAACCTTTCAGGGGAGTATTTGCAAAAATTTGGCACCATTATTGAGTGAATTGGAGAATTTCAGATTTTTGCTGAAGTTGTGACCCCGGGGCTTAGAAATTTTTTTTTTCACAGGTTAAGTTGTCGAGGGTTGATTTCATGTCCTATGATAAAAAGCCTTCTGTTTCCACCGCCAAAACTTTCAGGGGAGTATTTGCAACAAGTTGGCACCATCTTTGAGTGAATTGGAGAATTTCAGATTTTTGCTGAAATTGTGACCCCGGGGCTTAGAAATTTTTTTTTACACAGGTTAAGTTGTCGAGGGCTGATTTCATGTCCTATGATAAAAAGCCGTCTGTTTCCGCCGCCAAACCTTTCAGGGGAGTATTTGCAAAAATTTGGCACCATTTTTGAGTGAATTGGAGAATTTCAGATTTTTGCTGAAGTTGTGACCCCGGGGCTTAGAAATGTTTTTTTTTAACAGGTTAAGTTGTCGAGGGCTGATTTCATGTCCTATGATAAAAAGCTGTCTGTTTCCACCGCCAAACCTTTCCAGGAAGAAAGTGCAACAGTTTATCACCATTTTTGAGTGAATTGGAGAATTTCAGATTTTTGCTGAAGTTGTGACCCCGGGGCTTAGAAATTTTTTTTTTCACAGGTTAAGTTGTCGAGGGCTTATTTCATGTCCTATGATAAAAAGCCTTCTGCTTCCACTGCCAAACCTTTCAGGGGAGAATTTACAACAGTTTAGCACCATTTTTGAGTGAATTGGAGAATTTCAGATTTTTGCTGAAGTTGTGACCCCGGGGCTTAGAAATTTTTTTTTTCACAGGTTAAGTTGTCGAGGGCTGATTTCATGTCCTATGATAAAAAGCCGTCTGTTTCCACCGCCAAACCTTTCCAGGAAGAATGTGCAACAGTTTAGCACCATTTTTGAGTGAATTGGAGAATTTCAGATTTTTGCTGAAATTGTGACCCCGGGGCTTAGAAATTTTTTTTTTTCACAGGTTAAGTTGTCGAGGGCTGGTTTCATGTCTTATGATAAAAAGCTGTCCGTTTCCACCGCCAAACCTTTCCAGGAAGAAAGTGCAACAGTTTAGCACCATTTTTGAGTGAATTGGAGAATTTCAGATTTTTGCTGAAATTGTGACCCCGGGGCTTAGAAATTTTTTTTTCCACAGGTTAAGTTGTCGAGGGCTGATTTCATGTCCTATGATAAAAAGCCGTCTGTTTCCACCGCCAAACCTTTCAGGGGAGTATTTGCAAAACTTTGGCACCATCTTTGAGTGAATTGGAGAATTTGAGATTTTTGCTGAAGTTGTGACCCTGGGGCTTAGAAATTTTTTTTTCACAGGTTAAGTTGTCGAGGGCTGATTTCATGTCCTATGATAAAAAGCCGTCTGTTTCCACCGCCAAACCTTTCAGGGGAGAATTTACAACAGTTTAGCACCATTTTTGAGTGAATTGGAGAATTTCAGATTTTTGCTGAAGTTGTGACCCCGGGGCTTAGAAATTTTTTTTTTCACAGGTTAAGTTGTCGAGGGCTGATTTCATGTCCTATGATAAAAAGCCTTCTGTTTCCACCGCCAAAACTTTCAGGGGAGTATTTGCAACACTTTGGCACCATCTTTGAGTGAATTGGAGAATTTCAGATTTTTGCTGAAGTTCATTTTTGAGTGAATTGGAGAATTTCAGATTTTTGCTGAAATTGTGACCCCGGAGCTTAGAATTTTTTTTTTTCCACAGGTTAAGTTGTCAAGGGCTGATTTCATGTCCTATGATAAGAAGCCTTCTGTTTTCCCCGCCAAACCTTTCAGGGGAGAATTTACAACAGTTTAGCACCATTTTTGAGTGAATTGGAGAATTTCAGATTTTTGCTGAAATTGTGACCCCGGGGATTAGAATTTTTTTTTTTCACAGGTTAAGTTGTCGAGGGCTTATTTCATGTCCTATGATAAAAAGCTGTCTGTTTCCACCGCCAAACCTTTCCAGGAAGAAAGTGCAACAGTTTAGCACCATTTTTGAGTGAATTGGAGAATTTCAGATTTTTGCTGAAATTGTGACCCCGGGGCTTAGAAATTTTTTTTTTCACAGGTTAAGTTGTCGAGGGCTTATTTCATGTCCTATGATAAAAAGCCTTCTGTTTCCACCGCCAAACCTTTCAGGGGAGTATTTGCAACACGTTGGCACCATCTTTGAGTGAATTGGAGAATTTCAGATTTTTGCTGAAGTTGTGACCCCGGGGCTTAGAAATTTTTTTTTTCACAGGTTAAGTTGTCGAGGGCTGATTTCATGTCCTATGATAAAAAGCCTTCTGTTTCCACCGCCAAAACTTTCAGGGGAGTATTTGCAACACTTTGGCACCATCTTTGAGTGAATTGGAGAATTTCAGATTTTTGCTGAAGTTCATTTTTGAGTGAATTGGAGAATTTCAGATTTTTGCTGAAATTGTGACCCCGGAGCTTAGAATTTTTTTTTTTTCCACAGGTTAAGTTGTCAAGGGCTGATTTCATGTCCTATGATAAAAAGCTGTCTGTTTCCACCGCCAAACCTTTCCAGGAAGAAAGTGCAACAGTTTAGCACCATTTTTGAGTGAATTGGAGAATTTCAGATTTTTGCTGAAATTGTGACCCCGGGGCTTAGAATTTTTTTTTTTCACAGGTTAAGTTGTCGAGGGCTTATTTCATGTCCTATGATAAAAAGCTGTCTGTTTCCACCGCCAAACCTTTCCAGGAAGAAAGTGCAACAGTTTAGCACCATTTTTGAGTGAATTGGAGAATTTCAGATTTTTGCTGAAATTGTGACCCCGGGGCTTAGAAATTTTTTTTTTCACAGGTTAAGTTGTCGAGGGCTTATTTCATGTCCTATGATAAAAAGCCTTCTGTTTCCACCGCCAAACCTTTCAGGGGAGTATTTGCAACACGTTGGCACCATCTTTGAGTGAATTGGAGAATTTCAGATTTTTGCTGAAGTTGTGACCCCGGGGCTTAGAAATTTTTTTTTTCACAGGTTAAGTTGTCGAGGGCTGATTTCATGTCCTATGATAAAAAGCCTTCTGTTTCCACCTCCAAACCTTTCAGGGGAGTATTTGCAAAACTTTGGCACCATTTTTGAGTGAATTGGAGCATTTCAGATTTTAGCTGAAGTTGTGACCCCGGGGCTTAGAAATTTTTTTTTTCACAGGTTAAGTTGTCGAGGGCTGATTTCATGTCCTATGATAAAAAGCCTTCTGTTTCCACTGCCAAACCTTTCAGGGGAGAATTTACAACAGTTTAGCACCATTTTTGAGTGAATTGGAGAATTTCAGATTTTTGCTGAAGTTGTGACCCCGGGGCTTAGAAATTTTTTTTTCCACAGGTTAAGTTGTCGAGGGCTGATTTCATGTCCTATGATAAAAAGCCGTCTGTTTCCACCGCCAAACCTTTCAGGGGAGTATTTGCAACAAGTTGGCACCATCTTTGAGTGAATTGGAGAATTTCAGATTTTTGCTGAAGTTGTGACCCCGGGGCTTAGAATTTTTTTTTTCCACAGGTTAAGTTGTCGAGGGCTGATTTCATGTCCTATGATAAAAAGCCTTCTGTTTCCGCCGCCAAACCTTTCAGGGGAGTATTTGCAAAACTTTGGCACCATCTTTGAGTGAATTGGAGAATTTGAGATTTTTGCTGAAGTTGTGACCCCGGGGCTTAGAAATTTTTTTTTTCACAGGTTAAGTTGTCGAGGGCTGATTTCATGTCCTATGATAAAAAGCCGTCTGTTTCCACCGCCAAACCTTTCAGGGGAGTATTTGCAAAACTTTGGCACCATCTTTGAGTGAATTGGAGAATTTCAGATTTTTGCTGAAATTGTGACCCCGGGGCTTAGAAAGTTTTTTTTTTCACAGGTTAAGTTGTCGAGGGCTGATTTCATGTCCTATGATAAAAAGCCTTCTGTTTCCACCTCCAAACCTTTCAGGGGAGTATTTGCAAAACTTTGGCACCATTTTTGAGTGAATTGGAGAATTTCAGATTTTTGTTGAAGTTGTGACCCCGGGGCTTAGAAATTTTTTTTTTCACAGGTTAAGTTGTCGAGGGCTGATTTCATGTCCTATGATAAAAAGCCATCTGTTTCCACCGCCAAACCTTTCCAGGAAGAATGTGCAACAGTTTAGCACCATTTTTGAGTGAATTGGAGAATTTCAGATTTTTGCTGAAATTGTGACCCCGGGGCTTAGAATTTTTTTTTTTCACAGGTTAAGTTGTCGAGGGCTGATTTCATGTCCTATGATAAAAAGCCTTCTCTTTCCACAGCCAAACCTTTCAGGGGAGTATTTGCAACACGTTGGCACCATTTTTGAGTGAATTGGAGAATTTCAGATTTTTGCTGAAATTGTGACCCCGGGGCTTAGAAATTTTTTTTTTCCACAGGTTAAGTTGTCGAGGGTTGATTTCTTGGTCTATGATAAAAAGCCTTCTGTTTCCCCCGCCAAACCTTTCAGGGGAGAATTTACAACAGTTTAGCACCATTTTTGAGTGAATTGGAGAATTTCAGATTTTTGCTGAAGTTGTGACCCCGGGGCTTAGAAAGTTTTTTTTTTCACAGGTTAAGTTGTCGAGGGCTGATTTCATGTCCTATGATAAAAAGCCTTCTGTTTCCACCTCCAAACCTTTCAGGGGAGTATTTGCAAAACTTTGGCACCATTTTTGAGTGAGTTGGAGAATTTCAGATTTTTGTTGAAGTTGTGACCCCGGGGCTTAGAAAATTTTTTTTTCACAGGTTAAGTTGTCGAGGGCTGATTTCATGTCCTATGATAAAAAGCCGTCTGTTTCCACCGCCAAACCTTTCCAGGAAGAACGTGCAACAGTTTAGCACCATTTTTGAGTGAATTGGAGAATTTCAGATTTTTGCTGAAATTGTGACCCCGGGGCTTAGAAATTTTTTTTTTTCACAGGTTAAGTTGTCGAGGGCTGATTTCATGTCCTATGATAAAAAGCCTTCTGTTTCCGCCGCCAAACCTTTCAGGGGAGTATTTGCAAAACTTTGGCACCATTTTTGAGTGAATTGGAGAATTTCAGATTTTTGCTGAAGTTGTGACCCCGGGGCTTAGAATTTTTTTTTTTCACAGGTTAAGTTGTCGAGGGTTGATTTCTTGGCCTATGATAAAAAGCCTTCTGTTTGCACCGCCAAAACTTTCAGGGGAGTATTTGCAAAACTTTGGCACCATCTTTGAGTGAATTGGAGAATTTGCGATTTTTGCTGATGTTGTGACCCCGGGGCTTAGGAATTTTTTTTTCACAGGTTAAGTTGTCGAGGGCTGATTTCATGTCCTATGATAAAAAGCCGTCTGTTTCCACCGCCAAACCTTTCAGGGGAGAATTTACAACAGTTTAGCACCATTTTTGAGTGAATTGGAGAATTTCAGATTTTTGCTGAAGTTGTGACTCCGGGGCTTAGAATTTTTTTTTTTCACAGTTTAAGTTGTCGAGGGTTGATTTCTTGGTCTATGATAAAAAGCCTTCTGTTTCCCCCGCCAAACCTTTCAGGGCAGAATTTACAACAGTTTAGCACCATTTTTGAGTGAATTGGAGAATTTCAGATTTTTGCTGAAGTTTTGACCCCGGGGCTTAGAAATTTTTTTTTTCACAGGTTAAGTTGTCAAGGGGTGATTTCATGTCCTATGATAAAAAGCCTTCTGTTTCCCCCGCCAAAACTTTCAGGGGAGTATTTGCAAAACTTTGGCACCATTTTTGAGTGAATTGGAGAATTTCAGATTTTTGTTGAAGTTGTGACCCCGGGGCTTAGAAATTTTTTTTTTCACAGGTTAAGTTGTCGAGGGCTGATTTCATGTCCTATGATAAAAAGCCGTCTGTTTCCACCGCCAAACCTTTCCAGGAAGAATGTGCAACAGTTTAGCACCATTTTTGAGTGAATTGGAGAATTTCAGATTTTTGCTGAAATTGTGACCCCGGGGCTTAGAAATTTTTTTTTTCACAGGTTAAGTTGTCGAGGGCTGATTTCATGTCCTATGATAAAAAGCCTTCTGTTTCCGCCGCCAAACCTTTCAGGGGAGTATTTGCAAAACTTTGGCACCATTTTTGAGTGAATTGGAGAATTTCAGATTTTTGCTGAAGTTGTGACCCCGGGGCTTAGAATTTTTTTTTTTCACAGGTTAAGTTGTCGAGGGTTGATTTCTTGGCCTATGATAAAAAGCCTTCTGTTTCCACCGCCAAACCTTTCAGGGGAGTATTTGCAACAGTTTAGCACCATTTTTGAGTGAATTGTAGAATTTCATATTTTTGCTGAAATTGTGACCCCGGGGCTTAGAATTTTTTTTTTTCACAGGTTAAGTTGTCGAGGGCTGATTTCATGTCCTATGATAAAAAGCCTTCTGTTTCCACCGCCAAACCTTTCAGGGCAGAATTTACAACAGTTTAGGACCATTTTTGAGTGAATTGGAGATTTTCAGATTTTTGCTGAAGTTTTGACCCCGGGGCTTAGAATTTTTTTTTTTCACAGGTTAAGTTGTCGAGGGCTGATTTCATGTCCTATGATAAAAAGCCTTCTGTTTCCACCGCCAATCCTTTCAGGGGAGAATTTGCAACAGTTTAGCACCATTTTTGAGTGAATTGGAGAATTTCAGATTTTTGCTGAAATTGTGACCCCGGGGCTTAGAATTTTTTTTTTTCACAGGTTAAGTTGTCGAGGGTTGATTTCTTGGCCTATGATAAAAAGCCTTCTGTTTCCACCGCCAAACCTTTCAGGGGAGAATTTACAACAGTTTAGCACCATTTTTGAGTGAATTGGAGAATTTCAGATTTTTGCTGAAATTGTGACCCCGGGGCTTAGAAATTTTTTTTTCCACAGGTTAAGTTGTCGAGGGCTGAATTCATGTCCTATGATAAAAAGCCTTCTGTTTCCACCGCCAAACCTTTCAGGGGAGAATTTACAACAGTTTAGCACCATGTTTGAGTTAATTGGAGAATTTCAGATTTTTGCTGAAGTTGTGACCCCGGGGCTTAGAAATTTTTTTTTTCACAGGTTAAGTTGTCGAGGGCTGATTTCATGTCCTATGATAAAAAGCCGTCTGTTTCCACCGCCAAACCTTTCAGGGGAGTATTTGCAAAACTTTGGCACCATTTTTGAGTGAATTGGAGAATTTCAGATTTTTGCTGAAATTGTGACCCCGGGGCTTAGAAATTTTTTTTTTCACAGGTTAAGTTGTCTAGGGTTGATTTCTTGGCCTATGATAAAAAGCCTTCTGTTTTCCCCGCCAAACCTTTCAGGGGAGAATTTACAACAGTTTAGCACCATTTTTGAGTGAATTGGAGATTTTCAGATTTTTGCTGAAGTTTTGACCCCGGGGCTTTGATATTTTTTTTCCCACAGGTTAAGTTGTCGAGGGCTGATTTCATATCCTATGATAAAAATCCTTCTGTTTTCCCCGCCAAACCTTTCAGGGGAGAATTTACAACAGTTTAGCACCATTTTTGAGTGAATTGGAGATTTTCAGATTTTTGCTGAAGTTTTGACCCCGGGGCTTAGAAATTTTTTTTCCCACAGGTTAAGTTGTCGAGGGCTGATTTCATATCCTATGATAAAAAGCCTTCTGTTTCCACCGCCAATCCTTTCAGGGGAGAATTTGCAACAGTTTAGCACCATTTTTGAGTGAATTGGAGAATTTCAGATTTTTGCTGAAATTGTGACCCCGGGGCTTAGAATTTTTTTTTTCACAGGTTAAGTGGTCGAGGGTTGATTTCTTGGCCTATGATAAAAAGCCTTCTGTTTCCACCGCCAAACCTTTCAGGGGAGTATTTGCAACAGTTTAGCACCATTTTTGAGTGAATTGGAGAATTTCAGATTTTTGCTGAAATTGTGACCCCGGGGCTTAGAATTTTTTTTTTCCACAGGTTAAGTTGTCGAGGGCTGAATTCATGTCCTATGATAAAAAGCCTTCTGTTTCCACCGCCAAACCTTTCAGGGGAGAATTTACAACAGTTTAGCACCATGTTTGAGTAAATTGGAGAATTTCAGATTTTTGCTGAAATTGTGACCCCGGGGCTTAGAAATTTTTTTTTTCACAGGTTAAGTTGTCGAGGGCTGATTTCTTGGCCTATGATAAAAAGCCTTCTGTTTCCACCGCCAAACCTTTCAGGGGAGAATTTACAACAGTTTAGCACCATTTTTGAGTGAATTGGAGAATTTCAGATTTTTGCTGAAGTTGTGACCCCGGGGCTTAGAAATTTTTTTTTTCCACAGGTTAAGTTGTCGAGGGCTGAATTCATGTCCTATGATAAAAAGCCGTCTGTTTCCACCGCCAAACCTTTCAGGGGAGTATTTGCAAAACTTTGGCACCATCTTTGAGTGAATTGGAGAATTTCAGATTTTTGCTGAAATTGTGACCCCGGGGCTTAGAAATTTTTTTTTTCACAGGTTAAGTTGTCGAGGGCTGATTTCATGTCCTATGATAAAAAGCCTTCTGTTTCCCCCGCCAAACCTTTCAGGGGAGAATTTACAACAGTTTAGCACCATTTTTGAGTGAATTGGAGAATTTCAGATTTTTGCTGAAGTTGTGACCCCGGGGCTTAGAATTTTTTTTTTTCACAGGTTAAGTTGTCGAGGGCTGATTTCATGTCCTATGATAAAAAGCCGTCTGTTTCCACCGCCAAACCTTTCAGGGGAGTATTTGCAAAACTTTGGCACCATCTTTGAGTGAATTGGAGAATTTCAGATTTTTGCTGAAATTGTGACCCCGGGGCTTAGAAATTTTTTTTTTCACAGGTTAAGTTGTCGAGGGCTGATTTCATGTCCTATGATAAAAAGCCTTCTGTTTCCACCGCCAAACCTTTCAGGGGAGAATTTACAACAGTTTAGCACCATTTTTGAGTGAATTGGAGAATTTCAGATTTTTGCTGAAGTTGTGACCCCGGGGCTTAGAAATTTTTTTTTTCACAGGTTAAGTTGTCGAGGGCTGATTTCTTGGCCTATGATAAAAAGCCTTCTGTTTCCACCGCCAAACCTTTCAGGGGAGAATTTACAACAGTTTAGCACCATGTTTGAGTTAATTGGAGAATTTCAGATTTTTGCTGAAGTTGTGACCCCGGGGCTTAGAAATTTTTTTTTTCCACAGGTTAAGTTGTCGAGGGCTGATTTCATGTCCTATGATAAAAAGCCGTCTGTTTCCACCGTCAAACCTTTCAGGGGAGTATTTGCAAAACTTTGGCACCATCTTTGAGTGAATTGGAGAATTTCAGATTTTTGCTGAAATTGTGACCCCGGGGCTTAGAATTTTTTTTTTCACAGGTTAAGTTGTCGAGGGCTGATTTCATGTCCTATGATAAAAAGCCTTCTGTTTTCCCCGCCAAACCTTTCAGGGGAGAATTTACAACAGTTTAGCACCATTTTTGAGTGAATTGGAGATTTTCAGATTTTTGCTGAAGTTTTGACCCCGGGGCTTAGAAATTTTTTTTTTCACAGGTTCAGTTGTCGAGGGCTGATTTCATGTCCTATGATAAAAAGCCTTCTGTTTCTACCGCCAATCCTTTCAGGGGAGAATTTGCAACAGTTTAGCACCATTTTTGAGTGAATTGGAGAATTTCAGATTTTTGCTGAAATTGTGACCCCGGGGCTTAGAATTTTTTTTTTTCACAGGTTAAGTGGTCGAGGGTTGATTTCTTGGCCTATGATAAAAAGCCTTCTGTTTCCACCGCCAAACCTTTCAGGGGAGTATTTGCAACAGTTTAGCACCATTTTTGAGTGAATTGGAGAATTTCAGATTTTTGCTGAAATTATTACCCCGGGGCTTAGAATTTTTTTTTCCCACAGGTTAAGTTGTCGAGGGTTGATTTCATGTCCTATGATAAAAAGCCGTCTGTTTCCACCTCCAAACCTTTCAGGGGAGTATTTGCAAAACTTTGGCACCATCTTTGAGTGAATTGGAGAATTTCAGATTTTTGCTGAAATTGTGACCCCGGGGCTTAGAAATTTTTTTTTTTTTCACAGGTTAAGTTGTCGAGGGTTGATTTCTTGGCCTATGATAAAAAGCCTTCTGTTTCCACCGCCAAACCTTTCAGGGGAGTATTTGCAACAGTTTAGCACCATTTTTGAGTGAATTGGAGAATTTCAGATTTTTGCTGAAATTGTGACCCCGGGGCTTAGATTTTTTTTTTTTCACAGGTTAAGTTGTTGAGGGCTGATTTCATGTCCTATGATAAAAAGCCTTCTGTTTTCCCCGCCAAACCTTTCAGGGGAGAATTTACAACAGTTTAGCACCATTTTTGAGTGAATTGGAGATTTTCAGATTTTTGCTGAAGTTTTGACCCCGGGGCTTAGAAATTTTTTTTTTCACAGGTTAAGTTGTCGAGGGCTGATTTCATGTCCTATGATAAAAAGCCTTCTGTTTCCACCGCCAATCCTTTCAGGGGAGAATTTGCAACAGTTTAGCACCATTTTTGAGTGAATTGGAGAATTTCAGATTTTTGCTGAAATTGTGACCCCGTGGCTTAGAATTTTTTTTTTTCACAGGTTAAGTGGTCGAGGGTTGATTTCTTGGCCTATGATAAAAAGCCTTCTGTTTCCACCGCCAAACCTTTCAGGGGAGTATTTGCAACAGTTTAGCACCATTTTTGAGTGAATTGGAGAATTTCAGATTTTTGCTGAAATTGTGACCCCGGGGCTTAGAATTTTTTTTTCCACAGGTTAAGTTGTCGAGGGCTGAATTCATGTCCTATGATAAAAAGCCTTCTGTTTCCACCGCCAAACCTTTCAGGGGAGAATTTACAACAGTTTAGCACCATGTTTGAGTTAATTGGAGAATTTCAGATTTTTGCTGAAGTTGTGACCCCGGGGCTTAGAAATTTTTTTTTTCACAGGTTAAGTTGTCGAGGGCTGATTTCATGTCCTATGATAAAAAGCCGTCTGTTTCCACCGCCAAACCTTTCAGGGGAGTATTTGCAAAACTTTGGCACCATCTTTGAGTGAATTGGAGAATTTCAGATTTTTGCTGAAATTGTGACCCCGGGGCTTAGAAATTTTTTTTTTCACAGGTTAAGTTGTCTAGGGTTGATTTCTTAGCCTATGATAAAAAGCTTTCTGTTTCCACCGCCAAACCTTTCAGGGGAGTATTTGCAAAACTTTGGCACCATTTTTGAGTGAATTGGAGAATTTCAGATTTTTGCTGAAATTGTGACCCCGGGGCTTAGAATTTTTTTTTTTTTCACAGGTTAAGTTGTCGAGGGCTGATTTCATGTCCTATGATAAAAAGCCTTCTGTTTTCCCCGCCAAACCTTTCAGGGGAGAATTTACAACAGTTTAGCACCATTTTTGAGTGAATTGGAGATTTTCAGATTTTTGCTGAAGTTTTGACCCCGGGGCTTAGAATTTTTTTTTTTTCACAGGTTAAGTTGTCGAGGGCTGATTTCATGTCCTATGATAAAAAGCCTTCTGTTTCCACCGCCAATCCTTTCAGGGGAGAATTTGCAACAGTTTAGCACCATTTTTGAGTGAATTGGAGAATTTCAGATTTTTGCTGAAATTGTGACCCCGGGGCTTAGAATTTTTTTTTTTCACAGGTTAAGTGGTCGAGGGTTGATTTCTTGGCCTATGATAAAAAGCCTTCTGTTTCCACCGCCAAACCTTTCAGGGGAGTATTTGCAACAGTTTAGCACCATTTTTGAGTGAATTGGAGAATTTCAGATTTTTGCTGAAATTGTGACCCCGGGGCTTAGAATTTTTTTTTTTCACAGGTTAAGTGGTCGAGGGTTGATTTCTTGGCCTATGATAAAAAGCCTTCTGTTTCCACCGCCAAACCTTTCAGGGGAGAATTTACAACAGTTTAGCACCATGTTTGAGTTAATTGGAGAATTTCAGATTTTTGCTGAAGTTGTGACCCCGGGGCTTAGAAATTTTTTTTTCCCACAGGTTAAGTTGTCGAGGGCTGAATTCATGTCCTATGATAAAAAGCCGTCTGTTTCCACCGCCAAACCTTTCAGGGGAGTATTTGCAAAACTTTGGCACCATCTTTGAGTGAATTGGAGAATTTCAGATTTTTGCTGAAATTGTGACCCCGGGGCTTAGAAATTTTTTTTTTCACAGGTTAAGTTGTCGAGGGCTGATTTCATGTCCTATGATAAAAAGCCTTCTGTTTCCCCCGCCAAACCTTTCAGGGGAGAATTTACAACAGTTTAGCACCATTTTTGAGTGAATTGGAGAATTTCAGATTTTTGCTGAAGTTGTGACCCCGGGGCTTAGAATTTTTTTTTTCACAGGTTAAGTTGTCGAGGGCTGATTTCATGTCCTATGATAAAAAGCCGTCTGTTTCCACCGCCAAACCTTTCAGGGGAGTATTTGCAAAACTTTGGCACCATCTTTGAGTGAATTGGAGAATTTCAGATTTTTGCTGAAATTGTGACCCCGGGGCTTAGAAATTTTTTTTTTCACAGGTTAAGTTGTCGAGGGCTGATTTCATGTCCTATGATAAAAAGCCTTCTGTTTCCACCGCCAAACCTTTCAGGGGAGAATTTACAACAGTTTAGCACCATTTTTGAGTGAATTGGAGAATTTCAGATTTTTGCTGAAGTTGTGACCCCGGGGCTTAGAAATTTTTTTTTTCACAGGTTAAGTTGTCGAGGGCTGATTTCTTGGCCTATGATAAAAAGCCTTCTGTTTCCACCGCCAAACCTTTCAGGGGAGAATTTACAACAGTTTAGCACCATGTTTGAGTTAATTGGAGAATTTCAGATTTCTGCTGAAGTTGTGACCCCGGGGCTTAGAATTTTTTTTTTTCCACAGGTTAAGTTGTCGAGGGCTGAATTCATGTCCTATGATAAAAAGCCTTCTGTTTCCCCCGCCAAACCTTTCAGGGGAGAATTTACAACAGTTTAGCACCATTTTTGAGTGAATTGGAGAATTTCAGATTTTTGCTGAAGTTGTGACCCCGGGGCTTAGAAATTTTTTTTTTCACAGGTTAAGTTGTCGAGGGCTGATTTCATGTCCTATGATAAAAAGCCTTCTGTTTCCTCCGCCAAACCTTTCCAGGAAGAATGTGCAACAGTTTAGCACCATTTTTGAGTGAATTGGAGAATTTCAGATTTTTGCTGAAATTGTGACCCCGGGGCTTAGAAATTTTTTTTTTCACAGGTTAAGTTGTCGAGGGCTGATTTCTTGTCCTATGATAAAAAGCCTTCTGTTTCCCCCGCCAAACCTTTCAGGGGAGAATTTACAACAGTTTAGCACCATTTTTGAGTGAATTGGAGAATTTCAGATTTTTGCTGAAGTTGTGACCCCGGGGCTTAGAAATTTTTTTTTTCACAGGTTAAGTTGTCGAGGGCTGATTTCATGTCCTATGATAAAAAGCCGTCTGTTTCCACCGCCAAACCTTTCAGGGGAGTATTTGCAAAACTTTGGCACCATTTTTGAGTGAATTGGAGAATTTCAGATTTTTGCTGAAATTGTGACCCCGGGGCTTAGAAATTTTTTTTTTTTCACAGGTTAAGTTGTCGAGGGTTGATTTCTTAGCCTATGATAAAAAGCCTTCTGTTTCCACCGCCAAACCTTTCAGGGGAGTATTTGCAACAGTTTAGCACCATTTTTGAGTGAATTGGAGAATTTCAGATTTTTGCTGAAATTGTGACCCCGGGGCTTAGATTTTTTTTTTTTTCACAGGTTAAGTTGTCGAGGGCTGATTTCATGTCCTATGATAAAAAGCCTTCTGTTTTCCCCGCCAAACCTTTCAGGGGAGAATTTACAACAGTTTAGCACCATTTTTGAGTGAATTGGAGATTTTCAGATTTTTGCTGAAGTTTTGACCCCGGGGCTTAGAATTTTTTTTTCCCACAGGTTAAGTGGTCGAGGGTTGATTTCTTGGCCTATGATAAAAAGCCTTCTGTTTCCACCGCCAAACCTTTCAGGGGAGTATTTGCAACAGTTTAGCACCATTTTTGAGTGAATTGGAGAATTTCAGATTTTTGCTGAAATTGTGACCCCGGGGCTTAGAAATTTTTTTTTTCACAGGTTAAGTTGTCGAGGGCTGATTTCTTGTCCTATGATAAAAAGCCTTCTGTTTCCCCCGCCAAACCTTTCAGGGGAGAATTTACAACAGTTTAGCACCATTTTTGAGTGAATTGGAGAATTTCAGATTTTTGCTGAAGTTGTGACCCCGGGGCTTAGAAATTTTTTTTTTCACAGGTTAAGTTGTCGAGGGCTGATTTCATGTCCTATGATAAAAAGCCGTCTGTTTCCACCGCCAAACCTTTCAGGGGAGTATTTGCAAAACTTTGGCACCATTTTTGAGTGAATTGGAGAATTTCAGATTTTTGCTGAAATTGTGACCCCGGGGCTTAGAAATTTTTTTTTTTTCACAGGTTAAGTTGTCGAGGGTTGATTTCTTAGCCTATGATAAAAAGCCTTCTGTTTCCACCGCCAAACCTTTCAGGGGAGTATTTGCAACAGTTTAGCACCATTTTTGAGTGAATTGGAGAATTTCAGATTTTTGCTGAAATTGTGACCCCGGGGCTTAGATTTTTTTTTTTTTCACAGGTTAAGTTGTCGAGGGCTGATTTCATGTCCTATGATAAAAAGCCTTCTGTTTTCCCCGCCAAACCTTTCAGGGGAGAATTTACAACAGTTTAGCACCATTTTTGAGTGAATTGGAGATTTTCAGATTTTTGCTGAAGTTTTGACCCCGGGGCTTAGAATTTTTTTTTCCCACAGGTTAAGTGGTCGAGGGTTGATTTCTTGGCCTATGATAAAAAGCCTTCTGTTTCCACCGCCAAACCTTTCAGGGGAGTATTTGCAACAGTTTAGCACCATTTTTGAGTGAATTGGAGAATTTCAGATTTTTGCTGAAATTGTGACCCCGGGGCTTAGAAATTTTTTTTTTCACAGGTTAAGTTGTCGAGGGCTGATTTCATGTCCTATGATAAAAAGCCGTCTGTTTCCACCGCCAAACCTTTCAGGGGAGTATTTGCAAAACTTTGGCACCATCTTTGAGTGAATTGGAGAATTTCAGATTTTTGCTGAAATTGTGACCCCGGGGCTTAGAAATTTTTTTTTTCACAGGTTAAGTTGTCTAGGGTTGATTTCTTAGCCTATGATAAAAAGCCTTCTGTTTCCACCGCCAAACCTTTCAGGGGAGTATTTGCAAAACTTTGGTCCCATTTTTGAGTGAATTGGAGAATTTCAGATTTTTGCTGAAATTGTGACCCCGGGGCTTAGAATTTTTTTTTTTTTCACAGGTTAAGTTGTCTAGGGTTGATTTCTTAGCCTATGATAAAAAGCCTTCTGTTTCCACCGCCAAACCTTTCAGGGGAGTATTTGCAAAACTTTGGCACCATTTTTGAGTGAATTGGAGAATTTCAGATTTTTGCTGAAATTGTGACCCCGGGGCTTAGAATTTTTTTTTTTTCCACAGGTTAAGTTGTCGAGGGCTGATTTCATGTCCTATGATAAAAAGCCTTCTGTTTTCCCCGCCAAACCTTTCAGGGGAGAATTTACAACAGTTTAGCACCATTTTTGAGTGAATTGGAGATTTTCAGATTTTTGCTGAAGTTTTGACCCCGGGGCTTAGAATTTTTTTTTTTTCACAGGTTAAGTTGTCGAGGGCTGATTTCATGTCCTATGATAAAAAGCCTTCTGTTTCCACCGCCAATCCTTTCAGGGGAGAATTTGCAACAGTTTAGCACCATTTTTGAGTGAATTGGAGAATTTCAGATTTTTGCTTAAATTGTGACCCCGGGGCTTAGAATTTTTTTTTTTCACAGGTTAAGTGGTCGAGGGTTGATTTCTTGGCCTATGATAAAAAGCCTTCTGTTTCCACCGCCAAACCTTTCAGGGGAGTATTTGCAACAGTTTAGCACCATTTTTGAGTGAATTGGAGAATTTCAGATTTTTGCTAAAATTGTGACCCCGGGGCTTAGAATTTTTTTTTTCCACAGGTTAAGTTGTCGAGGGCTGAATTCATGTCCTATGATAAAAAGCCTTCTGTTTCCACCGCCAAACCTTTCAGGGGAGAATTTACAACAGTTTAGCACCATGTTTGAGTTAATTGGAGAATTTCAGATTTTTGCTGAAGTTGTGACCCCGGGGCTTAGAAATTTTTTTTTTCACAGGTTAAGTTGTCGAGGGCTGATTTCATGTCCTATGATAAAAATCCGTCTGTTTCCACCGCCAAACCTTTCAGGGGAGTATTTGCAAAACTTTGGCACCATCTTTGAGTGAATTGGAGAATTTCAGATTTTTGCTGAAATTGTGACCCCGGGGCTTAGAAATTTTTTTTTTCACAGGTTAAGTTGTCTAGGGTTGATTTCTTGGCCTATGATAAAAAGCCTTCTGTTTCCACCGCCAAACCTTTCAGGGGAGTATTTGCAAAACTTTGGCACCATTTTTGAGTGAATTGGAGAATTTCAGATTTTTGCTGAAATTGTGACCCCGGGGCTTAGAAATTTTTTTTTTTTCACAGGTTAAGTTGTCGAGGGCTGATTTCATGTCCTATGATAAAAAGCCTTCTGTTTCCCCCGCCAAACCTTTCAGGGGAGAATTTACAACAGTTTAGCACCATTTTTGAGTGAATTGGAGAATTTCAGATTTTTGCTGAAATTGTGACCCCGGGGCTTAGAAATTTTTTTTTTCACAGGTTAAGTTGTCGAGGGCTGATTTCATGTCCTATGATAAAAAGCCTTCTGTTTCCCCCGCCAAACCTTTCAGGGGAGAATTTACAACAGTTTAGCACCATTTTTGAGTGAATTGGAGAATTTCAGATTTTTGCTGAAGTTGTGACCCTGGGGCTTAGAAATTTTTTTTTTCACAGGTTAAGTTGTCGAGGGCTGATTTCATGTCCTATGATAAAAAGCCTTCTGTTTCCACTGCCAAACCTTTCCAGGAAGAATGTGCAACAGTTTAGCACCATTTTTGAGTGAATTGGAGAATTTCAGATTTTTGCTGAAGTTGTGACCCCGGGGCTTAGAATTTTTTTTCCCCACAGGTTAAGTTGTCTAGGGTTGATTTCTTGGCCTATGATAAAAAGCCTTCTGTTTCCACCGCCAAACCTTTCAGGGGAGTATTTGCAAAACTTTGGCACCATTTTTGAGTGAATTGGAGAATTTCAGATTTTTGCTGAAATTGTGACCCCGGGGCTTAGAAATTTTTTTTTTCACAGGTTAAGTTGTCGAGGGCTGATTTCATGTCCTATGATAAAAAGCCTTCTGTTTTCCCCGCCAAACCTTTCAGGGGAGAATTTACAACAGTTTAGCACCATTTTTGAGTGAATTGGAGAATTTCAGATTTTTGCTGAAATTGTGACCCCGGGGCTTAGAAAATTTTTTTTCCACATGTTAAGTTGTCGAGGGCTGATTTCATGTCCTATGATAAAAAGCCTTCTGTTTCCCCCGCCAAACCTTTCAGGGGAGAATTTACAACAGTTTAGCACCATTTTTGAGTGAATTGGAGAATTTCAGATTTTTGCTGAAGTTGTGACCCCGGGGCTTAGAAATTTTTTTTTTCACAGGTTAAGTTGTCGAGGGCTGATTTCATGTCCTATGATAAAAAGCCTTCTGTTTCCACCGCCAAATCTTTCCAGGAAGAATGTGCAACAGTTTAGCACCATTTTTGAGTGAATTGGAGAATTTCAGATTTTTGCTGAAGTTGTGACCCCGGGGCTTAGAATTTTTTTTCCCCACAGGTTAAGTTGTCTAGGGTTGATTTCTTGGCCTATGATAAAAAGCCTTCTGTTTCCACCGCCAAACCTTTCAGGGGAGTATTTGCAAAACTTTGGCACCATTTTTGAGTGAATTGGAGAATTTCAGATTTTTGCTGAAATTGTGACCCCGGGGCTTAGAAATTTTTTTTTTCACAGGTTAAGTTGTCGAGGGCTGATTTCATGTCCTATGATAAAAAGCCTTCTGTTTTCCCCGCCAAACCTTTCAGGGGAGAATTTACAACAGTTTAGCACCATTTTTGAGTGAATTGGAGAATTTCAGATTTTTGCTGAAATTGTGACCCCGGGGCTTAGAAAATTTTTTTTCCACAGGTTAAGTTGTCGAGGGCTGATTTCATGTCCTATGATAAAAAGCCTTCTGTTTCCCCCGCCAAACCTTTCAGGGGAGAATTTACAACAGTTTAGCACCATTTTTGAGTGAATTGGAGAATTTCAGATTTTTGCTGAAGTTGTGACCCCGGGGCTTAGAATTTTTTTTTTTCACAGGTTAAGTTGTCGAGGGCTGATTTCATGTCCTATGATAAAAAGCCTTCTGTGTCCACCGCCAAACCTTTCAGGGGGGAATTTGCAACAGTTTAGCACCATGTTTGAGTGAATTGGAGAATTTCAGATTTTTGCTGAAGTTGTGATCCCGGGGCTTAGAAATTTTTTTTTCCACAGGTTAAGTTGTCGAGGGCTGATTTCATGTCCTATGATAAAAAGCCGTCTGTTTCCACCGCCAAAACTTTCCAGGAAGAATGTGCAACAGTTTAGCACCATTTTTGAGTGAATTGGAGAATTTCAGATTTTTGCTGAAATTGTGACCCCGGGGCTTAGAAATTTTTTTTTTCACAGGTTAAGTTGTCGAGGGTTGATTTCTTGGCCTATGATAAAAAGCCTTCTGTTTCCACCGCCAAACCTTTCAGGGGAGTATTTGCAAAACTTTGGCACCATTTTTGAGTGAATTGGAGAATTTCAGATTTTTGCTGAAATTGTGACCCCGGGGCTTAGAAATTTTTTTTTTCACAGGTTAAGTTGTCGAGGGCTGATTTCATGTCGTATGATAAAAAGCCTTCTGTTTCCACCGCCAAACCTTTCAGGGGAGTATTTGCAACAGTTTAGCACCATTTTTGAGTGAATTGGAGAATTTCAGATTTTTGCTGAAATTGTGACCCCGGGGCTTAGAATTTTTTTTTCCACAGGTTAAGTTGTCGAGGGCTGAATTCATGTCCTATGATAAAAAGCCTTCTGTTTCCACCGCCAAACCTTTTAGGGGAGAATTTACAACAGTTTAGCACCATGTTTGAGTTAATTGCAGAATTTCAGATTTTTGCTGAAGTTGTGACCCCGGGGCTTAGAAATTTTTTTTTTCACAGGTTAAGTTGTCGAGGGCTGATTTCATGTCCTATTTTAAAAAGCCGTCTGTTTCCACCGCCAAACCTTTCAGGGGAGTATTTGCAAAACTTTGGCACCATGTTTGAGTTAATTGGAGAATTTCAGATTTTTGCTGAAATTGTGACCCCGGGGCTTAGAAATTTTTTTTTCCACAGGTTAAGTTGTCTAGGGCTGAATTCATGTCCTATGATAAAAAGCCTTCTGTTTCCACCGCCAAACCTTTTAGGGGAGAATTTACAACAGTTTAGCACCATGTTTGAGTTAATTGCAGAATTTCAGATTTTTGCTGAAGTTGTGACCCCGGGGCTTAGAAATTTTTTTTTTCACAGGTTAAGTTGTCGAGGGCTGATTTCATGTCCTATTTTAAAAAGCCGTCTGTTTCCACCGCCAAACCTTTCAGGGGAGTATTTGCAAAACTTTGGCACCATTTTTGAGTGAATTGGAGAATTTCAGATTTTTGCTGAAATTGTGACCCCGGGGCTTAGAAATTTTTTTTTCCACAGGTTAAGTTGTCTAGGGTTGATTTCTTGGCCTATGATAAAAAGCCTTCTGTTTCCACCACCAAACCTTTCAGGGGAGTATTTGCAAAACTTTGGCACCATTTTTGAGTGAATTGGAGAATTTCAGATTTTTGCTGAAATTGTGACCCCGGGGCTTAGAATTTTTTTTTTCCACAGGTTAAGTTGTCGAGGGCTGAATTCATGTCCTATGATAAAAAGCCTTCTGTTTCCACCGCCAAACCTTTCAGGGGAGAATTTACAACAGTTTAGCACCATGTTTGAGTTAATTGGAGAATTTCAGATTTTTGCTGAAGTTGTGACCCCGGGGCTTAGAAATTTTTTTTTTCACAGGTTAAGTTGTCGAGGGCTGATTTCATGTCCTATGATAAAAAGCCGTCTGTTTCCACCGCCAAACCTTTCAGGGGAGTATTTGCAAAACTTTGGCACCATCTTTGAGTGAATTGGAGAATTTCAGATTTTTGCTGAAATTGTGACCCCGGGGCTTAGAAAATTTTTTTTCCACAGGTTAAGTTGTCTAGGGTTGATTTCTTGGCCTATGATAAAAAGCCTTCTGTTTCCACCGCCAAACCTTTCAGGGGAGTATTTGCAAAACTTTGGCACCATTTTTGAGTGAATTGGAGAATTTCAGATTTTTGCTGAAATTGTGACCCCGGGGCTTAGAATTTTTTTTTCCCACAGGTTAAGTTGTCGAGGGCTGAATTCATGTCCTATGATAAAAAGCCTTCTGTTTCCACCGCCAAACCTTTCAGGGGAGAATTTACAACAGTTTAGCACCATGTTTGAGTTAATTGGAGAATTTCAGATTTTTGCTGAAGTTGTGACCCCGGGGCTTAGAAATTTTTTTTTTTCACAGGTTAAGTTGTCGAGGGCTGATTTCATGTCCTATGATAAAAAGCCGTCTGTTTCCACCGCCAAACCTTTCAGGGGAGTATTTGCAAAACTTTGGCACCATCTTTGAGTGAATTGGAGAATTTCAGATTTTTGCTGAAATTGTGACCCCGGGGCTTAGAAATTTTTTTTTTTCACAGGTTAAGTTGTCTAGGGCTGATTTCTTGGCCTATGATAAAAAGCCTTCTGTTTCCACCGCCAAACCTTTCAGGGGAGTATTTGCAAAACTTTGGCACCATTTTTGAGTGAATTGGAGAATTTCAGATTTTTGCTGAAATTGTGACCCCGGGGCTTAGAAATTTTTTTTTTTCACAGGTTAAGTTGTCGAGGGCTGATTTCATGTCCTATGATAAAAAGCCTTCTGTTTCCCCCGCCAAACCTTTCAGGGGAGAATTTACAACAGTTTAGCACCATTTTTGAGTGAATTGGAGAATTTCAGATTTTTGCTGAAATTGTGACCCCGGGGCTTAGAATTTTTTTTTCCCACAGGTTAAGTTGTCTAGGGTTGATTTCATGTCCTATGATAAAAAGGCTTCTGTTTCCCCCGCCAAACCTTTCAGGGGAGAATTTACAACAGTTTAGCACCATTTTTGAGTGAATTGGAGAATTTCAGATTTTTGCTGAAATTGTGACCCCGGGGCTTAGAAAATTTTTTTTCCACAGGTTAAGTTGTCGAGAGCTGATTTCATGTCCTATGATAAAAAGCCTTCTGTTTCCCCCGCCAAACCTTTCAGGGGAGAATTTACAACAGTTTAGCACCATTTTTGAGTGAATTGGAGAATTTCAGATTTTTGCTGAAGTTGTGACCCCGGGGCTTAGAAATTTTTTTTTTTCACAGGTTAAGTTGTCGAGGGCTGATTTCATGTCCTATGATAAAAAGCCTTCTGTTTCCACCGCCAAACCTTTCCAGGAAGAATGTGCAACAGTTTAGCACCATTTTTGAGTGAACTGGAGAATTTCAGATTTTTGCTGAAGTTGTGACCCCGGGGCTTAGAATTTTTTTTTTCACAGGTTAAGTTGTCGAGGGCTGATTTCATGTCCTATGATAAAAAGCCTTCTGTGTCCACCGCCAAACCTTTCAGGGGGGAATTTGCAACAGTTTAGCACCATGTTTGAGTGAATTGGAGAATTTCAGATTTTTGCTGAAGTTGTGATCCCGGGGCTTAGAAATTTTTTTTTTCACAGGTTAAGTTGTCGAGGGCTGATTTCATGTCCTATGATAAAAAGCCGTCTGTTTCCACCGCCAAAACTTTCCAGGAAGAATGTGCAACAGTTTAGCACCATTTTTGAGTGAATTGGAGAATTTCAGATTTTTGCTGAAATTGTGACCCCGGGGCTTAGAAATTTTTTTTTTCACAGGTTAAGTTGTCGAGGGTTGATTTCTTGGCCTATGATAAAAAGCCTTCTGTTTCCACCGCCAAACCTTTCAGGGGAATATTTGCAAAACTTTGGCACCATTTTTGAGTGAATTGGAGAATTTCAGATTTTTGCTGAAATTGTGACCCCGGGGCTTAGAAATTTTTTTTTTCACAGGTTAAGTTGTCGAGGGCTGATTTCATGTCCTATGATAAAAAGCCGTCTGTTTCCACCGCCAAAACTTTCCAGGAAGAATGTGCAACAGTTTAGCACCATTTTTGAGTGAATTGGAGAATTTCAGATTTTTGCTGAAGTTGTGGCCCCGGGGCTTAGAAATTTTTTTTTTCACAGGTTAAGTTGTCGAGGGCTGATTTCATGTCCTATGATAAAAAGCCGTCTGTTTCCACCGCCAAACCTTTCAGGGGAGTATTTGCAAAACTTTGGCACCATCTTTGAGTGAATTGGAGAATTTCAGATTTTTGCTGAAATTGTGACCCCGGGGCTTAGAAATTTTTTTTTTTCACAGGTTAAGTTGTCTAGGGCTGATTTCTTGGCCTATGATAAAAAGCCTTCTGTTTCCACCGCCAAACCTTTCAGGGGAGTATTTGCAAAACTTTGGCACCATTTTTGAGTGAATTGGAGAATTTCAGATTTTTGCTGAAATTGTGACCCCGGGGCTTAGAAATTTTTTTTTTTCACAGGTTAAGTTGTCGAGGGCTGATTTCATGTCCTATGATAAAAAGCCTTCTGTTTCCCCCGCCAAACCTTTCAGGGGAGAATTTACAACAGTTTAGCACCATTTTTGAGTGAATTGGAGAATTTCAGATTTTTGCTGAAATTGTGACCCCGGGGCTTAGAATTTTTTTTTCCCACAGGTTAAGTTGTCTAGGGTTGATTTCATGTCCTATGATAAAAAGGCTTCTGTTTCCCCCGCCAAACCTTTCAGGGGAGAATTTACAACAGTTTAGCACCATTTTTGAGTGAATTGGAGAATTTCAGATTTTTGCTGAAATTGTGACCCCGGGGCTTAGAAAATTTTTTTTCCACAGGTTAAGTTGTCGAGAGCTGATTTCATGTCCTATGATAAAAAGCCTTCTGTTTCCCCCGCCAAACCTTTCAGGGGAGAATTTACAACAGTTTAGCACCATTTTTGAGTGAATTGGAGAATTTCAGATTTTTGCTGAAGTTGTGACCCCGGGGCTTAGAAATTTTTTTTTTTCACAGGTTAAGTTGTCGAGGGCTGATTTCATGTCCTATGATAAAAAGCCTTCTGTTTCCACCGCCAAACCTTTCCAGGAAGAATGTGCAACAGTTTAGCACCATTTTTGAGTGAACTGGAGAATTTCAGATTTTTGCTGAAGTTGTGACCCCGGGGCTTAGAATTTTTTTTTTCACAGGTTAAGTTGTCGAGGGCTGATTTCATGTCCTATGATAAAAAGCCTTCTGTGTCCACCGCCAAACCTTTCAGGGGGGAATTTGCAACAGTTTAGCACCATGTTTGAGTGAATTGGAGAATTTCAGATTTTTGCTGAAGTTGTGATCCCGGGGCTTAGAAATTTTTTTTTTCACAGGTTAAGTTGTCGAGGGCTGATTTCATGTCCTATGATAAAAAGCCGTCTGTTTCCACCGCCAAAACTTTCCAGGAAGAATGTGCAACAGTTTAGCACCATTTTTGAGTGAATTGGAGAATTTCAGATTTTTGCTGAAATTGTGACCCCGGGGCTTAGAAATTTTTTTTTTCACAGGTTAAGTTGTCGAGGGTTGATTTCTTGGCCTATGATAAAAAGCCTTCTGTTTCCACCGCCAAACCTTTCAGGGGAATATTTGCAAAACTTTGGCACCATTTTTGAGTGAATTGGAGAATTTCAGATTTTTGCTGAAATTGTGACCCCGGGGCTTAGAAATTTTTTTTTTCACAGGTTAAGTTGTCGAGGGCTGATTTCATGTCCTATGATAAAAAGCCGTCTGTTTCCACCGCCAAAACTTTCCAGGAAGAATGTGCAACAGTTTAGCACCATTTTTGAGTGAATTGGAGAATTTCAGATTTTTGCTGAAGTTGTGGCCCCGGGGCTTAGAAATTTTTTTTTTCACAGGTTAAGTTGTCGAGGGCTGATTTCATGTCCTATGATAAAAAGCCGTCTGTTTCCACCGCCAAACCTTTCAGGGGAGTATTTGCAAAACTTTGGCACCATCTTTGAGTGAATTGGAGAATTTCAGATTTTTGCTGAAATTGTGACCCCGGGGCTTAGAAATTTTTTTTTTTCACAGGTTAAGTTGTCTAGGGCTGATTTCTTGGCCTATGATAAAAAGCCTTCTGTTTCCACCGCCAAACCTTTCAGGGGAGTATTTGCAAAACTTTGGCACCATTTTTGAGTGAATTGGAGAATTTCAGATTTTTGCTGAAATTGTGACCCCGGGGCTTAGAAATTTTTTTTTTTCACAGGTTAAGTTGTCGAGGGCTGATTTCATGTCCTATGATAAAAAGCCTTCTGTTTCCCCCGCCAAACCTTTCAGGGGAGAATTTACAACAGTTTAGCACCATTTTTGAGTGAATTGGAGAATTTCAGATTTTTGCTGAAATTGTGACCCCGGGGCTTAGAATTTTTTTTTCCCACAGGTTAAGTTGTCTAGGGTTGATTTCATGTCCTATGATAAAAAGGCTTCTGTTTCCCCCGCCAAACCTTTCAGGGGAGAATTTACAACAGTTTAGCACCATTTTTGAGTGAATTGGAGAATTTCAGATTTTTGCTGAAATTGTGACCCCGGGGCTTAGAAAATTTTTTTTCCACAGGTTAAGTTGTCGAGAGCTGATTTCATGTCCTATGATAAAAAGCCTTCTGTTTCCCCCGCCAAACCTTTCAGGGGAGAATTTACAACAGTTTAGCACCATTTTTGAGTGAATTGGAGAATTTCAGATTTTTGCTGAAGTTGTGACCCCGGGGCTTAGAAATTTTTTTTTTCACAGGTTAAGTTGTCGAGGGCTGATTTCATGTCCTATGATAAAAAGCCTTCTGTTTCCACCGCCAAACCTTTCCAGGAAGAATGTGCAACAGTTTAGCACCATTTTTGAGTGAACTGGAGAATTTCAGATTTTTGCTGAAGTTGTGACCCCGGGGCTTAGAATTTTTTTTTTCACAGGTTAAGTTGTCGAGGGCTGATTTCATGTCCTATGATAAAAAGCCTTCTGTGTCCACCGCCAAACCTTTCAGGGGGGAATTTGCAACAGTTTAGCACCATGTTTGAGTGAATTGGAGAATTTCAGATTTTTGCTGAAGTTGTGATCCCGGGGCTTAGAAATTTTTTTTTTCACAGGTTAAGTTGTCGAGGGCTGATTTCATGTCCTATGATAAAAAGCCGTCTGTTTCCACCGCCAAAACTTTCCAGGAAGAATGTGCAACAGTTTAGCACCATTTTTGAGTGAATTGGAGAATTTCAGATTTTTGCTGAAATTGTGACCCCGGGGCTTAGAAATTTTTTTTTTCACAGGTTAAGTTGTCGAGGGTTGATTTCTTGGCCTATGATAAAAAGCCTTCTGTTTCCACCGCCAAACCTTTCAGGGGAATATTTGCAAAACTTTGGCACCATTTTTGAGTGAATTGGAGAATTTCAGATTTTTGCTGAAATTGTGACCCCGGGGCTTAGAAATTTTTTTTTTCACAGGTTAAGTTGTCGAGGGCTGATTTCATGTCCTATGATAAAAAGCCGTCTGTTTCCACCGCCAAAACTTTCCAGGAAGAATGTGCAACAGTTTAGCACCATTTTTGAGTGAATTGGAGAATTTCAGATTTTTGCTGAAATTGTGACCCCTGGGCTTAGAAATTTTTTTTTTCACAGGTTAAGTTGTCGAGGGCTGATTTCATGTCCTATGATAAAAAGCCTTCTGTTTCCAGCACCAAAACTTTCAGGGGAGAATTTACAACAGTTTAGGACCATTTTTGAGTGAATTGGAGAATTTCAGATTTTTGCTGAAGTTGTGACCCCGGGGCTTAGAAATTTTTTTTTTCACAGGTTAAGTTGTCGAGGGCTGATTTCATGTCCTATGATAAAAAGCCTTCTGTTTCCACCGCCAAACCTTTCAGGGGAGTATTTGCAAAACTTTGGCACCATTTTTGATTGAATTTGAGAATTTCAGATTTTTGCTGAAGCTGTTGCCCCGGGGCTTAGAAATTTTTTTTTTCACAGGTTAAGTTGTCGAGGGTTGATTTCTTGGCCTATGATAAAAAGCCTTCTGTTTCCACCGCCAAACCTTTCAGGGGAGTATTTGCAAAATTTTGGCACCATTTTTGAGTGAATTGGAGAATTTCAGATTTTTGCTGAAATTGTGACCCCGGGGCTTAGAAATTTTTTTTTTCACAGGTTAAGTTGTCGAGGGCTGATTTCATGTCCTATGATAAAAAGCCTTCTGTTTCCACCGCGAATCCTTTCAGGGGAGAATTTGCAACAGTTTAGCACCATGTTTGAGTGAATTGGAGAATTTCAGATTTTTGCTGAAATTGTGACCCCGGGGCTTAGAAATTTTTTTTTTCACAGGTTAAGTTGTCGAGGGCTGATTTCATGTCCTATGATAAAAAGCCTTCTGTTTCCCCCGCTAAACCTTTCAGGGGAGAATTTACAACAGTTTAGCACCATTTTTGAGTGAATTGGAGAATTTCAGATTTTTGCTGAAATTGTGACCCCGGGGCTTAGAATTTTTTTTTTTTTTTTAATAATTTTTATTGGGTTTTCACATTTTATATAGACAAAAACAAAACACATTACACCAAGACAAACATAAAAAACAACAAACATGAATAGTTCCAGAAAATCTTATTTTCTAACCCTAGTCCTTGACTTCCCCCCACCCCCTCCCTTGCATCCCTGTTCCCAGGTTTATGTCAGCAAGTTAGCATTTCTTCCGTCTTAATCTTAGTCCTTTTATAAAAACAAAAAATAAATTTTCCCTAAGTTGGACCCCAATTCTCTTCCCTCGATTTCTCATTTTTTTCTTAAGTAATTTCCTTATTACTAAACCCCCTGGTCTTGAGTGTTGTTTAAATTTATACTTCCCTCCCTCCCATCCCCGCTTTGCGTCCTTTCCCAAGATATGTCCAAAGTAACAGTTT
Source organism: Podarcis liolepis (assembly GCF_965112155.1). Classification (NCBI taxonomy): domain Eukaryota; kingdom Metazoa; phylum Chordata; class Lepidosauria; order Squamata; family Lacertidae; genus Podarcis; species Podarcis liolepis. The sequence goes on from NC_139556.1 coordinate 14,598,897, forward strand.
TTAGCCTGGATTCCGCACATCCGAGGCTCTCAAATCTATTTCAGTCCCTCTCCGCCGGTTTTGTTGGTAGTCCTCTTTGTCAGTCATCGAGTCTCGAAAGATTTCCTTAACATTCAATCCAATCAGTCCATAGTCTCTTCCCATATTTAGAAGCAACTGCTGAAGAATTTCCACAAGGCCTGAGTCTTGGTGATGGTCAAAATCAAAGTCTATGTGGAGGCCCCAATTGTACTTCTTTATTTCGAGTTCCTGAATTCCATAAACTCCCAGGGCCTCCACTTTCGTCTTCTGTATCTTTCGTAGGCTTAAAATAGATTCCATCCAATGGTCTCCTTGCTTGTGTTCTCCAGATGTCGGCTTCTGGTTAGTATTTTCCCACATAACTTGTTCTCTTTCTTGTTTTGTCTTCTCCTCTTCTTTGTTTATTATCTCAAATTCAGCTGTGGGTTCTTTCTCATTCAGGTCCTCATTACATTCAGCAGAGCTACTTGGTTCCATATCCAAAGCCGTCAATTGTTTACTCATAGCTGTAGTCTGCTTCTGTAAGGTTCCCACCAGTGAAAACATCCTTTCGATTTCTCTCAGTATCTTTCCACCCACAGCCATTGTAATTCCACAGAATTCCCCCTAGAGGGAATCTGGTTACTGGATGGTCTTTTCTCCAACAATCCTCTGTCCTATTATTGTTTCTTTGTTTCCCAAAATTTTAGTTCAATTGTAACTCCTTTTTATCCGGAGAGGTCTTAAGTAGCAATTTTTTCACTATTAACAGTCCATTTGACAGCTTTGACAGCTGTCAAATTCTGCTCCTCTATACAGGCTCCAAAGCAGATCGCTCCCGGGCTCGGGAGGGAGGGTTGTTTGCCACAAAACAAAAACTCTTCCAACACTCCACTCTCCTGCTTAAATTTGCTTTTCCAAATCTTGGAAGTTACTGTCTTTTTTAAAACTCACCCTTTACAGGGTGGGCACTCCAGCTTAGCTCTTATATCGTTGCTCTGGATCGTCTGCAAGGGGGGGGGGATGGGGACTTCCTTTTGGCACACCCCCCAGTCGTCTCAAATTCAGAAGGTAAAAGTTTTTAAAGTTCAGTTCCAAATTACTCACGGGTTCTTTTTTCAGTCCAAATTTCAAGGAAGGAAGTCAGCGCTCTCCAGTTATGGCTCGCGGCTTCGCTCAGCGGCGGTAGCGATCGACTCTCAGTGCCGCGCCGTCCCCTGTATCCCCTCCGTAGCCTTTAAAAAGGCTCATTGCGAATCAGGGGGGGCGCTTAAGGCACCCGCCGAGTCTTCAGTCCGCAGGCTTCCGCGCCTGCGGTTTTTAAGGGTCCCCGTGTCGCCGGCACGGCAAAGACCCATCCACCGCTGAGCCGATTCCCTCCGGAGCTCGGAGGGAATCCGCCATTTCCAGATCGCACCAACCCGGAAGTCGCTCTAGAATTTTTTTTTTCCACAGGTTAAGTTGTCGAGGGCTGATTTCATGTCCTATGATAAAAAGCCGTCTGTTTCCACCGCCAAAACTTTCCAGGAAGAATGTGCAACAGTTTAGCACCATTTTTGAGTGAATTGGAGAATTTCAGATTTTTGCTGAAATTGTGACCCCGGGGCTTAGAAATTTTTTTTTTTCACAGGTTAAGTTGTCGAGGGCTGATTTCATGTCCTATGATAAAAAGCCTTCTGTTTCCAGCACCAAAACTTTCAGGGGAGAATTTACAACAGTTTAGGACCATTTTTGACTGAATTGGAGAATTTCAGATTTTTGCTGAAGTTGTGACCCCGGGGCTTAGAATTTTTTTTTCCCACAGGTTAAGTTGTCGAGGGTTGATTTCATGGCCTATGATAAACAGCCTTCTGTTTCCACCGCCAAACCTTTCAGGGGAGAATTTACAACAGTTTAGCACCATTTTTGAGTGAATTGGAGAATTTCAGATTTTTGCTGAAGTTGTGACCCCGGGGCTTAGAAATTTTTTTTTTCACAGGTTAAGTTGTCGAGGGTTGATTTCTTGGCCTATGATAAAAAGCCTTCTGTTTCCACCGCCAAACCTTTCAGGGGAGTATTTGCAAAACTTTGGCACCATCTTTGAGTGAATTGGAGAATTTCAGATTTTTGCTGAAATTGTGACCCCGGGGCTTAGAAATTTTTTTTTTCACAGGTTAAGTTGTCGAGGGCTGATTTCATGTCGTATGATAAAAAGCCTTCTGTTTCCACCGCCAAACCTTCCAGGGGAGAATTTGCAACAGTTTAGCACCATTTTTGAGTGAATTGGAGAATTTCAGATTTTTGCTGAAGTTGTGACCCCGGGGCTTAGAAATTTTTTTTTTCACAGGTTAAGTTGTCGAGGGCTGATTTCATGTCGTATGATAAAAAGCCTTCTGTTTCCCCCGCCAAACCTTTCAGGGGAGAATTTACAGCAGTTTAGCACCATTTTTGAGTGAATTGGAGAATTTCAGATTTTTGCTGAAATTGTGACCCCGGGGCTTAGAAATTTTTTTTTTCACAGGTTAAGTTGTCGAGGGCTGATTTCATGTCCTATGATAAAAAGCCTTCTGTTTCCCCCGCCAAACCTTTCAGGGGAGAATTTACAACAGTTTAGCACCATTTTTGAGTGAATTGGAGAATTTCAGATTTTTGCTGAAATTGTGACCCCGGGGCTTAGAATTTTTTTTTTTCACAGGTTAAGTTGTCGAGGGCTGATTTCATGTCCTATGATAAAAAGCCGTCTGTTTCCACCGCCAAAACTTTCCAGGAAGAATGTGCAACAGTTAAGCACCATTTTTGAGTGAATTGGAGAATTTCAGATTTTTGCTGAAATTGTGACCCCGGGGCTTAGAAATTTTTTTTTTCACAGGTTAAGTTGTCGAGGGCTGATTTCATGTCCTATGATAAAAAGCCTTCTGTTTCCAGCACCAAAACTTTCAGGGGAGAATTTACAACAGTTTAGGACCATTTTTGAGTGAATTGGAGAATTTCAGATTTTTGCTGAAGTTGTGACCCCGGGGCTTAGAATTTTTTTTTTTCACAGGTTAAGTTGTCGAGGGTTGATTTCATGGCCTATGATAAACAGCCTTCTGTTTCCACCGCCAAACCTTTCAGGGGAGAATTTGCAACAGTTTAGCACCATTTTTGAGTGAATTGGAGAATTTCAGATTTTTGCTGAAGTTGTGACCCCGGGGCTTAGAATTTTTTTTTTTCACAGGTTAAGTTGTCGAGGGTTGATTTCATGGCCTATGATAAACAGCCTTCTGTTTCCACCGCCAAACCTTTCAGGGGAGAATTTGCAACAGTTTAGCACCATTTTTGAGTGAATTGGAGAATTTCAGATTTTTGCTGAAATTGTGACCCCGGGGCTTAGAAATTTTTTTTTTTCACAGGTTAAGTTGTCGAGGGCTGATTTCATGTCCTATGATAAAAAGCCTTCTGTTTCCACCGCCAATCCTTTCAGGGGAGAATTTGCAACAGTTTAGCACCATGTTTGAGTTAATTGGAGAATTTCAGATTTTTGCTGAAATTGTGACCCCGGGGCTTAGAAATTTTTTTTTTTCACAGGTTAAGTTGTCGAGGGCTGATTTCATGTCCTATGATAAAAAGCCGTCTGTTTCCACCGCCAAAACTTTCCAGGAAGAATGTGCAACAGTTAAGCACCATTTTTGAGTGAATTGGAGAATTTCAGATTTTTGCTGAAATTGTGACCCCGGGGCTTAGAAATTTTTTTTTTCACAGGTTAAGTTGTCGAGGGCTGATTTCATGTCCTATGATAAAAAGCCTTCTGTTTCCAGCACCAAAACTTTCAGGGGAGAATTTACAACAGTTTAGGACCATTTTTGAGTGAATTGGAGAATTTCAGATTTTTGCTGAAGTTGTGACCCCGGGGCTTAGAATTTTTTTTCCCCACAGGTTAAGTTGTCGAGGGTTGATTTCATGGCCTATGATAAACAGCCTTCTGTTTCCACCGCCAAACCTTTCAGGGGAGAATTTGCAACAGTTTAGCACCATTTTTGAGTGAATTGGAGAATTTCAGATTTTTGCTGAAGTTGTGACCCCGGGGCTTAGAATTTTTTTTTTCACAGGTTAAGTTGTCGAGGGTTGATTTCATGGCCTATGATAAACAGCCTTCTGTTTCCACCGCCAAACCTTTCAGGGGAGAATTTGCAACAGTTTAGCACCATTTTTGAGTGAATTGGAGAATTTCAGATTTTTGCTGAAATTGTGACCCCGGGGCTTAGAAATTTTTTTTTTCACAGGTTAAGTTGTCGAGGGCTGATTTCATGTCCTATGATAAAAAGCCTTCTGTTTCCACCGCCAATCCTTTCAGGGGAGAATTTGCAACAGTTTAGCACCATGTTTGAGTTAATTGGAGAATTTCAGATTTTTGCTGAAATTGTGACCCCGGGGCTTAGAAATTTTTTTTTTCACAGGTTAAGTTGTCGAGGGCTGATTTCATGGCCTATGATAAAAAGCCTTCTGTTTCCCCCGCCAAACCTTTCAGGGGAGAATTTACAACAGTTTAGCACCATTTTTGAGTGAATTGGAGAATTTCAGATTTTTGCTGAAATTGTGATCCCGGGGCTTAGAATTTTTTTTTTCACAGGTTAAGTTGTCGAGGGCTGATTTCATGTCCTATGATAAAAAGCCGTCTGTTTCCACCGCCAAAACTTTCCAGGAAGAATGTGCAACAGTTTAGCACCATTTTTGAGTGAATTGGAGAATTTCAGATTTTTGCTGAAATTGTGAATCCGGGGCTTAGAAATTTTTTTTTTCACAGGTTAAGTTGTCGAGGGCTGATTTCATGTCCTATGATAAAAAGCCTTCTGTTTCCAGCACCAAACCTTTCAGGGGAGAATTTACAACAGTTTAGCACCATTTTTGAGTGAATTGGAGAATTTCAGATTTTTGCTGAAGTTGTGACCCCGGGGCTTAGAAATTTTTTTTTTCACAGGTTAAGTTGTCGAGGGTTGATTTCATGGCCTATGATAAACAGCCTTCTGTTTCCACCGCCAAACCTTTCAGGGGAGAATTTGCAACAGTTTAGCACCATTTTTGAGTGAATTGGAGAATTTCAGATTTTTGCTGAAATTGTGACCCCGGGGCTTAGAAATTTTTTTTTTGACAGGTTAAGTTGTCGAGGGCTGATTTCATGTCCTATGATAAAAAGCCTTCTGTTTCCACTGCGAATCCTTTCAGGGGAGAATTTGCAACAGTTTAGCACCATGTTTGAGTTAATTGGATAATTTCAGATTTTTGCTGAAATTGTGACCCCGGGGCTTAGAAATTTTTTTTTTCACAGGTTAAGTTGTCGAGGGCTGATTTCATGTCCTATGATAAAAAGCCGTCTGTTTCCACCGCCAAACCTTTCAGGGGAGTATTTGCAAAACTTTGGCACCATCTTTGAGTGAATTGGAGAATTTCAGATTTTTGCTGAAATTGTGACCCCGGGGCTTAGAAATTTTTTTTTTTCACAGGTTAAGTTGTCTAGGGCTGATTTCTTGGCCTATGATAAAAAGCCTTCTGTTTCCACCGCCAAACCTTTCAGGGGAGTATTTGCAAAACTTTGGCACCATTTTTGAGTGAATTGGAGAATTTCAGATTTTTGCTGAAATTGTGACCCCGGGGCTTAGAAATTTTTTTTTTTCACAGGTTAAGTTGTCGAGGGCTGATTTCATGTCCTATGATAAAAAGCCTTCTGTTTCCCCCGCCAAACCTTTCAGGGGAGAATTTACAACAGTTTAGCACCATTTTTGAGTGAATTGGAGAATTTCAGATTTTTGCTGAAATTGTGACCCCGGGGCTTAGAATTTTTTTTTCCCACAGGTTAAGTTGTCTAGGGTTGATTTCATGTCCTATGATAAAAAGGCTTCTGTTTCCCCCGCCAAACCTTTCAGGGGAGAATTTACAACAGTTTAGCACCATTTTTGAGTGAATTGGAGAATTTCAGATTTTTGCTGAAATTGTGACCCCGGGGCTTAGAAAATTTTTTTTCCACAGGTTAAGTTGTCGAGAGCTGATTTCATGTCCTATGATAAAAAGCCTTCTGTTTCCCCCGCCAAACCTTTCAGGGGAGAATTTACAACAGTTTAGCACCATTTTTGAGTGAATTGGAGAATTTCAGATTTTTGCTGAAGTTGTGACCCCGGGGCTTAGAAATTTTTTTTTTTCACAGGTTAAGTTGTCGAGGGCTGATTTCATGTCCTATGATAAAAAGCCTTCTGTTTCCACCGCCAAACCTTTCCAGGAAGAATGTGCAACAGTTTAGCACCATTTTTGAGTGAACTGGAGAATTTCAGATTTTTGCTGAAGTTGTGACCCCGGGGCTTAGAATTTTTTTTTTCACAGGTTAAGTTGTCGAGGGCTGATTTCATGTCCTATGATAAAAAGCCTTCTGTGTCCACCGCCAAACCTTTCAGGGGGGAATTTGCAACAGTTTAGCACCATGTTTGAGTGAATTGGAGAATTTCAGATTTTTGCTGAAGTTGTGATCCCGGGGCTTAGAAATTTTTTTTTTCACAGGTTAAGTTGTCGAGGGCTGATTTCATGTCCTATGATAAAAAGCCGTCTGTTTCCACCGCCAAAACTTTCCAGGAAGAATGTGCAACAGTTTAGCACCATTTTTGAGTGAATTGGAGAATTTCAGATTTTTGCTGAAATTGTGACCCCGGGGCTTAGAAATTTTTTTTTTCACAGGTTAAGTTGTCGAGGGCTGATTTCATGTCCTATGATAAAAAGCCTTCTGTTTCCAGCACCAAAACTTTCAGGGGAGAATTTACAACAGTTTAGGACCATTTTTGAGTGAATTGGAGAATTTCAGATTTTTGCTGAAGTTGTGACCCCGGGGCTTAGAAATTTTTTTTTTCACAGGTTAAGTTGTCGAGGGCTGATTTCATGTCCTATGATAAAAAGCCTTCTGTTTCCACCGCCAAACCTTTCAGGGGAGTATTTGCAAAACTTTGGCACCATTTTTGATTGAATTTGAGAATTTCAGATTTTTGCTGAAGCTGTTGCCCCGGGGCTTAGAAATTTTTTTTTTCACAGGTTAAGTTGTCGAGGGTTGATTTCTTGGCCTATGATAAAAAGCCTTCTGTTTCCACCGCCAAACCTTTCAGGGGAGTATTTGCAAAATTTTGGCACCATTTTTGAGTGAATTGGAGAATTTCAGATTTTTGCTGAAATTGTGACCCCGGGGCTTAGAAATTTTTTTTTTCACAGGTTAAGTTGTCGAGGGCTGATTTCATGTCCTATGATAAAAAGCCTTCTGTTTCCACCGCGAATCCTTTCAGGGGAGAATTTGCAACAGTTTAGCACCATGTTTGAGTGAATTGGAGAATTTCAGATTTTTGCTGAAATTGTGACCCCGGGGCTTAGAAATTTTTTTTTTCACAGGTTAAGTTGTCGAGGGCTGATTTCATGTCCTATGATAAAAAGCCTTCTGTTTCCCCCGCTAAACCTTTCAGGGGAGAATTTACAACAGTTTAGCACCATTTTTGAGTGAATTGGAGAATTTCAGATTTTTGCTGAAATTGTGACCCCGGGGCTTAGAATTTTTTTTTTTTTTTTAATAATTTTTATTGGGTTTTCACATTTTATATAGACAAAAACAAAACACATTACACCAAGACAAACATAAAAAACAACAAACATGAATAGTTCCAGAAAATCTTATTTTCTAACCCTAGTCCTTGACTTCCCCCCACCCCCTCCCTTGCATCCCTGTTCCCAGGTTTATGTCAGCAAGTTAGCATTTCTTCCGTCTTAATCTTAGTCCTTTTATAAAAACAAAAAATAAATTTTCCCTAAGTTGGACCCCAATTCTCTTCCCTCGATTTCTCATTTTTTTCTTAAGTAATTTCCTTATTACTAAACCCCCTGGTCTTGAGTGTTGTTTAAATTTATACTTCCCTCCCTCCCATCCCCGCTTTGCGTCCTTTCCCAAGATATGTCCAAAGTAACAGTTTTTAGCCTGGATTCCGCACATCCGAGGCTCTCAAATCTATTTCAGTCCCTCTCCGCCGGTTTTGTTGGTAGTCCTCTTTGTCAGTCATCGAGTCTCGAAAGATTTCCTTAACATTCAATCCAATCAGTCCATAGTCTCTTCCCATATTTAGAAGCAACTGCTGAAGAATTTCCACAAGGCCTGAGTCTTGGTGATGGTCAAAATCAAAGTCTATGTGGAGGCCCCAATTGTACTTCTTTATTTCGAGTTCCTGAATTCCATAAACTCCCAGGGCCTCCACTTTCGTCTTCTGTATCTTTCGTAGGCTTAAAATAGATTCCATCCAATGGTCTCCTTGCTTGTGTTCTCCAGATGTCGGCTTCTGGTTAGTATTTTCCCACATAACTTGTTCTCTTTCTTGTTTTGTCTTCTCCTCTTCTTTGTTTATTATCTCAAATTCAGCTGTGGGTTCTTTCTCATTCAGGTCCTCATTACATTCAGCAGAGCTACTTGGTTCCATATCCAAAGCCGTCAATTGTTTACTCATAGCTGTAGTCTGCTTCTGTAAGGTTCCCACCAGTGAAAACATCCTTTCGATTTCTCTCAGTATCTTTCCACCCACAGCCATTGTAATTCCACAGAATTCCCCCTAGAGGGAATCTGGTTACTGGATGGTCTTTTCTCCAACAATCCTCTGTCCTATTATTGTTTCTTTGTTTCCCAAAATTTTAGTTCAATTGTAACTCCTTTTTATCCGGAGAGGTCTTAAGTAGCAATTTTTTCACTATTAACAGTCCATTTGACAGCTTTGACAGCTGTCAAATTCTGCTCCTCTATACAGGCTCCAAAGCAGATCGCTCCCGGGCTCGGGAGGGAGGGTTGTTTGCCACAAAACAAAAACTCTTCCAACACTCCACTCTCCTGCTTAAATTTGCTTTTCCAAATCTTGGAAGTTACTGTCTTTTTTAAAACTCACCCTTTACAGGGTGGGCACTCCAGCTTAGCTCTTATATCGTTGCTCTGGATCGTCTGCAAGGGGGGGGGGATGGGGACTTCCTTTTGGCACACCCCCCAGTCGTCTCAAATTCAGAAGGTAAAAGTTTTTAAAGTTCAGTTCCAAATTACTCACGGGTTCTTTTTTCAGTCCAAATTTCAAGGAAGGAAGTCAGCGCTCTCCAGTTATGGCTCGCGGCTTCGCTCAGCGGCGGTAGCGATCGACTCTCAGTGCCGCGCCGTCCCCTGTATCCCCTCCGTAGCCTTTAAAAAGGCTCATTGCGAATCAGGGGGGGCGCTTAAGGCACCCGCCGAGTCTTCAGTCCGCAGGCTTCCGCGCCTGCGGTTTTTAAGGGTCCCCGTGTCGCCGGCACGGCAAAGACCCATCCACCGCTGAGCCGATTCCCTCCGGAGCTCGGAGGGAATCCGCCATTTCCAGATCGCACCAACCCGGAAGTCGCTCTAGAATTTTTTTTTTCCACAGGTTAAGTTGTCGAGGGCTGATTTCATGTCCTATGATAAAAAGCCGTCTGTTTCCACCGCCAAAACTTTCCAGGAAGAATGTGCAACAGTTTAGCACCATTTTTGAGTGAATTGGAGAATTTCAGATTTTTGCTGAAATTGTGACCCCGGGGCTTAGAAATTTTTTTTTTTCACAGGTTAAGTTGTCGAGGGCTGATTTCATGTCCTATGATAAAAAGCCTTCTGTTTCCAGCACCAAAACTTTCAGGGGAGAATTTACAACAGTTTAGGACCATTTTTGACTGAATTGGAGAATTTCAGATTTTTGCTGAAGTTGTGACCCCGGGGCTTAGAATTTTTTTTTCCCACAGGTTAAGTTGTCGAGGGTTGATTTCATGGCCTATGATAAACAGCCTTCTGTTTCCACCGCCAAACCTTTCAGGGGAGAATTTACAACAGTTTAGCACCATTTTTGAGTGAATTGGAGAATTTCAGATTTTTGCTGAAGTTGTGACCCCGGGGCTTAGAAATTTTTTTTTTCACAGGTTAAGTTGTCGAGGGTTGATTTCTTGGCCTATGATAAAAAGCCTTCTGTTTCCACCGCCAAACCTTTCAGGGGAGTATTTGCAAAACTTTGGCACCATCTTTGAGTGAATTGGAGAATTTCAGATTTTTGCTGAAATTGTGACCCCGGGGCTTAGAAATTTTTTTTTTCACAGGTTAAGTTGTCGAGGGCTGATTTCATGTCGTATGATAAAAAGCCTTCTGTTTCCACCGCCAAACCTTCCAGGGGAGAATTTGCAACAGTTTAGCACCATTTTTGAGTGAATTGGAGAATTTCAGATTTTTGCTGAAGTTGTGACCCCGGGGCTTAGAAATTTTTTTTTTCACAGGTTAAGTTGTCGAGGGCTGATTTCATGTCGTATGATAAAAAGCCTTCTGTTTCCCCCGCCAAACCTTTCAGGGGAGAATTTACAGCAGTTTAGCACCATTTTTGAGTGAATTGGAGAATTTCAGATTTTTGCTGAAATTGTGACCCCGGGGCTTAGAAATTTTTTTTTTCACAGGTTAAGTTGTCGAGGGCTGATTTCATGTCCTATGATAAAAAGCCTTCTGTTTCCCCCGCCAAACCTTTCAGGGGAGAATTTACAACAGTTTAGCACCATTTTTGAGTGAATTGGAGAATTTCAGATTTTTGCTGAAATTGTGACCCCGGGGCTTAGAATTTTTTTTTTTCACAGGTTAAGTTGTCGAGGGCTGATTTCATGTCCTATGATAAAAAGCCGTCTGTTTCCACCGCCAAAACTTTCCAGGAAGAATGTGCAACAGTTAAGCACCATTTTTGAGTGAATTGGAGAATTTCAGATTTTTGCTGAAATTGTGACCCCGGGGCTTAGAAATTTTTTTTTTCACAGGTTAAGTTGTCGAGGGCTGATTTCATGTCCTATGATAAAAAGCCTTCTGTTTCCAGCACCAAAACTTTCAGGGGAGAATTTACAACAGTTTAGGACCATTTTTGAGTGAATTGGAGAATTTCAGATTTTTGCTGAAGTTGTGACCCCGGGGCTTAGAATTTTTTTTTTTCACAGGTTAAGTTGTCGAGGGTTGATTTCATGGCCTATGATAAACAGCCTTCTGTTTCCACCGCCAAACCTTTCAGGGGAGAATTTGCAACAGTTTAGCACCATTTTTGAGTGAATTGGAGAATTTCAGATTTTTGCTGAAGTTGTGACCCCGGGGCTTAGAATTTTTTTTTTTCACAGGTTAAGTTGTCGAGGGTTGATTTCATGGCCTATGATAAACAGCCTTCTGTTTCCACCGCCAAACCTTTCAGGGGAGAATTTGCAACAGTTTAGCACCATTTTTGAGTGAATTGGAGAATTTCAGATTTTTGCTGAAATTGTGACCCCGGGGCTTAGAAATTTTTTTTTTTCACAGGTTAAGTTGTCGAGGGCTGATTTCATGTCCTATGATAAAAAGCCTTCTGTTTCCACCGCCAATCCTTTCAGGGGAGAATTTGCAACAGTTTAGCACCATGTTTGAGTTAATTGGAGAATTTCAGATTTTTGCTGAAATTGTGACCCCGGGGCTTAGACATTTTTTTTTTTCACAGGTTAAGTTGTCGAGGGCTGATTTCATGTCCTATGATAAAAAGCCGTCTGTTTCCACCGCCAAAACTTTCCAGGAAGAATGTGCAACAGTTAAGCACCATTTTTGAGTGAATTGGAGAATTTCAGATTTTTGCTGAAATTGTGACCCCGGGGCTTAGAAATTTTTTTTTTCACAGGTTAAGTTGTCGAGGGCTGATTTCATGTCCTATGATAAAAAGCCTTCTGTTTCCAGCACCAAAACTTTCAGGGGAGAATTTACAACAGTTTAGGACCATTTTTGAGTGAATTGGAGAATTTCAGATTTTTGCTGAAGTTGTGACCCCGGGGCTTAGAATTTTTTTTTCCCACAGGTTAAGTTGTCGAGGGTTGATTTCATGGCCTATGATAAACAGCCTTCTGTTTCCACCGCCAAACCTTTCAGGGGAGAATTTGCAACAGTTTAGCACCATTTTTGAGTGAATTGGAGAATTTCAGATTTTTGCTGAAGTTGTGACCCCGGGGCTTAGAATTTTTTTTTTCACAGGTTAAGTTGTCGAGGGTTGATTTCATGGCCTATGATAAACAGCCTTCTGTTTCCACCGCCAAACCTTTCAGGGGAGAATTTGCAACAGTTTAGCACCATTTTTGAGTGAATTGGAGAATTTCAGATTTTTGCTGAAATTGTGACCCCGGGGCTTAGAAATTTTTTTTTTCACAGGTTAAGTTGTCGAGGGCTGATTTCATGTCCTATGATAAAAAGCCTTCTGTTTCCACCGCCAATCCTTTCAGGGGAGAATTTGCAACAGTTTAGCACCATGTTTGAGTTAATTGGAGAATTTCAGATTTTTGCTGAAATTGTGACCCCGGGGCTTAGAAATTTTTTTTTTTCACAGGTTAAGTTGTCGAGGGCTGATTTCATGGCCTATGATAAAAAGCCTTCTGTTTCCCCCGCCAAACCTTTCAGGGGAGAATTTACAACAGTTTAGCACCATTTTTGAGTGAATTGGAGAATTTCAGATTTTTGCTGAAATTGTGATCCCGGGGCTTAGAATTTTTTTTTTCACAGGTTAAGTTGTCGAGGGCTGATTTCATGTCCTATGATAAAAAGCCGTCTGTTTCCACCGCCAAAACTTTCCAGGAAGAATGTGCAACAGTTTAGCACCATTTTTGAGTGAATTGGAGAATTTCAGATTTTTGCTGAAATTGTGAATCCGGGGCTTAGAAATTTTTTTTTTCACAGGTTAAGTTGTCGAGGGCTGATTTCATGTCCTATGATAAAAAGCCTTCTGTTTCCAGCACCAAACCTTTCAAGGGAGAATTTACAACAGTTTAGCACCATTTTTGAGTGAATTGGAGAATTTCAGATTTTTGCTGAAGTTGTGACCCCGGGGCTTAGAAATTTTTTTTTTCACAGGTTAAGTTGTCGAGGGTTGATTTCATGGCCTATGATAAACAGCCTTCTGTTTCCACCGCCAAACCTTTCAGGGGAGAATTTGCAACAGTTTAGCACCATTTTTGAGTGAATTGGAGAATTTCAGATTTTTGCTGAAATTGTGACCCCGGGGCTTAGAAATTTTTTTTTTGACAGGTTAAGTTGTCGAGGGCTGATTTCATGTCCTATGATAAAAAGCCTTCTGTTTCCACTGCGAATCCTTTCAGGGGAGAATTTGCAACAGTTTAGCACCATGTTTGAGTTAATTGGATAATTTCAGATTTTTGCTGAAATTGTGACCCCGGGGCTTAGAAATTTTTTTTTTCACAGGTTAAGTTGTCGAGGGTTGATTTCTTGGCCTATGATAAAAAGCCTTCTGTTTCCACCGCCAAACCTTTCAGGGGAGTATTTGCAAAACTTTGGCACCATTTTTGAGTGAATTGGAGAATTTCAGATTTTTGCTGAAATTGTGACCCCGGGGCTTAGAAATTTTTTTTTTCACAGGTTAAGTTGTCGAGGGCTGATTTCATGTCGTATGATAAAAAGCCTTCTGTTTCCACCGCCAAACCTTCCCGGGGAGAATTTGCAACAGTTTAGCACCATTTTTGAGTGAGTTGGAGAATTTCAGATTTTTGCTGAAGTTGTGACCCCGGGGCTTAGAAATTTTTTTTTCCACAGGTTAAGTTGTCGAGGGCTGATTTCATGTCCTATGATAAAAAGCCTTCTGTTTCCCCCGCCAAACCTTTCAGGGGAGAATTTACAACAGTTTAGCACCATTTTTGAGTGAATTGGAGAATTTCAGATTTTTGCTGAAATTGTGACCCCGGGGCTTAGAAATTTTTTTTTTCACAGGTTAAGTTGTCGAGGGCTGATTTCATGTCCTATGATAAAAAGCCTTCTGTTTCCCCCGCCAAACCTTTCAGGGGAGAATTTACAACAGTTTAGCACCATTTTTGAGTGAATTGGAGAATTTCAGATTTTTGCTGAAATTGTGCCCCCGGGGCTTAGAATTTTTTTTTTTCACAGGTTAAGTTGTCGAGGGCTGATTTCATGTCCTATGATAAAAAGCCGTCTGTTTCCACCGCCAAAGCTTTCCAGGAAGAATGTGCAACAGTTTAGCACCATTTTTGAGTGAATTGGAGAATTTCAGATTTTTGCTGAAATTGTGACCCCGGGGCTTAGAAATTTTTTTTTTCACAGGTTAAGTTGTCGAGGGCTGATTTCATGTCCTATGATAAAAAGCCTTCTGTTTCCAGCACCAAAACTTTCAGGGGAGAATTTACAACAGTTTAGGACCATTTTTGAGTGAATTGGAGAATTTCAGATTTTTGCTGAAGTTGTGACCCGGGGCTTAGAATTTTTTTTTTCCACAGGTTAAGTTGTCGAGGGTTGATTTCATGGCCTATGATAAACAGCCTTCTGTTTCCACCGCCAAACCTTTCAGGGGAGAATTTACAACAGTTTAGCACCATTTTTGAGTGAATTGGAGAATTTCAGATTTTTGCTGAAGTTGTGACCCCGGGGCTTAGAAATTTTTTTTTTCACAGGTTAAGTTGTCGAGGGCTGATTTCATGTCCTATGATAAAAAGCCTTCTGTTTCCACCGCCAAACCTTTCAGGGGAGTATTTGCAAAACTTTGGCACCATTTTTGATTGAATTTGAGAATTTCAGATTTTTGCTGAAGCTGTGACCCCGGGGCTTAGAAATTTTTTTTTTCACAGGTTAAGTTGTCGAGGGTTGATTTCTTGGCCTATGATAAAAACCCTTCTGTTTCCACAGCCAATCCTTTTAGGGGAGAATTTACAACAGTTTAGCACCATTTTTGAGTGAATTGGAGAATTTCAGATTTTTGCTGAAATTGTGACCCCGGGGCTTAGAAATTTTTTTTTTCACAGGTTAAGTTGTCGAGGGCTGATTTCATGTCCTATGATAAAAAGCCTTCTGTTTCCACCGCCAAACCTTTCAGGGGAGAATTTGCAACAGTTTAGCACCATTTTTGAGTGAATTGGAGAATTTCAGATTTTTGCTGAAGTTGTGACCCCGGGGCTTAGAATTTTTTTTTTCACAGGTTAAGTTGTCGAGGGTTGATTTCATGGCCTATGATAAACAGCCTTCTGTTTCCACCGCCAAACCTTTCAGGGGAGAATTTGCAACAGTTTAGCACCATTTTTGAGTGAATTGGAGAATTTCAGATTTTTGCTGAAATTGTGACCCCGGGGCTTAGAAATTTTTTTTTCACAGGTTAAGTTGTCGAGGGCTGATTTCATGTCCTATGATAAAAAGCCTTCTGTTTCCACCGCCAATCCTTTCAGGGGAGAATTTGCAACAGTTTAGCACCATGTTTGAGTTAATTGGAGAATTTCAGATTTTTGCTGAAATTGTGACCCCGGGGCTTAGAATTTTTTTTTTTTTCACAGGTTAAGTTGTCGAGGGCTGATTTCATGGCCTATGATAAAAAGCCTTCTGTTTCCCCCGCCAAACCTTTCAGGGGAGAATTTACAACAGTTTAGCACCATTTTTGAGTGAATTGGAGAATTTCAGATTTTTGCTGAAATTGTGACCCCGGGGCTTAGAATTTTTTTTTTCACAGGTTAAGTTGTCGAGGCCTGATTTCATGTCCTATGATAAAAAGCCGTCTGTTTCCACCGCCAAACCTTTCCAGGAAGAATGTGCAACAGTTTAGCACCATTTTTGAGTGAATTGGAGAATTTCAGATTTTTGCTGAAGTTGTGACCCCGGGGCTTAGAATTTTTTTTTTCACAGGTTAAGTTGTCGAGGGCTGATTTCATGTCCTATGATAAAAAGCCTTCTGTTTCCACCGCCAATCCTTTCAGGGGAGAATTTGCAACAGTTTAGCACCATGTTTGAGTTAATTGGAGAATTTCAGATTTTTGCTGAAATTGTGACCCCGGGGCTTAGAAATTTTTTTTTTCACAGGTTAAGTTGTCGAGGGCTGGTTTCATGGCCTATGATAAAAAGCCTTCTGTTTCCACCGCCAAACCTTTCAGGGGAGTATTTGCAAAACTTTGGCACCATCTTTGAGTGAATTGGAGAATTTCAGATTTTTGCTGAAATTGTGACCCCGGGGCTTAGAAATTTTTTTTTTCACAGGTTAAGTTGTCGAGGGTTGATTTCTTGGCCTATGATAAAAAGCCTTCTGTTTCCACCGCCAAACCTTTCAGGGGAGTATTTGCAACAATTTAGCACCATTTTTGAGTGAATTGGAGAATTTCAGATTTTTGCTGAAATTGTGACCCCGGGGCTTAGAAATTTTTTTTTTTCACAGGTTAAGTTGTCGAGGGCTGATTTCATGGCCTATGATAAAAAGCCTTCTGTTTCCACCGCCAAACCTTTCAGGGGAGAATTTACAACAGTTTAGCACCATTTTTGAGTGAATTGGTGAATTTCAGATTTTTGCTGAAATTGTGACCCCGGGGCTTAGAATTTTTTTTTTCCACAGGTTAAGTTGTCGAGGGCTGATTTCATGTCCTATGATAAAAAGCCTTCTGTTTCCACCGCCAAACCTTTCAGGGGAGAATTTACAACAGTTTAGCACCATGTTTGAGTGAATTGGAGAATTTCAGATTTTTGCTGAAGTTGTGACCCCGGGGCTTAGAAATTTTTTTTTTCACAGGTTAAGTTGTCAAGGGCTGATTTCATGTCCTATGATAAAAAGCCTTCTGTTTCCACCGCCAATCCTTTCAGGGGAGAATTTGCAACAGTTTAGCACCATGTTTGAGTTAATTGGAGAATTTCAGATTTTTGCTGAAATTGTGACCCCGGGGCTTAGAAATTTTTTTTTTCACAGGTTAGGTTGTCGAGGGCTGATTTCATGTCCTATGATAAAAAGCCTTCTGTTTCCACCGCCAAACCTTTCAGGGGAGTATTTGCAAAACTTTGGCACCATCTTTGAGTGAATTGGAGAATTTCAGATTTTTGCTGAAATTGTGACCCCGGGGCTTAGAATTTTTTTTCCCACAGTTTAAGTTGTCGAGGGTTGATTTCTTGGCCTATGATAAAAAGCCTTCTGTTTCCACCGCCAAACCTTTCAGGGGAGTATTTGCAAAACTTTGGCACCATTTTTGAGTGAATTGGAGAATTTCAGATTTTTGCTGAAATTGTGACCCCGGGGCTTAGAAATTTTTTTTTTTCACAGGTTAAGTTGTCGAGGGCTGATTTCATGTCCTATGATAAAAAGCCTTCTGTTTCCACCGCCAAACCTTTCAGGGGAGAATTTGCAACAGTTTAGCACCATTTTTGAGTGAATTGGAGAATTTCAGATTTTTGCTGAAGTTGTGACCCCGGGGCTTAGAATTTTTTTTTTTCACAGGTTAAGTTGTCGAGGGTTGATTTCATGGCCTATGATAAACAGCCTTCTGTTTCCACCGCCAAACCTTTCAGGGGAGAATTTGCAACAGTTTAGCACCATGTTTGAGTGAATTGGAGAATTTCAGATTTTTGCTGAAATTGTGACCCCGGGGCTTAGAAATTTTTTTTTTCACAGGTTAAGTTGTCGAGGGCTGATTTCATGTCCTATGATAAAAAGCCTTCTGTTTCCACCGCCAATCCTTTCAGGGGAGAATTTGCAACAGTTTAGCACCATGTTTGAGTTAATTGGAGAATTTCAGATTTTTGCTGAAATTGTGACCCCGGGGCTTAGAAATTTTTTTTTTTCACAGGTTAAGTTGTCGAGGGCTGATTTCATGGCCTATGATAAAAAGCCTTCTGTTTCCACCGCCAAACCTTTCAGGGGAGTATTTGCAAAACTTTGGCACCATTTTTGATTGAATTTGAGAATTTCAGATTTTTGCTGAAGTTGTGACCCCGGGGCTTAGAAATTTTTTTTTTCACAGGTTAAGTTGTCGTGGGCTGATTTCATGTCCTATGATAAAAAGCCTTCTGTTTCCACCGCCAAACCTTTCAGGGGAGTATTTGCAAAACTTTGGCACCATTTTTGATTGAATTTGAGAATTTCAGATTTTTGCTGAAATTGTGACCCCGGGGCTTAGAATTTTTTTTTTCACAGGTTAAGTTGTCGAGGGCTGATTTCATGTCCTATGATAAAAAGCCGTCTGTTTCCACCGCCAAACCTTTCAGGGGAGTATTTGCAAAACTTTGGCACCATTTTTGATTGAATTTGAGAATTTCAGATTTTTGCTGAAGTTGTGACCCCGGGGCTTAGAAATTTTTTTTTTCACAGGTTAAGTTGTCGAGGGTTGATTTCTTGGCCTATGATAAAAAGCCTTCTGTTTCCACCGCCAAACCTTTCAGGGGAGAATTTGCAACAGTTTAGCACCATTTTTGAGTGAATTGGAGAATTTCAGATTTTTGCTGAAGTTGTGACCCCGGGGCTTAGAATATTTTTTTTTCACAGGTTAAGTTGTCGAGGGCTGATTTCATGTCCTATGATAAAAAGCCTTCTGTTTCCACCGCCAATCCTTTCAGGGGAGAATTTGCAACAGTTTAGCACCATGTTTGAGTTAATTGGAGAATTTCAGATTTTTGCTGAAATTGTGACCCCGGGGCTTAGAAATTTTTTTTTTCACAGGTTAGGTTGTCGAGGGCTGATTTCATGTCCTATGATAAAAAGCCTTCTGTTTCCACCGCCAAACCTTTCAGGGGAGTATTTGCAAAACTTGGGCACCATCTTTGAGTGAATTGGAGAATTTCAGATTTTTGCTGAAATTGTGACACCGGGGCTTAGAATTTTTTTTTTTCACAGGTTAAGTTGTCGAGGGCTGATTTCATGTCCTATGAGAAAAAGCCTTCTGTGTCCACCCCCAAACCTTTCAGGGGGGAATTTGCAACAGTTTAGCACCATTTTTGAGTGAATTGGAGAATTTCAGATTTTTGCTGAAATTGTGACCCCGGGGCTTAGAATTTTTTTTTTTCACAGGTTAAGTTGTCGAGGGTTGATTTCTTGGCCTATGATAAAAAGCCTTCTGTTTCCACCGCCAAACCTTTCAGGGGAGTATTTGCAAAACTTTGGCACCATTTTTGAGTGAATTGGAGAATTTCAGATTTTTGCTGAAATTGTGACCCCGGGGCTTAGAATTTTTTTTTTTCACAGGTTAAGTTGTCGAGGGCTGATTTCATGTCCTATGATAAAAAGCCTTCTGTTTCCCCCGCCAAACCTTTCAGGGGAGAATTTACAACAGTTTAGCACCATTTTTGAGTGAATTGGAGAATTTCAGATTTTTGCTGAAATTGTGACCCCCGGGGCTTAGAATTTTTTTTTCCCACAGGTTAAGTTGTCTAGGGTTGATTTCTTGGCCTACGATAAAAAGCCTTCTGTTTCCACCGCCAAACCTTTCAGGGGAGTATTTGCAACAGTTTAGCACCATTTTTGAGTGAATTGGAGAATTTCAGATTTTTGCTGAAATTGTGACCCCGGGGCTTAGAATTTTTTTTTTTCACAGGTTAAGTTGTCGAGGGTTGATTTCATGTCCTATGATAAAAAGCCTTCTGTTTCCACCGCCAAACCTTTCAGGGGAGAATTTACAACAGTTTAGCACCATTTTTGAGTGAATTGGAGAATTTCAGATTTTTGCTGAAATTGTGACCCCGGGGCTTAGAATTTTTTTTTTCACAGGTTAAGTTGTCGAGGGCTGAATTCATGTCCTATGATAAAAAGCCTTCTGTTTCCACCGCCAAACCTTTCAGGGGAGAATTTACAACAGTTTAGCACCATGTTTGAGTTAATTGGAGAATTTCAGATTTTTGCTGAAGTTGTGACCCCGTGGCTTAGAAATTTTTTTTTTCACAGGTTAAGTTGTCGAGGGCTGATTTCATGTCCTATGATAAAAAGCCGTCTGTTTCCACCGCCAAACCTTTCAGGGGAGTATTTGCAAAACTTTGGCACCATCTTTGAGTGAATTGGAGAATTTCAGATTTTTGCTGAAATTGTGACCCCGGGGCTTAGAAATTTTTTTTTTCACAGGTTAAGTTGTCGAGGGCTGATTTCATGTCCTATGATAAAAAGCCTTCTGTTTCCACCGCCAAACCTTTCCAGGAAGAATGTGCAACAGTTTTGCACCATGTTTGAGTGAATTGGAGAATTTCAGATTTTTGCTGAAGTTGTGACCCCGGGGCTTAGAAATTTTTTTTTTCACAGGTTAAGTTGTCGAGGGCTGATTTCATGTCCTATGATAAAAAGCCTTCTGTTTCCACCGCCAAACCTTTCAGGGGAGTATTTGCAAAACTTTGGCACCATTTTTGAGTTAATTGGAGAATTTCAGATTTTTGCTGAAGTTGTGACCCCGGGGCTTAGAAATTTTTTTTTTCACAGGTTAAGTTGTCGAGGGTTGATTTCTTGGCCTATGATAAAAAGCCTTCTGTTTCCACCGCCAAACCTTTCAGGGGAGTATTTGCAAAACTTTGGCACCATTTTTGAGTGAATTGGAGAATTTCAGATTTTTGCTGAAATTGTGACCCCGGGGCTTAGAAATTTTTTTTTTTCACAGGTTAAGTTGTCGAGGGCTGATTTCATGGCCTATGATAAAAAGCCTTCTGTTTCCACCGCCAAACCTTTCAGGGGAGAATTTACAACAGTTTAGCACCATTTTTGAGTGAATTGGTGAATTTCAGATTTTTGCTGAAATTGTGACCCCGGGGCTTAGAATTTTTTTTTTCCACAGGTTAAGTTGTCGAGGGCTGATTTCATGTCCTATGATAAAAAGCCTTCTGTTTCCACCGCCAAACCTTTCAGGGGAGAATTTACAACAGTTTAGCACCATGTTTGAGTGAATTGGAGAATTTCAGATTTTTGCTGAAGTTGTGACCCCGGGGCTTAGAAATTTTTTTTTTCACAGGTTAAGTTGTCAAGGGCTGATTTCATGTCCTATGATAAAAAGCCTTCTGTTTCCACCGCCAATCCTTTCAGGGGAGAATTTGCAACAGTTTAGCACCATGTTTGAGTTAATTGGAGAATTTCAGATTTTTGCTGAAATTGTGACCCCGGGGCTTAGAAATTTTTTTTTTCACAGGTTAGGTTGTCGAGGGCTGATTTCATGTCCTATGATAAAAAGCCTTCTGTTTCCACCGCCAAACCTTTCAGGGGAGTATTTGCAAAACTTTGGCACCATCTTTGAGTGAATTGGAGAATTTCAGATTTTTGCTGAAATTGTGACCCCCGGGCTTAGAATTTTTTTTCCCCACAGGTTAAGTTGTCGAGGGTTGATTTCTTGGCCTATGATAAAAAGCCTTCTGTTTCCACCGCCAAACCTTTCAGGGGAGTATTTGCAAAACTTTGGCACCATTTTTGAGTGAATTGGAGAATTTCAGATTTTTGCTGAAATTGTGACCCCGGGGCTTAGAAATTTTTTTTTTTCACAGGTTAAGTTGTCGAGGGCTGATTTCATGTCCTATGATAAAAAGCCTTCTGTTTCCACCGCCAAACCTTTCAGGGGAGAATTTGCAACAGTTTAGCACCATTTTTGAGTGAATTGGAGAATTTCAGATTTTTGCTGAAGTTGTGACCCCGGGGCTTAGAATTTTTTTTTTTCACAGGTTAAGTTGTCGAGGGTTGATTTCATGGCCTATGATAAACAGCCTTCTGTTTCCACCGCCAAACCTTTCAGGGGAGAATTTGCAACAGTTTAGCACCATGTTTGAGTGAATTGGAGAATTTCAGATTTTTGCTGAAATTGTGACCCCGGGGCTTAGAAATTTTTTTTTTCACAGGTTAAGTTGTCGAGGGCTGATTTCATGTCCTATGATAAAAAGCCTTCTGTTTCCACCGCCAATCCTTTCAGGGGAGAATTTGCAACAGTTTAGCACCATGTTTGAGTTAATTGGAGAATTTCAGATTTTTGCTGAAATTGTGACCCCGGGGCTTAGAAATTTTTTTTTTTCACAGGTTAAGTTGTCGAGGGCTGATTTCATGGCCTATGATAAAAAGCCTTCTGTTTCCACCGCCAAACCTTTCAGGGGAGTATTTGCAAAACTTTGGCACCATTTTTGATTGAATTTGAGAATTTCAGATTTTTGCTGAAGTTGTGACCCCGGGGCTTAGAAATTTTTTTTTTCACAGGTTAAGTTGTCGTGGGCTGATTTCATGTCCTATGATAAAAAGCCTTCTGTTTCCTCCGCCAAACCTTTCAGGGGAGTATTTGCAAAACTTTGGCACCATTTTTGATTGAATTTGAGAATTTCAGATTTTTGCTGAAATTGTGACCCCGGGGCTTAGAATTTTTTTTTTCACAGGTTAAGTTGTCGAGGGCTGATTTCATGTCCTATGATAAAAAGCCGTCTGTTTCCACCGCCAAACCTTTCAGGGGAGTATTTGCAAAACTTTGGCACCATTTTTGATTGAATTTGAGAATTTCAGATTTTTGCTGAAGTTGTGACCCCGGGGCTTAGAAATTTTTTTTTTCACAGGTTAAGTTGTCGAGGGTTGATTTCTTGGCCTATGATAAAAAGCCTTCTGTTTCCACCGCCAAACCTTTCAGGGGAGAATTTGCAACAGTTTAGCACCATTTTTGAGTGAATTGGAGAATTTCAGATTTTTGCTGAAGTTGTGACCCCGGGGCTTAGAAATTTTTTTTTTCACAGGTTAGGTTGTCGAGGGCTGATTTCATGTCCTATGATAAAAAGCCTTCTGTTTCCACCGCCAAACCTTTCAGGGGAGTATTTGCAAAACTTGGGCACCATCTTTGAGTGAATTGGAGAATTTCAGATTTTTGCTGAAATTGTGACCCCGGGGCTTAGAATTTTTTTTTTTCACAGGTTAAGTTGTCGAGGGCTGATTTCATGTCCTATGAGAAAAAGCCTTCTGTGTCCACCGCCAAACCTTTCAGGGGGGAATTTGCAACAGTTTAGCACCATTTTTGAGTGAATTGGAGAATTTCAGATTTTTGCTGAAATTGTGACCCCGGGGCTTAGAATTTTTTTTTTCACAGGTTAAGTTGTCGAGGGTTGATTTCTTGGCCTATGATAAAAAGCCTTCTGTTTCCACCGCCAAACCTTTCAGGGGAGTATTTGCAAAACTTTGGCACCATTTTTGAGTGAATTGGAGAATTTCAGATTTTTGCTGAAATTGTGACCCCGGGGCTTAGAATTTTTTTTTTTCACAGGTTAAGTTGTCGAGGGCTGATTTCATGTCCTATGATAAAAAGCCTTCTGTTTCCCCCGCCAAACCTTTCAGGGGAGAATTTACAACAGTTTAGCACCATTTTTGAGTGAATTGGAGAATTTCAGATTTTTGCTGAAATTGTGACCCCGGGGCTTAGAATTTTTTTTTCCCACAGGTTAAGTTGTCTAGGGTTGATTTCTTGGCCTACGATAAAAAGCCTTCTGTTTCCACCGCCAAACCTTTCAGGGGAGTATTTGCAACAGTTTAGCACCATTTTTGAGTGAATTGGAGAATTTCAGATTTTTGCTGAAATTGTGACCCCGGGGCTTAGAATTTTTTTTTTTTCACAGGTTAAGTTGTCGAGGGTTGATTTCATGTCCTATGATAAAAAGCCTTCTGTTTCCACCGCCAAACCTTTCAGGGGAGAATTTACAACAGTTTAGCACCATTTTTGAGTGAATTGGAGAATTTCAGATTTTTGCTGAAATTGTGACCCCGGGGCTTAGAATTTTGTTTTTCACAGGTTAAGTTGTCGAGGGCTGAATTCATGTCCTATGATAAAAAGCCTTCTGTTTCCACCGCCAAACCTTTCAGGGGAGAATTTACAACAGTTTAGCACCATGTTTGAGTTAATTGGAGAATTTCAGATTTTTGCTGAAGTTGTGACCCCGGGGCTTAGAAATTTTTTTTTTCACAGGTTAAGTTGTCGAGGGCTGATTTCATGTCCTATGATAAAAAGCCGTCTGTTTCCACCGCCAAACCTTTCAGGGGAGTATTTGCAAAACTTTGGCACCATCTTTGAGTGAATTGGAGAATTTCAGATTTTTGCTGAAATTGTGACCCCGGGGCTTAGAAATTTTTTTTTTCACAGGTTAAGTTGTCGAGGGCTGATTTCATGTCCTATGATAAAAAGCCTTCTGTTTCCACCGCCAAACCTTTCCAGGAAGAATGTGCAACAGTTTTGCACCATGTTTGAGTGAATTGGAGAATTTCAGATTTTTGCTGAAGTTGTGACCCCGGGGCTTAGAAATTTTTTTTTTCACAGGTTAAGTTGTCGAGGGCTGATTTCATGTCCTATGATAAAAAGCCTTCTGTTTCCACCGCCAAACCTTTCAGGGGAGTATTTGCAAAACTTTGGCACCATTTTTGAGTGAATTGGAGAATTTCAGATTTTTGCTGAAATTGTGACCCCGGGGCTTAGAAATTTTTTTTTTCACAGGTTAAGTTGTCGAGGGCTGATTTCATGTCCTATGATAAAAAGCCTTCTGTTTTCCCCGCCAAACCTTTCAGGGGAGAATTTGCAACAGTTTAGCACCATTTTTGAGTGAATTGGAGAATTTCAGATTTTTGCTGAAGTTTTGACCCCGGGGCTTAGAATTTTTTTTTTTCACAGGTTAAGTTGTCGAGGGCTGATTTCATGTCCTATGATAAAAAGCCTTCAGTTTCCACCGCCAATCCTTTCAGGGGAGAATTTGCAACAGTTTAGCACCATTTTTGAGTGAATTGGAGAATTTCAGATTTTTGCTGAAATTGTGACCCCGGGGCTTAGAATTTTTTTTTTTTCACAGGTTAAGTTGTCGAGGGTTGATTTCTTGGCCTACGATAAAAAGCCTTCTGTTTCCACCGCCAATCCTTTCAGGGGAGAATTTGCAACAGTTTAGCACCATGTTTGAGTTAATTGGAGAATTTCAGATTTTTGCTGAAATTGTGACCCCGGGGCTTAGAAATTTTTTTTTTTCACAGGTTAAGTTGTCGAGGGCTGATTTCATGGCCTATGATAAAAAGCCTTCTGTTTCCACCGCCAAACCTTTCAGGGGAGTATTTGCAAAACTTGGGCACCATCTTTGAGTGAATTGGAGAATTTCAGATTTTTGCTGAAATTGTGACCCCGGGGCTTAGAAATTTTTTTTTTCACAGGTTAAGTTGTCGAGGGCTGATTTCATGGCCTATGATAAAAAGCCTTCTGTTTCCACCGCCAAACCTTTCAGGGGAGTATTTGCAAAACTTTGGCACCATCTTTGAGTGAATTGGAGAATTTCAGATTTTTGCTGAAATTGTGACCACGGGGCTTAGAAATTTTTTTTTTCACAGGTTAAGTTGTCGAGGGTTGATTTCTTGGCCTATGATAAAAAGCCTTCTGTTTCCACCGCCAAACCTTTCAGGGGAGAATTTACAACAGTTTAGCACCATTTTTGAGTGAATTGGAGAATTTCAGATTTTTGCTGAAGTTGTGACCCCGGGGGCTTAGAATTTTTTTTTTCACAGGTTAAGTTGTCAAGGGCTGATTTCATGTCCTATGATAAAAAGCCTTCTGTTTCCACCGCCAATCCTTTCAGGGGAGAATTTGCAACAGTTTAGCACCATGTTTGAGTTAATTGGAGAATTTCAGATTTTTGCTGAAATTGTGACCCCGGGGCTTAGAAATTTTTTTTTCCACAGGTTAGGTTGTCGAGGGCTGATTTCATGTCCTATGATAAAAAGCCTTCTGTTTCCACCGCCAAACCTTTCAGGGGAGTATTTGCAAAACTTTGGCACCATCTTTGAGTGAATTGGAGAATTTCAGATTTTTGCTGAAATTGTGACCCCGGGGCTTAGAATTTTTTTTTTTCACAGGTTAAGTTGTCGAGGGCTGATTTCATGTCCTATGAGAAAAAGCCTTCTGTGTCCACCGCCAAACCTTTCAGGGGGGAATTTGCAACAGTTTAGCACCATTTTTGAGTGAATTGGAGAATTTCAGATTTTTGCTGAAATTGTGACCCCGGGGCTTAGAATTTTTTTTTTCACAGGTTAAGTTGTCGAGGGTTGATTTCTTGGCCTATGATAAAAAGCCTTCTGTTTCCACCGCCAAACCTTTCAGGGGAGTATTTGCAAAACTTTGGCACCATTTTTGAGTGAATTGGAGAATTTCAGATTTTTGCTGAAATTGTGACCCCGGGGCTTAGAATTTTTTTTTTCCACAGGTTAAGTTGTCGAGGGCTGATTTCATGTCCTATGATAAAAAGCCTTCTGTTTCCCCCGCCAAACCTTTCAGGGGAGAATTTACAACAGTTTAGCACCATTTTTGAGTGAATTGGAGAATTTCAGATTTTTGCTGAAATTGTGACCCCGGGGCTTAGAATTTTTTTTCCCCACAGGTTAAGTTGTCTAGGGTTGATTTCTTGGCCTACGATAAAAAGCCTTCTGTTTCCACCGCCAAACCTTTCCAGGAAGAATGTGCAACAGTTTTGCACCATGTTTGAGTGAATTGGAGAATTTCAGATTTTTGCTGAAGTTGTGACCCCGGGGCTTAGAATTTTTTTTTTTCACAGGTTAAGTTGTCGAGGGCTGATTTCATGTCCTATGATAAAAAGCCTTCTGTTTCCACCGCCAAACCTTTCAGGGGAGAATTTACAACAGTTTAGCACCATTTTTGAGTGAATTGGAGAATTTCAGATTTTTGCTGAAATTGTGACCCCGGGGCTTAGAATTTTTTTTTTCCACAGGTTAAGTTGTCGAGGGCTGAATTCATGTCCTATGATAAAAAGCCTTCTGTTTCCACCGCCAAACCTTTCAGGGGAGAATTTACAACAGTTTAGCACCATGTTTGAGTTAATTGGAGAATTTCAGATTTTTGCTGAAGTTGTGACCCCGGGGCTTAGAAATTTTTTTTTTCACAGGTTAAGTTGTCGAGGGCTGATTTCATGTCCTATGATAAAAAGCCTTCTGTTTCCACCGCCAAACCTTTCAGGGGAGAATTTACAACAGTTTAGCACCATGTTTGAGTTAATTGGAGAATTTCAGATTTTTGCTGAAGTTGTGACCCCGGGGCTTAGAAATTTTTTTTTTCACAGGTTAAGTTGTCGAGGGCTGATTTCATGTCCTATGATAAAAAGCCGTCTGTTTCCACCGCCAAACCTTTCAGGGGAGTATTTGCAAAACTTTGGCACCATCTTTGAGTGAATTGGAGAATTTCAGATTTTTGCTGAAATTGTGACCCCGGGGCTTAGAAATTTTTTTTTTCACAGGTTAAGTTGTCGAGGGCTGCTTTCATGTCCTATGATAAAAAGCCTTCTGTTTCCACCGCCAAACCTTTCCAGGAAGAATGTGCAACAGTTTTGCACCATGTTTGAGTGAATTGGAGAATTTCAGATTTTTGCTGAAGTTGTGACCCCGGGGCTTAGAATTTTTTTTTTTCACAGGTTAAGTTGTCGAGGGCTGATTTCATGTCCTATGATAAAAAGCCTTCTGTTTCCACCGCCAAACCTTTCAGGGGAGAATTTACAACAGTTTAGCACCATTTTTGAGTGAATTGGAGAATTTCAGATTTTTGCTGAAATTGTGACCCCGGGGCTTAGAATTTTTTTTTTCCACAGGTTAAGTTGTCGAGGGCTGAATTCATGTCCTATGATAAAAAGCCTTCTGTTTCCACCGCCAAACCTTTCAGGGGAGAATTTACAACAGTTTAGCACCATGTTTGAGTTAATTGGAGAATTTCAGATTTTTGCTGAAGTTGTGACCCCGGGGCTTAGAAATTTTTTTTTTCACAGGTTAAGTTGTCGAGGGCTGATTTCATGTCCTATGATAAAAAGCCTTCTGTTTCCACCGCCAAACCTTTCAGGGGAGAATTTACAACAGTTTAGCACCATGTTTGAGTTAATTGGAGAATTTCAGATTTTTGCTGAAGTTGTGACCCCGGGGCTTAGAAATTTTTTTTTTCACAGGTTAAGTTGTCGAGGGCTGATTTCATGTCCTATGATAAAAAGCCGTCTGTTTCCACCGCCAAACCTTTCAGGGGAGTATTTGCAAAACTTTGGCACCATCTTTGAGTGAATTGGAGAATTTCAGATTTTTGCTGAAATTGTGACCCCGGGGCTTAGAAATTTTTTTTTTCACAGGTTAAGTTGTCGAGGGCTGATTTCATGTCCTATGATAAAAAGCCTTCTGTTTCCACCGCCAAACCTTTCCAGGAAGAATGTGCAACAGTTTTGCACCATGTTTGAGTGAATTGGAGAATTTCAGATTTTTGCTGAAGTTGTGACCCCGGGGCTTAGAATTTTTTTTTTTCACAGGTTAAGTTGTCGAGGGCTGATTTCATGTCCTATGATAAAAAGCCTTCTGTTTCCACCGCCAAACCTTTCAGGGGAGAATTTACAACAGTTTAGCACCATTTTTGAGTGAATTGGAGAATTTCAGATTTTTGCTGAAATTGTGACCCCGGGGCTTAGAATTTTTTTTTTCCACAGGTTAAGTTGTCGAGGGCTGAATTCATGTCCTATGATAAAAAGCCTTCTGTTTCCACCGCCAAACCTTTCAGGGGAGAATTTACAACAGTTTAGCACCATGTTTGAGTTAATTGGAGAATTTCAGATTTTTGCTGAAGTTGTGACCCCGGGGCTTAGAAATTTTTTTTTTCACAGGTTAAGTTGTCGAGGGCTGATTTCATGTCCTATGATAAAAAGCCGTCTGTTTCCACCGCCAAACCTTTCAGGGGAGTATTTGCAAAACTTTGGCACCATCTTTGAGTGAATTGGAGAATTTCAGATTTTTGCTGAAATTGTGACCCCGGGGCTTAGAAATTTTTTTTTTCACAGGTTAAGTTGTCGAGGGCTGATTTCATGTCCTATGATAAAAAGCCTTCTGTTTCCACCGCCAAACCTTTCAGGGGAGAATTTACAACAGTTTAGCACCATGTTTGAGTTAATTGGAGAATTTCAGATTTTTGCTGAAGTTGTGACCCCGGGGCTTAGAAATTTTTTTTTTCACAGGTTAAGTTGTCGAGGGCTGATTTCATGTCCTATGATAAAAAGCCGTCTGTTTCCACCGCCAAACCTTTCAGGGGAGTATTTGCAAAACTTTGGCACCATCTTTGAGTGAATTGGAGAATTTCAGATTTTTGCTGAAATTGTGACCCCGGGGCTTAGAAATTTTTTTTTTCACAGGTTAAGTTGTCGAGGGCTGATTTCATGTCCTATGATAAAAAGCCTTCTGTTTCCACCGCCAAACCTTTCCAGGAAGAATGTGCAACAGTTTTGCACCATGTTTGAGTGAATTGGAGAATTTCAGATTTTTGCTGAAGTTGTGACCCCGGGGCTTAGAAATTTTTTTTTTCACAGGTTAAGTTGTCGAGGGCTGATTTCATGTCCTATGATAAAAAGCCTTCTGTTTCCACCGCCAAACCTTTCAGGGGAGTATTTGCAAAACTTTGGCAGCATTTTTGAGTGAATTGGAGAATTTCAGATTTTTGCTGAAGTTGTGACCCCGGGGCTTAGAAATTTTTTTTTTCACAGGTTAAGTTGTCGAGGGTTGATTTCTTGGCCTATGATAAAAAGCCTTCTGTTTCCACCGCCAAACCTTTCAGGGGAGTATTTGCAAAACTTTGGCACCATTTTTGAGTGAATTGGAGAATTTCAGATTTTTGCTGAAATTGTGACCCCGGGGCTTAGAAATTTTTTTTTTCACAGGTTAAGTTGTCGAGGGCTGATTTCATGTCCTATGATAAAAAGCCGTCTGTTTCCACCGCCAAACCTTTCAGGGGAGTATTTGCAAAACTTTGGCACCATCTTTGAGTGAATTGGAGAATTTCAGATTTTTGCTGAAATTGTGACCCCGGGGCTTAGAAATTTTTTTTTTCACAGGTTAAGTTGTCGAGGGCTGATTTCATGTCCTATGATAAAAAGCCTTCTGTTTCCACCGCCAAACCTTTCCAGGAAGAATGTGCAACAGTTTTGCACCATGTTTGAGTGAATTGGAGAATTTCAGATTTTTGCTGAAGTTGTGACCCCGGGGCTTAGAAATTTTTTTTTTCACAGGTTAAGTTGTCGAGGGCTGATTTCATGTCCTATGATAAAAAGCCTTCTGTTTCCACCGCCAAACCTTTCAGGGGAGTATTTGCAAAACTTTGGCAGCATTTTTGAGTGAATTGGAGAATTTCAGATTTTTGCTGAAGTTGTGACCCCGGGGCTTAGAAATTTTTTTTTTCACAGGTTAAGTTGTCGAGGGTTGATTTCTTGGCCTATGATAAAAAGCCTTCTGTTTCCACCGCCAAACCTTTCAGGGGAGTATTTGCAAAACTTTGGCACCATTTTTGAGTGAATTGGAGAATTTCAGATTTTTGCTGAAATTGTGACCCCGGGGCTTAGAAATTTTTTTTTTCACAGGTTAAGTTGTCGAGGGCTGATTTCATGTCCTATGATAAAAAGCCTTCTGTTTCCACCGCCAAACCTTTCAGGGGAGAATTTGCAACAGTTTAGCACCATTTTTGAGTGAATTGGAGAATTTCAGATTTTTGCTGAAGTTTTGACCCCGGGGCTTAGAAATTTTTTTTTTTCACAGGTTAAGTTGTCGAGGGCTGATTTCATGTCCTATGATAAAAAGCCTTCAGTTTCCACCGCCAATCCTTTCAGGGGAGAATTTGCAACAGTTTAGCACCATTTTTGAGTGAATTGGAGAATTTCAGATTTTTGCTGAAATTGTGACCCCGGGGCTTAGAATTTTTTTTTTTCACAGGTTAAGTTGTCGAGCATTGATTTCTTGGCCTACGATAAATAGCCTTCTGTTTCCACCGCCAAACCTTTCAGGGGAGTATTTGCAAAACTTTGGCACCATCTTTGAGTGAATTGGAGAATTTCAGATTTTTGCTGAAATTGTGACCCCGGGGCTTAGAAATTTTTTTTTTTCACAGGTTAAGTTGTCGAGGGCTGATTTCATGTCCTATGATAAA
Source organism: Podarcis liolepis (assembly GCF_965112155.1). Classification (NCBI taxonomy): domain Eukaryota; kingdom Metazoa; phylum Chordata; class Lepidosauria; order Squamata; family Lacertidae; genus Podarcis; species Podarcis liolepis. The sequence continues at coordinate 14,629,569 of NC_139556.1, forward strand.
AAGCCTTCTGTTTCCACCGCCAAACCTTTCCAGGAAGAATGTGCAACAGTTTAGCACCATGTTTGAGTGAATTGGAGAATTTCAGATTTTTGCTGAAGTTGTGACCCCGGGGCTTAGAATTTTTTTTTTTCACAGGTTAAGTTGTCGAGGGCTGATTTCATGTCCTATGATAAAAAGCCTTCTGTTTCCACCGCCAAACCTTTCAGGGGAGTATTTGCAAAACTTTGGCACCATTTTTGAGTGAATTGGAGAATTTCAGATTTTTGCTGAAGTTGTGACCCCTGGGCTTAGAAATTTTTTTTTTCACAGGTTAAGTTGTCGAGGGTTGATTTCTTGGCCTATGATAAAAAGCCTTCTGTTTCCACCGCCAAACCTTTCAGGGGAGAATTTGCAACAGTTTAGCACCATTTTTGAGTGAATTGGAGAATTTCAGATTTTTGCTGAAGTTTTGACCCCGGGGCTTAAAAATTTTTTTTTCCACAGGTTAAGTTGTCGAGGGCTGATTTCATGTCCTATGATAAAAAGCCTTCAGTTTCCACCGCCAATCCTTTCAGGGGAGAATTTGCAACAGTTTAGCACCATTTTTGAGTGAATTGGAGAATTTCAGATTTTTGCTGAAATTGTGACCCCGGGGCTTAGAATTTTTTTTTTTCACAGGTTAAGTTGTCGAGGGTTGATTTCTTGTCCTACGATAAAAAGCCTTCTGTTTCCACCGCCAAACCTTTCAGGGGAGTATTTGCAACAGTTTAGCACCATTTTTGAGTGAATTGGAGAATTTCAGATTTTTGCTGAAATTGTGACCCCGGGGCTTAGAATTTTTTTTCCCCACAGGTTAAGTTGTCGAGGGCTGAATTCATGTCCTATGATAAAAAGCCTTCTGTTTCCACCGCCAGACCTTTCAGGGGAGAATTTACAACAGTTTAGCACCATTTTTCAGTGAATTGGAGAATTTCAAATTTTTGCTGAAATTGTGACCCCGGGGCTTAGAAATTTTTTTTTTCACAGGTTAAGTTGTCGAGGGCTGATTTCATGTCCTATGATAAAAAGCCTTCTGTTTCCACCGCCAAACCTTTCCAGGAAGAATGTGCAACAGTTTAGCACCATTTTTGAGTGAATTGGAGAATTTCAGATTTTTGCTGAAGTTGTGACCCCGGGGCTTAGAATTTTTTTTTTTCACAGGTTAAGTTGTCGAGGGCTGAATTCATGTCCTATGATAAAAAGCCTTCTGTTTCCACCGCCAAACCTTTCAGGGGAGAATTTACAACAGTTTAGCACCATGTTTGAGTTAATTGGAGAATTTCAGATTTTTGCTGAAGTTGTGACCCCGGGGCTTAGAAATTTTTTTTTCCACAGGTTAAGTTGTCGAGGGCTGATTTCATGTCCTATGATAAAAAGCCGTCTGTTTCCACCGCCAAACCTTTCAGGGGAGTATTTGCAAAACTTTGGCACCATCTTTGAGTGAATTGGAGAATTTCAGATTTTTGCTGAAATTGTGACTCCGGGGCTTAGAAATTTTTTTTTTCACAGGTTAAGTTGTCTAGGGTTGATTTCTTGGCCTATGATAAAAAGCCTTCTGTTTCCACCGCCAAACCTTTCAGGGGAGTTTTTGCAAAACTTTGGCACCATTTTTGAGTGAATTGGAGAATTTCAGATTTTTGCTGAAATTGTGACCCCGGGGCTTAGAAATTTTTTTTTTCACAGGTTAAGTTGTCGAGGGCTGATTTCATGTCCTATGATAAAAAGCCTTCTGTTTCCACCGCCAAACCTTTCAGGGGAGAATTTGCAACAGTTTAGCACCATTTTTGAGTGAATTGGAGAATTTCAGATTTTTGCTGAAGTTGTGACCCCGGGGCTTAGAATTTTTTTTTTCACAGGTTAAGTTGTCGAGGGTTGATTTCATGGCCTATGATAAAGAGCCTTCTGTTTCCACCGCCAAACCTTTCAGGGGAGAATTTGCAACAGTTTAGCACCATTTTTGAGTGAATTGGAGAATTTCAGATTTTTGCTGAAATTGTGACCCCGGGGCTTAGAAATTTTTTTTTTCACAGGTTAAGTTGTCGAGGGCTGATTTCATGTCCTATGATAAAAAGCCTTCTGTTTCCACCGCCAAACCTTTCAGGGGGGAATTTGCAACAGTTTAGCACCATTTTTGAGTGAATTGGAGAATTTCAGATTTTTGCTGAAGTTGTGACCCCGGGGCTTAGAATTTTTTTTTTCACAGGTTAAGCTGTCAAGGGCTGATTTCATGTCCTATGATAAAAAGCCGTCTGTTTCCACCGCCAAACCTTTCCAGGAAGAATGTGCAACAGTTTAGCACCATTTTTGAGTGAATTGGAGAATTTCAGATTTTTGCTGAAATTGTGACCCCGGGGCTTAGAAATTTTTTTTTTCACAGGTTAAGTTGTCGAGGGCTGATTTCATGTCCTATGATAAAAAGCCTTCTGTTTCCCCCGCCAAACCTTTCAGGGGAGAATTTACAACAGTTTAGCACCATTTTTGAGTGAATTGGAGAATTTCAGATTTTTGCTGAAGTTGTGACCCCGGGGCTTAGAAATTTTTTTTTCCACAGGTTAAGTTGTCGAGGGCTGATTTCATGTCCTATGATAAAAAGCCTTCAGTTTCCACCGCCAATCCTTTCAGGGGAGAATTTGCAACAGTTTAGCACCATTTTTGAGTGAATTGGAGAATTTCAGATTTTTGCTGAAATTGTGACCCCGGGGCTTAGAATTTTTTTTTTCACAGGTTAAGTTGTCGAGGGTTGATTTCTTGTCCTACGATAAAAAGCCTTCTGTTTCCACCGCCAAACCTTTCAGGGGAGTATTTGCAACAGTTTAGCACCATTTTTGAGTGAATTGGAGAATTTCAGATTTTTGCTGAAATTGTGACCCCGGGGCTTAGAATTTTTTTTCCCCACAGGTTAAGTTGTCGAGGGCTGAATTCATGTCCTATGATAAAAAGCCTTCTGTTTCCACCGCCAGACCTTTCAGGGGAGAATTTACAACAGTTTAGCACCATTTTTCAGTGAATTGGAGAATTTCAAATTTTTGCTGAAATTGTGACCCCGGGGCTTAGAAATTTTTTTTTTCACAGGTTAAGTTGTCGAGGGCTGATTTCATGTCCTATGATAAAAAGCCTTCTGTTTCCACCGCCAAACCTTTCCAGGAAGAATGTGCAACAGTTTAGCACCATTTTTGAGTGAATTGGAGAATTTCAGATTTTTGCTGAAGTTGTGACCCCGGGGCTTAGAATTTTTTTTTTTCACAGGTTAAGTTGTCGAGGGCTGAATTCATGTCCTATGATAAAAAGCCTTCTGTTTCCACCGCCAAACCTTTCAGGGGAGAATTTACAACAGTTTAGCACCATGTTTGAGTTAATTGGAGAATTTCAGATTTTTGCTGAAGTTGTGACCCCGGGGCTTAGAAATTTTTTTTTCCACAGGTTAAGTTGTCGAGGGCTGATTTCATGTCCTATGATAAAAAGCCGTCTGTTTCCACCGCCAAACCTTTCAGGGGAGTATTTGCAAAACTTTGGCACCATCTTTGAGTGAATTGGAGAATTTCAGATTTTTGCTGAAATTGTGACTCCGGGGCTTAGAAATTTTTTTTTTCACAGGTTAAGTTGTCTAGGGTTGATTTCTTGGCCTATGATAAAAAGCCTTCTGTTTCCACCGCCAAACCTTTCAGGGGAGTTTTTGCAAAACTTTGGCACCATTTTTGAGTGAATTGGAGAATTTCAGATTTTTGCTGAAATTGTGACCCCGGGGCTTAGAAATTTTTTTTTTCACAGGTTAAGTTGTCGAGGGCTGATTTCATGTCCTATGATAAAAAGCCTTCTGTTTCCACCGCCAAACCTTTCAGGGGAGAATTTGCAACAGTTTAGCACCATTTTTGAGTGAATTGGAGAATTTCAGATTTTTGCTGAAGTTGTGACCCCGGGGCTTAGAATTTTTTTTTTCACAGGTTAAGTTGTCGAGGGTTGATTTCATGGCCTATGATAAACAGCCTTCTGTTTCCACCGCCAAACCTTTCAGGGGAGAATTTGCAACAGTTTAGCACCATTTTTGAGTGAATTGGAGAATTTCAGATTTTTGCTGAAATTGTGACCCCGGGGCTTAGAAATTTTTTTTTTCACAGGTTAAGTTGTCGAGGGCTGATTTCATGTCCTATGATAAAAAGCCTTCTGTTTCCACCGCCAAACCTTTCAGGGGGGAATTTGCAACAGTTTAGCACCATTTTTGAGTGAATTGGAGAATTTCAGATTTTTGCTGAAGTTGTGACCCGGGGCTTAGAATTTTTTTTTTCACAGGTTAAGCTGTCAAGGGCTGATTTCATGTCCTATGATAAAAAGCCTTCTGTTTCCACCGCCAAACCTTTCCAGGAAGAATGTGCAACAGTTTAGCACCATTTTTGAGTGAATTGGAGAATTTCAGATTTTTGCTGAAATTGTGACCCCGGGGCTTAGAAATTTTTTTTTTCACAGGTTAAGTTGTCGAGGGCTGATTTCATGTCCTATGATAAAAAGCCTTCTGTTTTCCCCGCCAAACCTTTCAGGGGAGAATTTACAACAGTTTAGCACCATTTTTGAGTGAATTGGAGAATTTCAGATTTTTGCTGAAGTTGTGACCCCGGGGCTTAGAATTTTTTTTTTTCACAGGTTAAGTTGTCGAGGGCTGATTTCATGTCCTATGATAAAAAGCCTTCTGTTTCCACCGCCAAACCTTTCCAGGAAGAATGTGCAACAGTTTAGCACCATTTTTGAGTGAATTGGAGAATTTCAGATTTTTGCTGAAGTTGTGACCCCGGGTCTTAGAAATTTTTTTTTTCACAGGTTAAGTTGTCGAGGGCTGATTTCATGTCCTATGAGAAAAAGCCTTCTGTGTCCACCGCCAAACCTTTCAGGGGGGAATTTGCAACAGTTTAGCACCATTTTTGAGTGAATTGGAGAATTTCAGATTTTTGCTGAAATTGTGACCCCGGGGCTTAGAATTTTTTTTTTTCACAGGTTAAGTTGTCGAGGGTTGATTTCTTGGCCTATGATAAAAAGCCTTCTGTTTCCACCGCCAAACCTTTCAGGGGAGTATTTGCAAAACTTTGGCACCATTTTTGAGTGAATTGGAGAATTTCAGATTTTTGCTGAAATTGTGACCCCGGGGCTTAGAATTTTTTTTTTCACAGGTTAAGTTGTCGAGGGCTGATTTCATGTCCTATGATAAAAAGCCTTCTGTTTCCACCGCCAAACCTTTCAGGGGAGAATTTGCAACAGTTTAGCACCATTTTTGAGTGAATTGGAGAATTTCAGATTTTTGCTGAAGTTGTGACCCCGGGGCTTAGAATTTTTTTTTTCACAGGTTAAGTTGTCGAGGGTTGATTTCATGGCCTATGATAAACAGCCTTCTGTTTCCACCGCCAAACCTTTCAGGGGAGAATTTGAAACAGTTTAGCACCATTTTTGAGTGAATTGGAGAATTTCAGATTTTTGCTGAAATTGTGACCCCGGGGCTTAGAAATTTTTTTTTTCACAGGTTAAGTTGTCGAGGGCTGATTTCATGTCCTATGATAAAAAGCCTTCTGTGTCCACCGCCAAACCTTTCAGGGGGGAATTTGCAACAGTTTAGCACCATTTTTGAGTGAATTGGAGAATTTCAGATTTTTGCTGAAGTTGTGATCCCGGGGCTTAGAATTTTTTTTTTTCACACGTTAAGCTGTCAAGGGCTGATTTCATGTCCTATGATAAAAAGCCGTCTGTTTCCACCGCCAAACCTTTCCAGGAAGAATGTGCAACAGTTTAGCACCATTTTTGAGTGAATTGGAGAATTTCAGATTTTTGCTGAAATTGTGACCCCGGGGCTTAGAAATTTTTTTTTTCACAGGTTAAGTTGTCGAGGGCTGATTTCATGTCCTATGATAAAAAGCCTTCTGTTTCCCCCGCCAAACCTTTCAGGGGAGAATTTACAACAGTTTAGCACCATTTTTGAGTGAATTGGAGAATTTCAGATTTTTGCTGAAGTTGTGACCCCGGGGCTTAGAATTTTTTTTTTTCACAGGTTAAGTTGTCGAGGGCTGATTTCATGTCCTATGATAAAAAGCCTTCTGTTTCCACCGCCAAACCTTTCCAGGAAGAATGTGCAACAGTTTAGCACCATTTTTGAGTGAATTGGAGAATTTCAGATTTTTGCTGAAGTTGTGACCCCGGGGCTTAGAAATTTTTTTTTTCACAGGTTAAGTTGTCGAGGGCTGATTTCATGTCCTATGAGAAAAAGCCTTCTGTGTCCACCGCCAAACCTTTCAGGGGGGAATTTGCAACAGTTTAGCACCATTTTTGAGTGAATTGGAGAATTTCAGATTTTTGCTGAAATTGTGACCCCGGGGCTTAGAATTTTTTTTTTTTCACAGGTTAAGTTGTCGAGGGTTGATTTCTTGGCCTATGATAAAAAGCCTTCTGTTTCCACCGCCAAACCTTTCAGGGGAGTATTTGCAAAACTTTGGCACCATTTTTGAGTGAATTGGAGAATTTCAGATTTTTGCTGAAATTGTGACCCCGGGGCTTAGAATTTTTTTTTTTCACAGGTTAAGTTGTCGAGGGCTGATTTCATGTCCTATGATAAAAAGCCTTCTGTTTCCACCGCCAAACCTTTCAGGGGAGAATTTGCAACAGTTTAGCACCATTTTTGAGTGAATTGGAGAATTTCAGATTTTTGCTGAAGTTGTGACCCCGGGGCTTAGAATTTTTTTTTTCACAGGTTAAGTTGTCGAGGGTTGATTTCATGGCCTATGATAAACAGCCTTCTGTTTCCACCGCCAAACCTTTCAGGGGAGAATTTGCAACAGTTTAGCACCATTTTTGAGTGAATTGGAGAATTTCAGATTTTTGCTGAAATTGTGACCCCGGGGCTTAGAAATTTTTTTTTTTCACAGGTTAAGTTGTCGAGGGCTGATTTCATGTCCTATGATAAAAAGCCTTCTGTTTCCACCGCCAAACCTTTCAGGGGAGAATTTGCAACAGTTTAGCACCATTTTTGAGTGAATTGGAGAATTTCAGATTTTTGCTGAAGTTGTGACCCCGGGGCTTAGAATTTTTTTTTTCACAGGTTAAGTTGTCGAGGGTTGATTTCATGGCCTATGATAAACAGCCTTCTGTTTCCACCGCCAAACCTTTCAGGGGAGAATTTGCAACAGTTTAGCACCATTTTTGAGTGAATTGGAGAATTTCAGATTTTTGCTGAAATTGTGACCCCGGGGCTTAGAAATTTTTTTTTTCACAGGTTAAGTTGTCGAGGGCTGATTTCATGTCCTATGATAAAAAGCCTTCTGTTTCCACCGCCAAACCTTTCAGGGGAGAATTTGCAACAGTTTAGCACCATTTTTGAGTGAATTGGAGAATTTCAGATTTTTGCTGAAGTTGTGACCCCGGGGCTTAGAATTTTTTTTTTCACAGGTTAAGTTGTCGAGGGTTGATTTCATGGCCTATGATAAACAGCCTTCTGTTTCCACCGCCAAACCTTTCAGGGGAGAATTTGCAACAGTTTAGCACCATTTTTGAGTGAATTGGAGAATTTCAGATTTTTGCTGAAATTGTGACCCCGGGGCTTAGAAATTTTTTTTTTCACAGGTTAAGTTGTCGAGGGCTGATTTCATGTCCTATGATAAAAAGCCTTCTGTTTCCCCCGCCAAACCTTTCAGGGGAGAATTTACAACAGTTTGGCACCATTTTTGAGTGAATTGGAGAATTTCAGATTTTTGCTGAAATTGTGACCCCGGGGCTTAGAATTTTTTTTTTCACAGGTTAAGTTGTCGAGGGCTGATTTCATGTCCTATGATAAAAAGCCTTCTGTGTCCACCGCCAAACCTTTCAGGGGGGAATTTGCAACAGTTTAGCACCATTTTTGAGTGAATTGGAGAATTTCAGATTTTGGCTGAAGTTGTGATCCCGGGGCTTAGAATTTTTTTTTTTCACAGGTTAAGCTGTCAAGGGCTGATTTCATGTCCTATGATAAAAAGCCTTCTGTTTCCCCCGCCAAACCTTTCAGGGGAGAATTTACAACAGTTTAGCACCATTTTTGAGTGAATTGGAGAATTTCAGATTTTTGCTGAAATTGTGACCCCGGGGCTTAGAAATTTTTTTTTTCACAGGTTAAGTTGTCGAGGGCTGATTTCATGTCCTATGATAAAAAGCCTTCTGTTTCCCCGGCCAAACCTTTCAGGGGAGAATTTACAACAGTTTAGCACCATTTTTGAGTGAATTGGAGAATTTCAGATTTTTGCTGAAATTGTGACCCCGGGGCTTAGAATTTTTTTTCCCCACAGGTTAAGTTGTCTAGGGTTGATTTCTTGGCCTATGATAAAAAGCCTTCTGTTTCCACCGCCAAACCTTTCAGGGGAGTATTTGCAAAACTTTGGCACCATTTTGAGTGAATTGGAGAATTTCAGATTTTTGCTGAAATTGTGACCCCGGGGCTTAGAAATTTTTTTTTTCACAGGTTAAGTTGTCGAGGGCTGATTTCATGTCCTATGATAAAAAGCCTTCTGTTTCCCCCGCCAAACCTTTCAGGGGAGAATTTACAACAGTTTAGCACCATTTTTGAGTGAATTGGAGAATTTCAGATTTTTGCTGAAGTTTTGACCCCGGGGCTTAGAAATTTTTTTTTTCACAGGTTAAGTTGTCGAGGGCTGATTTCATGTCCTATGATAAAAAGTCTTCTGTTTCCACCGCCAATCCTTTCAGGGGAGAATTTGCAACAGTTTAGCACCATTTTTGAGTGAATTGGAGAATTTCAGATTTTTGCTGAAATTGTGACCCCGGGGCTTAGAATTTTTTTTTTTCACAGGTTAAGTTGTCGAGGGTTGATTTCTTGGCCTACGATAAAAAGCCTTCTGTTTCCACCGCCAAACCTTTAAGGGGAGTATTTGCAACAGTTTAGCACCATTTTTGAGTGAATTGGAGAATTTCAGATTTTTGCTGAAATTGTGACCCCGGGGCTTAGAATTTTTTTTTTTTCACAGGTTAAGTTGTCGAGGGCTGAATTCATGTCCTATGATAAAAAGCCTTCTGTTTCCACCGCCAAACCTTTCAGGGGAGTATTTGCAAAACTTTGGCACCATCTTTGAGTGAATTGGAGAATTTCAGATTTTTGCTGAAATTGTGACCCCGGGGCTTAGAAATTTTTTTTTTCACAGGTTAAGTTGTCGAGGGCTGATTTCAGGTCCTATGATAAAAAGCCTTCTGTTTCCACCGCCAAACCTTTCCAGGAAGAATGTGCAACAGTTTAGCACCATGTTTGAGTGAATTGGAGAATTTGAGATTTTTGCTGAAGTTGTGACCCCGGGGCTTAGAAATTTTTTTTTTCACAGGTTAAGTTGTCGAGGGCTGAATTCATGTACTATGATAAAAAGCCTTCTGTGTCCACCGCCAAGCCTTTCAGGGGGGAATTTGCAACAGTTTAGCACCATTTTTGAGTGAATTGGAGAATTTCAGATTTTTGCTGAAATTGTGACCCCGGGGCTTAGAAATATTTTTTTTCACAGGTTAAGTTGTCGAGGGCTGATTTCATGTCCTATGATAAAAAGCTTTCTGTTTCCAGCACCAAAACTTTCAAGGGAGAATTTACAACAGTTTAGGTCCATTTTTGAGTGAATTGGAGAATTTCAGATTTTTGCTGAAGTTGTGACCCCGGGGCTTAGAAATTTTTTTTTTCACAGGTTAAGTTGTCGAGGGCTGAATTCATGTCCTATGATAAAAAGCCTTCTGTTTCCACCGCCAAACCTTTCAGGGGAGTATTTGCAAAACTTTGGCACCATCTTTGAGTGAATTGGAGAATTTCAGATTTTTGCTGAAATTGTGACCCCGGGGCTTAGAAATTTTTTTTTTCACAGGTTAAGTTGTCGAGGGCTGATTTCAGGTCCTATGATAAAAAGCCTTCTGTTTCCACCGCCAAACCTTTCCAGGAAGAATGTGCAACAGTTTAGCACCATGTTTGAGTGAATTGGAGAATTTCAGATTTTTGCTGAAGTTGTGACCCCGGGGCTTAGAAATTTTTTTTTTCACAGGTTAAGTTGTCGAGGGCTGATTTCATGTCCTATGATAAAAAGCCTTCTGTGTCCACCGCCAAACCTTTCAGGGGGGAATTTGCAACAGTTTAGCACCATTTTTGAGTGAATTGGAGAATTTCAGATTTTTGCTGAAATTGTGACCCCGGGGCTTAGAAATATTTTTTTTCACAGGTTAAGTTGTCGAGGGCTGATTTCATGTCCTATGATAAAAAGCTTTCTGTTTCCAGCACCAAAACTTTCAGGGGAGAATTTACAACAGTTTAGGACCATTTTGGAGTGAATTGGAGAATTTCAGATTTTTGCTGAAGTTGTGACCCCGGGGCTTAGAAATTTTTTTTTTCACAGGTTAAGTTGTCGAGGGCTGATTTCATGTCCTATGATAAAAAGCCTTCTGTTTCCACCGCCAAACCTTTCAGGGGAGTATTTGCAAAACTTTGGCACCATTTTTGAGTGAATTGGAGAATTTCAGATTTTTGCTGAAGTTGTGACCCCGGGGCTTAGAAATTTTTTTTTTCACAGGTTAAGTTGTCGAGGGTTGATTTCTTGGCCTATGATAAAAAGCCTTCTGTTTCCACCGCCAAACCTTTCAGGGGAGTATTTGCAAAACTTTGGCACCATTTTTGAGTGAATTGGAGAATTTCAGATTTTTGCTGAAATTGTGACCCCGGGGCTTAGAAATTTTTTTTTGCACAGGTTAAGTTGTCGAGGGCTGATTTCATGTCCTATGATAAAAAGCCTTCTGTTTCCACCGCCAAACCTTTCAGGGGAGAATTTGCAACAGTTTAGCACCATTTTTGAGTGAATTGGAGAATTTCAGATTTTTGCTGAAGTTTTGACCCCGGGGCTTAGAAAATTTTTTTTTTCACAGGTTAAGTTGTCGAGGGCTGATTTCATGTCCTATGATAAAAAGCCTTCAGTTTCCACCGCCAATCCTTTCAGGGGAGAATTTGCAACAGTTTAGCACCATTTTTGAGTGAATTGGAGAATTTCAGATTTTAATGAAGTTGTGACCCCGGGGCTTAGAATTTTTTTTTTCACAGGTTAAGTTGTCGAGGGTTGATTTCATGGCCTATGATAAACAGCCTTCTGTTTCCACCGCCAAACCTTTCAGGGGAGAATTTGCAACAGTTTAGCACCATTTTTGAGTGAATTGGAGAATTTCAGATTTTTGCTGAAGTTGTGACCCCGGGGCTTAGAAATTTTTTTTTTCACAGGTTAAGTTGTCGAGGGCTGAATTCATGTCCTATGATAAAAAGCCTTCTGTTTCCACCGCCAAACCTTTCAGGGGAGTATTTGCAAAACTTTGGCACCATCTTTGAGTGAATTGGAGAATTTCAGATTTTTGCTGAAATTGTGACCCCGGGGCTTAGAAATTTTTTTTTTCACAGGTTAAGTTGTCGAGGGCTGATTTCAGGTCCTATGATAAAAATCCTTCTGTTTCCACCGCCAAACCTTTCCAGGAAGAATGTGCAACAGTTTAGCACCATGTTTGAGTGAATTGGAGAATTTCAGATTTTTGCTGAAGTTGTGACCCCGGGGCTTAGAAATTTTTTTTTTCACAGGTTAAGTTGTCGAGGGCTGATTTCATGTCCTATGATAAAAAGCCTTCTGTGTCCACCGCCAAACCTTTCAGGGGGGAATTTGCAACAGTTTAGCACCATTTTTGAGTGAATTGGAGAATTTCAGATTTTTGCTGAAGTTGTGACCCCGGGGCTTAGAATTTTTTTTTTCCACAGGTTAAGTTGTCGAGGGCTGATTTCATGTCCTATGATAAAAAGCCTTCTGTTTCCACCGCCGAACCTTTCAGGGGAGAATTTGCAACAGTTTAGCACCATTTTTGAGTGAATTGGAGAATTTCAGATTTTTGCTGAAATTGTGACCCCGGGGCTTAGAAATATTTTTTTTCACAGGTTAAGTTGTCGAGGGCTGATTTCATGTCCTATGATAAAAAGCTTTCTGTTTCCAGCACCAAAACTTTCAGGGGAGAATTTACAACAGTTTAGGACCATTTTGGAGTGAATTGGAGAATTTCAGATTTTTGCTGAAGTTGTGACCCCGGGGCTTAGAAATTTTTTTTTTCACAGGTTAAGTTGTCGAGGGCTGATTTCATGTCCTATGATAAAAAGCCTTCTGTTTCCACCGCCAAACCTTTCAGGGGAGTATTTGCAAAACTTTGGCACCATTTTTGAGTGAATTGGAGAATTTCAGATTTTTGCTGAAGTTGTGACCCCGGGGCTTAGAAATTTTTTTTTTCACAGGTTAAGTTGTCGAGGGTTGATTTCTTGGCCTATGATAAAAAGCCTTCTGTTTCCACCGCCAAACCATTCAGGGGAGTATTTGCAAAACTTTGGCACCATTTTTGAGTGAATTGGAGAATTTCAGATTTTTGCTGAAATTGTGACCCCGGGGCTTAGAAATTTTTTTTTGCACAGGTTAAGTTGTCGAGGGCTGATTTCATGTCCTATGATAAAAAGCCTTCTGTTTCCACCGCCAAACCTTTCAGGGGAGAATTTGCAACAGTTTAGCACCATTTTTGAGTGAATTGGAGAATTTCAGATTTTTGCTGAAGTTTTGACCCCGGGGCTTAGAAAATTTTTTTTTTCACAGGTTAAGTTGTCGAGGGCTGATTTCATGTCCTATGATAAAAAGCCTTCAGTTTCCACCGCCAATCCTTTCAGGGGAGAATTTGCAACAGTTTAGCACCATTTTTGAGTGAATTGGAGAATTTCAGATTTTAATGAAGTTGTGACCCCAGGGCTTAGAATTTTTTTTTTCACAGGTTAAGTTGTCGAGGGTTGATTTCATGGCCTATGATAAACAGCCTTCTGTTTCCACCGCCAAACCTTTCAGGGGAGAATTTGCAACAGTTTAGCACCATTTTTGAGTGAATTGGAGAATTTCAGATTTTTGCTGAAGTTGTGACCCCGGGGCTTAGAAATTTTTTTTTTCACAGGTTAAGTTGTCGAGGGCTGAATTCATGTCCTATGATAAAAATCCTTCTGTTTCCACCGCCAAACCTTTCAGGGGAGTATTTGCAAAACTTTGGCACCATCTTTGAGTGAATTGGAGAATTTCAGATTTTTGCTGAAGTTGTGACCCCGGGGCTTAGAAATTTTTTTTTTCACAGGTTAAGTTGTCGAGGGCTGATTTCATGTCCTATGATAAAAAGCCTTCTGTTTCCACCGCCAAAACTTTCAGGGGAGTATTTGCAAAACTTTGGCACCATTTTTGAGTGAATTGGAGAATTTCAGATTTTTGCTGAAATTGTGACCCCGGGGCTTAGAATTTTTTTTTTTTTCACAGGTTAAGTTGTCGAGGGTTGATTTCTTGGCCTATGATAAAAAGCCTTCTGTTTCCACCGCCAAACCTTTCAGGGGAGTATTTGCAAAACTTTGGCACCATTTTTGAGTGAATTGGAGAATTTCAGATTTTTGCTGAAATTGTGACCCCGGGGCTTAGAAATTTTTTTTTGCACAGGTTAAGTTGTCGAGGGCTGATTTCATGTCCTATGATAAAAAGCCTTCTGTTTCCACCGCCAAACCTTTCATGGGAGAATTTGCAACAGTTTAGCACCATTTTTGAGTGAATTGGAGAATTTCAGATTTTTGCTGAAGTTTTGACCCCGGGGCTTAGAAAATTTTTTTTTTCACAGGTTAAGTTGTCGAGGGCTGATTTCATGTCCTATGATAAAAAGCCTTCAGTTTCCACCGCCAATCCTTTCAGGGGAGAATTTGCAACAGTTTAGCACCATTTTTGAGTGAATTGGAGAATTTCAGATTTTTGCTGAAGTTGTGACCCCGGGGCTTAGAATTTTTTTTTTCACAGGTTAAGTTGTCGAGGGTTGATTTCATGGCCTATGATAAACAGCCTTCTGTTTCCACCGCCAAACCTTTCAGGGGAGAATTTGCAACAGTTTAGCACCATTTTTGAGTGAATTGGAGAATTTCAGATTTTTGCTGAAATTGTGACCCCGGGGCTTAGAAATTTTTTTTTTCACAGGTTAAGTTGTCGAGGGCTGATTTCATGTCCTATGATAAAAAGCCTTCAGTTTCCACCGCCAATCCTTTCAGGGGAGTATTTGCAACAGTTTAGCACCATTTTTGAGTGAATTGGAGAATTTCAGATTTTTGCTGAAATTGTGACCCCGGGGCTTAGAATTTTTTTTTTTTCACAGGTTAAGTTGTCCAGGGTTGATTTCATGTCCTATGATAAAAAGCCTTCTGTTTCCACCGCCAAACCTTTCAGGGGAGAATTTACAACAGTTTAGCACCATTTTTGAGTGAATTGGAGAATTTCAGATTTTTGCTGAAATTGTGACCCCGGGGCTTAGAAAATTTTTTTTTTCACAGGTTAAGTTGTCGAGGGCTGAATTCATGTCCTATGATAAAAAGCCTTCAGTTTCCACCGCCAATCCTTTCAGGGGAGAATTTGCAACAGTTTAGCACCATTTTTGAGTGAATTGGAGAATTTCAGATTTTTGCTGAAGTTGTGACCCCGGGGCTTAGAATTTTTTTTTTCACAGGTTAAGTTGTCGAGGGTTGATTTCATGGCCTATGATAAACAGCCTTCTGTTTCCACCGCCAAACCTTTCAGGGGAGAATTTGCAACAGTTTAGCACCATTTTTGAGTGAATTGGAGAATTTCAGATTTTTGCTGAAATTGTGACCCCGTGGCTTAGAAATTTTTTTTTTTCACAGGTTAAGTTGTCGAGGGCTGATTTCATGTCCTATGATAAAAAGCCTTCTGTTTCCACCGCCAAACCTTTCCAGGAAGAATGTGCAACAGTTTAGCACCATGTTTGAGTGAATTGGAGAATTTCAGATTTTTGCTGAAGTTGTGACCCCGTGGCTTAGAAATTTTTTTTTTCACAGGTTAAGTTGTCGAGGGCTGATTTCATGTCCTATGATAAAAAGCCTTCTGTGTCCACCGCCAAACCTTTCAGGGGGGAATTTGCAACAGTTTAGCACCATTTTTGAGTGAATTGGAGAATTTCAGATTTTTGCTGAAATTGTGACCCCGGGGCTTAGAAATATTTTTTTTCACAAGTTAAGTTGTCGAGGGCTGATTTCATGTCCTATGATAAAAAGCTTTCTGTTTCCAGCACCAAAACTTTCAGGGGAGAATTTACAACAGTTTAGGACCATTTTTGAGTGAATTGGAGAATTTCAGATTTTTGCTGAAGTTGTGACCCCGGGGCTTAGAAATTTTTTTTTTCACAGGTTAAGTTGTCGAGGGCTGATTTCATGTCCTATGATAAAAAGCCTTCTGTTTCCACCGCCAAACCTTTCAGGGGAGTATTTGCAAAACTTTGGCACCATTTTTGAGTGAATTGGAGAATTTCAGATTTTTGCTGAAGTTGTGACCCCGGGGCTTAGAAATTTTTTTTTTCACAGGTTAAGTTGTCGAGGGTTGATTTCTTGGCCTATGATAAAAAGCCTTCTGTTTCCACCGCCAAACCTTTCAGGGGAGTATTTGCAAAACTTTGGCACCATTTTTGAGTGAATTGGAGAATTTCAGATTTTTGCTGAAATTGTGACCCCGGGGCTTAGAAATTTTTTTTTGCACAGGTTAAGTTGTCGAGGGCTGATTTCATGTCCTATGATAAAAAGCCTTCTGTTTCCACCGCCAAACCTTTCAGGGGAGAATTTGCAACAGTTTAGCACCATTTTTGAGTGAATTGGAGAATTTCAGATTTTTGCTGAAGTTTTGACCCCGGGGCTTAGAAATTTTTTTTTTTTCACAGGTTAAGTTGTCGAGGGCTGATTTCATGTCCTATGATAAAAAGCCTTCAGTTTCCACCGCCAATCCTTTCAGGGGAGAATTTGCAACAGTTTAGCACCATTTTTGAGTGAATTGGAGAATTTCAGATTTTTGCTGAAGTTGTGACCCCGGGGCTTAGAATTTTTTTTTTCACAGGTTAAGTTGTCGAGGGTTGATTTCATGGCCTATGATAAACAGCCCTCTGTTTCCACCGCCAAACCTTTCAGGGGAGAATTTGCAACAGTTTAGCACCATTTTTGAGTGAATTGGAGAATTTCAGATTTTTGCTGAAATTGTGACCCCGGGGCTTAGAAATTTTTTTTTTCACAGGTTAAGTTGTCGAGGGCTGATTTCATGTCCTATGATAAAAAGCCTTCTGTTTCCCCCGCCAAACCTTTCAGGGGAGAATTTGCAACAGTTTAGCACCATTTTTGAGTGAATTGGAGAATTTCAGATTTTTGCTGAAATTGTGACCCCGGGGTTTAGAAAATTTTTTTTTTCCACAGGTTAAGTTGTCGAGGGTTGATTTCTTGGCCTACGATAAAAAGCCTTCTGTTTCCACCGCCAAACCTTTCAGGGGAGTATTTGCAACAGTTTAGCACCATTTTTGAGTGAATTGGAGAATTTCAGATTTTTGCTGAAGTTGTGACCCCGGGGCTTAGAATTTTTTTTTTTTCACAGGTTAAGTTGTCGAGGGTTGATTTCATGGCCTATGATAAACAGCCTTCTGTTTCCACCGCCAAACCTTTCAGGGGAGAATTTACAACAGTTTAGCACCATGTTTGAGTTAATTGGAGAATTTCAGATTTTTGCTGAAGTTGTGACCCCGGGGCTTAGAATTTTTTTTTTTTCACAGGTTAAGTTGTCGAGGGCTGATTTCATGTCCTATGATAAAAAACCGTCTGTTTCCACCGCCAAACCTTTCAGGGGAGTATTTGCAAAACTTTGGCACCATCTTTGAGTGAATTGGAGAATTTCAGATTTTTGCTGAAATTGTGACCCCGGGGCTTAGAAATTTTTTTTCCCACAGGTTAAGTTGTCTAGGGTTGATTTCTTGGCCTATGATAAAAAGCCTTCTGTTTCCACCGCCAAACCTTTCAGGGGAGTATTTGCAAAACTTTGGCACCATTTTTGAGTGAATTGGAGAGTTTCAGATTTTTGCTGAAATTGTGACCCCGGGGCTTAGAAATTTTTTTTTTCACTGGTTAAGTTTTCGAGGGCTGATTTCATGTCCTATGATAAAAAGCCTTCTGTTTCCCCCGCCAAACCTTTCAGGGGAGAATTTACAACAGTTTAGCACCATTTTTGAGTGAATTGGAGAATTTCAGATTTTTGCTGAAGTTGTGACCCCGGGGCTTAGAATTTTTTTTTTTCACAGGTTAAGTTGTCGAGGGCTGATTTCATGTCCTATGATAAAAAGCCTTCTGTTTCCACCGCCAAACCTTTCCAGGAAGAATGTGCAACAGTTTAGCACCATTTTTGAGTGAATTGGAGAATTTCAGATTTTTGCTGAAGTTGTGACCCCGGGGCTTAGAAATTTTTTTTTTCACAGGTTAAGTTGTCTTGGGCTGATTTCATGTCCTATGATAAAAAGCCTTCTGTGTCCACCGCCAAACCTTTCAGGGGGGAATTTGCAACAGTTTAGCACCATTTTTGAGTGAATTGGAGAATTTCAGATTTTTGCTGAAGTTGTGATCCCGGGGCTTAGAAATTTTTTTTTTCACAGGTTAAGTTGTCAAGGGCTGATTTCATGTCCTATGATAAAAAGCCGTCTGTTTCCACCGCCAAAACTTTCCAGGAAGAATGTGCAACAGTTTAGCACCATTTTTGAGTGAATTGGAGAATTTCAGATTTTTGCTGAAATTGTGACCCCGGGGCTTAGAAATTTTTTTTTTCACAGGTTAAGTTGTCGAGGGTTGATTTCTTGGCCTACGATAAAAAGCCTTCTGTTTCCACCGCCAAACCTTTCAGGGGAGTATTTGCAACAGTTTAGCACCATTTTTGAGTGAATTGGAGAATTTCAGATTTTTGCTGAAATTGTGACCCCGGGGCTTAGAATTTTTTTTTTTCACAGGTTAAGTTGTCGAGGGTTGATTTCTTGGCCTACGATAAAAAGCCTTCTGTTTCCACCGCCAAACCTTTCAGGGGAGTATTTGCAAAACTTTGGCACCATCTTTGAGGGAATTGGAGAATTTCAGATTTTTGCTGAAATTGTGACCCCGGGGCTTAGAAATTTTTTTTTTCACAGGTTAAGTTGTCGAGGGCTGATTTCATGTCCTATGATAAAAAGCCTTCTGTTTCCAACGCCAAACCTTTCCAGGAAGAATGTGCAACAGTTTAGCACCATGTTTGAGTGAATTGGAGAATTTCAGATTTTTGCTGAAGTTGTGACTCCGGGGCTTAGAAATTTTTTTTTTCACAGGTTAAGTTGTCGAGGGCTGATTTCATGTCCTATGATAAAAAGCCTTCTGTGTCCACCGCCAAACCTTTCAGGGGGGAATTTGCAACAGTTTAGCAGCATTTTTGAGTGAATTGGAGAATTTCAGATTTTTGCTGAAATTGTGACCCCGGGGCTTAGAAATTTTTTTTTTCACAGGTTAAGTTGTCTAGGGTTGATTTCATGTCCTATGATAAAAAGCTTTCTGTTTCCAGCACCAAAACTTTCAGGGGAGAATTTACAACAGTTTAGGACCATTTTTGAGTGAATTGGAGAATTTCAGATTTTTGCTGAAGTTGTGACCCCTGGGCTTAGAAATTTTTTTTTTCACAGGTTAAGTTGTCGAGGGCTGATTTCATGTCCTATGATAAAAAGCCTTCTGTTTCCACCGCCAAACCTTTCAGGGGAGTATTTGCAACAGTTTAGCACCATTTTTGAGTGAATTGGAGAATTTCAGATTTTTGCTGAAGTTGTGACCCCGGGGCTTAGAATTTTTTTTTTTCACAGGTTAAGTTGTCGAGGGCTGATTTCATGTCCTATGATAAAAGCCGTCTGTTTCCACCGCCAAACCTTTCAGGGGAGTATTTGCAAAACTTTGGCACCATCTTTGAGTGAATTGGAGAATTTCAGATTTTTGCTGAAATTGTGACCCCGGGGCTTAGAAATTTTTTTTTTCACAGGTTAAGTTGTCGAGGGCTGATTTCATGTCCTATGATAAAAAGCCTTCTGTTTCCACCGCCAAACCTTTCCAGGAAGAATGTGCAACAGTTTAGCACCATTTTTGAGTGAATTGGAGAATTTCAGATTTTTGCTGAAATTGTGACCCCGGGGCTTAGAAATTTTTTTTTTACAGGTTAAGTTGTCGAGGGCTGATTTCATGTCCTATGATAAAAAGCCTTCTGTTTCCCCCGCCAAACCTTTCAGGGGAGAATTTACAACAGTTTAGCACCGTTTTTGAGTGAATTGGAGAATTTCAGATTTTTGCTGAAGTTGTGACCCCGGGGCTTAGAATTTTTTTTTTTCACAGGTTAAGTTGTCGAGGGCTGATTTCATGTCCTATGATAAAAAGCCTTCTGTTTCCACCGCCAAACCTTTCAGGGTTGAATTTGCAACAGTTTAGCACCATTTTTGAGTGAATTGGAGAATTTCAGATTTTTGCTGAAGTTGTGACCCCGGGGCTTAGAATTTTTTTTTTCACAGGTTAAGTTGTCGAGGGTTGATTTCATGGCCTATGATAAACAGCCTTCTGTTTCCACCGCCAAACCTTTCAGGGGAGAATTTGCAACAGTTTAGCACCATTTTTGAGTGAATTGGAGAATTTCAGATTTTTGCTGAAATTGTGACCCCGGGGCTTAGAAATTTTTTTTTTCACAGGTTAAGTTGTCGAGGGCTGATTTCATGTCCTATGATAAAAAGCCTTCTGTTTCCACCGCCAAACCTTTCAGGGGAGAATTTGCAACAGTTTAGCACCATTTTTGAGTGAATTGGAGAATTTCAGATTTTTGCTGAAGTTGTGACCCCGGGGCTTAGAATTTTTTTTTTCACAGGTTAAGTTGTCGAGGGTTGATTTCATGGCCTATGATAAACAGCCTTCTGTTTCCACCGCCAAACCTTTCAGGGGAGAATTTGCAACAGTTTAGCACCATTTTTGAGTGAATTGGAGAATTTCAGATTTTTGCTGAAATTGTGACCCCGGGGCTTAGAAATTTTTTTTTTCACAGGTTAAGTTGTCGAGGGCTGATTTCATGTCCTATGATAAAAAGCCTTCTGTGTCCACCGCCAAACCTTTCAGGGGGGAATTTGCAACAGTTTAGCACCATTTTTGAGTGAATTGGAGAATTTCAGATTTTTGCTGAAGTTGTTATCCCGGGGCTTAGAAATTTTTTTTTTCCACAGGTTAAGTTGTCGAGGGCTGATTTCATGTCCTATGATAAAAAGCCGTCTGTTTCCACCGCCAAACCTTTCCAGGAAGAATGTGCAACAGTTTAGCACCATTTTTGAGTGAATTGGAGAATTTCAGATTTTTGCTGAAGTTGTGATCCCGGGGCTTAGAAATTTTTTTTTTCACAGGTTAAGTTGTCAAGGGCTGATTTCATGTCCTATGATAAAAAGCCGTCTGTTTCCACCGCCAAAACTTTCCAGGAAGAATGTGCAACAGTTTAGCACCATTTTTGAGTGAATTGGAGAATTTCAGATTTTTGCTGAAATTGTGACCCCGGGGCTTAGAAATTTTTTTTTTCACATGTTAAGTTGTCGAGGGTTGATTTCTTGGCCTACGATAAAAAGCCTTCTGTTTCCACCGCCAAACCTTTCCAGGAAGAATGTGCAACAGTTTAGCACCATTTTTGAGTGAATTGGAGAATTTCAGATTTTTGCTGAAATTGTGACCCCGGGGCTTAGAATTTTTTTTTTTCACAGGTTAAGTTGTCGAGGGTTGATTTCATGGCCTACGATAAAAAGCCTTCTGTTTCCACCGCCAAACCTTTCAGGGGAGTATTTGCAAAACTTTGGCACCATCTTTGAGGGAATTGGAGAATTTCAGATTTTTGCTGAAATTGTGACCCCGGGGCTTAGAAATTTTTTTTTTCACAGGTTAAGTTGTCGAGGGCTGATTTCATGTCCTATGATAAAAAGCCTTCTGTTTCCAACGCCAAACCTTTCCAGGAAGAATGTGCAACAGTTTAGCACCATGTTTGAGTGAATTGGAGAATTTCAGATTTTTGCTGAAGTTGTGACTCCGGGGCTTAGAAATTTTTTTTTTCACAGGTTAAGTTGTCGAGGGCTGATTTCATGTCCTATGATAAAAAGCCTTCTGTGTCCACCGCCAAAACTTTCAGGGGGGAATTTGCAACAGTTTAGCACCATTTTTGAGTGAATTGGAGAATTTCAGATTTTTGCTGAAATTGTGACCCCGGGGCTTAGAAATTTTTTTTTTCACAGGTTAAGTTGTCTAGGGTTGATTTCATGTCCTATGATAAAAAGCTTTCTGTTTCCAGCACCAAAACTTTCAGGGGAGAATTTACAACAGTTTAGGACCATTTTTGAGTGAATTGGAGAATTTCAGATTTTTGCTGAAGTTGTGACCCCTGGGCTTAGAAATTTTTTTTTTCACAGGTTAAGTTGTCGAGGGCTGATTTCATGTCCTATGATAAAAAGCCTTCTGTTTCCACCGCCAAACCTTTCAGGGGAGTATTTGCAACAGTTTAGCACCATTTTTGAGTGAATTGGAGAATTTCAGATTTTTGCTGAAGTTTTGACCCCGGGGCTTAGAAAATTTTTTTTTTTCACAGGTTAAGTTGTCGAGGGTTGATTTCTTGGCCTACGATAAAAAGCCTTCTGTTTCCACCGCCAAACCTTTCAGGGGAGTATTTGCAACAGTTTAGCACCATTTTTGAGTGAATTGGAGAATTTCAGATTTTTGCTGAAGTTGTGACCCCGGGGCTTAGAATTTTTTTTTTTCACAGGTTAAGTTGTCGAGGGTTGATTTCATGGCCTATGATAAACAGCCTTCTGTTTCCACCGCCAAACCTTTCAGGGGAGAATTTGCAACAGTTTAGCACCATTTTTGAGTGAATTGGAGAATTTCAGATTTTTGCT
Source organism: Podarcis liolepis (assembly GCF_965112155.1). Taxonomy (NCBI): domain Eukaryota; kingdom Metazoa; phylum Chordata; class Lepidosauria; order Squamata; family Lacertidae; genus Podarcis; species Podarcis liolepis. The sequence continues at coordinate 14,651,409 of NC_139556.1, forward strand.
GAAATTGTGACCCCGGGGCTTAGAATTTTTTTTTTTCACAGGTTAAGTTGTCGAGGGCTGATTTCATGTCCTATGATAAAAACCTTCTGTTTCCACCGCCAAACCTTTCAGGGGAGTATTTGCAAAACTTTGGCACCATCTTTGAGTGAATTGGAGAATTTCAGATTTTTGCTGAAATTGTGACCCCGGGGCTTAGAAATTTTTTTTTCCACAGGTTAAGTTGTCTAGGGTTGATTTCTTGGCCTATGATAAAAAGCCTTCTGTTTCCACCGCCAAACCTTTCAGGGGAGTATTTGCAAAACTTTGGCACCATTTTTGAGTGAATTGGAGAATTTCAGATTTTTGCTGAAATTGTGACCCCGGGGCTTAGAAATTTTTTTTTTCACAGGTTAAGTTGTCGAGGGCTGATTTCATGTCCTATGATAAAAAGCCTTCTGTTTCCCCCGCCAAACCTTTCAGGGGAGAATTTACAACAGTTTAGCACCATTTTTGAGTGAATTGGAGAATTTCAAATTTTTGCTGAAATTGTGACCCCGGGGCTTAGAATTTTTTTTTTCACAGGTTAAGTTGTCGAGGGTTGATTTCTTGGCCTACGATAAAAAGCCTTCTGTTTCCACCGCCAAACCTTTCAGGGGAGTATTTGCAACAGTTTAGCACCATTTTTGAGTGAATTGGAGAATTTCAGATTTTTGCTGAAATTGTGACCCCGGGGCTTAGAATTTTTTTTTTTCCACAGGTTAAGTTGTTGAGGGTTGATTTCATGTCCTATGATAAAAAGCCTTCTGTTTCCACCGCCAAACCTTTCAGGGGAGAATTTACAACAGTTTAGCACCATTTTTGAGTGAATTGGAGAATTTCAGATTTTTGCTGAAATTGTGACCCCGGGGCTTAGAATTTTTTTTTTCACAGGTTAAGTTGTCGAGGGCTGAATTCATGTCCTATGATAAAAAGCCTTCTGTTTCCACCGCCAAACCTTTCAGGGGAGAATTTACAACAGTTTAGCACCATGTTTGAGTTAATTGGAGAATTTCAGATTTTTGCTGAAGTTGTGACCCCGGGGCTTAGAAATTTTTTTTTTCACAGGTTAAGTTGTCGAGGGCTGATTTCATGTCCTATGATAAAAAACCGTCTGTTTCCACCGCCAAACCTTTCAGGGGAGTATTTGCAAAACTTTGGCACCATCTTTGAGTGAATTGGAGAATTTCAGATTTTTGCTGAAATTGTGACCCCGGGGCTTAGAAATTTTTTTTCCCACAGGTTAAGTTGTCTAGGGTTGATTTCATGTCCTATGATAAAAAGCCTTCTGTTTCCACCGCCAAACCTTTCAGGGGAGTATTTGCAAAACTTTGGCACCATTTTTGAGTGAATTGGAGAATTTCAGATTTTTGCTGAAATTGTGACCCCGGGGCTTAGAAATTTTTTTTTTCCACAGGTTAAGTTGTCGAGGGCTGATTTCATGTCCTATGATAAAAAGCCTTCTGTTTCCCCAGCCAAACCTTTCAGGGGAGAATTTACAACAGTTTAGCACCATTTTTGAGTGAATTGGAGAATTTCAAATTTTTGCTGAAATTGTGACCCCGGGGCTTAGAAATTTTTTTTTTCACTGGTTAAGTATTCGAGGGCTGATTTCATGTCCTATGATAAAAAGCCTTCTGTTTCCCCCGCCAAACCTTTCAGGGGAGAATTTACAACAGTTTAGCACCATTTTTGAGTGAATTGGAGAATTTCAGATTTTTGCTGAAGTTGTGACCCCGGGGCTTAGAATTTTTTTTTTCACAGGTTAAGTTGTCGAGGGCTGATTTCATGTCCTATGATAAAAAGCCTTCTGTTTCCACCGCCAAACCTTTCCAGGAAGAATGTGCAACAGTTTAGCACCATTTTTGAGTGAATTGGAGAATTTCAGATTTTTGCTGAAGTTGTGACCCCGGGGCTTAGAAATTTTTTTTTTCACAGGTTAAGTTGTCTTGGGCTGATTTCATGTCCTATGATAAAAAGCCTTCTGTGTCCACCGCCAAACCTTTCAGGGGGGAATTTGCAACAGTTTAGCAACATTTTTGAGTGAATTGGAGAATTTCAGATTTTTGCTGAAGTTGTGATCCCGGGGCTTAGAAATTTTTTTTTTCACAGGTTAAGTTGTCAAGGGCTGATTTCATGTCCTATGATAAAAAGCCGTCTGTTTCCACCGCCAAAACTTTCCAGGAAGAATGTGCAACAGTTTAGCACCATTTTTGAGTGAATTGGAGAATTTCAGATTTTTGCTGAAATTGTGACCCCGGGGCTTAGAAATTTTTTTTTTCACAGGTTAAGTTGTCGAGGGTTGATTTCTTGGCCTACGATAAAAAGCCTTCTGTTTCCACCGCCAAACCTTTCAGGGGAGTATTTGCAACAGTTTAGCACCATTTTTGAGTGAATTGGAGAATTTCAGATTTTTGCTGAAATTGTGACCCCGGGGCTTAGAATTTTTTTTTTTCACAGGTTAAGTTGTCGAGGGTTGATTTCATGTCCTATGATAAAAAGCCTTCTGTTTCCACCGCCAAACCTTTCAGGGGAGAATTTACAACAGTTTAGCACCATTTTTGAGTGAATTGGAGAATTTCAGATTTTTGCTGAAATTGTGACCCCTGGGCTTAGAATTTTTTTTTTTCACAGGTTAAGTTGTCGAGGGCTGAATTCATGTCCTATGATAAAAAGCCTTCTGTTTCCACCGCCAAACCTTTCAGGGGAGAATTTACAACAGTTTAGCACCATGTTTGAGTTAATTGGAGAATTTCAGATTTTTGCTGAAGTTGTGACCCCGGGGCTTAGAAATTTTTTTTTTCACAGGTTAAGTTGTCGAGGGCTGATTTCATGTCCTATGATAAAAAGCCGTCTGTTTCCACCGCCAAACCTTTCAGGGGAGTATTTGCAAAACTTTGGCACCATCTTTGAGTGAATTGGAGAATTTCAGATTTTTGCTGAAATTGTGACTCCGGGGCTTAGAAATTTTTTTTTTCACAGGTTAAGTTGTCTAGGGTTGATTTCTTGGCCTATGATAAAAAGCCTTCTGTTTCCACCGCCAAACCTTTCAGGGGAGTATTTGCAAAACTTTGGCACCATTTTTGAGTGAATTGGAGAATTTCAGATTTTTGCTGAAATTGTGACCCCGGGGCTTAGAAATTTTTTTTTTCACAGGTTAAGTTGTCGAGGGCTGATTTCATGTCCTATGATAAAAAGCCTTCTGTTTCCCCCGCCAAACCTTTCAGGGGAGAATTTACAACAGTTTAGCACCATTTTTGAGTGAATTGGAGAATTTCAGATTTTTGCTGAAGTTGTGACCCCGGGGCTTAGAATTTTTTTTTTTCACAGGTTAAGTTGTCGAGGGCTGATTTCATGTCCTATGATAAAATGCCGTCTGTTTCCACCGCCAAACCTTTCAGGGGAGTATTTGCAAAACTTTGGCACCATCTTTGAGTGAATTGGAGAATTTCAGATTTTTGCTGAAGTTGTGACCCCGGGGCTTAGAAATTTTTTTTTTCACAGGTTAAGTTGTCGAGGGCTGATTTCATGTCCTATGATAAAAAGCCTTCTGTTTCCCCCGCCAAACCTTTCAGGGGAGAATTTACAACAGTTTAGCACCGTTTTTGAGTGAATTGGAGAATTTCAGATTTTTGCTGAAGTTGTGACCCCGGGGCTTAGAATTTTTTTTTTTCACAGGTTAAGTTGTCGAGGGCTGATTTCATGTCCTATGATAAAAAGCCTTCTGTTTCCACCGCCAAACCTTTCAGGGTTGAATTTGCAACAGTTTAGCACCATTTTTGAGTGAATTGGAGAATTTCAGATTTTTGCTGAAGTTGTGACCCCGGGGCTTAGAATTTTTTTTTTCACAGGTTAAGTTGTCGAGGGTTGATTTCATGGCCTATGATAAACAGCCTTCTGTTTCCACCGCCAAACCTTTCAGGGGAGAATTTGCAACAGTTTAGCACCATTTTTGAGTGAATTGGAGAATTTCAGATTTTTGCTGAAATTGTGACCCCCGGGCTTAGAAATTTTTTTTTTCACAGGTTAAGTTGTCGAGGGCTGATTTCATGTCCTATGATAAAAAGCCTTCTGTTTCCACCGCCAAACCTTTCAGGGGAGAATTTGCAACAGTTTAGCACCATTTTTGAGTGAATTGGAGAATTTCAGATTTTTGCTGAAGTTGTGACCCCGGGGCTTAGAATTTTTTTTTTCACAGGTTAAGTTGTCGAGGGTTGATTTCATGGCCTATGATAAACAGCCTTCTGTTTCCACCGCCAAACCTTTCAGGGGAGAATTTGCAACAGTTTAGCACCATTTTTGAGTGAATTGGAGAATTTCAGATTTTTGCTGAAATTGTGACCCCGGGGCTTAGAAATTTTTTTTTTCACAGGTTAAGTTGTCGAGGGCTGATTTCATGTCCTATGATAAAAAGCCTTCTGTGTCCACCGCCAAACCTTTCAGGGGGGAATTTGCAACAGTTTAGCACCATTTTTGAGTGAATTGGAGAATTTCAGATTTTTGCTGAAGTTGTGATCCCGGGGCTTAGAAATTTTTTTTTTCACAGGTTAAGGTGTCAAGGGCTGATTTCATGTCCTATGATAAAAAGCCGTCTGTTTCCACCGCCAAACCTTTCCAGGAAGAATGTGCAACAGTTTAGCACCATTTTTGAGTGAATTGGAGAATTTCAGATTTTTGCTGAAGTTGTGATCCCGGGGCTTAGAAATTTTTTTTTTCACAGGTTAAGTTGTCAAGGGCTGATTTCATGTCCTATGATAAAAAGCCGTTTGTTTCCACCTCCAAAACTTTCCAGGAAGAATGTGCAACAGTTTAGCACCATTTTTGAGTGAATTGGAGAATTTCAGATTTTTGCTGAAATTGTGACCCCGGGGCTTAGAAATTTTTTTTTTCACAGGTTAAGTTGTCGAGGGTTGATTTCTTGGCCTACGATAAAAAGCCTTCTGTTTCCACCGCCAAACCTTTCCAGGAAGAATGTGCAACAGTTTAGCACCATTTTTGAGTGAATTGGAGAATTTCAGATTTTTGCTGAAATTGTGACCCCGGGGCTTAGAATTTTTTTTTTTCACAGGTTAAGTTGTCGAGGGTTGATTTCATGGCCTACGATAAAAAGCCTTCTGTTTCCACCGCCAAACCTTTCAGGGGAGTATTTGCAAAACTTTGGCACCATCTTTGAGGGAATTGGAGAATTTCAGATTTTTGCTGAAATTGTGACCCCGGGGCTTAGAAATTTTTTTTTTCACAGGTTAAGTTGTCGAGGGCTGATTTCATGTCCTATGATAAAAAGCCTTCTGTTTCCAACGCCAAACCTTTCCAGGAAGAATGTGCAACAGTTTAGCACCATGTTTGAGTGAATTGGAGAATTTCAGATTTTTGCTGAAGTTGTGACTCCGGGGATTAGAAATTTTTTTTTTCACAGGTTAAGTTGTCGAGGGCTGATTTCATGTCCTATGATAAAAAGCCTTCTGTGTCCACCGCCAAACCTTTCAGGGGGGAATTTGCAACAGTTTAGCACCATTTTTGAGTGAATTGGAGAATTTCAGATTTTTGCTGAAATTGTGACCCCGGGGCTTAGAAATTTTTTTTTTCACAGGTTAAGTTGTCTAGGGTTCATTTCATGTCCTATGATAAAAAGCTTTCTGTTTCCAGCACCAAAACTTTCAGGGGAGAATTTACAACAGTTTAGGACCATTTTTGAGTGAATTGGAGAATTTCAGATTTTTGCTGAAGTTGTGACCCCTGGGCTTAGAAATTTTTTTTTTCACAGGTTAAGTTGTCGAGGGCTGATTTCATGTCCTATGATAAAAAGCCTTCTGTTTCCACCGCCAAACCTTTCAGGGGAGTATTTGCAACAGTTTAGCACCATTTTTGAGTGAATTGGAGAATTTCAGATTTTTGCTGAAGTTTTGACCCCGGGGCTTAGAAAATTTTTTTTTTTCACAGGTTAAGTTGTCGAGGGTTGATTTCTTGGCCTACGATAAAAAGCCTTCTGTTTCCACCGCCAAACCTTTCAGGGGAGTATTTGCAACAGTTTAGCACCATTTTTGAGTGAATTGGAGAATTTCAGATTTTTGCTGAAGTTGTGACCCCGGGGCTTAGAATTTTTTTTTTTCACAGGTTAAGTTGTCGAGGGTTGATTTCATGGCCTATGATAAACAGCCTTCTGTTTCCACCGCCAAACCTTTCAGGGGAGAATTTGCAACAGTTTAGCACCATTTTTGAGTGAATTGGAGAATTTCAGATTTTTGCTGAAATTGTGACCCCGGGGCTTAGAATTTTTTTTTTTCACAGGTTAAGTTGTCGAGGGCTGATTTCATGTCCTATGATAAAAACCTTCTGTTTCCACCGCCAAACCTTTCAGGGGAGTATTTGCAAAACTTTGGCACCATCTTTGAGTGAATTGGAGAATTTCAGATTTTTGCTGAAATTGTGACCCCGGGGCTTAGAAATTTTTTTTTCCACAGGTTAAGTTGTCTAGGGTTGATTTCTTGGCCTATGATAAAAAGCCTTCTGTTTCCACCGCCAAACCTTTCAGGGGAGTATTTGCAAAACTTTGGCACCATTTTTGAGTGAATTGGAGAATTTCAGATTTTTGCTGAAATTGTGACCCCGGGGCTTAGAAATTTTTTTTTTCACAGGTAAAGTTGTCGAGGGCTGATTTCATGTCCTATGATAAAAAGCCTTCTGTTTCCCCCGCCAAACCTTTCAGGGGAGAATTTACAACAGTTTAGCACCATTTTTGAGTGAATTGGAGAATTTCAAATTTTTGCTGAAATTGTGACCCCGGGGCTTAGAATTTTTTTTTTCACAGGTTAAGTTGTCGAGGGTTGATTTCTTGGCCTACGATAAAAAGCCTTCTGTTTCCACCGCCAAACCTTTCAGGGGAGTATTTGCAACAGTTTAGCACCATTTTTGAGTGAATTGGAGAATTTCAGATTTTTGCTGAAATTGTGACCCCGGGGCTTAGAATTTTTTTTTTTCCACAGGTTAAGTTGTTGAGGGTTGATTTCATGTCCTATGATAAAAAGCCTTCTGTTTCCACCGCCAAACCTTTCAGGGGAGAATTTACAACAGTTTAGCACCATTTTTGAGTGAATTGGAGAATTTCAGATTTTTGCTGAAATTGTGACCCCGGGGCTTAGAATTTTTTTTTTCACAGGTTAAGTTGTCGAGGGCTGAATTCATGTCCTATGATAAAAAGCCTTCTGTTTCCACCGCCAAACCTTTCAGGGGAGAATTTACAACAGTTTAGCACCATGTTTGAGTTAATTGGAGAATTTCAGATTTTTGCTGAAGTTGTGACCCCGGGGCTTAGAAATTTTTTTTTTTCACAGGTTAAGTTGTCGAGGGCTGATTTCATGTCCTATGATAAAAAACCGTCTGTTTCCACCGCCAAACCTTTCAGGGGAGTATTTGCAAAACTTTGGCACCATATTTGAGTGAATTGGAGAATTTCAGATTTTTGCTGAAATTGTGACCCCGGGGCTTAGAAATTTTTTTTCCCACAGGTTAAGTTGTCTAGGGTTGATTTCATGTCCTATGATAAAAAGCCTTCTGTTTCCACCGCCAAACCTTTCAGGGGAGTATTTGCAAAACTTTGGCACCATTTTTGAGTGAATTGGAGAATTTCAGATTTTTGCTGAAATTGTGACCCCGGGGCTTAGAAATTTTTTTTTCCCACAGGTTAAGTTGTCGAGGGCTGATTTCATGTCCTATGATAAAAAGCCTTCTGTTTCCCCAGCCAAACCTTTCAGGGGAGAATTTACAACAGTTTAGCACCATTTTTGAGTGAATTGGAGAATTTCAAATTTTTGCTGAAATTGTGACCCCGGGGCTTAGAAATTTTTTTTTTCACTGGTTAAGTTTTCGAGGGCTGATTTCATGTCCTATGATAAAAAGCCTTCTGTTTCCCCCGCCAAACCTTTCAGGGGAGAATTTACAACAGTTTAGCACCATTTTTGAGTGAATTGGAGAATTTCAGATTTTTGCTGAAGTTGTGACCCCGGGGCTTAGAATTTTTTTTTTTCACAGGTTAAGTTGTCGAGGGCTGATTTCATGTCCTATGATAAAAAGCCTTCTGTTTCCACCGCCAAACCTTTCCAGGAAGAATGTGCAACAGTTTAGCACCATTTTTGAGTGAATTGGAGAATTTCAGATTTTTGCTGAAGTTGTGACCCCAGGGCTTAGAAATTTTTTTTTTCACAGGTTAAGTTGTCTTGGGCTGATTTCATGTCCTATGATAAAAAGCCTTCTGTGTCCACCGCCAAACCTTTCAGGGGGGAATTTGCAACAGTTTAGCACCATTTTTGAGTGAATTGGAGAATTTCAGATTTTTGCTGAAGTTGTGATCCCGGGGCTTAGAAATTTTTTTTTTCACAGGTTAAGTTGTCAAGGGCTGATTTCATGTCCTATGATAAAAAGCCGTCTGTTTCCACTGCCAAAACTTTCCAGGAAGAATGTGCAACAGTTTAGCACCATTTTTGAGTGAATTGGAGAATTTCAGATTTTTGCTGAAATTGTGACCCCGGGGCTTAGAAATTTTTTTTTTCACAGGTTAAGTTGTCGAGGGTTGATTTCTTGGCCTACGATAAAAAGCCTTCTGTTTCCACCGCCAAACCTTTCAGGGGAGTATTTGCAACAGTTTAGCACCATTTTTGAGTGAATTGGAGAATTTCAGATTTTTGCTGAAATTGTGACCCCGGGGCTTAGAATTTTTTTTTTTCACAGGTTAAGTTGTCGAGGGTTGATTTCATGTCCTATGATAAAAAGCCTTCTGTTTCCACCGCCAAACCTTTCAGGGGAGAATTTACAACAGTTTAGCACCATTTTTGAGTGAATTGGAGAATTTCAGATTTTTGCTGAAATTGTGACCCCGGGGCTTAGAATTTTTTTTTTTCACAGGTTAAGTTGTCGAGGGCTGAATTCATGTCCTATGATAAAAAGCCTTCTGTTTCCACCGCCAAACCTTTCAGGGGAGAATTTACAACAGTTTAGCACCATGTTTGAGTTAATTGGAGAATTTCAGATTTTTGCTGAAGTTGTGACCCCGGGGCTTAGAAATTTTTTTTTTCACAGGTTAAGTTGTCGAGGGCTGATTTCATGTCCTATGATAAAAAGCCTTCTGTTTCCACCGCCAAACCTTTCAGGGGAGTATTTGCAAAACTTTGGCACCATCTTTGAGTGAATTGGAGAATTTCAGATTTTTGCTGAAATTGTGACTCCGGGGCTTAGAAATTTTTTTTTTCACAGGTTAAGTTGTCTAGGGTTGATTTCTTGGCCTATGATAAAAAGCCTTCTGTTTCCACCGCCAAACCTTTCAGGGGAGTATTTGCAAAACTTTGGCACCATTTTTGAGTGAATTGGAGAATTTCAGATTTTTGCTGAAATTGTGACCCCGGGGCTTAGAAATTTTTTTTTTCACAGGTTAAGTTGTCGAGGGCTGATTTCATGTCCTATGATAAAAAGCCTTCTGTTTCCCCCGCCAAACCTTTCAGGGGAGAATTTACAACAGTTTAGCACCATTTTTGAGTGAATTGAAGAATTTCAGATTTTTGCTGAAGTTGTGACCCCGGGGCTTAGAATTTTTTTTTTTCACAGGTTAAGTTGTCGAGGGCTGATTTCATGTCCTATGATAAAATGCCGTCTGTTTCCACCGCCAAACCTTTCAGGGGAGTATTTGCAAAACTTTGGCACCATCTTTGAGTGAATTGGAGAATTTCAGATTTTTGCTGAAATTGTGACCCCGGGGCTTAGAAATTTTTTTTTTCACAGGTTAAGTTGTCGAGGGCTGATTTCATGTCCTATGATAAAAAGCCTTCTGTTTCCCCCGCCAAACCTTTCAGGGGAGAATTTACAACAGTTTAGCACCATTTTTGAGTGAATTGGAGAATTTCAAATTTTTGCTGAAATTGTGACCCCGGGGCTTAGAATTTTTTTTTTTCACAGGTTAAGTTGTCGAGGGTTGATTTCTTGGCCTACGATAAAAAGCCTTCTGTTTCCACCGCCAAACCTTTCAGGGGAGTATTTGCAACAGTTTAGCACCATTTTTGAGTGAATTGGAGAATTTCAGATTTTTGCTGAAATTGTGACCCCGGGGCTTAGAATTTTTTTTTCCCCACAGGTTAAGTTGTCGAGGGTTGATTTCATGTCCTATGATAAAAAGCCTTCTGTTTCCACCGCCAAACCTTTCAGGGGAGAATTTACAACAGTTTAGCACCATTTTTGAGTGAATTGGAGAATTTCAGATTTTTGCTGAAATTGTGACCCCGGGGCTTAGAATTTTTTTTTTCACAGGTTAAGTTGTCGAGGGCTGAATTCATGTCCTATGATAAAAAGCCTTCTGTTTCCACCGCCAAACCTTTCAGGGGAGAATTTACAACAGTTTAGCACCATGTTTGAGTTAATTGGAGAATTTCAGATTTTTGCTGAAGTTGTGACCCCGGGGCTTAGAAATTTTTTTTTTCACAGGTTAAGTTGTCGAGGGCTGATTTCATGTCCTATGATAAAAAACCGTCTGTTTCCACCGCCAAACCTTTCAGGGGAGTATTTGCAAAACTTTGGCACCATCTTTGAGTGAATTGGAGAATTTCAGATTTTTGCTGAAATTGTGACCCCGGGGCTTAGAAATTTTTTTTTCCACAGGTTAAGTTGTCTAGGGTTGATTTCATGTCCTATGATAAAAAGCCTTCTGTTTCCACCGCCAAACCTTTCAGGGGAGTATTTGCAAAACTTTGGCACCATTTTTGAGTGAATTGGAGAATTTCAGATTTTTGCTGAAATTGTGACCCCGGGGCTTAGAAATTTTTTTTTTCCACAGGTTAAGTTGTCGAGGGCTGATTTCATGTCCTATGATAAAAAGCCTTCTGTTTCCCCCGCCAAACCTTTCAGGGGAGAATTTACAACAGTTTAGCACCATTTTTGAGTGAATTGGAGAATTTCAAATTTTTGCTGAAATTGTGACCCCGGGGCTTAGAAATTTTTTTTTTCACTGGTTAAGTTGTCGAGGGTTGATTTCATGTCCTATGATAAAAAGCCTTCTGTTTCCACCGCCAAACCTTTCAGGGGAGAATTTACAACAGTTTAGCACCATTTTTGAGTTAATTGGAGAATTTCAGATTTTTGCTGAAGTTGTGACCCCGGGGCTTAGAAATTTTTTTTTTCACAGGTTAAGTTGTCGAGGGCTGATTTCATGTCCTATGATAAAAAGCCGTCTGTTTCCACCGCCAAACCTTTCAGGGGAGTATTTGCAAAACTTTGGCACCATCTTTGAGTGAATTGGAGAATTTCAGATTTTTGCTGAAATTGTGACTCCGGGGCTTAGAAATTTTTTTTTTCACAGGTTAAGTTGTCAAGGGTTGATTTCTTGGCCTATGATAAAAAGCCTTCTGTTTCCCCCGCCAAACCTTTCAGGGGAGAATTTACAACAGTTTAGCACCATTTTTGAGTGAATTGGAGAATTTCAGATTTTTGCTGAAGTTGTGACCCCGGGGCTTAGAATTTTTTTTTTTCACAGTTTAAGTTGTCGAGGGCTGATTTCATGTCCTATGATAAAAAGCCGTCTGTTTCCACCGCCAAACCTTTCAGGGGAGTATTTGCAAAACTTTGGCACCATCTTTGAGTGAATTGGAGAATTTCAGATTTTTGCTGAAATTGTGACCCCGGGGCTTAGAAATTTTTTTTTTCACAGGTTAAGTTGTCGAGGGCTGATTTCATGTCCTATGATAAAAAGCCTTCTGTTTCCCCCGCCAAACCTTTCAGGGGAGAATTTACAACAGTTTAGCACCATTTTTGAGTGAATTGGAGAATTTCAAATTTTTGCTGAAATTGTGACCCCGGGGCTTAGAATTTTTTTTTTTCACAGGTTAAGTTGTCGAGGGTTGATTTCTTGGCCTACGATAAAAAGCCTTCTGTTTCCACCGCCAAACCTTTCAGGGGAGTATTTGCAACAGTTTAGCACCATTTTTGAGTGAATTGGAGAATTTCAGATTTTTGCTGAAATTGTGACCCCGGGGCTTAGAATTTTTTTTTTTCCACAGGTTAAGTTGTCGAGGGTTGATTTCTTGGCCTACGATAAAAAGCCTTCTGTTTCCACCGCCAAACCTTTCAGGGGAGAATTTACAACAGTTTAGCACCATTTTTGAGTGAATTGGAGAATTTCAGATTTTTGCTGAAGTTGTGACCCCGGGGCTTAGAAATTTTTTTTTTCACAGGTTAAGTTGTCGAGGGCTGATTTCATGTCCTATGATAAAAAACCGTCTGTTTCCACCGCCAAACCTTTCAGGGGAGTATTTGCAAAACTTTGGCACCATCTTTGAGTGAATTGGAGAATTTCAGATTTTTGCTGAAATTGTGACCCCGGGGCTTAGAATTTTTTTTTTTCACAGGTTAAGTTGTCGAGGGTTGATTTCATGTCCTATGATAAAAAGCCTTCTGTTTCCACCGCCAAACCTTTCAGGGGAGAATTTACAACAGTTTAGCACCATTTTTGAGTGAATTGGAGAATTTCAGATTTTTGCTGAAATTGTGACCCCGGGGCTTAGAATTTTTTTTTTCACAGGTTAAGTTGTCGAGGGCTGAATTCATGTCCTATGATAAAAAGCCTTCTGTTTCCACCGCCAAACCTTTCAGGGGAGAATTTACAACAGTTTAGCACCATTTTTGAGTGAATTGGAGAATTTCAGATTTTTGCTGAAGTTGTGACCCCGGGGCTTAGAAATTTTTTTTTTCACAGGTTAAGTTGTCGAGGGCTGATTTCATGTCCTATGATAAAAAGCCGTCTGTTTCCACCGCCAAACCTTTCAGGGGAGTATTTGCAAAACTTTGGCACCATCTTTGAGTGAATTGGAGAATTTCAGATTTTTGCTGAAATTGTGACTCCGGGGCTTAGAAATTTTTTTTTTCACAGGTTAAGTTGTCTAGGGTTGATTTCTTGGCCTATGATAAAAAGCCTTCTGTTTCCACCGCCAAACCTTTCAGGGGAGTATTTGCAAAACTTTGGCACCATTTTTGAGTGAATTGGAGAATTTCAGATTTTTGCTGAAATTGTGACCCCGGGGCTTAGAAATTTTTTTTTTCACAGGTTAAGTTGTCGAGGGCTGATTTCATGTCCTATGATAAAAAGCCTTCTGTTTCCCCCGCCAAACCTTTCAGGGGAGAATTTACAACAGTTTAGCACCATTTTTGAGTGAATTGGAGAATTTCAGATTTTTGCTGAAGTTGTGACCCCGGGGCTTAGAATTTTTTTTTTTCACAGGTTAAGTTGTCGAGGGCTGATTTCATGTCCTATGATAAAAAGCCGTCTGTTTCCACCGCCAAACCTTTCAGGGGAGTATTTGCAAAACTTTGGCACCATCTTTGAGTGAATTGGAGAATTTCAGATTTTTGCTGAAATTGTGACCCCGGGGCTTAGAAATTTTTTTTTTCACAGGTTAAGTTGTCGAGGGCTGATTTCATGTCCTATGATAAAAAGCCTTCTGTTTCCACCGCCAAACCTTTCCAGGAAGAATGTGCAACAGTTTAGCACCATTTTTGAGTGAATTGGAGAATTTCAGATTTTTGCTGAAATTGTGACCCCGTGGCTTAGAAATTTTTTTTTTCACAGGTTAAGTTGTCGAGGGCTGATTTCATGTCCTATGATAAAAAGCCTTCTGTTTCCCCCGCCAAACCTTTCAGGGGAGAATTTACAACAGTTTAGCACCATTTTTGAGTGAATTGGAGAATTTCAGATTTTTGCTGAAGTTGTGACCCCGGGGCTTAGAATTTTTTTTTTCACAGGTTAAGTTGTCGAGGGCTGATTTCATGTCCTATGATAAAAAGCCTTCTGTTTCCACCGCCAAACCTTTCAGGGTTGAATTTGCAACAGTTTAGCACCATTTTTGAGTGAATTGGAGAATTTCAGATTTTTGCTGAAGTTGTGACCCCGGGGCTTAGAAAAATTTTTTTTCACAGGTTAAGTTGTCAAGGGCTGATTTCATGTCCTCTGATAAAAAGCCGTCTGTTTCCACCGCCAAAACTTTCCAGGAAGAATGTGCAACAGTTTAGCACCATTTTTGAGTGAATTGGAGAATTTCAGATTTTTGCTGAAGTTGTGACCCCGGGGCTTAGAAATTTTTTTTTTCACAGGTTAAGTTGTCGAGGGCTGATTTCATGTCCTATGATAAAAAACCGTCTGTTTCCACCGCCAAACCTTTCAGGGGAGTATTTGCAAAACTTTGGCACCATCTTTGAGTGAATTGGAGAATTTCAGATTTTTGCTGAAATTGTGACCCCGGGGCTTAGAAATTTTTTTTCCCACAGGTTAAGTTGTCTAGGGTTGATTTCATGTCATATGATAAAAAGCCTTCTGTTTCCACCGCCAAACCTTTCAGGGGAGTATTTGCAAAACTTTGGCACCATTTTTGAGTGAATTGGAGAATTTCAGATTTTTGCTGAAATTGTGACCCCGGGGCTTAGAAATTTTTTTTTTCCACAGGTTAAGTTGTCGAGGGCTGATTTCATGTCCTATGATAAAAAGCCTTCTGTTTCCCCCGCCAAACCTTTCAGGGGAGAATTTACAACAGTTTAGCACCATTTTTGAGTGAATTGGAGAATTTCAAATTTTTGCTGAAATTGTGACCCCGGGGCTTAGAAATTTTTTTTTTCACTGGTTAAGTTTTCGAGGGCTGATTTCATGTCCTATGATAAAAAGCCTTCTGTTTCCCCCGCCAAACCTTTCAGGGGAGAATTTACAACAGTTTAGCACCATTTTTGAGTGAATTGGAGAATTTCAGATTTTTGCTGAAGTTGTGACCCCGGGGCTTAGAATTTTTTTTTTTCACAGGTTAAGTTGTCGAGGGCTGATTTCATGTCCTATGATAAAAAGCCTTCTGTTTCCACCGCCAAACCTTTCCAGGAAGAATGTGCAACAGTTTAGCACCATTTTTGAGTGAATTGGAGAATTTCAGATTTTTGCTGAAGTTGTGACCCCGGGGCTTAGAAATTTTTTTTTTCACAGGTTAAGTTGTCTTGGGCTGATTTCATGTCCTATGATAAAAAGCCTTCTGTGTCCACCGCCAAACCTTTCAGGGGGGAATTTGCAACAGTTTAGCACCATTTTTGAGTGAATTGGAGAATTTCAGATTTTTGCTGAAGTTGTGATCCCGGGGCTTAGAAATTTTTTTTTTCACAGGTTAAGTTGTCAAGGGCTGATTTCATGTCCTATGATAAAAAGCCGTGTGTTTCCACCGCCAAAACTTTCCAGGAAGAATGTGCAACAGTTTAGCACCATTTTTGAGTGAATTGGAGAATTTCAGATTTTTGCTGAAATTGTGACCCCGGGGCTTAGAAATTTTTTTTTTCACAGGTTAAGTTGTCGAGGGTTGATTTCTTGGCCTACGATAAAAAGCCTTCTGTTTCCACCGCGAAACCTTTCAGGGGAGTATTTGCAACAGTTTAGCACCATTTTTGAGTGAATTGGAGAATTTCAGATTTTTGCTGAAATTGTGACCCCGGGGCTTAGAATTTTTTTTTTTCACAGGTTAAGTTGTCGAGGGTTGATTTCATGTCCTATGATAAAAAGCCTTCTGTTTCCACCGCCAAACCTTTCAGGGGAGAATTTACAACAGTTTAGCACCATTTTTGAGTGAATTGGAGAATTTCAGATTTTTGCTGAAATTGTGACCCCGGGGCTTAGAATTTTTTTTTTCACAGGTTAAGTTGTCGAGGGCTGATTTCATGTCCTATGATAAAAAGCCTTCTGTTTCCACCGCCAAACCTTTCAGGGGAGAATTTACAACAGTTTAGCACCATGTTTGAGTTAATTGGAGAATTTCAGATTTTTGCTGAAGTTGTGACGCCGGGGCTTAGAAATTTTTTTTTTCACAGGTTAAGTTGTCGAGGGCTGATTTCATGTCCTATGATAAAAAGCCGTCTGTTTCCACCGCCAAACCTTTCAGGGGAGTATTTGCAAAACTTTGGCACCATCTTTGAGTGAATTGGAGAATTTCAGATTTTTGCTGAAATTGTGACTCCGGGGCTTAGAAATTTTTTTTTTCACAGGTTAAGTTGTCTAGGGTTGATTTCTTGGCCTATGATAAAAAGCCTTCTGTTTCCACCGCCAAACCTTTCCAGGAAGAATGTGCAACAGTTTAGCACCATTTTTGAGTGAATTGGAGAATTTCAGATTTTTGCTGAAATTGTGACCCCGGGGCTTAGAAATTTTTTTTTTCACAGGTTAAGTTGTCGAGGGCTGATTTCATGTCCTATGATAAAAAGCCTTCTGTTTCCCCCGCCAAACCTTTCAGGGGAGAATTTACAACAGTTTAGCACCATTTTTGAGTGAATTGGAGAATTTCAGATTTTTGCTGAAGTTGTGACCCCGGGGCTTAGAATTTTTTTTTTTCACAGGTTAAGTTGTCGAGGGCTGATTTCATGTCCTATGATAAAAAGCCGTCTGTTTCCACCGCCAAACCTTTCAGGGGAGTATTTGCAAAACTTTGGCACCATCTTTGAGTGAATTGGAGAATTTCAGATTTTTGCTGAAATTGTGACCCCGGGGCTTAGAAATTTTTTTTTTCACAGGTTAAGTTGTCGAGGGCTGATTTCATGTCCTATGATAAAAAGCCTTCTGTTTCCACCGCCAAACCTTTCCAGGAAGAATGTGCAACAGTTTAGCACCATTTTTGAGTGAATTGGAGAATTTCAGATTTTTGCTGAAATTGTGACCCCGGGGCTTAGAAATTTTTTTTTTCACAGGTTAAGTTGTCGAGGGCTGATTTCATGTCCTATGATAAAAAGCCTTCTGTTTCCCCCGCCAAACCTTTCAGGGGAGAATTTACAACAGTTTAGCACCATTTTTGAGTGAATTGGAGAATTTCAGATTTTTGCTGAAGTTGTGACCCCGGGGCTTAGAATTTTTTTTTTTCACAGGTTAAGTTGTCGAGGGCTGATTTCATGTCCTATGATAAAAAGCCTTCTGTTTCCACCGCCAAACCTTTCAGGGTTGAATTTGCAACAGTTTAGCACCATTTTTGAGTGAATTGGAGAATTTCAGATTTTTGCTGAAGTTGTGACCCCGGGGCTTAGAATTTTTTTTTTTCACAGGTTAAGTTGTCGAGGGCTGATTTCATGTCCTATGATAAAAAGCCTTCTGTGTCCACCGCCAAACCTTTCAGGGTTGAATTTGCAACAGTTTAGCACCATTTTTGAGTGAATTGGAGAATTTCAGATTTTTGCTGAAGTTGTGATCCCGGGGCTTAGAAAATTTTTTTTTCACAGGTTAAGTTGTCAAGGGCTGATTTCATGTCCTCTGATAAAAAGCCGTCTGTTTCCACCGCCAAAACTTTCCAGGAAGAATGTGCAACAGTTTAGCACCATTTTTGAGTGAATTGGAGAATTTCAGATTTTTGCTGAAATTGTGACCCCGGGGCTTAGAAATTTTTTTTTTCACAGGTTAAGTTGTCGAGGGCTGATTTCATGTCCTATGATAAAAAGCCTTCTGTTTCCACCGCCAAACCTTTCAGGGGAGAATTTGCAACAGTTTAGGACCATTTTTGAGTGAATTGGAGAATTTCAGATTTTTGCTGAAGTTGTGACCCCGGGGCTTAGAATTTTTTTTCCCACAGGTTAAGTTGTCGAGGGTTGATTTCATGGCCTATGATAAACAGCCTTCTGTTTCCACCGCCAAACCTTTCAGGGGAGAATTTGCAACAGTTTAGCACCATTTTTTGAGTGAATTGGAGAATTTCAGATTTTTGCTGAAGTTGTGACCCCGGGGCTTAGAAATTTTTTTTTTCACAGGTTAAGTTGTCGAGGGCTGATTTCATGTCCTGTGATAAAAAGCCTTCTGTTTCCACCGCCAAACCTTTCCAGGAAGAATGTGCAACAGTTTAGCACCATTTTTGAGTGAATTGGAGAATTTCAGATTTTTGCTGAAGTTGTGACCCCGGGGCTTAGAAATTTTTTTTTTCACAGGTTAAGTTGTCGAGGGCTGATTTCATGTCCTATGATAAAAAGCCGTCTGTTTCCACCGCCAAAACTTTCCAGGAAGAATGTGCAACAGTTTAGCACCATTTTTGAGTTAATTGGAGAATTTCAGATTTTTGCTGAAATCGTGACCCCGGGGCTTAGAAATTTTTTTTTTCACAGGTTAAGTTGTCGAGGGCTGATTTCATGTCCTATGATAAAAAGCCTTCTGTTTCCACCGCCAAACCTTTCAGGGGAGAATTTACAACAGTTTAGCACCATTTTTGAGTGAATTGGAGAATTTCAGATTTTTGCTGAAATTGTGACCCCGGGGCTTAGAATTTTTTTTTTTCACAGGTTAAGTTGTCGAGGGCTGATTTCATGTCCTATGATAAAAAGCCTTCTGTTTCCCCCGCCAAACCTTTCAGGGGAGAATTTACAACAGTTTAGCACCATTTTTGAGTGAATTGGAGAATTTCAGATTTTTGCTGAAGTTGTGACCCCGGGGCTTAGAATTTTTTTTTTTCACAGGTTAAGTTGTCGAGGGCTGATTTCATGTCCTATGATAAAAAGCCTTCTGTTTCCACCGCCAAACCTTTCAGGGGAGTATTTGCAAAACTTTGGCACCATCTTTGAGTGAATTGGAGAATTTCAGATTTTTGCTGAAATTGTGACCCCGGGGCTTAGAAATTTTTTTTTTCACAGGTTAAGTTGTCGAGGGCTGATTTCATGTCCTATGATAAAAAGCCTTCTGTTTCCACCGCCAAACCTTTCAGGGGAGAATTTGCAACAGTTTAGCACCATTTTTGAGTGAATTGGAGAATTTCAGATTTTTGCTGAAGTTGTGACCCCGGGGCTTAGAATTTTTTTTCCCACAGGTTAAGTTGTCGAGGGTTGATTTCATGGCCTATGATAAACAGCCTTCTGTTTCCACCGCCAAACCTTTCAGGGGAGAATTTGCAACAGTTTAGCACCATTTTTTGAGTGAATTGGAGAATTTCAGATTTTTGCTGAAGTTGTGACCCCGGGGCTTAGAAATTTTTTTTTTCACAGGTTAAGTTGTCGAGGGCTGATTTCATGTCCTGTGATAAAAAGCCTTCTGTTTCCACCGCCAAACCTTTCCAGGAAGAATGTGCAACAGTTTAGCACCATTTTTGAGTGAATTGGAGAATTTCAGATTTTTGCTGAAGTTGTGACCCCGGGGCTTAGAAATTTTTTTTTTCACAGGTTAAGTTGTCGAGGGCTGATTTCATGTCCTATGATAAAAAGCCGTCTGTTTCCACCGCCAAAACTTTCCAGGAAGAATGTGCAACAGTTTAGCACCATTTTTGAGTTAATTGGAGAATTTCAGATTTTTGCTGAAATCGTGACCCCGGGGCTTAGAAATTTTTTTTTTCACAGGTTAAGTTGTCGAGGGCTGATTTCATGTCCTATGATAAAAAGCCTTCTGTTTCCACCGCCAAACCTTTCAGGGGAGAATTTACAACAGTTTAGCACCATTTTTGAGTGAATTGGAGAATTTCAGATTTTTGCTGAAATTGTGACCCCGGGGCTTAGAATTTTTTTTTTTCACAGGTTAAGTTGTCGAGGGCTGATTTCATGTCCTATGATAAAAAGCCTTCTGTTTCCCCCGCCAAACCTTTCAGGGGAGAATTTACAACAGTTTAGCACCATTTTTGAGTGAATTGGAGAATTTCAGATTTTTGCTGAAGTTGTGACCCCGGGGCTTAGAATTTTTTTTTTTCACAGGTTAAGTTGTCGAGGGCTGATTTCATGTCCTATGATAAAAAGCCTTCTGTTTCCACCGCCAAACCTTTCAGGGGAGTATTTGCAAAACTTTGGCACCATCTTTGAGTGAATTGGAGAATTTCAGATTTTTGCTGAAATTGTGACCCCGGGGCTTAGAAATTTTTTTTTTCACAGGTTAAGTTGTCGAGGGCTGATTTCATGTCCTATGATAAAAAGCCTTCTGTTTCCACCGCCAAACCTTTCCAGGAAGAATGTGCAACAGTTTAGCACCATTTTTGAGTGAATTGGAGAATTTCAGATTTTTGCTGAAATTGTGACCCCGGGGCTTAGAAATTTTTTTTTTCACAGGTTAAGTTGTCGAGGGCTGATTTCATGTCCTATGATAAAAAGCCTTCTGTTTCCCCCGCCAAACCTTTCAGGGGAGAATTTACAACAGTTTAGCACCATTTTTGAGTGAATTGGAGAATTTCAGATTTTTGCTGAAGTTGTGACCCCGGGGCTTAGAATTTTTTTTTTTCACAGGTTAAGTTGTCGAGGGCTGATTTCATGTCCTATGATAAAAAGCCTTCTGTTTCCACCGCCAAACCTTTCAGGGTTGAATTTGCAACAGTTTAGCACCATTTTTGAGTGAATTGGAGAATTTCAGATTTTTGCTGAAGTTGTGACCCCGGGGCTTAGAATTTTTTTTTTTCACAGGTTAAGTTGTCGAGGGCTGATTTCATGTCCTATGATAAAAAGCCTTCTGTGTCCACCGCCAAACCTTTCAGGGTTGAATTTGCAACAGTTTAGCACCATTTTTGAGTGAATTGGAGAATTTCAGATTTTTGCTGAAGTTGTGATCCCGGGGCTTAGAAAAATTTTTTTTCACAGGTTAAGTTGTCAAGGGCTGATTTCATGTCCTATGATAAAAAGCCGTCTGTTTCCACCGCCAAAACTTTCCAGGAAGAATGTGCAACAGTTTAGCACCATTTTTGAGTGAATTGGAGAATTTCAGATTTTTGCTGAAATTGTGACCCCGGGGCTTAGAATTTTTTTTTTTTCACAGGTTAAGTTGTCGAGGGCTGATTTCATGTCCTATGATAAAAAGCCTTCTGTTTCCAGCACCAAAACTTTCAGGGGAGAATTTACAACAGTTTAGGACCATTTTTGAGTGAATTGGAGAATTTCAGATTTTTGCTGAAGTTGTGACCCCGGGGCTTAGAATTTTTTTTTTTCACAGGTTAAGTTGTCGAGGGCTGATTTCATGTCCTATGATAAAAAGCCTTCTGTTTCCACCGCCAAACCTTTCAGGGTTGAATTTGCAACAGTTTAGCACCATTTTTGAGTGAATTGGAGAATTTCAGATTTTTGCTGAAGTTGTGACCCCGGGGCTTAGAATTTTTTTTTTTCACAGGTTAAGTTGTCGAGGGCTGATTTCATGTCCTATGATAAAAAGCCTTCTGTGTCCACCGCCAAACCTTTCAGGGTTGAATTTGCAACAGTTTAGCACCATTTTTGAGTGAATTGGAGAATTTCAGATTTTTGCTGAAGTTGTGATCCCGGGGCTTAGAAAAATTTTTTTTCACAGGTTAAGTTGTCAAGGGCTGATTTCATGTCCTATGATAAAAAGCCGTCTGTTTCCACCGCCAAAACTTTCCAGGAAGAATGTGCAACAGTTTAGCACCATTTTTGAGTGAATTGGAGAATTTCAGATTTTTGCTGAAATTGTGACCCCGGGGCTTAGAATTTTTTTTTTTCACAGGTTAAGTTGTCGAGGGCTGATTTCATGTCCTATGATAAAAAGCCTTCTGTTTCCAGCACCAAAACTTTCAGGGGAGAATTTACAACAGTTTAGGACCATTTTTGAGTGAATTGGAGAATTTCAGATTTTTGCTGAAGTTGTGACCCCGGGGCTTAGAAATTTTTTTTTTCACAGGTTAAGTTGTCGAGGGCTGATTTCATGTCCTATGATAAAAAGCCTTCTGTTTCCACCCCCAAACCTTTCAGGGGAGTATTTGCAAAACTTTGGCACCATTTTTGAGTGAATTGGAGAATTTCAGATGTTTGCTGAAGTTGTGACCCCGGGGCTTAGAATTTTTTTTTTTCACAGGTTAAGTTGTCGAGGGTTGATTTCTTGGCCTATGATAAACAGCCTTCTGTTTCCACCGCCAAACCTTTCAGGGGAGAATTTGCAACAGTTTAGCACCATTTTTGAGTGAATTGGAGAATTTCAGATTTTTGCTGAAATTGTGACCCCGGGGCTTAGAAATTTTTTTTTCCACAGGTTAAGTTGTCGAGGGCTGATTTCATGTCCTATGATAAAAAGCCTTCTGTTTCCACCGCCAAACCTTTCAGGGGAGAATTTGCAACAGTTTAGCACCATTTTTGAGTGAATTGGAGAATTTCAGATTTTTGCTGAAGTTGTGACCCCGGGGCTTAGAATTTTTTTTCCCACAGGTTAAGTTGTCGAGGGTTGATTTCATGGCCTATGATAAACAGCCTTCTGTTTCCACCGCCAAACCTTTCAGGGGAGAATTTGCAACAGTTTAGCACCATTTTTTGAGTGAATTGGAGAATTTCAGATTTTTGCTGAAGTTGTGACCCCGGGGCTTAGAATTTTTTTTTTTCACAGGTTAAGTTGTCGAGGGCTGATTTCATGTCCTATGATAAAAAGACTTCTGTTTCCACCGCCAAACCTTTCAGGGGAGTATTTGCAAAACTTTGGCACCATCTTTGAGTGAATTGGAGAATTTCAGTTGTTTGCTGAAATTGTGATCCCGGGGCTTAGAATTTTTTTTTTTCACAGGTTAAGTTGTCAAGGGTTGATTTCTTGGCCTATGATAAAAAGCCTTCTGTTTTCCCCGCCAAACCTTTCAGGGGAGAATTTACAACAGTTTAGCACCATTTTTGAGTGAATTGGAGAATTTCAGATTTTTGCTGAAATTGTGACCCCGGGGCTTAGAAATTTTTTTTTTCACAGGTTAAGTTGTCGAGGGCTGATTTCATGTCCTATGATAAAAAGCCTTCTGTTTCCACCGCCAATCCTTTCAGGGGAGAATTTGCAACAGTTTAGCACCATGTTTGAGTTAATTGGAGAATTTCAGATTTTTGCTGAAATTGTGACCCCGGGGCTTAGAATTTTTTTTTTTCACAGGTTAAGTTGTCGAGGGCTGATTTCATGTCCTATGATAAAAAGCCTTCTGTTTCCACCGCCAAACCTTTCAGGGGAGTATTTGCAAAACTTTGGCACCATCTTTGAGTGAATTGGAGAATTTCAGTTGTTTGCTGAAATTGTGATCCCGGGGCTTAGAATTTTTTTTTTTCACAGGTTAAGTTGTCAAGGGTTGATTTCTTGGCCTATGATAAAAAGCCTTCTGTTTTCCCCGCCAAACCTTTCAGGGGAGAATTTACAACAGTTTAGCACCATTTTTGAGTGAATTGGAGAATTTCAGATTTTTGCTGAAATTGTGACCCCGGGGCTTAGAATTTTTTTTCCCACAGGTTAAGTTGTCGAGGGTTGATTTCTTGGCCTATGATAAAAAGCCTTCTGTTTCCACCGCCAAACCTTTCAGGGGAGTATTTGCAAAACTTTGGCACCATCTTTGAGTGAATTGGAGAATTTCAGTTGTTTGCTGAAATTGTGATCCCGGGGCTTAGAATTTTTTTTTTTCACAGGTTAAGTTGTCAAGGGTTGATTTCTTGGCCTATGATAAAAAGCCTTCTGTTTTCCCCGCCAAACCTTTCAGGGGAGAATTTACAACAGTTTAGCACCATTTTTGAGTGAATTGGAGAATTTCAGATTTTTGCTGAAATTGTGACCCCGGGGCTTAGAAATTTTTTTTTTCACAGGTTAAGTTGTCGAGGGCTGATTTCATGTCCTATGATAAAAAGCCTTCTGTTTCCACCGCCAATCCTTTCAGGGGAGAATTTGCAACAGTTTAGCACCATGTTTGAGTTAATTGGAGAATTTCAGATTTTTGCTGAAATTGTGACCCCGGGGCTTAGAAATTTTTTTTTTCACAGGTTAAGTTGTCGAGGGCTGATTTCATGTCCTATGATAAAAAGCCTTCTGTTTCCACCGCCAAACCTTTCAGGGGAGTATTTGCAAAACTTTGGCACCATCTTTGAGTGAATTGGAGAATTTCAGATTTTTGCTGAAATTGTGACCCCGGGGCTTAGAATTTTTTTTTTTCACAGGTTAAGTTGTCGAGGGTTGATTTCTTGGCCTATGATAAAAAGCCTTCTGTTTCCACCGCCAAACCTTTCAGGGGAGTATTTGCAACTGTTTAGCACCATTTTTGAGTGAATTGGAGAATTTCAGATTTTTGCTGAAGTTGTGACCCCGGGGTTTAGGAATTTTTTTTTTCACAGGTTATGTTGTCGAGGGCTGATTTCATGTCCTATGATAAAAAGCCGTCTGTTTCCATCGCCGAACCTTTCAGGGGAGTATTTGCAAAACTTTGGCACCATTTTTGAGTGAATTGGAGAATTTCAGATTTTTGCCGAAGTTGTGACCCCGGGGCTTAGAATTATTTTTTTTCACATGTTAAGTTGTCGAGGGCTGATTTCATGTCCTATGATAAAAAGCCTTCTGTTTCCACCGCCAAACCTTTCAGGGGAGTATTTACAACAGTTTAGCACCATTTTTGAGTGAATTGGAGAATTTCAGATTTTTGCTGAAGTTGTGACCCCGGGGCTTAGAAATTTTTTTTTTCACAGGTTAAGTTGTCGAGGGCTGATTTCATGTCCTATGATAAAAAGCCTTCTGTTTCCACCGCCAAACCTTTCCAGGAAGAATGTGCAAAAGTTTAGCACCATTTTTGAGTGAATTGGAGAATTTCAGATTTTTGCTGAAGTTGTGACCCCGGGGCTTAGATTTTTTTTTTTTCACAGGTTAAGTTGTCGAGGGCTGATTTCATGTCCTATGATAAAAAGCCTTCTGTTTCCACCGCCAAAACTTTCAGGGGAGAATTTACAACAGTTTAGCACCATTTTTGAGTGAATTGGAGAATTTCAGATTTTTGCTGAACTTGTGACCCCGGGGCTTAGAAATTTTTTTTTTCACAGGTTAAGTTGTCGAGGGCTGAATTCATGTCCTATGATAAAAAGCCTTCTGTTTCCACCGCCAAACCTTTCACGGGAGTATTTACAACAGTTTAGCACCATTTTTGAGTGAATTGGAGAATTTCAGATTTTTGCTGAAGTTGTGACCCCGGGGGTTAGAAATTTTTTTTTTCACAGGTTAAGTTGTCGAGGGCTGATTTCATGTCCTATGATAAAAAGCCTTCTGTGTCCACCGCCAAACCTTTCAGGGGGGAATTTGCAACAGTTTAGCACCATTTTTGAGTGAATTGGAGAATTTCAGATTTTTGCTGAAGTTGTGATCCCGGGGCTTAGAAATTTTTTTTTTCACATGTTAAGTTGTCAAGGGCTGATTTCATGTCCTATGATAAAAAGCCGTCTGTTTCCACCGCCAAAACTTTCCAGGAAGAATGTGCAACAGTTTAGCACCATTTTTGAGTGAATTGGAGAATTTCAGATTTTTGCTGAAATTGTGACCCCGGGCGGGGCTTAGAAATTTTTTTTTTCACAGGTTAAGTTGTCGAGGGCTGATTTCATGTCCTATGATAAAAAGCCTTCTGTTTCCACCGCCAAACCTTTCAGGGGAGTATTTGCAAAACTTTGGCACCATCTTTGAGTGAATTGGAGAATTTCAGATTTTTGCTGAAATTGTGACCCCGGGGCTTAGAAATTTTTTTTTTCACAGGTTAAGTTGTCGAGGGTTGATTTCTTGGCCTATGATAAAAAGCCTTCTGTTTCCACGCCAAACCTTTCAGGGGAGTATTTGCAAAACTTTGGCACCATCTTTGAGTGAATTGGAGAATTTCAGATTTTTGCTGAAATTGTGACCCCGGGGCTTAGAATTTTTTTTCCCACAGGTTAAGTTGTCGAGGGTTGATTTCTTGGCCTATGATAAAAAGCCTTCTGTTTCCACCGCCAAACCTTTCAGGGGAGTATTTGCAACAGTTTAGCACCATTTTTGAGTGAATTGGAGAATTTCAGATTTTTGCTGAAATTGTGACCCCGGGGCTTAGAAAATTTTTTTTCCTCACAGGTTAAGTTGTCGAGGGCTGATTTCATGTCCTATGATAAAAAGCCTTCTGTTTCCACCGCCAAACCTTTCAGGGGAGAATTTACAACAGTTTAGCACCATTTTTGAGTGAATTGGAGAATTTCAGATTTTTGCTGAAATTGTGACCCCGGGGCTTAGAATTTTTTTTTTCACAGGTTAAGTTGTCGAGGTCTGATTTCATGTCCTATGATAAAAAGCCTTCTGTTTCCACCGCCAAACCTTTCAGGGGAGTATTTGCAAAACTTTGGCACCATCTTTGAGTGAATTGGAGAATTTCAGCTGTTTGCTGAAATTGTGATCCCGGGGCTTAGAATTTTTTTTTTTCACAGGTTAAGTTGTCGAGGGTTGATTTCTTGGCCTATGATAAAAAGCCGTCTGTTTCCACCGCCAAACCTTTCAGGGGGGAATTTGCAACAGTTTAGCACCATTTTTGAGTGAATTGGAGAATTTCAGATTTTTGCTGAAGTTGTGATCCCGGGGCTTAGAAATTTTTTTTTTCACATGTTAAGTTGTCAAGGGCTGATTTCATGTCCTATGATAAAAAGCCGTCTGTTTCCACCGCCAAAACTTTCCAGGAAGAATGTGCAACAGTTTAGCACCATTTTTGAGTGAATTGGAGAATTTCAGATTTTTGCTGAAATTGTGACCCCGGGGCTTAGAAATTTTTTTTTTCACAGGTTAAGTTGTCAAGGGCTGATTTCATGTCCTATGATAAAAAGCCTTCTGTTTCCACCGCCAAACCTTTCAGGGGAGTATTTGCAAAACTTTGGCACCATCTTTGAGTGAATTGGAGAATTTCAGATTTTTGCTGAAATTGTGACCCCGGGGCTTAGAATTTTTTTTTTTCATAGGTTAAGTTGTCGAGGGTTGATTTCTTGGCCTATGATAAAAAGCCTTCTGTTTCCACCGCCAAACCTTTCAGGGGAGTATTTGCAAAACTTTGGCACCATCTTTGAGTGAATTGGAGAATTTCAGATTTTTGCTGAAATTGTGACCCCGGGGCTTAGAATTTTTTTTCCCACAGGTTAAGTTGTCGAGGGTTGATTTCTTGGCCTATGATAAAAAGCCTTCTGTTTCCACCGCCAAACCTTTCAGGGGAGTATTTGCAACAGTTTAGCACCATTTTTGAGTGAATTGGAGAATTTCAGATTTTTGCTGAAATTGTGACCCCGGGGCT
The DNA here is from genome assembly GCF_965112155.1 of Podarcis liolepis. Lineage (NCBI taxonomy): Eukaryota > Metazoa > Chordata > Lepidosauria > Squamata > Lacertidae > Podarcis > Podarcis liolepis. The sequence continues at coordinate 14,678,399 of NC_139556.1, forward strand.
TAGAAAATTTTTTTTCCTCACAGGTTAAGTTGTCGAGGGCTGATTTCATGTCCTATGATAAAAAGCCTTCTGTTTCCACCGCCAAACCTTTCAGGGGAGAATTTACAACAGTTTAGCACCATTTTTGAGTGAATTGGAGAATTTCAGATTTTTGCTGAAATTGTGACCCCGGGGCTTAGAATTTTTTTTTTCACAGGTTAAGTTGTCGAGGTCTGATTTCATGTCCTATGATAAAAAGCCTTCTGTTTCCACCGCCAAACCTTTCAGGGGAGTATTTGCAAAACTTTGGCACCATCTTTGAGTGAATTGGAGAATTTCAGATGTTTGCTGAAATTGTGATCCCGGGGCTTAGAATTTTTTTTTTTCACAGGTTAAGTTGTCGAGGGTTGATTTCTTGGCCTATGATAAAAAGCCTTCTGTTTCCACCGCCAAACCTTTCAGGGGAGTATTTACAACAGTTTAGCACCATTTTTGAGTGAATTGGAGAATTTCAGATTTTTGCTGAAGTTGTGACCCCGGGGTTTAGGAATTTTTTTTTTCACAGGTTATGTTGTCGAGGGCTGATTTCATGTCCTATGATAAAAAGCCGTCTGTTTCCATCGCCGAACCTTTCAGGGGAGTATTTGCAAAACTTTGGCACCATTTTTGAGTGAATTGGAGAATTTCAGATTTTTGCTGAAGTTGTGACCCCGGGGCTTAGAAATTTTTTTTTTCACAGGTTAAGTTGTCGAGGGCTGATTTCATGTCCTATGATAAAAAGCCTTCTGTTTCCACCGCCAAACCTTTCCAGGAAGAATGTGCAAAAGTTTAGCACCATTTTTGAGTGAATTGGAGAATTTCAGATTTTTGCTGAAGTTGTGACCCCGGGGCTAACAATTTTTTTTTTCCACAGGTTAAGTTGTCGAGGACTGATTTCATGTCCTATGATAAAAAGCCTTCTGTTTCCACCTCCAAACCTTTCAGGGGAGTATTTGCAAAACTTTGGCACCATTTTTGAGTGAATTGGAGAATTTCAGATTTTTGCTGAAGTTGTGACCCCGGGGCTTAGAAATTTTTTTTTTCACATGTTAAGTTGTCAAGGGCTGATTTCATGTCCTATGATAAAAAGCCGTCTGTTTCCACCGCCAAAACTTTCCAGGAAGAATGTGCAACAGTTTAGCACCATTTTTGAGTGAATTGGAGAATTTCAGATTTTTGCTGAAATTGTGACCCCGGGGCTTAGAAATTTTTTTTTTCACAGGTTAAGTTGTCGAGGGCTGATTTCATGTCCTATGATAAAAAGCCTTCTGTTTCCACCGCCAAACCTTTCAGGGGAGTATTTGCAAAACTTTGGCACCATCTTTGAGTGAATTGGAGAATTTCAGATTTTTGCTGAAATTGTGACCCCGGGGCTTAGAAATTTTTTTTTTCACAGGTTAAGTTGTCGAGGGTTGATTTCTTGGCCTATGATAAAAAGCCTTCTGTTTCCACCGCCAAACCTTTCAGGGGAGTATTTGCAAAACTTTGGCACCATCTTTGAGTGAATTGGAGAATTTCAGATTTTTGCTGAAATTGTGACCCCGGGGCTTAGAATTTTTTTTCCCACAGGTTAAGTTGTCGAGGGTTGATTTCTTGGCCTATGATAAAAAGCCTTCTGTTTCCACCGCCAAACCTTTCAGGGGAGTATTTGCAACAGTTTAGCACCATTTTTGAGTGAATTGGAGAATTTCAGATTTTTGCTGAAATTGTGACCCCGGGGCTTAGAAAATTTTTTTTCCTCACAGGTTAAGTTGTCGAGGGCTGATTTCATGTCCTATGATAAAAAGCCTTCTGTTTCCACCGCCAAACCTTTCAGGGGAGAATTTACAACAGTTTAGCACCATTTTTGAGTGAATTGGAGAATTTCAGATTTTTGCTGAAATTGTGACCCCGGGGCTTAGAATTTTTTTTTTCACAGGTTAAGTTGTCGAGGTCTGATTTCATGTCCTATGATAAAAAGCCTTCTGTTTCCACCGCCAAACCTTTCAGGGGAGTATTTGCAAAACTTTGGCACCATCTTTGAGTGAATTGGAGAATTTCAGCTGTTTGCTGAAATTGTGATCCCGGGGCTTAGAATTTTTTTTTTTCACAGGTTAAGTTGTCGAGGGTTGATTTCTTGGCCTATGATAAAAAGCCGTCTGTTTCCACCGCCAAACCTTTCAGGGGGGAATTTGCAACAGTTTAGCACCATTTTTGAGTGAATTGGAGAATTTCAGATTTTTGCTGAAGTTGTGATCCCGGGGCTTAGAAATTTTTTTTTTCACATGTTAAGTTGTCAAGGGCTGATTTCATGTCCTATGATAAAAAGCCGTCTGTTTCCACCGCCAAAACTTTCCAGGAAGAATGTGCAACAGTTTAGCACCATTTTTGAGTGAATTGGAGAATTTCAGATTTTTGCTGAAATTGTGACCCCGGGGCTTAGAAATTTTTTTTTTCACAGGTTAAGTTGTCGAGGGCTGATTTCATGTCCTATGATAAAAGCCTTCTGTTTCCACCGCCAAACCTTTCAGGGGAGTATTTGCAAAACTTTGGCACCATCTTTGAGTGAATTGGAGAATTTCAGATTTTTGCTGAAATTGTGACCCCGGGGCTTAGAAATTTTTTTTTTCATAGGTTAAGTTGTCGAGGGTTGATTTCTTGGCCTATGATAAAAAGCCTTCTGTTTCCACCGCCAAACCTTTCAGGGGAGTATTTGCAAAACTTTGGCACCATCTTTGAGTGAATTGGAGAATTTCAGATTTTTGCTGAAATTGTGACCCCGGGGCTTAGAATTTTTTTTCCCACAGGTTAAGTTGTCGAGGGTTGATTTCTTGGCCTATGATAAAAAGCCTTCTGTTTCCACCGCCAAACCTTTCAGGGGAGTATTTGCAACAGTTTAGCACCATTTTTGAGTGAATTGGAGAATTTCAGATTTTTGCTGAAATTGTGACCCCGGGGCTTAGAAAATTTTTTTTCCTCACAGGTTAAGTTGTCGAGGGCTGATTTCATGTCCTATGATAAAAAGCCTTCTGTTTCCACCGCCAAACCTTTCAGGGGAGAATTTACAACAGTTTAGCACCATTTTTGAGTGAATTGGAGAATTTCAGATTTTTGCTGAAATTGTGACCCCGGGGCTTAGAATTTTTTTTTTCACAGGTTAAGTTGTCGAGGTCTGATTTCATGTCCTATGATAAAAAGCCTTCTGTTTCCACCGCCAAACCTTTCAGGGGAGTATTTGCAAAACTTTGGCACCATCTTTGAGTGAATTGGAGAATTTCAGATGTTTGCTGAAATTGTGATCCCGGGGCTTAGAATTTTTTTTTTTCACAGGTTAAGTTGTCGAGGGTTGATTTCTTGGCCTATGATAAAAAGCCTTCTGTTTCCACCGCCAAACCTTTCAGGGGAGTATTTACAACAGTTTAGCACCATTTTTGAGTGAATTGGAGAATTTCAGATTTTTGCTGAAGTTGTGACCCCGGGGTTTAGGAATTTTTTTTTTCACAGGTTATGTTGTCGAGGGCTGATTTCATGTCCTATGATAAAAAGCCGTCTGTTTCCATCGCCGAACCTTTCAGGGGAGTATTTGCAAAACTTTGGCACCATTTTTGAGTGAATTGGAGAATTTCAGATTTTTGCTGAAGTTGTGACCCCGGGGCTTAGAAATTTTTTTTTTCACAGGTTAAGTTGTCGAGGGCTGATTTCATGTCCTATGATAAAAAGCCTTCTGTTTCCACCGCCAAACCTTTCCAGGAAGAATGTGCAAAAGTTTAGCACCATTTTTGAGTGAATTGGAGAATTTCAGATTTTTGCTGAAGTTGTGACCCCGGGGCTAACAATTTTTTTTTTCCACAGGTTAAGTTGTCGAGGACTGATTTCATGTCCTATGATAAAAAGCCTTCTGTTTCCACCTCCAAACCTTTCAGGGGAGTATTTGCAAAACTTTGGCACCATTTTTGAGTGAATTGGAGAATTTCAGATTTTTGCTGAAGTTGTGACCCCGGGGCTTAGAAATTTTTTTTTTTACAGGTTAAGTTGTCGAGGGCTGATTTCATGTCCTATGATAAAAAGCCTTCTGTTTCCACCGCCAAACCTTTCAGGGGGGAATTTGCAACAGTTTAGCACCATTTTTGAGTGAATTGGAGAATTTCAGATTTTTGCTGAAGTTGTGACCCCGGGGCTTAGAAATTTTTTTTTTCACAGGTTAAGTTGTCAAGGGCTGATTTCATGTCCTATGATAAAAAGCCGTCTGTTTCCACCGCCAAACCTTTCCAGGAAGAATGTGCAAAAGTTTAGCACCATTTTTGAGTGAATTGGAGAATTTCAGATTTTTGCTGAAATTGTGACCCGGGGGCTTAGAAATTTTTTTTTTCACAGGTTAAGTTGTCGAGGGCTGATTTCATGTCCTATGATAAAAAGCCTTCTGTTTCCACCGCCAATCCTTTCAGGGGAGTATTTGCAACAGTTTAGCACCATTTTTGAGTGAATTGGAGAATTTCAGATTTTTGCTGAAGTTGTGACCCCGGGGCTTAGAATTTTTTTTTTCACAGGTTAAGTTGTCGAGGGCTGATTTCATGTCCTATGATAAAAAGCCTTCTGTGTCCACCGCCAAACCTTTCAGGGGGGAATTTGCAACAGTTTAGCACCATTTTTGAGTGAATTGGAGAATTTCAGATTTTTGCTGAAGTTGTGATCCCGGGGCTTAGAAATTTTTTTTTTCACATGTTAAGTTGTCAAGGGCTGATTTCATGTCCTATGATAAAAAGCCGTCTGTTTCCACCGCCAAAACTTTCCAGGAAGAATGTGCAACAGTTTAGCACCATTTTTGAGTGAATTGGAGAATTTCAGATTTTTGCTGAAATTGTGACCCCGGGGCTTAGAAATTTTTTTTTTCACAGGTTAAGTTGTCGAGGGCTGATTTCATGTCCTATGATAAAAAGCCTTCTGTTTCCACCGCCAAACCTTTCAGGGGAGTATTTGCAAAACTTTGGCACCATCTTTGAGTGAATTGGAGAATTTCAGATTTTTGCTGAAATTGTGACCCCGGGGCTTAGAAATTTTTTTTTTCACAGGTTAAGTTGTCGAGGGTTGATTTCTTGGCCTATGATAAAAAGCCTTCTGTTTCCACCGCCAAACCTTTCAGGGGAGTATTTGCAAAACTTTGGCACCATCTTTGAGTGAATTGGAGAATTTCAGATTTTTGCTGAAATTGTGACCCCGGGGCTTAGAATTTTTTTTCCCACAGGTTAAGTTGTCGAGGGTTGATTTCTTGGCCTATGATAAAAAGCCTTCTGTTTCCACCGCCAAACCTTTCAGGGGAGTATTTGCAACAGTTTAGCACCATTTTTGAGTGAATTGGAGAATTTCAGATTTTTGCTGAAATTGTGACCCCGGGGCTTAGAAAATTTTTTTTCCTCACAGGTTAAGTTGTCGAGGGCTGATTTCATGTCCTATGATAAAAAGCCTTCTGTTTCCACCGCCAAACCTTTCAGGGGAGAATTTACAACAGTTTAGCACCATTTTTGAGTGAATTGGAGAATTTCAGATTTTTGCTGAAATTGTGACCCCGGGGCTTAGAATTTTTTTTTTCACAGGTTAAGTTGTCGAGGGCTGATTTCATGTCCTATGATAAAAAGACTTCTGTTTCCACCGCCAAACCTTTCAGGGGAGTATTTGCAAAACTTTGGCACCATCTTTGAGTGAATTGGAGAATTTCAGATGTTTGCTGAAATTGTGATCCCGGGGCTTAGAATTTTTTTTTTTCACAGGTTAAGTTGTCGAGGGTTGATTTCTTGGCCTATGATAAAAAGCCTTCTGTTTCCACCGCCAAACCTTTCAGGGGAGTATTTGCAACTGTTTAGCACCATTTTTGAGTGAATTGGAGAATTTCAGATTTTTGCTGAAATTGTGACCCCGGGGCTTAGAATTTTTTTTTTTCACAGGTTAAGTTGTCGAGGGCTGATTTCATGTCCTATGATAAAAAGCCTTCTGTTTTCCCCGTCAAACCTTTCAGGGGAGAATTTACAACAGTTTAGCACCATTTTTGAGTGAATTGGAGAATTTCAGATTTTTGCTGAAGTTGTGACCCCGGGGTTTAGGAATTTTTTTTTTCACAGGTTATGTTGTCGAGGGCTGATTTCATGTCCTATGATAAAAAGCCGTCTGTTTCCATCGCCGAACCTTTCAGGGGAGTATTTGCAAAACTTTGGCACCATTTTTGAGTGAATTGGAGAATTTCAGATTTTTGCTGAAGTTGTGACCCCGGGGCTTAGAAATTTTTTTTTTCACAGGTTAAGTTGTCGAGGGCTGATTTCATGTCCTATGATAAAAAGCCTTCTGTTTCCACCGCCAAACCTTTCCAGGAAGAATGTGCAAAAGTTTAGCACCATTTTTGAGTGAATTGGAGAATTTCAGATTTTTGCTGAAGTTGTGACCCCGGGGCTAACAATTTTTTTTTTTCCACAGGTTACGTTGTCGAGGACTGATTTCAAGTCCTATGATAAAAAGCCTTCTGTTTCCACCTCCAAACCTTTCAGGGGAGTATTTGCAAAACTTTGGCACCATTTTTGAGTGAATTGGAGAATTTCAGATTTTTGCTGAAGTTGTGACCCCGGGGCTTAGAAATTTTTTTTTTTACAGGTTAAGTTGTCGAGGGCTGATTTCATGTCCTATGATAAAAAGCCTTCTGTTTCCACCGCCAAACCTTTCAGGGGGGAATTTGCAACAGTTTAGCACCATTTTTGAGTGAATTGGAGAATTTCAGATTTTTGCTGAAGTTGTGACCCCGGGGCTTAGAAATTTTTTTTTTTCACACGTTAAGTTGTCAAGGGCTGATTTCATGTCCTATGATAAAAAGCCGTCTGTTTCCACCGCCAAACCTTTCCAGGAAGAATGTGCAACAGTTTAGCACCATTTTTGAGTGAATTGGAGAATTTCAGATTTTTGCTGAAATTGTGACCCGGGGGCTTAGAAATTTTTTTTTTCACAGGTTAAGTTGTCGAGGGCTGATTTCATGTCCTATGATAAAAAGCCTTCTGTTTCCACCGCCAAACCTTTCAGGGGAGTATTTGCAAAACTTTGGCACCATTTTTGAGTGAATTGGAGAATTTCAGATTTTTGCTGAAGTTGTGACCCCGGGGCTTAGAATTTTTTTTTTTCACAGGTTAAGTTGTCGAGGGTTGATTTCATGGCCTAAAATAAAATCCTTCTGTTTCCACCGCCAAACCTTTCAGGGGAGAATTTGCAACAGTTTAGCACCATTTTTGAGTGAATTGGAGAATTTCAGATTTTGCTGAAGTTGTGACCCCGGTGCTTAGAATTTTTTTTTCACAGGTTAAGTTGTCGAGGGTTGATTTCATGGCCTATGATGAACAGCCTTCTGTTTCCACCGCCAAACCTTTCAGGGGAGAATTTGCAACAGTTTAGCTCCATTTTTGAGTGAATTGGAGAATTTCAGATTTTTGCTGAAGTTGTGACCCCGGGGCTTAGAAATTTTTTTTTTCACAGGTTAAGTTGTCGAGGGCTGATTTCATGTCCTATGATAAAAAGCCTTCTGTTTCCACCGCCAAACCTTTCAGGGGAGAATTTGCAACAGTTTAGCACCATTTTTGAGTGAATTGGAGAATTTCAGATTTTTGCTGAAGTTGTGACCCCGGGGCTTAGAAATTTTTTTTTTCACAGGTTAAGTTGTCGAGGGCTGATTTCATGTCCTATGATAAAAAGCCTTCTGTTTCCACCGCCAAAACTTTCAGGGGAGAATTTACAACAGTTTAGCACCATTTTTGAGTGAATTGGAGAATTTCAGATTTTTGCTGAAATTGTGACCCCGGGGCTTAGAAATTTTTTTTTTCACAGGTTAAGTTGTCGAGGGCTGAATTCATGTCCTATGATAAAAAGCCTTCTGTTTCCACCGCCAAACCTTTCACGGGAGTATTTGCAAAACTTTGGCACCATCTTTGAGTGAATTGGAGAATTTCAGATTTTTGCTGAAGTTGTGACCCCGGGGCTTAGAATTTTTTTTTTCCACAGGTTAAGTTGTCGAGGGTTGATTTCATGGCCTATGATAAACAGCCTTCTGTTTCCACCGCCAAACCTTTCAGGGGAGAATTTACAACAGCTTAGCACCATTTTTGAGTGAATTGGAGAATTTCAGATTTTTGCTGAAGTTGTGACCCCGGGGCTTAGAAATTTTTTTTTTCACAGGTTAAGCTGTCGAGGGTTGATTTCTTGGCCTATGATAAAAAGCCTTCTGTTTCCACCGCCAAACCTTTCAGGGGAGTATTTGCAACAGTTTAGCACCATTTTTGAGTGAATTGGAGAATTTCAGATTTTTGCTGAAATTGTGACCCCGGGGCTTAGAAATTTTTTTCCCCACAGGTTAAGTTGTCGAGGGCTGATTTCATGGCCTATGATAAAAAGCCTTCTGTTTCCCCCTCCAAACCTTTCAGGGGAGAATTTACAACAGTTTAGCACCATTTTTGAGTGAATTGGAGAATTTCAGATTTTTGCTGAAATTGTGACCCCGGGGCTTAGAAATTTTTTTTTTCACAGGTTAAGTTGTCGAGGGCTGATTTCATGTCCTATGATAAAAAGCCTTCTGTTTCCACCGCCAAAACTTTCAGGGGAGAATTTACAACAGTTTAGCACCATTTTTGAGTGAATTGGAGAATTTCAGATTTTTGCTGAAATTGTGACCCCGGGGCTTAGAAATTTTTTTTTTCACAGGTTAAGTTGTCGAGGGCTGAATTCATGTCCTATGATAAAAAGCCTTCTGTTTCCACCGCCAAACCTTTCAGGGGAGTATTTGCAAAACTTTGGCACCATTTTTGATTGAATTTGAGAATTTCAGATTTTTGCTGAAGTTGTGACCCTGGGGGCTTAGAATTTTTTTTTCCCACAGGTTAAGTTGTCGAGGGTTGATTTCATGGCCTATGATAAACAGCCTTCTGTTTCCACCGCCAAACCTTTCAGCGGAGAATTTACAACAGTTTAGCACCATTTTTGAGTGAATTGGAGAATTTCAGATTTTTGCTGAAGTTGTGACCCCGGGGCTTAGAAATTTTTTTTTTCACAGGTTAAGCTGTCGAGGGTTGATTTCTTGGCCTATGATAAAAAGCCTTCTGTTTCCACCGCCAAACCTTTCAGGGGAGTATTTGCAACAGTTTAGCACCATTTTTGAGTGAATTGGAGAATTTCAGATTTTTGCTGAAATTGTGACCCCGGGGCTTAGAAATTTTTTTCCCCACAGGTTAAGTTGTCGAGGGCTGATTTCATGGCCTATGATAAAAAGCCTTCTGTTTCCCCCTCCAAACCTTTCAGGGGAGAATTTACAACAGTTTAGCACCATTTTTGAGTGAATTGGAGAATTTCAGATTTTTGCTGAAGTTGTGACCCCGGGGCTTAGAATTTTTTTTTTTCACAGGTTAAGTTGTCGAGGGTTGATTTCATGGCCTAAAATAAAATCCTTCTGTTTCCACCGCCAAACCTTTCAGGGGAGAATTTGCAACAGTTTAGCACCATTTTTGAGTGAATTGGAGAATTTCAGATTTTGCTGAAGTTGTGACCCCGGTGCTTAGAATTTTTTTTTCACAGGTTAAGTTGTCGAGGGTTGATTTCATGGCCTATGACGAACAGCCTTCTGTTTCCACCGCCAAACCTTTCAGGGGAGAATTTGCAACAGTTTAGCTCCATTTTTGAGTGAATTGGAGAATTTCAGATTTTTGCTGAAGTTGTGACCCCGGGGCTTAGAAATTTTTTTTTTCACAGGTTAAGTTGTCGAGGGCTGATTTCATGTCCTATGATAAAAAGCCTTCTGTTTCCACCGCCAAACCTTTCAGGGGAGAATTTGCAACAGTTTAGCACCATTTTTGAGTGAATTGGAGAATTTCAGATTTTTGCTGAAGTTGTGACCCCGGGGCTTAGAAATTTTTTTTTTCACAGGTTAAGTTGTCGAGGGCTGATTTCATGTCCTATGATAAAAAGCCTTCTGTTTCCACCGCCAAAACTTTCAGGGGAGAATTTACAACAGTTTAGCACCATTTTTGAGTGAATTGGAGAATTTCAGATTTTTGCTGAAATTGTGACCCAGGGGCTTAGAAATTTTTTTTTTCACAGGTTAAGTTGTCGAGGGCTGAATTCATGTCCTATGATAAAAAGCCTTCTGTTTCCACCGCCAAACCTTTCACGGGAGTATTTGCAAAACTTTGGCACCATCTTTGAGTGAATTGGAGAATTTCAGATTTTTGCTGAAGTTGTGACCCCGGGGCTTAGAATTTTTTTTTTTCACAGGTTAAGTTGTCGAGGGTTGATTTCATGGCCTATGATAAACAGCCTTCTGTTTCCACCGCCAAACCTTTCAGGGGAGAATTTCCAACAGCTTAGCACCATTTTTGAGTGAATTGGAGAATTTCAGATTTTTGCTGAAGTTGTGACCCCGGGGCTTAGAAATTTTTTTTTTCACAGGTTAAGCTGTCGAGGGTTGATTTCTTGGCCTATGATAAAAAGCCTTCTGTTTCCACCGCCAAACCTTTCAGGGGAGTATTTGCAACAGTTTAGCACCATTTTTGAGTGAATTGGAGAATTTCAGATTTTTGCTGAAATTGTGACCCCGGGGCTTAGAAATTTTTTTCCCCACAGGTTAAGTTGTCGAGGGCTGATTTCATGGCCTATGATAAAAAGCCTTCTGTTTCCCCCTCCAAACCTTTCAGGGGAGAATTTACAACAGTTTAGCACCATTTTTGAGTGAATTGGAGAATTTCAGATTTTTGCTGAAATTGTGACCCCGGGGCTTAGAAATTTTTTTTTTCACAGGTTAAGTTGTCGAGGGCTGATTTCATGTCCTATGATAAAAAGCCTTCTGTTTCCACCGCCAAAACTTTCAGGGGAGAATTTACAACAGTTTAGCACCATTTTTGAGTGAATTGGAGAATTTCAGATTTTTGCTGAAATTGTGACCCCGGGGCTTAGAAATTTTTTTTTTTCACAGGTTAAGTTGTCGAGGGCTGAATTCATGTCCTATGATAAAAAGCCTTCTGTTTCCACCGCCAAACCTTTCAGGGGAGTATTTGCAAAACTTTGGCACCATTTTTGATTGAATTTGAAAATTTCAGATTTTTGCTGAAGTTGTGACCCTGGGGGCTTAGAATTTTTTTTTTCCACAGGTTAAGTTGTCGAGGGTTGATTTCATGGCCTATGATAAACAGCCTTCTGTTTCCACCGCCAAACCTTTCAGCGGAGAATTTACAACAGTTTAGCACCATTTTTGAGTGAATTGGAGAATTTCAGATTTTTGCTGAAGTTGTGACCCCGGGGCTTAGAAATTTTTTTTTTTCACACGTTAAGTTGTCGAGGGCTGATTTCATGTCCTATGATAAAAAGCCGTCTGTTTCCACCGCCAAACCTTTCCAGGAAGAATGTGCAACAGTTTAGCACCATTTTTGAGAGAATTGGAGAATTTCAGATTTTTGCTGAAATTGTGACCCCGGGGCTTAGAAATTTTTTTTCCCACAGGTTAAGTTGTCGAGGGCTGATTTCATGTCCTATGATAAAAAGCCTTCTGTTTCCACCGCCAAAACTTTCAGGGGAGAATTTACAACAGTTTAGCACCATTTTTGAGTGAATTGGAGAATTTCAGATTTTTGCTGAAATTGTGACCCCGTGGCTTAGAAATTTTTTTTTCCACAGGTTAAGTTGTCGAGGGCTGAATTCATGTCCTATGATAAAAAGCCTTCTGTTTCCACCGCCAAACCTTTCAGGGGAGTATTTGCAAAACTTTGGCACCATTTTTGAGTGAATTCGAGAATTTCAGATTTTTGCTGAAATTGTGACCCCGGGGCTTAGAAATTTTTTTTCCCACAGGTTAAGTTGTCGAGGGCTGATTTCATGTCCTATGATAAAAAGCCTTCTGTTTCCACCGCCAAAACTTTCAGGGGAGAATTTACAACAGTTTAGCACCATTTTTGAGTGAATTGGAGAATTTCAGATTTTTGCTGAAATTGTGACCCCGGGGCTTAGAAATTTTTTTTTCCACAGGTTAAGTTGTCGAGGGCTGAATTCATGTCCTATGATAAAAAGCCTTCTGTTTCCACCGCCAAACCTTTCAGGGGAGTATTTGCAAAACTTTGGCACCATGTTTGAGTTAATTGGAGAATTTCAGATTTTTACTGAGGTTGTGACCCCGGGGCTTAGAATTTTTTTTTTCACAGGTTAAGTTGTTGAGGGCTGATTTCATGTCCTATGATAAAAAGCCGTCTGTTTCCACCGCCAAACCTTTCCAGGAACAATGTGCAACAGTTTAGCACCATTTTTGAGTGAATTGGAGAATTTCAGATTTTTGCTGAAATTGTGACCCCGGGGCTTAGAAATTTTTTTTTTTCACAGGTTAAGTTGTCGAGGGTTGATTTCTTGGCCTATGATAAAAAGCCTTCTGTTTCCACCGCCATACCTTTCAGGGGAGAATTTGCAACAGTTTAGCACCATGTTTGAGTTAATTGGAGAATTTCAGATTTTTTCTGAGGTTGTGACCCCGGGGCTTAGAATTTTTTTTTCCACAGGTTAATTTGTCAAGGGCTGATTTCATGTCCTATGATAAAAAGCCTTCTGTTTCCACCGCCAAACCTTTCAGGGGAGTATTTGCAAAACTTTGGCACCATTTTTGAGTGAATTGGAGAATTTCAGATTTTTGCTGAAATTGTGACCCCGGGGCTTAGAAATTTTTTTTTCACAGGTTAAGTTGTCGAGGGTTGATTTCTTGGCCTATGATAAAAAGCCTTCTGTTTCCACCGCCAAACCTTTCAGGGGAGTATTTGCAAAACTTTGGCACCATCTTTGAGTGAATTGGAGAATTTCAGATTTTTGCTGAAATTGTGACCCCGGGGCTTAGAAATTTTTTTTTTCACAGGTTAAGTTGTCGAGGGCTGAATTCATGTCCTATGATAAAAAGCCTTCTGTTTCCACCGCCAAACCTTTCAGGGGAGTATTTGCAAAACTTTGGCACCATTTTTGATTGAATTTGAAAATTTCAGATTTTTGCTGAAGTTGTGACCCTGGGGGCTTAGAATTTTTTTTTTCCACAGGTTAAGTTGTCGAGGGTTGATTTCATGGCCTATGATAAACAGCCTTCTGTTTCCACCGCCAAACCTTTCAGCGGAGAATTTACAACAGTTTAGCACCATTTTTGAGTGAATTGGAGAATTTCAGATTTTTGCTGAAGTTGTGACCCCGGGGCTTAGAAATTTTTTTTTTTCACACGTTAAGTTGTCGAGGGCTGATTTCATGTCCTATGATAAAAAGCCGTCTGTTTCCACCGCCAAACCTTTCCAGGAAGAATGTGCAACAGTTTAGCACCATTTTTGAGAGAATTGGAGAATTTCAGATTTTTGCTGAAATTGTGACCCCGGGGCTTAGAAATTTTTTTTCCCACAGGTTAAGTTGTCGAGGGCTGATTTCATGTCCTATGATAAAAAGCCTTCTGTTTCCACCGCCAAAACTTTCAGGGGAGAATTTACAACAGTTTAGCACCATTTTTGAGTGAATTGGAGAATTTCAGATTTTTGCTGAAATTGTGACCCCGTGGCTTAGAAATTTTTTTTTCCACAGGTTAAGTTGTCGAGGGCTGAATTCATGTCCTATGATAAAAAGCCTTCTGTTTCCACCGCCAAACCTTTCAGGGGAGTATTTGCAAAACTTTGGCACCATTTTTGAGTGAATTCGAGAATTTCAGATTTTTGCTGAAATTGTGACCCCGGGGCTTAGAAATTTTTTTTCCCACAGGTTAAGTTGTCGAGGGCTGATTTCATGTCCTATGATAAAAAGCCTTCTGTTTCCACCGCCAAAACTTTCAGGGGAGAATTTACAACAGTTTAGCACCATTTTTGAGTGAATTGGAGAATTTCAGATTTTTGCTGAAATTGTGACCCCGGGGCTTAGAAATTTTTTTTTCCACAGGTTAAGTTGTCGAGGGCTGAATTCATGTCCTATGATAAAAAGCCTTCTGTTTCCACCGCCAAACCTTTCAGGGGAGTATTTGCAAAACTTTGGCACCATGTTTGAGTTAATTGGAGAATTTCAGATTTTTACTGAGGTTGTGACCCCGGGGCTTAGAATTTTTTTTTTCACAGGTTAAGTTGTTGAGGGCTGATTTCATGTCCTATGATAAAAAGCCGTCTGTTTCCACCGCCAAACCTTTCCAGGAACAATGTGCAACAGTTTAGCACCATTTTTGAGTGAATTGGAGAATTTCAGATTTTTGCTGAAATTGTGACCCCGGGGCTTAGAAATTTTTTTTTTTCACAGGTTAAGTTGTCGAGGGTTGATTTCTTGGCCTATGATAAAAAGCCTTCTGTTTCCACCGCCATACCTTTCAGGGGAGAATTTGCAACAGTTTAGCACCATGTTTGAGTTAATTGGAGAATTTCAGATTTTTTCTGAGGTTGTGACCCCGGGGCTTAGAATTTTTTTTTCCACAGGTTAATTTGTCAAGGGCTGATTTCATGTCCTATGATAAAAAGCCTTCTGTTTCCACCGCCAAACCTTTCAGGGGAGTATTTGCAAAACTTTGGCACCATTTTTGAGTGAATTGGAGAATTTCAGATTTTTGCTGAAATTGTGACCCCGGGGCTTAGAAATTTTTTTTTCACAGGTTAAGTTGTCGAGGGTTGATTTCTTGGCCTATGATAAAAAGCCTTCTGTTTCCACCGCCAAACCTTTCAGGGGAGTATTTGCAAAACTTTGGCACCATCTTTGAGTGAATTGGAGAATTTCAGATTTTTGCTGAAATTGTGACCCCGGGGCTTAGAAATTTTTTTTTTCACAGGTTAAGTTGTCGAGGGTTGATTTCTTGGCCTATGATAAAAAGCTTTCTGTTTCCACCGCCAAACCTTTCAGGGGAGTATTTGCAACAGTTTAGCACCATTTTTGAGTGAATTGGAGAATTTCAGATTTTTGCTGAAATTGTGACCCCGGGGCTTAGAAATTTTTTTCCCCACAGGTTAAGTTGTCGAGGGCTGATTTCATGGCCTATGATAAAAAGCCTTCTGTTTCCCCCTTCAAACCTTTCAGGGGAGAATTTACAACAGTTTAGCACCATTTTTGAGTGAATTGGAGAATTTCAGATTTTTGCTGAAGTTGTGACCCCAGGGCTTAGAAATTTTTTTTTCACAGGTTAAGTTGTCGAGGGCTGATTTCATGTCCTATGATAAAAAGCCGTCTGTTTCCACCGCCAAACCTTTCCAGGAAGAATGTGCAACAGTTTAGCACCATTTTTGAGTGAATTGGAGAATTTCAGATTTTTGCTGAAATTGTGACCCCGGGGCTTAGAAATTTTTTTTCCCACAGGTTAAGTTGTCGAGGGCTGATTTCATGTCCTATGATAAAAAGCCTTCTGTTTCCACCGCCAAAACTTTCAGGGGAGAATTTACAACAGTTTAGCACCATTTTTGAGTGAATTGGAGAATTTCAGATTTTTGCTGAAATTGTGACCCCTGGGCTTAGAAATTTTTTTTTTCACAGGTTAAGTTGTCGAGGGCTGAATTAATGTCCTATGATAAAAAGCCTTCTGTTTCCACCGCCAAACCTTTCAGGGGAGTATTTGCAAAACTTTGGCACCATTTTTGAGTGAATTCGAGAATTTCAGATTTTTGCTGAAATTGTGACACAGGGGCTTAGAAATTTTTTTTTTCACAGGTTAAGTTGTCGAGGGTTGATTTCTTGGCCTATGATAAAAAGCCGTCTGTTTCCACCGCCAAACCTTTCCAGGAACAATGTGCAACAGTTTAGCACCATGTTTGTGTTAATTGGAGAATTTCAGATTTTTACTGAGGTTGTGACCCCGGGGCTTAGAATTTTTTTTTTCACAAGTTAATTTGTCAAGGGCTGATTTCATGTCCTATGATAAAAAGCCTTCTGTTTCCACCGCCAAACCTTTCAGGGGACTATTTGCAAAACTTTGGCACCATTTTTGAGTGAATTGGAGAATTTCAGATTTTTGCTGAAATTGTGACCCCGGGGCTTAGAATTTTTTTTTTCACAGGTTAAGTTGTCGAGGGTTGATTTCATGCCCTATGATAAAAAGCCTTCTGTTTCCACCGCCGAACCTTTCAGGGGAGAATTTGCAACAGTTTAGCACCATTTTTGAGTGAATTGGAGAATTTCAGATTTTTGCTGAAATTGTGACCCCGGGGCTTAGAAATTTTTTTTTTCACAGGTTAAGTTGTCGAGGGCTGATTTCATGTCCTATGATAAAAAGCCTTCTTTTTCCACCGCCAAACCTTTCAGGGGAGAATGTGCAACAGTTTAGCACCATTTTTGAGTGAATTCAAGAATTTCAGATTTTTGCTGAAATTGTGACCCCGGGGCTTAGAATTTTTTTTTTCACAGGTTAAGTTGTCGAGGTTTGATTTCTTGGCCTATGATAAAAAGCCTTCTGTTTCCACCGCCAAAACTTTCAGGGGAGAGTTTGCAACAGTTTAGCACCATGTTTGAGTTAATTGGAGAATTTCAGATTTTTGCTGAAATTGTGACCCCGGGGCTTAGAAATTTTTTTTTTCACAGGTTAAGTTGTCGAGGGCTGATTTCATGTCCTATGATAAAAAGCCTTCTGTTTCCACCGCCAAACCTTTCAGGGGAGAATGTGCAACAGTTTAGCACCATTTTTGAGTGAATTGGAGAATTTCAGATTTTTGCTGAAATTGTGACCCCGGGGCTTAGAATTTTTTTTTTTCACAGGTTAAGTTGTCGAGGGCTGATTTCATGTCCTATGATAAAAAGCCTTCTGTTTCCACCGCCAAACCTTTCAGGGGAGTATTTGCAAAACTTTGGCACCATTTTTGATTGAATTTGAGAATTTCAGATTTTTGCTGAAGTTGTGACCCCGGGGCTTAGAAATTTTTTTTTCACAGGTTAAGTTGTCGAGGGTTGATTTCTTGGCCTATGATAAAAAGCCTTCTGTTTCCACCGCCAAACCTTTCAGGGGAGTATTTGCAAAACTTTGGCACCATCTTTGAGTGAATTGGAGAATTTCAGATTTTTGCTGAAATTGTGACCCCGGGGCTTAGAAATTTTTTTTTTCACAGGTTAAGTTGTCGAGGGTTGATTTCTTGGCCTATGATAAAAAGCTTTCTGTTTCCACCGCCAAACCTTTCAGGGGAGTATTTGCAACAGTTTAGCACCATTTTTGAGTGAATTGGAGAATTTCAGATTTTTGCTGAAATTGTGACCCCGGGGCTTAGAAATTTTTTTCCCCACAGGTTAAGTTGTCGAGGGCTGATTTCATGGCCTATGATAAAAAGCCTTCTGTTTCCCCCTCCAAACCTTTCAGGGGAGAATTTACAACAGTTTAGCACCATTTTTGAGTGAATTGGAGAATTTCAGATTTTTGCTGAAGTTGTGACCCCAGGGCTTAGAAATTTTTTTTTCACAGGTTAAGTTGTCGAGGGCTGATTTCATGTCCTATGATAAAAAGCCGTCTGTTTCCACCGCCAAACCTTTCCAGGAAGAATGTGCAACAGTTTAGCACCATTTTTGAGTGAATTGGAGAATTTCAGATTTTTGCTGAAATTGTGACCCCGGGGCTTAGAAATTTTTTTTCCCACAGGTTAAGTTGTCGAGGGCTGATTTCATGTCCTATGATAAAAAGCCTTCTGTTTCCACCGCCAAAACTTTCAGGGGAGAATTTACAACAGTTTAGCACCATTTTTGAGTGAATTGGAGAATTTCAGATTTTTGCTGAAATTGTGACCCCTGGGCTTAGAAATTTTTTTTTTCACAGGTTAAGTTGTCGAGGGCTGAATTAATGTCCTATGATAAAAAGCCTTCTGTTTCCACCGCCAAACCTTTCAGGGGAGTATTTGCAAAACTTTGGCACCATTTTTGAGTGAATTCGAGAATTTCAGATTTTTGCTGAAATTGTGACCCTGGGGCTTAGAAATTTTTTTTTTCACAGGTTAAGTTGTCGAGGGTTGATTTCTTGGCCTATGATAAAAAGCCGTCTGTTTCCACCGCCAAACCTTTCCAGGAACAATGTGCAACAGTTTAGCACCATGTTTGTGTTAATTGGAGAATTTCAGATTTTTACTGAGGTTGTGACCCCGGGGCTTAGAATTTTTTTTTTCACAAGTTAATTTGTCAAGGGCTGATTTCATGTCCTATGATAAAAAGCCTTCTGTTTCCACCGCCAAACCTTTCAGGGGAGTATTTGCAAAACTTTGGCACCATTTTTGAGTGAATTGGAGAATTTCAGATTTTTGCTGAAATTGTGACCCCGGGGCTTAGAATTTTTTTTTTTCACAGGTTAAGTTGTCGAGGGTTGATTTCATGTCCTATGATAAAAAGCCTTCTGTTTCCACCGCCGAACCTTTCAGGGGAGAATTTGCAACAGTTTAGCACCATTTTTGAGTGAATTGGAGAATTTCAGATTTTTGCTGAAATTGTGACCCCGGGGCTTAGAAATTTTTTTTTTCACAGGTTAAGTTGTCGAGGGCTGATTTCATGTCCTATGATAAAAAGCCTTCTTTTTCCACCGCCAAACCTTTCAGGGGAGAATGTGCAACAGTTTAGCACCATTTTTGAGTGAATTCAAGAATTTCAGATTTTTGCTGAAATTGTGACCCCGGGGCTTAGAATTTTTTTTTTCACAGGTTAAGTTGTCGAGGGTTGATTTCTTGGCCTATGATAAAAAGCCTTCTGTTTCCACCGCCAAAACTTTCAGGGGAGAGTTTGCAACAGTTTAGCACCATGTTTGAGTTAACTGGAGAATTTCAGATTTTTGCTGAAATTGTGACCCCGGGGCTTAGAATTTTTTTTTTTTTCACAGGTTAAGTTGTCGAGGGCTGATTTCATGTCCTATGATAAAAAGCCTTCTGTTTCCACCGCCAAACCTTTCCAGGAAGAATGTGCAACAGTTTAGCACCATTTTTGAGTGAATTGGAGAATTTCAGATTTTGGCTGAAGTTGTGACCCCGGGGCTTAGAAATTTTTTTTTTCACAGGTTAAGTTGTCGAGGGCTGATTTCATGTCCTATGATAAAAAGCCTTCTGTTTCCCCCGCCAAACCTTTCAGGGGAGAATTTACAACAGTTTAGCACCATTTTTGAGTGAATTGGAGAATTTCAGATTTTTGCTGAAGTTGTGACCCCGGGGCTTAGAAATTTTTTTTTTCACAGGTTAAATTGTCAAGGGTTGATTTCTTGGCCTATGATAACAAGCCTTCTGTTTCCACCGCCAAACCTTTCAGGGGAGTATTTGCAAAACTTTGGCACCATCTTTGAGTGAATTGGAGAATTTCAGATTTTTGCTGAAATTGTGACCCCGGGGCTTAGAATTTTTTTTTTTCACAGGTTAAGTTGTCGAGGGCTGATTTCATGTCCTATGATAAAAAGCCTTCTGTTTCCACCGCCATACCTTTCAGGGGAGAATTTGCAACAGTTTAGCACCATGTTTGCGTTAATTGGAGAATTTCAGATTTTTACTGAGGTTGTGACCCCGGGGCTTAGAATTTTTTTTTTCACAGGTTAAGTTGTTGAGGGCTGATTTCATGTCCTATGATAAAAAGCCGTCTGTTTCCACCGCCAAACCTTTCCAGGAACAATGTGCAACAGTTTAGCACCGTTTTTGAGTGAATTGGAGAATTTCAGATTTTTGCTGAAATTGTGACCCCGGGGCTTAGAATTTTTTTTTTTCACAGGTTAAGTTGTCGAGGGTTGATTTCTTGGCCTATGATAAAAAGCCTTCTGTTTCCACCGCCATACCTTTCAGGGGAGAATTTGCAACAGTTTAGCACCATGTTTGTGTTAATTGGAGAATTTCAGATTTTTACTGAGGTTGTGACCCCGGGGCTTAGAATTTTTTTTTTCACAGGTTAATTTGTCAAGGGCTGATTTCATGTCCTATGATAAATAGCCTTCTGTTTCCACCGCCAAACCTTTCAGGGGAGTATTTGCAAAACTTTGGCACCATTTTTGAGTGAATTGGAGAATTTCAGATTTTTGCTGAAATTGTGACCCCGGGGCTTAGAATTTTTTTTTTTCACAGGTTAAGTTGTCGAGGGTTGATTTCATGTCCTATGATAAAAAGCCTTCTGTTTCCACCGCCGAACCTTTCAGGGGAGAATTTGCAACAGTTTAGCACCATTTTTGAGTGAATTGGAGAATTTCAGATTTTTGCTGAAATTGTGACCCCGGGGCTTAGAAATTTTTTTTTTCACAGGTTAAGTTGTCGAGGGCTGATTTCATGTCCTATGATAAAAAGCCTTCTTTTTCCACCGCCAAACCTTTCAGGGGAGAATGTGCAACAGTTTAGCACCATTTTTGAGTGAATTCAAGAATTTCAGATTTTTGCTGAAATTGTGACCCCGGGGCTTAGAATTTTTTTTTTCACAGGTTAAGTTGTCGAGGGTTGATTTCTTGGCCTATGATAAAAAGCCTTCTGTTTCCACCGCCAAAACTTTCAGGGGAGAGTTTGCAACAGTTTAGCACCATGTTTGAGTTAACTGGAGAATTTCAGATTTTTGCTGAAATTGTGACCCCGGGGCTTAGAAATTTTTTTTTTTTCACAGGTTAAGTTGTCGAGGGCTGATTTCATGTCCTATGATAAAAAGCCTTCTGTTTCCACCGCCAAACCTTTCCAGGAAGAATGTGCAACTGTTTAGCACCATTTTTGAGTGAATTGGAGAATTTCAGATTTTTGCTGAAGTTGTGACCCCGGGGCTTAGAAATTTTTTTTTTCACAGGTTAAGTTGTCGAGGGCTGATTTCATGTCCTATGATAAAAAGCCTTCTGTTTCCCCCGCCAAACCTTTCAGGGGAGAATTTACAACAGTTTAGCACCATTTTTGAGTGAATTGGAGAATTTCAGATTTTTGCTGAAGTTGTGACCCCGGGGCTTAGAAATTTTTTTTTCACAGGTTAAATTGTCAAGGGTTGATTTCTTGGCCTATGATAACAAGCCTTCTGTTTCCACCGCCAAACCTTTCAGGGGAGTATTTGCAAAACTTTGGCACCATCTTTGAGTGAATTGGAGAATTTCAGATTTTTGCTGAAATTGTGACCCCGGGGCTTAGAATTTTTTTTTTTCACAGGTTAAGTTGTCGAGGGCTGATTTCATGTCCTATGATAAAAAGCCTTCTGTTTCCACCGCCATACCTTTCAGGGGAGAATTTGCAACAGTTTAGCACCATGTTTGCGTTAATTGGAGAATTTCAGATTTTTACTGAGGTTGTGACCCCGGGGCTTAGAATTTTTTTTTTCACAGGTTAAGTTGTTGAGGGCTGATTTCATGTCCTATGATAAAAAGCCGTCTGTTTCCACCGCCAAACCTTTCCAGGAACAATGTGCAACAGTTTAGCACCGTTTTTGAGTGAATTGGAGAATTTCAGATTTTTGCTGAAATTGTGACCCCGGGGCTTAGAATTTTTTTTTTTCACAGGTTAAGTTGTCGAGGGTTGATTTCTTGGCCTATGATAAAAAGCCTTCTGTTTCCACCGCCATACCTTTCAGGGGAGAATTTGCAACAGTTTAGCACCATGTTTGTGTTAATTGGAGAATTTCAGATTTTTACTGAGGTTGTGACCCCGGGGCTTAGAATTTTTTTTTTCACAGGTTAATTTGTCAAGGGCTGATTTCATGTCCTATGATAAAAAGCCTTCTGTTTCCACCGCCAAACCTTTCAGGGGAGTATTTGCAAAACTTTGGCACCATTTTTGAGTGAATTGGAGAATTTCAGATTTTTGCTGAAATTGTGACCCCGGGGCTTAGAATTTTTTTTTTTCACAGGTTAAGTTGTCGAGGGTTGATTTCATGTCCTATGATAAAAAGCCTTCTGTTTCCACCGCCGAACCTTTCAGGGGAGAATTTGCAACAGTTTAGCACCATTTTTGAGTGAATTGGAGAATTTCAGATTTTTGCTGAAATTGTGACCCCGGGGCTTAGAAATTTTTTTTTTCACAGGTTAAGTTTTCGAGGGCTGATTTCATGTCCTATGATAAAAAGCCTTCTTTTTCCACCGCCAAACCTTTCAGGGGAGAATGTGCAACAGTTTAGCACCATTTTTGAGTGAATTCAAGAATTTCAGATTTTTGCTGAAATTGTGACCCCGGGGCTTAGAATTTTTTTTTTCACAGGTTAAGTTGTCGAGGGTTGATTTCTTGGCCTATGATAAAAAGCCTTCTGTTTCCACCGCCAAAACTTTCAGGGGAGAGTTTGCAACAGTTTAGCACCATGTTTGAGTTAACTGGAGAATTTCAGATTTTTGCTGAAATTGTGACCCCGGGGCTTAGAAATTTTTTTTTTTTCACAGGTTAAGTTGTCGAGGGCTGATTTCATGTCCTATGATAAAAAGCCTTCTGTTTCCACCGCCAAACCTTTCCAGGAAGAATGTGCAACTGTTTAGCACCATTTTTGAGTGAATTGGAGAATTTCAGATTTTTGCTGAAGTTGTGACCCCGGGGCTTAGAAATTTTTTTTTTCACAGGTTAAGTTGTCGAGGGCTGATTTCATGTCCTATGATAAAAAGCCTTCTGTTTCCCCCGCCAAACCTTTCAGGGGAGAATTTACAACAGTTTAGCACCATTTTTGAGTGAATTGGAGAATTTCAGATTTTTGCTGAAGTTGTGACCCCGGGGCTTAGAAATTTTTTTTTTCACAGGTTAAATTGTCAAGGGTTGATTTCTTGGCCTATGATAACAAGCCTTCTGTTTCCACCGCCAAACCTTTCAGGGGAGTATTTGCAAAACTTTGGCACCATCTTTGAGTGAATTGGAGAATTTCAGATTTTTGCTGAAATTGTG
This sequence comes from Podarcis liolepis, assembly GCF_965112155.1. Taxonomy (NCBI): domain Eukaryota; kingdom Metazoa; phylum Chordata; class Lepidosauria; order Squamata; family Lacertidae; genus Podarcis; species Podarcis liolepis. Next base: position 14,701,168 of record NC_139556.1, read on the forward strand.
ACCCCGGGGCTTAGAATTTTTTTTTTTCACAGGTTAAGTTGTCGAGGGCTGATTTCATGTCCTATGATAAAAAGCCTTCTGTTTCCACCGCCATACCTTTCAGGGGAGAATTTGCAACAGTTTAGCACCATGTTTGCGTTAATTGGAGAATTTCAGATTTTTACTGAGGTTGTGACCCCGGGGCTTAGAATTTTTTTTTTTCACAGGTTAAGTTGTTGAGGGCTGATTTCATGTCCTATGATAAAAAGCCGTCTGTTTCCACCGCCAAAGCTTTCCAGGAACAATGTGCAACAGTTTAGCACCATTTTTGAGTGAATTTGAGAATTTCAGATTTTTGCTGAAATTGTGACCCCGGGGCTTAGAAATTTTTTTTTTTTCACAGGTTAAGTTGTCGAGGGTTGATTTCTTGGCCTATGATAAAAAGTCTTCTGTTTCCACCGCCATACCTTTCAGGGGAGAATTTGCAACAGTTTAGCACCATGTTTGAGTTAATTGGAGAATTTCAGATTTTTACTGAGGTTGTGACCCCGGGGCTTAGAATTTTTTTTTTCACAGGTTAATTTGTCAAGGGCTGATTTCATGTCCTATGATAAAAAGCCTTCTGTTTCCACCGCCAAACCTTTCAGGGGAGTATTTGCAAAACTTTGGCACCATTTTTGAGTGAATTGGAGAATTTCAGATTTTTGCTGAAATTGTGACCCCGGGGCTTAGAATTTTTTTTTCCACAGGTTAAGTTGTCGAGGGCTGATTTCATGTCCTATGATAAAAAGCCTTCTGTTTCCACCGCCAAACCTTTCAGGGGAGTATTTACAACAGTTTAGCACCATTTTTGAGTGAATTGGAGAATTTCAGATTTTTGCTGAAGTTGTGACCCCGGGGCTTAGAAATTTTTTTTTTCACAGGTTAAGTTGTCGAGGGCTGATTTCATGTCCTATGATAAAAAGCCTTCTGTTTCCCCCGCCAAACCTTTCAGGGGAGAATTTACAACAGTTTAGCACCATTTTCGAGTGAATTGGAGAATTTCAGATTTTTGCTGAAGTTGTGACCCCGGGGCTTAGAAATTTTTTTTTTCACAGGTTAAATTGTCAAGGGTTGATTTCTTGGCCTATGATAACAAGCCTTCTGTTTCCACCGCCAAACCTTTCAGGGGAGTATTTGCAAAACTTTGGCACCATCTCTGAGTGAATTGGAGAATTTCAGATTTTTGCTGAAATTGTGACCCCGGGGCTTAGAATTTTTTTTTTTCACAGGTTAAGTTGTCGAGGGTTGATTTCATGTCCTATGATAAAAAGCCTTCTGTTTCCACCGCCGAACCTTTCAGGGGAGAATTTGCAACAGTTTAGCACCATTTTTGAGTGAATTGGAGAATTTCAGATTTTTGCTGAAATTGTGACCCCGGGGCTTAGAAATTTTTTTTTTCACAGGTTAAGTTGTCGAGGGCTGATTTCATGTCCTATGATAAAAAGCCTTCTGTTTCCACCGCCAAACCTTTAAGGGGAGAATGTGCAACAGTTTAGCACCATTTTTGAGTGAATTCAAGAATTTCAGATTTTTGCTGAAATTGTGACCCCGGGGCTCAGAATTTTTTTTTTTCACAGGTTAAGTTGAGGGTTGATTTCTTGGCCTATGATAAAAAGCCTTCTGTTTCCACCGCCAAAACTTTCAGGGGAGAGTTTGCAACAGTTTAGCACCATGTTTGAGTTAATTGGAGAATTTCAGATTTTTGCTGAAATTGTGACCCCGGGGCTTAGAAATTTTTTTTTTTTCACAGGTTAAGTTGTCGAGGGCTGATTTCATGTCCTATGATAAAAAGCCTTCTGTTTCCACCGCCAAACCTTTCAGGGGAGAATTTACAACAGTTTAGCACCATTTTCGAGTGAATTGGAGAATTTCAGATTTTTGCTGAAATTGTGACCCCGGGGCTTAGAATTTTTTTTTTTCACAGGTTAAGTTGTCGAGGGCTGAATTCATGTCCTATGATAAAAAGCCTTCTGTTTCCACCGCCAAACCTTTCAGGGGAGTATTTGCAAAACTTTGGCACCATTTTTGATTGAATTTGAGAATTTCAGATTTTTGCTGAAGTTGTGACCCCGGGGGCTTAGAATTTTTTTTTCACAGGTTAAGTTGTCGAGGGTTGATTTCATGGCCTATGATAAAGAGCCTTCTGTTTCCACCGCCAAACCTTTCAGGGGAGAATTTACAACAGTTTAGCACCATTTTTGAGTGAATTGGAGAATTTCAGATTTTTGCTGAAGTTGTGACCCCGGGGCTTAGAAATTTTTTTTTTCACAGGTTAAATTGTCAAGGGTTGATTTCTTGGCCTATGATAACAAGCCTTCTGTTTCCACCGCCAAACCTTTCAGGGGAGTATTTGCAAAACTTTGGCACCATCTTTGAGTGAATTGGAGAATTTCAGATTTTTGCTGAAATTGTGACCCCGGGGCTTAGAATTTTTTTTTTTCACAGGTTAAGTTGTCGAGGGCTGATTTCATGTCCTATGATAAAAAGCCTTCTGTTTCCACCGCCAAACCTTTCAGGGGAGTATTTGCAAAACTTTGGCACCATTTTTGAGTGAATTGGAGAATTTCAGATTTTTGCTGAAATTGTGACCCCGGGGCTTAGAATTTTTTTTTTCCACAGGTTAAGTTGTCGAGGGCTGATTTCATGTCCTATGATAAAAAGCCTTCTGTTTCCACCGCCAAACCTTTCAGGGGAGTATTTACAACAGTTTAGCACCATTTTTGAGTGAATTGGAGAATTTCAGATTTTTGCTGAAGTTGTGACCCCGGGGCTTAGAAATTTTTTTTTTCACAGGTTAAGTTGTCGAGGGCTGATTTCATGTCCTATGATAAAAAGCCTTCTGTTTCCCCCGCCAAACCTTTCAGGGGAGAATTTACAACAGTTTAGCACCATTTTTGAGTGAATTGGAGAATTTCAGATTTTTGCTGAAGTTGTGACCCCGGGGCTTAGAAATTTTTTTTTTCACAGGTTAAATTGTCAAGGGTTGATTTCTTGGCCTATGATAACAAGCCTTCTGTTTCCACCGCCAAACCTTTCAGGGGAGTATTTGCAAAACTTTGGCACCATCTTTGAGTGAATTGGAGAATTTCAGATTTTTGCTGAAATTGTGACCCCGGGGCTTAGAATTTTTTTTTTTCACAGGTTAAGTTGTCGAGGGCTGATTTCATGTCCTATGATAAAAAGCCTTCTGTTTCCACCGCCATACCTTTCAGGGGAGAATTTGCAACAGTTTAGCACCATGTTTGCGTTAATTGGAGAATTTCAGATTTTTACTGAGGTTGTGACCCCGGGGCTTAGAATTTTTTTTTTCACAGGTTAAGTTGTTGAGGGCTGATTTCATGTCCTATGATAAAAAGCCGTCTGTTTCCACCGCCAAACCTTTCCAGGAACAATGTGCAACAGTTTAGCACCATTTTTGAGTGAATTGGAGAATTTCAGATTTTTGCTGAAATTGTGACCCCGGGGCTTAGAAATTTTTTTTTTTCACAGGTTAAGTTGTCGAGGGTTGATTTCTTGGCCTATGATAAAAATCCTTCTGTTTCCACCGCCATACCTTTCAGGGGAGAATTTGCAACAGTTTAGCACCATGTTTGAGTTAATTGGAGAATTTCAGATTTTTACTGAGGTTGTGACCCCGGGGCTTAGAATTTTTTTTTTCACAGGTTAATTTGTCAAGGGCTGATTTCATGTCCTATGATAAAAAGCCTTCTGTTTCCACCGCCAAACCTTTCAGGGGAGTATTTGCAAAACTTTGGCACCATTTTTGAGTGAATTGGAGAATTTCAGATTTTTGCTGAAATTGTGACCCCGGGGCTTAGAATTTTTTTTTCCACAGGTTAAGTTGTCGAGGGCTGATTTCATGTCCTATGATAAAAAGCCTTCTGTTTCCACCGCCAAACCTTTCAGGGGAGTATTTACAACAGTTTAGCACCATTTTTGAGTGAATTGGAGAATTTCAGATTTTTGCTGAAGTTGTGACCCCGGGGCTTAGAATTTTTTTTTTTCACAGGTTAAGTTGTCGAGGGCTGATTTCATGTCCTATGATAAAAAGCCTTCTGTTTCCCCCGCCAAACCTTTCAGGGGAGAATTTACAACAGTTTAGCACCATTTTCGAGTGAATTGGAGAATTTCAGATTTTTGCTGAAGTTGTGACCCCGGGGCTTAGAAATTTTTTTTTTCACAGGTTAAATTGTCAAGGGTTGATTTCTTGGCCTATGATAACAAGCCTTCTGTTTCCACCGCCAAACCTTTCAGGGGAGTATTTACAAAACTTTGGCACCATCTTTGAGTGAATTGGAGAATTTCAGATTTTTGCTGAAATTGTGACCCCGGGGCTTAGAATTTTTTTTTTTCACAGGTTAAGTTGTCGAGGGCTGATTTCATGTCCTATGATAAAAAGCCTTCTGTTTCCACCGCCATACCTTTCAGGGGAGAATTTGCAACAGTTTAGCACCATGTTTGCGTTAATTGGAGAATTTCAGATTTTTACTGAGGTTGTGACCCCGGGGCTTAGAATTTTTTTTTTCACAGGTTAAGTTGTTGAGGGCTGATTTCATGTCCTATGATAAAAAGCCGTCTGTTTCCACCGCCAAACCTTTCCAGGAACAATGTGCAACAGTTTAGCACCATTTTTGAGTGAATTGGAGAATTTCAGATTTTTGCTGAAATTGTGACCCCGGGGCTTAGAAATTTTTTTTTTCACAGGTTAAGTTGTCGAGGGTTGATTTCTTGGCCTATGATAAAAATCCTTCTGTTTCCACCGCCATACCTTTCAGGGGAGAATTTGCAACAGTTTAGCACCATGTTTGAGTTAATTGGAGAATTTCAGATTTTTACTGAGGTTGTGACCCCGGGGCTTAGAATTTTTTTTTTCACAGGTTAATTTGTCAAGGGCTGATTTCATGTCCTATGATAAAAAGCCTTCTGTTTCCACCGCCAAACCTTTCAGGGGAGTATTTGCAAAACTTTGGCACCATTTTTGAGTGAATTGGAGAATTTCAGATTTTTGCTGAAATTGTGACCCCGGGGCTTAGAATTTTTTTTTCCACAGGTTAAGTTGTCGAGGGCTGATTTCATGTCCTATGATAAAAAGCCTTCTGTTTCCACCGCCAAACCTTTCAGGGGAGTATTTACAACTGTTTAGCACCATTTTTGAGTGAATTGGAGAATTTCAGATTTTTGCTGAAGTTGTGACCCCGGGGCTTAGAAATTTTTTTTTTCACAGGTTAAGTTGTCGAGGGCTGATTTCATGTCCTATGATAAAAAGCCTTCTGTTTCCCCCGCCAAACCTTTCAGGGGAGAATTTACAACAGTTTAGCACCAATTTCGAGTGAATTGGAGAATTTCAGATTTTTGCTGAAGTTGTGACCCCGGGGCTTAGAAATTTTTTTTTTCACAGGTTAAATTGTCAAGGGTTGATTTCTTGGCCTATGATAACAAGCCTTCTGTTTCCACCGCCAAACCTTTCAGGGGAGTATTTACAAAACTTTGGCACCATCTTTGAGTGAATTGGAGAATTTCAGATTTTTGCTGAAATTGTGACCCCGGGGCTTAGAATTTTTTTTTTTCACAGGTTAAGTTGTCGAGGGTTGATTTCATGTCCTATGATAAAAAGCCTTCTGTTTCCACCGCCGAACCTTTCAGGGGAGAATTTGCAACAGTTTAGCACCATTTTTGAGTGAATTGGAGAATTTCAGATTTTTGCTGAAATTGTGACCCCGGGGCTTAGAAATTTTTCTTTTCACAGGTTAAGTTGTCGAGGGCTGATTTCATGTCCTATGATAAAAAGCCTTCTGTTTCCACCGCCAAACCTTTCAGGGGAGAATTTGCAAAACTTTGGCACCATTTTTGAGTGAATTCAAGAATTTCAGATTTTTGCTGAAATTGTGACCCCGGGGCTTAGAATTTTTTTTTTTCACAGGTTAAGTTGTCGAGGGTTGATTTCTTGGCCTATGATAAAAAGCCTTCTGTTTCCACCGCCGAACCTTTCAGGGGAGAATTTGCAACAGTTTAGCACCATTTTTGAGTGAATTGGAGAATTTCAGATTTTTGCTGAAGTTGTGACCCCGGGGCTTAGAAATTTTTTTTTTCACAGGTTAAGTTGTCGAGGGCTGATTTCATGTCCTATGATAAAAAGCCTTCTGTTTCCCCCGCCAAACCTTTCAGGGGAGAATTTACAACGGTTTAGCACCATTTTCGAGTGAATTGGAGAATTTCAGATTTTTGCTGAAGTTGTGACCCCGGGGCTTAGAAATTTTTTTTTTCACAGGTTAAATTGTCAAGGGTTGATTTCTTGGCCTATGATAACAAGCCTTCTGTTTCCACCGCCAAACCTTTCAGGGGAGTATTTGCAAAACTTTGGCACCATCTTTGAGTGAATTGGAGAATTTCAGATTTTTGCTGAAATTGTGACCCCGGGGCTTAGAATTTTTTTTTTTCACAGGTTAAGTTGTCGAGGGTTGATTTCATGTCCTATGATAAAAAGCCTTCTGTTTGCACCGCCGAACCTTTCAGGGGAGAATTTGCAACAGTTTAGCACCATTTTTGAGTGAATTGGAGAATTTCAGACTTTGGCTGAAATTGTGACCCCGGGGCTTAGAAATTTTTTTTTTCACAGGTTAAGTTGTCGAGGGCTGATTTCATGTCCTATGATAAAAAGCCTTCTGTTTCCACCGCCAAACCTTTCAGGGGAGTATTTGCAACACGTTGGCACCATCTTTGAGTGAATTGGAGTATTTCAGATTTTTGCTGAAATTGTGACCCCGGGGCTTAGAATTTTTTTTTTCACAGGTTAAGTTGTCGAGGGTTGATTTCTTGGCCTATGATAAAAAGCCTTCTGTTTCCACCGCCAAAACTTTCAGGGGAGAGTTTGCAACAGTTTAGCACCATGTTTGAGTTAATTGGAGAATTTCAGATTTTTGCTGAAATTGTGACCCCGGGGCTTAGAAATTTTTTTTTTTTTCACAGGTTAAGTTGTCGAGGGCTGATTTCATGTCCTATGATAAAAAGCCTTCTGTTTCCACCGCCAAACCTTTCAGGGGAGAATGTGCAACAGTTTAGCACCATTTTTGAGTGAATTGGAGAATTTCAGATTTTTGCTGAAATTGTGACCCCGGGGCTTAGAATTTTTTTTTTTCACAGGTTAAGTTGTCGAGGGCTGAATTCATGTCCTATGATAAAAAGCCTTCTGTTTCCACCGCCAAACCTTTCAGGGGAGAATTTACAACAGTTTAGCACCATTTTCGAGTGAATTGGAGAATTTCAGATTTTTGCTGAAGTTGTGACCCCGGGGCTTAGAAATTTTTTTTTTCACAGGTTAAATTGTCAAGGGTTGATTTCTTGGCCTATGATAACAAGCCTTCTGTTTCCACCGCCAAACCTTTCAGGGGAGTATTTGCAAAACTTTGGCACCATCTTTGAGTGAATTGGAGAATTTCAGATTTTTGCTGAAATTGTGACCCCGGGGCTTAGAATTTTTTTTTTTCACAGGTTAAGTTGTCGAGGGTTGATTTCATGTCCTATGATAAAAAGCCTTCTGTTTCCACCGCCAAAACTTTCAGGGGAGAATTTACAACAGTTTAGCACCATTTTTGAGTGAATTGGAGAATTTCAGATTTTTGCTGAAGTTGTGACCCCGGGGCTTAGAAATTTTTTTTTTCACAGGTTAAGTTGTCGAGGGCTGATTTCATGTCCTATGATAAAAAGCCTTCTGTTTCCCCCGCCAAACCTTTCAGGGGAGAATTTACAACAGTTTAGCACCATTTTCGAGTGAATTGGAGAATTTCAGATTTTTGCTGAAGTTGTGACCCCGGGGCTTAGAAATTTTTTTTTTCACAGGTTAAATTGTCAAGGGTTGATTTCTTGGCCTATGATAACAAGCCTTCTGTTTCCACCGCCAAACCTTTCAGGGGAGTATTTGCAAAACTTTGGCACCATCTTTGAGTGAATTGGAGAATTTCAGATTTTTGCTGAAATTGTGACCCCGGGGCTTAGAATTTTTTTTTTTCACAGGTTAAGTTGTCGAGGGTTGATTTCATGTCCTATGATAAAAAGCCTTCTGTTTCCACCGCCAAACCTTTCAGGGGAGAATTTGCAACAGTTTAGCACCATTTTTGAGTGAATTGGAGAATTTCAGATTTTTGCTGAAATTGTGACCCCGGGGCTTAGAATTTTTTTTTTTCACAGGTTAAGTTGTCGAGGGCTGATTTCATGGCCTATGATAAAAAGCCTTCTGTTTCCACCGCCAAACCTTTCAGGGGAGTATTTGCAACACGTTGGCACCATCTTTGAGTGAATTGGAGTATTTCAGATTTTTGCTGAAATTGTGACCCCGGGGCTTAGAATTTTTTTTTTCACAGGTTAAGTTGTCGAGGGTTGATTTCTTGGCCTATGATAAAAAGCCTTCTGTTTCCACCGCCAAAACTTTCAGGGGAGAGTTTGCAACAGTTTAGCACCATGTTTGAGTTAATTGGAGAATTTCAGATTTTTGCTGAAATTGTGACCCCGGGGCTTAGAAATTTTTTTTTTTTCACAGGTTAAGTTGTCGAGGGCTGATTTCATGTCCTATGATAAAAAGCCTTCTGTTTCCACCGCCAAACCTTTCAGGGGAGAATGTGCAACAGTTTAGCACCATTTTTGAGTGAATTGGAGAATTTCAGATTTTTGCTAAAATTGTGACCCCGGGGCTTAGAATTTTTTTTTTCACAGGTTAAGTTGTCGAGGGCTGAATTCATGTCCTATGATAAAAAGCCTTCTGTTTCCACCGCCAAACCTTTCAGGGGAGTATTTGCAAAACTTTGGCACCATTTTTGATTGAATTTGAGAATTTCAGATTTTTGCTGAAGTTGTGACCCCGGGGGCTTAGAATTTTTTTTTCACAGGTTAAGTTGTCGAGGGTTGATTTCATGGCCTATGATAAAGAGCCTTCTGTTTCCACCGCCAAACCTTTCAGCGGAGAATTTACAACAGTTTAGCACCATTTTTGAGTGAATTGGAGAATTTCAGATTTTTGCTGAAGTTGTGACCCCGGGGCTTAGAAAATTTTTTTTTTCACAGGTTAAGTTGTCGAGGGCTGATTTCATGTCCTATGATAAAAAGCCGTCTGTTTCCACCGCCAAACCTTTCCAGGAAGAATGCGCAACATTTTAGCACCATTTTTGAGTGAATTGGAGAATTTCAGATTTTTGCTGAAATTGTGACCCCGGGGCTTAGAAATTTTTTTTTCCACAGGTTAAGTTGTCGAGGGCTGATTTCATGTCCTATGATAAAAAGCCTTCTGTTTCCACCGCCAAAACTTTCAGGGGAGAATTTACAACAGTTTAGCACCATTTTTGAGTGAATTGCAGAATTTCAGATTTTTGCTGAGGTTGTGACCCCGGGGCTTAGAATTTTTTTTTTTCACAGGTTAAGTTGTCGAGGGCTGATTTCATGTCCTATGATAAAAAGCCGTCTGTTTCCACCGCCAAACCTTTCCAGGAAGAATGTGCAACATTTTAGCACCATTTTTGAGTGAATTCGAGAATTTCAGATTTTTGCTGAAATTGTGACCCCGGGGCTTAGTAATTTTTTTTTTCACAGGTTAAGTTGTCGAGGGTTGATTTCTTGGCCTATGATAAAAAGCCTTCTGATTCCACCGCCATACCTTTCAGGGGAGAATTTGCAACAGTTTAGCACCATGTTTGAGTTAATTGGAGAATTTCAGATTTTTGCTGAAATTGTGACCCCGGGGCTTAGAATTTTTTTTCTTCACATGTTAAGTTGTCGAGGGCTGATTTCATGTCCTATGATAAAAAGCCTTCTGTTTCCACCGCCAAACCTTTCAGGGGAGTATTTACAACAGTTTAGCACCATTTTTGAGTGAATTGGAGAATTTCAGATTTTTGCTGAAGTTGTGACCCCGGGGCTTAGAAATTTTTTTTTTCACAGGTTAAGTTGTCGAGGGCTGATTTCATGTCCTATGATAAAAAGCCTTCTGTTTCCCCCGCCAAACCTTTCAGGGGAGAATTTACAACAGTTTAGCACCATTTTCGAGTGAATTGGAGAATTTCAGATTTTTGCTGAAGTTGTGACCCCGGGGCTTAGAAATTTTTTTTTTCACAGGTTAAATTGTCAAGGGTTGATTTCTTGGCCTATGATAACAAGCCTTCTGTTTCCACCGCGAAACCTTTCAGGGGAGTATTTGCAAAACTTTGGCACCATCTTTGAGTGAATTGGAGAATTTCAGATTTTTGCTGAAATTGTCACCCCGGGGCTTAGAATTTTTTTTTTTCACCGGTTAAGTTGTCGAGGCTTGATTTCTTGGCCTATGATAAAAAGCCTTCTGTTTCCACCGCCAAACCTTTCAGGGGAGTATTTGCAAAACTTTGGCACCATCTTTGAGTGAATTGGAGAATTTCAGATTTTTGCTGAAATTGTGACCCCGGGGCTTAGAAAATTTTTTTTTTCACAGGTTAAGTTGTCGAGGGCTGATTTCATGTCCTATGATAAAAAGCCGTCTGTTTCCACCGCCAAACCTTTCCAGGAAGAATGTGCAACAGTTTAGCACCATTTTTGAGTGAATTGGAGAATTTCAGATTTTTGCTGAAATTGTGACCCCGGGGCTTAGAAATTTTTTTTTCCACAGGTTAAGTTGTCGAGGGCTGATTTCATGTCCTATGATAAAAAGCCTTCTGTTTCCACCGCCAAAACTTTCAGGGGAGAATTTACAACAGTTTAGCACCATTTTTGAGTGAATTGGAGAATTTCAGATTTTTGCTGAAATTGTGACCCCGGGGCTTAGAATTTTTTTTTTTCACAGGTTAAGTTGTCGAGGGCTGAATTCATGTCCTATGATAAAAAGCCTTCTGTTTCCACCGCCAAACCTTTCAGGGGAGAATTTACAACAGTTTAGCACCATTTTCGAGTGAATTGGAGAATTACAGATTTTTGCTGAAGTTGTGACCCCGGGGCTTAGAAATTTTTTTTTTCACAGGTTAAATTGTCAAGGGTTGATTTCTTGGCCTATGATAACAAGCCTTCTGTTTCCACCGCCAAACCTTTCAGGGGAGTATTTGCAAAACTTTGGCACCATCTTTGAGTGAATTGGAGAATTTCAGATTTTTGCTGAAATTGTGACCCCGGGGCTTAGAATTTTTTTTTTTCACAGGTTAAGTTGTCGAGGGTTGATTTCATGTCCTATGATAAAAAGCCTTCTGTTTCCACCGCCAAAACTTTCAGGGGAGAATTTACAACAGTTTAGCACCATTTTTGAGTGAATTGGAGAATTTCAGATTTTTGCTGAAGTTGTGACCCCGGGGCTTAGAAATTTTTTTTTTCACAGGTTAAGTTGTCGAGGGCTGATTTCATGTCCTATGATAAAAAGCCTTCTGTTTCCCCCGCCAAACCTTTCAGGGGAGAATTTACAACAGTTTAGCACCATTTTCGAGTTAATTGGAGAATTTCAGATTTTTGCTGAAGTTGTGACCCCGGGGCTTAGAAATTTTTTTTTTCACAGGTTAAATTGTCAAGGGTTGATTTCTTGGCCTATGATAACAAGCCTTCTGTTTCCACCGCCAAACCTTTCAGGGGAGTATTTGCAAAACTTTGGCACCATCTTTGAGTGAATTGGAGAATTTCAGATTTTTGCTGAAATTGTGACCCCGGGGCTTAGAATTTTTTTTTTTCACAGGTTAAGTTGTCGAGGGTTGATTTCATGTCCTATGATAAAAAGCCTTCTGTTTCCACCGCCAAACCTTTCAGGGGAGAATTTGCAACAGTTTAGCACCATTTTTGAGTGAATTGGAGAATTTCAGATTTTTGCTGAAATTGTGACCCCGGGGCTTAGAATTTTTTTTTTTCACAGGTTAAGTTGTCGAGGGCTGATTTCATGTCCTATGATAAAAAGCCTTCTGTTTCCACCGCCAAACCTTTCAGGGGAGTATTTGCAACACGTTGGCACCATCTTTGAGTGAATTGGAGTATTTCAGATTTTTGCTGAAATTGTGACCCCGGGGCTTAGAATTTTTTTTTTCACAGGTTAAGTTGTCGAGGGTTGATTTCTTGGCCTATGATAAAAAGCCTTCTGTTTCCACCGCCAAAACTTTCAGGGGAGAGTTTGCAACAGTTTAGCACCATGTTTGAGTTAATTGGAGAATTTCAGATTTTTGCTGAAATTGTGACCCCGGGGCTTAGAAATTTTTTTTTTTTCACAGGTTAAGTTGTCGAGGGCTGATTTCATGTCCTATGATAAAAAGCCTTCTGTTTCCACCGCCAAACCTTTCAGGGGAGAATGTGCAACAGTTTAGCACCATTTTTGAGTGAATTGGAGAATTTCAGATTTTTGCTAAAATTGTGACCCCGGGGCTTAGAATTTTTTTTTTCACAGGTTAAGTTGTCGAGGGCTGAATTCATGTCCTATGATAAAAAGCCTTCTGTTTCCACCGCCAAACCTTTCAGGGGAGTATTTGCAAAACTTTGGCACCATTTTTGATTGAATTTGAGAATTTCAGATTTTTGCTGAAGTTGTGACCCCGGGGGCTTAGAATTTTTTTTTCACAGGTTAAGTTGTCGAGGGTTGATTTCATGGCCTATGATAAAGAGCCTTCTGTTTCCACCGCCAAACCTTTCAGCGGAGAATTTACAACAGTTTAGCACCATTTTTGAGTGAATTGGAGAATTTCAGATTTTTGTTGAAGTTGTGACCCCGGGGCTTAGAAAAATTTTTTTTTCACAGGTTAAGTTGTCGAGGGCTGATTTCATGTCCTATGATAAAAAGCCGTCTGTTTCCACCGCCAAACCTTTCCAGGAAGAATGTGCAACATTTTAGCACCATTTTTGAGTGAATTGGAGAATTTCAGATTTTTGCTGAAATTGTGACCCCGGGGCTTAGAAATTTTTTTTTCCACAGGTTAAGTTGTCGAGGGCTGATTTCATGTCCTATGATAAAAAGCCTTCTGTTTCCACCGCCAAAACTTTCAGGGGAGAATTTACAACAGTTTAGCACCATTTTTGAGTGAATTGCAGAATTTCAGATTTTTGCTGAGGTTGTGACCCCGGGGCTTAGAATTTTTTTTTTTCACAGGTTAAGTTGTCGAGGGCTGATTTCATGTCCTATGATAAAAAGCCGTCTGTTTCCACCGCCAAACCTTTCCAGGAAGAATGTGCAACATTTTAGCACCATTTTTGAGTGAATTCGAGAATTTCAGATTTTTGCTGAAATTGTGACCCCGGGGCTTAGTAATTTTTTTTTTCACAGGTTAAGTTGTCGAGGGTTGATTTCTTGGCCTATGATAAAAAGCCTTCTGATTCCACCGCCATACCTTTCAGGGGAGAATTTGCAACAGTTTAGCACCATGTTTGAGTTAATTGGAGAATTTCAGATTTTTGCTGAAATTGTGACCCCGGGGCTTAGAATTTTTTTTCTTCACATGTTAAGTTGTCGAGGGCTGATTTCATGTCCTATGATAAAAAGCCTTCTGTTTCCACCGCCAAACCTTTCAGGGGAGTATTTACAACAGTTTAGCACCATTTTTGAGTGAATTGGAGAATTTCAGATTTTTGCTGAAGTTGTGACCCCGGGGCTTAGAAATTTTTTTTTTCACAGGTTAAGTTGTCGAGGGCTGATTTCATGTCCTATGATAAAAAGCCTTCTGTTTCCCCCGCCAAACCTTTCAGGGGAGAATTTACAACAGTTTAGCACCATTTTCGAGTGAATTGGAGAATTTCAGATTTTTGCTGAAGTTGTGACCCCGGGGCTTAGAAATTTTTTTTTTCACAGGTTAAATTGTCAAGGGTTGATTTCTTGGCCTATGATAACAAGCCTTCTGTTTCCACCGCGAAACCTTTCAGGGGAGTATTTGCAAAACTTTGGCACCATCTTTGAGTGAATTGGAGAATTTCAGATTTTTGCTGAAATTGTCACCCCGGGGCTTAGAATTTTTTTTTTTCACCGGTTAAGTTGTCGAGGCTTGATTTCTTGGCCTATGATAAAAAGCCTTCTGTTTCCACCGCCAAACCTTTCAGGGGAGTATTTGCAAAACTTTGGCACCATCTTTGAGTGAATTGGAGAATTTCAGATTTTTGCTGAAATTGTGACCCCGGGGCTTAGAATTTTTTTTTTTCACAGGTTAAGTTGTCGAGGGTTGATTTCATGTCCTATGATAAAAAGCCTTCTGTTTCCACCGCCGAACCTTTCAGGGGAGAATTTGCAACAGTTTAGCACCATTTTTGAGTGAATTCAAGAATTTCAGATTTTTGCTGAAATTGAGACCCCGGGGCATAGAATTATTTTTTTTCACAGGTTAAGTTGTCGAGGGTTGATTTCTTGGCCTATGATAAAAAGCCTTCTGTTTCCACCGCCAAAACTTTCAGGGGAGAGTTTGCAACAGTTTAGCACCATGTTTGAGTTAATTGGAGAATTTCAGATTTTTGCTGAAATTGTGACCCCGGGGCTTAGAAATTTTTTTTTTTTCACAGGTTAAGCTGTCGAGGGCTGATTTCATGTCCTATGATAAAAAGCCTTCTGTTTCCACCGCCAAACCTTTCAGGAGAGAATGTGCAAAAGTTTAGCACCATTTTTGAGTGAATTGGAGAATTTCAGATTTTTGCTGAAATTGTGACCCCGGGGCTTAGAATTTTTTTTTTTCAAAGGTTAAGTTGTCGAGGGTTGATTTCTTGGCCTATGATAAAAAGCCTTCTGTTTTCCCCGCCAAACCTTTCAGGGGAGAATTTACAACAGTTTAGCACCATTTTTGAGTGAATTGGAGAATTTCAGATTTTTGCTGAAATTGTGACCCCGGGGCTTAGAATTTTTTTTTTCACACGTTAAGTTGTCGAGGGCTGATTTCATGTCCTATGATAAAAAGCCTTCTGTTTCCACCGCCAAACCTTTCAGGGGAGAATTTACAACAGTTTAGCACCATTTTTGAGTGAATTGGAGAATTTCAGATTTTTGCTGAAGTTGTGACCCCGGGGCTTAGAAATTTTTTTTTTCACAGGTTAAGTTGTCGAGGGCTGATTTCATGTCCTATGATAAAAAGCCGTCTGTTTCCACCGCCAAACCTTTCCAGGAAGAATGTGCAACAGTTTAGCACCATTTTTGAGTGAATTCGAGGATTTCAGATTTTTGCTGAAATTGTGACCCCGGGGCTTAGAATTTTTTTTTTTCACAGGTTAAGTTGTCGAGGGTTAATTTCTTGGCCTATTATAAAAAGCCTTCTGTTTCCACCGCCAAACCTTTCAGGGGAGTATTTGCAACAATTTAGCACCATTTTTGAGTGAATTGGAGAATTTCAGAATTTTGCTGAAATTGTGACCCCGGGGCTTAGAAATTTTTTTTTTTCACAGGTTAAGTTGTCGAGGGCTGATTTCATGTCCTATGATAAAAAGCCTTCTGTTTCCCCTGCCAAGCCTTTCAGGGGAGAATTTACAACAGTTTAGCACCATTTTTGAGTGAATTGGAGAATTTCAGATTTTTGCTGAAATTGTGACCCCGGGGCTTAGAATTTTTTTTTTTCACAGGTTATGTTGTCGAGGGTTAATTTCTTGGCCTATTATAAAAAGCCTTCTGTTTCCACCGCCAAACCTTTCAGGGGAGTATTTGCAACAATTTAGCACCATTTTTGAGTGAATTGGAGAATTTCAGAATTTTGCTGAAATTGTGACCCCGGGGCTTAGAAATTTTTTTTTTTCACAGGTTAAGTTGTCGAGGGCTGATTTCATGTCCTATGATAAAAAGCCGTCTGTTTCCCCTGCCAAGCCTTTCAGGGGAGAATTTACAACAGTTTAGCACCATTTTTGAGTGAATTGGAGAATTTCAGATTTTTGCTGAAATTGTGACCCCGGGGCTTAGAATTTTTTTTTTTCACAGGTTATGTTGTCGAGGGCTGATTTCATGTCCTATGATAAAAAGCCTTCTGTTTCCACCGCCAAACCTTTCAGGGGAGTATTTACAACAGTTTAGCACCATTTTTGAGTGAATTGGAATTTTTCAGATTTTTGCTGAAGTTGTGACCCCGGGGCTTAGAAATTTTTTTTTTCACAGGTTAAGTTGTCGAGGGCTGATTTCATGTCCTATGATAAAAAGCCTTCTGTTTCCACCGCCAAACCTTTCAGGGGAGTATTTACAACAGTTTAGCACCATTTTTGAGTGAATTGGAGATTTTCAGATTTTTGCTGAAGTTGTGACCCCGGGGCTTAGAATTTTTTTTTTTCACAGGTTAAGTTGTCGAGGGTTGATTTCTTGGCCTATGATAAAAAGCCTTCTGTTTCCACCGCCATACCTTTCAGGGGAGAATTTGCAACAGTTTAGCACTATGTTTGAGTGAATTGGAGAATTTCAGATTTTTGCTGAGGTTGTGACTCCGGGGCTTAGAAATTTTTTTTTTCACAGGTTAAGTTGTCGAGGGCTGATTTCATGTCCTATGATAAAAAGCCTTCTGTTTCCACCGCCAAACCTTTCAGGGGAGTATTTTCAAAACTTTGGCACCATCTTTGAGTGAATTGGAGAATTTCAGATTTTTGCTGAAGTTGTGACCCCGGGGCTTAGAATTTTTTTTTTTCACAGGTTAAGTTGTCGTGGGCTGATTTCATGTCCTATGATAAAAAGCCTTCTGTTTCCCCCGCCAAACCTTTCAGGGGAGAATTTACAATAGTTTAGCACCATTTTTGAGTGAATTGGAGAATTTCAGATTTTTGCTGAAGTTGTGACCCCGGGGCTTAGAATTTTTTTTTTTCACAGGTTAAGTTGTCGAGGGCTGATTTCATGTCCTATGATAAAAAGCCTTCTGTGTCCACCGCCAAACCTTTCAGGGGAGTATTTGCAACAGTTTAGCACCATTTTTGAGTGAATTGGAGAATTTCAGATTTTTGCTGAAGTTGTGATCCCGGGGCTTAGAAATTTTTTTTTTCACAGGTTAAGTTGTCAAGGGCTGATTTCATGTCCTATGATAAAAAGCCGTCTGTTTCCACCGCCAAAACTTTCCAGGAAGAATGTGCAACAGTTTAGCACCATTTTTGAGTTAATTGGAGAATTTCAGATTTTTGCTGAAATTGTGACCCCGGGGCTTAGAAATTTTTTTTTTCACAGGTTAAGTTGTCAAGGGCTGATTTCATGTCCTATGATAAAAAGCCTTCTGTTTCCACCGCCAAACCTTTCAGGGGAGTATTTGCAAAACTTTGGCACCATCTTTGAGTGAATTGGAGAATTTCAGATTTTTGCTGAAATTGTGACCCCGGGGCTTAGAAATTTTTTTTTTCACAGGTTAAGTTGTCGAGGGTTGATTTCTTGGCCTATGATAAAAAGCATTCTGTTTCCACCGCCAAACCTTTCAGGGGAGTATTTACAACAGTTTAGCACCATTTTTGAGTGAATTGGAGAATTTCAGATTTTTGCTGAAATTGTGACTCAGGGGTTTAGAAATTTTTTTTTTTTTCACAGGTTAAGTTGTCGAGGGCTGATTTCATGTCCTATGATAAAAAGCCTTCTGTTTCCACCGCCAAACCTTTCAGGGGAGTATTTGCAACACGTTGGCACCATCTTTGAGTGAATTGGAGAATTTCAGATTTTTGCTGAAATTGTGACCCCGGGGCTTAGAATTTTTTTTTCCACAGGTTAAGTTGTCGAGGGTTGATTTCTTGGCCTATGATAAAAAGCATTCTGTTTCCACCGCCAAA
Organism: Podarcis liolepis; assembly: GCF_965112155.1. Taxonomy (NCBI): domain Eukaryota; kingdom Metazoa; phylum Chordata; class Lepidosauria; order Squamata; family Lacertidae; genus Podarcis; species Podarcis liolepis. Next base: position 14,718,838 of record NC_139556.1, read on the forward strand.
CCTTTCAGGGGAGTATTTGCAACAGTTTAGCACCATTTTTGAGTGAATTGGAGAATTTCAGATTTTTGCTGAAATTGTGACCCCGGGGCTTAGAAAATTTTTTTTTCTCACAGGTTAAGTTGTCGAGGGCTGATTTCATGTCCTATGATAAAAAGCCTTCTGTTTCCACCGCCAAACCTTTCAGGGGAGTATTTGCAACAGTTTAGCACCATTTTTGAGTGAATTTGAGAATTTCAGATTTTTGCTGAAGTTGTGATCCCGGGGCTTAGAAATTTTTTTTTTCACAGGTTAAGTTGTCAAGGGCTGATTTCATGTCCTATGATAAAAAGCCGTCTGTTTCCACCGCCACAACTTTCCAGGAAGAATGTGCAACAGTTCAGCACCATTTTTGAGTTAATTGGAGAATTTCAGATTTTTGCTGAAATTGTGACCCCGGGGCTTAGAAATTTTTTTTTTCACAGGTTAAGTTGTCGAGGGCTGATTTCATGTCCTATGATAAAAAGCCTTCTGTTTCCACCGCCAAACCTTTCAGGGGAGTATTTGCAAAACTTTGGCACCATCTTTGAGTGAATTGGAGAATTTCAGATTTTTGCTGAAATTGTGACCCCGGGGCTTAGAATTTTTTTTTTTCACAGGTTAAGTTGTCGAGGGTTAATTTCTTGGCCTATGATAAAAAGCCTTCTGTTTCCACCACCAAACCTTTCAGGGGAGTATTTGCAACAGTTTAGCACCATTTTTGAGTGAATTGGAGAATTTCAGATTTTTGCTGAAATTGTGACCCCGGGGCTTAGAAATTTTTTTTTTTCACAGGTTAAGTTGTCGAGGGCTGATTTCATGTCCTATGATAAAAAGCCTTCTGTTTCCACCGCCAAACCTTTCAGGGGAGTATTTGCAACAGTTTAGCACCATTTTTGAGTGAATTGGAGAATTTCAGATTTTTGCTGAAGTTGTGACCCCGGGGCTTAGAATTTTTTTTTTTCACAGGTTAAGTTGTCGTGGGCTGATTTCATGTCCTATGATAAAAAGCCTTCTGTTTCCCCCGCCAAACCTTTCAGGGGAGAATTTACAATAGTTTAGCACCATTTTTGAGTGAATTGGAGAATTTCAGATTTTTGCTGAAGTTGTGACCCCGGGGCTTAGAATTTTTTTTTTTCACAGGTTAAGTTGTCGAGGGCTGATTTCATGTCCTATGATAAAAAGCCTTCTGTGTCCACCGCCAAACCTTTCAGGGGAGTATTTGCAACAGTTTAGCACCATTTTTGAGTGAATTGGAGAATTTCAGATTTTTGCTGAAGTTGTGATCCCGGGGCTTAGAAATTTTTTTTTTCACAGGTTAAGTTGTCAAGGGCTGATTTCATGTCCTATGATAAAAAGCCGTCTGTTTCCACCGCCAAAACTTTCCAGGAAGAATGTGCAACAGTTTAGCACCATTTTTGAGTTAATTGGAGAATTTCAGATTTTTGCTGAAATTGTGACCCCGGGGCTTAGAAATTTTTTTTTTCACAGGTTAAGTTGTCAAGGGCTGATTTCATGTCCTATGATAAAAAGCCTTCTGTTTCCACCGCCAAACCTTTCAGGGGAGTATTTGCAAAACTTTGGCACCATCTTTGAGTGAATTGGAGAATTTCAGATTTTTGCTGAAATTGTGACCCCGGGGCTTAGAAATTTTTTTTTTCACAGGTTAAGTTGTCGAGGGTTGATTTCTTGGCCTATGATAAAAAGCATTCTGTTTCCACCGCCAAACCTTTCAGGGGAGTATTTACAACAGTTTAGCACCATTTTTGAGTGAATTGGAGAATTTCAGATTTTTGCTGAAATTGTGACTCAGGGGTTTAGAAATTTTTTTTTTTTTCACAGGTTAAGTTGTCGAGGGCTGATTTCATGTCCTATGATAAAAAGCCTTCTGTTTCCACCGCCAAACCTTTCAGGGGAGTATTTGCAACACGTTGGCACCATCTTTGAGTGAATTGGAGAATTTCAGATTTTTGCTGAAATTGTGACCCCGGGGCTTAGAATTTTTTTTTCCACAGGTTAAGTTGTCGAGGGTTGATTTCTTGGCCTATGATAAAAAGCATTCTGTTTCCACCGCCAAACCTTTCAGGGGAGTATTTGCAACAGTTTAGCACCATTTTTGAGTGAATTGGAGAATTTCAGATTTTTGCTGAAATTGTGACCCCGGGGCTTAGAAAATTTTTTTTTCTCACAGGTTAAGTTGTCGAGGGCTGATTTCATGTCCTATGATAAAAAGCCTTCTGTTTCCACCGCCAAACCTTTCAGGGGAGTATTTGCAACAGTTTAGCACCATTTTTGAGTGAATTTGAGAATTTCAGATTTTTGCTGAAGTTGTGATCCCGGGGCTTAGAAATTTTTTTTTTCACAGGTTAAGTTGTCAAGGGCTGATTTCATGTCCTATGATAAAAAGCCGTCTGTTTCCACCGCCACAACTTTCCAGGAAGAATGTGCAACAGTTCAGCACCATTTTTGAGTTAATTGGAGAATTTCAGATTTTTGCTGAAATTGTGACCCCGGGGCTTAGAAATTTTTTTTTTCACAGGTTAAGTTGTCGAGGGCTGATTTCATGTCCTATGATAAAAAGCCTTCTGTTTCCACCGCCAAACCTTTCAGGGGAGTATTTGCAAAACTTTGGCACCATCTTTGAGTGAATTGGAGAATTTCAGATTTTTGCTGAAATTGTGACCCCGGGGCTTAGAAATTTTTTTTTTCACAGGTTAAGTTGTCGAGGGTTGATTTCTTGGCCTATGATAAAAAGCATTCTGTTTCCACCGCCAAACCTTTCAGGGGAGTATTTGCAACAGTTTAGCACCATTATTGAGTGAATTGGAGAATTTCAGATTTTTGCTGAAATTGTGACCCAGGGGCTTAGAAATTTTTTTTTTTCACAGGTTAAGTTGTCGAGGGCTGATTTCATGTCCTATGATAAAAAGCCTTCTGTGTCCACCGCCAAACCTTTCAGGGGGGAATTTGCAACAGTTTAGCACAATTTTTGAGTGAATTGGAGAATTTCAGATTTTTGCTGAAGTTGTGATCCCGGGGCTTAGAAATTTTTTTTTTCACAGGTTAAGTTGTCAAGGGCTGATTTCATGTCCTATGATAAAAAGCCGTCTGTTTCCACCGCCAAACCTTTCAGGGGAGTATTTGCAACAGTTTAGCACCATTTTTGAGTGAATTTGAGAATTTCAGATTTTTGCTGAAGTTGTGATCCCGGGGCTTAGAAATTTTTTTTTTCACAGGTTAAGTTGTCAAGGGCTGATTTCATGTCCTATGATAAAAAGCCGTCTGTTTCCACCGCCACAACTTTCCAGGAAGAATGTGCAACAGTTCAGCACCATTTTTGAGTTAATTGGAGAATTTCAGATTTTTGCTGAAATTGTGACCCCGGGGCTTAGAAATTTTTTTTTTCACAGGTTAAGTTGTCGAGGGCTGATTTCATGTCCTATGATAAAAAGCCTTCTGTTTCCACCGCCAAACCTTTCAGGGGAGTATTTGCAAAACTTTGGCACCATCTTTGAGTGAATTGGAGAATTTCAGATTTTTGCTGAAATTGTGACCCCGGGGCTTAGAAATTTTTTTTTTCACAGGTTAAGTTGTCGAGGGTTGATTTCTTGGCCTATGATAAAAAGCATTCTGTTTCCACCGCCAAACCTTTCAGGGGAGTATTTGCAACAGTTTAGCACCATTATTGAGTGAATTGGAGAATTTCAGATTTTTGCTGAAATTGTGACCCAGGGGCTTAGAATTTTTTTTTTTTCACAGGTTAAGTTGTCGAGGGCTGATTTCATGTCCTATGATAAAAAGCCTTCTGTGTCCACCGCCAAACCTTTCAGGGGGGAATTTGCAACAGTTTAGCACAATTTTTGAGTGAATTGGAGAATTTCAGATTTTTGCTGAAGTTGTGATCCCGGGGCTTAGAAATTTTTTTTTTCACAGGTTAAGTTGTCAAGGGCTGATTTCATGTCCTATGATAAAAAGCCGTCTGTTTCCACCGCCAAAACTTTCCAGGAAGAATGTGCAACAGTTTAGCACCATTTTTGAGTTAATTGGAGAATTTCAGATTTTTGCTGAAATTGTGACCCCGGGCCTTAGAAATTTTTTTTTTCACAGGTTAAGTTGTCAAGGGCTGATTTCATGTCCTATGATAAAAAGCCTTCTGTTTCCACCGCCAAACCTTTCAGGGGAGTATTTGCAAAACTTTGGCACCATCTTTGAGTGAATTGGAGAATTTCAGATTTTTGCTGAAATTGTGACCCCGGGGCTTAGAAATTTTTTTTTTCACAGGTTAAGTTGTCGAGGGTTGATTTCTTGGCCTATGATAAAAAGCATTCTGTTTCCACCGCCAAACCTTTCAGGGGAGTATTTACAACAGTTTAGCACCATTTTTGAGTGAATTGGAGAATTTCAGATTTTTGCTGAAATTGTGACCCAGGGGTTTAGAAATTTTTTTTTTTCACAGGTTAAGTTGTCGAGGGCTGATTTCATGTCCTATGATAAAAAGCCTTCTGTTTCCACCGCCAAACCTTTCAGGGGAGTATTTGCAACAGTTTAGCACCATTTTTGAGTGAATTGGAGAATTTCAGATTTTTGCTGAAGTTGTGATCCCGGGGCTTAGAAATTTTTTTTTTCACAGGTTAAGTTGTCAAGGGCTGATTTCATGTCCTATGATAAAAAGCCGTCTGTTTCCACCGCCACAACTTTCCAGGAAGAATGTGCAACAGTTCAGCACCATTTTTGAGTTAATTGGAGAATTTCAGATTTTTGCTGAAATTGTGACCCCGGGGCTTAGAAATTTTTTTTTTCACAGGTTAAGTTGTCGAGGGCTGATTTCATGTCCTATGATAAAAAGCCTTCTGTTTCCACCGCCAAACCTTTCAGGGGAGTATTTGCAAAACTTTGGCACCATCTTTGAGTGAATTGGAGAATTTCAGATTTTTGCTGAAATTGTGACCCCGGGGCTTAGAAATTTTTTTTTTCACAGGTTAAGTTGTCGAGGGTTGATTTCTTGGCCTATGATAAAAAGCATTCTGTTTCCACCGCCAAACCTTTCAGGGGAGTATTTGCAACAGTTTAGCACCATTATTGAGTGAATTGGAGAATTTCAGATTTTTGCTGAAATTGTGACCCAGGGGCTTAGAATTTTTTTTTTTTCACAGGTTAAGTTGTCGAGGGCTGATTTCATGTCCTATGATAAAAAGCCGTCTGTTTCCACCGCCACAACTTTCCAGGAAGAATGTGCAACAGTTCAGCACCATTTTTGAGTTAATTGGAGAATTTCAGATTTTTGCTGAAATTGTGACCCCGGGGCTTAGAAATTTTTTTTTTCACAGGTTAAGTTGTCGAGGGCTGATTTCATGTCCTATGATAAAAAGCCTTCTGTTTCCACCGCCAAACCTTTCAGGGGAGTATTTGCAAAACTTTGGCACCATCTTTGAGTGAATTGGAGAATTTCAGATTTTTGCTGAAATTGTGACCCCGGGGCTTAGAAATTTTTTTTTTCACAGGTTAAGTTGTCGAGGGTTGATTTCTTGGCCTATGATAAAAAGCATTCTGTTTCCACCGCCAAACCTTTCAGGGGAGTATTTGCAACAGTTTAGCACCATTATTGAGTGAATTGGAGAATTTCAGATTTTTGCTGAAATTGTGACCCAGGGGCTTAGAAATTTTTTTTTTTCACAGGTTAAGTTGTCGAGGGCTGATTTCATGTCCTATGATAAAAAGCCTTCTGTGTCCACCGCCAAACCTTTCAGGGGGGAATTTGCAACAGTTTAGCACCATTTTTGAGTGAATTGGAGAATTTCAGATTTTTGCTGAAGTTGTGATCCCGGGGCTTAGAAATTTTTTTTTTCACAGGTTAAGTTGTCAAGGGCTGATTTCATGTCCTATGATAAAAAGCCGTCTGTTTCCACCGCCAAAACTTTCCAGGAAGAATGTGCAACAGTTTAGCACCATTTTTGAGTTAATTGGAGAATTTCAGATTTTTGCTGAAATTGTGACCCCGGGGCTTAGAAATTTTTTTTTTCACAGGTTAAGTTGTCAAGGGCTGATTTCATGTCCTATGATAAAAAGCCTTCTGTATCCACCGCCAAACCTTTCAGGGGAGTATTTGCAAAACTTTGGCACCATCTTTGAGTGAATTGGAGAATTTCAGATTTTTGCTGAAATTGTGACCCCGGGGCTTAGAAATTTTTTTTTTTCACAGGTTAAGTTGTCGAGGGTTGATTTCTTGGCCTATGATAAAAAGCATTCTGTTTCCACCGCCAAACCTTTCAGGGGAGTATTTACAACAGTTTAGCACCATTTTTGAGTGAATTGGAGAATTTCAGATTTTTGCTGAAATTGTGACCCAGGGGTTTAGAAATTTTTTTTTTTCACAGGTTAAGTTGTCGAGGGCTGATTTCATGTCCTATGATAAAAAGCCTTCTGTTTCCACCGCCAAACCTTTCAGGGGAGTATTTGCAACAGTTTAGCACCATTTTTGAGTGAATTGGAGAATTTCAGATTTTTGCTGAAGTTGTGATCCCGGGGCTTAGAAATTTTTTTTTTCACAGGTTAAGTTGTCAAGGGCTGATTTCATGTCCTATGATAAAAAGCCGTCTGTTTCCACCGCCACAACTTTCCAGGAAGAATGTGCAACAGTTCAGCACCATTTTTGAGTTAATTGGAGAATTTCAGATTTTTGCTGAAATTGTGACCCCGGGGCTTAGAAATTTTTTTTTCACAGGTTAAGTTGTCGAGGGCTGATTTCATGTCCTATGATAAAAAGCCTTCTGTTTCCACCGCCAAACCTTTCAGGGGAGTATTTGCAAAACTTTGGCACCATCTTTGAGTGAATTGGAGAATTTCAGATTTTTGCTGAAATTATGACCCCGGGGCTTAGAAATTTTTTTTTTTCACAGGTTAAGTTGTCGAGGGTTGATTTCTTGGCCTATGATAAAAAGCATTCTGTTTCCACCGCCAAACCTTTCAGGGGAGTATTTGCAACAGTTTAGCACCATTATTGAGTGAATTGGAGAATTTCAGATTTTTGCTGAAATTGTGACCCAGGGGCTTAGAAATTTTTTTTTTTTTCACAGGTTAAGTTGTCGAGGGCTGATTTCATGTCCTATGATAAAAAGCCGTCTGTTTCCACCGCCACAACTTTCCAGGAAGAATGTGCAACAGTTCAGCACCATTTTTGAGTTAATTGGAGAATTTCAGATTTTTGCTGAAATTGTGACCCCGGGGCTTAGAAATTTTTTTTTTCACAGGTTAAGTTGTCGAGGGCTGATTTCATGTCCTATGATAAAAAGCCTTCTGTTTCCACCGCCAAACCTTTCAGGGGAGTATTTGCAAAACTTTGGCACCATCTTTGAGTGAATTGGAGAATTTCAGATTTTTGCTGAAATTGTGACCCCGGGGCTTAGAAATTTTTTTTTTCACAGGTTAAGTTGTCGAGGGTTGATTTCTTGGCCTATGATAAAAAGCATTCTGTTTCCACCGCCAAACCTTTCAGGGGAGTATTTGCAACAGTTTAGCACCATTATTGAGTGAATTGGAGAATTTCAGATTTTTGCTGAAATTGTGACCCAGGGGCTTAGAAATTTTTTTTTTCACAGGTTAAGTTGTCGAGGGCTGATTTCATGTCCTATGATAAAAAGCCTTCTGTGTCCACCGCCAAACCTTTCAGGGGGGAATTTGCAACAGTTTAGCACCATTTTTGAGTGAATTGGAGAATTTCAGATTTTTGCTGAAGTTGTGATCCCGGGGCTTAGAAATTTTTTTTTTCACAGGTTAAGTTGTCAAGGGCTGATTTCATGTCCTATGATAAAAAGCCGTCTGTTTCCACCGCCAAAACTTTCCAGGAAGAATGTGCAACAGTTTAGCACCATTTTTGAGTTAATTGGAGAATTTCAGATTTTTGCTGAAATTGTGACCCCGGGGCTTAGAAATTTTTTTTTTCACAGGTTAAGTTGTCAAGGGCTGATTTCATGTCCTATGATAAAAAGCCTTCTGTTTCCACCGCCAAACCTTTCAGGGGAGTATTTGCAAAACTTTGGCACCATCTTTGAGTGAATTGGAGAATTTCAGATTTTTGCTGAAATTGTGACCCCGGGGCTTAGAAATTTTTTTTTTCACAGGTTAAGTTGTCGAGGGTTGATTTCTTGGCCTATGATAAAAAGCATTCTGTTTCCACCGCCAAACCTTTCAGGGGAGTATTTACAACAGTTTAGCACCATTTTTGAGTGAATTGGAGAATTTCAGATTTTTGCTGAAATTGTGACCCAGGGGTTTAGAAATTTTTTTTTTTCACAGGTTAAGTTGTCGAGGGCTGATTTCATGTCCTATGATAAAAAGCCTTCTGTTTCCACCGCCAAACCTTTCAGGGGAGTATTTGCAACACGTTGGCACCATCTTTGAGTGAATTGGAGAATTTCAGATTTTTGCTGAAATTGTGACCCCGGGGCTTAGAATTTTTTTTTCCACAGGTTAAGTTGTCGAGGGTTGATTTCTTGGCCTATGATAAAAAGCATTCTGTTTCCACCGCCAAACCTTTCAGGGGAGTATTTGCAACAGTTTAGCACCATTTTTGAGTGAATTGGAGAATTTCAGATTTTTGCTGAAATTGTGACCCCGGGGCTTAGAAAATTTTTTTTTCTCACAGGTTAAGTTGTCGAGGGCTGATTTCATGTCCTATGATAAAAAGCCTTCTGTTTCCACCGCCAAACCTTTCAGGGGAGTATTTGCAACAGTTTAGCACCATTTTTGAGTGAATTGGAGAATTTCAGATTTTTGCTGAAGTTGTGATCCCGGGGCTTAGAAATTTTTTTTTTCACAGGTTAAGTTGTCGAGGGCTGATTTCATGTCCTATGATAAAAAGCCGTCTGTTTCCACCGCCACAACTTTCCAGGAAGAATGTGCAACAGTTCAGCACCATTTTTGAGTTAATTGGAGAATTTCAGATTTTTGCTGAAATTGTGACCCCGGGGCTTAGAAATTTTTTTTTTCACAGGTTAAGTTGTCGAGGGCTGATTTCATGTCCTATGATAAAAAGCCTTCTGTTTCCACCGCCAAACCTTTCAGGGGAGTATTTGCAAAACTTTGGCACCATCTTTGAGTGAATTGGAGAATTTCAGATTTTTGCTGAAATTGTGACCCCGGGGCTTAGAAATTTTTTTTTTCACAGGTTAAGTTGTCGAGGGTTGATTTCTTGGCCTATGATAAAAAGCATTCTGTTTCCACCGCCAAACCTTTCAGGGGAGTATTTGCAACAGTTTAGCACCATTATTGAGTGAATTGGAGAATTTCAGATTTTTGCTGAAATTGTGACCCAGGGGCTTAGAAATTTTTTTTTTCACAGGTTAAGTTGTCGAGGGCTGATATCATGTCCTATGATAAAAAGCCTTCTGTGTCCACCGCCAAACCTTTCAGGGGGGAATTTGCAACAGTTTAGCACCATTTTTGAGTGAATTGGAGAATTTCAGATTTTTGCTGAAGTTGTGATCCCGGGGCTTAGAAATTTTTTTTTTCACAGGTTAAGTTGTCAAGGGCTGATTTCATGTCCTATGATAAAAAGCCGTCTGTTTCCACCGCCAAAACTTTCCAGGAAGAATGTGCAACAGTTTAGCACCATTTTTGAGTTAATTGGAGAATTTCAGATTTTTGCTGAAATTGTGACCCCGGGGCTTAGAAATTTTTTTTTTCACAGGTTAAGTTGTCAAGGGCTGATTTCATGTCCTATGATAAAAAGCCTTCTGTTTCCACCGCCAAACCTTTCAGGGGAGTATTTGCAAAACTTTGGCACCATCTTTGAGTGAATTGGAGAATTTCAGATTTTTGCTGAAATTGTGACCCCGGGGCTTAGAAATTTTTTTTTTCACAGGTTAAGTTGTCGAGGGTTGATTTCTTGGCCTATGATAAAAAGCATTCTGTTTCCACCGCCAAACCTTTCAGGGGAGTATTTACAACAGTTTAGCACCATTTTTGAGTGAATTGGAGAATTTCAGATTTTTGCTGAAATTGTGACCCAGGGGTTTAGAAATTTTTTTTTTTCACAGGTTAAGTTGTCGAGGGCTGATTTCATGTCCTATGATAAAAAGCCTTCTGTTTCCACCGCCAAACCTTTCAGGGGAGTATTTGCAACACGTTGGCACCATCTTTGAGTGAATTGGAGAATTTCAGATTTTTGCTGAAATTGTGACCCCGGGGCTTAGAATTTTTTTTTCCACAGGTTAAGTTGTCGAGGGTTGATTTCTTGGCCTATGATAAAAAGCATTCTGTTTCCACCGCCAAACCTTTCAGGGGAGTATTTGCAACAGTTTAGCACCATTTTTGAGTGAATTGGAGAATTTCAGATTTTTGCTGAAATTGTGACCCCGGGGCTTAGAAAATTTTTTTTTCTCACAGGTTAAGTTGTCGAGGGCTGATTTCATGTCCTATGATAAAAAGCCTTCTGTTTCCACCGCCAAACCTTTCAGGGGAGTATTTGCAACAGTTTAGCACCATTTTTGAGTGAATTGGAGAATTTCAGATTTTTGCTGAAGTTGTGATCCCGGGGCTTAGAAATTTTTTTTTTCACAGGTTAAGTTGTCAAGGGCTGATTTCATGTCCTATGATAAAAAGCCGTCTGTTTCCACCGCCACAACTTTCCAGGAAGAATGTGCAACAGTTCAGCACCATTTTTGAGTTAATTGGAGAATTTCAGATTTTTGCTGAAATTGTGACCCCGGGGCTTAGAAATTTTTTTTTTCACAGGTTAAGTTGTCGAGGGCTGATTTCATGTCCTATGATAAAAAGCCTTCTGTTTCCACCGCCAAACCTTTCAGGGGAGTATTTGCAAAACTTTGGCACCATCTTTGAGTGAATTGGAGAATTTCAGATTTTTGCTGAAATTGTGACCCCGGGGCTTAGAAATTTTTTTTTTTTCACAGGTTAAGTTGTCGAGGGTTGATTTCTTGGCCTATGATAAAAAGCATTCTGTTTCCACCGCCAAACCTTTCAGGGGAGTATTTGCAACAGTTTAGCACCATTATTGAGTGAATTGGAGAATTTCAGATTTTTGCTGAAATTGTGACCCCGGGGCTTAGAATTTTTTTTTTCACAGGTTAAGTTGTCGAGGGCTGATTTCATGTCCTATGATAAAAAGCCTTCTGTTTCCACCGCCAAACCTTTCAGGGGAGTATTTGCAAAACTTTGGCACCATCTTTGAGTGAATTGGAGAATTTTAGATGTTTGCTGAAATTGTGATCCCGGGGCTTAGAATTTTTTTTTTTTCACAGGTTAAGTTGTCGAGGGCTGATTTCATGTCCTATGATAAAAAGCCTTCTGTTTCCACCGCCAATCCTTTCAGGGGAGAATTTGCAACAGTTTAGCACCATGTTTGAGTTAATTGGAGAATTTCAGATTTTTGCTGAAATTGTGACCCCGGGGCTTAGAAATTTTTTCCCCCACAGGTTAAGTTGTCGAGGGCTGATTTCATGTCCTATGATAAAAAGCCTTCTGTTTCCACCGCCAAACCTTTCAGGGGAGTATTTGCAAAACTTTGGCACCATCTTTGAGTGAATTGGAGAATTTCAGATTTTTGCTGAAATTGTGACCCCGGGGCTTAGAATTTTTTTTTTTCACAGGTTAAGTTGTCGAGGGTTGATTTCTTGGCCTATGATAAAAAGCCTTCTGTTTCCACCGCCAAACCTTTCAGGGGAGTATTTGCAACTGTTTAGCACCATTTTTGAGTGAATTGGAGAATTTCAGATTTTTGCTGAAATTGTGACCCCGGGGCTTAGAAATTTTTTTTTTTTCACAGGTTAAGTTGTCGAGGGCTGATTTCATGTCCTATGATAAAAAGCATTCTGTTTCCACCGCCAAACCTTTCAGGGGAGAATTTACAACAGTTTAGCACCATTTTTGAGTGAATTGGAGAATTTCAGATTTTTGCTGAAATTGTGACCCCGGGGCTTAGAATTTTTTTTTTTCACAGGTTAAGTTGTCGAGGGCTGATTTCATGTCCTATGATAAAAAGCCTTCTGTTTTCCCCGCCAAACCTTTCAGGAGAGAATTTACAACAGTTTAACACCATTTTTGAGTGAATTGGAGAATTTCAGATTTTTGCTGAAGTTGTGACCCCGGGGTTTAGGAATTTTTTTTTTCACAGGTTATGTTGTCGAGGGCTGATTTCATGTTCTATGATAAAAAGCCTTCTGTTTCCACCGCCAAACCTTTCAGGGGAGTATTTGCAAAACTTTGGCACCATTTTTGAGTGAATTGGAGAATTTCAGATTTTTGCTGAAGTTGTGACCCCGGGGCTTAGAATTTTTTTTTTTCACAGGTTAAGTTGTCGAGGACTGATTTCATGTCCTATGATAAAAAGCCTTCTGTTTCCACCGCCAAACCTTTCAGGGGAGTATTTGCAAAACTTTGGCACCATCTTTGAGTGAATTGGAGAATTTCAGATTTTTGCTGAAATTGTGACCCCGGGGCTTAGAAATTTTTTTTTTCACAGGTTAAGTTGTCAAGGGCTGATTTCATGTCCTATGATAAAAAGCCTTCTGTATCCACCGCCAAACCTTTCAGGGGAGTATTTGCAAAACTTTGGCACCATCTTTGAGTGAATTGGAGAATTTCAGATTTTTGCTGAAATTGTGACCCCGGGGCTTAGAAATTTTTTTTTTCACAGGTTAAGTTGTCGAGGGTTGATTTCTTGGCCTATGATAAAAAGCATTCTGTTTCCACCGCCAAACCTTTCAGGGGAGTATTTACAACAGTTTAGCACCATTTTTGAGTGAATTGGAGAATTTCAGATTTTTGCTGAAATTGTGACCCAGGGGTTTAGAAATTTTTTTTTTTCACAGGTTAAGTTGTCGAGGGCTGATTTCATGTCCTATGATAAAAAGCCTTCTGTTTCCACCGCCAAACCTTTCAGGGGAGTATTTGCAACACGTGGGCACCATCTTTGAGTGAATTGGAGAATTTCAGATTTTTGCTGAAATTGTGACCCCGGGGCTTAGAATTTTTTTTTCCACAGGTTAAGTTGTCGAGGGTTGATTTCTTGGCCTATGATAAAAAGCATTCTGTTTCCACCGCCAAACCTTTCAGGGGAGTATTTGCAACAGTTTAGCACCATTTTTGAGTGAATTGGAGAATTTCAGATTTTTGCTGAAATTGTGACCCCGGGGCTTAGAAAATTTTTTTTTCTCACAGGTTAAGTTGTCGAGGGCTGATTTCATGTCCTATGATAAAAAGCCTTCTGTTTCCACCGCCAAACCTTTCAGGGGAGTATTTGCAACAGTTTAGCACCATTTTTGAGTGAATTGGAGAATTTCAGATTTTTGCTGAAGTTGTGATCCCGGGGCTTAGAAATTTTTTTTTTCACAGGTTAAGTTGTCAAGGGCTGATTTCATGTCCTATGATAAAAAGCCGTCTGTTTCCACCGCCACAACTTTCCAGGAAGAATGTGCAACAGTTCAGCACCATTTTTGAGTTAATTGGAGAATTTCAGATTTTTGCTGAAATTGTGACCCCGGGGCTTAGAAATTTTTTTTTCACAGGTTAAGTTGTCGAGGGCTGATTTCATGTCCTATGATAAAAAGCCTTCTGTTTCCACCGCCAAACCTTTCAGGGGAGTATTTGCAAAACTTTGGCACCATCTTTGAGTGAATTGGAGAATTTCAGATTTTTGCTGAAATTATGACCCCGGGGCTTAGAAATTTTTTTTTTTTCACAGGTTAAGTTGTCGAGGGTTGATTTCTTGGCCTATGATAAAAAGCATTCTGTTTCCACCGCCAAACCTTTCAGGGGAGTATTTGCAACAGTTTAGCACCATTATTGAGTGAATTGGAGAATTTCAGATTTTTGCTGAAATTGTGACCCAGGGGCTTAGAAATTTTTTTTTTTTCACAGGTTAAGTTGTCGAGGGCTGATTTCATGTCCTATGATAAAAAGCCGTCTGTTTCCACCGCCACAACTTTCCAGGAAGAATGTGCAACAGTTCAGCACCATTTTTGAGTTAATTGGAGAATTTCAGATTTTTGCTGAAATTGTGACCCCGGGGCTTAGAAATTTTTTTTTTCACAGGTTAAGTTGTCGAGGGCTGATTTCATGTCCTATGATAAAAAGCCTTCTGTTTCCACCGCCAAACCTTTCAGGGGAGTATTTGCAAAACTTTGGCACCATCTTTGAGTGAATTGGAGAATTTCAGATTTTTGCTGAAATTGTGACCCCGGGGCTTAGAAATTTTTTTTTTCACAGGTTAAGTTGTCGAGGGTTGATTTCTTGGCCTATGATAAAAAGCATTCTGTTTCCACCGCCAAACCTTTCAGGGGAGTATTTGCAACAGTTTAGCACCATTATTGAGTGAATTGGAGAATTTCAGATTTTTGCTGAAATTGTGACCCAGGGGCTTAGAATTTTTTTTTTCACAGGTTAAGTTGTCGAGGGCTGATTTCATGTCCTATGATAAAAAGCCTTCTGTGTCCACCGCCAAACCTTTCAGGGGGGAATTTGCAACAGTTTAGCACCATTTTTGAGTGAATTGGAGAATTTCAGATTTTTGCTGAAGTTGTGATCCCGGGGCTTAGAAATTTTTTTTTTCACAGGTTAAGTTGTCAAGGGCTGATTTCATGTCCTATGATAAAAAGCCGTCTGTTTCCACCGCCAAAACTTTCCAGGAAGAATGTGCAACAGTTTAGCACCATTTTTGAGTTAATTGGAGAATTTCAGATTTTTGCTGAAATTGTGACCCCGGGGCTTAGAAATTTTTTTTTTCACAGGTTAAGTTGTCAAGGGCTGACTTCATGTCCTATGATAAAAAGCCTTCTGTTTCCACCGCCAAACCTTTCAGGGGAGTATTTGCAAAACTTTGGCACCATCTTTGAGTGAATTGGAGAATTTCAGATTTTTGCTGAAATTGTGACCCCGGGGCTTAGAAATTTTTTTTTTCACAGGTTAAGTTGTCGAGGGTTGATTTCTTGGCCTATGATAAAAAGCATTCTGTTTCCACCGCCAAACCTTTCAGGGGAGTATTTACAACAGTTTAGCACCATTTTTGAGTGAATTGGAGAATTTCAGATTTTTGCTGAAATTGTGACCCAGGGGTTTAGAATTTTTTTTTTTTCACAGGTTAAGTTGTCGAGGGCTGATTTCATGTCCTATGATAAAAAGCCTTCTGTTTCCACCGCCAAACCTTTCAGGGGAGTATTTGCAACACGTTGGCACCATCTTTGAGTGAATTGGAGAATTTCAGATTTTTGCTGAAATTGTGACCCCGGGGCTTAGAATTTTTTTTCCCACAGGTTAAGTTGTCGAGGGTTGATTTCTTGGCCTATGATAAAAAGCATTCTGTTTCCACCGCCAAACCTTTCAGGGGAGTATTTGCAACAGTTTAGCACCATTTTTGAGTGAATTGGAGAATTTCAGATTTTTGCTGAAATTGTGACCCCGGGGCTTAGAAAAATTTTTTTTCTCACAGGTTAAGTTGTCGAGGGCTGATTTCATGTCCTATGATAAAAAGCCTTCTGTTTCCACCGCCAAACCTTTCAGGGGAGTATTTGCAACAGTTTAGCACCATTTTTGAGTGAATTGGAGAATTTCAGATTTTTGCTGAAGTTGTGATCCCGGGGCTTAGAAATTTTTTTTTTCACAGGTTAAGTTGTCAAGGGCTGATTTCATGTCCTATGATAAAAAGCCGTCTGTTTCCACCGCCACAACTTTCCAGGAAGAATGTGCAACAGTTCAGCACCATTTTTGAGTTAATTGGAGAATTTCAGATTTTTGCTGAAATTGTGACCCCGGGGCTTAGAAATTTTTTTTTTTCACAGGTTAAGTTGTCGAGGGCTGATTTCATGTCCTATGATAAAAAGCCTTCTGTTTCCACCGCCAAACCTTTCAGGGGAGTATTTGCAAAACTTTGGCACCATCTTTGAGTGTATTGGAGAATTTCAGATTTTTGCTGAAATTGTGACCCCGGGGCTTAGAAATTTTTTTTTTTCACAGGTTAAGTTGTCGAGGGTTGATTTCTTGGCCTATGATAAAAAGCATTCTGTTTCCACCGCCAAACCTTTCAGGGGAGTATTTGCAACAGTTTAGCACCATTATTGAGTGAATTGGAGAATTTCAGATTTTTGCTGAAATTGTGACCCCGGGGCTTAGAATTTTTTTTTTCACAGGTTAAGTTGTCGAGGGCTGATTTCATGTCCTATGATAAAAAGCCTTCTGTTTCCACCGCCAAACCTTTCAGGGGAGTATTTGCAAAACTTTGGCACCATCTTTGAGTGAATTGGAGAATTTTAGATGTTTGCTGAAATTGTGATCCCGGGGCTTAGAATTTTTTTTTTTTCACAGGTTAAGTTGTCGAGGGCTGATTTCATGTCCTATGATAAAAAGCCTTCTGTTTCCACCGCCAATCCTTTCAGGGGAGAATTTGCAACAGTTTAGCACCATGTTTGAGTTAATTGGAGAATTTCAGATTTTTGCTGAAATTGTGACCCCGGGGCTTAGAAATTTTTTCCCCCACAGGTTAAGTTGTCGAGGGCTGATTTCATGTCCTATGATAAAAAGCCTTCTGTTTCCACCGCCAAACCTTTCAGGGGAGTATTTGCAAAACTTTGGCACCATCTTTGAGTGAATTGGAGAATTTCAGATTTTTGCTGAAATTGTGACCCCGGGGCTTAGAATTTTTTTTTTTCACAGGTTAAGTTGTCGAGGGTTGATTTCTTGGCCTATGATAAAAAGCCTTCTGTTTCCACCGCCAAACCTTTCAGGGGAGTATTTGCAACTGTTTAGCACCATTTTTGAGTGAATTGGAGAATTTCAGATTTTTGCTGAAATTGTGACCCCGGGGCTTAGAAATTTTTTTTTTTTCACAGGTTAAGTTGTCGAGGGCTGATTTCATGTCCTATGATAAAAAGCCTTCTGTTTCCACCGCCAAACCTTTCAGGGGAGTATTTGCAACTGTTTAGCACCATTTTTGAGTGAATTGGAGAATTTCAGATTTTTGCTGAAGTTGTGACCCCGGGGTTTAGGAATTTTTTTTTTCACAGGTTATGTTGTCGAGGGCTGATTTCATGTCCTATGATAAAAAGCCTTCTGTTTCCACCGCCAAACCTTTCAGGGGAGTATTTGCAAAACTTTGGCACCATTTTTGAGTGAATTGGAGAATTTCAGATTTTTGCTGAAGTTGTGACCCCGGGGCTTAGAATTTTTTTTTTTCACAGGTTAAGTTGTCGAGGACTGATTTCATGTCCTATGATAAAAAGCCTTCTGTTTCCACCGCCAAACCTTTCAGGGGAGTATTTGCAAAACTTTGGCACCATCTTTGAGTGAATTGGAGAATTTCAGATTTTTGCTGAAATTGTGACCCCGGGGCTTAGAAATTTTTTTTTTCACAGGTTAAGTTGTCGAGGGTTGATTTCTTGGCCTATGATAAAAAGCATTCTGTTTCCACCGCCAAACCTTTCAGGGGAGTATTTGCAACAGTTTAGCACCATCTTTGAGTGAATTGGAGAATTTCAGATGTTTGCTGAAATTGTGATCCCGGGGCTTAGAATTTTTTTTTTTCACAGGTTAAGTTGTCGAGGGCTGATTTCATGTCCTATGATAAAAAGCCTTCTGTTTCCACCGCCAATCCTTTCAGGGGAGAATTTGCAACAGTTTAGCACCATGTTTTAGTTAATTGGAGAATTTCAGATTTTTGCTGAAATTGTGACCCCGGGTCTTAGAAATTTTTTTCCCCACAGGTTAAGTTGTCGAGGGCTGATTTCATGTCCTATGATAAAAAGCCTTCTGTTTCCACCGCCAAACCTTTCAGGGGAGCATTTACAAAACTTTGGCACCATCTTTGAGTGAATTGGAGAATTTCAGATTTTTGCTGAAATTGTGACCCCGGGGCTTAGAATTTTTTTTTTCACAGGTTAAGTTGTCGAGGGTTGATTTCTTGGCCTATGATAAAAAGCCTTCTGTTTCCACCGCCAAACCTTTCAGGGGAGTATTTGCAACTGTTTAGCACCATTTTTGAGTGAATTGGAGAATTTCAGATTTTTGCTGAAATTGTGACCCCGGGGCTTAGAAATTTTTTTTTTTTCACAGGTTAAGTTGTCGAGGGCTGATTTCATGTCCTATGATAAAAAGCATTCTGTTTCCACCGCCAAACCTTTCAGGGGAGAATTTACAACAGTTTAGCACCATTTTTGAGTGAATTGGAGAATTTCAGATTTTTGCTGAAATTGTGACCCCGGGGCTTAGAAATTTTTTTTTTTCACAGGTTAAGTTGTCGAGGGCTGATTTCATGTCCTATGATAAAAAGCCTTCTGTTTTCCCCGCCGAACCTTTCAGGGGAGAATTTACAACAGTTTAGCACCATTTTTGAGTGAATTGGAGAATTTCAGATTTTTGCTGAAGTTGTGACCCCGGGGTTTAGGAATTTTTTTTTTCACAGGTTATGTTGTCGAGGGCTGATTTCATGTCCTATGATAAAAAGCTGTCTGTTTCCATCGCCAAACCTTTCAGGGGAGTATTTGCAAAACTTTGGCACCATTTTTGAGTGAATTGGAGAATTTCAGATTTTTGCTGAAGTTGTGACCCCGGGGCTTAGAAATTTTTTTTTTCACAGGTTAAGTTGTCGAGGGCTGATTTCATGTCCTATGATAAAAAGCCTTCTGTTTCCCCCGCCAAACCTTTCAGGGGAGAATTTACAACAGTTTAGCACCATTTTTGAGTGAATTGGAGAATTTCAGATTTTTGCTGAAACTGTAACCCCGGGGCTTAGAAATTTTTTTTTTCACAGGTTAAGTTGTCGAGGGCTGATTTCATGTCCTATGATAAAAACCCTTCTGTTTCCACCGCCAAACCTTTCAGGGGAGTATTTGCAAAACTTTGGCACCATCTTTGAGTGAATTGGAGAATTTCAGATTTTTGCTGAAATTGTGACCCCGGGGCTTAGAATTTTTTTTTCCACAGGTTAAGTTGTCGAGGGTTGATTTCTTGGCCTATGATAAAAAGCATTCTGTTTCCACCGCCAAACCTTTCAGGGGAGTATTTGCAACAGTTTAGCACCATTATTGAGTGAATTGGGGAATTTCAGATTTTTGCTGAAATTGTGACCCAGGGGCTTAGAATTTTTTTTTTTTCCACAGGTTAAGTTGTCGAGGGCTGATTTCATGTCCTATGATAAAAAGCCTTCTGTTTCCACCGCCAAACCTTTCAGGGGAGTATTTGCAAAACTTTGGCACCATCTTTGAGTGAATTGGAGAATTTCAGATTTTTGCTGAAATTGTGACCCCGGGGCTTATAATTTTTTTTTCCACAGGTTAAGTTGTCGAGGGTTGATTTCTTGGCCTATGATAAAAAGCCTTCTGTTTCCACCGCCAAACCTTTCAGGGGAGTATTTGCAACAGTTTAGCACCATTTTTGAGTGAATTGGAGAATTTCAGATTTTTGCTGAAATTGTGACCCCGGGGCTTAGAAATTTTTTTTTTCTCACAGGTTAAGTTGTCGAGGGCTGATTTCATGTCCTATGATAAAAAGCCTTCTGTTTCCACCGCCAAACCTTTCAGGGGAGAATTTACAACAGTTTAGCACCATTTTTGAGTGAATTGGAGAATTTCAGATTTTTGCTGAAATTGTGACCCCGGGGCTTAGAATTTTTTTTTTCACAGGTTAAGTTGTCGAGGGCTGATTTCATGTCCTATGATAAAAAGCCTTCTGTTTCCACCGCCAAACCTTTCAGGGGAGTATTTGCAAAACTTTGGCACCATCTTTGAGTGAATTGGAGATTTTCAGATGTTTGCTGAAATTGTGACCCCGGGGCTTAGAAATTTTTTTTTTTTCACAGGTTAAGTTGTCGAGGGCTGATTTCATGTCCTGTGATAAAAAGCATTCTGTTTCCACCGCCAAACCTTTCAGGGGAGAATTTACAACAGTTTAGCACCATATTTGAGTGAATTGGAGAATTTCAGATTTTTGCTGAAATTGTGACCCCGGGGCTTAGAAATTTTTTTTTTCACAGGTTAAGTTGTCGAGGGCTGATTTCATGTCCTATGATAAAAAGCCTTCTGTTTTCCCCGCCAAACCTTTCAGGGGAGAATTTACAACAGTTTAGCACCATTTTTGAGTGAATTGGAGAATTTCAGATTTTTGCTGAAGTTGTGACCCCGGGGTTTAGGAATTTTTTTTTTCACAGGTTATGTTGTCGAGGGCTGATTTCATGTCCTATGATAAAAAGCTGTCTGTTTCCATCGCCGAACCTTTCAGGGGAGTATTTGCAAAACTTTGGCACCATTTTTGAGTGAATTGGAGAATTTCAGATTTTTGCTGAAGTTGTGACCCCGGGGCTTAGAAATTTTTTTTTTCACAGGTTAAGTTGTCAAGGGCTGATTTCATGTCCTATGATAAAAAGCCGTCTGTTTCCACCGCCAAACCTTTCAGGGGAGAATTTGCAACAGTTTAGCTCCATTTTTGAGTGAATTGGAGAATTTCAGATTTTTGCTGAAGTTGTGACCCCGGGGCTTAGAATTTTTTTTTTCACAGGTTAAGTTGTCGAGGGCTGATTTCATGTCCTATGATAAAAAGCCTTCTGTTTCCACCGCCAAACCTTTCAGGGGAGAATTTGCAACAGTTTAGCACCATTTTTGAGTGAATTGGAGAATTTCAGATTTTTGCTGAAGTTGTGACCCCGGGGCTTAGAAATTTTTTTTTTCACAGGTTAAGTTGTCGAGGGCTGATTTCATGTCCTATGATAAAAAGCCTTCTGTTTCCACCGCCAAAACTCTCAGGGGAGAATTTACAACAGTTTAGCACCATTTTTGAGTGAATTGGAGAATTTCAGATTTTTGCTGAAATTGTGACCCCGGGGCTTAGAAATTTTCTTTTTCACAGGTTAAGTTGTCGAGGGCTGAATTCATGTCCTATGATAAAAAGCCTTCTGTTTCCACCGCCAAACCTTTCACGGGAGTATTTGCAAAACTTTGGCACCATCTTTGAGTGAATTGGAGAATTTCAGATTTTTGCTGAAGTTGTGACGCCGGGGCTTAGAATTTTTTTTTTTCACAGGTTAAGTTGTCGAGGGTTGATTTCATGGCCTATGATAAACAGCCTTCTGTTTCCACCGTCAAACCTTTCAGGGGAGAATTTACAACAGCTTAGTACCATTTTTGAGTGAATTGGAGAATTTCAGATTTTTGCTGAAGTTGTGACCCCGGGGCTTAGAAATTTTTTTTTTCACAGGTTAAGTTGTCGAGGGCTGATTTCATGTCCTATGATAAAAAGACTTCTGTTTCCACCGCCAAACCTTTCAGGGGAGTATTTGCAAAACTTTGGCACCATTTTTGATTGAATTTGAGAATTTCAGATTTTTGCTGAAGTTGTGACCCCGGGGCTTAGAAATTTTTTTTTTCACAGGTTAAGTTGTCGAGGGTTGATTTCTTGGCCTATGATAAAAAGCCTTCTGTTTCCACCGCCAAACCTTTCAGGGGAGTATTTGCAAAACTTTGGCACCATCTTTGAGTGAATTGGAGAATTTCAGATTTTTGCTGAAATTGTGACCCCGGGGCTTAGAAATTTTTTTTTTCACAGGTTAAGTTGTCGAGGGTTGATTTCTTGGCCTATGATAAAAAGTCTTCTGTTTCCACCGCCAAACCTTTCAGGGGAGTATTTGCAACAGTTTAGCACCATTTTTGAGTGAATTGGAGAATTTCAGATTTTTGCTGAAATTGTGACCCCGGGGCTTTGAAATTTTTTTCCCCCACAGGTTAAGTTGTCGAGGGCTGATTTCATGGCCTATGATAAAAAGCCTTCTGTTTCCCCCTCCAAACCTTTCAGGGGAGAATTTACAACAGTTTAGCACCATTTTTGAGTGAATTGGAGAATTTCAGATTTTTGCTGAAGTTGTGACCCCGGGGCTTAGAAATTTTTTTTTCACAGGTTAAGTTGTCGAGGGCTGATTTCATGTCCTATGATAAAAAGCCTTCTGTGTCCACCGCCAAAACTTTCAGGGGAGAATTTACAACAGTTTAGCACCATTTTTGAGTGAATTGGAGAATTTCAGATTTTTGCTGAAATTGTGACCCCGGGGCTTAGAAATTTTTTTTTTCACAGGTTAAGTTGTCGAGGGCTGAATTCATGTCCTATGATAAAAAGCCTTCTGTTTCCACCGCCAAACCTTTCAGAGGAGTATTTGCAAAACTTTGGCACCATTTTTGATTGAATTTGAGAATTTCAGATTTTGGCTGAAGTTGTGACCCCGGGGGCTTAGAATTTTTTTTTTCCACAGGTTAAGTTGTCGAGGGTTGATTTCATGGCCTATGATAAACAGCCTTCTGTTTCCACCGCCAAACCTTTCAGCGGAGAATTTACAACAGTTTAGCACCATTTTTGAGTGAATTGGAGAATTTCAGATTTTTGCTGAAATTGTGACCCCGGGGCTTAGAAATTTTTTTTCCCCACAGGTTAAGTTGTCGAGGGCTGATTTCATGTCCTATGATAAAAAGCCATCTGTTTCCACCGCCAAACCTTTCCAGGAAGAATGTGCAACAGTTTAGCACCATTTTTGAGTGAATTGGAGAATTTCAGATTTTTGCTGAAATTGTGACCCCGGGGCTTAGAAATTTATTTTTTTCACAGGTTAAGTTGTCGAGGGTTGATTTCTTGGCCTATGATAAAAAGCCTTCTGTTTCCACCGCCATACCTTTCAGGGGAGAATTTGCAACACTTTAGCACCATGTTTGAGTTAATTGGAGAATTTCAGATTTTTACTGAGGTTGTGACCCCGGGGCTTAGAATTTTTTTTTTCACAGGTTAATTTGTCAAGGGCTGATTTCATGTCCTATGATAAAAAGCCTTCTGTTTCCACCGCCAAACCTTTCAGGGGAGTATTTGCAAAACTTTGGCACCATTATTGAGTGAATTGGAGAATTTCAGATTTTTGCTGAAATTGTGACCCCGGGGCTTAGAAATTTTTTTTTTTCACAGGTTAA
This sequence comes from Podarcis liolepis, assembly GCF_965112155.1. NCBI lineage: Eukaryota > Metazoa > Chordata > Lepidosauria > Squamata > Lacertidae > Podarcis > Podarcis liolepis. The sequence continues at coordinate 14,741,790 of NC_139556.1, forward strand.
GTTGTCGAGGGCTGATTTCATGTCCTATGATAAAAAGCCATCTGTTTCCACCGCCAAACCTTTCACGGGAGTATTTGCAAAACTTTGGCACCATCTTTGAGTGAATTGGAGAATTTCAGATTTTTGCTGAAATTGTGACCCCGGGGCTTAGAATTTCTTTTTTTCACATGTTAAGTTGTCGAGGGCTGATTTCATGTCCTATGATAAAAAGCCATCTGTTTCCACCGCCGAACCTTTCAGGGGAGAATTTACAACAGTTTAGCACCATTTTTGAGTGAATTGGAGAATTTCAGATTTTTGCTGAAATTGTGACCCCGGGGCTTAGATTTTTTTTTTTTCACATGTTAAGTTGTCGAGGGCTGATTTCATGTCCTATGATAAAAAGCCTTCTGTTTCCACCGCCAAACCTTTCAGGGGAGTATTTACAACAGTTTAGCACCATTTTTGAGTGAATTGGAGAATTTCAGATTTTTGCTGAAGTTGTGACCCCGGGGCTTAGAATTTTTTTTTTCACAGGTTAAGTTGTCGAGGGCTGATTTCATGTCCTATGATAAAAAGCCTTCTGTTTCCCCCGCCAAACCTTTCAGGGGAGAATTTACAACAGTTTAGCACCATTTTCGAGTGAATTGGAGAATTTCAGATTTTTGCTGAAGTTTTGACCCCGGGGCTTAGAAATTTTTTTTTTCACAGGTTAAATTGTCAAGGGTTGATTTCTTGGCGTATGATAACAAGCCTTCTGTTTCCACCGCCAAACCTTTCAGGGGAGTATTTGCAAAACTTTGGCACCATCTTTGAGTGAATTGGAGAATTTCAGATTTTTGCTGAAATTGTGACCCCGGGGCTTAGAATTTTTTTTTTCACAGGTTAAGTTGTCGAGGGTTGATTTCATGTCCTATGATAAAAAGCCATCTGTTTCCACCGCCGAACCTTTCAGGGGAGAATTTACAACAGTTTAGCACCATTTTTGAGTGAATTGGAGAATTTCAGATTTTTGCTGAAATTGTGACCCCGGGGCTTAGAAATTTTTTTTTTCACATGTTAAGTTGTCGAGGGCTGATTTCATGTCCTATGATAAAAAGCCTTCTGTTTCCACCGCCAAACCTTTCAGGGGAGTATTTACAACAGTTTAGCACCATTTTTGAGTGAATTGGAGAATTTCAGATTTTTGCTGAAGTTGTGACCCCGGGGCTTAGAATTTTTTTTTTCACAGGTTAAGTTGTCGAGGGCTGATTTCATGTCCTATGATAAAAAGCCTTCTGTTTCCCCCGACAAACCTTTCAGGGGAGAATTTACAACAGTTTAGCAACATTTTCGAGTGAATTGGAGAATTTCAGATTTTTGCTGAAGTTGTGACCCCGGGGCTTAGAAATTTTTTTTTTTCACAGGTTAAGTTGTCAAGGGTTGATTTCTTGGCCTATGATAACAAGCCTTCTGTTTCCACTGCCAAACCTTTCAGGGGAGTATTTGCAAAACTTTGGCACCATCTTTGAGTGAATTGGAGAATTTCAGATTTTTGCTGAAATTGTGACCCCGGGGCGTAGAATTTTTTTTTTCACAGGTTAAGTTGTCGAGGGTTGATTTCATGTCCTATGATAAAAAGCCTTCTGTTTCCCCCGCCAAACCTTTCAGGGGAGAATTTACAACAGTTTAGCACCATTTTCGAGTGAATTGGAGAATTTCAGATTTTTGCTGAAGTTGTGACCCCGGGGCTTAGAAAATTTTTTTTTCACAGGTTAAATTGTCAAGGGTTGATTTCTTGGCCTATGATAACAAGCCTTCTGTTTCCACCGCCAAACCTTTCAGGGGAGTATTTGCAAAACTTTGGCACCATCTTTGAGTGAATTGGAGAATTTCAGATTTTTGCTGAAATTGTGACCCCGGGGCTTAGAATTTTTTTTTTCACAGGTTAAGTTGTCGAGGGTTGATTTCATGTCCTATGATAAAAAGCCTTCTGTTTCCACCGCCGAACCTTTCAGGGGAGAATTTGCAACAGTTTAGCACCATTTTTGAGTGAATTGGAGAATTTCAGATTTTTGCTGAAATTGTGACCCCGGGGCTTAGAAATTTTTTTTTTCACAGGTTAAGTTGTCGAGGGCTGATTTCATGTCCTATGATAAAAAGCCTTCTGTTTCCACCGCCAAACCTTTCAGGGGAGAATGTGCAACAGTTTAGCACCATTTTTGAGTGAATTCAAGAATTTCAGATTTTTGCTGAAATTGTGACCCCGGGGCTTAGAATTTTTTTTTTTCACAGGTTAAGTTGTCGAGGGTTGATTTCTTGGCCTATGATAAAAAGCCTTCTGTTTCCACCGCCAAAACTTTCAGGGGAGAGTTTGCAACAGTTTAGCACCATGTTTGAGTTAATTGGAGAATTTCAGATTTTTGCTGAAATTGTGACCCCGGGGCTTAGAATTTTTTTTTTCCACAGGTTAAGTTGTCGAGGGCTGATTTCATGTCCTATGATAAAAAGCCTTCTGTTTCCCCCTCCAAACCTTTCAGGGGAGAATTTACAACAGTTTAGCACCATTTTTGCGTGAATTGGAGAATTTCAGATTTTTGCTGAAGTTGTGACCCCGGGGCTTAGAATTTTTTTTTTTTCACAGGTTAAGTTGTCGAGGGCTGATTTCATGTCCTATGATAAAAAGCCTTCTGTTTCCACAACCAAACCTTTCAGGGGAGAATGTGCAACAGTTTAGTACCATTTTTGAGTGAATTGGAGAATTTCAGATTTTTGCTGAAATTGTGACCCCGGGGCTTAGAATTTTTTTTTTCACAGGTTAAGTTGTCGAGGGCTGAATTCATGTCCTATGATAAAAAGCCTTCTGTTTCCACCGCCAAACCTTTCAGGGGAGTATTTGCAAAACTTTGGCACCATTTTTGATTGAATTTGAGAATTTCAGATTTTTGCTGAAGTTGTGACCCCGGGGGCTTAGAATTTTTTTTTCACATGTTAAGTTGTCGAGGGTTGATTTCATGGCCTATGATAAAGAGCCTTCTGTTTCCACCGCCAAACCTTTCAGCGGAGAATTTACAACAGTTTAGCACCATTTTTGAGTGAATTGGAGAATTTCAGATTTTTGCTGAAGTTGTTACCCCGGGGCTTAGAAAGTTTTTTTTTCACAGGTTAAGTTGTCGAGGGCTGATTTCATGTCCTATGATAAAAAGTCGTCTGTTTCCACCGCGAAACCTTTCAGGGGAGTATTTGCAAAACTTTGGCACCATCTTTGAGTGAATTGGAGAATTTCAGATTTTTGCTGAAATTGTGACCCCGGGGCTTAGAAATTTTTTTTTTCACCGGTTAAGTTGTCGAGGCTTGATTTCTTGGCCTATGATAAAAAGCCTTCTGTTTCCACAGCCAAACCTTTCAGGGGAGTATTTGCAAAACTTTGGCACCATCTTTGAGTGAATTGGAGAATTTCAGATTTTTGCTGAAGTTGTGACCCCGGGGCTTAGAATTTTTTTTTTCACAGGTTAAGTTGTCGAGGGTTGATTTCATGTCCTATGATAAAAAGCCTTCTGTTTCCACCGCCGAACCTTTCAGGGGAGAATTTGCAACAGTTTAGCACCATTTTTGAGTGAATTCAAGAATTTCAGATTTTTGCTGAAATTGTGACCCCGGGGCTTAGAATTTTTTTTTTCACAGGTTAAGTTGTCGAGGGTTGATTTCTTGGCCTATGATAAAAAGCCTTCTGTTTCCACCGCCAAAACTTTCAGGGGAGAGTTTGCAACAGTTTAGCACCATTTTTGAGTGAATTGGAGAATTTCAGATTTTTGCTGAAATTGTGACCCCGGGGCTTAGAATTTGTTTTTTTCAAAGGTTAAGTTGTCGAGGGTTGATTTCTTGGCCTATGATAAAAAGCCTTCTGTTTCCGCCGCCAAACCTTTCAGGGGAGAGTTTGCAACGGTTTAGCACCATGTTTGAGTTAATTGGAGAATTTCAAATTTTTGCTGAAATTGTGACCCCGGGGCTTAGAAATTTTTTTTTCACAGGTTAAGTTGTCGAGGGTTGATTTCTTGGCCTATGATAAAAAGCCTTCTGTTTCCACCGCCAAAACTTTCAGGGGAGAGTTTGCAACAGTTTAGCACCATTTTTGAGTGAATTGGAGAATTTCAGATTTTTGCTGAAATTGTGACCCCGGGGCTTAGAATTTTTTTTTTTCACAGGTTAAGTTGTCGAGGGCTGATTTCATGTCCTATGATAAAAAGCCTTCTGTTTTCCCCGCCAAACCTTTCAGGGGAGAATTTACAACAGTTTAGCACCATTTTTGAGTGAATTGGAGAATTTCAGATTTTTGCTGAAATTGTGACCCCGGGGCTTAGAATTTTTTTTTTTCACAGGTTAAGTTGTCGAGGGCTGATTTCATGTCCTATGATAAAAAGCCTTCTGTTTCCACCGCCAAACCTTTCAGGGGAGAATTTACAACAGTTTAGCACCATTTTTGAGTGAATTGGAGAATTTCAGATTTTTGCTGAAGTTGTGACCCCGGGGCTTAGAATTTTTTTTTTTCACAGGTTAAGTTGTCGAGGGCTGATTTCATGTCCTATGATAAAAAGCCGTCTGTTTCCACCGCCAAACCTTTCCAGGAAGAATGTGCAACAGTTTAGCACCATTTTTGAGTGAATTCGAGGATTTCAGATTTTTGCTGAAATTGTGACCCCGGGGCTTAGAATTTTTTTTTTCACAGGTTAAGTTGTCGAGGGTTAATTTCTTGGCCTGTTATAAAAAAGCCTTCTGTTTCCACCGCCAAACCTTTCAGGGGAGTATTTGCAACAATTTAGCACCATTTTTGAGTGAATTGGAGAATTTCAGAATTTTGCTGAAATTGTGACCCCGGGGTTTAGAAATTTTTTTTTTTCACAGGTTAAGTTGTCGAGGGCTGATTTCATGTCCTATGATAAAAAGCCTTCTGTTTCCCCTGCCAAGCCTTTCAGGGGAGAATTTACAACAGTTTAGCACCATTTTTGAGTGAATTGGAGAATTTCAGATTCTTGCTGAAATTGTGACCCCGGGGCTTAGAATTTTTTTTTTTCACAGGTTATGTTGTCGAGGGCTGATTTCATGTCCTATGATAAAAAGCCTTCTGTTTCCACCGCCAAACCTTTCAGGGGAGAATGTGCAACAGTTTAGCACCATTTTTGAGTGAATTCGAGAATTTCAGATTTTTGCTGAAATTGTGACCCCGGGGCTTAGAATTTTTTATTTGCTCTAGACCCATTCCAGTCCGGCTTCCGCGCTGGTCATGGGACCGAGACGGCTCTGGTCGCCCTAACAGATGATCTCCGCAGGCAGCTGGATCGAGGCGGGTCAGGGCTGCTGATTCTTCTAGATCTGTCAGCAGCCTTTGACATGGTCGATCACGAACTCCTGGACCACCGCCTTGCCGACGTGGGGATCCAGGGCACAGTCCTTCAATGGCTGCGCTCGTTTCTCTCTGGTCGGGGACAGAGGGTGGCGCTTGGGGGGGAATTGTCATCACGCCACTCCTTGGTGTGTGGAGTGCCTCAGGGTGCAATTCTCTCCCCGATGCTTTTTAACATCTTTATGCGCCCCCTCGCCCAGCTTGTCCAGAGTTTTGGGCTGGGTTGCCATCAGTATGCTGATGACACCCAACTCTATCTGTTGATGGATGGCCATCCTGACTCGGCCCCAGACACGCTGACCAGATGTCTGGAAGCGGTGGCTGGATGGTTACGTGGGAGCCGGTTGAAGTTAAATCCTTCGAAGACAGAGGTCCTCTGGCTGGGGCGGGACGATATGGGATCGAGGGGGCAACTCCCATCTCTTGCGGGGGTGCAATTAGTGCCAGCACCGTCCGTTAAGAGTTTGGGTGTAATCTTCGATACCTCCCTCTCTATGGAGTCGCAGATTACAGCTATAACAAAGGCGGCATTTTTTCATCTCCGCCAAGCTAAGCAGTTGGCCCCTTATCTCTCTCGTCCTGACCTAGCCACTGTGATCCATGCGACGGTCACCTCCAGACTGGATTATTGTAACTCGCTCTACGTGGGGCTGCCCTTGAGACTGACCCGGAAACTCCAGCGGGTGCAGAATGCCGCGGCGAGACTCCTTATGGGGTCTTCGCTGCGAGAGCACATTCATCCGGTATTATACCAGCTGCACTGGCTCCCGGTGGAGTACAGGATCAGGTTTAAGGTGCTGGTTTTAACCTTTAAAGCCCTATACGGCCTAGGACCCTCGTACCTACGGGACCGCCTCTCCTGGTATGCCCCACAGAGAAACCTACGGTCTGCAAATAATAACATCCTCAAGGTCCCAGGCCTCAGAGAGGTTAGGCTGGCCTCAACTAGAGCCAGGGCCTTCTCGGTTGCGGCTCCAAACTGGTGGAATGCTCTGTCACAAGAGACTAGGGCCCTGCGGGACCTGACATCTTTCCGCAGGGCCTGCAAGACAGAGTTGTTCCGCCAGGCTTTTGGTCAGGGCGCAGCCTGACTCCCTCCTCTGGCAACCTGCACAGAATTTTGTTTAATCGGTTGCCATCAATTTGATTTTAACTAATTTTTATAATGAAATATTTTTAGAATGTGTTATTATTTGATTGTTTATTTGATTGTTGTTAGCCGCCCTGAGCCCGGCTTTGGCTGGGGAGGGCGGGATATAAATAAAAATTATTATTATTATTATTATTATTTCACAGGTTAAGTTGTCGAGGGTTGATATCTTGGCCTATGATAAAAAGCCTTCTGTTTCCACCGCCAAACCTTTCTGGGGAGAATTTGCAACAGTTTAGCACCATGTTTGAGTGAATTCGAGGATTTCAGATTTTTGCTGAAATTGTGACCCCGGGGCTTAGAATTTTTTTTTTCACAGGTTAAGTTGTAGAGGGCTGATTTCATGTCCTATGATAAAAAGCCTTCTGTTTCCACCGCCAAACCTTTCAGGGGAGTATTTGCAAAACTTTGGCACCATTTTTGAGTGAATTTGAGAATTTCAGATTTTTGCTGAAGTTGTGACCCCGGGGCCTAGAAATTTTTTTTCCCACAGGTTAAGTTGTCGAGGGCTGATTTCATGTCCTATGATAAAAAGCCGTCTGTTTCCACCGCCAAACCTTTCCAGGAAGAATGTGCAACAGTTTAGCACCATTTTTGAGTGAATTGGAGAATTTCAGATTTTTGCTGAAATCGTGACCCCGGGGCTTAGAAATTTTTTTTTTCACAGATTAAGTTGTCGAGGGTTGATTTCTTGGCCTATGATAAAAAGCCTTCTGTTTCCACCGCCAAAACTTTCAGGGGAGAGTTTGCAACAGTTTAGCACCATGTTTGAGTTAATTGGAGAATTTCAGATTTTTGCTGAAATTGTGACCCCGGGGCTTAGAAATTTTTTTTTCTTCACAGGTTAAGTTGTCGAGGGCTGATTTCATGTCCTATGATAAAAAGCCGTCTGTTTCCACCGCCAAACCTTTCCAGGAAGAATGTGCAACAGTTTAGCACCATTTTTGAGTGAATTAGAGGATTTCAGATTTTTACTGAAATTGTGACCCTGGGGCTTAGAATTTTTTTTTTTCATAGGTTAAGTTGTCGAGGGCTGATTTCATGTCCTATGATAAAAAGCCTTCTGTTTCCACCGCCAAACCTTTCAGGGGAGTATTTGCAAAACTTTGGCACCATCTTTGAGTGAATTGGAGAATTTCAGATTTTTGCTGAAATTGTGACCCCGGGGCTTAGAAATTTTTTTTTTCACAGGTTAAGTTGTCGAGGGTTAATTTCTTGGCCTATGATAAAAAGCCTTCTGTTTCCCCCGCCAAACCTTTCAGGGGAGAATTTACAACAGTTTAGCACCATTTTTGAGTGAATTGGAGAATTTCAGATTTTTGCTGAAATTGTGACCCCGGGGCTTAGAATTTTTTTTTTTCACAGGTTAAGTTGTCGAGGGCTGATTTCATGTCCTATGATAAAAAGCCTTCTGTTTTCCCCGCCAAACCTTTCAGGGGAGAATTTACAACAGTTTAGCACCATTTTTGAGTGAATTGGAGAATTTCAGATTTTTGCTGAAATTGTGACCCCGGGGCTTAGAATTTTTTTTTTTCACAGGTTAAGTTGTCGAGGCCTGATTTCATGTCCTATGATAAAAAGCCTTCTGTTTCCACCGCCAAACCTTTCAGGGGAGAATTTACAACAGTTTAGCACCATTTTTGAGTGAATTGGAGAATTTCAGATTTTTGCTGAAGTTGTGACCCCGGGGCTTAGAATTTTTTTTTTTCACAGGTTAAGTTGTCGAGGGCTGATTTCATGTCGTATGATAAAAAGCCGTCTGTTTCCACCGCCAAACCTTTCCAGGAAGAATGTGCAACAGTTTAGCACCATTTTTGAGTGAATTCGAGGATTTCAGATTTTTGCTGAAATTGTGACCCCGGGGCTTAGAATTTTTTTTTTCACAGGTTAAGTTGTCGAGGGTTAATTTCTTGGCCTGTTATAAAAAAGCCTTCTGTTTCCACCGCCAAACCTTTCAGGGGAGTATTTGCAACAATTTAGCACCATTTTTGAGTGAATTGGAGAATTTCAGAATTTTGCTGAAATTGTGACCCCGGGGTTTAGAATTTTTTTTTTTCACAGGTTAAGTTGTCGAGGGCTGATTTCATGTCCTATGATAAAAAGCCTTCTGTTTCCCCTGCCAAGCCTTTCAGGGGAGAATTTACAACAGTTTAGCACCATTTTTGAGTGAATTGGAGAATTTCAGATTCTTGCTGAAATTGTGACCCCGGGGCTTAGAATTTTTTTTTTCACAGGTTATGTTGTCGAGGGCTGATTTCATGTCCTATGATAAAAAGCCTTCTGTTTCCACCGCCAAACCTTTCAGGGGAGAATGTGCAACAGTTTAGCACCATTTTTGAGTGAATTCGAGAATTTCAGATTTTTGCTGAAATTGTGACCCCGGGGCTTAGAATTTTTTATTTCACAGGTTAAGTTGTCGAGGGTTGATATCTTGGCCTATGATAAAAAGCCTTCTGTTTCCACCGCCAAACCTTTCTGGGGAGAATTTGCAACAGTTTAGCACCATGTTTGAGTGAATTCGAGGATTTCAGATTTTTGCTGAAATTGTGACCCCGGGGCTTAGAATTTTTTTTTTCACAGGTTAAGTTGTAGAGGGCTGATTTCATGTCCTATGATAAAAAGCCTTCTGTTTCCACCGCCAAACCTTTCAGGGGAGTATTTGCAAAACTTTGGCACCATTTTTGAGTGAATTTGAGAATTTCAGATTTTTGCTGAAGTTGTGACCCCGGGGCCTAGAAATTTTTTTCCCCACAGGTTAAGTTGTCGAGGGCTGATTTCATGTCCTATGATAAAAAGCCGTCTGTTTCCACCGCCAAACCTTTCCAGGAAGAATGTGCAACAGTTTAGCACCATTTTTGAGTGAATTGGAGAATTTCAGATTTTTGCTGAAATTGTGACCCCGGGGCTTAGAAATTTTTTTTTTCACAGATTAAGTTGTCGAGGGTTGATTTCTTGGCCTATGATAAAAAGCCTTCTGTTTCCACCGCCAAACCTTTCAGGGGAGAATTTACAACAGTTTAGCACCATTTTTGAGTGAATTGGAGAATTTCAGATTTTTGCTGAAGTTGTGACCCCGGGGCTTAGAATTTTTTTTTCTTCACAGGTTAAGTTGTCGAGGGCTGATTTCATGTCCTATGATAAAAAGCCGTCTGTTTCCACCGCCAAACCTTTCCAGGAAGAATGTGCAACAGTTTAGCACCATTTTTGAGTGAATTAGAGGATTTCAGATTTTTACTGAAATTGTGACCCCGGGGCTTAGAATTTTTTTTTTCACAGGTTAAGTTGTCGAGGGCTGATTTCATGTCCTATGATAAAAAGCCTTCTGTTTCCACCGCCAAACCTTTCAGGGGAGTATTTGCAAAACTTTGGCACCATCTTTGAGTGAATTGGAGAATTTCAGATTTTTGCTGAAGTTGTGACCCCGGGGCTTAGAAATTTTTTTTTTCACAGGTTAAGTTGTCGAGGGCTGATTTCATGTCCTATGATAAAAAGCCTTCTGTTTCCACCGCCAAACCTTTCAGGGGAGTATTTGCAAAACTTTGGCACCATCTTTGAGTGAATTGGAGAATTTCAGATTTTTGCTGAAGTTGTGACCCCGGGGCTTAGAAATTTTTTTTTCACAGGTTAAGTTGTCGAGGGCTGATTTCATGTCCTATGATAAAAAGCCTTCTGTGTCCACCGCCAAAACTTTCAGGGGAGAATTTACAACAGTTTAGCACCATTTTTGAGTGAATTGGAGAATTTCAGATTTTTGCTGAAATTGTGACCCCGGGGCTTAGAAATTTTTTTTTTCACAGGTTAAGTTGTCGAGGGCTGAATTCATGTCCTATGATAAAAAGCCTTCTGTTTCCACCGCCAAACCTTTCAGAGGAGTATTTGCAAAACTTTGGCACCATTTTTGATTGAATTTGAGAATTTCAGATTTTGGCTGAAGTTGTGACCCCGGGGGCTTAGAATTTTTTTTTTCCACAGGTTAAGTTGTCGAGGGTTGATTTCATGGCCTATGATAAACAGCCTTCTGTTTCCACCGCCAAACCTTTCAGCGGAGAATTTACAACAGTTTAGCACCATTTTTGAGTGAATTGGAGAATTTCAGATTTTTGCTGAAATTGTGACCCCGGGGCTTAGAAATTTTTTTTCCCCACAGGTTAAGTTGTCGAGGGCTGATTTCATGTCCTATGATAAAAAGCCATCTGTTTCCACCGCCAAACCTTTCCAGGAAGAATGTGCAACAGTTTAGCACCATTTTTGAGTGAATTGGAGAATTTCAGATTTTTGCTGAAATTGTGACCCCGGGGCTTAGAAATTTATTTTTTTCACAGGTTAAGTTGTCGAGGGTTGATTTCTTGGCCTATGATAAAAAGCCTTCTGTTTCCACCGCCATACCTTTCAGGGGAGAATTTGCAACACTTTAGCACCATGTTTGAGTTAATTGGAGAATTTCAGATTTTTACTGAGGTTGTGACCCCGGGGCTTAGAATTTTTTTTTTCACAGGTTAATTTGTCAAGGGCTGATTTCATGTCCTATGATAAAAAGCCTTCTGTTTCCACCGCCAAACCTTTCAGGGGAGTATTTGCAAAACTTTGGCACCATTATTGAGTGAATTGGAGAATTTCAGATTTTTGCTGAAATTGTGACCCCGGGGCTTAGAAATTTTTTTTTTTCACAGGTTAAGTTGTCGAGGGCTGATTTCATGTCCTATGATAAAAAGCCATCTGTTTCCACCGCCAAACCTTTCACGGGAGTATTTGCAAAACTTTGGCACCATCTTTGAGTGAATTGGAGAATTTCAGATTTTTGCTGAAATTGTGACCCCGGGGCTTAGAATTTCTTTTTTTCACATGTTAAGTTGTCGAGGGCTGATTTCATGTCCTATGATAAAAAGCCATCTGTTTCCACCGCCGAACCTTTCAGGGGAGAATTTACAACAGTTTAGCACCATTTTTGAGTGAATTGGAGAATTTCAGATTTTTGCTGAAATTGTGACCCCGGGGCTTAGATTTTTTTTTTTTCACATGTTAAGTTGTCGAGGGCTGATTTCATGTCCTATGATAAAAAGCCTTCTGTTTCCACCGCCAAACCTTTCAGGGGAGTATTTACAACAGTTTAGCACCATTTTTGAGTGAATTGGAGAATTTCAGATTTTTGCTGAAGTTGTGACCCCGGGGCTTAGAATTTTTTTTTTCACAGGTTAAGTTGTCGAGGGCTGATTTCATGTCCTATGATAAAAAGCCTTCTGTTTCCCCCGCCAAACCTTTCAGGGGAGAATTTACAACAGTTTAGCACCATTTTCGAGTGAATTGGAGAATTTCAGATTTTTGCTGAAGTTTTGACCCCGGGGCTTAGAAATTTTTTTTTTCACAGGTTAAATTGTCAAGGGTTGATTTCTTGGCGTATGATAACAAGCCTTCTGTTTCCACCGCCAAACCTTTCAGGGGAGTATTTGCAAAACTTTGGCACCATCTTTGAGTGAATTGGAGAATTTCAGATTTTTGCTGAAATTGTGACCCCGGGGCTTAGAATTTTTTTTTTCACAGGTTAAGTTGTCGAGGGTTGATTTCATGTCCTATGATAAAAAGCCATCTGTTTCCACCGCCGAACCTTTCAGGGGAGAATTTACAACAGTTTAGCACCATTTTTGAGTGAATTGGAGAATTTCAGATTTTTGCTGAAATTGTGACCCCGGGGCTTAGAAATTTTTTTTTTCACATGTTAAGTTGTCGAGGGCTGATTTCATGTCCTATGATAAAAAGCCTTCTGTTTCCACCGCCAAACCTTTCAGGGGAGTATTTACAACAGTTTAGCACCATTTTTGAGTGAATTGGAGAATTTCAGATTTTTGCTGAAGTTGTGACCCCGGGGCTTAGAATTTTTTTTTTCACAGGTTAAGTTGTCGAGGGCTGATTTCATGTCCTATGATAAAAAGCCTTCTGTTTCCCCCGACAAACCTTTCAGGGGAGAATTTACAACAGTTTAGCAACATTTTCGAGTGAATTGGAGAATTTCAGATTTTTGCTGAAGTTGTGACCCCGGGGCTTAGAAATTTTTTTTTTTCACAGGTTAAGTTGTCAAGGGTTGATTTCTTGGCCTATGATAACAAGCCTTCTGTTTCCACTGCCAAACCTTTCAGGGGAGTATTTGCAAAACTTTGGCACCATCTTTGAGTGAATTGGAGAATTTCAGATTTTTGCTGAAATTGTGACCCCGGGGCGTAGAATTTTTTTTTTCACAGGTTAAGTTGTCGAGGGTTGATTTCATGTCCTATGATAAAAAGCCTTCTGTTTCCCCCGCCAAACCTTTCAGGGGAGAATTTACAACAGTTTAGCACCATTTTCGAGTGAATTGGAGAATTTCAGATTTTTGCTGAAGTTGTGACCCCGGGGCTTAGAAAATTTTTTTTTCACAGGTTAAATTGTCAAGGGTTGATTTCTTGGCCTATGATAACAAGCCTTCTGTTTCCACCGCCAAACCTTTCAGGGGAGTATTTGCAAAACTTTGGCACCATCTTTGAGTGAATTGGAGAATTTCAGATTTTTGCTGAAATTGTGACCCCGGGGCTTAGAATTTTTTTTTTCACAGGTTAAGTTGTCGAGGGTTGATTTCATGTCCTATGATAAAAAGCCTTCTGTTTCCACCGCCGAACCTTTCAGGGGAGAATTTGCAACAGTTTAGCACCATTTTTGAGTGAATTGGAGAATTTCAGATTTTTGCTGAAATTGTGACCCCGGGGCTTAGAAATTTTTTTTTTCACAGGTTAAGTTGTCGAGGGCTGATTTCATGTCCTATGATAAAAAGCCTTCTGTTTCCACCGCCAAACCTTTCAGGGGAGAATGTGCAACAGTTTAGCACCATTTTTGAGTGAATTCAAGAATTTCAGATTTTTGCTGAAATTGTGACCCCGGGGCTTAGAATTTTTTTTTTTCACAGGTTAAGTTGTCGAGGGTTGATTTCTTGGCCTATGATAAAAAGCCTTCTGTTTCCACCGCCAAAACTTTCAGGGGAGAGTTTGCAACAGTTTAGCACCATGTTTGAGTTAATTGGAGAATTTCAGATTTTTGCTGAAATTGTGACCCCGGGGCTTAGAATTTTTTTTTTCCACAGGTTAAGTTGTCGAGGGCTGATTTCATGTCCTATGATAAAAAGCCTTCTGTTTCCCCCTCCAAACCTTTCAGGGGAGAATTTACAACAGTTTAGCACCATTTTTGCGTGAATTGGAGAATTTCAGATTTTTGCTGAAGTTGTGACCCCGGGGCTTAGAATTTTTTTTTTTTCACAGGTTAAGTTGTCGAGGGCTGATTTCATGTCCTATGATAAAAAGCCTTCTGTTTCCACAACCAAACCTTTCAGGGGAGAATGTGCAACAGTTTAGTACCATTTTTGAGTGAATTGGAGAATTTCAGATTTTTGCTGAAATTGTGACCCCGGGGCTTAGAATTTTTTTTTTCACAGGTTAAGTTGTCGAGGGCTGAATTCATGTCCTATGATAAAAAGCCTTCTGTTTCCACCGCCAAACCTTTCAGGGGAGTATTTGCAAAACTTTGGCACCATTTTTGATTGAATTTGAGAATTTCAGATTTTTGCTGAAGTTGTGACCCCGGGGGCTTAGAATTTTTTTTTCACATGTTAAGTTGTCGAGGGTTGATTTCATGGCCTATGATAAAGAGCCTTCTGTTTCCACCGCCAAACCTTTCAGCGGAGAATTTACAACAGTTTAGCACCATTTTTGAGTGAATTGGAGAATTTCAGATTTTTGCTGAAGTTGTTACCCCGGGGCTTAGAAAGTTTTTTTTTCACAGGTTAAGTTGTCGAGGGCTGATTTCATGTCCTATGATAAAAAGTCGTCTGTTTCCACCGCGAAACCTTTCAGGGGAGTATTTGCAAAACTTTGGCACCATCTTTGAGTGAATTGGAGAATTTCAGATTTTTGCTGAAATTGTGACCCCGGGGCTTAGAAATTTTTTTTTTCACCGGTTAAGTTGTCGAGGCTTGATTTCTTGGCCTATGATAAAAAGCCTTCTGTTTCCACAGCCAAACCTTTCAGGGGAGTATTTGCAAAACTTTGGCACCATCTTTGAGTGAATTGGAGAATTTCAGATTTTTGCTGAAGTTGTGACCCCGGGGCTTAGAATTTTTTTTTTCACAGGTTAAGTTGTCGAGGGTTGATTTCATGTCCTATGATAAAAAGCCTTCTGTTTCCACCGCCGAACCTTTCAGGGGAGAATTTGCAACAGTTTAGCACCATTTTTGAGTGAATTCAAGAATTTCAGATTTTTGCTGAAATTGTGACCCCGGGGCTTAGAATTTTTTTTTTCACAGGTTAAGTTGTCGAGGGTTGATTTCTTGGCCTATGATAAAAAGCCTTCTGTTTCCACCGCCAAAACTTTCAGGGGAGAGTTTGCAACAGTTTAGCACCATTTTTGAGTGAATTGGAGAATTTCAGATTTTTGCTGAAATTGTGACCCCGGGGCTTAGAATTTGTTTTTTTCAAAGGTTAAGTTGTCGAGGGTTGATTTCTTGGCCTATGATAAAAAGCCTTCTGTTTCCGCCGCCAAACCTTTCAGGGGAGAGTTTGCAACGGTTTAGCACCATGTTTGAGTTAATTGGAGAATTTCAAATTTTTGCTGAAATTGTGACCCCGGGGCTTAGAAATTTTTTTTTCACAGGTTAAGTTGTCGAGGGTTGATTTCTTGGCCTATGATAAAAAGCCTTCTGTTTCCACCGCCAAAACTTTCAGGGGAGAGTTTGCAACAGTTTAGCACCATTTTTGAGTGAATTGGAGAATTTCAGATTTTTGCTGAAATTGTGACCCCGGGGCTTAGAATTTTTTTTTTTCACAGGTTAAGTTGTCGAGGGCTGATTTCATGTCCTATGATAAAAAGCCTTCTGTTTTCCCCGCCAAACCTTTCAGGGGAGAATTTACAACAGTTTAGCACCATTTTTGAGTGAATTGGAGAATTTCAGATTTTTGCTGAAATTGTGACCCCGGGGCTTAGAATTTTTTTTTTTCACAGGTTAAGTTGTCGAGGGCTGATTTCATGTCCTATGATAAAAAGCCTTCTGTTTCCACCGCCAAACCTTTCAGGGGAGAATTTACAACAGTTTAGCACCATTTTTGAGTGAATTGGAGAATTTCAGATTTTTGCTGAAGTTGTGACCCCGGGGCTTAGAATTTTTTTTTTTCACAGGTTAAGTTGTCGAGGGCTGATTTCATGTCCTATGATAAAAGCCGTCTGTTTCCACCGCCAAACCTTTCCAGGAAGAATGTGCAACAGTTTAGCACCATTTTTGAGTGAATTCGAGGATTTCAGATTTTTGCTGAAATTGTGACCCCGGGGCTTAGAATTTTTTTTTTCACAGGTTAAGTTGTCGAGGGTTAATTTCTTGGCCTGTTATAAAAAAGCCTTCTGTTTCCACCGCCAAACCTTTCAGGGGAGTATTTGCAACAATTTAGCACCATTTTTGAGTGAATTGGAGAATTTCAGAATTTTGCTGAAATTGTGACCCCGGGGTTTAGAAATTTTTTTTTTTCACAGGTTAAGTTGTCGAGGGCTGATTTCATGTCCTATGATAAAAAGCCTTCTGTTTCCCCTGCCAAGCCTTTCAGGGGAGAATTTACAACAGTTTAGCACCATTTTTGAGTGAATTGGAGAATTTCAGATTCTTGCTGAAATTGTGACCCCGGGGCTTAGAATTTTTTTTTTTCACAGGTTATGTTGTCGAGGGCTGATTTCATGTCCTATGATAAAAAGCCTTCTGTTTCCACCGCCAAACCTTTCAGGGGAGAATGTGCAACAGTTTAGCACCATTTTTGAGTGAATTCGAGAATTTCAGATTTTTGCTGAAATTGTGACCCCGGGGCTTAGAATTTTTTATTTGCTCTAGACCCATTCCAGTCCGGCTTCCGCGCTGGTCATGGGACCGAGACGGCTCTGGTCGCCCTAACAGATGATCTCCGCAGGCAGCTGGATCGAGGCGGGTCAGGGCTGCTGATTCTTCTAGATCTGTCAGCAGCCTTTGACATGGTCGATCACGAACTCCTGGACCACCGCCTTGCCGACGTGGGGATCCAGGGCACAGTCCTTCAATGGCTGCGCTCGTTTCTCTCTGGTCGGGGACAGAGGGTGGCGCTTGGGGGGGAATTGTCATCACGCCACTCCTTGGTGTGTGGAGTGCCTCAGGGTGCAATTCTCTCCCCGATGCTTTTTAACATCTTTATGCGCCCCCTCGCCCAGCTTGTCCAGAGTTTTGGGCTGGGTTGCCATCAGTATGCTGATGACACCCAACTCTATCTGTTGATGGATGGCCATCCTGACTCGGCCCCAGACACGCTGACCAGATGTCTGGAAGCGGTGGCTGGATGGTTACGTGGGAGCCGGTTGAAGTTAAATCCTTCGAAGACAGAGGTCCTCTGGCTGGGGCGGGACGATATGGGATCGAGGGGGCAACTCCCATCTCTTGCGGGGGTGCAATTAGTGCCAGCACCGTCCGTTAAGAGTTTGGGTGTAATCTTCGATACCTCCCTCTCTATGGAGTCGCAGATTACAGCTATAACAAAGGCGGCATTTTTTCATCTCCGCCAAGCTAAGCAGTTGGCCCCTTATCTCTCTCGTCCTGACCTAGCCACTGTGATCCATGCGACGGTCACCTCCAGACTGGATTATTGTAACTCGCTCTACGTGGGGCTGCCCTTGAGACTGACCCGGAAACTCCAGCGGGTGCAGAATGCCGCGGCGAGACTCCTTATGGGGTCTTCGCTGCGAGAGCACATTCATCCGGTATTATACCAGCTGCACTGGCTCCCGGTGGAGTACAGGATCAGGTTTAAGGTGCTGGTTTTAACCTTTAAAGCCCTATACGGCCTAGGACCCTCGTACCTACGGGACCGCCTCTCCTGGTATGCCCCACAGAGAAACCTACGGTCTGCAAATAATAACATCCTCAAGGTCCCAGGCCTCAGAGAGGTTAGGCTGGCCTCAACTAGAGCCAGGGCCTTCTCGGTTGCGGCTCCAAACTGGTGGAATGCTCTGTCACAAGAGACTAGGGCCCTGCGGGACCTGACATCTTTCCGCAGGGCCTGCAAGACAGAGTTGTTCCGCCAGGCTTTTGGTCAGGGCGCAGCCTGACTCCCTCCTCTGGCAACCTGCACAGAATTTTGTTTAATCGGTTGCCATCAATTTGATTTTAACTAATTTTTATAATGAAATATTTTTAGAATGTGTTATTATTTGATTGTTTATTTGATTGTTGTTAGCCGCCCTGAGCCCGGCTTTGGCTGGGGAGGGCGGGATATAAATAAAAATTATTATTATTATTATTATTATTTCACAGGTTAAGTTGTCGAGGGTTGATATCTTGGCCTATGATAAAAAGCCTTCTGTTTCCACCGCCAAACCTTTCTGGGGAGAATTTGCAACAGTTTAGCACCATGTTTGAGTGAATTCGAGGATTTCAGATTTTTGCTGAAATTGTGACCCCGGGGCTTAGAATTTTTTTTTTCACAGGTTAAGTTGTAGAGGGCTGATTTCATGTCCTATGATAAAAAGCCTTCTGTTTCCACCGCCAAACCTTTCAGGGGAGTATTTGCAAAACTTTGGCACCATTTTTGAGTGAATTTGAGAATTTCAGATTTTTGCTGAAGTTGTGACCCCGGGGCCTAGAAATTTTTTTTCCCACAGGTTAAGTTGTCGAGGGCTGATTTCATGTCCTATGATAAAAAGCCGTCTGTTTCCACCGCCAAACCTTTCCAGGAAGAATGTGCAACAGTTTAGCACCATTTTTGAGTGAATTGGAGAATTTCAGATTTTTGCTGAAATCGTGACCCCGGGGCTTAGAAATTTTTTTTTTCACAGATTAAGTTGTCGAGGGTTGATTTCTTGGCCTATGATAAAAAGCCTTCTGTTTCCACCGCCAAAACTTTCAGGGGAGAGTTTGCAACAGTTTAGCACCATGTTTGAGTTAATTGGAGAATTTCAGATTTTTGCTGAAATTGTGACCCCGGGGCTTAGAAATTTTTTTTTCTTCACAGGTTAAGTTGTCGAGGGCTGATTTCATGTCCTATGATAAAAAGCCGTCTGTTTCCACCGCCAAACCTTTCCAGGAAGAATGTGCAACAGTTTAGCACCATTTTTGAGTGAATTAGAGGATTTCAGATTTTTACTGAAATTGTGACCCTGGGGCTTAGAATTTTTTTTTTTCATAGGTTAAGTTGTCGAGGGCTGATTTCATGTCCTATGATAAAAAGCCTTCTGTTTCCACCGCCAAACCTTTCAGGGGAGTATTTGCAAAACTTTGGCACCATCTTTGAGTGAATTGGAGAATTTCAGATTTTTGCTGAAATTGTGACCCCGGGGCTTAGAAATTTTTTTTTTCACAGGTTAAGTTGTCGAGGGTTAATTTCTTGGCCTATGATAAAAAGCCTTCTGTTTCCCCCGCCAAACCTTTCAGGGGAGAATTTACAACAGTTTAGCACCATTTTTGAGTGAATTGGAGAATTTCAGATTTTTGCTGAAATTGTGACCCCGGGGCTTAGAATTTTTTTTTTTCACAGGTTAAGTTGTCGAGGGCTGATTTCATGTCCTATGATAAAAAGCCTTCTGTTTTCCCCGCCAAACCTTTCAGGGGAGAATTTACAACAGTTTAGCACCATTTTTGAGTGAATTGGAGAATTTCAGATTTTTGCTGAAATTGTGACCCCGGGGCTTAGAATTTTTTTTTTTCACAGGTTAAGTTGTCGAGGCCTGATTTCATGTCCTATGATAAAAAGCCTTCTGTTTCCACCGCCAAACCTTTCAGGGGAGAATTTACAACAGTTTAGCACCATTTTTGAGTGAATTGGAGAATTTCAGATTTTTGCTGAAGTTGTGACCCCGGGGCTTAGAATTTTTTTTTTTCACAGGTTAAGTTGTCGAGGGCTGATTTCATGTCGTATGATAAAAAGCCGTCTGTTTCCACCGCCAAACCTTTCCAGGAAGAATGTGCAACAGTTTAGCACCATTTTTGAGTGAATTCGAGGATTTCAGATTTTTGCTGAAATTGTGACCCCGGGGCTTAGAATTTTTTTTTTCACAGGTTAAGTTGTCGAGGGTTAATTTCTTGGCCTGTTATAAAAAAGCCTTCTGTTTCCACCGCCAAACCTTTCAGGGGAGTATTTGCAACAATTTAGCACCATTTTTGAGTGAATTGGAGAATTTCAGAATTTTGCTGAAATTGTGACCCCGGGGTTTAGAATTTTTTTTTTTCACAGGTTAAGTTGTCGAGGGCTGATTTCATGTCCTATGATAAAAAGCCTTCTGTTTCCCCTGCCAAGCCTTTCAGGGGAGAATTTACAACAGTTTAGCACCATTTTTGAGTGAATTGGAGAATTTCAGATTCTTGCTGAAATTGTGACCCCGGGGCTTAGAATTTTTTTTTTCACAGGTTATGTTGTCGAGGGCTGATTTCATGTCCTATGATAAAAAGCCTTCTGTTTCCACCGCCAAACCTTTCAGGGGAGAATGTGCAACAGTTTAGCACCATTTTTGAGTGAATTCGAGAATTTCAGATTTTTGCTGAAATTGTGACCCCGGGGCTTAGAATTTTTTATTTCACAGGTTAAGTTGTCGAGGGTTGATATCTTGGCCTATGATAAAAAGCCTTCTGTTTCCACCGCCAAACCTTTCTGGGGAGAATTTGCAACAGTTTAGCACCATGTTTGAGTGAATTCGAGGATTTCAGATTTTTGCTGAAATTGTGACCCCGGGGCTTAGAATTTTTTTTTTCACAGGTTAAGTTGTAGAGGGCTGATTTCATGTCCTATGATAAAAAGCCTTCTGTTTCCACCGCCAAACCTTTCAGGGGAGTATTTGCAAAACTTTGGCACCATTTTTGAGTGAATTTGAGAATTTCAGATTTTTGCTGAAGTTGTGACCCCGGGGCCTAGAAATTTTTTTCCCCACAGGTTAAGTTGTCGAGGGCTGATTTCATGTCCTATGATAAAAAGCCGTCTGTTTCCACCGCCAAACCTTT
Organism: Podarcis liolepis; assembly: GCF_965112155.1. Taxonomy (NCBI): domain Eukaryota; kingdom Metazoa; phylum Chordata; class Lepidosauria; order Squamata; family Lacertidae; genus Podarcis; species Podarcis liolepis. The sequence continues at coordinate 14,762,304 of NC_139556.1, forward strand.
CCAGGAAGAATGTGCAACAGTTTAGCACCATTTTTGAGTGAATTGGAGAATTTCAGATTTTTGCTGAAATTGTGACCCCGGGGCTTAGAAATTTTTTTTTTCACAGATTAAGTTGTCGAGGGTTGATTTCTTGGCCTATGATAAAAAGCCTTCTGTTTCCACCGCCAAACCTTTCAGGGGAGAATTTACAACAGTTTAGCACCATTTTTGAGTGAATTGGAGAATTTCAGATTTTTGCTGAAGTTGTGACCCCGGGGCTTAGAATTTTTTTTTCTTCACAGGTTAAGTTGTCGAGGGCTGATTTCATGTCCTATGATAAAAAGCCGTCTGTTTCCACCGCCAAACCTTTCCAGGAAGAATGTGCAACAGTTTAGCACCATTTTTGAGTGAATTAGAGGATTTCAGATTTTTACTGAAATTGTGACCCCGGGGCTTAGAATTTTTTTTTTCACAGGTTAAGTTGTCGAGGGCTGATTTCATGTCCTATGATAAAAAGCCTTCTGTTTCCACCGCCAAACCTTTCAGGGGAGTATTTGCAAAACTTTGGCACCATCTTTGAGTGAATTGGAGAATTTCAGATTTTTGCTGAAATTGTGACCCCGGGGCTTAGAAATTTTTTTTTTCACAGGTTAAGTTGTCGAGGGTTAATTTCTTGGCCTATGATAAAAAGCCTTCTGTTTCCCCCGCCAAACCTTTCAGGGGAGAATTTACAACAGTTTAGCACCATTTTTGAGTGAATTCGAGGATTTCAGATTTTTACTGAAATTGTGACCCCGGGGCTTAGAATTTTTTTTTTTCACAGGTTAAGTTGTCGAGGGCTGATTTCATGTCCTATGATAAAAAGCCTTCTGTTTCCACCGCCAAACCTTTCAGGGGAGTATTTGCAAAACTTTGGCACCATCTTTGAGTGAATTGGAGAATTTCAGATTTTTGCTGAAATTGTGACCCCGGGGCTTAGAAATTTTTTTTTTCACAGGTTAAGTTGTCGAGGGTTAATTTCTTGGCCTATGATAAAAAGCCTTCTGTTTCCCCCGCCAAACCTTTCAGGGGAGAATTTACAACAGTTTAGCACCATTTTTGAGTGAATTCGAGGATTTCAGATTTTTACTGAAATTGTGACCCCGGGGCTTAGAATTTTTTTTTTTCACAGGTTAAGTTGTCGAGGGCTGATTTCATGTCCTATGATATAAAGCCTTCTGTTTCCCCCGCCAAACCTTTCAGGGGAGAATTTACAACAGTTTAGCACCATTTTTGAGTGAATTGGAGAATTTCAGATTTTTGCTGAAATTGTGACCCCGGGGCTTAGAATTTTTTTTTTTCACAGGTTAAGTTGTCGAGGGCTGATATCATGTCCTATGATAAACAGCCTTCTGTTTCTACCGCCAAACCTTTCAGGGGAGAATTTACAACAGTTTAGCACCATTTTTGAGTGAATTGGAGAATTTCAGATTTTTGCTGAAGTTGTGACCCCGGGGCTTAGAAATTTTTTTTTTCACAGGTTAAGTTGTCGAGGGCTGATTTCATGTCCTATGATAAAAAGCCGTCTGTTTCCACCGCGAAACCTTTCCAGGAAGAATGTGCAACAGTTTAGCACCATTTTTGAGTGAATTCGAGGATTTCAGATTTTTGCTGAAATTGTGAACCCGGGGCTTAGAATTTTTTTTTTCAAAGGTTAAGTTGTCGAGAGCTGATTTCATGTCCTATGATAAAAAGCCTTCTGTTTCCACCGCCAAACCTTTCAGGGGAGTATTTGCAAAACTTTGGCACCATCTTTGAGTGAATTGGAGAATTTCAGATTTTTGCTGAAATTGTGACCCCGGGGCTTAGAATTTTTTTTTTTCACAGGTTAAGTTGTCGAGGGCTGATTTCATGTCCTATGATATAAAGCCTTCTGTTTCCCCCGCCAAACCTTTCAGGGGAGAATTTACAACAGTTTAGCACCATTTTTGAGTGAATTGGAGAATTTCAGATTTTTGCTGAAATTGTGACCCCGGGGCTTAGAATTTTTTTTTTCACAGGTTAAGTTGTCGAGGGCTGATTTCATGTCCTATGATAAAAAGCCTTCTGTTTCCATCGCCAAACCTTTCAGGGGAGTATTTACAACAGTTTAGCACCATTTTTGAGTGAATTGGAGATTTTCAGATTTTTGCTGAAGTTGTGACCCCGGGGATTAGAAATTTTTTTTTTCACAGGTTAAGTTGTCGAGGGCTGATTTCATGTCCTATGATAAAAAGCCTTCTGTTTCCACCGCCAATCCTTTCAGGGGAGAATTTGCAACAGTTTAGCACCATTTTTGAGTGAATTGGAGAATTTCAGATTTTTGCTGAAGTTGTGACCCCGGGGCTTAGAATTTTTTATTTCACAGGTTAAGTTGTCGAGGGTTGATATCTTGGCCTATGATAAAAAGCCTTCTGTTTCCACCGCCAATCCTTTCAGGGGAGAATTTGCAACAGTTTAGCACCATTTTTGAGTGAATTGGAGAATTTCAGATTTTTGCTGAAGTTGTGACCCCGGGGCTTAGAATTTTTTATTTCACAGGTTAAGTTGTCGAGGGTTGATATCTTGGCCTATGATAAAAAGCCTTCTGTTTCCACCGCCAAACCTTTCTGGGGAGAATTTGCAACAGTTTAGCACCATGTTTGAGTTAATTGGAGAATTTCAGATTTTTGTTGAGGTTGTGACCCCGGGGCTTAGAAATTTTTTTTTTCACAGGGTAAGTTGTCGAGGGCTGATTTCATGTCCTATGATAAAAAGCCTTCTGTTTCCACCGCCAAACCTTTCACGGGAGTATTTGCAAAACTTTGGCACCATCTTTGAGTGAATTGGAGAATTTCAGATTTTTGCTGAAATTGTGACCCCGGGGCTTAGAAATTTTTTTTTTCACAGGTTAAGTTGTCGAGGGTTAATTTCTTGGCCTATGATAAAAAGCCTTCTGTTTCCACCGCCAAACCTTTCAGGGGAGTATTTGCAACAGTTTAGCACCATTTTTGAGTGAATTGGAGAATTTCAGATTTTTGCTGAAATTGTGACCCCGGGGCTTAGAAATTTTTTTTTTTTCACAGGTTAAGTTGTCGAGGGCTGATTTCATGTCCTATGATAAAAAGCCTTCTGTTTCCACCGCCAAACCTTTCAGGGGAGTATTTGCAACAGTTTAGCACCATTTTTGAGTGAATTGGAGAATTTCAGATTTTTGCTGAAGTTGTGACCCCGGGGCTTAGAAATTTTTTTTTTCACAGGTTAAGTTGTCGAGGGCTGATTTCATGTCCTATGATAAAAAGCCTTCTGTTTCCACCGCCAATCCTTTCAGGGGAGAATTTGCAACAGTTTAGCACCATTTTTGAGTGAATTGGAGAATTTCAGATTTTTGCTGAAATTGTGACCCCGGGGCTTAGAAATTTTTTTTTCACAGGTTAAGTTGTCGAGGGCTGATTTCATGTCCTATGATAAAAAGCCTTCTGTTTCCACCGCCAAACCTTTCACGGGAGTATTTGCAAAACTTTGGCACCATCTTTGAGTGAATTGGAGAATTTCAGATTTTTGCTGAAATTGTGACCCCGGGGCTTAGAATTTTTTTTTTTCACAGGTTAAGTTGTCGAGGGTTAATTTCTTGGCCTATGATAAAAAGCCTTCTGTTTCCACCACCAAACCTTTCAGGGGAGTATTTGCAACAGTTTAGCACCATTTTTGAGTGAATTGGAGAATTTCAGATTTTTGCTGAAGTTGTGACCCCGGGGCTTAGAAATTTTTTATTTCACAGGTTAAGTTGTCGAGGGTTGATATCTTGGCCTATGATAAAAAGCCTTCTGTTTCCACCGCCAATCCTTTCAGGGGAGAATTTGCAACAGTTTAGCACCATTTTTGAGTGAATTGGAGAATTTCAGATTTTTGCTGAAGTTGTGACCCCGGGGCTTAGAATTTTTTATTTCACAGGTTAAGTTGTCGAGGGTTGATATCTTGGCCTATGATAAAAAGCCTTCTGTTTCCACCGCCAAACCTTTCTGGGGAGAATTTGCAACAGTTTAGCACCATGTTTGAGTTAATTGGAGAATTTCAGATTTTTGTTGAGGTTGTGACCCCGGGGCTTAGAAATTTTTTTTTTCACAGGGTAAGTTGTCGAGGGCTGATTTCATGTCCTATGATAAAAAGCCTTCTGTTTCCACCGCCAAACCTTTCACGGGAGTATTTGCAAAACTTTGGCACCATCTTTGAGTGAATTGGAGAATTTCAGATTTTTGCTGAAATTGTGACCCCGGGGCTTAGAAATTTTTTTTTTCACAGGTTAAGTTGTCGAGGGTTAATTTCTTGGCCTATGATAAAAAGCCTTCTGTTTCCACCGCCAAACCTTTCAGGGGAGTATTTGCAACAGTTTAGCACCATTTTTGAGTGAATTGGAGAATTTCAGATTTTTGCTGAAATTGTGACCCCGGGGCTTAGAAATTTTTTTTTTTCACAGGTTAAGTTGTCGAGGGCTGATTTCATGTCCTATGATAAAAAGCCTTCTGTTTCCACCGCCAAACCTTTCAGGGGAGTATTTGCAACAGTTTAGCACCATTTTTGAGTGAATTGGAGAATTTCAGATTTTTGCTGAAGTTGTGACCCCGGGGCTTAGAAATTTTTTTTTTCACAGGTTAAGTTGTCGAGGGCTGATTTCATGTCCTATGATAAAAAGCCTTCTGTTTCCACCGCCAATCCTTTCAGGGGAGAATTTGCAACAGTTTAGCACCATTTTTGAGTGAATTGGAGAATTTCAGATTTTTGCTGAAATTGTGACCCCGGGGCTTAGAAATTTTTTTTTCACAGGTTAAGTTGTCGAGGGCTGATTTCATGTCCTATGATAAAAAGCCTTCTGTTTCCACCGCCAAACCTTTCACGGGAGTATTTGCAAAACTTTGGCACCATCTTTGAGTGAATTGGAGAATTTCAGATTTTTGCTGAAATTGTGACCCCGGGGCTTAGAATTTTTTTTTTTCACAGGTTAAGTTGTCGAGGGTTAATTTCTTGGCCTATGATAAAAAGCCTTCTGTTTCCACCACCAAACCTTTCAGGGGAGTATTTGCAACAGTTTAGCACCATTTTTGAGTGAATTGGAGAATTTCAGATTTTTGCTGAAATTGTGACCCCGGGGCTTAGAAATTTTTTTTTTTTCACAGGTTAAGTTGTCGAGGGCTGATTTCATGTCCTATGATAAAAAGCCTTCTGTTTCCACCGCCAAACCTTTCAGGGGAGTATTTGCAACAGTTTAGCACCATTTTTGAGTGAATTGGAGAATTTCAGATTTTTGCTGAAGTTGTGACCCCGGGGCTTAGAAATTTTTTTTTTCACAGGTTAAGTTGTCGAGGGCTGATTTCATGTCCTATGATAAAAAGCCTTCTGTTTCCACCGCCAAACCTTTCAGGGGAGAATTTGCAACAGTTTAGCACCATTTTTGAGTGAATTGGAGAATTTCAGATTTTTGCTGAAATTGTGACCCCGGGGCTTAGAAATTTTTTTTTCACAGGTTAAGTTGTCGAGGGCTGATTTCATGTCCTATGATAAAAAGCCTTCTGTTTCCACCGCCAAACCTTTCACGGGAGTATTTGCAAAACTTTGGCACCATCTTTGAGTGAATTGGAGAATTTCAGATTTTTGCTGAAATTGTGACCCCGGGGCTTAGAATTTTTTTTTTTCACAGGTTAAGTTGTCGAGGGTTAATTTCTTGGCCTATGATAAAAAGCCTTCTGTTTCCACCACCAAACCTTTCAGGGGAGTATTTGCAACAGTTTAGCACCATTTTTGAGTGAATTGGAGAATTTCAGATTTTTGCTGAAATTGTGACCCCGGGGCTTAGAAATTTTTTTTTTTCACAGGTTAAGTTGTCGAGGGCTGATTTCATGTCCTATGATAAAAAGCCTTCTGTTTCCACCGCCAAACCTTTCAGGGGAGTATTTGCAACAGTTTAGCACCATTTTTGAGTGAATTGGAGAATTTCAGATTTTTGCTGAAGTTGTGACCCCGGGGCTTAGAAATTTTTTATTTCACAGGTTAAGTTGTCGAGGGTTGATATCTTGGCCTATGATAAAAAGCCTTCTGTTTCCACCGCCAATCCTTTCAGGGGAGAATTTGCAACAGTTTAGCACCATTTTTGAGTGAATTGGAGAATTTCAGATTTTTGCTGAAGTTGTGACCCCGGGGCTTAGAATTTTTTATTTCACAGGTTAAGTTGTCGAGGGTTGATATCTTGGCCTATGATAAAAAGCCTTCTGTTTCCACCGCCAAACCTTTCTGGGGAGAATTTGCAACAGTTTAGCACCATGTTTGAGTTAATTGGAGAATTTCAGATTTTTGTTGAGGTTGTGACCCCGGGGCTTAGAAATTTTTTTTTTCACAGGGTAAGTTGTCGAGGGCTGATTTCATGTCCTATGATAAAAAGCCTTCTGTTTCCACCGCCAAACCTTTCACGGGAGTATTTGCAAAACTTTGGCACCATCTTTGAGTGAATTGGAGAATTTCAGATTTCTGCTGAAATTGTGACCCCGGGGCTTAGAAATTTTTTTTTTCACAGGTTAAGTTGTCGAGGGTTAATTTCTTGGCCTATGATAAAAAGCCTTCTGTTTCCACCGCCAAACCTTTCTGGGGAGAATTTGCAACAGTTTAGCACCATGTTTGAGTGAATTCGAGGATTTCAGATTTTTGCTGAAATTGTGACCCCGGGGCTTAGAATTTTTTTTTTCACAGGTTAAGTTGTAGAGGGCTGATTTCATGTCCTATGATAAAAAGCCTTCTGTTTCCACCGCCAAACCTTTCAGGGGAGTATTTGCAAAACTTTGGCACCATTTTTGAGTGAATTTGAGAATTTCAGATTTTTGCTGAAGTTGTGACCCCGGGGCCTAGAAATTTTTTTCCCCACAGGTTAAGTTGTCGAGGGCTGATTTCATGTCCTATCATAAAAAGCCGTCTGTTTCCACCGCCAAACCTTTCCAGGAAGAATGTGCAACAGTTTAGCACCATTTTTGAGTGAATTGGAGAATTTCAGATTTTTGCTGAAATTGTGACCCCGGGGCTTAGAAATTTTTTTTTTCACAGATTAAGTTGTCGAGGGTTGATTTCTTGGCCTATGATAAAAAGCCTTCTGTTTCCACCGCCAAACCTTTCAGGGGAGAATTTACAACAGTTTAGCACCATTTTTGAGTGAATTGGAGAATTTCAGATTTTTGCTGAAGTTGTGACCCCGGGGCTTAGAATTTTTTTTTCTTCACAGGTTAAGTTGTCGAGGGCTGATTTCATGTCCTATGATAAAAAGCCGTCTGTTTCCACCGCCAAACCTTTCCAGGAAGAATGTGCAACAGTTTAGCACCATTTTTGAGTGAATTAGAGGATTTCAGATTTTTACTGAAATTGTGACCCCGGGGCTTAGAATTTTTTTTTTCACAGGTTAAGTTGTCGAGGGCTGATTTCATGTCCTATGATAAAAAGCCTTCTGTTTCCACCGCCAAACCTTTCAGGGGAGTATTTGCAAAACTTTGGCACCATCTTTGAGTGAATTGGAGAATTTCAGATTTTTGCTGAAATTGTGACCCCGGGGCTTAGAAATTTTTTTTTTCACAGGTTAAGTTGTCGAGGGTTAATTTCTTGGCCTATGATAAAAAGCCTTCTGTTTCCCCCGCCAAACCTTTCAGGGGAGAATTTACAACAGTTTAGCACCATTTTTGAGTGAATTCGAGGATTTCAGATTTTTACTGAAATTGTGACCCCGGGGCTTAGAATTTTTTTTTTTCACAGGTTAAGTTGTCGAGGGCTGATTTCATGTCCTATGATATAAAGCCTTCTGTTTCCCCCGCCAAACCTTTCAGGGGAGAATTTACAACAGTTTAGCACCATTTTTGAGTGAATTGGAGAATTTCAGATTTTTGCTGAAATTGTGACCCCGGGGCTTAGAATTTTTTTTTTTCACAGGTTAAGTTGTCGAGGGCTGATATCATGTCCTATGATAAACAGCCTTCTGTTTCTACCGCCAAACCTTTCAGGGGAGAATTTACAACAGTTTAGCACCATTTTTGAGTGAATTGGAGAATTTCAGATTTTTGCTGAAGTTGTGACCCCGGGGCTTAGAAATTTTTTTTTTCACAGGTTAAGTTGTCGAGGGCTGATTTCATGTCCTATGATAAAAAGCCGTCTGTTTCCACCGCGAAACCTTTCCAGGAAGAATGTGCAACAGTTTAGCACCATTTTTGAGTGAATTCGAGGATTTCAGATTTTTGCTGAAATTGTGAACCCGGGGCTTAGAATTTTTTTTTTCAAAGGTTAAGTTGTCGAGAGCTGATTTCATGTCCTATGATAAAAAGCCTTCTGTTTCCACCGCCAAACCTTTCAGGGGAGTATTTGCAAAACTTTGGCACCATCTTTGAGTGAATTGGAGAATTTCAGATTTTTGCTGAAATTGTGACCCCGGGGCTTAGAATTTTTTTTTTTCACAGGTTAAGTTGTCGAGGGCTGATTTCATGTCCTATGATATAAAGCCTTCTGTTTCCCCCGCCAAACCTTTCAGGGGAGAATTTACAACAGTTTAGCACCATTTTTGAGTGAATTGGAGAATTTCAGATTTTTGCTGAAATTGTGACCCCGGGGCTTAGAATTTTTTTTTTCACAGGTTAAGTTGTCGAGGGCTGATTTCATGTCCTATGATAAAAAGCCTTCTGTTTCCATCGCCAAACCTTTCAGGGGAGTATTTACAACAGTTTAGCACCATTTTTGAGTGAATTGGAGATTTTCAGATTTTTGCTGAAGTTGTGACCCCGGGGATTAGAAATTTTTTTTTTCACAGGTTAAGTTGTCGAGGGCTGATTTCATGTCCTATGATAAAAAGCCTTCTGTTTCCACCGCCAATCCTTTCAGGGGAGAATTTGCAACAGTTTAGCACCATTTTTGAGTGAATTGGAGAATTTCAGATTTTTGCTGAAGTTGTGACCCCGGGGCTTAGAATTTTTTATTTCACAGGTTAAGTTGTCGAGGGTTGATATCTTGGCCTATGATAAAAAGCCTTCTGTTTCCACCGCCAATCCTTTCAGGGGAGAATTTGCAACAGTTTAGCACCATTTTTGAGTGAATTGGAGAATTTCAGATTTTTGCTGAAGTTGTGACCCCGGGGCTTAGAATTTTTTATTTCACAGGTTAAGTTGTCGAGGGTTGATATCTTGGCCTATGATAAAAAGCCTTCTGTTTCCACCGCCAAACCTTTCTGGGGAGAATTTGCAACAGTTTAGCACCATGTTTGAGTTAATTGGAGAATTTCAGATTTTTGTTGAGGTTGTGACCCCGGGGCTTAGAAATTTTTTTTTTCACAGGGTAAGTTGTCGAGGGCTGATTTCATGTCCTATGATAAAAAGCCTTCTGTTTCCACCGCCAAACCTTTCACGGGAGTATTTGCAAAACTTTGGCACCATCTTTGAGTGAATTGGAGAATTTCAGATTTTTGCTGAAATTGTGACCCCGGGGCTTAGAAATTTTTTTTTTCACAGGTTAAGTTGTCGAGGGTTAATTTCTTGGCCTATGATAAAAAGCCTTCTGTTTCCACCGCCAAACCTTTCAGGGGAGTATTTGCAACAGTTTAGCACCATTTTTGAGTGAATTGGAGAATTTCAGATTTTTGCTGAAATTGTGACCCCGGGGCTTAGAAATTTTTTTTTTTCACAGGTTAAGTTGTCGAGGGCTGATTTCATGTCCTATGATAAAAAGCCTTCTGTTTCCACCGCCAAACCTTTCAGGGGAGTATTTGCAACAGTTTAGCACCATTTTTGAGTGAATTGGAGAATTTCAGATTTTTGCTGAAGTTGTGACCCCGGGGCTTAGAAATTTTTTTTTTCACAGGTTAAGTTGTCGAGGGCTGATTTCATGTCCTATGATAAAAAGCCTTCTGTTTCCACCGCCAATCCTTTCAGGGGAGAATTTGCAACAGTTTAGCACCATTTTTGAGTGAATTGGAGAATTTCAGATTTTTGCTGAAATTGTGACCCCGGGGCTTAGAAATTTTTTTTTCACAGGTTAAGTTGTCGAGGGCTGATTTCATGTCCTATGATAAAAAGCCTTCTGTTTCCACCGCCAAACCTTTCACGGGAGTATTTGCAAAACTTTGGCACCATCTTTGAGTGAATTGGAGAATTTCAGATTTTTGCTGAAATTGTGACCCCGGGGCTTAGAATTTTTTTTTTTCACAGGTTAAGTTGTCGAGGGTTAATTTCTTGGCCTATGATAAAAAGCCTTCTGTTTCCACCACCAAACCTTTCAGGGGAGTATTTGCAACAGTTTAGCACCATTTTTGAGTGAATTGGAGAATTTCAGATTTTTGCTGAAATTGTGACCCCGGGGCTTAGAAATTTTTTTTTTTCACAGGTTAAGTTGTCGAGGGCTGATTTCATGTCCTATGATAAAAAGCCTTCTGTTTCCACCGCCAAACCTTTCAGGGGAGTATTTGCAACAGTTTAGCACCATTTTTGAGTGAATTGGAGAATTTCAGATTTTTGCTGAAGTTGTGACCCCGGGGCTTAGAAATTTTTTTTTTCACAGGTTAAGTTGTCGAGGGCTGATATCTTGGCCTATGATAAAAAGCCTTCTGTTTCCACCGCCAATCCTTTCAGGGGAGAATTTGCAACAGTTTAGCACCATTTTTGAGTGAATTGGAGAATTTCAGATTTTTGCTGAAGTTGTGACCCCGGGGCTTAGAATTTTTTATTTCACAGGTTAAGTTGTCGAGGGTTGATATCTTGGCCTATGATAAAAAGCCTTCTGTTTCCACCGCCAAACCTTTCTGGGGAGAATTTGCAACAGTTTAGCACCATGTTTGAGTTAATTGGAGAATTTCAGATTTTTGTTGAGGTTGTGACCCCGGGGCTTAGAAATTTTTTTTTTCACAGGGTAAGTTGTCGAGGGCTGATTTCATGTCCTATGATAAAAAGCCTTCTGTTTCCACCGCCAAACCTTTCACGGGAGTATTTGCAAAACTTTGGCACCATCTTTGAGTGAATTGGAGAATTTCAGATTTTTGCTGAAATTGTGACCCCGGGGCTTAGAAATTTTTTTTTTCACAGGTTAAGTTGTCGAGGGTTAATTTCTTGGCCTATGATAAAAAGCCTTCTGTTTCCACCGCCAAACCTTTCAGGGGAGTATTTGCAACAGTTTAGCACCATTTTTGAGTGAATTGGAGAATTTCAGATTTTTGCTGAAATTGTGACCCCGGGGCTTAGAAATTTTTTTTTTTCACAGGTTAAGTTGTCGAGGGCTGATTTCATGTCCTATGATAAAAAGCCTTCTGTTTCCACCGCCAAACCTTTCAGGGGAGTATTTGCAACAGTTTAGCACCATTTTTGAGTGAATTGGAGAATTTCAGATTTTTGCTGAAGTTGTGACCCCGGGGCTTAGAAATTTTTTTTTTCACAGGTTAAGTTGTCGAGGGCTGATTTCATGTCCTATGATAAAAAGCCTTCTGTTTCCACCGCCAATCCTTTCAGGGGAGAATTTGCAACAGTTTAGCACCATTTTTGAGTGAATTGGAGAATTTCAGATTTTTGCTGAAATTGTGACCCCGGGGCTTAGAAATTTTTTTTTCACAGGTTAAGTTGTCGAGGGCTGATTTCATGTCCTATGATAAAAAGCCTTCTGTTTCCACCGCCAAACCTTTCACGGGAGTATTTGCAAAACTTTGGCACCATCTTTGAGTGAATTGGAGAATTTCAGATTTTTGCTGAAATTGTGACCCCGGGGCTTAGAATTTTTTTTTTTCACAGGTTAAGTTGTCGAGGGTTAATTTCTTGGCCTATGATAAAAAGCCTTCTGTTTCCACCACCAAACCTTTCAGGGGAGTATTTGCAACAGTTTAGCACCATTTTTGAGTGAATTGGAGAATTTCAGATTTTTGCTGAAATTGTGACCCCGGGGCTTAGAAATTTTTTTTTTTTCACAGGTTAAGTTGTCGAGGGCTGATTTCATGTCCTATGATAAAAAGCCTTCTGTTTCCACCGCCAAACCTTTCAGGGGAGTATTTGCAACAGTTTAGCACCATTTTTGAGTGAATTGGAGAATTTCAGATTTTTGCTGAAGTTGTGACCCCGGGGCTTAGAAATTTTTTTTTTCACAGGTTAAGTTGTCGAGGGCTGATTTCATGTCCTATGATAAAAAGCCTTCTGTTTCCACCGCCAAACCTTTCAGGGGAGAATTTGCAACAGTTTAGCACCATTTTTGAGTGAATTGGAGAATTTCAGATTTTTGCTGAAATTGTGACCCCGGGGCTTAGAAATTTTTTTTTCACAGGTTAAGTTGTCGAGGGCTGATTTCATGTCCTATGATAAAAAGCCTTCTGTTTCCACCGCCAAACCTTTCACGGGAGTATTTGCAAAACTTTGGCACCATCTTTGAGTGAATTGGAGAATTTCAGATTTTTGCTGAAATTGTGACCCCGGGGCTTAGAATTTTTTTTTTTCACAGGTTAAGTTGTCGAGGGTTAATTTCTTGGCCTATGATAAAAAGCCTTCTGTTTCCACCACCAAACCTTTCAGGGGAGTATTTGCAACAGTTTAGCACCATTTTTGAGTGAATTGGAGAATTTCAGATTTTTGCTGAAATTGTGACCCCGGGGCTTAGAAATTTTTTTTTTTCACAGGTTAAGTTGTCGAGGGCTGATTTCATGTCCTATGATAAAAAGCCTTCTGTTTCCACCGCCAAACCTTTCAGGGGAGTATTTGCAACAGTTTAGCACCATTTTTGAGTGAATTGGAGAATTTCAGATTTTTGCTGAAGTTGTGACCCCGGGGCTTAGAAATTTTTTATTTCACAGGTTAAGTTGTCGAGGGTTGATATCTTGGCCTATGATAAAAAGCCTTCTGTTTCCACCGCCAATCCTTTCAGGGGAGAATTTGCAACAGTTTAGCACCATTTTTGAGTGAATTGGAGAATTTCAGATTTTTGCTGAAGTTGTGACCCCGGGGCTTAGAATTTTTTATTTCACAGGTTAAGTTGTCGAGGGTTGATATCTTGGCCTATGATAAAAAGCCTTCTGTTTCCACCGCCAAACCTTTCTGGGGAGAATTTGCAACAGTTTAGCACCATGTTTGAGTTAATTGGAGAATTTCAGATTTTTGTTGAGGTTGTGACCCCGGGGCTTAGAAATTTTTTTTTTCACAGGGTAAGTTGTCGAGGGCTGATTTCATGTCCTATGATAAAAAGCCTTCTGTTTCCACCGCCAAACCTTTCACGGGAGTATTTGCAAAACTTTGGCACCATCTTTGAGTGAATTGGAGAATTTCAGATTTTTGCTGAAATTGTGACCCCGGGGCTTAGAAATTTTTTTTTTCACAGGTTAAGTTGTCGAGGGTTAATTTCTTGGCCTATGATAAAAAGCCTTCTGTTTCCACCGCCAAACCTTTCAGGGGAGTATTTGCAACAGTTTAGCACCATTTTTGAGTGAATTGGAGAATTTCAGATTTTTGCTGAAATTGTGACCCCGGGGCTTAGAAATTTTTTTTTTTCACAGGTTAAGTTGTCGAGGGCTGATTTCATGTCCTATGATAAAAAGCCTTCTGTTTCCACCGCCAAACCTTTCAGGGGAGTATTTGCAACAGTTTAGCACCATTTTTGAGTGAATTGGAGAATTTCAGATTTTTGCTGAAGTTGTGACCCCGGGGCTTAGAAATTTTTTTTTTCACAGGTTAAGTTGTCGAGGGCTGATTTCATGTCCTATGATAAAAAGCCTTCTGTTTCCACCGCCAATCCTTTCAGGGGAGAATTTGCAACAGTTTAGCACCATTTTTGAGTGAATTGGAGAATTTCAGATTTTTGCTGAAATTGTGACCCCGGGGCTTAGAAATTTTTTTTTCACAGGTTAAGTTGTCGAGGGCTGATTTCATGTCCTATGATAAAAAGCCTTCTGTTTCCACCGCCAAACCTTTCACGGGAGTATTTGCAAAACTTTGGCACCATCTTTGAGTGAATTGGAGAATTTCAGATTTTTGCTGAAATTGTGACCCCGGGGCTTAGAATTTTTTTTTTTCACAGGTTAAGTTGTCGAGGGTTAATTTCTTGGCCTATGATAAAAAGCCTTCTGTTTCCACCACCAAACCTTTCAGGGGAGTATTTGCAACAGTTTAGCACCATTTTTGAGTGAATTGGAGAATTTCAGATTTTTGCTGAAATTGTGACCCTGGGGCTTAGAAATTTTTTTTTTTCACAGGTTAAGTTGTCGAGGGCTGATTTCATGTCCTATGATAAAAAGCCTTCTGTTTCCACCGCCAAACCTTTCAGGGGAGTATTTGCAACAGTTTAGCACCATTTTTGAGTGAATTGGAGAATTTCAGATTTTTGCTGAAGTTGTGACCCCGGGGCTTAGAAATTTTTTTTTTCACAGGTTAAGTTGTCGAGGGCTGATTTCATGTCCTATGATAAAAAGCCTTCTGTTTCCACCGCCAATCCTTTCAGGGGAGAATTTGCAACAGTTTAGCACCATTTTTGAGTGAATTGGAGAATTTCAGATTTTTGCTGAAGTTGTGACCCGGGGCTTAGAATTTTTTTTTTTCACAGGTTAAGTTGTCGAGGGCTGATTTCATGTCCTATGATAAAAAGCCTTCTGTTTCCACCGCCAATCCTTTCAGGGGAGTATTTGCAAAACTTTGGCACCATTTTTGAGTGAATTTGAGAATTTCAGATTTTTGCTGAAGTTGTGACCCCGGGGCCTAGAAAATTTTTCCCCCACAGGTTAAGTTGTCGAGGGCTGATTTCATGTCCTATGATAAAAAGCCGTCTGTTTCCACCGCCAAACCTTTCCAGGAAGAATGTGCAACAGTTTAGCACCATTTTTGAGTGAATTGGAGAATTTCAGATTTTTGCTGAAATTGTGACCCCGGGGCTTAGAAATTTTTTTTTTCACAGGTTAAGTTGTCGAGGGCTGATTTCATGTCCTATGATAAAAAGCCTTCTGTTTCCACCGCCAAACCTTTCAGGGGAGTATTTGCAACACGTTGGCACCATCTTTGAGTGAATTGGAGAATTTCAGATTTTTGCTGAAGTTGTGACCCCGGGGCTTAGAAATTTTTTTTTTCACAGGTTAAATTGTCGAGGGTTGATTTCTTGGCCTATGATAACAAGCCTTCTGTTTCCACCGCCAAACCTTTCAGGGGAGTATTTGCAAAACTTTGGCACCATCTTTGAGTGAATTGGAGAATTTCAGATTTTTGCTGAGGTTGTGACCCCGGGGCTTAGAAATTTTTTTTTCACAGGTTAAGTTGTCTAGGGCTGATTTCATGTCCTATGATAAAAAGCCTTCTGTTTCCACCGCCAAACCTTTCAGGGGAGTATTTGCAAAACTTTGGCACCATCTTTGAGTGAATTGGAGAATTTCAGATTTTTGCTGAAATTGTGACCCCGGGGCTTAGAATTTTTTTTTTTCCACAGATTAAGTTGTCGAGGGTTAATTTCTTGGCCTATGATAAAAAGCCTTCTGTTTCCACCGCCAAACCTTTCAGGGGTGTATTTGCAAAACTTTGGCACCATTTTTGAGTGAATTGGAGGATTTCAGATTTTTGCTGAAGTTGTGACCCCGGGGCTTAGAAATTTTTTTTTTTCACAGGTTAAGTTGTCGAGGGCTGATTTCATGTCCTATGATAAAAAGCCTTCTGTTTCCACCGCCAAAACTTTCAGGGGAGAATTTACAACAGTTTAGCACCATTTTTGAGTGAATTGGAGAATTTCAGATTTTTGCTGAAATTGTGACCCCGGGGCTTAGAATTTTTTTTTTTCACAGGTTAAGTTGTCGAGGGCTGAATTCATGTCCTATGTTAAAAAGCCTTCTGTTTCCACCGCCAAACCTTTCAAGGGAGTATTTGCAAAACTTTAGCACCATTTTTGAGTGAATTGGAGAATTTCAGATTTTTGCTGAAGTTGTGACCCCGGGTCTTAGAAATTTTTTTTTTCACAGGTTAAGTTGTCGAGGGCTGATTTCATGTCCTATGATAAAAAGCCTTCTGTTTCCACCGCCAAACCTTTCAGGGGAGTATTTGCAAAACTTTGGCACCATCTTTGAGTGAATTGGAGAATTTCAGATTTTTGCTGAAATTGTGACCCCGGGGGTTAGAATTTTTTTTTTTTCACAGGTTAAGTTGTCGAGGGTTAATTTCTTGGCCTATGATAAAAAGCCTTCTGTTTCCACCGCCAAACCTTTCAGGGGAGTATTTGCAACAGTTTAGCATCATTTTTGAGTGAATTGGAGAATTTCAAATTTTTGCTGAAATTGTGACCCCGGGACTTAGAAATTTTTTTTTTTTCACAGGTTAAGTTGTCGAGGGCTGATTTCATGTCCTATGATAAAAAGCCTTCTGTTTCCACCGCCAAACCTTTCAGGGGAGTATTTGCAAAACTTTGGCACCATCTTTGAGTTAATTGGAGAATTTCAGATTTCTGCTGAAGTTGTGACCCCGGGGCTTAGAATTTTTTTTTCCACAGGTTAAGTTGTCGAGGGTTGATTTCATGGCCTATGATAAACAGCATTCTGTTTCCACCGCCAAACCTTTCAGGGGAGAATTTACAACAGTTTAGCACCATTTTTGAGTGAATTGGAGAATTTCAGATTTTTGCTGAAATTGTGACCCCGGGGCTTAGAATTTTTTTTTTTCACAGGTTAAGTTGTCGAGGGCTGATTTCATGTCCTATGATAAAAAGCCTTCTGTTTCCACCGCCAATCCTTTCAGGGGAGAATTTGCAACAGTTTAGCACCATTTTTGAGTGAAATGGAGAATTTCAGATTTTTGCTGAAATTGTGACCCAGGGGCTTAGAATTATTTTTTTTCACAGGTTAAGTTGTCCAGGGCTGATTTCATGTCCTATGATAAAAAGCCTTCTGTTTCCACCGCCAAACCTTTCAGGGGACAATTTACAACAGTTTAGCACCATTTTTGAGTGAATTGGAGAATTTCAGATTTTTGCTGAAGTTGTGACCCCGGGGCTTAGAATTTTTTTTTTCACAGGTTAAGTTGTCGAGGGCTGATTTCATGTCCTATGATAAAAAGCCGTCTGTTTCCACCGCCAAACCTTTCCAGGAAGAATGTGCAACAGTTTAGTACCATTTTTGAGTGAATTCGAGGATTTCAGGTTTTTGCTGAAATTGTGACCCCGGGGCTTAGAATTTTTTTTTTTCACAGGTTAAGTTGTCGAGGGCTGATTTCATGTCCTATGATAAAAAGCCTTCTGCTTCCACCGCCAAACCTTTCAGGGGAGTATTTGCAAAACTTTGGCACCATCTTTGAGTGAATTGGAGAATTTCAGATTTTTGCTGAAATTGTGACCCCGGGGCTTAGAAATTTTTTTTTTCACAGGTTAAGTTGTCGAGGGTTAATTTCTTGGCCTATGATAAAAAGCCTTCTGTTTCCCCCGCCAAACCTTTCAGGGGAGAATTTACAACAGTTTAGCACCATTTTTGAGTGAATTGGAGAATTTCAGATTTTTGCTGAAATTGTGACCCCGGGGCTTAGAATTTTTTTTTTTTCACAGGTTAAGTTGTCGAGGGCTGATTTCATGTCCTATGATATAAAGCCTTCTGTTTCCCCCGCCAAACCTTTCAGGGGAGAATTTACAACAGTTTAGCACCATTTTTGAGTGAATTGGAGAATTTCAGATTTTTGCTGAAATTGTGACCCCGGGGCTTAGAATTTTTTTTCCCCACAGGTTAAGTTGTCGAGGGCTGATTTCATGTCCTATGATAAAAAGCCTTCTGTTTCCACCGCCAAACCTTTCAGGGGAGAATTTACAACAGTTTAGCACCATTTTTGAGTGAATTGGAGAATTTCAGATTTTTGCTGAAGTTGTGACCCCGGGGCTTAGAAATTTTTTTTTTCACAGGTTAAGTTGTCGAGGGCTGATTTCATGTCCTATGATAAAAAGCCGCCTGTTTCCACCGCCAAACATTTCCAGGAAGAATGTGCAACAGTTTAGCACCATTTTTGAGTGAATTCGAGGATTTCAGATTTTTGCTGAAATTGTGACCCCGGGGCTTAGAATTTTTTTTTTTCACAGGTTAAGTTGTCGAGGGTTGATTTCTTGGCCTATGATAAAAAGCCTTCTGTTTCCACCGCCATACCTTTCAGGGGAGAATTTGCAACAGTTTAGCACTATGTTTGAGTTAATTGGAGAATTTCAGATTTTTGCTGAAGTTGTGACCCCGGGGCATAGAATTTTTTTTTTTCACAGGTTAAGTTGTCGAGGGCTGATTTCATGTCCTATGATAAAAAGCCTTCTGTTTCCACCGCCAAACCTTTCAGGGGAGTATTTTCAAAACTTTGGCACCATCTTTGATTGAATTGGAGAATTTCAGATTTTTGCTGAAATTGTGACCCCGGGGCTTAGGAATTTTTTTTTTCACAGGTTAAGTTGTCGAGGGTTAATTTCTTGTCCTATTATAAAAAGCCTTCTGTTTCCACCGCCAAACCTTTCAGGGGAGTATATGCAACAATTTAGCACCATTTTTGAGTGAATTGGAGAATTTCAGATTTTTGCAGAAATTGTGACCCCGGGGCTTAGAATTTTTTTTTTTCCACAGGTTTAGTTGTCGAGGGCTGATTTCATGTCCTATGATAAAAAGCCTTCTGTTTCCCCTGCCAAACCTTTCATGGGAGAATTTACAACAGTTTAGCACCATTTTTGAGTGAATTGGAGAATTTCAGATTTTTGCTGAAATTGTGACCCCGGGGCTTAGAATTTTTTTTTTTCACAGGTTAAGTTGTCGATGGCTGATTTCATGTCCTATGATAAAAAGCCTTCTGTTTCCACCGCCAAACCTTTCAGGGGAGTATTTGCAACACGTTGGCACCATCTTTGAGTGAATTGGAGAAGTTCAGATTTTTGCTGAAGTTGTGACCCCGGGGCTTAGAAATTTTTTTTTCCACAGGTTAAATTGTCGAGGGTTGATTTCTTGGCCTATGATAACAAGCCTTCTGTTTCCACCGCCAAACCTTTCAGGGGAGTATTTGCAAAACTTTGGCACCATCTTTGAGTGAATTGGAGAATTTCATATTTTTGCTGAAATTGTGACCCCGGGGCTTAGACATTTTTTTTTCCCACAGGTTAAGTTGTCGAGGGCTGATTTCATGTCCTATGATAAAAAGCCTTCTGTTTCCACCGCCAAACCTTTCAGGGGAGAATTTACAACAGTTTAGCACCATTTTTGAGTGAATTGGAGAATTTCAGATTTTTGCTGAAGTTGTGACCCCGGGGCTTAGAAATTTTTTTTTTCACAGGTTAAGTTGTCGAGGGCTGATTTCATGTCCTATGATAAAAAGCCGTCTGTTTCCACTGCCAAACCTTTCCAGGAAGAATGTGCAACAGTTTAGCACCATTTTTGAGTGAATTCGAGGATTTCAGATTTTTGCTGAAATTGTGACCCCGGGGCTTAGAAATTTTTTTTTTCACAGGTTAAGTTGTCGAGGGTTGATTTCTTGGCCTATGATAAAAAGCCTTCTGTTTCCACCGCCATACCTTTCAGGGGAAAATTTGCAACAGTTTAACACTATGTTTGAGTTAATTGGAGAATTTCAGATTTTTGCTGAAATTGTGACCCCGGGGCTTAGAAATTTTTTTTTTCACAGGTTAAGTTGTCGAGGGCTGATTTCATGTCCTATGATAAAAAGCCTTCTGTTTCCACTGCCAAACCTTTCAGGGGAGTATTTACAACAGTTTAGCACCATTTTTGAGTGAATTGGAGAATTTCAGATTTTTGCTGAAGTTGTGACCCCGGGGCTTAGAAATTTTTTTTTTCACAGGTTAAGTTGTCGAGGGCTGATTTCATGTCCTATGATAAAAAGCCTTCTGTTTCCACCGCCAATCCTTTCAGGGGAGAATTTGCAACAGTTTAGCACCATTTTTGAGTGAATTGGAGAATTTCAGATTTTTGCTGAAGTTGTGACCCCGGGGCCTAGAAATTTTTTTTCCCACAGGTTAAGTTGTCGAGGGCTGATTTCATGTCCTATGATAAAAAGCCGTCTGTTTCCACCGCCAAACCTTTCCAGGAAGAATGTGCAACAGTTTAGCACCATTTTTGAGTGAATTGGAGAATTTCAGATATTTGCTGAAATTGTGACCCCGGGGCTTAGAAATTTTTTTTTTCACAGGTTAAGTTGTCGAGGGCTGATTTCATGTCCTATGATAAAAAGCCTTCTGTTTCCAACGCCAAACCTTTCAGGGGAGTATTTGCAACACGTTGGCACCATCTTTGAGTGAATTGGAGAAGTTCGGATTTTTGCTGAAGTTGTGACCCCGGGGCTTAGAAATTTTTTTTTTCACAGGTTAAATTGTCGAGGGTTGATTTCTTGGCCTATGATAACAAGCCTTCTGTTTCCACCGCCAAACCTTTCAGGGGAGTATTTGCAAAACTTTGGCACCATCTTTGAGTGAATTGGAGAAGTTCGGATTTTTGCTGAAGTTGTGACCCCGGGGCTTAGAAATTTTTTTTTTCACAGGTTAAATTGTCGAGGGTTGATTTCTTGGCCTATGATAACAAGCCTTCTGTTTCCACCGCCAAACCTTTCAGGGGAGTATTTGCAAAACTTTGGCACCATCTTTGAGTGAATTGGAGAATTTCAGATTTTTGCTGAAATTGTGACCCCGGGGCTTAGAAATTTTTTTTTTCACAGGTTAAGTTGTCGAGGGCTGATTTCATGTCCTATGATAAAAAGCCTTCTGTTTCCACCGCCGAACCTTTCAGGGGAGAATTTGCAACAGTTTAGCACCATTTTTGAGTGAATTGGAGAATTTCAGGTTTTTGCTGAAATTGTGACCCCGGGGCTTAGAATTTTTTTTTTTTCACAGGTTAAGTTGTCGAGGGCTGATTTCATGTCCTATGATAAAAAGCCTTCTGTTTCCACCGCCAAACCTTTCAGGGGAGAATGTGCAACAGTTTAGCACCATTTTTGAGTGAATTCGAGAATTTCAGATTTTTGCTGAAATTGTGACCCCGGGGCTTAGAATTTTTTATTTCACAGGTTAAGTTGTCGAGGGTTAATTTCTTGTCCTATTATAAAAAGCCTTCTGTTTCCACTGCCAAACCTTTCAGGGGAGTATTTGCAACAGTTTAGCACCATTTTTGAGTGAATTGGAGAATTTCAGATTTTTGCTGAAATTGTGACCCCGGGGCTTAGAAATTTTTTTTTCCACAGGTTAAGTTGTCGAGGGCTGATTTCATGTCCTATGATAAAAAGCCGTCTGTTTCCACCGCCAAACCTTTCCAGGAAGAATGTGCAACAGTTTAGCACCATTTTTGACTGAATTGGAGAATTTCAGATTTTTGCTGAAATTGTGACCCCGGGGCTTAGAAATTTTTTTCCCCACAGGTTTAGTTGTCGAGGGCTGATTTCATGTCCTATGATAAAAAGCCTTCTGTTTCCACCGCCAAACCTTTCAGGGGAGTATTTGCAACACGTTGGCACCATCTTTGAGTGAATTGGAGAATTTCAGATTTTTGCTGAAGTTGTGACCCCGGGGCTTAGAAATTTTTTTTTCACAGGTTAAGTTGTCGAGGCTTGATTTCTTGGCCTATGATAAAAAGCCTTCTGTTTCCACCGCCAAACCTTTCAGGGGAGTATTTGCAAAACTTTGGCACCATCTTTGAGTGAATTGGAGAATTTCAGATTTTTGCTGAAATTGTGACCCCGGGGCTTAGAATTTTTTTTTCCCCACAGGTTAAGTTGTCGAGGGCTGATTTCATGTCCTATGATAAAAAGCCTACTGTTTCCACCGCCAAACCTTTCAGGGGAGTATTTGCAAAACTTTGGCACCATCTTTGAGTGAATTGGAGAATTTCAGATTTTTGCTGAAATTGTGACCCCGGGGCTTAGAAATTTTTTTTTTCACAGGTTAAGTTGTCGAGGGCTGATTTCATGTCCTATGATAAAAAGCCTTCTGTTTCCACCGCCAAACCTTTCAGGGGAGAATGTGCAACAGTTTAGCACCATTTTTGAGTGAATTCGAGAATTTCAGATTTTTGCTGAAATTGTGACCCCGGGGCTTAGAATTTTTTATTTCACAGGTTAAGTTGTCGAAGGTTAATTTCTTGTCCTATTATAAAAAGCCTTCTGTTTCCACTGCCAAACCTTTCAGGGGAGTATTTGCAATAGTTTAGCACCATTTTTGAGTGAATTGGAGAATTTCAGATTTTTGCTGAAATTGTGACCCCGGGGCTTAGAAATTTTTTTTTTCACAGGTTAAGTTGTCGAGGGCTGATTTCATGTCCTATGAATAAAAGCCTTCTGTTTCTACCGCCAAACCTTTCAGGGGAGTATTTGCAAAACTTTGGCACCATTTTTGATTGAATTTGAGAATTTCAGATTTTTGCTGAAGTTGTGACCCCGGGGCTTAGAAATTTTTTTTTTCACAGGTTAAGTTGTCGAGGGTTGATTTCTTGGCCTATGATATAAAGCCTTCTGTTTCCCCCGCCAAACCTTTCAGGGGAGTATTTGCAACAGTTTAGCACCATTTTTGAGTGAATTGGAGAATTTCAGATTTTTGCTGAAATTGTGACCCCGGGGCTTAGAAATTTTTTTTTCCACAGGTTAAGTTGTCGAGGGCTGATTTCATGTCCTATGATAAAAAGCCGTCTGTTTCCACCGCCAAACCTTTCCAGGAAGAATGTGCAACAGTTTAGCACCATTTTTGACTGAATTGGAGAATTTCAGATTTTTGCTGAAATTGTGACCCCGGGGCTTAGAAATTTTTTCCCCCACAGGTTTAGTTGTCGAGGGCTGATTTCATGTCCTATGATAAAAAGCCTTCTGTTTCCACCGCCAAACCTTTCAGGGGAGTATTTGCAACACGTTGGCACCATCTTTGAGTGAATTGGAGAATTTCAGATTTTTGCTGAAGTTGTGACCCCGGGGCTTAGAAATTTTTTTTTCACAGGTTAAGTTGTCGAGGCTTGATTTCTTGGCCTATGATAAAAAGCCTTCTGTTTCCACCGCCAAACCTTTCAGGGGAGTATTTGCAAAACTTTGGCACCATCTTTGAGTGAATTGGAGAATTTCAGATTTTTGCTGAAATTGTGACCCCGGGGCTTAGAAATTTTTTTTTTTCACAGGTTAAGTTGTCGAGGGTTAATTTCTTGGCCTATGATAACAAGCCTTCTGTTTCCACCGCCAAACCTTTCAGGGGAGTATTTGCAACAGTTTAGCACCATTTTTGAGTGAATTGGAGAATTTCAGATTTTTGCTGAAATTGTGACCCCGGGGCTTAGAATTTTTTTTTTTCACAGGTTAAGTTGTCGAGGGCTGAATTCATGTCCTATGATAAAAAGCCTACTGTTTCCACCGCCAAACCTTTCAGGGGAGTATTTGCAAAACTTTGGCACCATCTTTGAGTGAATTGGAGAATTTCAGATTTTTGCTGAAATTGTGACCCCGGGGCTTAGAAATTTTTTTTTTTCACAGGTTAAGTTGTCGAGGGTTAATTTCTTGGCCTATGATAACAAGCCTTCTGTTTCCACCGCCAAACCTTTCAGGGGAGTATTTGCAACAGTTTAGCACCATTTTTGAGTGAATTGGAGAATTTCAGATTTTTGCTGAAATTGTGACCCCGGGGCTTAGAATTTTTTTTTTTCACAGGTTAAGTTGTCGAGGGCTGAATTCATGTCCTATGATAAAAAGCCTTCTGTTTCCACCGCCAAACCTTTCAGGGGAGTATTTGCAAAACATTGGTACCATCTTTGAGTGAATTGGAGAATTTCAGATTTTTGCTGAAGTTGTGACCCCGGGGCTTATAATTTTTTTTTTTCACAGGTTATGTTGTCGAGGGTTGATTTCATGGCCTATGATAAACAGCCTTCTGTTTCCACCGCCAAACCTTTCAGAGGAGAATTTACAACAGTTTAGCACCATTTTTGAGTGAATTGGAGAATTTCAGATTTTTGCTGAAATTGTGACCCCGGGGCTTAGAATTTTTTTTTTTCACAGGTTAAGTTGTCGAGGGCTGAATTCATGTCCTATCATAAAAAGCCTTCTGTTTCCACCGCCAAACCTTTCAGGGGAGTATTTGCAAAACATTGGCACCATCTTTGAGTGAATTGGAGAATTTCAGATTTTTGCTGAAGTTGTGACCCCGGGGCTTAGAATTTTTTTTTTTCACAGGTTAAGTTGTCGAGGGTTGATTTCATGGCCTATGATAAACAGCCTTCTGTTTCCACCGCCAAACCTTTCAGGGGAGAATTTACAACAGTTTAGCACCATTTTTGAGTGAATTGGAGAATTTCAGATTTTTGCTGAAATTGTGACCCCGGGGCTTAGAATTTTTTTTTTTCCCACAGGTTAAGTTGTCGAGGGCTGATTTCATGTCCTATGATAAAAAGCCTACTGTTTCCACCGCCAAACCTTTCAGGGGAGTATTTGCAAAACTTTGGCACCATCTTTGAGTGAATTGGAGAATTTCAGATTTTTGCTGAAATTGTGACCCCGGGGCTTAGAATTTTTTTTTTTCACAGGTTAAGTTGTCGAGGGCTGAATTCATGTCCTATCATAAAAAGCCTTCTGTTTCCACCGCCAAACCTTTCAGGGGAGTATTTGCAAAACATTGGCACCATCTTTGAGTGAATTGGAGAATTTCAGATTTTTGCTGAAGTTGTGACCCCGGGGCTTAGAATTTTTTTTTTTCACAGGTTAAGTTGTCGAGGCTTGATTTCTTGGCCTATGATAAAAAGCCTTCTGTTTCCACCGCCAAACCTTTCAGGGGAGTATTTGCAAAACTTTGGCACCATCTTTGAGTGAATTGGAGAATTTCAGATTTTTGCTGAAATTGTGACCCCGGGGCTTAGAATTTTTTTTTTCCCACAGGTTAAGTTGTCGAGGGCTGATTTCATGTCCTATGATAAAAAGCCTACTGTTTCCACCGCCAAACCTTTCAGGGGAGTATTTGCAAAACTTTGGCACCATCTTTGAGTGAATTGGAGAATTTCAGATTTTTGCTGAAATTGTGACCCCGGGGCTTAGAAATTTTTTTTTTTCACAGGTTAAGTTGTCGAGGGTTAATTTCTTGGCCTATGATAACAAGCCTTCTGTTTCCACCGCCAAACCTTTCAGGGGAGTATTTGCAACAGTTTAGCACCATTTTTGAGTGAATTGGAGAATTTCAGATTTTTGCTGAAATTGTGACCCCGGGGCTTAGAATTTTTTTTTTTCACAGGTTAAGTTGTCGAGGGCTGAATTCATGTCCTATGATAAAAAGCCTTCTGTTTCCACCGCCAAACCTTTCAGGGGAGTATTTGCAAAACATTGGTACCATCTTTGAGTGAATTGGAGAATTTCAGATTTTTGCTGAAGTTGTGACCCCGGGGCTTATAATTTTTTTTTTTCACAGGTTATGTTGTCGAGGGTTGATTTCATGGCCTATGATAAACAGCCTTCTGTTTCCACCGCCAAACCTTTCAGGGGAGAATTTACAACAGTTTAGCACCATTTTTGAGTGAATTGGAGAATTTCAGATTTTTGCTGAAATTGTGACCCCGGGGCTTAGAATTTTTTTTTTTCACAGGTTAAGTTGTCGAGGGCTGAATTCATGTCCTATCATAAAAAGCCTTCTGTTTCCACCGCCAAACCTTTCAGGGGAGTATTTGCAAAACATTGGCACCATCTTTGAGTGAATTGGAGAATTTCAGATTTTTGCTGAAGTTGTGACCCCGGGGCTTAGAATATTTTTTTTTCACAGGTTAAGTTGTCGAGGGTTGATTTCATGGCCTATGATAAACAGCCTTCTGTTTCCACCGCCAAACCTTTCAGGGGAGAATTTACAACAGTTTAGCACCATTTTTGAGTGAATTGGAGAATTTCAGATTTTTGCTGAAATTGTGACCCCGGGGCTTAGAATTTTTTTTTTCCCACAGGTTAAGTTGTCGAGGGCTGATTTCATGTCCTATGATAAAAAGCCTACTGTTTCCACCGCCAAACCTTTCAGGGGAGTATTTGCAAAACTTTGGCACCATCTTTGAGTGAATTGGAGAATTTCAGATTTTTGCTGAAATTGTGACCCCGGGGCTTAGAATTTTTTTTTTTCACAGGTTAAGTTGTCGAGGGCTGAATTCATGTCCTATCATAAAAAGCCTTCTGTTTCCACCGCCAAACCTTTCAGGGGAGTATTTGCAAAACATTGGCACCATCTTTGAGTGAATTGGAGAATTTCAGATTTTTGCTGAAGTTGTGACCCCGGGGCTTAGAATTTTTTTTTTTCACAGGTTAAGTTGTCGAGGCTTGATTTCTTGGCCTATGATAAAAAGCCTTCTGTTTCCACCGCCAAACCTTTCAGGGGAGTATTTGCAAAACTTTGGCACCATCTTTGAGTGAATTGGAGAATTTCAGATTTTTGCTGAAATTGTGACCCCGGGGCTTAGAATTTTTTTTTCCCCACAGGTTAAGTTGTCGAGGGCTGATTTCATGTCCTATGATAAAAAGCCTACTGTTTCCACCGCCAAACCTTTCAGGGGAGTATTTGCAAAACTTTGGCACCATCTTTGAGTGAATTGGAGAATTTCAGATTTTTGCTGAAATTGTGACCCCGGGGCTTAGAATTTTTTTTTTCCCACAGGTTAAGTTGTCGAGGGCTGATTTCATGTCCTATGATAAAAAGCCTACTGTTTCCACCGCCAAACCTTTCAGGGGAGTATTTGCAAAACTTTGGCACCATCTTTGAGTGAATTGGAGAATTTCAGATTTTTGCTGAAATTGTGACCCCGGGGCTTAGAATTTTTTTTTTTCACAGGTTAAGTTGTCGAGGGCTGAATTCATGTCCTATCATAAAAAGCCTTCTGTTTCCACCGCCAAACCTTTCAGGGGAGTATTTGCAAAACATTGGCACCATCTTTGAGTGAATTGGAGAATTTCAGATTTTTGCTGAAGTTGTGACCCCGGGGCTTAGAATTTTTTTTTTTCACAGGTTAAGTTGTCGAGGCTTGATTTCTTGGCCTATGATAAAAAGCCTTCTGTTTCCACCGCCAAACCTTTCAGGGGAGTATTTGCAAAACTTTGGCACCATCTTTGAGTGAATTGGAGAATTTCAGATTTTTGCTGAAATTGTGACCCCGGGGCTTAGAATTTTTTTTTTCCCACAGGTTAAGTTGTCGAGGGCTGATTTCATGTCCTATGATAAAAAGCCTACTGTTTCCACCGCCAAACCTTTCAGGGGAGTATTTGCAAAACTTTGGCACCATCTTTGAGTGAATTGGAGAATTTCAGATTTTTGCTGAAATTGTGACCCCGGGGCTTAGAAATTTTTTTTTTTCACAGGTTAAGTTGTCGAGGGTTAATTTCTTGGCCTATGATAACAAGCCTTCTGTTTCCACCGCCAAACCTTTCAGGGGAGTATTTGCAACAGTTTAGCACCATTTTTGAGTGAATTGGAGAATTTCAGATTTTTGCTGAAATTGTGACCCCGGGGCTTAGAATTTTTTTTTTTCACAGGTTAAGTTGTCGAGGGCTGAATTCATGTCCTATGATAAAAAGCCTTCTGTTTCCACCGCCAAACCTTTCAGGGGAGTATTTGCAAAACATTGGTACCATCTTTGAGTGAATTGGAGAATTTCAGATTTTTGCTGAAGTTGTGACCCCGGGGCTTATAATTTTTTTTTTTCACAGGTTATGTTGTCGAGGGTTGATTTCATGGCCTATGATAAACAGCCTTCTGTTTCCACCGCCAAACCTTTCAGGGGAGAATTTACAACAGTTTAGCACCATTTTTGAGTGAATTGGAGAATTTCAGATTTTTGCTGAAATTGTGACCCCGGGGCTTAGAATTTTTTTTTTTCACAGGTTAAGTTGTCGAGGGCTGAATTCATGTCCTATCATAAAAAGCCTTCTGTTTCCACCGCCAAACCTTTCAGGGGAGTATTTGCAAAACATTGGCACCATCTTTGAGTGAATTGGAGAATTTCAGATTTTTGCTGAAGTTGTGACCCCGGGGCTTAGAATTTTTTTTTTTCACAGGTTAAGTTGTCGAGGGTTGATTTCATGGCCTATGATAAACAGCCTTCTGTTTCCACCGCCAAACCTTTCAGGGGAGAATTTACAACAGTTTAGCACCATTTTTGAGTGAATTGGAGAATTTCAGATTTTTGCTGAAGTTGTGACCCCGGGGCTTAGAAATTTTTTTTTTCTCCACAGGTTAAGTTGTCGAGGGCTGATTTCATGTCCTATGATAAAAAGCCTTCTGTTTCCACCGCCAAACCTTTCAGGGGAGTATTTGCAAAACTTTGGCACCATTTTTGATTGAATTTGAGAATTTCAGATTTTTGCTGAAGTTGTGACCCCGGGGCTTGGAATTTTTTTTTTTCACAGGTTAAGTTGTCGAGGGTTGATTTCATGGCCTATGATAAACAGCCTTCTGTTTCCACCGCCAAACCTTTCAGGGGAGAATTTACAACAGTTTAGCACCATTTTTGAGTGAATTGGAGAATTTCAGATTTTTGCTGAAATTGTGACCCCGGGGCTTAGAATTTTTTTTTTTCACAGGTTAAGTTGTTGAGGGCTGAATTCATGTCCTATCATAAAAAGCCTTCTGTTTCCACCGCCAAACCTTTCAGGGGAGTATTTGCAAAACATTGGCACCATCTTTGAGTGAATTGGAGAATTTCAGATTTTTGCTGAAGTTGTGACCCCGGGGCTTAGAATTTTTTTTTTTCACAGGTTAAGTTGTCGAGGGTTGATTTCATGGCCTATGATAAACAGCCTTCTGTTTCAACCGCCAAACCTTTCAGGGGAGAATTTACAACAGTTTAGCACCATTTTTGAGTGAATTGGAGAATTTCAGATTTTTGCTGAAGTTGTGACCCCGGGGCTTAGAATTTTTTTTTTCTCCACAGGTTAAGTTGTCGAGGGCTGATTTCATGTCCTATGATAAAAAGCCTTCTGTTTCCAACGCCAAACCTTTCAGGGGAGTATTTGCAACACGTTGGCACCATCTTTGAGTGAATTGGAGAAGTTCGGATTTTTGCTGAAGTTTTGACCCCGGGGCTTAGAAATTTTTTTTTTCACAGGTTAAATTGTCGAGGGTTGATTTCTTGGCCTATGATAACAAGCCTTCTGTTTCCACCGCCAAACCTTTCAGGGGAGTATTTGCAACACGTTGGCACCATCTTTGAGTGAATTGGAGAATTTCAGATTTTTGCTGAAATTGTGACCCCGGGGCTTAGAAATTTTTTTTTTCACAGGTTAAGTTGTCGAGGGCTGATTTCATGTCCTATGATAAAAAGCCTTCTGTTTCCACCGCCGAACCTTTCAGGGGAGAATTTGCAACAGTTTAGCACCATTTTTGAGTGAATTGGAGAATTTCAGGTTTTTGCTGAAATTGTGACCCCGGGGCTTAGAATTTTTTTTTTTTCACAGGTTAAGTTGTCGAGGGCTGATTTCATGTCCTATGATAAAAAGCCTTCTGTTTCCACCGCCAAACCTTTCAGGGGAGAATGTGCAACAGTTTAGCACCATTTTTGAGTGAATTCGAGAATTTCAGATTTTTGCTGAAATTGTGACCCCGGGGCTTAGAATTTTTTATTTCACAGGTTAAGTTGTCGAGGGTTAATTTCTTGTCCTATTATAAAAAGCCTTCTGTTTCCACCGCCAAACCGTTCAGGGGAGTATTTGCAAAACTTTGGCACCATCTTTGAGTGAATTGGAGAATTTCAGATTTTTGCTGAAATTGTGACCCCGGGGCTTAGAAATTTTTTTTTCCACAGGTTAAGTTGTCGAGGGCTGATTTCATGTCCTATGATAAAAAGCCGTCTGTTTCCACCGCCAAACCTTTCCAGGAAGAATGTGCAACAGTTTAGCACCATTTTTGACTGAATTGGAGAATTTCAGATTTTTGCTGAAATTGTGACCCCGGGGCTTAGAAATTTTTTTCCCCACAGGTTTAGTTGTCGAGGGCTGATATCATGTCCTATGATAAAAAGCCTTCTGTTTCCACCGCCAAACCTTTCAGGGGAGTATTTGCAACACGTTGGCACCATCTTTGAGTGAATTGGAGAATTTCAGATTTTTGCTGAAGTTGTGACCCCGGGGCTTAGAAATTTTTTTTTCACAGGTTAAGTTGTCGAGGCTTGATTTCTTGGCCTATGATAAAAAGCCTTCTGTTTCCACCGCCAAACCTTTCAGGGGAGTATTTGCAAAACTTTGGCACCATCTTTGAGTGAATTGGAGAATTTCAGATTTTTGCTGAAATTGTGACCCCGGGGCTTAGAATTTTTTTTTCCCCACAGGTTAAGTTGTCGAGGGCTGATTTCATGTCCTATGATAAAAAGCCTACTGTTTCCACCGCCAAACCTTTCAGGGGAGTATTTGCAAAACTTTGGCACCATCTTTGAGTGAATTGGAGAATTTCAGATTTTTGCTGAAATTGTGACCCCGGGGCTTAGAATTTTTTTTTCCCCACAGGTTAAGTTGTCGAGGGCTGATTTCATGTCCTATGATAAAAAGCCTACTGTTTCCACCGCCAAACCTTTCAGGGGAGTATTTGCAAAACTTTGGCACCATCTTTGAGTGAATTGGAGAATTTCAGATTTTTGCTGAAATTGTGACCCCGGGGCTTAGAATTTTTTTTTTTCACAGGTTAAGTTGTCGAGGGCTGAATTCATGTCCTATCATAAAAAGCCTTCTGTTTCCACCGCCAAACCTTTCAGGGGAGTATTTGCAAAACATTGGCACCATCTTTGAGTGAATTGGAGAATTTCAGATTTTTGCTGAAGTTGTGACCCCGGGGCTTAGAATTTTTTTTTTTCACAGGTTAAGTTGTCGAGGCTTGATTTCTTGGCCTATGATAAAAAGCCTTCTGTTTCCACCGCCAAACCTTTCAGGGGAGTATTTGCAAAACTTTGGCACCATCTTTGAGTGAATTGGAGAATTTCAGATTTTTGCTGAAATTGTGACCCCGGGGCTTAGAATTTTTTTTTTCCCACAGGTTAAGTTGTCGAGGGCTGATTTCATGTCCTATGATAAAAAGCCTACTGTTTCCACCGCCAAACCTTTCAGGGGAGTATTTGCAAAACTTTGGCACCATCTTTGAGTGAATTGGAGAATTTCAGATTTTTGCTGAAATTGTGACCCCGGGGCTTAGAAATTTTTTTTTTTCACAGGTTAAGTTGTCGAGGGTTAATTTCTTGGCCTATGATAACAAGCCTTCTGTTTCCACCGCCAAACCTTTCAGGGGAGTATTTGCAACAGTTTAGCACCATTTTTGAGTGAATTGGAGAATTTCAGATTTTTGCTGAAATTGTGACCCCGGGGCTTAGAATTTTTTTTTTTCACAGGTTAAGTTGTCGAGGGCTGAATTCATGTCCTATGATAAAAAGCCTTCTGTTTCCACCGCCAAACCTTTCAGGGGAGTATTTGCAAAACATTGGTACCATCTTTGAGTGAATTGGAGAATTTCAGATTTTTGCTGAAGTTGTGACCCCGGGGCTTATAATTTTTTTTTTTCACAGGTTATGTTGTCGAGGGTTGATTTCATGGCCTATGATAAACAGCCTTCTGTTTCCACCGCCAAACCTTTCAGGGGAGAATTTACAACAGTTTAGCACCATTTTTGAGTGAATTGGAGAATTTCAGATTTTTGCTGAAATTGTGACCCCGGGGCTTAGAATTTTTTTTTTTCACAGGTTAAGTTGTCGAGGGCTGAATTCATGTCCTATCATAAAAAGCCTTCTGTTTCCACCGCCAAACCTTTCAGGGGAGTATTTGCAAAACATTGGCACCATCTTTGAGTGAATTGGAGAATTTCAGATTTTTGCTGAAGTTGTGACCCCGGGGCTTAGAATATTTTTTTTTCACAGGTTAAGTTGTCGAGGGTTGATTTCATGGCCTATGATAAACAGCCTTCTGTTTCCACCGCCAAACCTTTCAGGGGAGAATTTACAACAGTTTAGCACCATTTTTGAGTGAATTGGAGAATTTCAGATTTTTGCTGAAATTGTGACCCCGGGGCTTAGAATTTTTTTTTTCCCACAGGTTAAGTTGTCGAGGGCTGATTTCATGTCCTATGATAAAAAGCCTACTGTTTCCACCGCCAAACCTTTCAGGGGAGTATTTGCAAAACTTTGGCACCATCTTTGAGTGAATTGGAGAATTTCAGATTTTTGCTGAAATTGTGACCCCGGGGCTTAGAATTTTTTTTTTTCACAGGTTAAGTTGTCGAGGGCTGAATTCATGTCCTATCATAAAAAGCCTTCTGTTTCCACCGCCAAACCTTTCAGGGGAGTATTTGCAAAACATTGGCACCATCTTTGAGTGAATTGGAGAATTTCAGATTTTTGCTGAAGTTGTGACCCCGGGGCTTAGAATTTTTTTTTTTCACAGGTTAAGTTGTCGAGGCTTGATTTCTTGGCCTATGATAAAAAGCCTTCTGTTTCCACCGCCAAACCTTTCAGGGGAGTATTTGCAAAACTTTGGCACCATCTTTGAGTGAATTGGAGAATTTCAGATTTTTGCTGAAATTGTGACCCCGGGGCTTAGAATTTTTTTTTCCCCACAGGTTAAGTTGTCGAGGGCTGATTTCATGTCCTATGATAAAAAGCCTACTGTTTCCACCGCCAAACCTTTCAGGGGAGTATTTGCAAAACTTTGGCACCATCTTTGAGTGAATTGGAGAATTTCAGATTTTTGCTGAAATTGTGACCCCGGGGCTTAGAATTTTTTTTTTCCCACAGGTTAAGTTGTCGAGGGCTGATTTCATGTCCTATGATAAAAAGCCTACTGTTTCCACCGCCAAACCTTTCAGGGGAGTATTTGCAAAACTTTGGCACCATCTTTGAGTGAATTGGAGAATTTCAGATTTTTGCTGAAATTGTGACCCCGGGGCTTAGAATTTTTTTTTTTCACAGGTTAAGTTGTCGAGGGCTGAATTCATGTCCTATCATAAAAAGCCTTCTGTTTCCACCGCCAAACCTTTCAGGGGAGTATTTGCAAAACATTGGCACCATCTTTGAGTGAATTGGAGAATTTCAGATTTTTGCTGAAGTTGTGACCCCGGGGCTTAGAATTTTTTTTTTTCACAGGTTAAGTTGTCGAGGCTTGATTTCTTGGCCTATGATAAAAAGCCTTCTGTTTCCACCGCCAAACCTTTCAGGGGAGTATTTGCAAAACTTTGGCACCATCTTTGAGTGAATTGGAGAATTTCAGATTTTTGCTGAAATTGTGACCCCGGGGCTTAGAATTTTTTTTTTCCCACAGGTTAAGTTGTCGAGGGCTGATTTCATGTCCTATGATAAAAAGCCTACTGTTTCCACCGCCAAACCTTTCAGGGGAGTATTTGCAAAACTTTGGCACCATCTTTGAGTGAATTGGAGAATTTCAGATTTTTGCTGAAATTGTGACCCCGGGGCTTAGAAATTTTTTTTTTTCACAGGTTAAGTTGTCGAGGGTTAATTTCTTGGCCTATGATAACAAGCCTTCTGTTTCCACCGCCAAACCTTTCAGGGGAGTATTTGCAACAGTTTAGCACCATTTTTGAGTGAATTGGAGAATTTCAGATTTTTGCTGAAATTGTGACCCCGGGGCTTAGAATTTTTTTTTTTCACAGGTTAAGTTGTCGAGGGCTGAATTCATGTCCTATGATAAAAAGCCTTCTGTTTCCACCGCCAAACCTTTCAGGGGAGTATTTGCAAAACATTGGTACCATCTTTGAGTGAATTGGAGAATTTCAGATTTTTGCTGAAGTTGTGACCCCGGGGCTTATAATTTTTTTTTTTCACAGGTTATGTTGTCGAGGGTTGATTTCATGGCCTATGATAAACAGCCTTCTGTTTCCACCGCCAAACCTTTCAGGGGAGAATTTACAACAGTTTAGCACCATTTTTGAGTGAATTGGAGAATTTCAGATTTTTGCTGAAATTGTGACCCCGGGGCTTAGAATTTTTTTTTTTCACAGGTTAAGTTGTCGAGGGCTGAATTCATGTCCTATCATAAAAAGCCTTCTGTTTCCACCGCCAAACCTTTCAGGGGAGTATTTGCAAAACATTGGCACCATCTTTGAGTGAATTGGAGAATTTCAGATTTTTGCTGAAGTTGTGACCCCGGGGCTTAGAATTTTTTTTTTTCACAGGTTAAGTTGTCGAGGGTTGATTTCATGGCCTATGATAAACAGCCTTCTGTTTCCACCGCCAAACCTTTCAGGGGAGAATTTACAACAGTTTAGCACCATTTTTGAGTGAATTGGAGAATTTCAGATTTTTGCTGAAGTTGTGACCCCGGGGCTTAGAAATTTTTTTTTTCTCCACAGGTTAAGTTGTCGAGGGCTGATTTCATGTCCTATGATAAAAAGCCTTCTGTTTCCACCGCCAAACCTTTCAGGGGAGTATTTGCAAAACTTTGGCACCATTTTTGATTGAATTTGAGAATTTCAGATTTTTGCTGAAGTTGTGACCCCGGGGCTTGGAATTTTTTTTTTTCACAGGTTAAGTTGTCGAGGGTTGATTTCATGGCCTATGATAAACAGCCTTCTGTTTCCACCGCCAAACCTTTCAGGGGAGAATTTACAACAGTTTAGCACCATTTTTGAGTGAATTGGAGAATTTCAGATTTTTGCTGAAATTGTGACCCCGGGGCTTAGAATTTTTTTTTTTCACAGGTTAAGTTGTTGAGGGCTGAATTCATGTCCTATCATAAAAAGCCTTCTGTTTCCACCGCCAAACCTTTCAGGGGAGTATTTGCAAAACATTGGCACCATCTTTGAGTGAATTGGAGAATTTCAGATTTTTGCTGAAGTTGTGACCCCGGGGCTTAGAATTTTTTTTTTTCACAGGTTAAGTTGTCGAGGGTTGATTTCATGGCCTATGATAAACAGCCTTCTGTTTCAACCGCCAAACCTTTCAGGGGAGAATTTACAACAGTTTAGCACCATTTTTGAGTGAATTGGAGAATTTCAGATTTTTGCTGAAGTTGTGACCCCGGGGCTTAGAATTTTTTTTTTCTCCACAGGTTAAGTTGTCGAGGGCTGATTTCATGTCCTATGATAAAAAGCCTTCTGTTTCCAACGCCAAACCTTTCAGGGGAGTATTTGCAACACGTTGGCACCATCTTTGAGTGAATTGGAGAAGTTCGGATTTTTGCTGAAGTTTTGACCCCGGGGCTTAGAAATTTTTTTTTTCACAGGTTAAATTGTCGAGGGTTGATTTCTTGGCCTATGATAACAAGCCTTCTGTTTCCACCGCCAAACCTTTCAGGGGAGTATTTGCAACACGTTGGCACCATCTTTGAGTGAATTGGAGAATTTCAGATTTTTGCTGAAATTGTGACCCCGGGGCTTAGAAATTTTTTTTTTCACAGGTTAAGTTGTCGAGGGCTGATTTCATGTCCTATGATAAAAAGCCTTCTGTTTCCACCGCCGAACCTTTCAGGGGAGAATTTGCAACAGTTTAGCACCATTTTTGAGTGAATTGGAGAATTTCAGGTTTTTGCTGAAATTGTGACCCCGGGGCTTAGAATTTTTTTTTTTTCACAGGTTAAGTTGTCGAGGGCTGATTTCATGTCCTATGATAAAAAGCCTTCTGTTTCCACCGCCAAACCTTTCAGGGGAGAATGTGCAACAGTTTAGCACCATTTTTGAGTGAATTCGAGAATTTCAGATTTTTGCTGAAATTGTGACCCCGGGGCTTAGAATTTTTTATTTCACAGGTTAAGTTGTCGAGGGTTAATTTCTTGTCCTATTATAAAAAGCCTTCTGTTTCCACCGCCAAACCGTTCAGGGGAGTATTTGCAAAACTTTGGCACCATCTTTGAGTGAATTGGAGAATTTCAGATTTTTGCTGAAATTGTGACCCCGGGGCTTAGAAATTTTTTTTTCCACAGGTTAAGTTGTCGAGGGCTGATTTCATGTCCTATGATAAAAAGCCGTCTGTTTCCACCGCCAAACCTTTCCAGGAAGAATGTGCAACAGTTTAGCACCATTTTTGACTGAATTGGAGAATTTCAGATTTTTGCTGAAATTGTGACCCCGGGGCTTAGAAATTTTTTTCCCCACAGGTTTAGTTGTCGAGGGCTGATATCATGTCCTATGATAAAAAGCCTTCTGTTTCCACCGCCAAACCTTTCAGGGGAGTATTTGCAACACGTTGGCACCATCTTTGAGTGAATTGGAGAATTTCAGATTTTTGCTGAAGTTGTGACCCCGGGGCTTAGAAATTTTTTTTTCACAGGTTAAGTTGTCGAGGCTTGATTTCTTGGCCTATGATAAAAAGCCTTCTGTTTCCACCGCCAAACCTTTCAGGGGAGTATTTGCAAAACTTTGGCACCATCTTTGAGTGAATTGGAGAATTTCAGATTTTTGCTGAAATTGTGACCCCGGGGCTTAGAATTTTTTTTTCCCCACAGGTTAAGTTGTCGAGGGCTGATTTCATGTCCTATGATAAAAAGCCTACTGTTTCCACCGCCAAACCTTTCAGGGGAGTATTTGCAAAACTTTGGCACCATCTTTGAGTGAATTGGAGAATTTCAGATTTTTGCTGAAATTGTGACCCCGGGGCTTAGAAATATTTTTTTTTCACAGGTTAAGTTGTCGAGGGCTGATTTCATGTCCTATGATAAAAAGCCTTCTGTTTCCACCGCCAAACCTTTCAGGGGAGAATGTGCAACAGTTTAGCACCATTTTTGAGTGAATTCGAGAATTTCAGATTTTTGCTGAAATTGTGACCCTGGGGCTTAGAATTTTTTATTTCACAGGTTAAGTTGTCGAGGGTTAATTTCTTGTCCTATTATAAAAAGCCTTCTGTTTCCACTGCCAAACCTTTCAGGGGAGTATTTGCAATAGTTTAGCACCATTTTTGAGTGAATTGGAGAATTTCAGATTTTTGCTGAAATTGTGACCCCGGGGCTTAGAAATTTTTTTTTTCACAGGTTAAGTTGTCGAGGGCTGATTTCATGTCCTATGAATAAAAGCCTTCTGTTTCTACCGCCAAACCTTTCAGGGGAGTATTTGCAAAACTTTGGCACCATTTTTGATTGAATTTGAGAATTTCAGATTTTTGCTGAAGTTGTGACCCCGGGGCTTAGAAATTTTTTTTTTCACAGGTTAAGTTGTCGAGGGTTGATTTCTTGGCCTATGATATAAAGCCTTCTGTTTCCCCCGCCAAACCTTTCAGGGGAGTATTTGCAACAGTTTAGCACCATTTTTGAGTGAATTGGAGAATTTCAGATTTTTGCTGAAATTGTGACCCCGGGGCTTAGAAATTTTTTTTTCCACAGGTTAAGTTGTCGAGGGCTGATTTCATGTCCTATGATAAAAAGCCGTCTGTTTCCACCGCCAAACCTTTCCAGGAAGAATGTGCAACAGTTTAGCACTATTTTTGACTGAATTGGAGAATTTCAGATTTTTGCTGAAATTGTGACCCCGGGGCTTAGAAATTTTTTCCCCCACAGGTTTAGTTGTCGAGGGCTGATTTCATGTCCTATGATAAAAAGCCTTCTGTTTCCACCGCCAAACCTTTCAGGGGAGTATTTGCAACACGTTGGCACCATCTTTGAGTGAATTGGAGAATTTCAGATTTTTGCTGAAGTTGTGACCCCGGGGCTTAGAAATTTTTTTTTCACAGGTTAAGTTGTCGAGGCTTGATTTCTTGGCCTATGATAAAAAGCCTTCTGTTTCCACCGCCAAACCTTTCAGGGGAGTATTTGCAAAACTTTGGCACCATCTTTGAGTGAATTGGAGAATTTCAGATTTTTGCTGAAATTGTGACCCCGGGGCTTAGAATTTTTTTTTCCCCACAGGTTAAGTTGTCGAGGGCTGATTTCATGTCCTATGATAAAAAGCCTACTGTTTCCACCGCCAAACCTTTCAGGGGAGTATTTGCAAAACTTTGGCACCATCTTTGAGTGAATTGGAGAATTTCAGATTTTTGCTGAAATTGTGACCCCGGGGCTTAGAAATTTTTTTTTTTCACAGGTTAAGTTGTCGAGGGTTAATTTCTTGGCCTATGATAACAAGCCTTCTGTTTCCACCGCCAAACCTTTCAGGGGAGTATTTGCAACAGTTTAGCACCATTTTTGAGTGAATTGGAGAATTTCAGATTTTTGCTGAAATTGTGACCCCGGGGCTTAGAATTTTTTTTTTTCACAGGTTAAGTTGTCGAGGGCTGAATTCATGTCCTATGATAAAAAGCCTTCTGTTTCCACCACCAAACCTTTCAGGGGAGTATTTGCAAAACATTGGTACCATCTTTGAGTGAATTGGAGAATTTCAGATTTTTGCTGAAGTTGTGACCCCGGGGCTTATAATTTTTTTTTTTCACAGGTTATGTTGTCGAGGGTTGATTTCATGGCCTATGATAAACAGCCTTCTGTTTCCACCGCCAAACCTTTCAGGGGAGAATTTACAACAGTTTAGCACCATTTTTGAGTGAATTGGAGAATTTCAGATTTTTGCTGAAATTGTGACCCCGGGGCTTAGAATTTTTTTTTTTCACAGGTTAAGTTGTCGAGGGCTGAATTCATGTCCTATCATAAAAAGCCTTCTGTTTCCACCGCCAAACCTTTCAGGGGAGTATTTGCAAAACATTGGCACCATCTTTGAGTGAATTGGAGAATTTCAGATTTTTGCTGAAGTTGTGACCCCGGGGCTTAGAATTTTTTTTTTTCACAGGTTAAGTTGTCGAGGGTTGATTTCATGGCCTATGATAAACAGCCTTCTGTTTCCACCGCCAAACCTTTCAGGGGAGAATTTACAACAGTTTAGCACCATTTTTGAGTGAATTGGAGAATTTCAGATTTTTGCTGAAATTGTGACCCCGGGGCTTAGAATTTTTTTTTTCCCACAGGTTAAGTTGTCGAGGGCTGATTTCATGTCCTATGATAAAAAGCCTACTGTTTCCACCGCCAAACCTTTCAGGGGAGTATTTGCAAAACTTTGGCACCATCTTTGAGTGAATTGGAGAATTTCAGATTTTTGCTGAAATTGTGACCCCGGGGCTTAGAATTTTTTTTTTTCACAGGTTAAGTTGTCGAGGGCTGAATTCATGTCCTATCATAAAAAGCCTTCTGTTTCCACCGCCAAACCTTTCAGGGGAGTATTTGCAAAACATTGGCACCATCTTTGAGTGAATTGGAGAATTTCAGATTTTTGCTGAAGTTGTGACCCCGGGGCTTAGAATTTTTTTTTTTCACAGGTTAAGTTGTCGAGGCTTGATTTCTTGGCCTATGATAAAAAGCCTTCTGTTTCCACCGCCAAACCTTTCAGGGGAGTATTTGCAAAACTTTGGCACCATCTTTGAGTGAATTGGAGAATTTCAGATTTTTGCTGAAATTGTGACCCCGGGGCTTAGAATTTTTTTTTTCCCACAGGTTAAGTTGTCGAGGGCTGATTTCATGTCCTATGATAAAAAGCCTACTGTTTCCACCGCCAAACCTTTCAGGGGAGTATTTGCAAAACTTTGGCACCATCTTTGAGTGAATTGGAGAATTTCAGATTTTTGCTGAAATTGTGACCCCGGGGCTTAGAAATTTTTTTTTTTCACAGGTTAAGTTGTCGAGGGTTAATTTCTTGGCCTATGATAACAAGCCTTCTGTTTCCACCGCCAAACCTTTCAGGGGAGTATTTGCAACAGTTTAGCACCATTTTTGAGTGAATTGGAGAATTTCAGATTTTTGCTGAAGTTGTGACCCCGGGGCTTATAATTTTTTTTTTTCACAGGTTATGTTGTCGAGGGTTGATTTCATGGCCTATGATAAACAGCCTTCTGTTTCCACCGCCAAACCTTTCAGGGGAGAATTTACAACAGTTTAGCACCATTTTTGAGTGAATTGGAGAATTTCAGATTTTTGCTGAAATTGTGACCCCGGGGCTTAGAATTTTTTTTTTTCACAGGTTAAGTTGTCGAGGGCTGAATTCATGTCCTATCATAAAAAGCCTTCTGTTTCCATCGCCAAACCTTTCAGGGGAGTATTTGCAAAACATTGGCACCATCTTTGAGTGAATTGGAGAATTTCAGATTTTTGCTGAAGTTGTGACCCCGGGGCTTAGAATTTTTTTTTTTCACAGGTTAAGTTGTCGAGGGTTGATTTCATGGCCTATGATAAACAGCCTTCTGTTTCCACCGCCAAACCTTTCAGGGGAGAATTTACAACAGTTTAGCACCATTTTTGAGTGAATTGGAGAATTTCAGATTTTTGCTGAAGTTGTGACCCCGGGGCTTAGAAATTTTTTTTTTCTCCACAGGTTAAGTTGTCGAGGGCTGATTTCATGTCCTATGATAAAAAGCCTTCTGTTTCCACCGCCAAACCTTTCAGGGGAGTATTTGCAAAACTTTGGCACCATTTTTGATTGAATTTGAGAATTTCAGATTTTTGCTGAAGTTGTGACCCCGGGGCTTGGAATTTTTTTTTTTCACAGGTTAAGTTGTCGAGGGTTGATTTCATGGCCTATGATAAACAGCCTTCTGTTTCCACCGCCAAACCTTTCAGGGGAGAATTTACAACAGTTTAGCACCATTTTTGAGTGAATTGGAGAATTTCAGATTTTTGCTGAAATTGTGACCCCGGGGCTTAGAATTTTTTTTTTTCACAGGTTAAGTTGTTGAGGGCTGAATTCATGTCCTATCATAAAAAGCCTTCTGTTTCCACCGCCAAACCTTTCAGGGGAGTATTTGCAAAACATTGGCACCATCTTTGAGTGAATTGGAGAATTTCAGATTTTTGCTGAAGTTGTGACCCCGGGGCTTAGAATTTTTTTTTTTCACAGGTTAAGTTGTCGAGGGTTGATTTCATGGCCTATGATAAACAGCCTTCTGTTTCAACCGCCAAACCTTTCAGGGGAGAATTTACAACAGTTTAGCACCATTTTTGAGTGAATTGGAGAATTTCAGATTTTTGCTGAAGTTGTGACCCCGGGGCTTAGAATTTTTTTTTTCTCCACAGGTTAAGTTGTCGAGGGCTGATTTCATGTCCTATGATAAAAAGCCTTCTGTTTCCACCGCCAAACCTTTCAGGGGAGTATTTGCAAAACTTTGGCACCATTTTTGATTGAATTTGAGAATTTCAGATTTTTGCTGAAGTTGTGACCCCGGGGCTTAGAAATTTTTTTTTTTCACAGGTTAAGTTGTCGAAGGCTGATTTCATGTCCTATGATAAAAAGCCTTCTGTTTCCACCGCCAAACCTTTCAGCGGAGTATTTGCAACACGTTGGCACCATCTTTGAGTGAATTGGAGAATTTCAGATTTTTGCTGAAGTTGTGACCCCGGGGCTTAGAAATTTTTTTTTTCACAAGTTAAGTTGTCGAGGCTTGATTTCTTGGCCTATGATAAAAAGCCTTCTGTTTCCACCGCCAAACCGTTCAGGGGAGTATTTGCAAAACTTTGGCACCATCTTTGAGTGAATTGGAGAATTTCAGATTTTTGCTGAAATTGTGACCCCGGGGCTTAGAAATTTTTTTTTTCACAGGTTAAGTTGTCGAGGGCTGATTTCATGTCCTATGATAAAAAGCCTTCTGTTTCCACCGCCGAACCTTTCAGGGGAGAATTTGCAACAGTTTAGCACCATTTTTGAGTGAATTGGAGAATTTCAGATTTTTGCTGAAATTGTGACCCCGGGGCTTAGAAATTTTTTTTTTCACAGGTTGAGTTGCCGAGGGCTGATTTCATGTCCTATGATAAAAAGCCTTCTGTTTCCACCGCCAAACCTTTCAGGGGAGTATTTGCAAAACTTTGGCACCATCTTTGAGTGAATTGGAGAATTTCAGATTTTTGCTGAAGTTGTGACCCCGGGGCTTAGAATTTTTTTTTTTCACAGGTTAAGTTGTCGAGGGCTGATTTCATGTCCTATGATAAAAAGCCTACTGTTTCCACCGCCAAACCTTTCAGGGGAGTATTTGCAAAACTTTGGCACCATCTTTGAGTGAATTGGAGAATTTCAGATTTTTGCTGAAATTGTGACCCCGGGGCTTAGAATTTTTTTTTTTCACAGGTTAAGTTGTCGAGGGTTAATTTCTTGGCCTATGATAAAAAGCCTTCTGTTTCCACCGCCAAACCTTTCAGGGGAGTATTTGCAACAGTTTAGCACCATTTTTGAGTGAATTGGAGAATTTCAGATTTTTACTGAAATTGTGACCCCGGGGCTTAGAAATTTTTTCCCCCACAGGTTTAGTTGTCGAGGGCTGATTTCATGTCCTATGATAAAAAGCCTTCTGTTTCCACCGCCAAACCTTTCAGGGGAGTATTTGCAACACGTTGGCACCATCTTTGAGTGAATTGGAGAATTTCAGATTTTTGCTGAAGTTGTGACCCCGGGGCTTAGAAATTTTTTTTTTTCACAGGTTAAGTTGTCGAGGGTTAATTTCTTGGCCTATGATAAAAAGCCTTCTGTTTCCACCGCCAAACCTTTCAGGGGAGTATTTGCAACAGTTTAGCACCATTTTTGAGTGAATTGGAGAATTTCAGATTTTTGCTGAAATTGTGACCCCGGGGCTTAGAATTTTTTTTTTTCACAGGTTAAGTTGTCGAGGGCTGAATTCATGTCCTATGATAAAAAGCCTTCTGTTTCCACCGCCAAACCTTTCAGGGGAGTATTTGCAAAACATTGGTACCATCTTTGAGTGAATTGGAGAATTTCAGATTTTTGCTGAAGTTGTGACCCCGGGGCTTATAATTTTTTTTTTTCACAGGTTATG
Organism: Podarcis liolepis; assembly: GCF_965112155.1. Taxonomy (NCBI): domain Eukaryota; kingdom Metazoa; phylum Chordata; class Lepidosauria; order Squamata; family Lacertidae; genus Podarcis; species Podarcis liolepis. The sequence goes on from NC_139556.1 coordinate 14,804,908, forward strand.
TTGTCGAGGGTTGATTTCATGGCCTATGATACACAGCCTTCTGTTTCCACCGCCAAACCTTTCAGGGGAGAATTTACAACAGTTTAGCACCATTTTTGAGTGAATTGGAGAATTTCAGATTTTTGCTGAAGTTGTGACCCCGGGGCTTAGAAATTTTTTTTTTCTCCACAGGTTAAGTTGTCGAGGGCTGATTTCATGTCCTATGATAAAAAGCCTTCTGTTTCCACCGCCAAACCTTTCAGGGGAGTATTTGCAAAACTTTGGCACCATTTTTGATTGAATTTGAGAATTTCAGATTTTTGCTGAAGTTGTGACCCCGGGGCTTGGAATTTTTTTTTTTCACAGGTTAAGTTGTCGAGGGTTGATTTCATGGCCTATGATAAACAGCCTTCTGTTTCCACCGCCAAACCTTTCAGGGGAGAATTTACAACAGTTTAGCACCATTTTTGAGTGAATTGGAGAATTTCAGATTTTTGCTGAAATTGTGACCCCGGGGCTTAGAATTTTTTTTTTTCACAGGTTAAGTTGTTGAGGGCTGAATTCATGTCCTATGATAAAAAGCCTTCTGTTTCCACCGCCAATCCTTTCAGGGGAGAATTTGCAACAGTTTAGCACCATTTTTGAGTGAATTGGAGAATTTCAGATTTTTGCTGAAATTGTGACCCCGGGGCTTAGAAATTTTTTTTTTCACAGGTTGAGTTGCCGAGGGCTGATTTCATGTCCTATGATAAAAAGCCTTCTGTTTCCACCGCCAATCCTTTCAGGGGAGAATTTGCAACAGTTTAGCACCATTTTTGAGTGAATTGGAGAATTTCAGATTTTTGCTGAAATTGTGACCCCGGGGCTTAGAAATTTTTTTTTTCACAGGTTGAGTTGCCGAGGGCTGATTTCATGTCCTATGATAAAAAGCCTTCTGTTTCCACCGCCAATCCTTTCAGGGGAGAATTTGCAACAGTTTAGCACCATTTTTGAGTGAATTGGAGAATTTCAGATTTTTGCTGAAATTGTGACCCCGGAGCTTAGAAATTTTTTTTTCCACAGGTTAAGTTGTCGAGGGCTGATTTCATATCCTATGATAAAAAGCCTTCTGTTTCCACCGCCAAACCTTTCAGGGGAGTATTTGCAACACGTTGGCACCATCTTTGAGTGAATTGGAGAATTTCAGATTTTTGCTGAAGTTGTGACCCCGGGGCTTAGAAATTTTTTTTTTCACAGGTTAAGTTGTCGAGGCTTGATTTCTTGGCCTATGATAAAAAGCCTTCTGTTTCCACCGCCAAACCTTTCAGGGGAGTATTTGCAAAACTTTGGCACCATCTTTGAGTGAATTGGAGAATTTCAGATTTTTGCTGAAATTGTGACCCCGGGGCTTAGAATTTTTTTTTTTCACAGGTTAAGTTGTCGAGGGCTGATTTCATGTCCTATGATAAAAAGCCTACTGTTTCCACCGCCAAACCTTTCAGGGGAGTATTTGCAAAACTTTGGCACCATCTTTGAGTGAATTGGAGAATTTCAGATTTTTGCTGAAATTGTGACCCCGGGGCGTAGAATTTTTTTTTTCACAGGTTAAGTTGTCGAGGGTTAATTTCTTGGCCTATGATAAAAAGCCTTCTGTTTCCACCGCCAAACCTTTCAGGGGAGTATTTGCAACAGTTTAGCACCATTTTTGAGTGAATTGGAGAATTTCAGATTTTTACTGAAATTGTGACCCCGGGGCTTAGAAATTTTTTTTCTCTCCACAGGTTAAGTTGTCGAGGGCTGATTTCATGTCCTATGATAAAAAGCCTTCTGTTTCCTCCGCCAAAACTTTCAGGGGAGAATTTACAACAGTTTAGCACCATTTTTGAGTGAATTGGAGAATTTCAGATTTTTGCTGAAATTGTGACCCCGGGGCTTAGAATTTTTTTTTTTCACAGGTTAAGTTGTCGAGGGCTGAATTCATGTCCTATGATAAAAAGCCTTCTGTTTCCACCGCCAAACCTTTCAGGGGAGTATTTGCAAAACATTGGTACCATCTTTGAGTGAATTGGAGAATTTCAGATTTTTGCTGAAGTTGTGAACCCGGGGCTTAGAATTTTTTTTTTCACAGGTTAAGTTGTCGAGGGTTGATTTCATGGCCTATGATAAACAGCCTTCTGTTTCCACCGCCAAACCTTTCAGTGGAGTATTTGCAAAACTTTGGCACCATTTTTGATTGAATTTGAGAATTTCAGATTTTTGCTGAAGTTGTGACCCCGGGGCTTAGAATTTTTTTTTTTCTCCACAGGTTAAGTTGTCGAGGGCTGATTTCATGTCCTATGATAAAAAGCCTTCTGTTTCCACCGCCAAACCTTTCAGGGGAGTATTTGCAAAACTTTGGCACCATTTTTGATTGAATTTGAGAATTTCAGATTTTTGCTGAAATTGTGACCCCGGGGCTTAGAAATTTTTTTTTTCACAGGTTAAGTTGTCGAAGGCTGATTTCATGTCCTATGATAAAAAGCCTTCTGTTTCCACCGCCAAACCTTTCAGCGGAGTATTTGCAACACGTTGGCACCATCTTTGAGTGAATTGGAGAATTTCAGATTTTTGCTGAAGTTGTGACCCCGGGGCTTAGAAATTTTTTTTTTCACAGGTTGAGTTGCCGAGGGCTGATTTCATGTCCTATGATAAAAAGCCTTCTGTTTCCACCGCCAATCCTTTCAGGGGAGAATTTGCAACAGTTTAGCACCATTTTTGAGTGAATTGGAGAATTTCAGATTTTTGCTGAAATTGTGACCCCGGAGCTTAGAAATTTTTTTTTCCACAGGTTAAGTTGTCGAGGGCTGATTTCATATCCTATGATAAAAAGCCTTCTGTTTCCACCGCCAAACCTTTCAGGGGAGTATTTGCAACACGTTGGCACCATCTTTGAGTGAATTGGAGAATTTCAGATTTTTGCTGAAGTTGTGACCCCGGGGCTTAGAAATTTTTTTTTTCACAGGTTAAGTTGTCGAGGCTTGATTTCTTGGCCTATGATAAAAAGCCTTCTGTTTCCACCGCCAAACCTTTCAGGGGAGTATTTGCAAAACTTTGGCACCATCTTTGAGTGAATTGGAGAATTTCAGATTTTTGCTGAAATTGTGACCCCGGGGCTTAGAATTTTTTTTTTTCACAGGTTAAGTTGTCGAGGGCTGATTTCATGTCCTATGATAAAAAGCCTACTGTTTCCACCGCCAAACCTTTCAGGGGAGTATTTGCAAAACTTTGGCACCATCTTTGAGTGAATTGGAGAATTTCAGATTTTTGCTGAAATTGTGACCCCGGGGCTTAGAATTTTTTTTTTTCACAGGTTAAGTTGTCGAGGGTTAATTTCTTGGCCTATGATAAAAAGCCTACTGTTTCCACCGCCAAACCTTTCAGGGGAGTATTTGCAAAACTTTGGCACCATCTTTGAGTGAATTGGAGAATTTCAGATTTTTGCTGAAATTGTGACCCCGGGGCTTAGAAATTTTTTTTCTCTCCACAGGTTAAGTTGTCGAGGGCTGAATTCATGTCCTATGATAAAAAGCCTTCTGTTTCCACCGCCAAAACTTTCAGGGGAGAATTTACAACAGTTTAGCACCATTTTTGAGTGAATTGGAGAATTTCAGATTTTTGCTGAAATTGTGACCCCGGGGCTTAGAATTTTTTTTTTTCACAGGTTAAGTTGTCGAGGGCTGAATTCATGTCCTATGATAAAAAGCCTTCTGTTTCCACCGCCAAACCTTTCAGGGGAGTATTTGCAAAACATTGGTACCATCTTTGAGTGAATTGGAGAATTTCAGATTTTTGCTGAAGTTGTGAACCCGGGGCTTAGAATTTTTTTTTTTCACAGGTTAAGTTGTCGAGGGTTGATTTCATGGCCTATGATAAACAGCCTTCTGTTTCCACCGCCAAACCTTTCAGTGGAGTATTTGCAAAACTTTGGCACCATTTTTGATTGAATTTGAGAATTTCAGATTTTTGCTGAAGTTGTGACCCCTGGGCTTAGAAATTTTTTTTTTCACAGGTTAAGTTGTCGAGGGTTGATTTTTTGGCCTATGATAAAAAGCCTTCTGTTTCCACCGCCAAACCTTTCAGGGGAGTATTTGCAAAACTTTGGCACCATCTTTGAGTGAATTGGAGAATTTCAGATTTTTGCTGAAATTGTGACCCCGGGGCTTAGAAATTTTTTTTCCCACAGGTTAAGTTGTCGAGGGCTGATTTCATGTCCTATGATTAAAAGCCGTCTGTTTCCACCGCCAAACCTTTCCAGGAAGAATGTGCAACAGTTTAGCACCATTTTTGAGTGAATTGGAGAATTTCAGATTTTTACTGAAATTGTGACCCCGGGGCTTAGAAATTTTTTTTCTCTCCACAGGTTAAGTTGTCGAGGGCTGATTTCATGTCCTATGATAAAAAGCCTTCTGTTTCCTCCGCCAAAACTTTCAGGGGAGAATTTGCAACAGTTTAGCACCATTTTTGAGTGAATTGGAGAATTTCAGATTTTTGCTGAAATTGTGACCCCGGGGCTTAGAATTTTTTTTTTTCACAGGTTAAGTTGTCGATGGCTGAATTCATGTCCTATGATAAAAAGCCTTCTGTTTCCACCGCCAAACCTTTCAGGGGAGTATTTGCAAAACTTTGGCACCATCTTTGAGTGAATTGGAGAATTTCAGATTTTTGCTGAAATTGTGACCCCGGGGCTTAGAAATTTTTTTTTTTCACAGGTTAAGTTGTCGAGGGCTGATTTCATGTCCTATGATAAAAAGCCTTCTGTTTCCACCACCGAACCTTTCAGGGGAGAATTTGCAACAGTTTAGCACCATTTTTGAGTGAATTGGAGAATTTCAGATTTTTGCTGAAATTGTGACCCCGGGGCTTAGAAATTTTTTTTTTTCACAGGTTGAGTTGCCGAGGGCTGATTTCATGTCCTATGATAAAAAGCCTTCTGTTTCCACCGCCAATCCTTTCAGGGGAGAATTTGCAACAGTTTAGCACCATTTTTGAGTGAATTGGAGAATTTCAGATTTTTGCTGAAATTGTGACCCCGGAGCTTAGAAATTTTTTATTCCACAGGTTAAGTTGTCGAGGGCTGATTTCATATCCTATGATAAAAAGCCTTCTGTTTCCACCGCCAAACCTTTCAGGGGAGTATTTGCAACACGTTGGCACCATCTTTGAGTGAATTGGAGAATTTCAGATTTTTGCTGAAGTTGTGACCCCGGGGCTTAGAAATTTTTTTTTCACAGGTTAAATTGTTGAGGGTTGATTTCTTGGCCTTTGATAACAAGCCTTCTGTTTCCACCGCCAAACCTTTCAGGGGAGTATTTGCAAAACTTTGGCACCATCTTTGAGTGAATTGGAGAATTTCAGATTTTTGCTGAAATTGTGACCCCGGGGCTTAGATTTTTTTTTTCCCCACAGGTTAAGTTGTCGAGGGCTGATTTCATGTCCTATGATAAAAAGCCTTCTGTTTTCCTCACCAAACCTTACAGGGGAGAATTTACAACAGTTTAGCACCATTTTTGAGTGAATTGGAGAATTTCAGATTTTTGCTGAAGTTGTGACCCCGGGGCTTAGAAAAATTTTTTTCCACAGGTTAAGTTGTCGAGGGCTGATTTCATGTCCTATGATAAAAAGCCTTCTGTTTCCACCGCCAAACCTTTCAGGGGAGTATTTGCAAAACTTTGGCACCATCTTTGAGTGAATTGGAGAATTTCAGATTTTTGCTGAAATTGTGACCCCGGGGCTTAGAAATTTTTTTTTTCACAGGTTAAGTTGTCGAGGGTTAATTTCTTGGCCTATGATAAAAAGCCTTCTATTTCCACCGCCAAACCTTTCAGGGAAGAATTTACAACAGTTTAGCACCATTTTTGAGTGAATTGGAGAATTTCAGATTTTTGCTGAAATTGTGACCCCGGGGCTTAGAATTTTTTTTTTCCACAGGTTAAGTTGTCGAGGGCTGATTTCATGTCCTATGATAAAAAGCCTAATGTTTCCCCCGCCAAACCTTTCAGGGGAGAATTTACAATAGTTTAGCACCATTTTTGCGTGAACTGGAGAATTTCAGATTTTTGCTGAAATTGTGACCCCGGGGCTTAGAATTTTTTTTTTTTCACAGGTTAAGTTGCCGAGGGCTGATTTCATGTCCTATGATAAAAAGCCTCCTGTTTCCACCGCCAATCCTTTCAGGGGAGAATTTGCAACAGTTTAGCACCATTTTTGAGTGAATTGGAGAATTTCAGATTTTTGCTGAAATAGTGACCCCGGAGCTTAGAATTTTTTTTTCCCACAGGTTAAGTTGTCGAGGGCTGATTTCATGTCCTATGATAAAAAGCCTACTGTTTCCACCGCCAAACCTTTCAGGGGAGTATTTGCAAAACTTTGGCACCATCTTTGAGTGAATTGGAGAATTTCAGATTTTTGCTGAAATTGTGACCCCGGGGCTTAGAATTTTTTTTTTCACAGGTTAAGTTGTCGAGGGCTGATTTCATGTCCTATGATAAAAAGCCTTCTGTTTCCACCGCCAAACCTTTCAGGGGAGAATGTGCAACAGTTTAGCACCATTTTTGAGTGAATTCGAGAATTTCAGATTTTTGCTGAAATTGTGACCCCGGGGCTTAGAAATTTTTTTTTCACAGGTTAAATTGTTGACGGTTGATTTCTTGGCCTATGATAACAAGCCTTCTGTTTCCACCGCCAAACCTTTCAGGGGAGTATTTGCAAAACTTTGGCACCATCTTTGAGTGAATTTGAGAATTTCAGATTTTTGCTGAAATTGTGACCCCGGGGCTTAGAATTTTTTTTTCCACAGGTTAAGTTGTCGAGGGCTGATTTCATGTCCTATGATAAAAAGCCTTCTGTTTTCCCCGCCAAACCTTTCAGGGGAGAATTTACAACAGTTTAGCACCATTTTTGAGTGAATTGGAGAATTTCAGATTTTTGCTGAAGTTGTGACCCCGGGGCTTAGAATTTTTTTTTTCCACAGGTTAAGTTGTCGAGTGCTGATTTCATGTCCTATGATAAAAAGCCTTCTGTTTCCACCGCCAAACCTTTCAGGGGAGTATTTGCAACACGTTGGCACCATCTTTGAGTGAATTGGAGAATTTCAGATTTTTGCTGAAGTTGTGACCCCGGGGGCTTAGAAATTTTTTTTTTCACAGGTTAAGTTGTCGAGGGCTGATTTCATGTCCTATGATAAAAAGCCGTCTGTTTCCACCGCCAAACCTTTCCAGGAAGAATGTGCAACAGTTTAGCACCATTTTTGAGTGAATTGGAGAATTTCAGATTTTTCCTGAAATTGTGACCCCGGGGCTTAGAAATTTTTTTTTTCACAGGTTAAGTTGTCGAGGGCTGATTTCATGTCCTATGATAAAAAGCCTTCTGTTTCCACCCCCAAACCTTTCAGGGGAGTATTTGCAACACGTTGGCACCATCTTTGAGTGAATTGGAGAATTTCAGATTTTTGCTGAAGTTGTGACCCCGGGGCTTAGAAATTTTTTTTTTCACAGGTTAAGTTGTCGAGGGCTGATTTCATGTCCTATGATAAAAAGCCTTCTGTTTCCACCGCCAAACCTTTCAGGGGACTATTTGCAAAACTTTGGCACCATCTTTGAGTGAATTGGAGAATTTCAGATTTTTGCTGAAATTGTGACCCCGGGGCTTAGAAATTTTTTTTTTCACAGGTTAAGTTGTCGAGGCTTGATTTCTTGGCCTATGATAAAAAGCCTTCTGTTTCCACCGCCAAACCTTTCAGGGGAGTATTTGCAAAACTTTGGCACCATCTTTGAGTGAATTGGAGAATTTCAGATTTTTGCTGAAATTGTGACCCCGGGGCTTAGAATTTTTTTTTTTCACAGGTTAAGTTGTCGAGGGCTGATTTCATGTCCTATGATAAAAAGCCTTCTGTTTCCCCCGCCAAACCTTTCAGGGGAGAATTTACAATAGTTTAGCACCATTTTTGAGTGAATTGGAGAATTTCAGATTTTTGCTGACGTTGTGACCCCGGGGCTTAGAATTTTTTTTTTTCACAGGTTAAGTTGTCGAGGGTTGATTTCTTGGCCTATGATAAAAAGCCTTCTGTTTCCACCGCCAAACCTTTCAGGGGAGTATTTGCAAAACTTTGGCACCATCTTTGAGTGAATTGGAGAATTTCAGATTTTTGCTGAAATTGTGACCCCGGGGCTTAGAAATTTTTTTTTTCACAGGTTAAGTTGTCGAGGGTTAATTTCTTGGCCTATGATAAAAAGCCTTCTGTTTCCACCGCCAAACCTTTCAGGGAAGAATTTACAACAGTTTAGCACCATTTTTGAGTGAATTGGAGAATTTCAGATTTTTGCTGAAATTGTGACCCCGGGGCTTAGAATTTTTTTTCCCCACAGGTTAAGTTGTCGAGGGCTGATTTCATGTCCTATGATAAAAAGCCTTCTGTATCCCCCGCCATACCTTTTAGGGGAGAATTTACAACAGTTTAGCACCATTTTTGCGTGAATTGGAGAATTTCAGATTTTTGCTGAAGTTGTGACCCCGGGGCTTAGAAATTTTTTTTTTCACAGGTTAAGTTGTCGAGGGCTGATTTCATGTCCTATGATAAAAAGCCTTCTGTTTCCACCGCCAATCCTTTCAGGGGAGAATTTGCAACAGTTTAGCACCATTTTTGAGTGAATTCGAGAATTTCAGATTTTTGCTGAAATTGTGACCTCGGGGCTTAGAAATTTTTTTTTTCACAGGTTAAGTTGTCGAGGGCTGATTTCATGTCCTATGATAAAAAGCCTTTTGTTTCCACCGCCAAACCTTTCAGGGGAGTATTTGCAAAACTTTGGCACCATTTTTGAGCGAATTGGAGAATTTCAGATTTTTGCTGAATTTGTGACCCCGGGGCTTAGAAATTTTTTTTCCCACAGGTTAAGTTGTCGAGGGCTGATTTCATGTCCTATGATAAAAAGCCGTCTGTTTCCACCGCCAAACCTTTTCAGGAAGAATGTGCAACAGTTTAGCACCATTTTTGAGTGAATTGGAGAATTTCAGATTTTTGCTGAAATTATGACCCCGGGGCTTAGATTTTTTTTTTTCCACAGGTTAAGTTGTCGAGGGATGATTTCATGTCCTATGATAAAAAGCCTTCTGTTTCCACCGCCAAACCTTTCAGGGGAGTATTTGCAACACGTTGGCACCATCTTTGATTGAATTGGAGAATTTCAGATTTTTGCTGAAGTTGTGACCCCGGGGCTTAGAATATTTTTTTTCCCACAGGTTAAGTTGTCGAGGGCTGATTTCATGTCCTATGATAAAAAGCCTTCTGTTTCCCCCGCCAAACCTTTCAGGGGAGAATTTACAATAGTTTAGCAGCATTTTTCAGTGAATTGGAGAATTTCAGATTTTTGCTGACGTTGTGACCCCGGGGCTTAGAATTTTTTTTTTTCACAGGTTAAGTTGTCGAGGGTTGATTTCTTGGCCTATGATAAAAAGCCTTCTGTTTCCACCGCCAAACCTTTCAGGGGAGTATTTGCAAAACTTTGGCACCATCTTTGAGTGAATTGGAGAATTTCAGATTTTTGCTGAAATTGTGACCCCGGGGCTTAGAAATTTTTTTTTTCACAGGTTAAGTTGTCGAGGGTTAATTTCTTGGCCTATGATAAAAAGCCTTCTGTTTCCACCGCCAAACCTTTCAGGGGAGTATTTGCAACAGTTTAGCACCATTTTTGAGTGAATTGGAGAATTTCAGATTTTTGCTGAAATTGTGACCCCGGGGCTTAGAAATTTTTTTTTTTCACAGGTTAAGTTGTCGAGGGCTGATTTCATGTCCTATGATAAAAAGCCTTCTGTTTTCCCCGCCAAACATTTCAGGGAAGAATTTACAACAGTTTAGCACCATTTTTGAGTGAATTGGAGAATTTCAGATTTTTGCTGAAATTGTGACCCCGGGGCTTAGAATTTTTTTTTCCACAGGTTAAGTTGTCGAGGGCTGATTTCATGTCCTATGATAAAAAGCCTTCTGTTTCCCCCGCCAAACCTTTCAGGGGAGAATTTACAACAGTTTAGCACCATTTTTGCGTGAATTGGAGAATTTCAGATTTTTGCTGAAATTGTGACCCCGGGGCTTAGAATTTTTTTTTTCCACAGGTTAAGTTGTCGAGGGCTGATTTCATGTCCTATGATAAAAAGCCTTCTGTTTCCCCCGCCAAACCTTTCAGGGGAGTATTTGCAAAACTTTGGCACCATTTTTGAGCGAATTGGAGAATTTCAGATTTTTGCTGAATTTGTGACCCCGGGGCTTAGAAATTTTTTTCCCCACAGGTTAAGTTGTCGAGGGCTGATTTCATGTCCTATGATAAAAAGCGGTCTGTTTCCACCGCCAAACCTTTCCAGGAAGAATGTGCAACATTTTAGCACCATTTTTGAGTGAATTGGAGAATTTCAGATTTTTGCTGAAATTATGACCCCGGGGCTTAGAATTTTTTTTTTCCACAGGTTAAGTTGTCGAGGGCTGATTTCATGTCCTATGATAAAAAGCCTTCTGTTTCCACCGCCAAACCTTTCAGGGGAGTATTTGCAAAACTTTGGCACCATCTTTGAGTGAATTGGAGAATTTCAGATTTTTGCTGAAATTGTGACCCCGGGGCTTAGAATATTTTTTTTCCCATAGGTTAAGTTGTCGAGGGCTGATTTCATGTCCTATGATAAAAAGCCTTCTGTTTCCCCCGCCAAACCTTTCAGGGGAGAATTTACAATAGTTTAGCAGCATTTTTCAGTGAATTGGAGAATTTCAGATTTTTGCTGACGTTGTGACCCCGGGGCTTAGAATTTTTTTTTTTCACAGGTTAAGTTGTCGAGGGTTGATTTCTTGGCCTATGATAAAAAGCCTTCTGTTTCCACCGCCAAACCTTTCAGGGGAGTATTTGCAAAACTTTGGCACCATCTTTGAGTGAATTGGAGAATTTCAGATTTTTGCTGAAATTGTGACCCCGGGGCTTAGAATTTTTTTTTTCCACAGGTTAAGTTGTCGAGGGCTGATTTCATGTCCTATGATAAAAAGCCTTCTGTTTCCCCCGCCAAACCTTTCAGGGGAGAATTTACAACAGTTTAGCACCATTTTTGCGTGAATTGGAGAATTTCAGATTTTTGCTGAAGTTGTGACCCCGGGGCTTAGAAATTTTTTTTTTCACAGTTTAAGTTGTCGAGGGCTGATTTCATGTCCTATGATAAAAAGCCTTCTGTTTCCACCGCCAAACCTTTCAGGGGAGTATTTGCAAAACTTTGGCACCATTTTTGAGCGAATTGGAGAATTTCAGATTTTTGCTGAATTTGTGACCCCGGGGCTTAGAAATTTTTTTCCCCACAGGTTAAGTTGTCGAGGGCTGATTTCATGTCCTATGATAAAAAGCGGTCTGTTTCCACCGCCAAACCTTTCCAGGAAGAATGTGCAACAGTTTAGCACCATTTTTGAGTGAATTGGAGAATTTCAGATTTTTGCTGAAATTATGACCCCGGGGCTTAGAATTTTTTTTTTCCACAGGTTAAGTTGTCGAGGGCTGATTTCATGTCCTATGATAAAAAGCCTTCTGTTTCCACCGCCAAACCTTTCAGGGGAGTATTTGCAAAACTTTGGCACCATCTTTGAGTGAATTGGAGAATTTCAGATTTTTGCTGAAATTGTGACCCCGGGGCTTAGAATATTTTTTTTCCCACAGGTTAAGTTGTCGAGGGCTGATTTCATGTCCTATGATAAAAAGCCTTCTGTTTCCCCCGCCAAACCTTTCAGGGGAGAATTTACAATAGTTTAGCAGCATTTTTCAGTGAATTGGAGAATTTCAGATTTTTGCTGACGTTGTGACCCCGGGGCTTAGAATTTTTTTTTTTCACAGGTTAAGTTGTCGAGGGTTGATTTCTTGGCCTATGATAAAAAGCCTTCTGTTTCCACCGCCAAACCTTTCAGGGGAGTATTTGCAAAACTTTGGCACCATCTTTGAGTGAATTGGAGAATTTCAGATTTTTGCTGAAATTGTGACCCCGGGGCTTAGAAATTTTTTTTTTCACAGGTTAAGTTGTCGAGGGTTAATTTCTTGGCCTATGATAAAAAGCCTTCTGTTTCCACCGCCAAACCTTTCAGGGGAGTATTTGCAACAGTTTAGCACCATTTTTGAGTGAATTGGAGAATTTCAGATTTTTGCTGAAATTGTGACCCCGGGGCTTAGAAATTTTTTTTTTCACAGGTTAAGTTGTCGAGGGCTGATTTCATGTCCTATGATAAAAAGCCTTCTGTTTTCCCCGCCAAATCTTTCAGGGAAGAATTTACAACAGTTTAGCACCATTTTTGAGTGAATTGGAGAATTTCAGATTTTTGCTGAAATTGTGACCCCGGGGCTTAGAATTTTTTTTTTCCACAGGTTAAGTTGTCGAGGGCTGATTTCATGTCCTATGATAAAAAGCCTTCTGTTTCCACCGCCAAACCTTTCAGGGGAGTATTTGCAACACGTTGGCACCATCTTTGATTGAATTGGAGAATTTCAGATTTTTGCTGAAGTTGTGAACCCGGGGCTTAGAATTTTTTTTTTAAACAGGTTTAGTTGTCGAGGCTTGATTTCTTGGCGTATGATAAAAAGCCTTCTGTTTCCACCGCCGAACCTTTCAGAGGAGAATTTGCAACAGTTTAGCACCATTTTTGAGTGAATTGGAGAATTTCAGATTTTTGCTGAAATTGTGACCCCGGGGCTTAGAATTTTTTTTTTTTCACAGGTTAAGTTGTCGAGGGCTGATTTCATGTCCTATGATAAAAAGCCTTCTGTTTCCACCGCCAAACCTTTCAGGGGAGTATTTGCAAAACTTTGGCACCATCTTTGAGTGAATTGGAGAATTTCAGATTTTTGCTGAAATTGTGACCCCGGGGCTTAGAATTTTTTTTTCCACAGGTTAAGTTGTCAAGGGCTGATTTCATGTCCTATGATAAAAAGCCTTCTGTTTCCACCGCCGAACCTTTCAGGGGAGAATTTGCAACAGTTTAGCACCATTTTTGAGTGAATTGGAGAATTTCAGATTTTTGCTGAAATTGTGACCCCGGGGCTTAGAATTTTTTTTTTTCACAGGTTAAGTTGTCGAGGGCTGATTTCATGTCCTATGATAAAAAGCCTTCTGTTTCCACCGCCAAACCTTTCAGGGGAATATTTGCAACACGTTGGCACCATCTTTGAGTGAATTGGAGAATTTCAGATTTTTGCTGAAGTTGTGACCCCGGGGGTTAGAAATTTTTTTTTCCACAGGTTAAGTTGTCGAGGCTTGATTTGTTGGCCTATGATAAAAAGCCTTCTGTTTCCACCGCCAAACCTTTCAGGGGAGTATTTGCAAAACTTTGGCAGCATCTTTGAGTGAATTTTTGAGATTTTTGCTGAAATTGTGACCCCGGGGCTTAGAATTTTTTTTTTTCACAGGTTAAGTTGTCGAGGGCTGATTTCATGTCCTATGATAAAAAGCCTTCTGTTTCCACCGCCAAACCTTTCAGGGGAGAATTTGCAACAGTTTAGCACCATTTTTGAGTGAATTGGAGAATTTCAGATTTTTGCTGAAATTGTGACCCCGGGGCTTAGAAATTTTTTTTTTCACAGGTTAAGTTGTCGAGGGCTGATTTCATGTCCTATGATAAAAAGCCTTCTGTTTCCACCGCCAAACCTTTCAGGGGAGTATTTGCAAAACTTTTGCACCATTTTTGAGTGAATTGGAGAATTTCAGATTTTTGCTGAAGTTGTGACCCCGGGGCTTAGAAATATTTTTTTTTCACAGGTTAAGTTGTTGAGGGTTGATTTCTTGGCCTATGATAAAAAGCCTTCTGTTTCCACCGCCAAACCTTTCAGGGGAGAATTTGCAACAGTTTAGCACCATTTTTGAGTGACTTGGAGAATTTCAGATTTTTGCTGAAATTGTGACCCCGGGGCTTAGAAATTTTTTTTTTCACAGGTTAAGTTGTCGAGGGCTGATTTCATGTCCTATGATAAAAAGCCATCTGTTTCCACCGCCAATCCATTCAGGGGAGAATTTGCAACAGTTTAGCACCATTTTTGAGTGAATTGGAGAATTTCAGATTTCTGCTGAAATTGTGACCCCAGGGCTTAGAAATTTTTTTTTTCACAGGTTAAGTTGTCGAGGGCTGATTTCATGTCCTATGATAAAAAGCCTTCTGTTTCCACCGCCAAACCTTTCAGGGGAGTATTTGCAAAACTTTTGCACCATTTTTGAGTGAATTGGAGAATTTCAGATTTTTGCTTAAGTTGTGACCCCGGGGCTTAGAAATTTTTTTTTTCACAGGTTAAGTTGTTGAGGGTTGATTTCTTGGCCTATGATAAAAAGCCTTCTGTTTCCACCGCCAAACCTTTCAGGGGAGTATTTGCAAAACTTTGGCAGCATCTTTGAGTGAATTTTTGAGATTTTTGCTGAAATTGTGACCCCGGGGCTTAGAATTTTTTTTTTCACAGGTTAAGTTGTCGAGGGCTGATTTCATGTCCTATGATAAAAAGCCTTCTGTTTCCACCGCCAAACCTTTCAGGGGAGAATTTGCAACAGTTTAGCACCATTTTTGAGTGAATTGGGGAATTTCAGATTTTTGCTGAAGTTGTGACCCCGGGGCTTAGAAATATTTTTTTTTCACAGGTTAAGTTGTTGAGGGTTGATTTCTTGGCCTATGATAAAAAGCCTTCTGTTTCCACCGCCAAACCTTTCAGGGGAGAATTTGCAACAGTTTAGCACCATTTTTGAGTGACTTGGAGAATTTCAGATTTTTGCTGAAATTGTGACCCCGGGGCTTAGAATTTTTTTTTTTCACAGGTTAAGTTGTCGAGGGCTGATTTCATGTCCTATGATAAAAAGCCTTCTGTTTCCACCGCCAATCCTTTCAGGGGAGAATTTGCAACAGTTTAGCACCATTTTTGAGTGAATTGGAGAATTTCAGATTTTTGCTGAAATTGTGACCCCGGGGCTTAGAAATTTTTTTTTTCACAGGTTAAGTTGTCGAGGGCTGATTTCATGTCCTATGATAAAAAGCCTTCTGTTTCCACCGCCAAACCTTTCAGGGGAGTATTTGCAAAACTTTTGCACCATTTTTGAGTGAATTGGAGAATTTCAGATTTTTGCTTAAGTTGTGACCCCGGGGCTTAGAAATTTTTTTTTTCACAGGTTAAGTTGTTGAGGGTTGATTTCTTGGCCTATGATAAAAAGCCTTCTGTTTCCACCGCCAAACCTTTCAGGGGAGTATTTGCAAAACTTTGGCAGCATCTTTGAGTGAATTTTTGAGATTTTTGCTGAAATTGTGACCCCGGGGCTTAGAATTTTTTTTTTTCACAGGTTAAGTTGTCGAGAGCTGATTTCATGTCCTATGATAAAAAGCCTTCTGTTTCCACCGCCAAACCTTTCAGGGGAGAATTTGCAACAGTTTAGCACCATTTTTGAGTGAATTGGAGAATTTCAGATTTCTGCTGAAATTGTGACCCCGGGGCTTAGAAATTTTTTTTTTCACAGGTTAAGTTGTCGAGGGCTGATTTCATGTCCTATGATAAAAAGCCTTCTGTTTCCACCGCCAAACCTTTCAGGGGAGTATTTGCAAAACTTTTGCACCATTTTTGAGTGAATTGGAGAATTTCAGATTTTTGCTTAAGTTGTGACCCCGGGGCTTAGAAATTTTTTTTTTCACAGGTTAAGTTGTTGAGGGTTGATTTCTTGGCCTATGATAAAAAGCCTTCTGTTTCCACCGCCAAACCTTTCAGGGGAGTATTTGCAAAACTTTGGCAGCATCTTTGAGTGAATTTTTGAGATTTTTGCTGAAATTGTGACCCCGGGGCTTAGAATTTTTTTTTTCACAGGTTAAGTTGTCGAGGGCTGATTTCATGTCCTATGATAAAAAGCCTTCTGTTTCCACCGCCAAACCTTTCAGGGGAGAATTTGCAACAGTTTAGCACCATTTTTGAGTGAATTGGGGAATTTCAGATTTTTGCTGAAATTGTGACCCCGGGGCTTAGAAATTTTTTTTTTCACAGGTTAAGTTGTCGAGGGCTGATTTCATGTCCTATGATAAAAAGCCTTCTGTTTCCACCGCCAAACCTTTCAGGGGACTATTTGCAAAACTTTTGCACCATTTTTGAGTGAATTGGAGAATTTCAGATTTTTGCTGAAGTTGTGACCCCGGGGCTTAGAAATATTTTTTTTTCACAGGTTAAGTTGTTGAGGGTTGATTTCTTGGCCTATGATAAAAAGCCTTCTGTTTCCACCGCCAAACCTTTCAGGGGAGAATTTGCAACAGTTTAGCACCATTTTTGAGTGACTTGGAGAATTTCAGATTTTTGCTGAAATTGTGACCCCGGGGCTTAGAAATTTTTTTTTTCACAGGTTAAGTTGTCGAGGGCTGATTTCATGTCCTATGATAAAAAGCCTTCTGTTTCCACCGCCAATCCTTTCAGGGGAGAATTTGCAACAGTTTAGCACCATTTTTGAGTGAATTGGAGAATTTCAGATTTTTGCTGAAATTGTGACCCCGGGGCTTAGAAATTTTTTTTTTCACAGGTTAAGTTGTCGAGGGCTGATTTCATGTCCTATGATAAAAAGCCTTCTGTTTCCACCGCCAAACCTTTCAGGGGAGTATTTGCAAAACTTTTGCACCATTTTTGAGTGAATTGGAGAATTTCAGATTTTTGCTTAAGTTGTGACCCCGGGGCTTAGAAATTTTTTTTTTCACAGGTTAAGTTCTTGAGGGTTGATTTCTTGGCCTATGATAAAAAGCCTTCTGTTTCCACCGCCAAACCTTTCAGGGGAGAATTTGCAACAGTTTAGCACCATTTTTGAGTGAATTGGAGAATTTCAGATTTTTGCTGAAGTTGTGACCCCGGGGCTTAGAATTTTTTTCCCCACAGGTTAAGTTGTCGAGGGCTGATTTCATGTCCTATGATAAAAAGCCTTCTGTTTCCACCGCCAATCCTTTCAGGGGAGAATTTGCAACAGTTTAGCACCATTTTTGAGTGAATTGGAGAATTTCAGATTTTTGCTGAAATTGTGACCCCGGGGCTTAGAATTTTTTTTTTCACAGGTTAAGTTGTCGAGTGCTGATTTCATGTCCTATGATAAAAAGCCTTCTGTTTCCACCGCCAAACCTTTCAGGGGAGAATTTGCAACAGTTTAGCACCATTTTTGAGTGAACTGGAGAATTTCAGATTTTTGCTGACATTGTGACCCCGGGGCTTAGAAAATTTTTTTTTCACAGGTTAAGTTGTCGAGGGCTGATTTCATGTCCTATGATAAAAAGCCTTCTGTTTCCACCCCCAAACCTTTCAGGGGAGTATTTGCAAAACTTTGGCACCATTTTTGAGTGAATTGGAGAATTTCAGATTTTTGCTGAATTTGTGACCCCGGGGCTTAGAAATTTTTTTTCCCACAGGTTAAGTTGTCGAGGGCTGATTTCATGTCCTATGATAAAAAGCCTTCTGTTTCCACCGCCAAACCTTTCAGGGGAGTATTTGCAACACGTTGGCACCATCTTTGATTGAATTGGAGAATTTCAGATTTTTGCTGAAGTTGTGACCCTGGGGCTTAGAATTTTTTTTTTTAACAGGTTTAGTTGTCGAGGCTTGATTTCTTGGCCTATGATAAAAAGCCTTCTGTTTCCACCGCCAAACCTTTCAGGGGAGAATTTGCAACAGTTTAGCACCATTTTTGAGTGAATTGGAGAATTTCAGATTTTTGCTGAAGTTGTGACCCCGGGGCTTAGAATTTTTTTTCCCACAGGTTAAGTTGTCGAGGGCTGATTTCATGTCCTATGATAAAAAGCCTTCTGTTTCCACCGCCAATCCTTTCAGGGGAGAATTGGCAACAGTTTAGCACCATTTTTGAGTGAATTGGAGAATTTCAGATTTTTGCTGAAATTGTGACCCCGGGGCTTAGAATTTTTTTTTTCACAGGTTAAGTTGTCGAGTGCTGATTTCATGTCCTATGATAAAAAGCCTTCTGTTTCCACCGCCAAACCTTTCAGGGGAGAATTTGCAACAGTTTAGCACCATTTTTGAGTGAATTGGAGAATTTCAGATTTTTGCTGAAATTGTGACCCCGGGGCTTAGAAATTTTTTTTTTCACAGGTTAAATTGTCGAGGGTTGATTTCTTGGCCTATGATAACAAGCCTTCTGTTTCCACCGCCAAACCTTTCAGGGGAGTATTTGCAAAACTTTGGCACCATCTTTGAGTGAATTGGAGAATTTCAGATTTTTGCTGAAATTGTGACCCCGGGGCTTAGAATTTTTTTTTTTTCACAGGTTAAGTTGTCGAGGGCTGATTTCATGTCCTATGATAAAAAGCCTTCTGTTTCCACCGCCAAACCTTTCAGGGGAGTATTTGCAAAACTTTGGCACCATCTTTGAGTGAATTGGAGAATTTCAGATTTTTGCTGATATTTTGACCCCGGGGCTTAGAAATATTTTTTTTCACAGGTTAAGTTGTCGAGGCTTGATTTCTTGGCCTATGATAAAAAGCCTTCTGTTTCCACCGCCAAACCTTTCAGGGGAGTATTTGCAAAACTTTGGCACCATCTTTGAGTGAATTGGAGAATTTCAGATTTTTGCTGAAATTGTGACCCCGGGGCTTAGAAATATTTTTTTTTCACAGGTTAACTTGTCGAGGGCTGATTTCATGTCCTATGATAAAAAGCCTTCTGTTTTCCGCGCCAAACCTTTCAGGGGAGAATTTACAACAGTTTAGCACCATTTTTGAGTGAATTGGAGAATTTCAGATTTTTGCTGAAGTTGTGACCCCGGGGCTTAGAAATTTTTTTCCCCACAGGTTAAGTTGTCGAGGGCTGATTTCATGTCCTATGATAAAAAGCCTTCTGTTTCCACCGCCAATCCTTTCAGGGGAGAATTTGCAAAACTTTTGCACCATTTTTGAGTGAATTGGAGAATTTCAGATTTTTACTGAAGTTGTGACCCCGGGGCTTAGAAATTTTTTTTTTCACAGGTTAAGTTGTTGAGGGTTGATTTCTTGGCCTATGATAAAAAGCCTTCTGTTTCCACCACCAAACCTTTCAGGGGAGAATTTGCAACAGTTTAGCACCATTTTTGAGTGAATTGGAGAATTTCAGATTTTTGCTGAAATTGTGACCCCGGGGCTTAGAAAATTTTTTTTTCACAGGTTAAGTTGTCGAGGACTGATTTCATGTCCTATGATAAAAAGCCTTCTGTTTCCACCCCCAAACCTTTCAGGGGAGTATTTGCAAAACTTTGGCACCATTTTTGAGTGAATTGGAGAATTTCAGATTTTTGCTGAAGTTGTGACCCCGGGGCTTAGAATTTTTTTTTTTCACAGGTTAAGTTGTTGAGGGTTGATTTCTTGGCCTATGATAAAAAGCCTTCTGTTTCCACCGCCAAACCTTTCAGGGGAGAATTTGCAACAGTTTAGCACCATTTTTGAGTGAATTGGAGAATTAAAGATTTTTGCTGAAGTTGTGACCCCGGGGCTTAGAATTTTTTTTCCCACAGGTTAAGTTGTCGAGGGCTGATTTCATGTCCTATGATAAAAAGCCTTCTGTTTCCACCGCCAATCCTTTCAGGGGAGAATTTGCAACAGTATAGCACCATTTTTGAGTGAATTGGAGAATTTCAGATTTTTGCTGAAATTGTGACCCCGGGGCGTAGGAATTTTTTTTTCCACAGGTTAAGTTGTCGAGGGCTGATTTCATGTCCTATGATAAAAAGCCTTCTGTTTCCACCGCCAACCCTTTCAGGGGAGAATTTGCAAAACTTTTGCACCACTTTTGAGTGAATTGGAGAATTTCAGATTTTTGCTGAAGTTGTGACCCCGGGGCTTAGAAATTTTTTTTTTCACAGGTTAAGTTGTTGAGGGTTGATTTCTTGGCCTATGATAAAAAGCCTTCTGTTTCCACCGCCAAACCTTTCAGGGGAGAATTTGCAACAGTTTAGCACCATTTTTGAGTGAATTGGAGAATTTCAGATTTTTGCTGAAATTGTGACCCCGGGGCTTAGAAATTTTTTTTTTCACAGGTTAAGTTGTCGAGGGCTGATTTCATGTCCTATGATAAAAAGCCTTCTGTTTTCCGCGCCAAACCTTTCAGGGCAGAATTTACAACAGTTTAGCACCATTTTTGAGTGAATTGGAGAATTTCAGATTTTTGCTGAAGTTGTGACCCCGGGGCTTAGAAATTTTTTTTTCCACAGGTTAAGTTGTCGAGGGCTGATTTCATGTCCTATGATAAAAAGCCTTCTGTTTCCACCGCCAATCCTTTCAGGGGAGAATTTGCAACAGTTTAGCACCATTTTTGAGTGAATTGGAGAATTTCAGATTTTTGCTGAAATTGTGACCCCGGGGCTTAGAAATTTTTTTTTTCACAGGTTAAGTTGTCGAGTGCTGATTTCATGTCCTATGATAAAAAGCCTTCTGTTTCCACCGCCAAACCTTTCAGGGGAGTATTTGCAAAACTTTGGCACCATCTTTGAGTGAATTGGAGAATTTCAGATTTTTGCTGAAGTTGTGACCCCGGGGCTTAGAAATTTTTTTTTTCACAGGTTAAGTTGTCAAGGGCTGATTTCATGTCCTATGATAAAAAGCCGTCTGTTTCCACCGCCAAACCTTTCCAGGAAGAATGTGCAACAGTTTAGCACCATTTTTGAGTGAATTGGAGAATTTCAGATTTTTGCTGAAATTGTGACCCCGGGGCTTAGAAATTTTTTTTTCACAGGTTAAGTTGTCGAGGCTTGATTTCTTGGCCTATGATAAAAAGCCTTCTGTTTCCACCGCCAAACCTTTCAGGGGAGTATTTGCAAAACTTTGGCACCATCTTTGAGTGAATTGGAGAATTTCAGATTTTTGCTGAAATTGTGACCCCGGGGCTTAGAATTTTTTTTTTTTCACAGGTTAAGTTGTCGATGGCTGATTTCATGTCCTATGATAAAAAGCCCTCTGTTTCCACCGCCAAACCTTTCCAGGAAGAATGTGCAACAGTTTAGCACCATTTTTGAGTGAATTCGAGAATTTCAGATTTTTGCTGAAATTGTGACCCTGGGGCTTAGAAATTTTTTTTTTCACAGGTTAAGTTGTCGAGGGTTGATTTCGTGGCCTATGATAAAAACCCTTCTGTTTCCACCGCCAAACCTTTCAGGGGAGTATTTGCAAAACTTTGGCACCATCTTTGAGTGAGTTGGAGAATTTCAGATTTTTGCTGAAATTGTGACCCCGGGGCTTAGAAATTTTTTTTTTTCACAGGTTAAGTTGTCGAGGGTTAATTTCTTGGCCTATGATAAAAAGCCTTCTGTTTCCACCGCCGAACCTTTCAGGGGAGAATTTGCAACAGTTTAGCAGCATTTTTGAGTGAATTGGAGAATTTCAGATTTTTGCTGAAGTTGTGACCCCGGGGCTTAGAAATTTTTTTTTTCACAGGTTAAGTTGTCGAGGGCTGATTTCATGTCCTATGATAAAAAGCCTTCTGTTTCCACCGCCAAACCTTTCAGGGGAGTATTTGCAAAACTTTGGCACCATCTTTGAGTGAATTGGAGAATTTCAGATTTTTGCTGAAATTGTGACCCCGGGGCTTAGAAATTTTTTCTTTTCACAGGTTTTGTTGTCGAGGGCTGATTTCATGTCCTATGATAAAAAGCCGTCTGTTTCCACCGCCGAACCTTTCCAGGAATATGTGCAGAAGTTTAGCACCATTTTTGAGTGAATTGGAGAATTTCAGATTTTTGCTGAAATTGTGACCCCGGGGCTTAGAATTTTTTTTTTCACAGGTTAAGTTGTCGAGGGCTGATTTCATGTCCTATGATAAAAAGCCTTCTGTTTCCACCGCCGAACCTTTCAGCGGAAAATTTGCAACAGTTTAGCACCATTTTTGAGTGAATTGGAGAATTTCAGATTTTTGCTGAAGTTGTGACCCCGGGGCTTAGAAATTTTTTTTTTCACAGGTTAAGTTTTCGAGGGCTGATTTCATGTCCTATGATAAAAAGCCTTCTGTTTCCACCGCCAAACCTTTCAGGGGAGTATTTGCAAAACTTTGGCACCATTTTTGAGTGAATTGGAGAATTTCAGATTTTTGCTGAAGTTGTGACCCCGGGGCTTAGAAATTTTTTTTTTTCACAGGTTAAGTTGTCGAGGGTTGATTTCTTGGCCTATGATAAAAAGCCTTCTGTTTCCACCGCCAAACCTTTCAGGGGAGTATTTGCAACACGTTGGCACCATCTTTGAGTGAATTGGAGAATTTCAGATTTTTGCTGAAGTTGTGACCCCGGGGCTTAGAAATTTTTTTTTTCACAGGTTAAGTTGTCGAGTGTTGATTTCTTGGCCTATGATAAAAAGCCTTCTGTTTCCACCGCCGAACCTTTCAGGGGAGAATTTGCAACAGTTTAGCAGCATTTTTGAGTGAATTGGAGAATTTCAGATTTTTGCTGAAGTTGTGACCCCGGGGCTTAGAATTTTTTTTTTTCACAGGTTAAGTTGTCGAGGGCTGATTTCATGTCCTATGATAAAAAGCCTTCTGTTTCCACCGCCAAACCTTTCAGGGGAGTATTTGCAAAACTTTGGCACCATTTTTGAGTGAATTGGAGAATTTCAGATTTTTGCTGAAGTTTTGACCCCGGGGCTTAGAATTTTTTTTTTCACAGGTTAAGTTGTCGAGGGCTGATTTCATGTCCTATGATAAAAAGCCTTCTGTTTCCACCGCCGAACCTTTCAGGGGAGAATTTGCAACAGTTTAGCAGCATTTTTGATTGAATTGGAGAATTTCAGATTTTTGCTGAAGTTGTGACCCCGGGGCTTAGAATTTTTTTTTTTCACAGGTTAAGTTGTCGAGGGCTGATTTCATGTCCTATGATAAAAAGCCTTCTGTTTCCACCGCCAAACCTTTCAGGGGAGTATTTGCAAAACTTTGGCACCATCTTTGAGTGAATTGGAGAATTTCAGATTTTTGCTGAAATTGTGACCCCGGGGCTTAGAAATTTTTTCTTTTCACAGGTTATGTTGTCGAGGGCTGATTTCATGTCCTATGATAAAAAGCCTTCTGTTTCCACCGCCAAACTTTCAGGGGAGTATTTGCAAAACTTTGGCACCATTTTTGAGTGAATTGGAGAATTTCAGATTTTTGCTGAAGTTTTGACCCCGGGGCTTAGAATTTTTTTTTTTCACGGGTTAAGTTGTCGAGGGCTGATTCCATGTCCTATGATAAAAAGCCTTCTGTTTCCACCTCCAAACCTTTCAGGGGAGTATTTGCAAAACTTTGGCACCATTTTTGAGTGAATTGGAGAATTTCAGATTTTTGCTGAAGTTGTGACCCCGGGGCTTAGAAATTTTTTTTTCACAGGTTAAGTTGTCGAGGGCTGATTTCATGTCCTATGATAAAAAGCCTTCTGTTTCCACCGCCGAACCTTTCAGGGGAGAATTTGCAACAGTTTAGCACCATTTTTGAGTGAATTGGAGAATTTCAGATTTTTGCTGAAGTTGTGACCCCGGGGTTTAGAAATTTTTTTTTTCCACAGGTTAAGTTGTCGAGGGCTGATTTCATGTCCTATGATAAAAAGCCGTCTGTTTCCACCGCCAAACCTTTCCAGGAAGAATGTGCAACAGTTTAGCACCATTTTTGATTGAATTGGAGAATTTCAGATTTTTGCTGAAGTTTTGACCCCGGGGCTTAGAATTTTTTTTTCCCTCAGGTTAAGTTGTCGAGGGCTAATTTCATGTCCTATGATAAAAAGCCTTCTGTTTCGACCTCCAAACCTTTCAGGGGAGTATTTGCAAAACTTTGGCACCATTTTTGAGTGAATTGGAGAATTTCAGATTTTTGCTGAAGTTGTAACCCCGGGGCTTAGAAATATTTTTTTTCACAGGTTAAGTTGTCGAGGGCTGATTTCATGTCCTATGATAAAAAGCCTTCTGTTTCCAGCGCCGAACCTTTCAGGGGAGAATTTGCAACAGTTTAGCACCATTTTTGAGTGAATTGGAGAATTTCAGATTTTTGCTGAAGTTGTGACCTCGGGGCTTAGAAATTTTTTTTTCACAGGTTAAGTTTTCGAGGGCTGATTTCATGTCCTATGATAAAAAGCCTTCTGTTTCCACCGCCGCAGCTTTCAGGGGAGAATTTGCAACAGTTTAGCAGCATTTTTGAGTGAATTGGAGAATTTCAGATTTTTGCTGAACTTGTGACCCCGGGGCTTAGAAACTGTTTTTTTCACAGGTTAAGTTGTCGAGGGTTGATTTCTTGGCCTATGATAAAAAGCCTTCTGTTTCCACCACCGAACCTTTCAGGGGAGTATTTGCAACACGTTGGCACCATCTTTGAGTGAATTGGAGAATTTCAGATTTTTGCTGAAATTGTGACCCCGGGGCTTAGAAAATTTTTTTTTCACAGGTTAAGTTGTCGAGGGTTGATTTCTTGGCCTATGATAAAAAGCCTTCTGTTTCCACCGCCGAACCTTTCAGGGGAGAATTTGCAACAGTTTAGCAGCATTTTTGAGTGAATTGGAGAATTTCAGATTTTTGCTGAAGTTGTGACCCCGGGGCTTAGAATTTTTTTTTTTCACAGGTTAAGTTGTCGAGGGCTGATTTCATGTCCTATGATAAAAAGCCTTCTGTTTCCACCGCCAAACCTTTCAGGGGAGTATTTGCAACAGTTTAGCACCATTTTTGAGTGAATTGGAGAATTTCAGATTTTTGCTGAAGTTTTGACCCCGGGGCTTAGAATTTTTTTTTCCCTCAGGTTAAGTTGTCGAGGGCTAATTTCATGTCCTATGATAAAAAGCCTTCTGTTTCGACCTCCAAACCTTTCAGGGGAGTATTTGCAAAACTTTGGCACCATGTTTGAGTGAATTGGAGAATTTCAGATTTTTGCTGAAGTTGTAACCCCGGGGCTTAGAAATATTTTTTTTCACAGGTTAAGTTGTCGAGGGCTGATTTCATGTCCTATGATAAAAAGCCTTCTGTTTCCAGCGCCGAACCTTTCAGGGGAGAATTTGCAACAGTTTAGCACCATTTTTGAGTGAATTGGAGAATTTCAGATTTTTGCTGAAGTTGTGACCCCGGGGCTTAGAATTTTTTTTTTCACAGGTTAAGTTGTCGAGGGCTGATTTCATGTCCTATGATAAAAAGCCTTCTGTTTCCACCGCCGCACCTTTCAGGGGAGAATTTGCAACAGTTTAGCAGCATTTTTGAGTGAATTGGAGAATTTCAGATTTTTGCTGAACTTGTGACCCCGGGGCTTAGAAACTGTTTTTTTCACAGGTTAAGTTGTCGAGGGTTGATTTCTTGGCCTATGATAAAAAGCCTTCTGTTTCCACCGCCGAACCTTTCAGGGGAGTATTTGCAACACGTTGGCACCATCTTTGAGTGAATTGGAGAATTTCAGATTTTTGCTGAAGTTGTGACCCCGGGGCTTAGAAATTTTTTTTTTTCACAGGTTAAGTTGTCGAGGGTTGATTTCTTGGCCTATGATAAAAAGCCTTCTGTTTCCACCGCCGAACCTTTCAGGGGAGAATTTGCAACAGTTTAGCAGCATTTTTGAGTGAATTGGAGAATTTCAGATTTTTGCTGAAGTTGTGACCCCGGGGCTTAGAATTTTTTTTTTTCACAGGTTAAGTTGTCGAGGGCTGATTTCATGTCCTATGATAAAAAGCCTTCTGTTTCCACCGCCAAACCTTTCAGGGGAGTATTTGCAAAACTTTGGCACCATCTTTGAGTGAATTGGAGAATTTCAGATTTTTGCTGAAATTGTGACCCCGGGGCTTAGAAATTTTTTCTTTTCACAGGTTTTGTTGTCGAGGGCTGATTTCATGTCCTATGATAAAAAGCCTTCTGTTTCCACCGCCAAACCTTTCAGGGGAGTATTTGCAAAACTTTGGCACCATTTTTGAGTGAATTGGAGAATTTCAGATTTTTGCTGAAGTTTTGACCCCGGGGCTTAGAATTTTTTTTTTTCACAGGTTAAGTTGTCGAGGGCTGATTTCATGTCCTATGATAAAAAGCCTTCTGTTTCCACCGCCGAACCTTTCAGGGGAGAATTTGCAACAGTTTAGCAGCATTTTTGATTGAATTGGAGAATTTCAGATTTTTGCTGAAGTTGTGACCCCGGGGCTTAGAATTTTTTTTTTTCACTGGTTAAGTTGTCGAGGGCTGATTTCATGTCCTATGATAAAAATCCTTCTGTTTCCACCGCCAAACCTTTCAGGGGAGTATTTGCAAAACTTTGGCACCATCTTTGAGTGAATTGGAGAATTTCAGATTTTTGCTGAAATTGTGACCCCGGGGCTTAGAAATTTTTTCTTTTCACAGGTTATGTTGTCGAGGGCTGATTTCATGTCCTATGATAAAAAGCCTTCTGTTTCCACCGCCAAACTTTCAGGGGAGTATTTGCAAAACTTTGGCACCATTTTTGAGTGATTTGGAGAATTTCAGATTTTTGCTGAAGTTTTGACCCCGGGGCTTAGAATTTTTTTTTTTCACGGGTTAAGTTGTCGAGGGCTGATTCCATGTCCTATGATAAAAAACCTTCTGTTTCCACCTCCAAACCTTTCAGGGGAGTATTTGCAAAACTTTGGCACCATTTTTGAGTGAATTGGAGAATTTCAGATTTTTGCTGAAGTTGTGACCCCGGGGCTTAGAAATTTTTTTTTCACAGGTTAAGTTGTCGAGGGCTGATTTCATGTCCTATGATAAAAAGCCTTCTGTTTCCACCGCCGAACCTTTCAGGGGAGAATTTGCAACAGTTTAGCACCATTTTTGAGTGAATTGGAGAATTTCAGATTTTTGCTGAAGTTGTGACCCCGGGGCTTAGAAATTTTTTTTTTCACAGGTTAAGTTGTCGAGGGCTGATTTCATGTCCTATGATAAAAAGCCTTCTGTTTCCACCGCCAAACCTTTCAGGGGAGTATTTGCAAAACTTTGGCACCATCTTTGAGTGAATTGGAGAATTTCAGATTTTTGCTGAAATTGTGACCCCGGGGCTTAGAAATTTTTTCTTTTCACAGGTTATGTTGTCGAGGGCTGATTTCATGTCCTATGATAAAAAGCCTTCTGTTTCCACCGCCAAACTTTCAGGGGAGTATTTGCAAAACTTTGGCACCATTTTTGAGTGAATTGGAGAATTTCAGATTTTTGCTGAAGTTTTGACCCCGGGGCTTAGAATTTTTTTTTTTCACGGGTTAAGTTGTCGAGGGCTGATTCCATGTCCTATGATAAAAAGCCTTCTGTTTCCACCTCCAAACCTTTCAGGGGAGTATTTGCAAAACTTTGGCACCATTTTTGAGTGAATTGGAGAATTTCAGATTTTTGCTGAAGTTGTGACCCCGGGGCTTAGAAATTTTTTTTTCACAGGTTAAGTTGTCGAGGGCTGATTTCATGTCCTATGATAAAAAGCCTTCTGTTTCCACCGCCGAACCTTTCAGGGGAGAATTTGCAACAGTTTAGCACCATTTTTGAGTGAATTGGAGAATTTCAGATTTTTGCTGAAGTTGTGACCCCGGGGTTTAGAAATTTTTTTTTTCCACAGGTTAAGTTGTCGAGGGCTGATTTCATGTCCTATGATAAAAAGCCGTCTGTTTCCACCGCCAAACCTTTCCAGGAAGAATGTGCAACAGTTTAGCACCATTTTTGATTGAATTGGAGAATTTCAGATTTTTGCTGAAGTTTTGACCCCGGGGCTTAGAATTTTTTTTTCCCTCAGGTTAAGTTGTCGAGGGCTAATTTCATGTCCTATGATAAAAAGCCTTCTGTTTCGACCTCCAAACCTTTCAGGGGAGTATTTGCAAAACTTTGGCACCATTTTTGAGTGAATTGGAGAATTTCAGATTTTTGCTGAAGTTGTAACCCCGGGGCTTAGAAATATTTTTTTTCACAGGTTAAGTTGTCGAGGGCTGATTTCATGTCCTATGATAAAAAGCCTTCTGTTTCCAGCGCCGAACCTTTCAGGGGAGAATTTGCAACAGTTTAGCACCATTTTTGAGTGAATTGGAGAATTTCAGATTTTTGCTGAAGTTGTGACCTCGGGGCTTAGAAATTTTTTTTTCACAGGTTAAGTTTTCGAGGGCTGATTTCATGTCCTATGATAAAAAGCCTTCTGTTTCCACCGCCGCAGCTTTCAGGGGAGAATTTGCAACAGTTTAGCAGCATTTTTGAGTGAATTGGAGAATTTCAGATTTTTGCTGAACTTGTGACCCCGGGGCTTAGAAACTGTTTTTTTCACAGGTTAAGTTGTCGAGGGTTGATTTCTTGGCCTATGATAAAAAGCCTTCTGTTTCCACCACCGAACCTTTCAGGGGAGTATTTGCAACACGTTGGCACCATCTTTGAGTGAATTGGAGAATTTCAGATTTTTGCTGAAATTGTGACCCCGGGGCTTAGAAAATTTTTTTTTCACAGGTTAAGTTGTCGAGGGTTGATTTCTTGGCCTATGATAAAAAGCCTTCTGTTTCCACCGCCGAACCTTTCAGGGGAGAATTTGCAACAGTTTAGCAGCATTTTTGAGTGAATTGGAGAATTTCAGATTTTTGCTGAAGTTGTGACCCCGGGGCTTAGAATTTTTTTTTTTCACAGGTTAAGTTGTCGAGGGCTGATTTCATGTCCTATGATAAAAAGCCTTCTGTTTCCACCGCCAAACCTTTCAGGGGAGTATTTGCAACAGTTTAGCACCATTTTTGAGTGAATTGGAGAATTTCAGATTTTTGCTGAAGTTTTGACCCCGGGGCTTAGAATTTTTTTTTCCCTCAGGTTAAGTTGTCGAGGGCTAATTTCATGTCCTATGATAAAAAGCCTTCTGTTTCGACCTCCAAACCTTTCAGGGGAGTATTTGCAAAACTTTGGCACCATGTTTGAGTGAATTGGAGAATTTCAGATTTTTGCTGAAGTTGTAACCCCGGGGCTTAGAAATATTTTTTTTCACAGGTTAAGTTGTCGAGGGCTGATTTCATGTCCTATGATAAAAAGCCTTCTGTTTCCAGCGCCGAACCTTTCAGGGGAGAATTTGCAACAGTTTAGCACCATTTTTGAGTGAATTGGAGAATTTCAGATTTTTGCTGAAGTTGTGACCCCGGGGCTTAGAATTTTTTTTTTCACAGGTTAAGTTGTCGAGGGCTGATTTCATGTCCTATGATAAAAAGCCTTCTGTTTCCACCGCCGCACCTTTCAGGGGAGAATTTGCAACAGTTTAGCAGCATTTTTGAGTGAATTGGAGAATTTCAGATTTTTGCTGAACTTGTGACCCCGGGGCTTAGAAACTGTTTTTTTCACAGGTTAAGTTGTCGAGGGTTGATTTCTTGGCCTATGATAAAAAGCCTTCTGTTTCCACCGCCGAACCTTTCAGGGGAGTATTTGCAACACGTTGGCACCATCTTTGAGTGAATTGGAGAATTTCAGATTTTTGCTGAAGTTGTGACCCCGGGGCTTAGAAATTTTTTTTTTTCACAGGTTAAGTTGTCGAGGGTTGATTTCTTGGCCTATGATAAAAAGCCTTCTGTTTCCACCGCCGAACCTTTCAGGGGAGAATTTGCAACAGTTTAGCAGCATTTTTGAGTGAATTGGAGAATTTCAGATTTTTGCTGAAGTTGTGACCCCGGGGCTTAGAATTTTTTTTTTTCACAGGTTAAGTTGTCGAGGGCTGATTTCATGTCCTATGATAAAAAGCCTTCTGTTTCCACCGCCAAACCTTTCAGGGGAGTATTTGCAAAACTTTGGCACCATCTTTGAGTGAATTGGAGAATTTCAGATTTTTGCTGAAATTGTGACCCCGGGGCTTAGAAATTTTTTCTTTTCACAGGTTTTGTTGTCGAGGGCTGATTTCATGTCCTATGATAAAAAGCCTTCTGTTTCCACCGCCAAACCTTTCAGGGGAGTATTTGCAAAACTTTGGCACCATTTTTGAGTGAATTGGAGAATTTCAGATTTTTGCTGAAGTTTTGACCCCGGGGCTTAGAATTTTTTTTTTTCACAGGTTAAGTTGTCGAGGGCTGATTTCATGTCCTATGATAAAAAGCCTTCTGTTTCCACCGCCGAACCTTTCAGGGGAGAATTTGCAACAGTTTAGCAGCATTTTTGATTGAATTGGAGAATTTCAGATTTTTGCTGAAGTTGTGACCCCGGGGCTTAGAATTTTTTTTTTTCACAGGTTAAGTTGTCGAGGGCTGATTTCATGTCCTATGATAAAAATCCTTCTGTTTCCACCGCCAAACCTTTCAGGGGAGTATTTGCAAAACTTTGGCACCATCTTTGAGTGAATTGGAGAATTTCAGATTTTTGCTGAAATTGTGACCCCGGGGCTTAGAAATTTTTTCTTTTCACAGGTTATGTTGTCGAGGGCTGATTTCATGTCCTATGATAAAAAGCCTTCTGTTTCCACCGCCAAACTTTCAGGGGAGTATTTGCAAAACTTTGGCACCATTTTTGAGTGAATTGGAGAATTTCAGATTTTTGCTGAAGTTTTGACCCCGGGGCTTAGAATTTTTTTTTTTCACGGGTTAAGTTGTCGAGGGCTGATTCCATGTCCTATGATAAAAAGCCTTCTGTTTCCACCTCCAAACCTTTCAGGGGAGTATTTGCAAAACTTTGGCACCATTTTTGAGTGAATTGGAGAATTTCAGATTTTTGCTGAAGTTGTGACCCCGGGGCTTAGAAATTTTTTTTTCACAGGTTAAGTTGTCGAGGGCTGATTTCATGTCCTATGATAAAAAGCCTTCTGTTTCCACCGCCGAACCTTTCAGGGGAGAATTTGCAACAGTTTAGCACCATTTTTGAGTGAATTGGAGAATTTCAGATTTTTGCTGAAGTTGTGACCCCGGGGCTTAGAAATTTTTTTTTTCACAGGTTAAGTTGTCGAGGGCTGATTTCATGTCCTATGATAAAAAGCTGTCTGTTTCCACCGCCAAACCTTTCCAGGAAGAATATGCAACAGTTTAGCACCATTTTTGAGTGAATTGGAGAATTTCAGATTTTTGCTGAAGTTGTGACCCCGGGGTTTAGAAATTTTTTTTTTTCACAGGTTAAGTTGTCGAGGGCTGATTTCATGTCCTATGATAAAAAGCCGTCTGTTTCCACCGCCAAACCTTTCCAGGAAGAATGTGCAACAGTTTAGCACCATTTTTGATTGAATTGGAGAATTTCAGATTTTTGCTGAAGTTTTGACCCCGGGGCTTAGAATTTTTTTTTCCCTCAGGTTAAGTTGTCGAGGGCTAATTTCATGTCCTATGATAAAAAGCCTTCTGTTTCGACCTCCAAACCTTTCAGGGGAGTATTTGCAAAACTTTGGCACCATGTTTGAGTGAATTGGAGAATTTCAGATTTTTGCTGAAATTGTGACCCCGGGGCTTAGAAATTTTTTTTTTCACAGGTTAAGTTGTCGAGGGCTGATTTCATGTCCTATGATAAAAAGCCTTCTGTTTCCAGCGCCGAACCTTTCAGGGGAGAATTTGCAACAGTTTAGCACCATTTTTGAGTGAATTGGAGAATTTCAGATTTTTGCTGAAGTTGTGACCCCGGGGCTTAGAATTTTTTTTTTCACAGGTTAAGTTGTCGAGGGCTGATTTCATGTCCTATGATAAAAAGCCTTCTGTTTCCACCGCCGCACCTTTCAGGGGAGAATTTGCAACAGTTTAGCAGCATTTTTGAGTGAATTGGAGAATTTCAGATTTTTGCTGAACTTGTGACCCCGGGGCTTAGAAACTGTTTTTTTCACAGGTTAAGTTGTCGAGGGTTGATTTCTTGGCCTATGATAAAAAGCCTTCTGTTTCCACCGCCGAACCTTTCAGGGGTGAATTTACAACAGTTTAGCACCATTTTTGAGTGAATTGGAGAATTTCAGATTTTTGCTGAAATTGTGACCCCGGGGCTTAGAATTTTTTTTTTTCACAGGTTAAGTTGTCGAGGGCTGATTTCATGTCCTATGATAAAAAGCCTTCTGTTTCCACCGCCAAACCTTTCAGGGGAGTATTTGCAAAACTTTGGCACCATTTTTGAGTGAATTGGAGAATTTCAGATTTTTGCTGAAGTTGTGACCCCGGGGCTTAGAAATTTTTTTTTCCACAGGTCAAGTTGTCGAGGGCTGATTTCATGTCCTATGATAAAAAGCCGTCTGTTTCCACCGCCAAACCTTTCCAGGAAGAATGTCCAACAGTTTAGCACCATTTTTGAGTGAATTGGAGAATTTCAGATTTTTGCTGAAGTTGTGACCCCGGGGCTTAGAAATTTTTTTTTTCACGGGTTAAGTTGGCGAGGGCTGATTTCATGTCCTATGAAAAAAACCTTCTGTTTCCATCGCCAAACCTTTCAGGGGAGTATTTGCAAAACTTTGGCACCATTTTTGAGTGAATTGGAGAATTTCAGATTTTTGCTGAAGTTGTGACCCCAGGGCTTAGAAATTTTTTTTTCACAGGTTAAGTTGTCGAGGTCTGATTTCATGTCCTATGATAAAAAGCCGTCTGTTTCCACCGCCAAACCTTTCCAGGAAGAATGTGCAACAGTTTAGCACCATTTTTGAGTGAATTCGAGAATTTCAGATTTTTGCTGAAGTTGTGACCCCGGGGCTTAGAAATTTTTTCTTTTCACAGGTTATCTTGTCGAGGGCTGATTTCATGTCCTATGATAAAAAACCTTCTGTTTCCACCGCCAAACCTTTCAGGGGACTATTTGCAAAACTTTGGCACCATTTTTGAGTGAATTGGAGAATTTCAGATTTTTGCTGAAGTTTTGACACCGGGGCTTAGAAATTTTTTTTTTCACGGGTTAAGTTGTCGAGGGCTGATTCCATGTCCTATGATAAAAAGCCTTCTGTTTCCACCTCCAAACCTTTCAGGGGAGTATTTGCAAAACTTTGGCACCATTTTTGAGTGAATTGGAGAATTTCAGATTTTTGCTGAAGTTGTGACCATGGGATTAGAAAATTTTTTTTCACAGGTTAAGTTGTCGAGGGCTGATTTCATGTCCTATGATAAAAAGCCTTCTGTTTCCACCGCCGAACCTTTCAGGGGAGAATTTGCAACAGTTTAGCAGCATTTTTGAGTCAATTGGAGAATTTCAGATTTTTGCTGAAGTTGTGACCCCGGGGCTTAGAAATTTTTTTTTTCACAGGTTAAGTTGTCGAGGGCTGATTTCATGTCCTATGATAAAAAGCTGTCTGTTTCCACCGCCAAACCTTTCCAGGAAGAATATGCAACAGTTTAGCACCATTTTTGAGTGAATTGGAGAATTTCAGATTTTTGCTGAAGTTGTGACCCCGGGGCTTAGAAATTTTTTTTTTTCACAGGTTAAGTTGTCGAGGGCTGATTTCATGTCCTATGATAAAAAGCCGTCTGTTTCCACCGCCAAACCTTTCCAGAAAGAATGTGCAACAGTTTAGCACCATTTTTGAGTGAATTGGGGAATTTCAGATTTTTGCTGAAGTTGTGACCCCGGGGCTTAGAAATCTTTTTTTTTCACAGGTTAAGTTGTCGAGGGCTGATTTCATGTCCTATGATAAAAAGCCTTCTGTTTCCACCGCCAAACCTTTCAGGGGAGTATTTGCAAAACGTTGGCACCATTTTTGAGTGAATTGGAGAATTTCAGATTTTTGCTGAAGTTGTGACCCCGGGGCTTAGAAATTTTTTTTTTCACAGGTTAAGTTGTCGAGGGCTGATTTCATGTCCTATGGTAAAAAGCTGTCTGTTTCCACCGCCAAACCTTTCCAGGAAGAATATGCAACAGTTTAGCACCATTTTTGAGTGAATTGGAGAATTTCAGATTTTTGCTGAAGTTGTGACCCCGGGGCTTAGAAATTTTTTTTTCCCTCAGGTTAAGTTGTCGAGGGCTGATTTCATGTCCTATGATAAAAAGCCTTCTGTTTCCACCTCCAAACCTTTCAGGGGAGTATTTGCAAAACTTTGGCACCATCTTTGAGTGAATTGGAGAATTTCAGATTTTTGCTGAAGTTGTGACCCCGGGGCTTAGAAATATTTTTTTTCACAGGTTAAGTTGTCGAGGGCTGATTTCATGTCCTATGATAAAAAGCCTTCTGTTTCCAGCACCGAACCATTCAGGGAAGAATTTGCAACAGTTTAGCTGCATTTTTGAGTGAATTGGAGAATTTCAGATTTTTGCTGAAGTTGTGACCCCGGGGCTTAGAATTTTTTTTTTCACAGGTTAAGTTGTCGAGGGCTGATTTCATGTCCTATGATAAAAAGCCGTCTGTTTCCACCGCCAAACCTTTCCAGAAAGAATGTGCAACAGTTTAGCACCATTTTTGAGTGAATTGGGGAATTTCAGATTTTTGCTGAAGTTGTGACCCCGGGGCTTAGAAATCTTTTTTTTTCACAGGTTAAGTTGTCGAGGGCTGATTTCATGTCCTATGATAAAAAGCCTTCTGTTTCCACCGCCAAACCTTTCAGGGGAGTATTTGCAAAACGTTGGCACCATTTTTGAGTGAATTGGAGAATTTCAGATTTTTGCTGAAGTTGTGACCCCGGGGCTTAGAAATTTTTTTTTTCACAGGTTAAGTTGTCGAGGGTTGATTTCTTGGTCTATGATAAAAAGCCTTCTGTTTCCACCGCCGAACCTTTCAGGGGAGAATTTACAACAGTTTAGCACCATTTTTGAGTGAATTTGACAATTTCAGATTTTTGCTGAAGTTGTGACCCCGGGGCTTAGAAATTTTTTTTTTCACAGGTTAAGTTGTCGAGGGCTGATTTCATGTCCTATGATAAAAAGCCTTCTGTTTCCACCGCCAATCCTTTCAGGGGAGAATTTGCAACAGTTTAGCACCATTTTTGAGTGAATTGGAGAATTTCAGATTTTTGATGAAATTGTGACCCCGGGGCTTAGATTTTTTTTTTTCCACAGGTTAAGTTGTCGAGGGCTGATTTCATGTCCTATGATAAAAAGCCTTCTGTTTCCACCGCCAAACCTTTCAGGGGAGAATTGGCAACAGTTTAGCAGCATTTTTGAGTGAATTGGAGAATTTCAGATTTTTGCTGAAGTTGTGACCCCGGGGCTTAGAAACTGTTTTTTTCACAGGTTAAGTTGTCGAGGGTTGATTTCTTGGCCTATGATAAAAAGCCTTCTGTTTCCACCGCCGAACCTTTCAGGGGTGAATTTACAACAGTTTAGCACCATTTTTGAGTGAATTGGAGAATTTCAGATTTTTGCTGAAGTTGTGACCCCGGGGCTTAGAATTTTTTTTTTTCACAGGTTAAGTTGTCGAGGGCTGATTTCATGTCCTATGATAAAAAGCCTTCTGTTTCCACCGCCAAACCTTTCAGGGGAGTATTTGCAAAACTTTGGCACCATTTTTGAGTGAATTGGAGAATTTCAGATTTTTGCTGAAGTTGTGACCCCGGGGCTTAGAAATTTTTTTTTCCACAGGTTAAGTTGTCGAGGGCTGATTTCATGTCCTATGATAAAAAGCCTTCTGTTTCCACCGCCGATGCTTTCAGGGGAGAATTTGCAACAGTTTAGCACCATTTTTGAGTGAATTGGAGAATTTCAGATTTTTGCTGAAATTGTGACCCCGGGGCTTAGAATTTTTTTTTTCACAGGTTAAGTTGTCGAGGGCTGATTTCATGTCCTATGATAAAAAGCCTTCTGTTTCCACCGCCAAACCTTTCAGGGGAGAATTTGCAACAGTTTAGCAGCATTTTTGAGTGAATTGGAGAATTTCAGATTTTTGCTGAAGTTGTGACCCCGGGGCTTAGAAATTTTTTTTCCCACAGGTTAAGTTGTCGAGGTTTGATTTCTTGGTCTATGATAAAAACCCTTCTGTTTCCACCGCCGAACCTTTCAGGGGAGAATTTACAACAGTTTAGCACCATTTTTGAGTGAATTGGAGAATTTCAGATTTTTGCTGAAATTGTGACCCCGGGGCTTAGAATTTTTTTTTTCCACAGGTTAAGTTGTCGAGGGCTGATTTCATGTCCTATGATAAAAAGCCTTCTGTTTCCACCGCCAAACCTTTCAGGGGAGAATTTGCAAAAGTTTAGCAGCATTTTTGAGTGAATTGGAGAATTTCAGATTTTTGCTGAAGTTGTGACCCCGGGGCTTAGAAACTGTTTTTTTCACAGGTTAAGTTGTCGAGGGCTGATTTCATGTCCTATGATAAAAAGCCTTCTGTTTCCACCGCCAAACCTTTCAGGGGAGTATTTGCAAAACTTTGGCACCATTTTTGAGTGAATTGGAGAATTTCAGATTTTTGCTGAAGTTGTGACCCCGGGGCTTAGAAATTTTTTTTTCCACAGGTTAAGTTGTCGAGGGCTGATTTCATGTCCTATGATAAAAAGCCGTCTGTTTCCACCGCCAAACCTTTCCAGGAAGAATGTCCAACAGTTTAGCACCATTTTTGAGTGAATTGGAGAATTTCAGATTTTTGCTGAAGTTGTGACCCCGGGGCTTAGAAATTTTTTTTTTCACGGGTTAAGTTGGCGAGGGCTGATTTCATGTCCTATGAAAAAAACCTTCTGTTTCCACCGCCAAACCTTTCAGGGGAGTATTTGCAAAACTTTGGCACCATTTTTGAGTGAATTGGAGAATTTCAGATTTTTGCTGAAGTTGTGACCCCAGGGCTTAGAAATTTTTTTTTCACAGGTTAAGTTGTCGAGGTCTGATTTCATGTCCTATGATAAAAAGCCGTCTGTTTCCACCGCCAAACCTTTCCAGGAAGAATGTGCAACAGTTTAGCACCATTTTTGAGTGAATTCGAGAATTTCAGATTTTTGCTGAAGTTGTGACCCCGGGGCTTAGAAATTTTTTCTTTTCACAGGTTATCTTGTCGAGGGCTGATTTCATGTCCTATGATAAAAAACCTTCTGTTTCCACCGCCAAACCTTTCAGGGGACTATTTGCAAAACTTTGGCACCATTTTTGAGTGAATTGGAGAATTTCAGATTTTTGCTGAAGTTTTGACCCCGGGGCTTAGAAATTTTTTTTTTCACGGGTTAAGTTGTCGAGGGCTGATTCCATGTCCTATGATAAAAAGCCTTCTGTTTCCACCTCCAAACCTTTCAGGGGAGTATTTGCAAAACTTTGGCACCATTTTTGAGTGAATTGGAGAATTTCAGATTTTTGCTGAAGTTGTGACCCAGGGCTTAGAAAATTTTTTTTCACAGGTTAAGTTGTCGAGGGCTGATTTCATGTCCTATGATAAAAAGCCTTCTGTTTCCACCGCCGAACCTTTCAGGGGAGAATTTGCAACAGTTTAGCAGCATTTTTGAGTCAATTGGAGAATTTCAGATTTTTGCTGAAGTTGTGACCCCGGGGCTTAGAAATTTTTTTTTTCACAGGTTAAGTTGTCGAGGGCTGATTTCATGTCCTATGATAAAAAGCTGTCTGTTTCCACCGCCAAACCTTTCCAGGAAGAATATGCAACAGTTTAGCACCATTTTTGAGTGAATTGGAGAATTTCAGATTTTTGCTGAAGTTGTGACCCCGGGGCTTAGAAATTTTTTTTTTCACAGGTTAAGTTGTCGAGGGCTGATTTCATGTCCTATGATAAAAAGCCGTCTGTTTCCACCGCCAAACCTTTCCAGAAAGAATGTGCAACAGTTTAGCACCATTTTTGAGTGAATTGGGGAATTTCAGATTTTTGCTGAAGTTGTGACCCCGGGGCTTAGAAATCTTTTTTTTTCACAGGTTAAGTTGTCGAGGGCTGATTTCATGTCCTATGATAAAAAGCCTTCTGTTTCCACCGCCAAACCCTTCAGGGGAGTATTTGCAAAACGTTGGCACCATTTTTGAGTGAATTGGAGAATTTCAGATTTTTGCTGAAGTTGTGACCCCGGGGCTTAGAAATTTTTTTTTTCACAGGTTAAGTTGTCGAGGGCTGATTTCATGTCCTATGGTAAAAAGCTGTCTGTTTCCACCGCCAAACCTTTCCAGGAAGAATATGCAACAGTTTAGCACCATTTTTGAGTGAATTGGAGAATTTCAGATTTTTGCTGAAGTTGTGACCCCGGGGCTTAGAAATTTTTTTTTCCCTCAGGTTAAGTTGTCGAGGGCTGATTTCATGTCCTATGATAAAAAGCCTTCTGTTTCCACCTCCAAACCTTTCAGGGGAGTATTTGCAAAACTTTGGCACCATCTTTGAGTGAATTGGAGAATTTCAGATTTTTGCTGAAGTTGTGACCCCGGGGCTTAGAAATATTTTTTTTCACAGGTTAAGTTGTCGAGGGCTGATTTCATGTCCTATGATAAAAAGCCTTCTGTTTCCAGCACCGAACCATTCAGGGAAGAATTTGCAACAGTTTAGCTGCATTTTTGAGTGAATTGGAGAATTTCAGATTTTTGCTGAAGTTGTGACCCCGGGGCTTAGAATTTTTTTTTTCACAGGTTAAGTTGTCGAGGGCTGATTTCATGTCCTATGATAAAAAGCCGTCTGTTTCCACCGCCAAACCTTTCCAGAAAGAATGTGCAACAGTTTAGCACCATTTTTGAGTGAATTGGGGAATTTCAGATTTTTGCTGAAGTTGTGACCCCGGGGCTTAGAAATCTTTTTTTTTCACAGGTTAAGTTGTCGAGGGCTGATTTCATGTCCTATGATAAAAAGCCTTCTGTTTCCACCGCCAAACCTTTCAGGGGAGTATTTGCAAAACGTTGGCACCATTTTTGAGTGAATTGGAGAATTTCAGATTTTTGCTGAAGTTGTGACCCCGGGGCTTAGAAATTTTTTTTTTCACAGGTTAAGTTGTCGAGGGTTGATTTCTTGGTCTATGATAAAAAGCCTTCTGTTTCCACCGCCGAACCTTTCAGGGGAGAATTTACAACAGTTTAGCACCATTTTTGAGTGAATTTGACAATTTCAGATTTTTGCTGAAGTTGTGACCCCGGGGCTTAGAAATTTTTTTTTTCACAGGTTAAGTTGTCGAGGGCTGATTTCATGTCCTATGATAAAAAGCCTTCTGTTTCCACCGCCAATCCTTTCAGGGGAGAATTTGCAACAGTTTAGCACCATTTTTGAGTGAATTGGAGAATTTCAGATTTTTGATGAAATTGTGACCCCGGGGCTTAGATTTTTTTTTTTCCACAGGTTAAGTTGTCGAGGGCTGATTTCATGTCCTATGATAAAAAGCCTTCTGTTTCCACCGCCAAACCTTTCAGGGGAGAATTGGCAACAGTTTAGCAGCATTTTTGAGTGAATTGGAGAATTTCAGATTTTTGCTGAAGTTGTGACCCCGGGGCTTAGAAACTGTTTTTTTCACAGGTTAAGTTGTCGAGGGTTGATTTCTTGGCCTATGATAAAAAGCCTTCTGTTTCCACCGCCGAACCTTTCAGGGGTGAATTTACAACAGTTTAGCACCATTTTTGAGTGAATTGGAGAATTTCAGATTTTTGCTGAAGTTGTGACCCCGGGGCTTAGAATTTTTTTTTTTCACAGGTTAAGTTGTCGAGGGCTGATTTCATGTCCTATGATAAAAAGCCTTCTGTTTCCACCGCCAAACCTTTCAGGGGAGTATTTGCAAAACTTTGGCACCATTTTTGAGTGAATTGGAGAATTTCAGATTTTTGCTGAAGTTGTGACCCCGGGGCTTAGAAATTTTTTTTTCCACAGGTTAAGTTGTCGAGGGCTGATTTCATGTCCTATGATAAAAAGCCTTCTGTTTCCACCGCCGATGCTTTCAGGGGAGAATTTGCAACAGTTTAGCACCATTTTTGAGTGAATTGGAGAATTTCAGATTTTTGCTGAAATTGTGACCCCGGGGCTTAGAATTTTTTTTTTCACAGGTTAAGTTGTCGAGGGCTGATTTCATGTCCTATGATAAAAAGCCTTCTGTTTCCACCGCCAAACCTTTCAGGGGAGAATTTGCAACAGTTTAGCAGCATTTTTGAGTGAATTGGAGAATTTCAGATTTTTGCTGAAGTTGTGACCCCGGGGCTTAGAAATTTTTTTTCCCACAGGTTAAGTTGTCGAGGTTTGATTTCTTGGTCTATGATAAAAACCCTTCTGTTTCCACCGCCGAACCTTTCAGGGGAGAATTTACAACAGTTTAGCACCATTTTTGAGTGAATTGGAGAATTTCAGATTTTTGCTGAAATTGTGACCCCGGGGCTTAGAAATTTTTTTTTCCACAGGTTAAGTTGTCGAGGGCTGATTTCATGTCCTATGATAAAAAGCCTTCTGTTTCCACCGCCGAACCTTTCAGGGGAGAATTTGCAACAGTTTAGCAGCATTTTTCAGTGAATTGGAGAATTTCAGATTTTTGCTGAAGTTGTGACCCCGGGGCTTAGAAACTGTTTTTTTCACAGGTTAAGTTGTCGAGGGCTGATTTCATGTCCTATGATAAAAAGCCTTCTGTTTCCACCGCCAAACCTTTCAGGGGAGTATTTGCAAAACTTTGGCACCATTTTTGAGTGAATTGGAGAATTTCAGATTTTTGCTGAAGTTGTGACCCCAGGGCTTAGAAATTTTTTTTTTCACAGGTTAAGTTGTCGAGGGCTGATTTCATGTCCTATGATAAAAAGCCGTCTGTTTCCACCGCCAAACCTTTCCAGGAAGAATGTGCAACAGTTTAGCACCATTTTTGATTGAATTGGAGAATTTCAGATTTTTGCTGAAGTTTTGACCCCGGGGCTTAGAATTTTTTTTCCCCTCAGGTTAAGTTGTCGAGGGCTGATTTCATGTCCTATGATAAAAAGCCTTCTGTTTCGACCTCCAAACCTTTCAGGGGAGTATTTGCAAAACTTTGGCACCATTTTTGAGTGAATTGGAGAATTTCAGATTTTTGCTGAAGTTGTGACCCCGGGGCTTAGAAATATTTTTTTTCACAGGTTAAGTTGTCGAGGGCTGATTTCATGTCCTATGATAAAAAGCCTTCTGTTTCCAGCACCGAACCTTTCAGGGGAGAATTTGCAACAGTTTAGCTGCATTTTTGAGTGAATTGGAGAATTTCAGATTTTTGCTGAAGTTGTGACCCCGGGGCTTAGAATTTTTTTTTTCACAGGTTATGTTGTCGAGGGCTGATTTCATGTCCTATGATAAAAAGCCGCCTGTTTCCACCGCCAAACCTTTCCAGAAAGAATGTGCAACAGTTTAGCACCATTTTTGAGTGAATTGGGGAATTTCAGATTTTTGCTGAAGTTGTGACCCCGGGGCTTAGAAATCTTTTTTTTTCACAGGTTAAGCTGTCGTGGGCTGATTTCATGTCCTATGATAAAAAGCCTTCTGTTTCCACCGCCAAACCTTTCAGGGGAGTATTTGCAAAACTTTGGCACCATTTTTGAGTGAATTGGAGAATTTCAGATTTTTGCTGAAGTTGTGACCCCGGGGCTTAGAAATTTTTTTTTCCACAGGTTAAGTTGTCGAGGGCTGATTTCATGTCCTATGATAAAAAGCCTTCTGTTTCCACCGCCGAACCTTTCAGGGGAGAATTTGCAACAGTTTAGCAGCATTTTTCAGTGAATTGGAGAATTTCAGATTTTTGCTGAAGTTGTGACCCCAGGGCTTAGAAATTTTTTTTTTCACAGGTTAAGTTGTCGAGGGCTGATTTCATGTCCTATGATAAAAAGCCGTCTGTTTCCACCGCCAAACCTTTCCAGGAAGAATGTGCAACAGTTTAGCACCATTTTTGATTGAATTGCAGAATTTCAGATTTTTGCTGAAGTTTTGACCCCGGGGCTTAGAATTTTTTTCCCCCTCAGGTTAAGTTGTCGAGGGCTGATTTCATGTCCTATGATAAAAAGCCTTCTGTTTCGACCTCCAAACCTTTCAGGGGAGTATTTGCAAAACTTTGGCACCATTTTTGAGTGAATTGGAGAATTTCAGATTTTTGCTGAAGTTGTGACCCCGGGGCTTAGAAATATTTTTTTTCACAGGTTAAGTTGTCGAGGGCTGATTTCATGTCCTATGATAAAAAGCCTTCTGTTTCCAGCACCGAACCTTTCAGGGGAGAATTTGCAACAGTTTAGCTGCATTTTTGAGTGAATTGGAGAATTTCAGATTTTTGCTGAAGTTGTGACCCCGGGGCTTAGAATTTTTTTTTTCACAGGTTATGTTGTCGAGGGCTGATTTCATGTCCTATGATAAAAAGCCGCCTGTTTCCACCGCCAAACCTTTCCAGAAAGAATGTGCAACAGTTTAGCACCATTTTTGAGTGAATTGGGGAATTTCAGATTTTTGCTGAAGTTGTGACCCCGGGGCTTAGAAATCTTTTTTTTTCACAGGTTAAGTTGTCGAGGGCTGATTTCATGTCCTATGATAAAAAGCCTTCTGTTTCCACCGCCAAACCTTTCAGGGGAGAATTTGCAACAGTTTAGCAGCATTTTTGAGTCAATTGGAGAATTTCAGATTTTTGCTGAAGTTGTGAACCCGGGGCTTAGAAATTTTTTTTTTCACAGGTTAAGTTGTCGAGGGCTGATTTCATGTCCTATGGTAAAAAGCTGTCTGTTTCCACCGCCAAACCTTTCCAGGAAGAATATGCAACAGTTTAGCACCATTTTTGAGTGAATTGGAGAATTTCAGATTTTTGCTGAAGTTGTGACCCCGGGGCTTAGAAATTTTTTTTTTTCACAGGTTAAGTTGTTGAGGGCTGATTTCATGTCCTATGATAAAAAAGCCGTCTGTTTCCACCGCCAAACCTTTCCAGGAAGAATGTGCAACAGTTTAGCACCATTTTTGATTGAATTGGAGAATTTCAGATTTTTGCTGAAGTTTTGACCCCGGGGCTTAGAATTTTTTTTTTCCTCAGGTTAAGTTGTCGAGGGCTGATTTCATGTCCTATGATAAAAAGCCTTCTGTTTCCACCGCCAAACCTTTCAGGGGAGTATTTGCAAAACTTTGGCACCATTTTTGAGTGAATTGGAGAATTTCAGATTTTTGCTGAAGTTGTGACCCCGGGGCTTAGAAATTTTTTTTTCCACAGGTTAAGTTTTCGAGGGCTGATTTCATGTCCTATGATAAAAAGCCTTCTGTTTCCACCGCCGATGCTTTCAGGGGAGAATTTGCAACAGTTTAGCACCATTTTTGAGTGAATTGGAGAATTTCAGATTTTTGCTGAAATTGTGACCCCGGGGCTTAGAATTTTTTTTTTCACAGGTTAAGTTGTCGAGGGCTGATTTCATGTCCTATGATAAAAAGCCTTCTGTTTCCACCGCCAAACCTTTCAGGGGAGAATTTGCAACAGTTTAGCAGCATTTTTGAGTGAATTGGAGAATTTCAGATTTTTGCTGAAGTTGTGACCCCGGGGCTTAGAAATTTTTTTTCCCACAGGTTAAGTTGTCGAGGTTTGATTTCTTGGTCTATGATAAAAACCCTTCTGTTTCCACCGCCGAACCTTTCAGGGGAGAATTTACAACAGTTTAGCACCATTTTTGAGTGAATTGGAGAATTTCAGATTTTTGCTGAAGTTGTGACCCCAGGGCTTAGAAATTTTTTTTTTCACAGGTTAAGTTGTCGAGGGCTGATTTCATGTCCTATGATAAAAAGCCGTCTGTTTCCACCGCCAAACCTTTCCAGGAAGAATGTGCAACAGTTTAGCACCATTTTTGATTGAATTGGAGAATTTCAGATTTTTGCTGAAGTTTTGACCCCGGGGCTTAGAATTTTTTTTCCCCTCAGGTTAAGTTGTCGAGGGCTGATTTCATGTCCTATGATAAAAAGCCTTCTGTTTCGACCTCCAAACCTTTCAGGGGAGTATTTGCAAAACTTTGGCACCATTTTTGAGTGAATTGGAGAATTTCAGATTTTTGCTGAAGTTGTGACCCCGGGGCTTAGAAATTTTTTTTTCCACAGGTTAAGTTTTCGAGGGCTGATTTCATGTCCTATGATAAAAAGCCTTCTGTTTCCACCGCCGATGCTTTCAGGGGAGAATTTGCAACAGTTTAGCACCATTTTTGAGTGAATTGGAGAATTTCAGATTTTTGCTGAAATTGTGACCCCGGGGCTTAGAATTTTTTTTTTCACAGGTTAAGTTGTCGAGGGCTGATTTCATGTCCTATGATAAAAAGCCTTCTGTTTCCACCGCCAAACCTTTCAGGGGAGAATTTGCAACAGTTTAGCAGCATTTTTGAGTGAATTGGAGAATTTCAGAT
Source organism: Podarcis liolepis (assembly GCF_965112155.1). Classification (NCBI taxonomy): domain Eukaryota; kingdom Metazoa; phylum Chordata; class Lepidosauria; order Squamata; family Lacertidae; genus Podarcis; species Podarcis liolepis. The sequence goes on from NC_139556.1 coordinate 14,848,862, forward strand.
TTTTGCTGAAGTTGTGACCCCGGGGCTTAGAAATTTTTTTTCCCACAGGTTAAGTTGTCGAGGTTTGATTTCTTGGTCTATGATAAAAACCCTTCTGTTTCCACCGCCGAACCTTTCAGGGGAGAATTTACAACAGTTTAGCACCATTTTTGAGTGAATTGGAGAATTTCAGATTTTTGCTGAAATTGTGACCCCGGGGCTTAGAATTTTTTTTTTCCACAGGTTAAGTTGTCGAGGGCTGATTTCATGTCCTATGATAAAAAGCCTTCTGTTTCCACCGCCAAACCTTTCAGGGGAGAATTTGCAACAGTTTAGCAGCATTTTTGAGTGAATTGGAGAATTTCAGATTTTTGCTGAAGTTGTGACCCCGGGGCTTAGAAACTGTTTTTTTCACAGGTTAAGTTGTCGAGGGCTGATTTCATGTCCTATGATAAAAAGCCTTCTGTTTCCACCGCCAAACCTTTCAGGGGAGAATTTGCAACAGTTTAGCAGCATTTTTCAGTGAATTGGAGAATTTCAGATTTTTGCTGAAGTTGTGACCCCAGGGCTTAGAAATTTTTTTTTTCACAGGTTAAGTTGTCGAGGGCTGATTTCATGTCCTATGATAAAAAGCCGTCTGTTTCCACCGCCAAACCTTTCCAGGAAGAATGTGCAACAGTTTAGCACCATTTTTGATTGAATTGGAGAATTTCAGATTTTTGCTGAAGTTTTGACCCCGGGGCTTAGAATTTTTTTTCCCCTCAGGTTAAGTTGTCGAGGGCTGATTTCATGTCCTATGATAAAAAGCCTTCTGTTTCGACCTCCAAACCTTTCAGGGGAGTATTTGCAAAACTTTGGCACCATTTTTGAGTGAATTGGAGAATTTCAGATTTTTGCTGAAGTTGTGACCCCGGGGCTTAGAAATATTTTTTTTCACAGGTTAAGTTGTCGAGGGCTGATTTCATGTCCTATGATAAAAAGCCTTCTGTTTCCAGCACCGAACCTTTCAGGGGAGAATTTGCAACAGTTTAGCTGCATTTTTGAGTGAATTGGAGAATTTCAGATTTTTGCTGAAGTTGTGACCCCGGGGCTTAGAATTTTTTTTTTCACAGGTTATGTTGTCGAGGGCTGATTTCATGTCCTATGATAAAAAGCCTTCTGTTTCCAGCACCGAACCTTTCAGGGGAGAATTTGCAACAGTTTAGCTGCATTTTTGAGTGAATTGGAGAATTTCAGATTTTTGCTGAAGTTGTGACCCCGGGGCTTAGAAATCTTTTTTTTTCACAGGTTAAGTTGTCGAGGGCTGATTTCATGTCCTATGATAAAAAGCCTTCTGTTTCCACCGCCAAACCATTCAGGGGAGTATTTGCAAAACTTTGGCACCATTTTTGAGTGAATTGGAGAATTTCAGATTTTTGCTGAAGTTGTGACCCCGGGGCTTAGAAATTTTTTTTTCCACAGGTTAAGTTGTCGAGGGCTGATTTCATGTCCTATGATAAAAAGCCTTCTGTTTCCACCGCCGAACCTTTCAGGGGAGAATTTGCAACAGTTTAGCAGCATTTTTCAGTGAATTGGAGAATTTCAGATTTTTGCTGAAGTTGTGACCCCAGGGCTTAGAAATTTTTTTTTTCACAGGTTAAGTTGTCGAGGGCTGATTTCATGTCCTATGATAAAAAGCCGTCTGTTTCCACCGCCAAACCTTTCCAGGAAGAATGTGCAACAGTTTAGCACCATTTTTGATTGAATTGGAGAATTTCAGATTTTTGCTGAAGTTTTGACCCCGGGGCTTAGAATTTTTTTTCCCCTCAGGTTAAGTTGTCGAGGGCTGATTTCATGTCCTATGATAAAAAGCCTTCTGTTTCGACCTCCAAACCTTTCAGGGGAGTATTTGCAAAACTTTGGCACCATTTTTGAGTGAATTGGAGAATTTCAGATTTTTGCTGAAGTTGTGACCCCGGGGCTTAGAAATATTTTTTTTCACAGGTTAAGTTGTCGAGGGCTGATTTCATGTCCTATGATAAAAAGCCTTCTGTTTCCAGCACCGAACCTTTCAGGGGAGAATTTGCAACAGTTTAGCTGCATTTTTGAGTGAATTGGAGAATTTCAGATTTTTGCTGAAGTTGTGACCCCGGGGCTTAGAATTTTTTTTTTCACAGGTTATGTTGTCGAGGGCTGATTTCATGTCCTATGATAAAAAGCCGCCTGTTTCCACCGCCAAACCTTTCCAGAAAGAATGTGCAACAGTTTAGCACCATTTTTGAGTGAATTGGGGAATTTCAGATTTTTGCTGAAGTTGTGACCCCGGGGCTTAGAAATCTTTTTTTTTCACAGGTTAAGTTGTCGAGGGCTGATTTCATGTCCTATGATAAAAAGCCGCCTGTTTCCACCGCCAAACCTTTCAGGGGAGTATTTGCAAAACTTTGGCACCATTTTTGAGTGAATTGGAGAATTTCAGATTTTTGCTGAAGTTGTGACCCCGGGGCTTAGAAATTTTTTTATCACAGGTTAAGTTGTCGAGGGCTGATTTCATGTCCTATGATAAAAAGCCTTCTGTTTCCACCGCCAAACCTTTCCAGGAAGAATATGCAACAGTTTAGCACCATTTTTGAGTCAATTGGAGAATTTCAGATTTTTGCTGAAGTTGTGACCCCGGGGCTTAGAAATTTTTTTTTTCACAGGTTAAGTTGTCGAGGGCTGATTTCATGTCCTATGATAAAAAGCCTTCTGTTTCCACCGCCGAACCTTTCAGGGGAGAATTTGCAACAGTTTAGCAGCATTTTTGAGTCAATTGGAGAATTTCAGATTTTTGCTGAAGTTGTGACCCCGGGGCTTAGAAATTTTTTTATCACAGGTTAAGTTGTCGAGGGCTGATTTCATGTCCTATGATAAAAAGCCTTCTGTTTCCACCGCCGAACCTTTCAGGGGAGAATTTGCAACAGTTTAGCAGCATTTTTGAGTCAATTGGAGAATTTCAGATTTTTGCTGAAGTTGTGACCCCGGGGCTTAGAAATTTTTTTTTTCACAGGTTAAGTTGTCGAGGGCTGATTTCATGTCCTATGATAAAAAGCTGTCTGTTTCCACCGCCAAACCTTTCCAGGAAGAATATGCAACAGTTTAGCACCATTTTTGAGTGAATTGGAGAATTTCAGATTTTTGCTGAAGTTTTGACCCCGGGGCTTAGAATTTTTTTTTCCCTCAGGTTAAGTTGTCGAGGGCTGATTTCATGTCCTATGATAAAAAGCCTTCTGTTTCGACCTCCAAACCTTTCAGGGGAGTATTTGCAAAACTTTGGCACCATTTTTGAGTGAATTGGAGAATTTCAGATTTTTGCTGAAGTTGTGACCCCGGGCTTAGAAATATTTTTTTTCACAGGTTAAGTTGTCGAGGGCTGATTTCATGTCCTATGATAAAAAGCCTTCTGTTTCGACCTCCAAACCTTTCAGGGGAGTATTTGCAAAACTTTGGCACCATTTTTGAGTGAATTGGAGAATTTCAGATTTTTGCTGAAGTTGTGACCCCGGGGCTTAGAAATTTTTTTATCACAGGTTAAGTTGTCGAGGGCTGATTTCATGTCCTATGATAAAAAGCCTTCTGTTTCCACCGCCGAACCTTTCAGGGGAGAATTTGCAACAGTTTAGCAGCATTTTTGAGTCAATTGGAGAATTTCAGATTTTTGCTGAAGTTGTGACCCCGGGGCTTAGAAATTTTTTTATCACAGGTTAAGTTGTCGAGGGCTGATTTCATTTCCTATGATAAAAAGCCTTCTGTTTCCACCGCCGAACCTTTCAGGGGAGAATTGGCAACAGTTTAGCAGCATTTTTGAGTCAATTGGAGAATTTCAGATTTTTGCTGAAGTTGTGACCCCGGGGCTTAGAAATTTTTTTTTTCACAGGTTAAGTTGTCGAGGGCTGATTTCATGTCCTATGATAAAAAGCTGTCTGTTTCCACCGCCAAACCTTTCCAGGAAGAATATGCAACAGTTTAGCACCATTTTTGAGTGAATTGGAGAATTTCAGATTTTTGCTGAAGTTGTGACCCCGGGGCTTAGAATTTTTTTTTTTCACAGGTTAAGTTGTCGAGGGCTGATTTCATGTCCTATGATAAAAAGCCGTCTGTTTCCACCGCCAAACCTTTCCAGGAAGAATGTGCAACAGTTTAGCACCATTTTTGATTGAATTGGAGAATTTCAGATTTTTGCTGAAGTTTTGACCCCGGGGCTTAGAATTTTTTTTCCCCTCAGGTTAAGTTGTCGAGGGCTGATTTCATGTCCTATGATAAAAAGCCTTCTGTTTCGACCTCCAAACCTTTCAGGGGAGTATTTGCAAAACTTTGGCACCATTTTTGAGTGAATTGGAGAATTTCAGATTTTTGCTAAAGTTGTGACCCCGGGGCTTAGAAATATTTTTTTTCACAGGTTAAGTTGTCGAGGGCTGATTTCATGTCCTATGATAAAAAGCCTTCTGTTTCCAGCACCGAACCTTTCAGGGGAGAATTTGCAACAGTTTAGCTGCATTTTTGAGTGAATTGGACAATTTCAGATTTTTGCTGAAGTTGTGACCCCGGGGCTTAGAAATTTTTTTTTTCACAGGTTAAGTTGTCGAGGGTTGATTTCTTGGTCTATGATAAAAAGCCTTCTGTTTCCACCGCCGAACCTTTCTGGGGAGAATTTACAACAGTTTAGCACCATTTTTGAGTGAATTGGAGAATTTCAGATTTTTGCTGAAGTTGTGACCCCGGGGCTTAGAAATTTTTTTTTTCACAGGTTAAGTTGTCGAGGGCTGATTTCATGTCCTATGATAAAAAGCCTTCTGTTTCCACCGCCAATCCTTTCAGGGGAGAATTTGCAACAGTTTAGCACCATTTTTGAGTGAATTGGAGAATTTCAGATTTTTGCTGAAATTGTGACCCCGGGGCTTAGAATTTTTTTTTTTCACAGGTTAAGTTGTCGAGGGCTGATTTCATGTCCTATGATAAAAAGCCGTCTGTTTCCACCGCCAAACCTTTCCAGAAAGAATGTGCAACAGTTTAGCACCATTTTTGAGTGAATTGGGGAATTTCAGATTTTTGCTGAAGTTGTGACCCCGGGGCTTAGAAATCTTTTTTTTTACAGGTTAAGTTGTCGAGGGCTGATTTCATGTCCTATGATAAAAGCCTTCTGTTTCCACCGCCAAACCTTTCAGGGGAGTATTTGCAAAACGTTGGCACCATTTTTGAGTGAATTGGACAATTTCAGATTTTTGCTGAAGTTGTGACCCCGGGGCTTAGAAATTTTTTTTTTCACAGGTTAAGTTGTCGAGGGTTGATTTCTTGGTCTATGATAAAAAGCCTTCTGTTTCCACCGCCGAACCTTTCTGGGGAGAATTTACAACAGTTTAGCACCATTTTTGAGTGAATTGGAGAATTTCAGATTTTTGCTGAAGTTGTGACCCCGGGGCTTAGAAATTTTTTTTTTCCCAGGTTAAGTTGTCGAGGGCTGATTTCATGTCCTATGATAAAAAGCCTTCTGTTTCCACCGCCGAACCTTTCAGGGGAGAATTTGCAACAGTTTAGCAGCATTTTTGAGTCAATTGGAGAATTTCAGATTTTTGCTGAAGTTGTGACCCCGGGGCTTAGAAATTTTTTTTTCACAGGTTAAGTTGTCGAGGGCTGATTTCATGTCGTATGATAAAAAGCTGTCTGTTTCCACCGCCAAACCTTTCCAGGAAGAATATGCAACAGTTTAGCACCATTTTTGAGTGAATTGGAGAATTTCAGATTTTTGCTGAAGTTGTGACCCCGGGGCTTAGAATTTTTTTTTTTCCCAGGTTAAGTTGTCGAGGGCTGATTTCATGTCCTATGATAAAAAGCCGTCTGTTTCCACCGCCAAACCTTTCCATGAAGAATGTGCAACAGTTTAGCACCATTTTTGATTGAATTGGAGAATTTCAGATTTTTGCTGAAGTTGTGATCCCGGGGCTTAGAATTTTTTTTTTCACAGGTTAAGTTGTCGAGGGCTGATTTCATGTCCTATGATAAAAAGCCGTCTGTTTCCACCGCCAAACCTTTCCATGAAGAATGTGCAACAGTTTAGCACCATTTTTGAGTGAATTGGAGAATTTCAGATTTTTGCTGAAGTTGTGACCCCGGGGCTTAGAATTTTTTTTTTTCACAGGTTAAGTTGTCGAGGGCTGATTTCATGTCCTATGATAAAAAGCCGTCTGTTTCCACCGCCAAACCTTTCAGGGGAGTATTTGCAACACGTTGGCACCATCTTTGAGTGAATTGGAGAATTTCAGATTTTTGCTGAAGTTGTGACCCCGGGGCTTAGAAATTTTTTTTTTCCCACAGGTTAAGTTGTCGAGGGCTGATTTCATGTCCTATGATAAAAAGCCTTCTGTTTCCACCGCCAAACCTTTCAGGGGAGTATTTGCAAAACTTGGGCACCATTTTTGAGTGAATTGGAGAATTTCAGATTTTTGCTGAAGTTGTGACCCCGGGGCTTAGAAATTTTTTTTTCCACAGGTTAAGTTGTCGAGGGTTGATTTCTTGGCCTATGATAAAAAGCCTTCTGTTTCCACCGCCGAACCTTTCAGGGGTGAATTTACAACAGTTTAGCAGCATTTTTGAGTGAATTGGAGAATTTCAGATTTTTGCTGAAGTTGTGACCCCGGGGCTTAGAATTTTTTTTTTTCACAGGTTAAGTTGTCGAGGGCTGATTTCATGTCCTATGATAAAAAGCCTTCTGTTTCCACCGCCAAACCTTTCCAGGAAGAATATGCAACAGTTTAGCACCATTTTTGAGTGAATTGGAGAATTTCAGATTTTTGCTGAAGTTGTGACCCCGGGGCTTAGAATTTTTTTTTTTCACAGGTTAAGTTGTCGAGGGCTGATTTCATGTCCTATGATAAAAAGCCTTCTGTTTCGACCTCCAAACCTTTCAGGGGAGTATTTGCAAAACTTTGGCACCATTTTTGAGTGAATTGGAGAATTTCAGATTTTTGCTGAAGTTGTGACCCCGGGGCTTAGAAATATTTTTTTTCACAGGTTAAGTTGTCGAGGGCTGATTTCATGTCCTATGATAAAAAGCCTTCTGTTTCCAGCACCGAACCTTTCAGGGGAGAATTTGCAACAGTTTAGCTGCATTTTTGAGTGAATTGGAGAATTTCAGATTTTTGCTGAAGTTGTGACCCCGGGGCTTAAAATTTTTTTTCCCACAGGTTAAGTTGTCGAGGGCTGATTTCATGTCCTATGATAAAAAGCCTTCTGTTTCCAGCACCGAACCTTTCAGGGGAGAATTTGCAACAGTTTAGCTGCATTTTTGAGTGAATTGGAGAATTTCAGATTTTTGCTGAAGTTGTGACCCCGGGGCTTAAAATTTTTTTTCCCACAGGTTAAGTTGTCGAGGGCTGATTTCATGTCCTATGATAAAAAGCTGTCTGTTTCCACCGCCAAACCTTTCCAGGAAGAATATGCAACAGTTTAGCACCATTTTTGAGTGAATTGGAGAATTTCAGATTTTTGCTGAAGTTTTGACCCCGGGGCTTAGAATTTTTTTTTCCCTCAGGTTAAGTTGTCGAGGGCTGATTTCATGTCCTATGATAAAAAGCCTTCTGTTTCGACCTCCAAACCTTTCAGGGGAGTATTTGCAAAACTTTGGCACCATTTTTGAGTGAATTGGAGAATTTCAGATTTTTGCTGAAGTTGTGACCCCGGGGCTTAGAAATATTTTTTTTCACAGGTTAAGTTGTCGAGGGCTGATTTCATGTCCTATGATAAAAAGCCTTCTGTTTCGACCTCCAAACCTTTCAGGGGAGTATTTGCAAAACTTTGGCACCATTTTTGAGTGAATTGGAGAATTTCAGATTTTTGCTGAAGTTGTGACCCCGGGGCTTAGAAATTTTTTTATCACAGGTTAAGTTGTCGAGGGCTGATTTCATGTCCTATGATAAAAAGCCTTCTGTTTCCACCGCCGAACCTTTCAGGGGAGAATTTGCAACAGTTTAGCAGCATTTTTGAGTCAATTGGAGAATTTCAGATTTTTGCTGAAGTTGTGACCCCGGGGCTTAGAAATTTTTTTATCACAGGTTAAGTTGTCGAGGGCTGATTTCATTTCCTATGATAAAAAGCCTTCTGTTTCCACCGCCGAACCTTTCAGGGGAGAATTGGCAACAGTTTAGCAGCATTTTTGAGTCAATTGGAGAATTTCAGATTTTTGCTGAAGTTGTGACCCCGGGGCTTAGAAATTTTTTTTTTCACAGGTTAAGTTGTCGAGGGCTGATTTCATGTCCTATGATAAAAAGCTGTCTGTTTCCACCGCCAAACCTTTCCAGGAAGAATATGCAACAGTTTAGCACCATTTTTGAGTGAATTGGAGAATTTCAGATTTTTGCTGAAGTTGTGACCCCGGGGCTTAGAATTTTTTTTTTTCACAGGTTAAGTTGTCGAGGGCTGATTTCATGTCCTATGATAAAAAGCCGTCTGTTTCCACCGCCAAACCTTTCAGGGGAGAATTTGCAACAGTTTAGCAGCATTTTTGAGTGAATTGGAGAATTTCAGATTTTTGCTGAAGTTGTGACCCCGGGGCTTAGAAACTGTTTTTTTCACAGGTTAAGTTGTCGAGGGTTGATTTCTTGGCCTATGATAAAAAGCCTTCTGTTTCCACCGCCGAACCTTTCAGGGGTGAATTTACAACAGTTTAGCACCATTTTTGAGTGAATTGGAGAATTTCAGATTTTTGCTGAAGTTGTGACCCCGGGGCTTAGAAATTTTTTTTTTCACAGGTTAAGTTGTCGAGGGCTGATTTCATGTCCTATGATAAAAAGCCTTCTGTTTCCACCGCCAAACCTTTCAGGGGAGTATTTGCAAAACTTTGGCACCATTTTTGAGTGAATTGGAGAATTTCAGATTTTTGCTGAAGTTGTGACCCCGGGGCTTAGAAATTTTTTTTCCCACAGGTTAAGTTGTCGAGGGCTGATTTCATGTCCTATGATAAAAAGCCTTCTGTTTCCACCGCCGAACCTTTCAGGGGAGAATTTGCAACAGTTTAGCAGCATTTTTCAGTGAATTGGAGAATTTCAGATTTTTGCTGAAGTTGTGACCCCAGGGCTTAGAAATTTTTTTTCCCACAGGTTAAGTTGTCGAGGGCTGATTTCATGTTCTATGATAAAAAGCCGTCTGTTTCCACCGCCAAACCTTTCCAGGAAGAATGTGCAACAGTTTAGCACCATTTTTGAGTGAATTGGAGAATTTTAGATTTTTGCTGAAGTTGTGACCCCGGGGCTTAGAAATTTTTTCTTTTCACAGGTTATGTTGTCGAGGGCTGATTTCATGTCCTATGATAAAAAGCCTTCTGTTTCCACCGCCAAACCTTTCAGGGGAGTATTTGCAAAACTTTGGCACCATTTTTGAGTGAATTGGAGAATTTCAGATTTTTGCTGAAGTTTTGACCCCGGGGCTTAGAAATTTTTTTTTTCACGGGTTAAGTTGTCGAGGGCTGATTCCATGTCCTATGATAAAAAGCCTTCTGTTTCCACCTCCAAACCTTTCAGGGGAGTATTTGCAAAACTTTGGCACCATTTTTGAGTGAATTGGAGAATTTCAGATTTTTGCTGAAGTTGTGACCCCGGGGCTTAGAAATTTTTTTTCCCAGGTTAAGTTGTCGAGGGCTGATTTCATGTCCTATGATAAAAAGCCTTCTGTTTCCACCGCCGAACCTTTCAGGGGAGAATTTGCAACAGTTTAGCAGCATTTTTGAGTCAATTGGAGAATTTCAGATTTTTGCTGAAGTTGTGACCCCGGGGTTTAGAAATTTTTTTTTCACAGGTTAAGTTGTCGAGGGCTGATTTCATGTCGTATGATAAAAAGCTGTCTGTTTCCACCGCCAAACCTTTCCAGGAAGAATATGCAACAGTTTAGCACCATTTTTGAGTGAATTGGAGAATTTCAGATTTTTGCTGAAGTTGTGACCCCGGGGCTTAGAATTTTTTTTTTTCCCAGGTTAAGTTGTCGAGGGCTGATTTCATGTCCTATGATAAAAAGCCGTCTGTTTCCACCGCCAAACCTTTCCATGAAGAATGTGCAACAGTTTAGCACCATTTTTGATTGAATTGGAGAATTTCAGATTTTTGCTGAAGTTGTGACCCCGGGGCTTAGAATTTTTTTTTTCACAGGTTAAGTTGTCGAGGGCTGATTTCATGTCCTATGATAAAAAGCCGTCTGTTTCCACCGCCAAACCTTTCCATGAAGAATGTGCAACAGTTTAGCACCATTTTTGAGTGAATTGGAGAATTTCAGATTTTTGCTGAAGTTGTGACCCCGGGGCTTAGAATTTTTTTTTTCCACAGGTTAAGTTGTCGAGGGCTGATTTCATGTCCTATGATAAAAAGCCGTCTGTTTCCACCGCCAAACCTTTCAGGGGAGTATTTGCAACACGTTGGCACCATCTTTGAGTGAATTGGAGAATTTCAGATTTTTGCTGAAGTTGTGACCCCGGGGCTTAGAAATTTTTTTTTTTCCACAGGTTAAGTTGTCGAGGGCTGATTTCATGTCCTATGATAAAAAGCCTTCTGTTTCCACCGCCAAACCTTTCAGGGGAGTATTTGCAAAACTTGGGCACCATTTTTGAGTGAATTGGAGAATTTCAGATTTTTGCTGAAGTTGTGACCCCGGGGCTTAGAAATTTTTTTTTCCACAGGTTAAGTTGTCGAGGGTTGATTTCTTGGCCTATGATAAAAAGCCTTCTGTTTCCACCGCCGAACCTTTCAGGGGTGAATTTACAACAGTTTAGCAGCATTTTTGAGTGAATTGGAGAATTTCAGATTTTTGCTGAAGTTGTGACCCCGGGGCTTAGAAATTTTTTTTTTCACAGGTTAAGTTGTCGAGGGCTGATTTCATGTCCTATGATAAAAAGCCTTCTGTTTCCACCTCCAAACCTTTCAGGGGAGTATTTGCAAAACTTTGGCACCATTTTTGAGTGAATTGGAAAATTTCAGATTTTTGCTGAAGTTGTGACCCCGGGCTTAGAAATTTTTTTTTTCACAGGTTAAGTTGTCGAGGGTTGATTTCTTGGCCTATGATAAAAAGCCTTCTGTTTCCACCGCCGAACCTTTCAGGGGTGAATTTACAACAGTTTAGCACCATTTTTGAGTGAATTGGAGAATTTCAGATTTTTGCTGAAGTTGTGACCCCGGCGCTTAGAAATTTTTTTTTTCACAGGTTAAGTTGTCGAGGGCTGATTTCATGTCCTATGATAAAAAGCCTTCTGTTTCCACCGCCGAACCTTTCAGGGGAGAATTTGCAACAGTTTAGCAGCATTTTTCAGTGAATTGGAGAATTTCAGATTTTTGCTGAAGTTGTGACCCCAGGGCTTAGAAATTTTTTTTCCCACAGGTTAAGTTGTCGAGGGCTGATTTCATGTTCTATGATAAAAAGCCGTCTGTTTCCACCGCCAAACCTTTCCAGGAAGAATGTGCAACAGTTTAGCACCATTTTTGAGTGAATTGGAGAATTTTAGATTTTTGCTGAAGTTGTGACCCCGGGGCTTAGAAATTTTTTCTTTTCACAGGTTATGTTGTCGAGGGCTGATTTCATGTCCTATGATAAAAAGCCTTCTGTTTCCACCGCCGAACCTTTCAGGGGAGAATTAGCAACAGTTTAGCACCATTTATGAGTGAATTGGAGAATTTCAGATTTTTGCTGAAATTGTGACCCCGGGGCTTAGAAATTTTTTTTCCCCAGGTTAAGTTGTCGAGGGCTGATTTCATGTCCTATGATAAAAAGCCTTCTGTTTCCACCGCCGAACCTTTCAGGGGAGAATTTGCAACAGTTTAGCAGCATTTTTGAGTCAATTGGAGAATTTCAGATTTTTGCTGAAGTTGTGACCCCGGGGCTTAGAAATTTTTTTTTCACAGGTTAAGTTGTCGAGGGCTGATTTCATGTCGTATGATAAAAAGCTGTCTGTTTCCACCGCCAAACCTTTCCAGGAAGAATATGCAACAGTTTAGCACCATTTTTGAGTGAATTGGAGAATTTCAGATTTTTGCTGAAGTTGTGACCCCGGGGCTTAGAATTTTTTTTTTTCCCAGGTTAAGTTGTCGAGGGCTGATTTCATGTCCTATGATAAAAAGCCGTCTGTTTCCACCGCCAAACCTTTCCATGAAGAATGTGCAACAGTTTAGCACCATTTTTGATTGAATTGGAGAATTTCAGATTTTTGCTGAAGTTGTGATCCCGGGGCTTAGAATTTTTTTTTTCACAGGTTAAGTTGTCGAGGGCTGATTTCATGTCCTATGATAAAAAGCCGTCTGTTTCCACCGCCAAACCTTTCCATGAAGAATGTGCAACAGTTTAGCACCATTTTTGAGTGAATTGGAGAATTTCAGATTTTTGCTGAAGTTGTGACCCCGGGGCTTAGAATTTTTTTTTTTCACAGGTTAAGTTGTCGAGGGCTGATTTCATGTCCTATGATAAAAAGCCGTCTGTTTCCACCGCCAAACCTTTCAGGGGAGTATTTGCAACACGTTGGCACCATCTTTGAGTGAATTGGAGAATTTCAGATTTTTGCTGAAGTTGTGACCCCGGGGCTTAGAAATTTTTTTTTTCCCACAGGTTAAGTTGTCGAGGGCTGATTTCATGTCCTATGATAAAAAGCCTTCTGTTTCCACCGCCAAACCTTTCAGGGGAGTATTTGCAAAACTTGGGCACCATTTTTGAGTGAATTGGAGAATTTCAGATTTTTGCTGAAGTTGTGACCCCGGGGCTTAGAAATTTTTTTTCCCACAGGTTAAGTTGTCGAGGGTTGATTTCTTGGCCTATGATAAAAAGCCTTCTGTTTCCACCGCCGAACCTTTCAGGGGTGAATTTACAACAGTTTAGCAGCATTTTTGAGTGAATTGGAGAATTTCAGATTTTTGCTGAAGTTGTGACCCCGGGGCTTAGAATTTTTTTTTTTCACAGGTTAAGTTGTCGAGGGCTGATTTCATGTCCTATGATAAAAAGCCTTCTGTTTCCACCGCCGAACCTTTCAGGGGTGAATTTACAACAGTTTAGCAGCATTTTTGAGTGAATTGGAGAATTTCAGATTTTTGCTGAAGTTGTGACCCCGGGGCTTAGAATTTTTTTTTTTCACAGGTTAAGTTGTCGAGGGCTGATTTCATGTCCTATGATAAAAAGCCTTCTGTTTCCACCGCCAAACCTTTCCAGGAAGAATATGCAACAGTTTAGCACCATTTTTGAGTGAATTGGAGAATTTCAGATTTTTGCTGAAGTTGTGACCCCGGGGCTTAGAATTTTTTTTTTTCACAGGTTAAGTTGTCGAGGGCTGATTTCATGTCCTATGATAAAAAGCCGTCTGTTTCCACCGCCAAACCTTTCCAGGAAGAATGTGCAACAGTTTAGCACCATTTTTGATTGAATTGGAGAATTTCAGATTTTTGCTGAAGTTTTGACCCCGGGGCTTATAATTTTTTTCCCCCTCAGGTTAAGTTGTCGAGGGCTGATTTCATGTCCTATGATAAAAAGCCTTCTGTTTCGACCTCCAAACCTTTCAGGGGAGTATTTGCAAAACTTTGTCACCATTTTTGAGTGAATTGGAGAATTTCAGATTTTTGCTAAAGTTGTGACCCCGGGGCTTAGAAATATTTTTTTTCACAGGTTAAGTTGTCGAGGGCTGATTTCATGTCCTATGATAAAAAGCCTTCTGTTTCCAGCACCGAACCTTTCAGGGGAGAATTTGCAACAGTTTAGCTGCATTTTTGAGTGAATTGGAGAATTTCAGATTTTTGCTGAAGTTGTGACCCCGGGGCTTAGAATTTTTTTTTTTCACAGGTTAAGTTGTCGAGGGCTGATTTCATGTCCTATGATAAAAAGCCGTCTGTTTCCACCGCCAAACCTTTCCAGAAAGAATATGCAACAGTTTAGCACCATTTTTGAGTGAATTGGGGAATTTCAGATTTTTGCTGAAGTTGTGACCCCGGGGCTTAGAAATTTTTTTTCTTCACAGGTTAAGTTGTCGAGGGCTGATTTCATGTCCTATGATAAAAAGCCTTCTGTTTCCACCGCCAAACCTTTCAGGGGAGTATTTGCAAAACTTTGGCACCATTTTTGAGTGAATTGGAGAATTTCAGATTTTTGCTGAAGTTGTGACCCGGGGGCTTAGAAATTTTTTTTTTCACAGGTTAAGTTGTCGAGGGTTGATTTCTTGGTCTATGATAAAAAGCCTTCTGTTTCCACCGCCGAACCTTTCTGGGGAGAATTTACAACAGTTTAGCACCATTTTTGAGTGAATTTGACAATTTCAGATTTTTGCTGAAGTTGTGACCCCGGGGCTTAGAAATTTTTTTTTTCACAGGTTAAGTTGTCGAGGGCTGATTTCATGTCCTATGATAAAAAGCCTTCTGTTTCCACCGCCAATCCTTTCAGGGGAGAATTTGCAACAGTTTAGCACCATTTTTGAGTGAATTGGAGAATTTCAGATTTTTGCTGAAGTTGTGACCCCGGGGCTTAGAAACTGTTTTTTTCACAGGTAAAGTTGTCGAGGGTTGATTTCTTGGCCTATGATAAAAAGCCTTCTGTTTCCACCGCCGAACCTTTCAGGGGTGAATTTACAACAGTTTAGCACCATTTTTGAGTGAATTGGAGAATTTCAGATTTTTGCTGAAGTTGTGACCCCGGGGCTTAGAAATTTTTTTTTTCACAGGTTAAGTTGTCGAGGGCTGATTTCATGTCCTATGATAAAAAGCCTTCTGTTTCCACCGCCAAACCTTTCAGGGGAGTATTTGCAAAACTTTGGCACCATTTTTGAGTGAATTGGAGAATTTCAGATTTTTGCTGAAGTTGTGACCCCGGGGCTTAGAAATTTTTTTTTCCACAGGTTAAGTTGTCGACGGCTGATTTCATGTCCTATGATAAAAAGCCTTCTGTTTCCACCGCCGAACCTTTCAGGGGAGAATTTGCAACAGTTTAGCAGCATTTTTCAGTGAATTGGAGAATTTCAGATTTTTGCTGAAGTTGTGACCCCGGGGCTTAGAAATTTTTTCTTTTCACAGGTTATGTTGTCGAGGGCTGATTTCATGTCCTATGATAAAAAGCCTTCTGTTTCCACCGCCAAACCTTTCAGGGGAGTATTTGCAAAACTTTGGCACCATTTTTGAGTGAATTGGAGAATTTCAGATTTTTGCTGAAGTTTTGACCCCGGGGCTTAGAAATTTTTTTTTTCACGGGTTAAGTTGTCGAGGACTGATTCCATGTCCTATGATAAAAAGCCTTCTGTTTCCACCTCCAAACCTTTCAGGGGAGTATTTGCAAAACTTTGGCACCATTTTTGAGTGAATTGGAGAATTTCAGATTTTTGCTGAAGTTGTGACCCCGGGGCTTAGAAATTTTTTTATCACAGGTTAAGTTGTCGAGGGCTGATTTCATGTCCTATGATAAAAAGCCTTCTGTTTCCACCGCCGAACCTTTCAGGGGAGAATTTGCAACAGTTTAGCAGCATTTTTGAGTCAATTGGAGAATTTCAGATTTTTGCTGAAGTTGTGACCCCGGGGCTTAGAAATTTTTTTATCACAGGTTAAGTTGTCGAGGGCTGATTTCATGTCCTATGATAAAAAGCCTTCTGTTTCCAGCGCCGAACCTTTCAGGGGAGAATTTGCAACAGTTTAGCAGCATTTTTGAGTCAATTGGAGAATTTCAGATTTTTGCTGAAGTTGTGACCCCGGGGCTTAGAAATTTTTTTTTTCACAGGTTAAGTTGTCGAGGGCTGATTTCATGTCCTATGATAAAAAGCTGTCTGTTTCCACCGCCAAACCTTTCCAGGAAGAATATGCAACAGTTTAGCACCATTTTTGAGTGAATTGGAGAATTTCAGATTTTTGCTGAAGTTGTGACCCCGGGGCTTAGAATTTTTTTTTTTCACAGGTTAAGTTGTCGAGGGCTGATTTCATGTCCTATGATAAAAAGCCGTCTGTTTCCACCGCCAAACCTTTCCAGGAAGAATGTGCAACAGTTTAGCACCATTTTTGATTGAATTGGAGAATTTCAGATTTTTGCTGAAGTTTTGACCCCGGGGCTTATAATTTTTTTTCCCCTCAGGTTAAGTTGTCGAGGGCTGATTTCATGTCCTATGATAAAAAGCCTTCTGTTTCGACCTCCAAACCTTTCAGGGGAGTATTTGCAAAACTTTGGCACCATTTTTGAGTGAATTGGAGAATTTCAGATTTTTGCTAAAGTTGTGACCCCGGGGCTTAGAAATATTTTTTTTCACAGGTTAAGTTGTCGAGGGCTGATTTCATGTCCTATGATAAAAAGCCTTCTGTTTCCAGCACCGAACCTTTCAGGGGAGAATTTGCAACAGTTTAGCTGCATTTTTGAGTGAATTGGAGAATTTCAGATTTTTGCTGAAGTTGTGACCCCGGGGCTTAGAATTTTTTTTTTCACAGGTTAAGTTGTCGAGGGTTGATTTCTTGGTCTATGATAAAAAGCCTTCTGTTTCCACCGCCGAACCTTTCTGGGGAGAATTTACAACAGTTTAGCACCATTTTTGAGTGAATTGGGGAATTTCAGATTTTTGCTGAAGTTGTGACCCCGGGGCTTAGAAATCTTTTTTTTTCACAGGTTAAGTTGTCGAGGGCTGATTTCATGTCCTATGATAAAAGCCTTCTGTTTCCACCGCCAAACATTTCAGGGGAGTATTTGCAAAACCTTGGCACCATTTTTGAGTGAATTGGACAATTTCAGATTTTTGCTGAAGTTGTGACCCGGGGGCTTAGAAATTTTTTTTTTTCACAGGTTAAGTTGTCGAGGGTTGATTTCTTGGTCTATGATAAAAAGCCTTCTGTTTCCACCGCCGAACCTTTCTGGGGAGAATTTACAACAGTTTAGCACCATTTTTGAGTGAATTTGACAATTTCAGATTTTTGCTGAAGTTGTGACCCCGGGGCTTAGAAATTTTTTTTTTCACAGGTTAAGTTGTCGAGGGCTGATTTCATGTCCTATGATAAAAAGCCTTCTGTTTCCACCGCCAATCCTTTCAGGGGAGAATTTGCAACAGTTTAGCACCATTTTTGAGTGAATTGGAGAATTTCAGATTTTTGCTGAAATTGTGACCCCGGGGCTTAGAATTTTTTTTTTTTCACAGGTTAAGTTGTCGAGGGCTGATTTCATGTCCTATGATAAAAAGCCTTCTGTTTCCACCGCCAAACCTTTCAGGGGAGAATTTGCAACAGTTTAGCAGCATTTTTGAGTGAATTGGAGAATTTCAGATTTTTGCTGAAGTTGTGACCCCGGGGCTTAGAAACTGTTTTTTTCACAGGTTAAGTTGTCGAGGGTTGATTTCTTGGCCTATGATAAAAAGCCTTCTGTTTCCACCGCCGAACCTTTCAGGGGTGAATTTACAACAGTTTAGCACCATTTTTGAGTGAATTGGAGAATTTCAGATTTTTGCTGAAGTTGTGACCCCGGGGCTTAGAAATTTTTTTTCCCACAGGTTAAGTTGTTGAGGGCTGATTTCATGTCCTATGATAAAAAGCCTTCTGTTTCCACCGCCGAACCTTTCAGGGGAGAATTTGCAACAGTTTAGCAGCATTTTTGAGTCAATTGGAGAATTTCAGATTTTTGCTGAAGTTGTGACCCCGGGGCTTAGAATTTTTTTTTTCACAGGTTAAGTTGTCGAGGGCTGATTTCATGTCCTATGATAAAAAGCTGTCTGTTTCCACCGCCAAACCTTTCCAGGAAGAATATGCAACAGTTTAGCACCATTTTTGAGTGAATTGGAGAATTTCAGATTTTTGCTGAAGTTGTGACCCCGGGGCTTAGAATTTTTTTTTTTTCCCAGGTTAAGTTGTCGAGGGCTGATTTCATGTCCTATGATAAAAAGCCGTCTGTTTCCACCGCCAAACCTTTCCAGGAAGAATGTGCAACAGTTTAGCACCATTTTTGATTGAATTGGAGAATTTCAGATTTTTGCTGAAGTTTTGACCCCGGGGCTTAGAAATTTTTTTTTCCTCAGGTTAAGTTGTCGAGGGCTGATTTCATGTCCTATGATAAAAAGCCTTCTGTTTCGACCTCCAAACCTTTCATGGGAGTATTTGCAAAACTTTGGCACCATTTTTGAGTGAATTGGAGAATTTCAGATTTTTGCTGAAGTTGTGACCCCGGGGCTTAGAAATATTTTTTTTCACAGGTTAAGTTGTCGAGGGCTGATTTCATGTCCTATGATAAAAAGCCTTCTGTTTCCAGCACCGAACCTTTCAGGGGAGAATTTGCAACAGTTTAGCAGCATTTTTGAGTGAATTGGAGAATTTCAGATTTTTGCTGAAGTTGTGACCCCGGGGCTTAGAATTTTTTTTTTTCACAGGTTAAGTTGTCGAGGGCTGATTTCATGTCCTATGATAAAAAGCCGTCTGTTTCCACCGCCAAACCTTTCAGGGGAGTATTTGCAACACGTTGGCACCATCTTTGAGTGAATTGGAGAATTTCAGATTTTTGCTGAAGTTGTGACCCCGGGGCTTAGAAATTTTTTTTTTCCACAGGTTAAGTTGTCGAGGGCTGATTTCATGTCCTATGATAAAAAGCCTTCTGTTTCCACCGCCAAACGTTTCAGGGGAGTATTTGCAAAACTTGGGCACCATTTTTGAGTGAATTGGAGAATTTCAGATTTTTGCTGAAGTTGTGACCCCGGGGCTTAGAAATTTTTTTTTCACAGGTTAAGTTGTCGAGGGCTGATTTCATGTCCTATGATAAAAAGCCTTCTGTTTCCACCTCCAAACCTTTCAGGGGAGTATTTGCAAAACTTTGGCACCATTTTTGAGTGAATTGGAGAATTTCAGATTTTTGCTGAAGTTGTGACCCCGGGGCTTAGAATTTTTTTTTCCCACAGGTTAAGTTGTCGAGGGCTGATTTCATGTCCTATGATAAAAAGCCTTCTGTTTCCACCGCCGAACCTTTCAGGGGAGAATTTGCAACAGTTTAGCAGCATTTTTGAGTGAATTGGAGAATTTCAGATTTTTGCTGAAGTTGTGACCCCGGGGCTTAGAAATTTTTTTTTTTCACAGGTTAAGTTGTCGAGGGCTGATTTCATGTCCTATGATAAAAAGCCTTCTGTTTCCACCGCCAAACCTTTCCAGGAAGAATATGCAACAGTTCAGCACCATTTTTGAGTGAATTGGAGAATTTCAGATTTTTGCTGAAGTTGTGACCCCGGGGCTTAGAAATTTTTTTTTTCACAGGTTAAATTGTCGAGGGTTGATTTCTTGGCCTATGATAAAAAGCCTTCTGTTTCCACCGCCGAACCTATCAGGGGTGAATTTACAACAGTTTAGCACCATTTTTGAGTGAATTGGAGAATTTCAGATTTTTGCTGAAGTTGTGACCCCGGGGCTTAGAAATTTTTTTTCCCACAGGTTAAGTTGTCGAGGGCTGATTTCATGTCCTATGATAAAAAGCCTTCTGTTTCCACCGACGAACCTTTCAGGGGAGAATTTGCAACAGTTTAGCAGCATTTTTGAGTGAATTGGAGAATTTCAGATTTTTGCTGAAGTTGTGACCCCGGGGCTTAGAAATTTTTTTTCCCAGGTTAAGTTGTCGAGGGCTGATTTCATGTCCTATGATAAAAAGCCTTCTGTTTCCACCGCCGAACCTTTCAGGGGAGAATTTGCAACAGTTTAGCAGCATTTTTGAGTCAATTGGAGAATTTCAGATTTTTGCTGAAGTTGTGACCCCGGGGCTTAGAATTTTTTTTTTCACAGGTTAAGTTGTCGAGGGCTGATTTCATGTCCTATGATAAAAAGCTGTCTGTTTCCACCGCCAAACCTTTCCAGGAAGAATATGCAACAGTTTAGCACCATTTTTGAGTGAATTGGAGAATTTCAGATTTTTGCTGAAGTTGTGACCCCGGGGCTTAGAATTTTTTTTTTTTCCCAGGTTAAGTTGTCGAGGGCTGATTTCATGTCCTATGATAAAAAGCCGTCTGTTTCCACCGCCAAACCTTTCCAGGAAGAATGTGCAACAGTTTAGCACCATTTTTGATTGAATTGGAGAATTTCAGATTTTTGCTGAAGTTTTGACCCCGGGGCTTAGAAATTTTTTTTCCCTCAGGTTAAGTTGTCGAGGGCTGATTTCATGTCCTATGATAAAAAGCCTTCTGTTTCGACCTCCAAACCTTTCATGGGAGTATTTGCAAAACTTTGGCACCATTTTTGAGTGAATTGGAGAATTTCAGATTTTTGCTGAAGTTGTGACCCCGGGGCTTAGAAATATTTTTTTTCACAGGTTAAGTTGTCGAGGGCTGATTTCATGTCCTATGATAAAAAGCCTTCTGTTTCCACCGCCGAACCTTTCAGGGGAGAATTTGCAACAGTTTAGCAGCATTTTTGAGTCAATTGGAGAATTTCAGATTTTTGCTGAAGTTGTGACCCCGGGGCTTAGAAATTTTTTTATCACAGGTTAAGTTGTCGAGGGCTGATTTCATGTCCTATGATAAAAAGCCTTCTGTTTCCACCGCCGAACCTTTCAGGGGAGAATTTGCAACAGTTTAGCAGCATTTTTGAGTCAATTGGAGAATTTCAGATTTTTGCTGAAGTTGTGACCCCGGGGCTTAGAAATTTTTTTTTTCACAGGTTAAGTTGTCGAGGGCTGATTTCATGTCCTATGATAAAAAGCTGTCTGTTTCCACCGCCAAACCTTTCCAGGAAGAATATGCAACAGTTTAGCACCATTTTTGAGTGAATTGGAGAATTTCAGATTTTTGCTGAAGTTTTGACCCCGGGGCTTAGAATTTTTTTTTCCCTCAGGTTAAGTTGTCGAGGGCTGATTTCATGTCCTATGATAAAAAGCCTTCTGTTTCCAGCACCGAACCTTTCAGGGGAGAATTTGCAACAGTTTAGCAGCATTTTTGAGTGAATTGGAGAATTTCAGATTTTTGCTGAAGTTGTGACCCCGGGGCTTAGAATTTTTTTTTTTCACAGGTTAAGTTGTCGAGGGCTGATTTCATGTCCTATGATAAAAAGCCGTCTGTTTCCACCGCCAAACCTTTCAGGGGAGTATTTGCAACACGTTGGCACCATCTTTGAGTGAATTGGAGAATTTCAGATTTTTGCTGAAGTTGTGACCCCGGGGCTTAGAAATTTTTTTTTTCCACAGGTTAAGTTGTCGAGGGCTGATTTCATGTCCTATGATAAAAAGCCTTCTGTTTCCACCGCCAAACGTTTCAGGGGAGTATTTGCAAAACTTGGGCACCATTTTTGAGTGAATTGGAGAATTTCAGATTTTTGCTGAAGTTGTGACCCCGGGGCTTAGAAATTTTTTTTTCACAGGTTAAGTTGTCGAGGGCTGATTTCATGTCCTATGATAAAAAGCCTTCTGTTTCCACCTCCAAACCTTTCAGGGGAGTATTTGCAAACTTTGGCACCATTTTTGAGTGAATTGGAGAATTTCAGATTTTTGCTGAAGTTGTGACCCCGGGGCTTAGAATTTTTTTTTCCCACAGGTTAAGTTGTCGAGGGCTGATTTCATGTCCTATGATAAAAAGCCTTCTGTTTCCACCGCCGAACCTTTCAGGGGAGAATTTGCAACAGTTTAGCAGCATTTTTGAGTGAATTGGAGAATTTCAGATTTTTGCTGAAGTTGTGACCCCGGGGCTTAGAAATTTTTTTTTTTCACAGGTTAAGTTGTCGAGGGCTGATTTCATGTCCTATGATAAAAAGCCTTCTGTTTCCACCGCCAAACCTTTCCAGGAAGAATATGCAACAGTTCAGCACCATTTTTGAGTGAATTGGAGAATTTCAGATTTTTGCTGAAGTTGTGACCCCGGGGCTTAGAAATTTTTTTTTTCACAGGTTAAATTGTCGAGGGTTGATTTCTTGGCCTATGATAAAAAGCCTTCTGTTTCCACCGCCGAACCTATCAGGGGTGAATTTACAACAGTTTAGCACCATTTTTGAGTGAATTGGAGAATTTCAGATTTTTGCTGAAGTTGTGACCCCGGGGCTTAGAAATTTTTTTTCCCACAGGTTAAGTTGTCGAGGGCTGATTTCATGTCCTATGATAAAAAGCCTTCTGTTTCCACCGCCGAACCTTTCAGGGGAGAATTTGCAACAGTTTAGCAGCATTTTTGAGTGAATTGGAGAATTTCAGATTTTTGCTGAAGTTGTGACCCCGGGGCTTAGAAATTTTTTTTTTCACAGGTTAAATTGTCGAGGGTTGATTTCTTGGCCTATGATAACAAGCCTTCTGTTTCCACCGCCAAACCTTTCAGGGGAGTATTTGCAACACGTTGGCACCATTTTTGAGTGAATTGGAGAATTTCAGATTTTTGCTGAAGTTGTGACCCCGGGGCTTAGAAATTTTTTTTCCCACAGGTTAAGTTGTCGAGGGTTGATTTCTTGGCCTATGATAAAAAGCCTTCTGTTTCCACCGCCAAAACTTTAAGGGGAGTATTTGCAACACGTTGGCACCATCTTTGAGTGAATTGGAGAATTTCAGATTTTTGCTGAAGTTGTGACCCCGGGGCTGAGAAATTTTTTTTTTCACACGTTAAGTTGTCGAGGGCTGATTTCATGTCCTATGATAAAAAGCCGTCTGTTTCCACCGCCAAACCTTTCCAGGAAGAATGTGCAACAGTTTAGCACCATTTTTGAGTGAATTGGAGAATTTCAGATTTTTGCTGAAATTGTGACCCCGGGGCTTATAATTTTTTTTTTCACAGGTTAAGTTGTCGAGGGATGATTTCATGTCCTATGATAAAAAGCCTTCTGTTTCCACCGCCAAACCTTTCAGGCGAGAATTTACAACAGTTTAGCACCATTTTTGAGTGAATTGGAGAATTTCAGATTTTTGCTGAAGTTGTGACCCCGGGGCTTAGAAATTTTTTTTTTCACAGGTTAAGTTGTCGAGGGCTGATTTCATGTCCTATGATAAAAAGCCTTCTGTTTCCACCGCCAAAGCTTTCAGGGGAGTATTTGCAAAACTTTGGCACCATTTTTGAGTGAATTGGAGAATTTCAGATTTTTGCTGAAGTTTTGACCCCGAGCTTAGAGATTTTTTTCCCCACAGGTTAAGTTGTCGAGGGCTGAATTCATGTCCTATGATAAAAAGCCTTCTGTTTCCACCTCCAAACCTTTCAGGGGAGTATTTGCAAAACTTTGGCACCATTTTTGAGTGAATTGGAGAATTTCAGATTTTTGCTGAAGTTGTGACCCCGGGGCTTAGAAATTTTTTTTCGCACAGGTTAAGTTGTCGAGGGCTGATTTCATGTCCTATGATAAAAAGCCTTCTGTTTCCACCGCCGACGCTTTCAGGGGAGAATTTGCAACAGTTAAGCAGCAGTTTTCAGTGAATTGGAGAATTTCAGATTTTTGCTGAAGTTGTGACCCCAGGGCTTAGAAATTTTTTTTTTTCACAGGTTAAGTTGTCGAGGGCTGATTTCATGTCCTATGATAAAAAGCCGTCTGTTTCCACCGCCAAACATTTCCAGGAAGAATGTGCAACAGTTTAGCACCATTTTTGAGTGAATTGGAGAATTTCAGATTTTTGCTGAAGTTGTGACCCCGGGGCTTAGAAATTTTTTTTTTTCACAGGTTAAGTTGTCGAGGGCTGATTTCATGTCCTATGATAAAAAGCCTTCTGTTTCCACCGCCAAACCTTTCAGGGGAGTATTTGCAAAACGTTGGCACCATTTTTGAGTGAATTGGACAATTTCAGATTTTTGCTGAAGTTGTGACCCCGGGGCTTAGAAATTTTTTTTTTCACAGGTTAAGTTGTCGAGGGTTGATTTCTTGGTCTATGATAAAAAGCCTTCTGTTTCCACCGCCGAACCTTTCAGGGGAGAATTTACAACAGTTTAGCACCATTTTTGAGTGAATTTGACAATTTCAGATTTTTGCTGAAGTTGTGACCCCGGGGCTTAGAAATTTTTTTTTTCACAGGTTAAGTTGTCGAGGGCTGATTTCATGTCCTATGATAAAAAGCCTTCTGTTTCCACCGCCAATCCTTTCAGGGGAGAATTTGCAACAGTTTAGCACCATTTTTGAGTGAATTGGAGAATTTCAAATTTTTGCTGAAATTGTGACCCCGGGACTTAGAATTTTTTTTTTTTCACAGGTTAAGTTGTCGAGGGCTGACTTCATGTCCTATGATAAAAAGCCTTCTGTTTCCACCGCCAAACCTTTCAGGGGAGTATTTGCAAAACTTTGGCACCATTTTTGAGTGAATTGGAGAATTTCAGATTTTTGCTGAAATTGTGACCCCGGGGCTTAGAAATTTTTTCTTTCACAGGTTAAGTTGTCGAGGGCTGATTTCATGTCCTATGATAAAAAGCCGTCTGTTTCCACCGCCAAACCTTTCCAGGAAGAATGTGCAACAGTTTAGCACCATTTTTGAGTGAATTGGAGAATTTCAGATTTTTGCTGAAGTTGTGACCCCGGGGCTTAGAAAATTTTTTTTTCACAGGTTAAGTTGTCGAGGGCTGATTTCATGTCCTATGATAAAAAGCCGTCTGTTTCCACCGCCAAACCTTTCCAGGAAGAATGTGCAACAGTTTAGCACCATTTTTGAGTGAATTGGAGAATTTCAGATTTTTGCTGAAGTTGTGACCCCGGGGCTTAGAAATTTATTTTTTTCACAGGTTAAGTTGTCGAGGGCTGATTTCATGTCCTATGATAAAAAGCCTTCTGTTTCCACCGCCAATCCTTTCAGGGGAGAATTTGCAACAGTTTAGCACCATTTTTGAGTGAATTGGAGAATTTCAGATTTTTGCTGAAATTGTGACCCCGGGGCTTAGAAATTTTTTTTTTCACAGGTTAAGTTGTCGAGGGCTGATTTCATGTCCTATGATAAAAAGCCTTCTGTTTCCACCGCCAAACCTTTCAGGGGAAGAATGTGCAACATTTTAGCACCATTTTTGAGTGAATTGGAGAATTTCAGATTTTTGCTGAAGTTGTGACCCCGGGGCTTAGAATTTTTTTTTTCCACAGGTTAAGTTGTCGAGGGTTGATTTCTTGGTCTATGATAAAAAGCCTTCTGTTTCCACCGCCGAACCTTTCAGGGGAGAATTTACAACAGTTTAGCACCATTTTTGAGTGAATTGGAGAATTTCAGAATTTTGCTGAAGTTGTGACCCCGGGGCTTAAATTTTTTTTTTTTTCACAGGTTAAGTTGTCGAGGGCTGATTTCATATCCTATGATAAAAAGCCTTCTGTTTCCACCGCCGAACCTTTCAGGGGAGAATTAGCAACAGTTTAACACCATTTATGAGTGAATTGGAGAATTTCAGATTTTTGCTGAAATTGTGACCCCGGGGCTTAGAATTTTTTTTTTTCACAGGTTAAGTTGTCGAGGGCTGATTTCATATCCTATGATAAAAAGCCTTCTGTTTCCACCGCCAAACCTTTCAGGGGAGTATTTGCAAAACTTTGGCACCATTTTTGAGTGAATTGGAGAATTTCAGATTTTTGCTGAAGTTGTGACCCCGGGGCTTAGAATTTTTTTTTTTCCACAGGTTAAGTTGTTGAGGGTTGATTTCTTGGCCTATGATAACAAGCCTTCTGTTTCCACCGCCAAAGCTTTCAGTGGAGTATTTGCAAAACTTTGGCACCATCTTTGAGTGAATTGGAGAATTTCAGATTTTTGCTGAAATTGTGACCCCGGGGCTTAGAAATTTTTTCTTTCACAGGTTAAGTTGTCGAGGGCTGATTTCATGTCCTATGATAAAAAGCCGTCTGTTTCCACCGCCAAACCTTTCCCAGAAGAATGTGCAACAGTTTAGCACCATTTTTGAGTGAATTGGAGAATTTCAGATTTTTGCTGAAATTGTGACCCCGGGGCTTAGAATTTTTTTTTTTCACAGGTTAAGTTGTCGAGGGCTGATTTCATGTCCTATGATAAAAAGCCTTCTGTTTCCACCGCCAAACCTTTCAGGCGAGAATTTACAACAGTTTAGCACCATTTTTGAGTGAATTGGAGAATTTCAGATTTTTGCTGAAGTTGTGACCCCGGGGCTTAGAAATTTTTTTTTTCACAGGTTAAGTTGTCGAGGGCTGATTTCATGTCCTATGATAAAAAGCCTTCTGTTTCCACCGCCAAAGCTTTCAGGGGAGTATTTGCAAAACTTTGGCACCATTTTTGAGTGAATTGGAGAATTTCAGATTTTTGCTGAAGTTTTGACCCCGAGCTTAGAGATTTTTTTCCCCACAGGTTAAGTTGTCGAGGGCTGAATTCATGTCCTATGATAAAAAGCCTTCTGTTTCCACCTCCAAACCTTTCAGGGGAGTATTTGCAAAACTTTGGCACCATTTTTGAGTGAATTGGAGAATTTCAGATTTTTGCTGAAGTTGTGACCCCGGGGCTTAGAAATTTTTTTTCGCACAGGTTAAGTTGTCGAGGGCTGATTTCATGTCCTATGATAAAAAGCCTTCTGTTTCCACCGCCGACGCTTTCAGGGGAGAATTTGCAACAGTTAAGCAGCAGTTTTCAGTGAATTGGAGAATTTCAGATTTTTGCTGAAGTTGTGACCCCAGGGCTTAGAAATTTTTTTTTTTCACAGGTTAAGTTGTCGAGGGCTGATTTCATGTCCTATGATAAAAAGCCGTCTGTTTCCACCGCCAAACATTTCCAGGAAGAATGTGCAACAGTTTAGCACCATTTTTGAGTGAATTGGAGAATTTCAGATTTTTGCTGAAGTTGTGACCCCGGGGCTTAGAAATTTTTTTTTTTCACAGGTTAAGTTGTCGAGGGCTGATTTCATGTCCTATGATAAAAAGCCTTCTGTTTCCACCGCCAAACCTTTCAGGGGAGTATTTGCAAAACGTTGGCACCATTTTTGAGTGAATTGGACAATTTCAGATTTTTGCTGAAGTTGTGACCCCGGGGCTTAGAAATTTTTTTTTTCACAGGTTAAGTTGTCGAGGGTTGATTTCTTGGTCTATGATAAAAAGCCTTCTGTTTCCACCGCCGAACCTTTCAGGGGAGAATTTACAACAGTTTAGCACCATTTTTGAGTGAATTTGACAATTTCAGATTTTTGCTGAAGTTGTGACCCCGGGGCTTAGAAATTTTTTTTTTCACAGGTTAAGTTGTCGAGGGCTGATTTCATGTCCTATGATAAAAAGCCTTCTGTTTCCACCGCCAATCCTTTCAGGGGAGAATTTGCAACAGTTTAGCACCATTTTTGAGTGAATTGGAGAATTTCAAATTTTTGCTGAAATTGTGACCCCGGGACTTAGAATTTTTTTTTTTTCACAGGTTAAGTTGTCGAGGGCTGACTTCATGTCCTATGATAAAAAGCCTTCTGTTTCCACCGCCAAACCTTTCAGGGGAGTATTTGCAAAACTTTGGCACCATTTTTGAGTGAATTGGAGAATTTCAGATTTTTGCTGAAATTGTGACCCCGGGGCTTAGAAATTTTTTCTTTCACAGGTTAAGTTGTCGAGGGCTGATTTCATGTCCTATGATAAAAAGCCGTCTGTTTCCACCGCCAAACCTTTCCAGGAAGAATGTGCAACAGTTTAGCACCATTTTTGAGTGAATTGGAGAATTTCAGATTTTTGCTGAAGTTGTGACCCCGGGGCTTAGAAAATTTTTTTTTCACAGGTTAAGTTGTCGAGGGCTGATTTCATGTCCTATGATAAAAAGCCGTCTGTTTCCACCGCCAAACCTTTCCAGGAAGAATGTGCAACAGTTTAGCACCATTTTTGAGTGAATTGGAGAATTTCAGATTTTTGCTGAAGTTGTGACCCCGGGGCTTAGAAATTTATTTTTTTCACAGGTTAAGTTGTCGAGGGCTGATTTCATGTCCTATGATAAAAAGCCTTCTGTTTCCACCGCCAATCCTTTCAGGGGAGAATTTGCAACAGTTTAGCACCATTTTTGAGTGAATTGGAGAATTTCAGATTTTTGCTGAAATTGTGACCCCGGGGCTTAGAAATTTTTTTTTTCACAGGTTAAGTTGTCGAGGGCTGATTTCATGTCCTATGATAAAAAGCCTTCTGTTTCCACCGCCAAACCTTTCAGGGGAAGAATGTGCAACATTTTAGCACCATTTTTGAGTGAATTGGAGAATTTCAGATTTTTGCTGAAGTTGTGACCCCGGGGCTTAGAATTTTTTTTTTCCACAGGTTAAGTTGTCGAGGGTTGATTTCTTGGTCTATGATAAAAAGCCTTCTGTTTCCACCGCCGAACCTTTCAGGGGAGAATTTACAACAGTTTAGCACCATTTTTGAGTGAATTGGAGAATTTCAGAATTTTGCTGAAGTTGTGACCCCGGGGCTTAAATTTTTTTTTTTTTCACAGGTTAAGTTGTCGAGGGCTGATTTCATATCCTATGATAAAAAGCCTTCTGTTTCCACCGCCGAACCTTTCAGGGGAGAATTAGCAACAGTTTAACACCATTTATGAGTGAATTGGAGAATTTCAGATTTTTGCTGAAATTGTGACCCCGGGGCTTAGAATTTTTTTTTTTCACAGGTTAAGTTGTCGAGGGCTGATTTCATATCCTATGATAAAAAGCCTTCTGTTTCCACCGCCAAACCTTTCAGGGGAGTATTTGCAAAACTTTGGCACCATTTTTGAGTGAATTGGAGAATTTCAGATTTTTGCTGAAGTTGTGACCCCGGGGCTTAGAATTTTTTTTTTTCCACAGGTTAAGTTGTTGAGGGTTGATTTCTTGGCCTATGATAACAAGCCTTCTGTTTCCACCGCCAAAGCTTTCAGTGGAGTATTTGCAAAACTTTGGCACCATCTTTGAGTGAATTGGAGAATTTCAGATTTTTGCTGAAATTGTGACCCCGGGGCTTAGAAATTTTTTCTTTCACAGGTTAAGTTGTCGAGGGCTGATTTCATGTCCTATGATAAAAAGCCGTCTGTTTCCACCGCCAAACCTTTCCCAGAAGAATGTGCAACAGTTTAGCACCATTTTTGAGTGAATTGGAGAATTTCAGATTTTTGCTGAAATTGTGACCCCGGGGCTTAGAATTTTTTTTTTTCACAGGTTAAGTTGTCGAGGGCTGATTTCATGTCCTATGATAAAAAGCCGTCTGTTTCCACCGCCAAACCTTTCCAGGAAGAATGTGCAACAGTTTAGCACCATTTTTGAGTGAAATGGAGAATTTCAGATTTTTGCTGAAATTGTGACCCCGGGGCTTATAAATTTTTTTTTTCACAGGTTAAGTTTTCGAGGGCTGATTTCATGTCCTATGATAAAAAGCCGTCTGTTTCCACCGCCAAACCTTTCCAGGAAGAATGTGCAACAGTTTAGCACCATTTTTGAGTGAATTGGAGAATTTCAGATTTTTGCTGAAGTTGTGACCCCGGGGCTTAGAAATTTATTTTTTTCACAGGTTAAGTTGTCGAGGGCTGATTTCATGTCCTATGATAAAAAGCCTTCTGTTTCCACCGCCAAACCTTTCAGGGGAGTATTTGCAAAACTTTGGCACCATTTTTGAGTGAATTGGAGAATTTCAGATTTTTGCTGAAGTTGTGACCCCGGGGCTTAGAAATTTTTTTTTTCACAGGTTAAATTGTCGAGGGCTGATTTCATGTCCTATGATAAAAAGCCTTCTGTTTCCACCGCCAATCCTTTCAGGGGAGAATTTGCAACAGTTTAGCACCATTTTTGAGTGAATTGGAGAATTTCAGAATTTTGCTGAAGTTGTGACCCCGGGGCTTAGAATTTTTTTTTTTTCACAGGTTAAATTGTCGAGGGCTGATTTCATATCCTATGATAAAAAGCCTTCTGTTTCCACCGCCGAACCTTTCAGGGGAGAATGAGCAACAGTTTAGCACCATTTATGAGTGAATTGGAGAATTTCAGATTTTTGCTGAAATTGTGACCCCGGGTCTTAGAAATTTTTTTTTTCACAGGTTAAGTTGTCGAGGGCTGATTTCATGTCCTATGATAAAAAGCCTTCTCTTTCCACCGCCAAACCTTTCAGGGGAAGAATGTGCAACAGTTTAGCACCATTTTTGAGTGAATTGGAGAATTTCAGATTTTTGCTGAAGTTGTGACCCCGGGGCTTAGAATTTTTTTTTCCCCACAGGTTAAGTTGTCGAGGGCTGATTTCATGTCCTATGATAAAAAGCCTTCTGTTTCCACCGCCAAACCTTTCAGGGGAGTATTTGCAAAACTTTGGCACCATTTTTGAGTGAATTGGAGAATTTCAGATTTTTGCTGAAGTTGTGACCCCGGGGCTTAGAAATTTTTTTTTTCACAGGTTAAGTTGTTGAGGGCTGATTTCATGTCCTATGATAAAAAGCCGTCTGTTTCCACCGCCAAACCTTTCCCAGAAGAATGTGCAACAGTTTAGCACCATTTTTGAGTGAATTGGAGAATTTCAGATTTTTGCTGAAACTGTGACCCCGGGGCTTAGAATTTTTTTTTTCCACAGGTTAAGTTGTCGAGGGCTGATTTCATGTCCTATGATAAAAAGCCATCTGTTTCCACCGCCAAACCTTTCCAGGAAGAATGTGCAACAGTTTAGCACCATTTTTGAGTGAATTGGAGAATTTCAGATTTTTGCTGAAGTTGTGACCCCGGGGCTTAGAAATTTATTTTTTTCACAGGTTAAGTTGTCGAGGGCTGATTTCATATCCTATGATAAAAAGCCTTCTGTTTCCACCGCCGAACCTTTCAGGGGAGAATTAGCAACAGTTTAGCACCATTTATGAGTGAATTGGAGAATTTCAGATTTTTGCTGAAATTCTGACCCCGGGGCTTAGAATTTTTTTTTTTCACAGGTTAAGTTGTCGAGGGCTGACTTCATGTCCTATGATAAAAAGCCTTCTGTTTCCACCGCCAAACCTTTCAGGGGAGTATTTGCAAAACTTTGGCACCATTTTTGAGTGAATTGGAGAATTTCAGATTTTTGCTGAAGTTGTGACCCCGGGGCTTAGAATTTTTTTTTTTCACAGGTTAAGTTGTTGAGGGTTGATTTCTTGGCCTATGATAACAAGCCTTCTGTTTCCACCGCCAAAGCTTTCAGTGGAGTATTTGCAAAACTTTGGCACCATCTTTGAGTGAATAGGAGAATTTCAGATTTTTGCTGAAATTGTGACCCCGGGGCTTAGAAATTTTTTCTTTCACAGGTTAAGTTGTCGAGGGCTGATTTCATGTCCTATGATAAAAAGCCGTCTGTTTCCACCGCCAAACCTTTCCCAGAAGAATGTGCAACAGTTTAGCACCATTTTTGAGTGAATTGGAGAATTTCAGATTTTTGCTGAAGTTGTGACCCCGGGGCTTAGAATTTTTTTTTTTCACAGGTTAAGTTGTCGAGGGCTGATTTCATGTCCTATGATAAAAAGCCGTCTGTTTCCACCGCCAAACCTTTCCAGGAAGAATGTGCAACAGTTTAGCACCATTTTTGAGTGAATTGGAGAATTTCAGATTTTTGCTGAAGTTGTGACCCCGGGGCTTAGAAATTTTTTTTTTCACAGGTTAAGTTGTCGAGGGCTGATTTCATGTCCTATGATAAAAAGCCGTCTGTTTCCACCGCCAAACCTTTCCAGGAAGAATGTGCAACAGTTTAGCACCATTTTTGAGTGAATTGGAGAATTTCAGATTTTTGCTGAAGTTGTGACCCCGGGGCTTAGAAATTTATTTTTTTCACAGGTTAAGTTGTCGAGGGCTGATTTCATGTCCTATGATAAAAAGCCTTCTGTTTCCACCGCCAAACCTTTCAGGGGAGTATTTGCAAAACTTTGGCACCATTTTTGAGTGAATTGGAGAATTTCAGATTTTTGCTGAAGTTGTGACCCCGGGGCTTAGAAATTTTTTTTTTCACAGGTTAAGTTGTCGAGGGCTGATTTCATGTCCTATGATAAAAAGCCTTCTGTTTCCACCGCCAATCCTCTCAGGGGAGAATTTGCAACAGTTTAGCACCATTTTTGAGTGAATTGGAGAATTTCAGAATTTTGCTGAAGTTGTGACCCCGGGGCTTAGAAATTTTTTTTTTTCACAGGTTAAGTTGTCGAGGGCTGATTTCATGTCCTATGATAAAAAGCCTTCTGTTTCCACCTCCAAACCTTTCAGGGGAGTATTTGCAAAACTTTGGCACCATCTTTGAGTGAATTGGAGAATTTCAGATTTTTGCTGAAGTTGTGACCCCGGGGCTTAGAATTTTTTTTTTCACAGGTTAAGTTGTCGAGGGCTGATTTCATGTCCTATGATAAAAAGCCTTCTGTTTCCACCGCCGAACCTTTCAGGGGAGTATTTGCAACACGTTGGCACCATCTTTGAGTGAATTGGAGAATTTCAGATTTTTGCTGAAGTTGTGACCCCGGGGCTGAGAAATTTTTTTTTCCACACGTTAAGTTGTCGAGGGCTGATTTCATGTCCTATGATAAAAAGCCTTCTGTTTCCCCCGCCAAACCTTTCAGGGGAGAATTTACAACAGTTTAGCACCATTTTTGCGTGAATTGGAGAATTTCAGATTTTTGCTGAAATTGTGACCCCGGGGCTTATAATTTTTTTTTTCACAGGTTAAGTTGTCGAGGGCTGATTTCATGTCCTATGATAAAAAGCCTTATGTTTCCACCCCCAAACTTTTCAGGGGAGAATTTACAACAGTTTAGCACCATTTTTGAGTGAATTGGAGAATTTCAGATTTTTGCTGAAGTTGTGACCCCGGGGCTTAGAAATTTTTTCTTTCACAGGTTAAGTTGTCGAGGGCTGATTTCATGTCCTATGATAAAAAGCCGTCTGTTTCCACCGCCAAACCTTTCCCAGAAGAATGTGCAACAGTTTAGCACCATTTTTGAGTGAATTGGAGAATTTCAGGTTTTTGCTGAAATTGTGACCCCGGGGCTTAGAATTTTTTTTTTTCACAGGTTAAGTTGTCGAGGGCTGATTTCATGTCCTATGATAAAAAGCCGTCTGTTTCCACCGCCAAACCTTTCCAGGAAGAATGTGCAACAGTTTAGCACCATTTTTGAGTGAATTGGAGAATTTCAGATTTTTGCTGAAATTGTGACCCCGGGGCTTATAAATTTTTTTTTTCACAGGTTAAGTTGTCGAGGGCTGATTTCATGTCCTATGATAAAAAGCCTTCTGTTTCCACCGCCAAACCTTTCAAGGGAGAATTTACAACAGTTTAGCACGATTTTTGAGTGAATTGGAGAATTTCAGATTTTTGCTGAAGTTGTGACCCCGGGGCTTAGAAATTTTTTTTTCCACAGGTTAAGTTGTCGAGGGCTGATTTCATGTCCTATGATAAAAAGCCGTCTGTTTCCACCGACAAACCTTTCCAGGAAGAATGTGCAACAGTTTAGCACCATTTTTGAGTGAATTGAAGAATTTCAGATTTTTGCTGAAGTTGTGACCCCGGGGCTTAGAAATTTATTTTTTTCACAGGTTAAGTTGTCGAGGGCTGATTTCATGTCCTATGATAAAAAGCCTTCTGTTTCCACCGCCAAACCTTTCAGGGGAGTATTTGCAAAACTTTGGCACCATTTTTGAGTGAATTGGAGAATTTCAGATTTTTGCTGAAGTTGTGACCCCGGGGCTTAGAAATTTTTTTTTTCACAGGTTAAGTTGTCGAGGGCTGATTTCATGTCCTATGATAAAAAGCCTTCTGTTTCCACCGCCAATCCTTTCAGGGGAGAATTTGCAACAGTTTAGCAGCATTTTTGAGTGAATTGGAGAATTTCAGAATTTTGCTGAAGTTGTGACCCCGGGGCTTAGAATTTTTTTTTTTTTCACAGGTTAAGTTGTCGAGGGCTGATTTCATATCCTATGATAAAAAGCCTTCTGTTTCCACCGCCGAACCTTTCAGGGGAGAATTAGCAACAGTTTAGCACCATTTATGAGTGAATTGGAGAATTTCAGATTTTTGCTGAAATTGTGACCCCGGGGCTTAGAAATTTTTTTTTTTCACAGGTTAAGTTGTCGAGGGCTGATTTCATGTCCTATGATAAAAAGCCTTCTCTTTCCACCGCCAAACCTTTCAGGGGAAGAATGTGCAACAGTTTAGCACCATTTTTGAGTGAATTGGAGAATTTCAGATTTTTGCTGAAGTTGTGACCCCGGGGCTTAGAATTTTTTTTTCCCCACAGGTTAAGTTGTCGAGGGCTGATTTCATGTCCTATGATAAAAAGCCTTCTGTTTCCACCGCCAAACCTTTCAGGGGAGTATTTGCAAAACTTTGGCACCATTTTTGAGTGAATTGGAGAATTTCAGATTTTTGCTGAAGTTGTGACCCCGGGGCTTAGAAATTTTTTTTTTCACAGGTTAAGTTGTCGAGGGTTGATTTCTTGGCCTATGATAAAAAGCTTTCTGTTTCCACCGCCGAACCTTTCAGGGGTGAATTTACAACAGTTTAGCACCATTTTTGAGTGAATTGGAGAATTTCAGATTTTTGCTGAAGTTGTGACCCCGGGGCTTAGAATTTTTTTTTTTCACAGGTTAAGTTGTCGAGGGCTGATTTCATGTCCTATGATAAAAAGCCTTCTGTTTCCACCTCCAAACCTTTCAGGGGAGTATTTGCAAAACTTTGGCACCATCTTTGAGTGAATTGGAGAATTTCAGATTTTTGCTGAAGTTGTGACCCCGGGGCTTAGAAATTTTTTTTTCACAGGTTAAGTTGTCGAGGGCTGATTTCATGTCCTATGATAAAAAGCCTTCTGTTTCCACCGCCGAACCTTTCAGGGGAGAATTTGCAACAGTTTAGCAGCATTTTTGAGTCAATTGGAGAATTTCAGATTTTTGCTGAAGTTGTGACCCTGGGGCTTAGAAATTTTTTTTTTCACAGGTTAAGTTGTCGAGGGCTGGTTTCATGTCCTATGATAAAAAGCCTTCTGTTTCCACCGCCAAACCTTTCCGGGTGAGTATTTGCAAAACTTTGGCACCATTTTTGAGTGAATTGGAGAATTTCAGATTTTTGCTGAAGTTGTGACCCTGGGGCTTAGAAATTTTTTTTTTCACAGGTTAAGTTGTCGAGGGCTGATTTCATGTCCTATGATAAAAAGCCTTCTGTTTCCACCTCCAAACCTTTCAGGGGAGTATTTGCAAAACTTTGGCACCATCTTTGAGTGAATTGGAGAATTTCAGATTTTTGCTGAAGTTGTGACCCCGGGGCTTAGAAATTTTTTTTTCACAGGTTAAGTTGTCGAGAGCTGATTTCATGTCCTATGATAAAAAGCCTTCTGTTTCCACCGCCGAACCTTTCAGGGGAGAATTTGCAACAGTTTAGCAGCATTTTTGAGTCAATTGGAGAATTTCAGATTTTTGCTGAAGTTGTGAACCCGGGGCTTAGAAATTTTTTTTTTCACAGGTTAAGTTGTCGAGGGCTGATTTCATGTCCTATGATAAAAAGCCGTCTGTTTCCACCGCCAAACCTTTCCAGGAAGAATGTGCAACAGTTTAGCACCATTTTTGAGTGAATTGGAGAATTTCAGATTTTTGCTGAAATTGTGACCCCGGGGCTTAGAATTTTTTTTTTCACAGGTTAAGTTGTCGAGGGCTGATTTCATGTCCTATGATAAAAAGCCTTATGTTTCCACCCCCAAACCTTTCAGGGGAGAATTTACAACAGTTTAGCACCATTTTTGAGTGAATTGGAGAATTTCAGATTTTTGCTGAAGTTGTGACCCCGGGGCTTAGAAATTTTTTCTTTCACAGGTTAAGTTGTCGAGGGGTGATTTCATGTCCTATGATAAAAAGCCGTCTGTTTCCACCGCCAAACCTTTCCCAGAAGAATGTGCAACAGTTTAGCACCATTTTTGAGTGAATTGGAGAATTTCAGGTTTTTGCTGAAATTGTGACCCCGGGGCTTAGAATTTTTTTTTTTCACAGGTTAAGTTGTCGAGGGCTGATTTCATGTCCTATGATAAAAAGCCGTCTGTTTCCACCGCCAAACCTTTCCAGGAAGAATGTGCAACAGTTTAGCACCATTTTTGAGTGAATTGGAGAATTTCAGATTTTTGCTGAAATTGTGACCCCGGGGCTTATAATTTTTTTTTTCACAGGTTAAGTTGTCGAGGGCTGATTTCATGTCCTATGATAAAAAGCCTTCTGTTTCCACCGCCAAACCTTTCAAGGGAGAATTTACAACAGTTTAGCACGATTTTTGAGTGAATTGGAGAATTTCAGATTTTTGCTGAAGTTGTGACCCCGGGGCTTAGAAATTTTTTTTTTCACAGGTTAAGTTGTCGAGGGCTGATTTCATGTCCTATGATAAAAAGCCGTCTGTTTCCACCGCCAAACCTTTCCAGGAAGAATGTGCAACAGTTTAGCACCATTTTTGAGTGAATTGGAGAATTTCAGATTTTTGCTGAAGTTGTGACCCCGGGGCTTAGAAATTTATTTTTTTCACAGGTTAAGTTGTCGAGGGCTGATTTCATGTCCTATGATAAAAAGCCTTCTGTTTCCACCGCCAAACCTTTCAGGGGAGTATTTGCAAAACTTTGGCACCATTTTTGAGTGAATTGGAGAATTTCAGATTTTTGCTGAAGTTGTGACCCCGGGGCTTAGAAATTTTTTTTTTCACAGGTTAAGTTGTCGAGGGCTGATTTCATGTCCTATGATAAAAAGCCTTCTGTTTCCACCGCCAATCCTTTCAGGGGAGAATTTGCAACAGTTTAGCACCATTTTTGAGTGAATTGGAGAATTTCAGAATTTTGCTGAAGTTGTGACCCCGGGGCTTAGAATTTTTTTTTTTCACAGGTTAAGTTGTCGAGGGCTGATTTCATATCCTATGATAAAAAGCCTTCTGTTTCCACCGCCGAACCTTTCAGGGGAGAATTAGCAACAGTTTAGCACCATTTATGAGTGAATTGGAGAATTTCAGATTTTTGCTGAAATTGTGACCCCGGGGCTTAGAATTTTTTTTTTCCACAGGTTAAGTTGTCGAGGGCTGATTTCATGTCCTATGATAAAAAGCCTTCTGTTTCCACCTCCAAACCTTTCAGGGGAGTATTTGCAAAACTTTGGCACCATCTTTGAGTGAATTGGAGAATTTCAGATTTTTGCTGAAGTTGTGACCCCGGGGCTTAGAAATTTTTTTTTCACAGGTTAAGTTGTCGAGGGCTGATTTCATGTCCTATGATAAAAAGCCTTCTGTTTCCACCGCCGAACCTTTCAGGGGAGAATGTGCAACAGTTTAGCACCATTTTTGAGTGAATTGGAGAATTTCAGATTTTTGCTGAAATTGTGACCCCGGGGCTTAGAATTTTTTTTTTTCACAGGTTAAGTTGTCGAGGGCTGATTTCATGTCCTATGATAAAAAGCCTTCTGTTTCCACCGCCAAAACTTTCAGGGGAGTATTTGCAACACGTTGGCACCATCTTTGAGTGAATTGGAGAATTTCAGATTTTTGCAGAAGTTGTGACCCCGGGGCTGAGAAATTTTTTTTTTCACACGTTAAGTTGTCGAGGGCTGATTTCATGTCCTATGATAAAAAGCCGTCTGTTTCCACCGCCAAACCTTTCCAGGAAGAATGTGCAACAGTTTAGCACCATTTTTGAGTGAATTGGAGAATTTCAGATTTTTGCTGAAATTGTGACCCCGGGGCTTATAATTTTTTTTTCCACAG
Organism: Podarcis liolepis; assembly: GCF_965112155.1. Classification (NCBI taxonomy): domain Eukaryota; kingdom Metazoa; phylum Chordata; class Lepidosauria; order Squamata; family Lacertidae; genus Podarcis; species Podarcis liolepis. Next base: position 14,886,325 of record NC_139556.1, read on the forward strand.
GTTAAGTTGTCGAGGGCTGATTTCATGTCCTATGATAAAAAGCCTTATGTTTCCACCCCCAAACCTTTCAGGGGAGAATTTACAACAGTTTAGCACCATTTTTGAGTGAATTGGAGAATTTCAGATTTTTGCTGAAGTTGTGACCCCGGGGCTTAGAAATTTTTTTTTTCACAGGTTAAGTTGTCGAGGGCTGATTTCATGTCCTATGATAAAAAGCCTTCTGTTTCCACCGCCAAACCTTTCAGGGGAGTATTTGCAAAACTTTGGCACCCTTTTTGAGTGAATTGGAGAATTTCAGATTTTTGCTGAAGTTTTGACCACGGGGCTTAGAAATTTTTTTTTTCACGGGTTAAGTTGTCGAGGGCTGATTCCATGTCCTATGATAAAAAGCATTCTGTTTCCACCTCCAAACCTTTCAGGGGAGTATTTGCAAAACTTTGGCACCATTTTTGAGTGAATTGGAGAAGTTCAGATTTTTGCTGAAGTTGTGACCCCGGGGCTTAGAAATATTTTTTTCACAGGTTAAGTTGTTGAGGGCTGATTTCATGTCCTATGATAAAAAGCCTTCTGTTTCCAGCGCCGAACCTTTCAGGGGAGAATTTGCAACAGTTTAGCACCATTTTTGAGTGAATTGGAGAATTTCAGATTTTTGCTGAAGTTGTGACCCCGGGGCTTAGAATTTTTTTTTTTTCACAGGTTAAGTTGTCGAGGGCTGATTTCATGTCCTATGATAAAAAGCCGTCTGTTTCCACCGCCAAACCTTTCCAGAAAGAATGTGCAACAGTTAAGCACCATTTTTGAGTGAATTGGAGAATTTCAGATTTTTGCTGAAGTTGTGACCCCGGGGCTTAGAAATTTTTTTTTTCACAGGTTAAGTTGTCGAGGGCTGATTTCATGTCCTATGATAAAAAGCCTTCTGTTTCCACCGCCAAACCTTTCAGGGGAGTATTTCCAAAACTTTGGCACCATTTTTGAGTGAATTGGACAATTTCAGATTTTTGCTGAAGTTGTGACCCCGGGGCTTAGAAATTTTTTTTTTCACAGGTTAAGTTGTCGAGGGCTGATTTCTTGGTCTATGATAAAAAGCCTCCTGTTTCCACCGCCGAACCTTTCAGGGGAGAATTTACAACAGTTTAGCACCATTTTTGAGTGAATTTGACAATTTCAGATTTTTGCTGAAGTTGTGACCCCGGGGCTTAGAAATTTTTTTTTTCACAGGTTAAGTTGTCGAGGGCTGATTTCATATCCTATGATAAAAAGCCGTCTGTTTCCACCGCCAAACCTTTCCAGGAAGAATGTGCAACAGTTTAGCACCATTTTTGAGTGAATTTGACAATTTCAGATTTTTGCTGAAGTTTTGACCCCGGGGCTTAGAAATTTTTTTTTTCACAGGTTAAGTTGTCGAGGGCTGATTTCATGTCCTATGATAAAAAGCCTTCTGTTTCCACCGCCAAACCTTTCAGGGGAGAATTTACAACAGTTTAGCACCATTTTTGAGTGAATTGGAGAATTTCAGATTTTTGCTGAAGTTGTGACCCCGGGGCTTAGAATTTTTTTTTTCACAGGTTAAGTTGTCGAGGGCTGATTTCATGTCCTATGATAAAAAGCCGTCTGTTTCCACCGCCAAACCTTTCCAGGAAGAATGTGCAACAGTTTAGCACCATTTTTGAGTGAATTGGAGAATTTCAGATTTTTGCTGAAGTTGTGACCCCGGGGCTTAGAAATTTTTTTTTTTCACAGGTTAAGTTGTCGAGGGCTGATTTCATGTCCTATGATAAAAAGCCTTCTGTTTCCACCGCCAAACCTTTCAGGGGAGTATTTCCAAAACTTTGGCACCATTTTTGAGTGAATTGGAGAATTTCAGATTTTTGCTGAAGTTGTGACCCCGGGGCTTAGAAATTTTTTTTTTCACAGGTTAAGTTGTCGAGGGCTGATTTCATGTCCTATGATAAAAAGCCTTCTGTTTCCACCGCCAATCCTTTCAGGGGAGAATTTGCAACAGTTTAGCACCATTTTTGAGTGAATTGGAGAATTTCAGATTTTTGCTGAAGTTGTGACCCCGGGGCTTAGTTTTTTTTTTTTTTTTCACAGGTTAAGTTGTCGAGGGCTGATTTCATATCCTATGATAAAAAGCCTTCTGTTTCCACCGCCGAACCTTTCAGGGGAGAATTAGCAACAGTTTAGCACCATTTTTGAGTGAATTGGAGAATTTCAGATTTTTGCTGAAGTTGTGACCCCGGGGCTTAGAAATTATTTTTTTCACAGGTTAAGTTGTCGAGGGCTGATTTCATGTCCTATGATAAAAAGCCGTCTGTTTCCACCGCCAAACCTTTCCAGGAAGAATGTGCAACAGTTTAGCACCATTTTTGAGTGAATTGGAGAATTTCAGATTTTTGCTGAAGTTGTGACCCCGGGGCTTAGAAATTTTTTTTTTTCACAGGTTAAGTTGTCGAGGGCTGATTTCATGTCCTATGATAAAAAGCCTTCTGTTTCCACCGCCAAACCTTTCAGGGGAGTATTTGCAAAACTTTGGCACCCTTTTTGAGTGAATTGGAGAATTTCAGATTTTTGCTGAAGTTTTGACCCCGGGGCTTAGAAATTTTTTTTTTCACGGGTTAAGTTGTCTAGGGCTGATTCCATGTCCTATGATAAAAAGCATTCTGTTTCCACCTCCAAACCTTTCAGGGGAGTATTTGCAAAACTTTGGCACCATTTTTGAGTGAATTGGAGAATTTCAGATTTTTGCTGAAGTTGTGACCCCGGGGCTTAGAAATTTTTTTTTTTCACAGGTTAAGTTGTCGAGGGCTGATTTCATGTCCTATGATAAAAAGCCTTCTGTTTCCACCGCCAAACCTTTCAGGGGAGTATTTCCAAAACTTTGGCACCATTTTTGAGTGAATTGGAGAATTTCAGATTTTTGCTGAAGTTGTGACCCCGGGGCTTAGAAATTTTTTTTTTCACAGGTTAAGTTGTCGAGGGCTGATTTCATGTCCTATGATAAAAAGCCTTCTGTTTCCACCGCCAATCCTTTCAGGGGAGAATTTGCAACAGTTTAGCACCATTTTTGAGTGAATTGGAGAATTTCAGATTTTTGCTGAAGTTGTGACCCCGGGGCTTAGTTTTTTTTTTTTTTTTCACAGGTTAAGTTGTCGAGGGCTGATTTCATATCCTATGATAAAAAGCCTTCTGTTTCCACCGCCGAACCTTTCAGGGGAGAATTAGCAACAGTTTAGCACCATTTTTGAGTGAATTGGAGAATTTCAGATTTTTGCTGAAGTTGTGACCCCGGGGCTTAGAAATTTTTTTTTTCACAGGTTAAGTTGTCGAGGGCTGATTTCATGTCCTATGATAAAAAGCCTTCTGTTTCCACCGCCAAACCTTTCAGGGGAGTATTTGCAAAACTTTGGCACCCTTTTTGAGTGAATTGGAGAATTTCAGATTTTTGCTGAAGTTTTGACCCCGGGGCTTAGAAATTTTTTTTTTCACGGGTTAAGTTGTCTAGGGCTGATTCCATGTCCTATGATAAAAAGCATTCTGTTTCCACCTCCAAACCTTTCAGGGGAGTATTTGCAAAACTTTGGCACCATTTTTGAGTGAATTGGAGAATTTCAGATTTTTGCTGAAGTTGTGACCCCGGGGCTTAGAAATATTTTTTTCACAGGTTAAGTTGTCGAGGGCTGATTTCATGTCCTATGATAAAAAGCCTTCTGTTTCCAGCGCCGAACCTTTCAGGGGAGAATTTGCAACAGTTTAGCACCATTTTTGAGTGAATTGGAGAATTTCAGATTTTTGCTGAAGTTGTGACCCCGGGGCTTAGAATTTTTTTTTTTCACAGGTTAAGTTGTCGAGGGCTGATTTCATGTCCTATGATAAAAAGCCGTCTGTTTCCACCGCCAAACCTTTCCAGAAAGAATGTGCAACAGTTAAGCACCATTTTTGAGTGAATTGGAGAATTTCAGATTTTTGCTGAAGTTGTGACCCCGGGGCTTAGAAATTTTTTTTTTCACAGGTTAAGTTGTCGAGGGCTGATTTCATGTCCTATGATAAAAAGCCTTCTGTTTCCACCGCCAAACCTTTCAGGGGAGTATTTCCAAAACTTTGGCACCATTTTTGAGTGAATTGGACAATTTCAGATTTTTGCTGAAGTTGTGACCCCGGGGCTTAGAAATTTTTTTTTTCACAGGTTAAGTTGTCGAGGGCTGATTTCTTGGTCTATGATAAAAAGCCTCCTGTTTCCACCGCCGAACCTTTCAGGGGAGAATTTACAACACTTTAGCACCATTTTTGAGTGAATTTGACAATTTCAGATTTTTGCTGAAGTTGTGACCCCGGGGCTTAGAAATTTTTTTTTTCACAGGTTAAGTTGTCGAGGGCTGATTTCATATCCTATGATAAAAAGCCGTCTGTTTCCACCGCCAAACCTTTCCAGGAAGAATGTGCAACAGTTTAGCACCATTTTTGAGTGAATTTGACAATTTCAGATTTTTGCTGAAGTTTTGACCCCGGGGCTTAGAAATTTTTTTTTTCACAGGTTAAGTTGTCGAGGGCTGATTTCATGTCCTATGATAAAAAGCCTTCTGTTTCCACCGCCAAACCTTTCAGGGGAGAATTTACAACAGTTTAGCACCATTTTTGAGTGAATTGGAGAATTTCAGATTTTTGCTGAAGTTGTGACCCCGGGGCTTAGAATTTTTTTTTTCACAGGTTAAGTTGTCGAGGGCTGATTTCATGTCCTATGATAAAAAGCCGTCTGTTTCCACCGCCAAACCTTTCCAGGAAGAATGTGCAACAGTTTAGCACCATTTTTGAGTGAATTGGAGAATTTCAGATTTTTGCTGAAGTTGTGACCCCGGGGCTTAGAAATTTTTTTTTTTCACAGGTTAAGTTGACGAGGGCTGATTTCATGTCCTATGATAAAAAGCCTTCTGTTTCCACCGCCAAACCTTTCAGGGGAGTATTTCCAAAACTTTGGCACCATTTTTGAGTGAATTGGAGAATTTCAGATTTTTGCTGAAGTTGTGACCCCGGGGCTTAGAAATTTTTTTTTTCACAGGTTAAGTTGTCGAGGGCTGGTTTCATGTCCTATGATAAAAAGCCGTCTGTTTCCACCGCCAAACCTTTCCCAGAAGAATGTGCAACAGTTTAGCACCATTTTTGAGTGAATTGGAGAATTTCAGATTTTTGCTGAAATTGTGACCCCGGGGCTTAGAATTTTTTTTTTCACAGGTTAAGTTGTCGAGGGCTGATTTCATGTCCTATGATAAAAAGCCTTCTGTTTCCACCGCCAAAACTTTCAGGGGAGTATTTGCAACACGTTGGCACCATCTTTGAGTGAATTGGAGAATTTCAGATTTTTGCTGAAGTTGTGACCCCGGGGCTGAGAAATTTTTTTTTTCCACACGTTAAGTTGTCGAGGGCTGATTTCATGTCCTATGATAAAAAGCCGTCTGTTTCCACCGCCAAACCTTTCCAGGAAGAATGTGCAACAGTTTAGCACCATTTTTGAGTGAATTGGAGAATTTCAGATTTTTGCTGAAATTGTGACCCCGGGGCTTATATTTTTTTTTTTCACAGGTTAAGTTGTCGAGGGCTGATTTCATGTCCTATGATAAAAAGCCTTATGTTTCCACCCCCAAACCTTTCAGGGGAGAATTTACAACAGTTTAGCACCATTTTTGAGTGAATTGGAGAATTTCAGATTTTTGCTGAAGTTGTGACCCCGGGGCTTAGAAATTTTTTTTTTTCACAGGTTAAGTTGTCGAGGGCTGATTTCATGTCCTATGATAAAAAGCCTTCTGTTTCCACCGCCAAACCTTTCAGGGGAGTATTTGCAAAACTTTGGCACCCTTTTTGAGTGAATTTGACAATTTCAGATTTTTGCTGAAGTTTTGACCCCGGGGCTTAGAAATTTTTTTTTTCACGGGTTAAGTTGTCGAGGGCTGATTCCATGTCCTATGATAAAAAGCATTCTGTTTCCACCTCCAAACCTTTCAGGGGAGTATTTGCAAAACTTTGGCACCATTTTTGAGTGAATTGGAGAATTTCAGATTTTTGCTGAAGTTGTGACCCCGGGGCTTAGAAATATTTTTTTCACAGGTTAAGTTGTCGAGGGCTGAATTCATGTCCTATGATAAAAAGCCTTCTGTTTCCAGCGCCGAACCTTTCAGGGGAGAATTTGCAACAGTTTAGCAGCATTTTTGAGTGAATTGGAGAATTTCAGATTTTTGCTGAAGTTGTGACCCCGGGGCTTAGAATTTTTTTTTTCCACAGGTTAAGTTGTCGAGGGCTGATTTCATGTCCTATGATAAAAAGCCTTCTGTTTCCACCGCCAAACCTTTCAGGGGAGAATTTGCAACAGTTTAGCAGCATTTTTGAGTGAATTGGAGAATTTCAGATTTTTGCTGAAGTTGTGACCCCGGGGCTTAGAAACTGTTTTTTTCACAGGTTAAGTTGTCGAGGGCTGATTTCATGTCCTATGATAAAAAGCCTTCTGTTTCCACCGCCAAACCTTTCAGGGGAGTATTTCCAAAACTTTGGCACCATTTTTGAGTGAATTGGAGAATTTCAGATTTTTGCTGAAGTTGTGACCCCGGGGCTTAGAATTTTTTTTTTTCACAGGTTAAGTTGTCGAGGGCTGATTTCATGTCCTATGATAAAAAGCTGTCTGTTTCCACCGCCAAACCTTTCCAGGAAGAATATGCAACAGTTTAGCACCATTTTTGAGTGAATTGGAGAATTTCAGATTTTTGCTGAAGTTGTGACCCCGGGGCTTAGAAATTTTTTTTTTCACAGGTTAAGTTGTCAAGGGCTGATTTCATGTCCTATGATAAAAAGCCTTCTGTTTCCACCGCCGAACCTTTCAGGGGAGAATTTACAACAGTTTAGCACCATTTTTGAGTGAATTGGAGAATTTCAGATTTTTGCTGAAGTTGTGACCCCGGGGCTTAGAAATTTTTTTTCCCACAGGTTAAGTTGTTGAGGGCTGATTTCATGTCCTATGATAAAAAGCCTTCTGTTTCCACCTCCAAACCTTTCAGGGGAGTATTTGCAAAACTTTGGCACCATTTTTGAGTGAATTGGAGAATTTCAGATTTTTGCTGAAGTTGTGACCCCGGGGCTTAGAAATTTTTTTTCCCACAGGTTAAGTTGTCGAGGGCTGATTTCATGTCCTATGATAAAAAGCCTTCTGTTTCCACCGCCAAACCTTTCCAGGAAGAATGTGCAACAGTTTAGCACCATTTTTGAGTGAATTGGAGAATTTCTGATTTTTGCTGAAGTTTTGACCCCGGGGCTTAGAATTTTTTTTCCCCACAGGTTAAGTTGTCGAGGGCTGATTTCATGTCCTATGATAAAAAGCCTTCTGTTTCCACCTCCAAACCTTTCAGGGGAGTATATGCAACAGTTTAGCAGCATTTTTGAGTGAATTGGAGAATTTCAGATTTTTGCTGAAGTTTTGACCCCGGGGCTTAGAAATTTTTTTTTTCACAGGTTAAGTTGTCGAGGGCTGATTTCTTGGCCTATGATAAAAAGCCTTCTGTTTCCACCGCCGAACCTTTCAGGGGAGTATTTGCAAAACTTTGGCACCATTTTTGAGTGAATTGGAGAATTTCAGATTTTTGCTGAAGTTTTGACCCCGGGGCTTAGAAATTTTTTTTTTCACAGGTTAAGTTGTCGAGGGCTGATTTCATGTCCTATGATAAAAAGCCTTCTGTTTCCACCTCCAAACCTTTCAGGGGAGTATTTGCAAAACTTTGGCACCATTTTTGAGTGAATTGGAGAATTTCAGATTTTTGCTGAAGTTGTGACCCCGGGGCTTAGAAATTTTTTTTCCCACAGGTTAAGTTGTCGAGGGCTGATTTCATGTCCTATGATAAAAAGCCGTCTGTTTCCACCGCCAAACCTTTCCAGGAAGAATGTGCAACAGTTTAGCACCATTTTTGAGTGAATTGGAGAATTTCAGATTTTTGCTGAAATTGTGACCCCGGGGCTTATAATTTTTTTTTTCACAGGTTAAGTTGTCGAGGGCTGATTTCATGTCCTATGATAAAAAGCCTTATGTTTCCACCCCCAAACCTTTCAGGGGAGAATTTACAACAGTTTAGCACCATTTTTGAGTGAATTGGAGAATTTCAGATTTTTGCTGAAGTTGTGACCCCGGGGCTTAGAAATTTTTTTTTTTCACAGGTTAAGTTGTCGAGGGCTGATTTCATGTCCTATGATAAAAAGCCTTCTGTTTCCACCGCCAAACCTTTCAGGGGAGTATTTGCAAAACTTTGGCACCCTTTTTGAGTGAATTTGACAATTTCAGATTTTTGCTGAAGTTTTGACCCCGGGGCTTAGAAATTTTTTTTTTCACGGGTTAAGTTGTCGAGGGCTGATTCCATGTCCTATGATAAAAAGCATTCTGTTTCCACCTCCAAACCTTTCAGGGGAGTATTTGCAAAACTTTGGCACCATTTTTGAGTGAATTGGAGAATTTCAGATTTTTGCTGAAGTTGTGACCCCGGGGCTTAGAAATATTTTTTTCACAGGTTAAGTTGTCGAGGGCTGAATTCATGTCCTATGATAAAAAGCCTTCTGTTTCCAGCGCCGAACCTTTCAGGGGAGAATTTGCAACAGTTTAGCAGCATTTTTGAGTGAATTGGAGAATTTCAGATTTTTGCTGAAGTTGTGACCCCGGGGCTTAGAATTTTTTTTTTCCACAGGTTAAGTTGTCGAGGGCTGATTTCATGTCCTATGATAAAAAGCCTTCTGTTTCCACCGCCAAACCTTTCAGGGGAGAATTTGCAACAGTTTAGCAGCATTTTTGAGTGAATTGGAGAATTTCAGATTTTTGCTGAAGTTGTGACCCCGGGGCTTAGAAACTGTTTTTTTCACAGGTTAAGTTGTCGAGGGCTGATTTCATGTCCTATGATAAAAAGCCTTCTGTTTCCACCGCCAAACCTTTCAGGGGAGTATTTCCAAAACTTTGGCACCATTTTTGAGTGAATTGGAGAATTTCAGATTTTTGCTGAAGTTGTGACCCCGGGGCTTAGAATTTTTTTTTTTCACAGGTTAAGTTGTCGAGGGCTGATTTCATGTCCTATGATAAAAAGCTGTCTGTTTCCACCGCCAAACCTTTCCAGGAAGAATATGCAACAGTTTAGCACCATTTTTGAGTGAATTGGAGAATTTCAGATTTTTGCTGAAGTTGTGACCCCGGGGCTTAGAAATTTTTTTTTTCACAGGTTAAGTTGTCGAGGGCTGATTTCATGTCCTATAATAAAAAGCCTTCTGTTTCCACCGCCAAACCTTTCCAGGAAGAATATGCAACAGTTTAGCACCATTTTTGAGTGAATTGGAGAATTTCAGATTTTTGCTGAAGTTGTGACCCCGGGGCTTAGAATTTTTTTTTCTCACAGGTTAAATTGTCGAGGGCTGATTTCATAACCTATGATAAAAAGCCTTCTGTTTCCACCGCCGAAACTTTCAGGGGAGTATTTGCAAAACTTTGGCACCATCTTTGAGTGAATTGGAGAATTTCAGATTTTTGCTGAAATTGTGACCCCGGGGCTTAGAAATTTTTTCTTTCACAGGTTAAGTTGTCGAGGGCTGATTTCATGTCCTATGATAAAAAGCCGTCTGTTTCCACCGCCAAACCTTTCCAGGAAGAATGTGCAACAGTTTAGCACCATTTTTCAGTGAATTGGAGAATTTCAGATTTTTGCTGAAGTTTTGACCCCGGGGCTTAGAAATTTTTTTTCCCACAGGTTAAGTTGTCGAGGGCTGATTTCATGTCCTATGATAAAAAGCCTTCTGTTTCCACCTCCAAACCTTTCAGGGGAGTATTTGCAAAACTTTGGCACCATTTTTGAGTGAATTGGAGAATTTCAGATTTTTGCTGAAATTGTGACCCCGGGGCTTATAATTTTTTTCCCCCACAGGTTAAGTTGTCAAGGGCTGATTTCATGTCCTATGATAAAAAGCCTTCTGTTTCCACCGCCGAACCTTTCAGGGGAGAATTTACAACAGTTTAGCACCATTTTTGAGTGAATTGGAGAATTTCAGATTTTTGCTGAAGTTGTGACCCCGGGGCTTAGAAATTTTTTTTCCCACAGGTTAAGTTGTTGAGGGCTGATTTCATGTCCTATGATAAAAAGCCTTCTGTTTCCACCTCCAAACCTTTCAGGGGAGTATTTGCAAAACTTTGGCACCATTTTTGAGTGAATTGGAGAATTTCAGATTTTTGCTGAAGTTGTGACCCCGGGGCTTAGAAATTTTTTTTCCCACAGGTTAAGTTGTCGAGGGCTGATTTCATGTCCTATGATAAAAAGCCTTCTGTTTCCACCGCCAAACCTTTCCAGGAAGAATGTGCAACAGTTTAGCACCATTTTTGAGTGAATTGGAGAATTTCTGATTTTTGCTGAAGTTTTGACCCCGGGGCTTAGAATTTTTTTTCCCCACAGGTTAAGTTGTCGAGGGCTGATTTCATGTCCTATGATAAAAAGCCTTCTGTTTCCACCTCCAAACCTTTCAGGGGAGTATATGCAACAGTTTAGCAGCATTTTTGAGTGAATTGGAGAATTTCAGATTTTTGCTGAAGTTTTGACCCCGGGGCTTAGAAATTTTTTTTTTCACAGGTTAAGTTGTCGAGGGCTGATTTCTTGGCCTATGATAAAAAGCCTTCTGTTTCCACCGCCGAACCTTTCAGGGGAGTATTTGCAAAACTTTGGCACCATTTTTGAGTGAATTGGAGAATTTCAGATTTTTGCTGAAGTTTTGACCCCGGGGCTTAGAAATTTTTTTTTTCACAGGTTAAGTTGTCGAGGGCTGATTTCATGTCCTATGATAAAAAGCCTTCTGTTTCCACCTCCAAACCTTTCAGGGGAGTATTTGCAAAACTTTGGCACCATTTTTGAGTGAATTGGAGAATTTCAGATTTTTGCTGAAGTTGTGACCCCGGGGCTTAGAAACTGTTTTTTTCACAGGTTAAGTTGTCGAGGGCTGATTTCATGCCCTATGATAAAAAGCCGTCTGTTTCCACCGCCAAACCTTTCCAGGAAGAATGTGCAACAGTTTAACACCATTTTTGAGTGAATTGGAGAATTTCAGATTTTTGCTGAAGTTGTGACCCCGGGGCTTAGAAATTTTTTTTTCCCCACAGGTTAAGTTGTCGAGGGCTGATTTCATGTCCTATGATAAAAAGCCTTCTGTTTCCACCGCCAAACCTTTCAGGGGAGTATTTGCAAAACTTTGGCACCATTTTTGAGTGAATTGGAGAATTTCAGATTTTTGCTGAAGTTGTGACCCCGGGGCTTAGAAATTTTTTTTTCACAGGTTAAGTTGTCGAGGGTTGATTTCTTGGCCTATGATAAAAAGCCTTCTGTTTCCACCGCCGAACCTTTCAGGGGAGAATTTGCAACAGTTTAGCAGCATTTTTGAGTGAATTGGAGAATTTCAGATTTTTGCTGAAATTGTGACCCCGGGGCTTATAATTTTTTTTTTCACAGGTTAAGTTGTCGAGGGCTGATTTCATGTCCTATGATAAAAAGCCTTATGTTTCCACCCCCAAACCTTTCAGGGGAGAATTTACAACAGTTTAGCACCATTTTTGAGTGAATTGGAGAATTTCAGATTTTTGCTGAAGTTGTGACCCCGGGGCTTAGAAAATTTTTTTTTCACAGGTTAAGTTGTCGAGGGCTGATTTCATGTCCTATGATAAAAAGCCTTCTGTTTCCACCGCCAAACCTTTCAGGGGAGTATTTGCAAAACTTTGGCACCCTTTTTGAGTGAATTGGAGAATTTCAGATTTTTGCTGAAGTTGTGACCCCGGGGCTTAGAAATTTTTTTTCCCACAGGTTAAGTTGTCGAGGGTTGATTTCTTGGCCTATGATAAAAAGCCTTCTGTTTCCACCCCCAAACCTTTCAGGGGAGAATTTACAACAGTTTAGCACCATTTTTGAGTGAATTGGAGAATTTCAGATTTTTGCTGAAGTTGTGACCCCGGGGCTTAGAAAATTTTTTTTTCACAGGTTAAGTTGTCGAGGGCTGATTTCATGTCCTATGATAAAAAGCCTTCTGTTTCCACCGCCAAACCTTTCAGGGGAGTATTTGCAAAACTTTGGCACCCTTTTTGAGTGAATTGGAGAATTTCAGATTTTTGCTGAAGTTTTGACCCCGGGGCTTAGAAATTTTTTTTTTCACGGGTTAAGTTGTCGAGGGCTGATTCCATGTCCTATGATAAAAAGCCTTCTGTTTCCACCTCCAAACCTTTCAGGGGAGTATTTGCAAAACTTTGGCACCATTTTTGAGTGAATTGGAGAATTTCAGATTTTTGCTGAAGTTGTGACCCCGGGGCTTAGAAATATTTTTCCCCACAGGTTAAGTTGTCGAGGGCTGATTTCATGTCCTATGATAAAAAGCCTTCTGTTTCCACCGCCGAACCTTTCAGGGGAGAATTTGCAACAGTTTAGCACCATTTTTGAGTGAATTGGAGAATTTCAGATTTTTGCTGAAGTTGTGACCCCGGGGCTTAGAATTTTTTTTTTTCACAGGTTAAGTTGTCGAGGGCTGATTTCATGTCCTATGATAAAAAGCTGTCTGTTTCCACCGCCAAACCCTTCCAGGAAGAATATGCAACAGTTTAGCACCATTTTTGAGTGAATTGGGGAATTTCAGATTTTTGCTGAAGTTGTGACCCCGGGGCTTAGAAATTTTTTTTCTTCACAGGTTAAGTTGTCGAGGGCTGATTTCATGTCCTATGATAAAAAGCCTTCTGTTTCCACCGCCAAACCTTTCAGGGGAGTATTTGCAAAACTTTGGCACCATTTTTGAGTGAATTGGAGAATTTCAGATTTTTGCTGAAGTTGTGACCCCGGGGCTTAGAAATTTTTTTTTCCACAGGTTAAGTTGTCGAGGGTTGATTTCTTGGCCTATGATAAAAAGCCTTCTGTTTCCACCGCCGAACCTTTCAGGGGTGAATTTACAACAGTTTAGCACCATTTTTGAGTGAATTGGAGAATTTCAGATTTTTGCTGAAGTTGTGACCCCGGGGCTTAGAAAATTTTTTTTTCACAGGTTAAGTTGTCGAGGGCTGATTTCATGTCCTATGATAAAAAGCCTTCTGTTTCCACCGCCAAACCTTTCAGGGGAGTATTTGCAAAACTTTGGCACCCTTTTTGAGTGAATTGGAGAATTTCAGATTTTTGCTGAAGTTTTGACCCCGGGGCTTAGAAATTTTTTTTTTCACGGGTTAAGTTGTCGAGGGCTGATTCCATGTCCTATGATAAAAAGCCTTCTGTTTCCACCTCCAAACCTTTCAGGGGAGTATTTGCAAAACTTTGGCACCATTTTTGAGTGAATTGGAGAATTTCAGATTTTTGCTGAAGTTGTGACCCCGGGGCTTAGAAATATTTTTCCCCACAGGTTAAGTTGTCGAGGGCTGATTTCATGTCCTATGATAAAAAGCCTTCTGTTTCCACCGCCGAACCTTTCAGGGGAGAATTTGCAACAGTTTAGCACCATTTTTGAGTGAATTGGAGAATTTCAGATTTTTGCTGAAGTTGTGACCCCGGGGCTTAGAATTTTTTTTTTTCACAGGTTAAGTTGTCGAGGGCTGATTTCATGTCCTATGATAAAAAGCTGTCTGTTTCCACCGCCAAACCCTTCCAGGAAGAATATGCAACAGTTTAGCACCATTTTTGAGTGAATTGGGGAATTTCAGATTTTTGCTGAAGTTGTGACCCCGGGGCTTAGAAATTTTTTTTTCCACAGGTTAAGTTGTCGAGGGTTGATTTCTTGGCCTATGATAAAAAGCCTTCTGTTTCCACCGCCGAACCTTTCAGGGGTGAATTTGCAAAACTTTGGCACCCTTTTTGAGTGAATTGGAGAATTTCAGATTTTTGCTGAAGTTGTGACCCCGGGGCTTAGAATTTTTTTTTTTCACAGGTTAAGTTGTCGAGGGTTGATTTCTTGGCCTATGATAAAAAGCCTTCTGTTTCCACCGCCGAACCTTTCAGGGGTGAATTTACAACAGTTTAGCACCATTTTTGAGTGAATTGGAGAATTTCAGATTTTTGCTGAAGTTGTGACCCCGGGGCTTAGAAAATTTTTTTTTCACAGGTTAAGTTGTCGAGGGCTGATTTCATGTCCTATGATAAAAAGCCTTCTGTTTCCACCGCCAAACCTTTCAGGGGAGTATTTGCAAAACTTTGGCACCCTTTTTGAGTGAATTGGAGAATTTCAGTTTTTTGCTGAAGTTTTGACCCCGGGGCTTAGAAATTTTTTTTTTCACGGGTTAAGTTGTCGAGGGCTGATTCCATGTCCTATGATAAAAAGCCTTCTGTTTCCACCTCCAAACCTTTCAGGGGAGTATTTGCAAAACTTTGGCACCATTTTTGAGTGAATTGGAGAATTTCAGATTTTTGCTGAAGTTGTGACCCCGGGGCTTAGAAATATTTTTCCCCACAGGTTAAGTTGTCGAGGGCTGATTTCATGTCCTATGATAAAAAGCCTTCTGTTTCCACCGCCGAACCTTTCAGGGGAGAATTTGCAACAGTTTAGCACCATTTTTGAGTGAATTGGAGAATTTCAGATTTTTGCTGAAGTTGTGACCCCGGGGCTTAGAATTTTTTTTTTTCACAGGTTAAGTTGTCGAGGGCTGATTTCATGTCCTATGATAAAAAGCTGTCTGTTTCCACCGCCAAACCCTTCCAGGAAGAATATGCAACAGTTTAGCACCATTTTTGAGTGAATTGGGGAATTTCAGATTTTTGCTGAAGTTGTGACCCCGGGGCTTAGAAATTTTTTTTTCCACAGGTTAAGTTGTCGAGGGTTGATTTCTTGGCCTATGATAAAAAGCCTTCTGTTTCCACCGCCGAACCTTTCAGGGGTGAATTTACAACAGTTTAGCACCATTTTTGAGTGAATTGGAGAATTTCAGATTTTTGCTGAAGTTGTGACCCCGGGGCTTAGAATTTTTTTTTTTCACAGGTTAAGTTGTCGAGGGCTGATTTCATGTCCTATGATAAAAAGCCTTCTGTTTCCACCTCCAAACCTTTCAGGGGAGTATTTGGAAAACTTTGGCACCATTTTTGAATGTATTGGAGAATTTCAGATTTTTGCTGAAGTTGTGACCCCGGGGATTAGAAATTTTTTTTTTCACAGGTTAAGTTGTCGAGGGCTGATTTCATGTCCTATGATAAAAAGCCGTCTGTTTCCACCGCCAAACCTTTCCGGGAAGAATTTGCAACAGTTTAGCACCATTTTTGAGTGAATTGGAGAATTTCAGATTTTTGCTGAAATTGTGACCCCGGGGCTTAGAAATTTTTTTTTTTCACAGGTTAAGTTGTCGAGGGCTGATTTCATGTCCTATGATAAAAAGCCTTCTGTTTCCACCGCCAAACCTTTCAGGGGAGTATTTGCAAAACTTTGGCACCATTTGTGAGTGAATTGGAGAATTTCAGATTTTTTCTGAAATTGTGACCCCCGGGGCATAGAAATTTTTTTTTTCACAAGTAAAGTTGTCGAGGGTTGATTTCTTGGCCTATGATAAAAAGCCTTCTGTTTCCACCGACAAACCTTTCAGGGGAGAATTTACAACAGTTTAGCACCATTTTTGAGTGAATTAGAGAATTTCAGATTTTTGCTGAAGTTGTGACCCCGGGGCTTAGAAATTTTTTTTTTCACAGGTTAAGTTGTCGAGGGCTGATTTCATGTCCTATGATAAAAAGCCTTCTGTTTCCACCGCCAAACCTTTCAGGGGAGTATTTGCAAAACTTTGGCACCATTTGTGAGTGAATTGGAGAATTTCAGATTTTTTCTGAAATTGTGACCCCCGGGGCATAGAAATTTTTTTTTTCACAGGTAAAGTTGTCGAGGGTTGATTTCTTGGCCTATGATAAAAAGCCTTCTGTTTCCACCGACAAACCTTTCAGGGGAGAATTTACAACAGTTTAGCACCATTTTTGAGTGAATTGGAGAATTTCAGATTTTTGCTGAAGTTGTGACCCCGGGGCTTAGAAATTTTTTTTTCCACAGGTTAAGTTGTCGAGGGCTGATTTCTTGGCCTATGATAAAAAGCCTTCTGTTTCCACCGCCAAACCTTTCAGGGGAGAATTTGCAACAGTTTAGCACCATTTTTGAGTGAATTGGAGAATTTCAGATTTTTGCTGAAGTTGTGACCCCGGGGCTTAGAATTTTTTTTTTCACAGGTTAAGTTGTCGAGGGTTGATTTCTTGGCCTATGATAAACAGCCTTCTGTTTCCACCGCCAAACCTTTCAGGGGAGAATTTGCAACAGTTTAGCACCATTTTTGAGTGAATTGGAGAATTTCAGATTTTTGCTGAAATTGTGACCCCGGGGCTTAGAAATTTTTTTTTTCACAGGTTAATTTGTCGAGGGCTGATTTCATGTCCTATGATAAAACGCCTTCTGTTTCCACTGCCAAACATTTCAGGGGAGTATTTGCAAAACTTTGGCACCATTTGTGAGTGAATTGGAGAATTTCAGATTTTTGCTGAAATTGTGACCCCGGGGCATAGAAATTTTTTTTTTTCACAGGTAAAGTTGTCGAGGGTTGATTTCTTGGCCTATGATAAAAAGCCTTCTGTTTCCACCGACAAACCTTTCAGGGGAGAATTTACAACAGTTTAGCACCATTTTTGAGTGAATTAGAGAATTTCAGTTTTTTGCTGAAATTGTGACCCCGGGGCATAGAAACTTTTTTTTTCACAGGTTAAGTTGTCGAGGGCTGATTTCTTGGCCTATGATAAAAAGCCTTCTGTTTCCACCGACAAACCTTTCAGGGGAGAATTTACAACAGTTTAGCACCATTTGTGAGTGAATTGGAGAATTTCAGATTTTTGCTGAAATTGTGACCCCGGGGCTTAGAAATTTTTTTTTTCACACGTTAAGTTGTCGAGGCCTGATTTCTTGGCCTATGATAAAAAGCCTTCTGTTTCCACCGCCAAACCTTTCAGGGGAGAATTTGCAACAGTTTAGCACCATTTTTGAGTGAATTGGAGAATTTCAGATTTTTGCTGAAATTGTGACCCCGGGGCATAGAAATTTTTTTTTTCACAGGTTAAGTTGTTGAGGACTGATTTCATGTCCTATGATAAAAAGCCTTCTGTTTCCACTGCCAAACCTTTCAGGGGAGAATTTACAACAGTTTAGCACCAATTTTGAGTGAATTGGAGAATTTCAGATTTTTGCTGAAGTTGTGACCCCGGGGCTTAGAAATTTTTTTTTTTCACAGGTTAAGTTGTCGAGGGTTGATTTCTTGGCCTATGATAAACAGCCTTCTGTTTCCACCGACAAACCTTTCAGGGGAGAATTTAGAACACGTTGGCACCATCTTTGAGTGAATTGGAGAATTTCAGATTTTTGCTGAAGTTGTGACCCCGGGGCTTAGAATTTTTTTTTTTCACAGGTTAAGTTGTCGAGGGCTGATTTCATGTCCTATGATAAAAAGCCGTCTGTTTCCACCGCCAAACCTTTCCGGGAAGAATTTGCAACAGTTTAGCACCATTTTTGAGTGAATTGCAGAATTTCAGATTTTTGCTGAAATTGTGACCGGGGCTTAGAAATTTTTTTTTTCACAGGTTAAGTTGTCGAGGGCTGATTTCATGTCCTATGATAAAAAGCCTTCTGTTTCCACCGCCAAAACTTTCAGGGGAGTATTTGCAACACATTGGCACCATCTTTGAGTGAATTGGAGAATTTCAGATTTTTGCTGAAGTTGTGACCCCGGGGCTTAGAAAAAATTTTTTTCACAGGTTAAGTTGTCGAGGGCTGATTTCTTGGCCTATGATAAAAAGCCTTCTGTTTCCACCGCCAAACCTTTCCAGGAAGAATTTGCAACAGTTATCACCATTTTTGAGTGAATTGGAGAATTTCAGATTTTTGCTGAAGTTGTGACCCCGGGGCTTAGAAATTTTTTTTTCCACAGGTTAAGTTGTCGAGGGCTGATTTCTTGGCCTATGATAAAAAGCCTTCTGTTTCCACCGCCAAACCTTTCAGGGGAGAATTTGCAACAGTTTAGCACCATTTTTGAGTGAATTGGAGAATTTCAGATTTTTGCTGAAATTGTGACCCCGGGGCTTAGAAATTTTTTTTTTCACAGGTTAAGTTGTCGAGGGCTGATTTCATGTCCTATGATAAAACGCCTTCTGTTTCCACCGCCAAACCTTTCAGGGGAGTATTTGCAACACGTTGGCACCATCTTTGAGTGAATTGGAGAATTTCAGATTTTTGCTGAAATTGTGACCCTGGGGCTTAGAAATTTTTTTTTTCACAGGTTAAGTTGTCGAGGGCTGATTTCATGTCCTATGATAAAAAGCCTTCTGTTTCCACCGCCAAACCTTTCAGGGGAGTATTTGCAAAACTTTGGAACCATTTTTGAGTGAATTGGAGAATTTCAGATTTTTTTTGAAGTTGTGACCCCGGGGCTTAGAAATTTTTTTTTTCAGAGGTTAAGTTGTCGAGGGTTGATTTCTTGGCCTATGATAAAAATCCTTCTGTTTCCACCGCCAAACCTTTCAGGGGAGTATTTGCAACACGTTGGCACCATCTTTGAGTGAATTGGAGAATTTCAGATTTTTGCTGAAGTTGTGACCCCGGGGCTTAGAAATTTTTTTTCCCCACAGGTTAAGTTGTCGAGGGCTGATTTCTTGGCCTATGATAAAAAGCCTTCTGTTTCCACCGCCAAACCTTTCAGGGGAGTATTTGCAACACGTTCGCACCATCTTTGAGTGAATTGGAGAATTTCAGATTTTTGCTGAAGTTGTGACCCCGGGGCTTAAATTTTTTTTTTTTCACAGGTTAAGCTGTCGAGGGCTGATTTCTTGGCCTATGATAAAAAGCCTTCTGTTTCCACCGCCAAACCTTTCCGGGAAGAATTTGCAACAGTTTAGCACCATTTTTGAGTGAATTGGAGAATTTCAGATTTTTGCTGAAGTTGTGACCCCGGGGCTTAGAAATTTTTTTTTCCACAGGTTAAGTTGTCGAGGGCTGATTTCTTGGCCTATGATAAAAAGCCTTCTGTTTCCACCGCCAAACCTTTCAGGGGAGAATTTGCAACAGTTTAGCACCATTTTTGAGTGAATTGGAGAATTTCAGATTTTTGCTGAAGTTGTGACCCCGGGGCTTAGAATTTTTTTTTTCACAGGTTAAGTTGTCGAGGGTTGATTTCTTGGCCTATGATAAACAGCCTTCTGTTTCCACCGCCAAACCTTTCAGGGGAGAATTTGCAACAGTTTAGCACCATTTTTGAGTGAATTGGAGAATTTCAGATTTTTGCTGAAATTGTGACCCCGGGGCTTAGAAATTTTTTTTTTCACAGGTTAATTTGTCGAGGGCTGATTTCATGTCCTATGATAAAACGCCTTCTGTTTCCACTGCCAAACATTTCAGGGGAGTATTTGCAAAACTTTGGCACCATTTGTGAGTGAATTGGAGAATTTCAGATTTTTGCTGAAATTGTGACCCCGGGGCATAGAAATTTTTTTTTTTCACATGTAAAGTTGTCGAGGGTTGATTTCTTGGCCTATGATAAAAAGCCTTCTGTTTCCACCGACAAACCTTTCAGGGGAGAATTTACAACAGTTTAGCACCATTTTTGAGTGAATTAGAGAATTTCAGTTTTTTGCTGAAATTGTGACCCCGGGGCATAGAAACTTTTTTTTTCACAGGTTAAGTTGTCGAGGGCTGATTTCTTGGCCTATGATAAAAAGCCTTCTGTTTCCACCGACAAACCTTTCAGGGGAGAATTTACAACAGTTTAGCACCATTTGTGAGTGAATTGGAGAATTTCAGATTTTTGCTGAAATTGTGACCCCGGGGCTTAGAAATTTTTTTTTTCACACGTTAAGTTGTCGAGGCCTGATTTCTTGGCCTATGATAAAAAGCCTTCTGTTTCCACCGCCAAACCTTTCAGGGGAGAATTTGCAACAGTTTAGCACCATTTTTGAGTGAATTGGAGAATTTCAGATTTTTGCTGAAATTGTGACCCCGGGGCATAGAAATTTTTTTTTTCACAGGTTAAGTTGTTGAGGACTGATTTCATGTCCTATGATAAAAAGCCTTCTGTTTCCACTGCCAAACCTTTCAGGGGAGAATTTACAACAGTTTAGCACCAATTTTGAGTGAATTGGAGAATTTCAGATTTTTGCTGAAGTTGTGACCCCGGGGCTTAGAAATTTTTTTTTTTCACAGGTTAAGTTGTCGAGGGTTGATTTCTTGGCCTATGATAAACAGCCTTCTGTTTCCACCGACAAACCTTTCAGGGGAGAATTTAGAACACGTTGGCACCATCTTTGAGTGAATTGGAGAATTTCAGATTTTTGCTGAAGTTGTGACCCCGGGGCTTAGAATTTTTTTTTTTCACAGGTTAAGTTGTCGAGGGCTGATTTCATGTCCTATGATAAAAAGCCGTCTGTTTCCACCGCCAAACCTTTCCGGGAAGAATTTGCAACAGTTTAGCACCATTTTTGAGTGAATTGCAGAATTTCAGATTTTTGCTGAAATTGTGACCGGGGCTTAGAAATTTTTTTTTTCACAGGTTAAGTTGTCGAGGGCTGATTTCATGTCCTATGATAAAAAGCCTTCTGTTTCCACCGCCAAAACTTTCAGGGGAGTATTTGCAACACATTGGCACCATCTTTGAGTGAATTGGAGAATTTCAGATTTTTGCTGAAGTTGTGACCCCGGGGCTTAGAAAAAAATTTTTTCACAGGTTAAGTTGTCGAGGGCTGATTTCTTGGCCTATGATAAAAAGCCTTCTGTTTCCACCGCCAAACCTTTCCAGGAAGAATTTGCAACAGTTATCACCATTTTTGAGTGAATTGGAGAATTTCAGATTTTTGCTGAAGTTGTGACCCCGGGGCTTAGAAATTTTTTTTTCCACAGGTTAAGTTGTCGAGGGCTGATTTCTTGGCCTATGATAAAAAGCCTTCTGTTTCCACCGCCAAACCTTTCAGGGGAGAATTTGCAACAGTTTAGCACCATTTTTGAGTGAATTGGAGAATTTCAGATTTTTGCTGAAATTGTGACCCCGGGGCTTAGAAATTTTTTTTTTCACAGGTTAAGTTGTCGAGGGCTGATTTCATGTCCTATGATAAAACGCCTTCTGTTTCCACCGCCAAACCTTTCAGGGGAGTATTTGCAACACGTTGGCACCATCTTTGAGTGAATTGGAGAATTTCAGATTTTTGCTGAAATTGTGACCCTGGGGCTTAGAAATTTTTTTTTTCACAGGTTAAGTTGTCGAGGGCTGATTTCATGTCCTATGATAAAAAGCCTTCTGTTTCCACCGCCAAACCTTTCAGGGGAGTATTTGCAAAACTTTGGAACCATTTTTGAGTGAATTGGAGAATTTCAGATTTTTTTTGAAGTTGTGACCCCGGGGCTTAGAAATTTTTTTTTTCAGAGGTTAAGTTGTCGAGGGTTGATTTCTTGGCCTATGATAAAAATCCTTCTGTTTCCACCGCCAAACCTTTCAGGGGAGTATTTGCAACACGTTGGCACCATCTTTGAGTGAATTGGAGAATTTCAGATTTTTGCTGAAGTTGTGACCCCGGGGCTTAGAAATTTTTTTTCCCCACAGGTTAAGTTGTCGAGGGCTGATTTCTTGGCCTATGATAAAAAGCCTTCTGTTTCCACCGCCAAACCTTTCAGGGGAGTATTTGCAACACGTTCGCACCATCTTTGAGTGAATTGGAGAATTTCAGATTTTTGCTGAAGTTGTGACCCCGGGGCTTAAAT